>NC_056056.1:31970000-33220000 GCF_016772045.2 Ovis aries | reverse complement strand
ACAGTAATAAAAGCAGTTCAATGAAAATGATCCAAAGGAATAAATGGATTTCTGCCCTAAGTGCAGCAGGGAAGAAGCACTCCTCACCCTCAGCCTCTCCCAGCAACCAGAGCCTCAACTAACTCCTTCCAGCTCCTAGGGGAACTGCAGAGCTCCCAGGCAGCCCCCACTCAATTTGCTTTACAAAGGGAAAATAATTCTTAAGGAGCTGTTGGAAACCTGCATTATATCTGAAAAAGGGGGGGGAGGGTAGCAGTGAAATATTTAAAAAGAGAGTTGGAGAATGGAAGGGGATACGATATCCAAAAATACCCAACTAACACGCACTCACATACACCCACACACACTTAGCCAAAGCCCCGTTCCCAACTAGAAAATGGAATCTAGCTCAGGAATGATAATTTACCATATTCTTCAATTCCTCAGAGAAGTGAAGGGCTGTAGTCATGGTGTTTTAGAAAGGGAGTTTCATTCATTCATTCATGACTACTTACTGAATACCTGCAAGGAGCAAGGCTTATGCTAAGCCTTTAGCAATTGTTGATGTCATTCCCATCAACAATTCCTCACCACCCACATAGCTACCATTTCTCCCCATTTCCACTGCAACTTCCCCTCCCCCATCAAATCCTACAAGTCTCCTAACTGGTCTGTCAGCTTCTATCTTCTACCTTTTCTCCCTGCCCCATCCCCATCCCTATCTGCATGGTACATTCTCCACACAATAGCCAAAAAGATATTTCACAGCAAAGAGTTTATATTTAAAATGTAAAATAAAATCATAAGAATCCCCTACTTAAAACTCTCCGATGGTTTTATGTTACCCTTTAAAAACTGTTTTTTTGTTTTTTTTCACAACTGCCTTCAAGGTCCTACACAAACTGACTCCATCTATACTTTTATTACAATCTTATATCACATCCCCCACCTCAAAATACGCAGTATTGACACTGGCACTTTTAATTATGTATATGGTCCCTCAGCTTTGCTATGCTTGTTTCCTGCTCAAGGCCTTTGCACTTGCTATGTCCTTGTCTTGGGACACCCTCCCCCAGAGTTGTAGATGACTCCTTTTCACCATTCAGATCTCGCATCAAATGTCACCCTCTCAGTGAGGTTTTCCCCAAATGTCACCTTCTCAGTTAGGTTTTCCCTGGCCACTCAGTCTAAATTGGTTGCTCTTTCTACACCATTACTCTTTTAAATTTATTTTCTGAAAGCATAGCACTTACCACTATCTGAAGGTGTTTTATTTGCTTGATTTTTGACATAATAGTTTTTAGTGTGGTCCCAGGCTCATAAGTTTTGGCATCACCTGGAAAATCATTAGAGGTGCCTATTCTCAGGCCCTACTCTAGACCTACTAAATTGGACATTCTGGGGGTGGGATCCAGAGATTTGTGGTTGTACAAACCTTCCAGGTGATTCTGAAGAGAACTAAAGTTTAAGAACCACTGGCTTTTAGTAATTACTGCTTCTCTCCCTCTTCCCCCTCAGAATGTAAATCCAAGAGAATGGAAGTCCATCTGTCTTATTCAGCACAGAGCTACCAGCACCAAATATATAGCAGGCACTCAATAAATTGTTGAATGATGACAGAGTGAATGAATGATTGATTGGTGTCCTGAATTCTGTGTCTGGGGGTCACATGGGAGGGACTTGGCAGAGAGCCCTGTGGAACCAGGCACCAGGAATCTGCTTTTGTCTGTATAACACACTGATTTTGCAGGCTAGATAAACCCAAACAGGGAATTCTGAAGTTAAAGAAATGCTTGAAAACTATTGTTCAAAATGTTATTAATTACAGTTTGGAAGCTAGGAGCATATTCCAAGGTCCTTCTCAGAGAACCAGATGGTTTGTAGATTGTATCCGATTAGAGGACAAGGATAATATCTTTTTCTTTCAATTCTGTACAGTTCTTACTACGTAAATCCCAGAGCAGGCTGCTGATTGACAAAGTGGCTTTCTCTTCCCTCAGTCATTTTGCTTTATATCAATCCTGGAATCTAAAAAAAAGAAAAAAAATCTCTAAACCAATTAATTCTGCCTCCAGTGGTTTCTAAAAGCTTTCAGATTGAAACACCAGGTCAACCTCCAGCCCAGATGAAGGAGGAAAAACACCATCTTTGCAAAAGACATTGAACTTTAGAAAAGGTTAGATCAACAAGGAGAACAATAGAAAGGCCTTGGGAACCTCTTAGAAATAATCCGCTGGCTTGAAGCAAATACTAAAGGGCAGATGCCATGCTGGGTACTGGGGTTACAAAGACGGAGAGAGTAGGGTTCATGTCTTCAAGGAGCTCACAGTCTGAGGAGAGAGACAGGCACATACACAAATAGAGCAGAGAGTCAGTGCTGGAGTGATGACTAACTGTGAAGGTTTGCAAAGGAAAATTCCTGGAGGAGGTGATATTTGAACAGATCTGGAGAGCTGTTGTCTCATTGGGTAGGCAGGAAAGGGCAGTCCAGGCAGAAAACACAAATGTGAAAGCACAAAGATGAAAAAGGGCAGGGAAGAGTTCAAAAATGATTACGAGAAATGACTGAATTGGTTACAAGATATATAGAGATATTTAGAGAAATTTAAGTACTGACTGATATTAAAGTTTATTCTTAATTTTTAAAGATATATTAATGATTTGTGGCTATATTGGAAAGAGTTCTTATCTTTTGGTGATACATATTGAAATATGATTTCTGGTTAAAAGAATATGGTATTTGGAATTTGCTTCAAAATAATATGGGAAGGGCAAGAGAGGGTAGGGATAAAGATGAAAAGAAGTTGGCCTTGAATTTTTGTTGAAACTAGAGGATGGATAAACTATATCTTATATGTCTGTCCATTTGGAATTTCTTATAATAAAGAAGTTGAGTGTGGTGAGAGAGACTGCCTAGGGCTGTAGCTACTGTCGTAATAAGCATTCTACAAACATTTATTACTTTTCTCGCTCTCTTAAATGTGTCATTAGATGTGATAACCATATTTCTACTTATAGACACAAGCTGGAGGAAAAAGCTAAGTAAGTCACTGATGCTTTTTCTAACCCAAGTCCTACTTCCCAGAGGTTGCCTTGCCCACTGTTTGAAGCAATGGCCCCGCAAGCACTGCCCTTGCTTACTGTTATGCATGGGAGGGGTGGTTGGTCTCCAAAGTGAATGCAGGTTTGTTTCCAAGGGATCCTGCTGAAGGCCACCCTGAGAGATGAAACACACTTGATCAGGGCTCAGCTGGAGCTCCAGCTCCCAGTTTCACAGTGGGGCAGACAGCTCAGCCTCTTCAGGGTCTGCCTCTCTCTTTTACCAAGGATTGAGCTCAGGCTTCCCTGGTGGCACAGATGGTAAAGAATCTGCCTACAATATGGGAGACACAGGTTCGGTCTCTGGGTCAGGAAGACCCCCCAGAGGAGCAAACGGCAACCCACTCCAGTATTTTTGCTTGGAGAGTCCCCATGGGAGCTTGGGGAGGAGCCTGGGGGGCTACAGTCTATGGGGTCCAGAGTTGGACACAACTGAGCACATAGCTAATGCTCGCATGAGCTCAGGCAGGCGAGGAGCATCCCGGGGGAATCTTCTGCACATGGTGTAGCTAGGACACAGGCCTTAAGTGAGGAAAAAGTGAGTGGAGCATAGGCAGAGGGGACACTTCTTATCTAGACTCCAGGGTCTATGACCTACCATTTAGGGAAAACCAAAAAACAGAAAAAAAGATTGTGGGAGAAGGTGGATATAGAATACACGAATTGCTGTTTTCTGAAAGAAGTCTCATTGGAAAATTGGAATACCCAAGCAGGGCTGAACTGCTTTACAGGTAGGCTAGATGCCTGAGCCACTCGTGGCTGATTTGAAGGGACCTCAGAATAGACTCTCTGCAAACAAGTCCCCTAAACACTACAGAGACTAGACACACTATCATTAGAGAGTATTTCTTTGGTATTAAAATTCACAGGAGGAGAAATACGTTGTACACATATTAGTTACAATTATTATTCATAATTTTCTGCTAATAATATCTTAAATTCATGTAGTATCTTTTTAAAAAAATGTTGTTTTATTTTTTTGCTGTGCTGGGTCTGTTTTGCTGCGAGCAGGCTTTCTCTAGTTTTCTCTAGTTGCGGCAAGCAGGAGCTACTCTTTGTTGAGTGTGGGGGCTTCTCGTTGTGGTAGGTTCTCTTGTTGTTGGACACAGGCTCTAAGCACTCCGGCTTCAGCCGTTGAGGCAGGCGGGCTCAGTAGTGGCAACTTCTGGGTTCTAGAACATAGGCTCAGAAGTTGTGGCACCTGGGCTTAGTTGCTCTGTGGCATGTGGGATCTTCCTGGACCAGGGATTGAACCTGTGTCTCCTTCATTGGCAGGTAGATTCTTAACCCCTGGATCACCAGAGAAATCCCAGACTCTCATTTGATGGGAGAAGTGGCAAGATATATTATAAAGTGGTAATGGACACAGGGAGGCATGATTCATTAGGAATTATTTTTCTTTATTTTTTTTTAAATAAAGCTTTTTTAAGCACAGATTTAAATAACAGAATAATTGTGAAGATAGTTTGGAGAGTTTTCAGATACTCTATACCTACTATTAACATCTTACATTATTAATGTGTTTGTTATAATTTATAAATCAATAGTAATACATTATCATTAGCTAAAGTCCATTCTTTATTCAGATTTCCTTAGATTTTGCCTACTTTTCTGTTCCAGGATCCCATCTACAATGCTACATGACTTTTAGTCAGCTCGATTCCTTTGTCTCCTATTGACTGTCACAGTTTCTCAGACTTGCCTTGTTTTTGATGAACTCGACAGTATTACTGGTCAGGTATTTTGTAGGATGGTCCCTCTATTGGGCTTTGTTTGATGGTTTCCTCATGACTAGACTATGGGGTTTGGGGAGGCTGAGGCTATGGGGTTTAGGGAAGAACACCATAGAGGCAAAGCATCACTGTTATCACATCATATTAAGGATACGGGGTGTGTGTGTGTGTGTGTGTGTGTGTCTTAGTTGCCCAGTCATGTCCGACTCCTTGAGATCCCATGGACTATAGCCCACCAGACTCCTGTGTCCATAGGACGTCTCAGGCAGGAATACTGGAGTGGGTTACCAGTCCCCTTTCTAGGGGATCTTCCTAACCCAGGCATCAAAACCAGATTCCCTGCATTGCAGATGGATTCTTTACCATCTAACCCCACCAGGGAAGCCATATACATGGCTGTACCACACAGCACGTGGGATCTCTAGTTCCCTGACCAGGAATTGAACCCATAGAAGCCCAAAGTCTTTACCACACTCGTCTGCCAAGGAAGTCTCTAGGGTACATACTACTATTAACATGATTTATCACTGTTGTTTTGACCTTGATAACCTAGCTAAGGTAGTGCTTATCCATTGTGAATTTACTTAAAACACAAAAATCTATTTATCTGGCTGCCCTGGGTCTTAGTTATGGAATATATACTTTTAACTGTGGCATGTGGGATCTAGTTCCCTGACCAGGGATTGAACTCAGGCCCCTTGCATTGGGAACATAGGTCTTTGCCACTGGACCACCAGGGAAGCCCCTGAAATTACTTATTTTTTTTTTAACTTTCTTTCTTCTGTGTTCTTTGGAAGAAATCACTACGTACATCCCACATTTAAATGGTGAAGAGTTATATTCCCTTTCTTTGAGGGTGGAGTGTCATCTACACAAAGTATTTGAAATTCTTCTAAGCGGGAACTCTGTCTCTTGTCCCATATTTATTTATTTTTTAATCATTTATTTATGTCAGTGTATACTCACAAAATTTATTTTATACTTTGGGTTATTAATTTTGTTGCTCAAATTATTGGAAGCCATTTTTTAAAAATTAATTTATTTAATTGGAGGCTAATTACTTTACACTATTGTAGTGGGTTTTGCCATACATGGACATGAATCAGCCATGGGTATACATGTGTTCCCCATCCTGAACCCCCCTCCCACATCCCTCCACATCCCATCCCTCAGGGTCATCCCGGTGCACCAGCCCTGAGCACCCTGTCTCATGCATCGAACCTGGACTGGTGATCGATTTCACGTAGGATAATATACATGTTTCAATGCTATTCTCTCAAATTATTGGCAGCCATTTTGAATCATTTATGTCCCTACATTACAGAAATAGAATTCAAGCTGTCCAGAAGCTCCCACCATCGTGTCTTCCAGTCACTATTCTGAACTTGTGATGACATCAATCCCTGGGGTCTGCTGTTGCACTTTATACATTTGGAATTATGTACTCGCCTGTGCCTGGTTTCTTTCACTCAGCATTATGTTTGTGAGATTTACCCATGTTGCTACACTTTGCAGTGGAGAGGCGTTCTCACTTTGTAGTTTTCAACTTTAGACCTTCCCACCCCAAGATTCTGAAATGGGGCATACTTCCCAAACTTATTTTGTTGCAGTCCTAGGTGGAGGTTATCAAAAACAGGCTTGAGATCAGAGCATAAGTCCATTGGGAATTGATTTCAGGAAGCCCTGGTGAGGGCGTGAGGAAGGAAATACAGAAGGGAGGAAGCCAGGCAGAGGAGTTAACAAGTAACTCAGTGGAGCTCAGTCTCACAGGGTCCTCCACTCAGTGGGAGGGTGGTTCTCCAGGGAATCCTCCTTGGGGGTTCTCCATGGGGGCCCTCCACGGGGTGGGGAGTGGTTCTCCAGGGTGTCAGGGGGTCCTCCAAGGGGGAACCTCCCCTGGAGGTTCTCCACAGGCTGGTGTTCTCCTGGGGGTCCTCCATGGGATCATCTATGTGGGGGTTCTCCACTGGGTCCTTCCTGGGAGTGCTCCACGGATGTCTCCATGGATTCTCTGGGAGATTGTGCAGAACTTGTTTCAGAGCTGTCCTGCAGAGAAGCAAAGAAACTTCAGGTATTTATAAGCCAATTCCTTTCAGTTATTGTTTGAAAGTTGAGTATATTAACACACTAGCAATTGCAGTCTGCCCCCAGTGTGGGTGAATATGCACCTGTGTCCAGAGAAAGCTCTTAGGTAGGCTCAGGGTTACAGGTACCAGCAGGAAAAAGCCATCAGAGTGAAGGAGGTCTAGGCCAAGGCAATGGGTATATCACTACTGTTAACACCTTTTCCACCCTGATCTATTTGGATCACACATTAAGTCTATTTTGTCATGGATACTTTATGCTGGTAGCCAGCAGCAATAACTAAAATAAAAATTAATTGACAGATATAAGGCACCTGTCAAAATGATACAAATTTTTAAAAAGTGGCAACCACAAAGCGTGATTTGGAGATACGGAATGAGTATTTTCATACTTTAATAGTAGAACTCTAAATTGTTTATTTTTTGCAGAATGAAATCTGGCAATATCTGTTAAAAATAAGCATTCCAGAGATGATGGATGTTCATTAAATCTATTGTGGTAATCGTTTATGATGTTTGTAAGTCAGAGGATTCTTTACGTTGTACACCCTAAACTTATACAGTGCTGTGTTGTCAGTTATAGCTCAATAAAACTGGGGATAAAATAGGTATTCCATTGCAACTAGTGTATAAATAAGTTCTGGAAATTTAATGACAACACAGTGATTATAGTCAACAATACTATACTTTAAACTTCAAAATCACTATGAGGTTAAATCTTAATTGTTCTCAATACAAAAAGAAGCAATGATTATATGACCTGATGAAGGTGTTAGCCAACCTTACTATAGTAATCATAGTGCAATATACAAACGTAGCAAACCAACAAATTCACACCTCAAATTTATAATGTTACATGTCAATTATAACTCAATAAGAAAATTTTTTCAATGAAAAAAGAAATGAGGCTAGTTAATAGAAGCAGTCTCAGTTCCTGTACTGCACTGGTACCGTGACTATAGTGTTATTTTACTTATCACTTCCCTCCTCTGCCACTCATTTTGGATCCCCCTCACCTTCAGTCAATGTTTCTGCTGGTCTTGGTTGCTTGCCTCTATCCTTGAGGAGTCTTGAGTCTTGGTTACCCAGCCTTCGCTTGAGAATCTAGAGCTCCACCCCAGTAGTTCCTCCAATAGGGGGCCATGCTGGTGTTTTGAGACTCTTGATATCAGTGTGAACTATGATCTCTTGGAAAATCTGAATATCCCCTTCTGCCATTGTTCAGTTATTCTAGTCAATGACCATAAGTCCTTTGGGGGAAAGATTATAAGGGAATTGCTAGTGTTCTGTTGCATCATTTTAGGGTTCATCCTCAAGGGGACTTGGTATCTCCTTCAATTGATGAGCTCTGGGTGTGAGAAGAGGCGCCTGTCTGGAAATCGTAAGGGATTGTGATTTTTCCATCGTACTGGCAGAACTCAGCTTTCTAGTTGTATTAGTTTTATATTCCCCCCAAACAAATCACCACAAACTCAGAAGTTTTAAAAACAACCCCCATGTTATTACCTTGTAGTTTCCCTGTTTCAGAAGTCTGGGTATGGCTTAGCTGAATCCTCCACTTAAGGTCTCACAAGGTTGTAATCAAGGTGTCAGATGGGCTCTGTTCCTTTCTGGAAATCTCTTCTGATGGAGCTTCCTTCTAGAGCTTAGAGTACTCTTCTAAGTTGACATGGTGGTTGATTGAACTCAGCTCTTTGCAGTTGTAGGACAAAGGGGGCTGCTCTTGGCACAGGCCCTCTCTCTTTTAGGCTGCTGCTGCTGCTAAGTCACTTCAGTCATGTCTGACTCTGCGCGACCCCATAGACGGCAGCCCACCAGGCTCCCCCGTCCCTGGGATTCTCCAGGCAAGAACACTGGAGTGGGTGGCCATTTCCTTCTCCAATGCATGAAAGTGAAAAGTGAAAGTGAAGTTGCTCAGTCGTGTCTGACCCTCAGCGACCCCATGGACTGCAGCTTACCAGGTTCCTCCGTCCATGGGATTTTCCAGGCAAGAGCAATGGAGTCGGATGTTGTTGCCTTCTCCGCTCTTATAGGCAGTTCACCTTTCATCAGCTTGCTTTTTCAAGGCCAGTAGGAGAATCTTAGTCCAGTTGGCAAAGCCTTTTATCAGTTCAATTCAGTCACTCAGTCATGTCCGACTCTTTGCAACCCCATGAATCACAGCACGCCAGGCCTCCCTGTCCATTACCAACTCCCGGAGTTCACTCAGACTCACGTCCATTGAGTCAGTGACGCCATCCAGCCATCTCATCCTCTGTCGTCCCCTTCTCCTCCTGCCCCCAATCCCTCCCAGCATCAGAGTCTTTTCCAATGGGTCAACTCTTCGCATGAGGTGGCCAAAGTACTGAAGTTTCAGCTTTAGCATCATTCCTCCCAAAGAAATCCCAAGGCTGATCTCCTTCAGAATGGACTGGTTGGATCTCCTTGCAGTCCAAGGGACTATCAAGAGTCTTCTCCAACACCACAGTTCGAAAGTATCAATTCTTCAGTGCTCAGCCTTCTTCACAGTCCAACTCTCACATCCATACACGACCACAGGAAAAACCACAGCCTTGACTAGATGGACCTTAGTCGGCAATGTAATATCTCTGCTTTTGAATATACTGTCTAGGTTGGTCATAACTTTTCTTCCAAGGAGTAAGCGTCTTTTAATTTCATGGCTGCAATCACCATCTGCAGTGATTTTGGAGCCAAAAAAATAAAGTCTGACACTGTTTCCACTGTTTCCCCATCTATTTCCCATGAAGTGATGGGACCGGATGCCATGATCTTAGTTTTCTGAATGTTGAGCTTTAAGTCAACATTTTTACTCTCCTCTTTCACTTTCATCAAGAGGCTTTTTAGTCCCTCTTCACTTTCTGCCATAAGGGTGGTGTCATCTGCATATCTGCGGTTATTGATATTTCTCCTGGCAGTCTTGATTCCAGCTTGTGCTTCTTCCAGTCCAGCATTTCTCATGATGTACTCTGCATAGAAGTTAAATAAGCATGGTGACAATATACAGCCCTTTATGGTGCACTCCTTTTCCTATTTGGAACCAGTCTGTTGTTCCATGTCCAGTTCTAACTGTTGATTCCTGACCTGCACACAGATTTCTCAAGAGGCAGGTCAGGTGGTCTGGTATTCCCATCTCATGAAGAATTTTCCACAGTTTATGATCCACACAGTCAAAGGCTTTGGCATAGTCAATAAAGCAGAAATAGATGTTTTTCAAGGATTCTCTTGCTTTTTCCATGATCCAGCGGATGTTGGAAATTTGATCTCTGGTTCCTCTGCCTTTTCTAAAACCAGCTTGAACATCAGGAAGTTCACGGTTCACGTATTGCTGAAGCCTGGCTTGGAGAATTTTGAGCATTACTTTACTAGCATGTGAGATGAGTGCAATTGTGCGGTAGTTTGAGCATTCTTTGGCATTGCCTTTCTTTGGGATTGGAATGAAAACTGACCTTTTCCAGTCCTGTGGCCACTGCTGAGTTTTCCAAATTTGCTGGCATATTGAGTGCAGCACTTTCACAGCATCATCTTTCAGGATTTGAAACAGCTCAACTGGAATTCCATCACCTCCACTAGCTTTGTTTGTAGTGATGCTTTCTAAGGCCCACTTGACTTCACATTCCAGGATGTCTGGCTCTAGATGAGTGATCACACCATCGTGATTATCTGGGTCGTGAAGATCTTTTTTGTACAGTTCTTCTGTGTATTCTTGCCACCTCTTCTTAATATCTTCTGCTTCTGTTAGGTCCAGACCATTTCTGTCCTTTATCGAGCCCATCTTTGCAAGAAATGTTCCCTTGGTATCTCTAATTTTCTTGAAGAGATCTCTAGTCTTTCCCATTCTGTTCATTTCCTCTATTTCTTTGCATTGATTGCTGAGGAAGGCTTTCTTATCTCTTCTTGCTATTCTCTGGAACTCTGCATTCAGATGCTTATATCTTTCCTTTTCTCCTTTGCTTTTTGCCTCTCTTCTTTTCTCAGCTATTTGTAAGGCCTCCCCAGACAGCCATTTTGCTTTTTTGCATTTCTTTTCCATGGGAATGGTCTTGATCCCTGTCTCCTGTACAATGTCACGAACCTCATTCCATAGTTCATCAGGCACTCTATCTATCAGATCTAGGCCCTTAAATCTATTTCTCACTTCCACTGTATAATCATAAGGGATTTGATTTAGGTCATACCTGAATGGTCTAGCAGTTTTCCCTACTTTCTTCAATTTGAGTCTGAATTTGGTAATAAGGAGTTCATGATCTGAGCCACAGTCAGCTCCCGGTCTTGTTTTTGTTGACTGTATAGAGCTTCTCCATCTTTGGCTGCAAAGAATATAATCAATCTGATTTTGGTGTTGACCATCTGGTGATGTCCATGTGCAGAGTCTTCTCTTGTGTTGTTGGAAGAGGGTGTTTGCTATGACCAGTGCATTTTCTTAGCAAAACTCTATTAGTCTTTGCCCTGCTTCATTCCACATTCCAAGGCCAAATTTGCGTTACTCCAGGTGTTTCTTGACTTCCTACTTTTGCATTCCAGTCCCCTATAATGAAAAAGACATCTTTTTTTGGTGTTAGTAAGCCTTTTATAATGTAACCTAATTAAAGAAGTGACGATCCCATCGCCTTTGCCATACTCTATTGGCTAGAAGCAGGTTGTAGGTTTTCAAGGACAGGAGATTATATGAGTATGACTCATGGGAGGAGGTGGTTCACCCTAAAGTGTGTCTGTGTGTCTACCACATTCATTCTTGGTCTTTTTTTTAAAAGTTAGGCAAGATCCTTATTGTCCATCCATCCATCTTATTCCCAGGAACACCATGGTCTATTAACCATTGTCCCTTGAATCTGGGATGGTCTTGTGACTTGCTCTGGCCAATGAAAATGGCAAAAGTGATATTGTGGAGGGCCTTGAGATACCTTACAGCTTTTGCCTTTACCCTCTTGATATGCAGAGATCTCCACAGGACGAGAAAGGTGGTCTAACATGGAAAAGAAAAAAAAAGCCATGTGAAGGAATACCAAAGTGTCCCGAGTGAACAGCCGATGCCAGCTGCAAGACGTGTAAGTGACACCAACATGGACCTTTCAGGCTGTCTGCCTCTGCAGTTGAATGCAGCAACATGAGTGAGCCCGGGCAAACTAGAAGAGGCACTATGCAGCCCACCCACAGAATCACGAGAAAAAACAAATCACTGTCATCTTAAATGACTGGTTTTGGAGTGGTTTATCATATGGCAATAGGTAACTGACATAGATGTTTCTACATCAATTGCAATCAGTGTTTGAAGGTTGCTCCTGGGGCATTAAGACCCTGGCTTTTCTGGTCTGCCCTGTTCCAGACTGAAGTACGCTCCAGTGATCAGGGAGAAGTCTCAGGTAGAGTCCCAGACGTTTTCAGGAAGGAGCTGTCAGCAAATACAGGAACACTGAGTGTTAGGCTGATATGAGAGCTGCATTTATTACAACCTCAAAATCTTTTTTTTCCTCCAACTTGTAAACATTATGTGGAATGGGGCCAGGGGTGGAAGCAGGAGTTTTCTTTGAGGAACCAAGAATGCTGGAGTAGATGATGCCTTTGGGAGACACTATCAGCTAGGGGAAGAATTTGCAGAACACAGAGCTTAGGCTATCAGAGACTGAGATTGATGGCCTACCTTGTTCTCTTCAATGTCTCTGGCTTTGCATAAGAGCTGCAGTTCTCACAGCCTGCTGTCAGATTACATGCCTAGAATCCCTCCTTTCATTTTCTCTCAGATGCTTCTCTCCGCCTTCCAGTAGATAAGCTCACCTATTATCCCTTGCAGAACTCCTCACTAGCCTCCTACCAACCCAGCTGTCTTTCACCACTCCACGCTTACCTATCTCCTAGCCGCTGCCTTGGAGGACCCCGCCAACTCCAAATCCTGTCCTGTTCAAATCTAGTTCATTCAGTGTTTCTGCCATGTTCCATATCAGTATCAGTACTTTTTGGTATCAGAACTTCTAAACCTTGCAGAGTTTTGAAAAAGGACTTGACAAAAAAGATCTCGTTGGTGAGATGAAATTATAGGAAATTTCAGGTGTGATTTCTTCCATTTCTGTGTGGCAAGGGAGGTTACATTCAAAGTTGCAATAGATGTGATAGCCCAGGCTGAAGAATTGTTCCCAGGTACCAGATGTGGGTGAATTAGCATTTCAAAACATCTTTGGAAGGTTACCAGAAAAAATCTTTTTTTTTTGTCTGAACACCCCAAAAGATGGAGCAAAATTTGAGTATATACTAAGATAAGCTGTGTTCCTGTATTTGGAATATAAGAAAGTGGTTTTACAAGAGACTGAACAAAGAAATTCACTTCCAGTTTATTAAGATCACAAGGGCAAAAACTGCAGTGTATTTTATTAGGCATACAAAAACACTCAAGGTTAAAATATTCAAAAGCAAAAAAAAAATACCCTACCTTATTTTAGAAAACCTTAGTCTTAAAGCAAATATCAGAATATACATTTAGGTGCTCCTATGAATTCAAACAGTCACAAAAATAATTGAGCATGTTGCATTTTCCTCATCTATTTCTTCTCTTAAGATAGCTAGTCAACATTTTTGAGCATCTACCATGTATCAAAAACTGCCATTCATTTAATCTAGTCCTCAGAACAACGTGCACTATGCCAACTAGTTCTAGTTTAAATTCATGACCACACATCTCAAAAGGAGTCTCAATGCTGCCAAGCAACCCTACTACACTTCCCCAGTATGTTCCTTGCCCATTCTCCAAAACAAGGATTTCACACATTTTCTGCTCTCCTCAAATCTCCCACATCCTCTTCCGCCTCCTCAGTCCTGCCTACCTCTTCCACTTCTTCCCAGATCCCTCTCTGCCTCTCTCAATTCTTCATCTTTATATTCCACTGATGTACCAAATTCTTTCCTCTCCCTGGGAGCCTTTGAAATTCCCTTTCCCTCTCATTGGAATGCTCACACCCTCATCTTCATAAGACTGGTTCCTTCTGTTTTTCTAATCTGCTGTCTCAGTTCAGATGTCAAATTATCAGACAGTCTTTCCCTGTAAGCTAAAGATGCCCCCTCCCCCCACTCTCTTGCATGTTAACTTGTTTTATTGTCTCCCAGACATTTACCAACACCTGATACCATCTTGTCTGTTTTTTTCTCTCCATCTCCTCTTGAATAAAGCGTCATGACAGCAGGGCTTTACTTTTCTGGTGTACTTCTGTATTCTCAACATCCAAATCTGAGCCTGTCGCATAATAGAGTCGAAATGAATTTTCATTGAGTAAATGATCCCAATTTTTGATAGATGAGGAAACTGAAAATTAAGCAATCTAAATAAATGACTTAAGTTCACTCAGGTAGTAAATGACAAAGCTGGGACTTGAGCCTAAATTTTTCTAGATCTGGGCTCTATCCTATCTATGTAAAAAAATCTCTCTTGCTAGGATGAACATTTAAAAATGGATTTGACCTCCGAGGAGTACTTGTGAATGTGAACAGCATTTAAGACAACATAAGAATGAACAGTCAATTCCCCAGGCAGAAAACCAAGGAGATGCTGAGGACATCTGGCAGGACAAAACCCATGGTAACTAAGGAGCAGCACAGCCTAGCTATTCCCAGCTTGCTCCTGGCTGGCCTCCAATTCCTCCGTCTTCCTTCCTGCTTCCTGCATCTCTAAGTCTCTGACCACCTGCAGTTCAGTACAGTTCAGTGCAGGCTCCAGTTTTCCCTTCATGCCCATGAAGTAAGCTAGTTCATGCCTGTCAATAGCATCCCGATTCATGCTTTAGAGAAATTGGAATAGGATATTTTCCATGGGGGTCTATCAGCTAAATCTGTGTTTATATAAGAGCCTGATTATCAGGAAGTTGCCTTGGTGTGTGTGTGTGCGGAAAATGAAAACCTTGTGCTGACTCTTCATCGATCCTTAAATGGGCTTATAAACAAAAGAGGAGAGGAGAAAATGTGGAGAAAATGCGGAATCTTCTGGCTGTTGCCTTAATCAACGTTTAGGGAAAGCTTCGTATACAGGTTAGAGTCCCTAGAAATGCTAGATTTACGGGTTTGTTCTCTGCATTTTCTTCAGAAACCAAGATCAAAATGGTTATAATATTATCAGTTAGTGAATGTTTATATACCTGCCATTCTTATATGCTCTTTATGTATAATTTATCTTTACAACAAACTGATAAAATAGATGCTAGCAATATTATACCCATTTTCCACATGAGAAAACTGAGGCCAAGTAGGATTTTTTTTTTTTTTTTTTTTTTATGTTAGTGTTAGTCGCTTGGTTATGTCCAACTCTTTGTGACCCCATGGACTATAGCCCACCTGGCTTCTTGTCCATGGAATTCTCCAGGGAAGAATATTGGAGTGGGCTGGCATTTCATTCTCCAGGGGATCTTCCTGACCCAGGGACTGAACCCAGGTCTCCTGAACTGCAGGCAGATTCTTTACCAAATGAGCCACCAGGGAAGACCTGGTGAAGCCCTGAAGTCACACACTTTTGATGAAATTAGAATTTCATTTATTTGATTTGACTCTGGAGTAGAGGTTCTTAATCATCCCACCACATGTTTTTGTGTTTGTTTGCTTCTTTGTTTACTACGGTTTCCTCTGGCAGTCTGTTGAAGCCTATGGACTCCTTCTCAGAATCTTTTTCAATGTGTACATAAAATACAGAGGATTACAAAAAATAAAAGACATTTACAATGAAACACATTGATCAGTTTATTAGAAAAGCAAATTTATGATATGGTGATATAGGTGCTTCATTATTAATGCCTCAAATAACAATATCTAGTGGCAGATTGGAGAAGGAAATGGCAACCCACTCCAGTATTCTTGCCTAGAGAATCCCATGGACAGAGGAGCCTGGTGGGCTGCTGTCCCTGGGTCGCACAGAGTTGGACACGACTGAAGCAACTTAGCATGCATGCATGCATTGGAGAAGGAAATGGCAACCCACTCCAGTATTCTTGCCTGGAGAAGCCGAAGGACAGGGGAGCCTGGTGGGCTGTCGTCTATGGGGTCACACAGGGTTGGACACGACTGAAGCGACTTAGCAGCAGCAGCAGCAGTGGCAGATCTAGGAATCCAGAAATTGTGAAGTTATAATAAATATAAAGCATTTCTGTAACATAATATGAAAATATCTGAGATTTCTGTTCATAACAAAGTCATAGGTAACAAATCAGTTTAGTTAGTGAAAATAAAGAGGTAATTTCATCTAAGCTAATTGGCTCCCCTCTAGGCCCCTGGTTAGGAAACCTAATCTAAAGAACCTGAGGATGTAATGCCCTCTGGAAGACCAGTTATAAAGCCCTTCTAACTGATTTTCCTGTTTCTAATCTCAGTTACTATCCCTGCCCCATCTACTCTCTTCACTGGCTGTCACTCTAAGTCACAATCTAAAGGGCTCTTCCTTTTAGCCTTGCTGGACACCCTCCCCACCCCTAGTCCCCACAGAATTTATCACCTTTTCATCCATCTCACTTTAGGGTTTCGCATGTATGTTTATGACTGCATGTAGGGCATTGTATCATATTTAATTTGTTTATATATCTTTTTTAGTTTAACATTAGCTACTTGGGAGTAGGGGCTATGTCTTGCTCATTTACCTACTTTTTCATTTAATAAAATTATATTGAGCATCTCCTGTTACAAGGTGTTATTCTAGAGACTGAAAATATAATAATGAACATCATAGACATAGTCTTTATCCTCCATGTTTTACCCTCTTGCACTCATTTCTGGTCCTCAGTGTTTTGGCTCATTGTTGGAAGATACTAAATTAATCTGTTTAATTGAATTGTCTTGAGTATTTTCAAGATCATATTTCTAGTTGGCAGAAATTGCTCCTAAGAGAAATATTTCTTGAGAAGTTCTTCATCTTCATATCCTCATATAAATTGCCAGGTATATAATAGACATTCAAAAGTCAATTCTTTCCTTGTCTTTTCCTCTTGCTAGTCACCAAGTAAGCCAAATCTTGTTGCATAGTAGAGAAATGGAAACAGGATATATATAAGTTTTGCAGGAGGGAAGAAGAGCTAAGAACATCTACTTATAACATGTGTGTGTTAGTCGCTCAGTCGTGTCGGACTCTGCAACCCCATGGACTGTAGCCCGCCGGGGTCCTCTGTCCATGGGATTTCACAGGCAAGAATATTGGAGTAGGTTGCCATTCCCTTCGCCAGGGGATCTTCCTAACCACGAGAATCAGGAAAATCTGGGTCTCCCACACTGCAGGCAGATTCTTTACTGTTTGAACTACCAGGGAAGCACTTGTAACATACAGTTCTCTCTATTAGGCCTGAATGAGTAAAAGATGTAAAGCGCTTGAATAGCACCTGTTACACTGTAAGCCAGAAACAATTACAAGATACAATAGCTAAAATTTGTTGATGGCTTACAACATACCAGGTGCTATTTGAAGCCCTTTTTACATCTAATACTTCCTTCAGACCTAGAGAGAACTGAGGCTTAAAAAGTATAAGTGACTTGCCCAACTTCTGATAGGCAGAATGTACTTAGGTGGAGGAATTCCAGCCCAGTCAGTCTGAGTCTGGCACCTCTTTCTTTGTGTAGCCACTGCTGTTGAGCAATGTAGGGTCAGAGGCAAGGACTTTGAACAGGATCCACTAACACCCTGCATCCTGGTCATGACCTAAGTCAAGGTAAGCATGTTTGAAATGACCAAGTGATCAAGGCTGAAGTCTATGGCTAGGGTACAGCTAACAAGGGCTTCAGAAGACCTATGCTCTGGTGCATTCTTGCTACACTGTTTATTCAATATTATCTTAAAATTTTTTTTATTCATTTATTTTTGGCTTTGCTGGGTCTTCATTGCTGGGTGAGGGCTTTTCTCTAGTTGTGGCCAGTGAGGGCTACTTTTCACTGTGATATGCAGGCTTTTGACTGCAGTGGCTTCTCTTGTTGCAGCTTGTGGGCCCTAGAGTGTGCAGGCTTCAGTAGTTGTGGCACACGGGCTTAGTTGCTCATTAACACGTGGGATCTTCCCATTCCAGGGATTGAACCCGTGTCTCCTGCATTGGCAGGTGGATTCTTCATCACTGGGCCACCATGGAAATCCACTATTGTCTTTTTAAAACAACTGTTTCTCCCTGAAATTAATCTTGGTTCTACCACTTGTGAGGCTACAGGAAAAATTTTCTTAAAAAGGAAATATCCTTGGATTACCATTAGACAGAACTGAATAATTCTACCAAGCTGGGGCATTTTTCTACAGTTCAGTTCAGTTCAGTTCAGTTCAGTCGCTCAGTCATGTCTGACTCTTTGCGACTCCATGAACTGTAGCACGCCAGGCCTCCGTGCCCATCACCAACTCCCAGAGTCCACCCAAACCCATGTCCATTGTGTTGGTGATGCCATCCAACCATCTCATCCTCTGTTGTCCCCATCTCCTCCTGCCCCCAGTCCCTCCCAGCATTAGAGTCTTTTCCAATCAGTCAGTTCTCTGCATCCGGTGGCCAAAGTATTGGAGTTTCAGTTTCAACATCAGTCCCTCCAATGAACACCCAGGACTGATCTCTTTAGGATGGACTGGTTGGATCTCCTTGCAGTCCAAGGGACTCTCAAGAGTCTTCTCGAACACCACACTTCAAAAGCATCAATTCTTCGGCACTCAGCTTTCTTTATAGTTCAACTCTCACATCCATACATGACTACTGGAAAAACCATAGCCTTGACTAGATGGACCTTTGTTGGCAAAGTAATGTCTCTGCTTTCTAATATGTTGTCTAGGTTGGTCATAACTTTTCTTCGAAGGAGTAAGCGTCTTTTAATTTCATGACTGCAGTCACCATCTGCAGTGATTTTGGAGCCCAGAAAAATAAAGTCTGACACTGTTTGCACCGTTTCCCCATCTATTTCCCATGAAGTGATGGGACCGGATGCCATGATCTTAGTTTTCTGAATGTTGAGCTTTAAGTCAACTTTTTCACTCTCCTCTTTCACTTTCATCAAGAGGCTCTTTAGGTCTTCACTTTCTGCCATAAGGGTGGTGTCATCTGCATATCTGAGGTTATTGATATTTCTCCCAGCAATCTTGATTCCAGCTTGTGCTTCCTCCAGCCCAGCGTTTCTCATGATGTACTCTGCATAGAAGTTAAATAAGCAGGGTGACAATATACAGCCCTTTATGGTGCACTCCTTTTCCTATTTGGAACCAGTCTGTTGTTCCATGTCCAGTTCTAACTGTTGCTTCCTGACCTATATACGGGTTTCTCAAGAAGCAGGTCAGGTGATCTGGTATTCCCATCTCTTCCAGAATTTTTCACAGTTTATTGTGATCCACACTGTCAAAGGCTTTGGCATAGTCAATGAAGCAGAAATAGATGTTTTTCTGGAACTCTCTTGCTTTTTCCATGATCCAGTGGATATTGGCAATTTGATCTCTGGTTCCTCTGCCTTTTCTAAAACCAGCTTGAACATCTGGAAGTTCATGATTCACGTATTGCTTAAGCCTGGCTTGGAGAAATTTGAGCATTACTTTACTAGCGTGTGAGATGAGTGCAATTGTGTGGTAATTTCTACAGTTAATTATAATGAATTCTGATTAGCATGTGCATTATTTACCTAATCTAGACTTAAACTGAAATATAAAACATAGGTACAAAGAACATCTAATTGTCTTTTTAACATATGAACAAAAGTAATTTTAAAAATATTTTTTCCTTCTCCAACCAAAAGATATAGTTGCTAAATAGACAATAAGACCCAATTATATGCTGTTACAAGAGATTCACTTCAGATTTAGAGGCATGCACAGACTGAAAGTGAAGGGATGGAAAAGATATTCCATGCAAACGAAAGTCAAAAAGAGCAGAGGCTATGCTTATATCACACAAAACAGACTTTTTTCCTTTTCTTTTTTACCTGTTTCCCCCCATTTTTATTGAGAAATAGTTGGCATACATCATTGTATAGGTTTAAGGCATACAGCATGACTGTTTGAACTATATATATTGTGAAATGATTACTGCAATGGATTAACAGCATCTCATATAGATAAAATGAAAATAAAATTTTTTCCTTGTGATGAGATTTATCTGACTTTTTTCACTGATTTTAAGACTTACCTATGTTGTTGGATGTATTAATATTTTATTCATTTTGCTTGCTAAGTAGTATTCCATTGCATGCATATACCAGACTTTGTTCATCTGTTCACCAGCTGATGGACAATGGTTTTTCATGTTACCCCTTTACAGTCATACCTATTTCCCTCCCTCCACTATCTCCAAACTCTCACAACCAATAATTTATTCTCTACCTCTATAATCTTGATATTTACACACAAAATAGACATTAAACCAAAAACTATAGCAAGATACAAAGAAGGTCACTATATAATGATAAAAGGATTGATTTATCAAGAGTATAATATTTGTAACTATTTGCATACTCAACACAGGAGCACCTAAATATATAAAGCAAATATTAACAAATTTTAAGGGAGAAATATACAGCATTACAATAATAGTGGAAGACTAAAAAATCTGATTTTCAACAATGGATAGGTCATCCAGAAAGAAAAGTCAATAAAGAAACTTTGGACTTAATGCCATGTTAGACTAGATGGACTTATCAGACATTTACTGAACATTCCTTCTAACAGCAGCAGGATATACATTCTTCTCATGTGTACCTGGAACATTCTCCAGGATAGATTATATGTTTGGCCACAAGAAGAAATCTTGGTACATTCAAGAAAATTCTATCATGAAAATTTCAAGAAAATTCATGAAATTCTATCAAGCATCTTTTCCAACCATAATGATATGAAACTAGAAATCAATTAAAGGAAGAAAACTGAAAAATTCACAACTATGCTGAGACTAAACAACATCCTCTTGAACAAACAATGTGTCAAATAAATCAAAAGGGAAATTAAAAAAAAATCTTGAGACAAGTGAAAATGGAAATACAACATAATAAAACTTCTGGGATGCAGCAAAAGCAGTTTCAAGAGGGAAGGTTACAGAAATAAACTCTTACATTAAGGAAAAAAGAAAGCTCTCAGAATTCCCTGGCAGTCCAGTGGTTAGGACTTGGAATTCTCATTGCTGGGGACTCTAGGTTCAATTCCTATTTGGGGAACTAAAATTTCATAAGCTGTATGCATGGCAAAAAAAGAAAAGAAAAAAGAAAGCTCTCAAATAGACAACCTAACTTTACACCTCAAGGAACTAGAAAAGGAAGAACAAACTAAGCTCAAAGTTAGTAGAAAGAAGAATGAAATAGAGACAGCAAACAGTAGAAAAGATCAATGAAACTCAGAACAGTTTTTTAAGAAGATAAACAAAATACACAAACCTTTAGCTAGACTAACCAAGAAAAAAGAAAGAGGACTCAAAGAAAATTATAAATGAAAGAGGAGACATTACAACTGATACTACAGAAATATAACGAATCATAAGAGACAGCTATGAACAATTAATCAATCCTGAGTATCATTGGAAGGACTGATGCTGAAGCTAAGCTCCAATACTTTGGCCACTTGGTGCCAAGAGCCGCCTCATTAGAAAAGACCCTGATGCCGGGGAAGACTGAAGGCAGGAGGAGAAGGGATGACAGAGGACAAGATGGTTGGATGGCAACACCTACTCAATGGACATGAGTTTGAGCAAGCTCCTTTAGATGGTGAAGGACAGGCAAGCCTGGTGTGCTGCAGTCCATGGGGATGCAAAGAGTCAGACACTACTGAGTGACTGAACAACATTAATAATTATATGCCAACATTTTGGACATCCTAGAAGAAATGACTAAATTCCTAGAAACAGATAGCCTACCAAGACTGAATCATGAAGAGATAGAAATCTGAATAGACTTACCACTAGTAAGGAGATTGAATCAGTAGTCAAAAACCTCCCAACAAAGAAATGTCCAGGACCAGATGCCTTCATGGTGAATTCTACCAAACATTTAAGGAAGAATTAATATCAAGCCTTCTCAAGCTTTTACAGCAAATGGAAGAGGAGGGAACTCTTCCAAAATCATTGTGTGAGGTCAACCTAAACCAGACAAGGATACTACAGCAAAAGAAAATTAGAGACCAGTATCTCTGAGGAAGACCCATGCAAAAATCCTCAACAACATGTTAGTAAACTAATTCCATGGTATATTAAAAGGATTATATACCATGATCAAGTGGGATTTATTCTAGGGATGCAAGGGTGGTTCAATATCCACAAATCAATGTGATACAACACATTAAAAAAACTAAGGATAAAAACATGATCATTTCAATAGGTACAGAAAAACTACTGGACAAAATTCAACATCCTTTTTAAGATAAAAACTGTCAATAAATTGGTATAGAGGGAATGTACCCCAACATAATAAAGGCCATATTTGATAAGCGCACAGCTATCATTCTCAATGGAGGAAAGCTGAATGCTTTTCTTCTAAGAATAGGAACAAGACAAGGATGCCACTTTTATTCAACATGGTATTGAAGTCCTAGACAGAGAAATTAGGAAGAAAAAGACATGAAGACATCCAAATTGGAAAGCAGAGACAAAACAGTCACTATTTGCAGATAACAGGATTTTATATATATTAATTGAAAACCCTGAAGACTCCACCAAAAACTATTAAAACAAATAAACAAATTCAGTAAAGTTGCAGGGTACAAAATCAATACAAACATCTGTTGCATTGATTTTTTTTTTTTTTTTTTTTGCCACACCATGTGGCTTTGTGGGATATTAGCTCCCCAACCAGGGATCAAACCCAGGTCCATGGCAGTGAAAGCCCACATCCCAACCATAGGACCACCAGGGAATCCCCCTGTTGTATTTTAATACACTAACAACAAACTATCAGAAAGAGAAATTAAGAAAACAATCCCATTGGCAATAGCATCAAAAAGAATGAAATATTTAGGAATAAATTTAACCAAAGAGGTAAAAGATCTATACTCTGAAACTGTAAGACATTGATGAAAGTGAAGAAAACACAAATAAAAGGAGATATTCTACGCTTACGGTTGGAAGGATTAATGTTGTTAAAATGTCCATATTGCACATAGTGATCTAAAAAGTCTATGTAATCTGTACCAAAATTTCAATGGCGTTTTTCACAGAAATAGAAAAAAAAAATCTTAAAATTTGAGCTAGATGGCAAATCCGTCAACAGCTGGGAATGGAGAGAGGCTTCTTGAACTGACCTAGGCTTTAGAGTGACATGGTACATACCTAGAGTGTTACAGAGAGTGTTATGAGTTATTAAAGGAATTTGTGAAAATATATTTGTTACCAGTTGCTGCTATGAGGTTGTTTGCTCAATGACTTAAGTAGAAAAATAAGGAAATATCTAGATGGCCTCTCATGCTCCCTATTAATACTTTGTCTGCTAGTGTGTAACAGACTCCTTTTATTTATTTTGGCTGTACCTCCCACCAACCGGGATCTTAATTCCCTGAGCAGGGATCAAACTCACGATCCCTGCATTGGGAGCACTAAGTCTTTACCACTGTGTTACCTGGTAAATCCCCTGATTCCTTTTAAAAACTGAGGAAAGGTTATAAATCCTTTTCTCAGAAAATGCACAGCAAATACACACAAAATATTTTTCATAATTTTAGGGGGCCATATACTTCCGAAACCTATCCTGGACTCCAAGATAAGGACTGTCTTTTCTCCCAAGAGTCAGCCCAACTCTCAGTCCTATTTTATTTTTAAAAATATTTATGTAGCTGCATTACATCTTTAGTTGTGGCATGTGGGATCTAGTTCCCAATCAAGAATCGAACCCTGGTCTGCTGCATTGGGAGTGCAGAGTCTCGGCCAGTGGACCACCAGCGAAGTCCCTCAGTCCTATTTTAGCATGAGCGACTGAACTGAACTGAACTGAAGTTTAGTAGATCAGAAGCAGGTTCTGGAAGCAGGTGGGTTTGGGAGATTACTAGGCATTACTACACATTCTATTTACTTTGCAAAGTATAAAGACATGAACAATGCGACGGAAGATGCCACATTCTGGATCTTAGAGGAGGTCGTTATGGTCACTACAAATAATGGTTTCTGACCACAGATCCAGCTGAATCATTCAGCAAATATTTACTGGGCGCCTGATATGTACAGGCACTGAGCCAGGCAATGAGCTCACCAAGATAAAAAAGACATCATTTGTGTCCTTGATGAGACATTCACATGTAAAAGCATGAATGTAGTTATTGGTGGCCTGAAAATAAAGGTTACCTAAGTCTGAGAGGCATTTTGAGGTGACGGAAAGGACTCTGAGCTTGTGACTTGATTTTTGGCTTCACCACATTCTAGTGTGGTATCACTCAATCTCAGATTGCTTCATCTATCAAGTGCGGCAAATAAGTAGGTGAGAACTGTGGCAAATCTTCAAAAAGATAACCTTTAAAAAAATGAACATGGACAAACAGAAAAGGCAAGTTACAGGCTTATTGAAAATGACAGTTGAGAGAGTCGCCCCCAGAGGGAAGAGCTTAACTCTTCCCTGGCTCTACTGACACCGCCGCGCCCCGCACGCGGTCGGAAACCGCCCAATAAACCTTCCGGGACGGACCCAGTTCCGCTTCCGCAGGCAGGTTTTCGCTGTTGGCGTGAGCGAAGGACGCCAGACGCAACGTAGCGTCGGACCTCCCCATTGCGCATGCTCTGGAGGCGAGGCTGAGAACGGAAAGACGGGGGCGTGGCCAGGCTCCGCGGCCGGCCGGCTCGCTCTCCCTGTGGCCCCGCGCGGGAGGCGGGGGCGCGCGCACGCTCGTTCGCGCGGCCGGCTGCGTACAGTAGTGACGGCCGCGCGGGAGCGGTCACATGACCGTAGCGGCTGCCTGTACAGTAAGGACCCAATATGGCAGCGGCGGTAGCAGTGGTAACGGCAGCAGGAGGACCGGCCGCCCCATAGACCGCCCCCAGCGCACCACCCCCGCCGCTTCCTCTGCTCCGGTGCTCCTCCGGCCTGACTTCCCCTTTCTCCCACCTTTCCCGGCACCGCGGGAAAAACAGCGCAGGGCAGAGCAGGCAGGGAGGGCGGCCGGAGCCCGGACACGGGAGCCTCCCAGTCAGTTCAAGACCCGACATGAGGGAAAAGGGCCGTAGGAAGAAGGGCAGGACCTGGGCGGAGGCCGCCAAGACGGTAAGGCGGAGGGAGCGGACGGGAAAGCTGGGAGGATTTCGTTCCCTCGCCGCCCTCCCTCGGTCGCAGGGGAAGGGAGGTCAGTGGCACTGCGACCCGGCTAAGGGGGGCACAAAACCGCGCGGCGAGGGCGGCGGTTAGTGTCGGGCTTGTGGTCCCTGTGGGAATGGAGGCGCCTAAGCGGAAGAGGGTCGCCGCGGGGCTGTGGCTTCTCCCCGCGTCTGCGATGGTTCCTCTATGGTGTTTTGAAGCTGCCTGTCGGAGTCACTGCGCTCTCACCCCGACTCTGTGGTAGCCCCTGCCCCAACATGGGGAAGTCTGTTGTGCTTGCACAGTAACCGGTTCTTCTCCCTTGTGCGGCTGAGGAGCCCCCATTGGATGCGGATAGGAGAAGGCTTGTGCGTGCACCCAGCCCCAGAAAGAAGAGGAGAGCGGTGGAACTGGGTAGAATTGACCCGCTGTAGCAGGCACACCGCCCGGCTCCCGGGCCTTTGCTTGTCTGGGCTCCTGGATCCGGCCGGAGGTCACGAGGCTCTTGTTTTATGTTTGCTGTTGGAGCCGAAAGTGCAGGAGGTGTTTAGAAACGAAGTAACAGGTGGGACTTGTAGAATTTTTTTTTTTTTCCTGTTTCCGTAGAGACCTACTCTGAACAAGGCAGCAATGCATGGTGGGACCTGTAGTTTTACCCGGCCTTGACTTTTCCGTAGCTAAAGTGGTAATGGCCTCACGAAGTTGTGATTAGTGGATAAAACCATCGTTTTTTTTCCTTCTAAATTTATCTTAACGAAACTTAGAGGTAGGTTTAAAAAATAGAGTATTGAGGATGAGTGAGAACTTTTGCGCTTTTTATGAAAAAATTAAAAGCGTCCATGTATATATATTTAGAAATGAAAGGTTTGGAGAAAGTCAGGTTCGTTCCATCTTCTGAGGGTGCAGCAGAAAAGTAATAGGACGTAAGACAGCAGCGTTTTAGTGTTGGGAAGTGAGAAGGATTGGAAGCATTATTTTTAATGGTGAATCACGACAATAATACTTGTACAACCTGGAGAGCCCCTCTAAATGAAGCCCCTCTTTATAGTGTGTTGTATGTTTTATTTTTTAAAGAGGAGTTTTCTGAATAGTAACAAATGTTCACTGTGGGAAAGTTAGGGAAATTATAGTATTTTAGTATAAATAAGGGAAAAAGTCATGTATTTAACTAAACTGTTAACATTTGATATATTACCGCCCAGTCTTTTTTATTTCCCCAAATCTGGGTCCTTTTGTTTATTCATTCTTGCACATTTGCTTTGTAAATCTTGTGCATTTGTTTTGTAAATGGTGTGTTTTAGAGGATTCATGAATCTTAAACTTGTTTGTCTGTTTTAGTAGGAAATGTGGAAAAGTTAGTGAATAAATAAAAGCACATTTTATTTGTTGAGTGCTTTCAGTTACAGTGTATCTACATAACTGTAATTGCTGGTCGTTTCCCGCCAAAGAAAAAACTCTAGAAATAATTTTGTTGGGTGGTGGGGAAATTCCTCCTTCACAAAAAGAGTGAAGGAGGAATTGTTCTACTTGATCAGCACTACCTTAAGACCTCTTTTATTTAAAG
The DNA here is from genome assembly GCF_016772045.2 of Ovis aries. Classification (NCBI taxonomy): domain Eukaryota; kingdom Metazoa; phylum Chordata; class Mammalia; order Artiodactyla; family Bovidae; genus Ovis; species Ovis aries. Next base: position 33,193,394 of record NC_056056.1, on the reverse strand, counting down.
AAGGATGGTAAATTTTATTCATAAGTAACCAGATCCCAACTGTCATTGTGTTAATTAATTTTAAGTCTCTAGAATTTCATGAGTACTTTATGAATTCTCTCTTTGGATAAAATAGTCTAATCTTTGGGAGATTGTGACAGGAGAACTTTGCATCTACAGTCTATTTTCCTATAATAAATTATTATGTTTGCTCATTTATAACAGACATTTCAAGCCTTAGCTAGTTATGTGCAAGTAGTATTTAGAAGATGTAAAGACTAGAGCTAATCAGTAGAGCTTTGAGTTCCTGAAGCAATTAGTATAGTAGTGGTTTGGTATTTTTATTTGATTCTGGCAAATATATAAGAGCTCAGACTAAATAAAAATGAATTTTAGAAAGAGAATGGTGACACTAAAATTTCTTTTTTCTAGTAGCCAAAATCTAGAAAACACTACTCTTTTTTATCATCTATAAAGTAAGTAATTAAAATAAACCTTAATGTTCAAAAGGATTCTGTTTATAGGAGAAATAGGTAGAAGTAAATGTGAGAAGAATAAGCAAAAGTAAATCTTTAATATTTTCAGACGCAGAGTAATGAGATCAGAAAGTAGTGGTTTGACAGAGAGAGATAACTTTGACCTAAATTAGGAAACTGTATATTTTTTAAGATTAAGAGAACTAGGAGAAGCAAGTCTTAAACTTACCTCATAGGCATTAAGGCCAAATGTTCTAGGAACAGAGTTTCAGAAAGGATATATTAAAATTATTCATTGAGTATAAGCAATATCTACTTCATATTTCATTGTGTTCTTGGTACCTACATTATAGACCTATCCTGTTTTAGAGAACATTATTAAAATGGGGTTGTGTTCCTGACCAATAATAGAGCAATAAATAAATAAAATTATTCACATATATATGTATTTATATCACATATATTTGTGATTTGGGGTGTTGTATGTATGTGAGAGAGCTATACAAATTGATACAGGGTTGCTGTGAACAACCTGAAAAGGGAAAAATAATATGATCCATAATTATTATATAATTATAAGATTATGCCAAAGTCTGATTAAATGTAGAGAATAGATGGGTTCCAATAACTGAAGACATCACACAGAGAAATAATGGAATTAAGATTCAGTTGAACTTGAATGCTCATTCACAACACTGGATTGTGTCCCTACTGATCTTCTATTTGTCTCATAAATACGCTAGTTATAAAAGCATTATTCAAGTATTTAGTTAACAGTATTACATTTTAAATTTATTTATTGGCTGCACCCTGTGGCTTGCAGGATCTCAGTTCCCCCACCAGGGACTGAACCCAGGCCATGGCAAGACTGGAATACTAACCCCTAGGCCTGCAAGGAGATCCAACCAGTCCATTCTAAAGGAGATCAACCCTGGGATATCTTTGGAAGGAATGATGCTAAAGCTGAAGCTCCAGTACTTTGGCCACCTCATGCGAGGAGTTGACTCATTGGAAAAGACTCTGATGCTGGGAGGGATTGGGGGCAGGAGGAGAAGGGGACGACCCAGGATGAGATGGGTGGATGGCATCACCGACTCGATGGATGTGAGTCTGAGTGAACTCCAGGAGTTGGTGATGGACAGGGAGGCCTGGCGTGCTGCGATTCATGGGGTCACAAAGAGTCGGACACGACTGAGCGACTGAACTGAACTGAGGCCACCAGGGAACTCCCATTACGCGTTTTAAATTTTAAAGGTAGCAGTGATAGTGGTGATGATGTGATTTGGATAAGAGACCTGCAGTATAGTGTTTGGAGCAATTAAAACAAAAATTTGTAGTAAGCCAGAGATACTGAAAATCATTACATTGACTTTAGAACTGTGTTCAAAGTTACGTGCATATTTTTTTTTAAAGCAAAGCATATCATGTACACATTAGGTGACATCCCTGAGGAATTCAGCTGTTTTTACAAAATAGAACTTTCAAAAGAGTATAATTTTGTTGATACCATTTTTTTTTTTGAAGTTTTTCCTTGTCACCCACCACAACTGGGGACACATTAAAAGGCAAAAATGTCTTTTTTGGACAAGTTTGTTGTGATTGTAGGTGAAAGAGAGCAGCAGACCTTGGAGACTGCACTAGGTTATCTTTGAGGAGTGAAGTGGTCCGAGTGTGCGTGAAGGATGGGTGTTGAGAGGTAAGGAGAACAGCAGGCAAGTGTAGATCTTTAGCATGTGATTTCTAGACTGAAGAAAGTTGGTTTTTTGTTTTTTTGGTATCTAGACTTTACTTAGTGGTTAATGCTGTTTTGAAAGTGTATAGGTTTTTAAATTTATGTTATTTACCAAAAGTCATTTGGGCTTCCCTGGTGGCTCAGCAGTAACGAATCTGCCTGCTGTACAGGAGCCACAGGTTCTGGCCCTGGGATGGGAAGATCCCCTGGAGGAGGACATGGCAACACACTCCAGTATTCTTGCCTGGAGAATCCCCATGGGCAGAAGAGCCTGGTGGGCTACAGTCCATAGGGATGCAAAGAATCAGACACCACTGAAGCTACTTACCACACTCGCCTAAAGCTATTTAACTTTAGGGAATATAGTGGAAGAAAATTTCTATTAAAGGAATAACTCTGATAAGCTAACTACCTTTTTGTAGGAAGTATTGAAAATAGAAAAGAATTACTTAAAAGTAAAATGATAAAAGCTAAGTCACTTCAGTCGTGTCCGACTCTGTGCGACCCCATAGAGGGCAGCCCACCAGGCTCCCCCGTCCCTGGGATTCTCCAGGCAAGAACACTGGAGTGGATTGCCAATATGTAATGATTAGAAAGAAAAAAGTCTTAAAAAAAAAAGATGTATTAACTTAGAAAGTTTCAGTTTTCTTAATCTTGACCATAAGTAATTGTCTTCTGTTAGGAGTATGGCCAGGCCTGGGAGTATCTCCCTGGACTGGTACTGGTTGGCCAGAGTCTTTTTATGCCCGTATTTGTCTTATGTTTGTACTTGTAAATATTAGAATCTCCAGGAGAGTGTGCATCTTGGGAAACCATATTAAAGAAATATATTGTTTTTGTAATATTGTTTTATAGAAAGTAAAACTGGACAAAATCTTCCTGGAATATGTTAAAAATAGAATGAGAAAGGTTGTGAAGAGCATGAGTGAAAAACTGAGAAACTGCTCTAACCTATACTTTTCAAAACCAGTTTTTTTGAGGTATAGTTGACATAAAATTATAAGATTTTAGATACGTTTATGCAGGTCTGTTTGTGCTAGGGGATTCTTTGCTTGAAACATCTTTATTTTTGCCTTAATACCGAATTCTTTGCTTGAGAGATCTTCATTTTTGCCTTAATACCGAAGTAGAGTTCCCTTGTGTTTTGCCCTTATATTTTGTATTATTATTTTCAATTCGTCCTTCCTTCTGTCCTGTTCTCATGTTCCTGCCTTGAAAGCCCACAAACAAACTAAGGAAAAAGGAAGGAAAGAAAATCTGTTTTGAACATGTAAGTTAAAAATGTCTGTGGGAAGTGCTGCTGCTGCATCTCCTAGAATTATGGCAGGAGCTGAGAAAATGATGTCAGATTTGCAGAAGTCCTTGCTCTTTCCTCATCCACAAAATCTATCTACTTTTAAAAGGCTGTGCAATTTTGCTGTCAGTGAAAGGGCATTATGTTTTCACTACAAAAGCTGTCTGGAAGGAGGCCAGTTGTGTGGAAGATACAACTACAGGAACCTGATAAGTAAGGTTTGTCTGCTGTTTTCATCCTTTTTATTAATACATGCATGCATACTACGTCGCTTCAGTCATGTCCTAACTCTTTGTGACCCACCAGACTCCTCTGTCCATGGGATTCCCTGGGCAAGAATAGTGGAGTGGGTTCCCGTGCCCTCCTCCAGGGTCTCTTCCTGACCCAGGGTTCTAAGCCGCGTCTTTTATGTGTCCTGCATTGGCAGGCGGGTTCTTCACCGTTAGGGCCACCTGGGAAGCCAGAAGACTGGGAAAGCTCCACTAGTTCTGTTTTCTTTCTTTCCATATCTCATAGAGGCCATCCTCATAGTTGATAGTGTTGCAGTATTGTGCAGTTTAGTACTTTTAGTACAGTTTGATTTATCATGTTTTTAGTGTTTTTAGAAGGTTTTTGAGCATACTTAATTTTAGAATTCTTTAGATATGACTTAATAGTGTTAGTTTTCTATTACAGTTTGTGTGGAGGGGGTTTTCCTTGCTGCCTGTAGGCTTTCTCAAGTAGCGGAGAGCAGGAGCTACTCTTTGTTCTGTTGGTTTTTCTCCTTGCGGAGCACAGGCTCTAGGCACACGGGCTTCAGTAGTTGCAGCACGTGGGCGCATTAGTTTCGGCTCTCCTGCTCTGAAGTGTGGGCTTAGTAGTTCTGGTACATGGGCTTAGTTGTTCCTCGGCATGTGGAATTTTCCTGGATCAAGGATTGAACCCATGTCCCCTGCATTGGCAGGCGAATTCTTACCCACTGCATCACCAGGGAAGTCCTAGACTCATTATTTTTGAAAAAGTAGAACGGCAGTATGTAGAAAGTCTTGGATGAGTCACTATACTGAAAATAGGAATTAAATGCATATGCAAATATTGAAAATAATTTAGTTGCCAAAGTGAAATTAACGTGCTTAGTCACTCAGTTGTGTCTTGACTCTTTGCGACCCCATGGATGTAGCCCTCCAGGCTCCTCTGTTCATGGGGATTCTTCAGGCAAGAATACTGGATTGGGTTGCCACGCCCTGCTGGGTCTGTAGTCTTTGCCATTTTGGTACATTAACAGCATTTCTTTAGTTTTGTTCAGTAGAACTTGATGGAAATGGTCTGTATCTGTGCTGTCCAGTACACTAGCCACGTGTGGCCATTGAGCACTTCAGATGTGACTAGTGAGACTAAGGAACTGAATTTTGAATTTTATTTAATTTTAATTAAGCTTAAATACCTACATTTGTTTAGTGGCTGTTATAGAATAACTTCCTGTGCTTACTGACTTTCTATGTATTTTTCAGTAAACTTGTCTGTTCAGATTTTTGCCCTTATTTTTTTTCTTGCTTCCTGGTCTTTTTTGTACTAGTTTCTGAGAGTGCAGTGTAGATTAAGGAAACTGGCCCTTTGTCATATGTCACAGATCTGTTTCCCAATTTTGGCTTTGACTGATTTATGCATTTTTAATGTTAATATATTAATAAATAAATTTGCCAATCTTTACCTTTTGTGTTTTTTTAGGTTTTAAGTCCTATTAAGAAAACCATTCTCAAAGATTATAAATGAGTGCTTTAAAAAAATGTTTAGCTGTAAAGGTGTATATTCCCCAAATAAAATCCATATTTTATTACGAACAAGTAGGAAGAAATTCAGTTTATGTGTATCAGTAAGACTGTGCTTTTTGATGGCAGAGACTTTTCTTTTAAAGGTTTCTACCTGCAGAAATGAATGCTAAACCTTTGTTGTTGTTTTTCACCTTTTTTATTGGCGGTAAGACACTTGTCACTTTAAAGATAGCACAATTTGAGTAAAATTAGTCAACTATATTAAGTATTGTTTGCCAGTATTGTTCAGTACCTCTCTCTTGTTTGTGAAAGAAAGTTATTTCAAGACACACCACGATATTTGCCTTCCAAGACCCTTTTGAATTACATTTGGACATTTCTTTGGTAATTTTACTTCTCACCTTGCTTGACAAAACTAAAATTGGTTAATTGTAAAACACATGTACTGAGTCCTGAACATCAAGGGACACTGTAAACCTAATGAGTTACTGCATCTTCTTGGTAATTTGTTCTTTTAGTAAAAATTATGTTGTGAAACATTTGTCATTTGGAAATTCTTTTGCTGCTGATGTTTAGCGGCAAACAGCATTGATGCTACATTTAGAATGGACTTTGAATAGCTTGGGGTGGCCCACATCATCTGGAATCTTTAACCCACTGATGTCTGAATTATTTAGTAGTTGGTTTAGTCATATTCAGTTTCAAATAAAGTGCTTAACAACGATGTTAGTGACTTATTCTAAAGAGTAACATAAAATTTTTAATGTATTGCTATTGATTTTATAGTTTCCTATATGATTTGAGTGGTTCTGACAAATTTTATAAGTTTAAATGGATGGTACCCCATGAAATTGATATTTTTGGAAAGGTTTTCTCTTTTACATTGTGTGTGTGTGTGTGTGTGTGTGAGAATGAGTGGTGGAGAGGGGAAAGGAGAAAGAAGATGTCAGAAGGTGGATTACAAGATAAAGATAATGAACACTTTTCATGTATATCATTAAACACCCATGAAAGATGTAAAGAGGAATATAGGACTATATATATATATGTGTGTGTGTGGTTTTTTTTTTTTTTTTTGCATCTCCCAAGCAGTATGCAGTGTCATAGTTCCCCAACCAGAGATTGAACTCATCCCCTGCATTGGGAGCCCAAGGTTAATCATTGGACCTCCGGGGAAGTCCCAAGACTATTTTTATTAGCAGCTTGGGAATAACCTTAACAATCTGGATCTGATTTTGGTTGTTTAATTTATTGAGCTTATTGTGTCAGCTTGGACAAGTCATTTAAATCAGTGCTCAAACATTAGTGTGTATAAGAATCATCTGGGAAGCTTATTATAATATAGATGATTATTCAGTAGGTCTGCAGTGTAGCCAGAGACTCTGCATTTGCAATAAGTTCACAGGTGATGCTGGTGCTTTGGTATAAGGACCACATTGGGAGTTGTAGGGACTTTAGACTGCTGCTGCTGCTGCTAAGTCTCTTCAGTCGACTCTGTGCGACCCCATAGACGGCAGCCCACCAGGCTCCCCTGTCCCTGGGATTCTCCAGGCAAGAACACTAGAGTGGGTTGCCATTTCCTTCTCCAATGCATGAAAGTGAAAAGTGAAAGGAAGTCGCTCAGTCGTGTCTGACTCTTCACAACCCCATGGACTGCAGCCCACCAGGCTGCTCTGTCCATGGGATTTTCCTGGCAAGAGTACTGGAGTGGGTTGCCATTGCCTTTTCCGATGATTAGGCTAGAACGTGTGAAAAATTCTTTGACGATACCTGGTACGTTGTTGACTTCCCTGGTGGCTCAGTGGTAGAGAACCCATCTGTTAATGGAGGAGATGCAGGTTCGCTCCCTGGGTTGGGAAGCTGGAGAAGGAAATTGCGACCTACTCCTGTGGGAAATCCCATGGACAGAGGAGCCTAGCCGGGTATATTCCAAGGGGTTGCAAGTATTATAAGTATGGTTTTTTAATGTTACTGAAAAATTAATAAATGTAGATCATCTTATGTTTCTGAGTGAGAAAATGAATATTGTACAGATGTTATTTCTTATCAGGTGCAGAGGTTTGAAACAGTTCTAATGAAAAGCTTTCTGGTCTCAGGGACCCCATTTGCCACTTGTTTCCCAAGGTCAGTGTGGAATGAATGACAGAGACCTGAACGAGCTGTGGACAAGTTTGGGAACGCAGTGGAAGCTCCATATCATGCTTTAGGAGATTGTGTGCCAGATCCCTCTCTTGACTTAGACTTTGTGAACTGCTCTGGAGAAAGCATGTAGCAAGGAATGGCAGGCAGCCTCAAGTTGCTGAGTGACTCCTTGCAAAAAGTCAGCAATAAAACAGTACGGGACTGAAACCTGCCAACAAGTAAGGTTCCTGGTAAGCCTGGAAAAGAATCCCAAGTCTCAGATAAGTTCACAGTCCCGGCTGTCACTTCTGTCTCAGCTCTGTGAGACCCTCCGCAGAAGACCCTCTTAAACCGTGGCCAGAATCCTGGCACAGAACTATGAGATAACTTGGTATTGGGTTCACCTAAGTTTCATCATAAACCATAATCACACCATAAATTTGTGTTGTTGGGGCTGTATAATAGCAAAAGGAATATTAAAATCTAGTGGAGGAAGGAACATGGGAAGGTTGGTCTCAGAGAGGGTTTGGCCTGGATATTCAAGGGTGAATATGGATAAGAGTATTCTAGGCAGAAGGAAGGCTGAAAAAATGGAGTATATGTTTTATGCATGCTGATTTACCTTTGAGTCTTGTGAAGTAAAGTAAAAGATAAGGCCAGAAAAGACAATCTAGGATCCAGATGTGGAGAGTTGTAGAAGTTGAACTGACAGATATTTTTATTCTAGTAGTTGTAATGCTTTTCTGCAGGTGACAACAACATTGTCTGGGTTTGGGGCCATTTGTGGGGTGTATTGTAGAGAGCTGAAAAGTCTAGCTACAGAGAGGTTATCAGGGTTAGAGTAGGGCTCTTGAATTAAAAGGATGCCTTAGAGGTATACATTTCCCACCCCCCCCCCCATTATTCAGTGTTTCTTATTTTATACCTATTCCTTGTACACCTCTCATGCTTACAAGTGTCCAACAGAAGCCTATGCTTGAGTTCTGCCAGTCTCCTGAAATCTTCACCTATATAGGAGGTTCTGGCATGTTCTTCAACACAACAGAATTGTATGATTCTTGAGAGGGAAAAAAGAAAGCAAACTCTTTACCCACTTCATTCTAGCTCATGTTGATTTTTCTTTTCTCTGAATTCTTATGCCACTATTCTTCCTATTGCACTATCCTTTGGGCTGCTGGTCTTCTGGGTTGTTGAGGTGCTAGAATCAATCAGGAGTCTGTGTTGCACAACTCCAGGGGAAGCCATTCATATTCACATATTGTATTTTATGTGAATATCACTTTCTAGAGTTGTCACAGTGACTCTGGGTTCCATGATGCTTTTTGTGAAAATATCATTAAACAATAATTTATTTGGACTTCCCTGGTGGTGCAGTGGATAGGACTCTGCCTGCCAATGCAGGGGACATGGGTTTGCTCCCTGGTCCGGGAAGATTCCACGTGCTGCAGAGCAGTTAAGCCTGGGTGCTGCAGCTGCTGAGCCACATGCTGTAGCTACTGAAGCCTGTGCACCTAGAGCCAGTGCTCCTCAACAGGAGAAGCCTTGGCAATGAGAAGCTCGTGTGCTGCAACCAGAGAAAGCCCACGAGCAGCAGTGGAGACCCAGCGTAGCCAAAAACAAAATGATTTTAAGAAGACTGGTATATTTCAGTTCAGTTCAGTCACTCAGTCGTGTCCAACTGGTATATTTATTTCTGATCAAATTTAAGAATATTTTTGCTAGGAGAAAAACTATTATAGGTTTGTGATAGAAAAGTCACACCTTGAGAACAGATGGGTGGGCAGCAAGAAGGGCAGCTTTTCTAGTCTTTTTAGTGTTGGATTTGCTTCATGTGTATTTCCCAAGTCTGTTTCCTGCAGACAGAGGTGGTAGCAAATGACAGAGGTTTGATGAAAGTGTTTCCTGTTAGCTGTGTGGTTTTTTGTGAACGCTTTACTTTTTAGACTTTTTAATATGGTGGATTACATTGATATTTCAAATTTTGAATTGGCCTTGCTTTCCTGGGCAAATAAACCTTACTTGGTTGTTTATTATACTTTTTATATATTGCTGGGTTTGTTGAGGACATTTATGGTTATGTTCATAAGGAATATTAATCTGTAGTTTTTTTTGTATTGTTTATGTCTGGCTTTGGTATCAGGGTAGTGTTGACCTCATAAAAAAGGAAGTCTTCCTCTGTTTCTCAGGAAACAGATTACAATTGATCCTCACTATTCATGGATTCAATACAGTTGACCCTTGAACATCTTGGGTGTTAGGGATGCTGACCCTCTATACAGTCGAAAATCCTCAAGTGACCTGTAGGCCACCCTCCATATCTCTGGTGCCTCATCCATAGATTGAACCAACCTTGAATTGTGTAATATTGTAGTTTTTACCATTGAAAAAAATTCCTTGTATTGGTGGGCCCATGCAGTTAAACCTGTGTTGTTTGAGGGTTAGCTGTACTTGTGGATTCACCTGCTTGCTAAAATTTACTCCTCATCCCAAAATCAATACGTGGCACTTTTGTCTATTCATGGACATTGGCTGAGTGGCGAAACATTTGTCACCTGAAGCTGAGATCTCTGCTGAAGTCGAACAAGGTGGTGCTCTGCTTTCTTGTTTCAGCTCTCATAGTGAAAAATTGGTCTATTTAATGTCATGGTGTTTGCATTTTTGTGCTTTTTGTTAGGCTCTCACTATTTAAAATGGCTCCCAAGTGTAGTACTGAAGTGCTGTCTAGCATTCATTCTTAAATGCAAGGAAACTATGTGCCTTATGGAGAAAATACCTGTATTAGATAAGCTTTGTTTAGGTGTGAGTTACAGTCCTTTTGGCCATGAGTTCAAAGTCAGTGAGTCAGTAACATGTATTAAATAAGATGCCTCTAAACAGAATCACGTAAAACAAGGTTCAGTTCAGTCGCTCAGTCGTGTCCGACTCTTTGCAACCCCATGAATCGCAGCATGCCAGGCCTCCCTGTCCATCACCAACTCCTGGAGTTCACCCAGACTCTCGTCTATCAAGTCAGTAATGCCATCCAGCCATCTCATCCTCTGTCATCCCCTTCTTCTCCTGCCCCCAATCCTAAGGTTACGTTGACAAAACTATGACCAGAGGCTTGTAGGAACTTTGTATTTCACTTAGGAGCAGTGGATCAGTATTTGCTAATTTAACATTCATGGTGACTTTACAGAACATAACTATTGTGAATAATGAGAATGGACTGTGTATAGAACTGGTGTTATTTCTTCTTTAAATGTTTGATGGAATTAACCACTGAAGCATTCTGGGGTCTAGAGATTTCCTTGGTGGGAGCATTTTCACTATGAATTCAATTTCTAGTATAATTATAGAGCTATTCAGATTTCTTGTGTAAGTTTTAGAAGTTTGTGGTTTTTCAAGAATTGGTCCATTTCATTTAAGTTGTTGAGTTTATGTCTATAGAGTTGTTGGTAGTATTCTCTTATTGTTTGCAGTCTGTAGTAATATATCCCCTCTTTATTCTTTTTTTTTTTTTTTAAATTTTAAAATCTTTAATTCTTACATGCGTTCCCAAACATGAACCCCCCTCCCACCTCCCTCCCCATAACATCTCTCTGGGTCATCCCCATGCACCAGCCCCAAGCATGCTGTATCCTGCGTCAGACATAGACTGGCGATTCAATTCTTACATGATAGTATACATGTTAGAATGCTATTCTCCCAAATCATCCCACCCTCTCCCTCTCCCTCTGAGTCCAAAAGTCCGTTGTACACATCTGTGTCTTTTTTCCTGTCTTGCATACAGGGTTGTCATTGCCATCTTCCTTAATTCCATATATATGTGTTAGTATACTGTATTGGTGTTTTTTTTTCCCCCTCTTTATTCTTGATACTGGTTATTTGTCTTTTCCTTTTTTTTTTTTTGGAGGGGGCTACAGATTTATCAATTTTTAAAAATCAATTGAAAGAACCAGCTTTTGGTTTCATTAATCTTTCTCTTTTTGTTTTCAGTCTCATTGATATTCATTATCTTTATTATTAGTAGCAGTCATTTTTCATACCCTGCCCGCCGTGCCCCACCACTACCCTCTGGTAACCACTGATCCTTCTGTGTCTTGGGTTTGCCTGTTCTGGACAGTCCATATAGATGGAGTCCTACAACATGTGGCTTTTTGTGTTTCTTTTTTTTCACTTTAGCATAATGTTTTCAAAGTTCATCCATATTATAGTGTGTATCCTTTTTTTGTGGCTGAATAATATTCCCTCATGGCTATACCACCTTTTATTTATCTGTTTATCAGTTGATGGATATCTGGATTGTTTATACTTTTGGCTATTATGAATAATGCTGCAGTGAATATTTTGTGTACAACAAATGTTTAATTCTTTCTGGTATGTAGGAGGTGAATTGCTAGGCCATATGTTAACTCTGTGTTTAACTTTTTGAGGAATTGAATTATTTGTCCTTTTGTTGATTTCTAAGAATTCTTCGTATACTGCGTCGGTTCAGTTGCTCAGTCGTGTCTGACTCTTTGCGACCCCATGGACTGCAGCATGCCAGGCTTCCCTGTCCTTCACTATCTCCCAGAGCTTGGTCAAACACATGTCCATTGAGTGTCAGTGATGCCATCCAACCATCTCATCCTTTGTTGTCCCCTTCTCCTCCTGCCTTCAGTCTTCCCAGCATCAGATGTCTTTCCTGTGAGTTGGCTTTTCTCATCAGGTGGCCAAAGTATTGGAGCTTCAGCATCAGTCCTTCCAATGAATATTCAGGATTGATTTCCTTTAGGATTGCCTGCTTTGGTCTTCTTTCAGTCCAAGGGACTCTTAAGAGTTTTCTCCAACACCAGGTTCAAAAGCATCAATTCTTCTGCACTCAGCCAGCCTTCTTTATGGTCAACTCTCACATCCATACACGATTATAGGAAAAAGCATAGCTTTGACTGCATACCTTATCAGACACACAGTATTGTCTTTGTGGGTTCTTTCACCTTTTTTAAGAAATGGTCTTTAAACATATTTTAATCAATCACTTAATTAATTAGACTGCACTGGGTCCTGGTTACAGGACTTGGTTGCAGGATCTTTAGTTGTGGCACGTGAACTCTTCATTGGGGCATGTGGGATCTAGTTCCCTAACCAGGTTCCCTGCATTAGGAGCTCAGAGTCCTAGCCACTGACCCACCAGGAAAGGCCCTTTACTTTCTTGATATGTCCTTTAGCACAATTTTTTTTTAAGTATTTTAACTTTGATTGCATTAATTTTTGACTGTGCTGGATCTTCATTGCTATGCAGGCTTTTCTCGAGTTGTGGCAAGCAGGGGCCGCTTTCCAGTTGCGGTGCGCTGCCTTCTTACTGCAGGGCTGCAGCTTCTGTTGTGGCTTCTGTTGTGAGGGCTTCTTCTGTTGTGGAGCACAGGCTCTAGGCACACAGGCTTCAGTAGTTGTGCGACGCAGGCTGTAGAGCACAGGCTCAGTAGCCGGGACTCATGGGCTTAGTTGCTCTGCAGCATGTGGGGTCTTTCCAGACCAGGGATCGAACCTGAGTCTCCTGCATTGACAGGTGGATTCTTTACCACTGAGCCATCAGAGAATCTCCTGGAAGCTGACCTTTGACCAAACATTTGAAAGAGATAAAGGAGCAAGCTTTGCAGATAATCAGGGAAGGAGCCCTCTACAGAGAGGGAGCAGTCGGTATGAGGACTCTGAGGCAGGAGTGTGCCATCTTTGTCTAGCAACTATGAGAAGGTCAGTGTAGCTGAAGTAATGTGACTGAGGAAGAGAGATGTAGGAGTTGAATCGGGAGGCAGCGTGTTCATTATTCGGGCTATACTCCCATTTCCTAGAATTCAGGGTAGATTTTCCTGTCTTCTTGTTCCAGTTTACCATCCAGCTCCACTCATACCAAATGTCCTCTGGAGTAATTTTGGATTGGCATTGGCCTGTGGAAGGGAACATCCTTCTCTGTGACAGGTGATGGCCAAGGTTTCAATAAAAAAAAAAAAAAGTAAAGTTCTTCAGAGGCTTTCAGAAAATTATGACTTTTTAAAAAAAAATTTTAATACTGACATTATTCAGGATGTATCAGCTTCCTGGTTTTTTCAGTGTTCTTTATGCTTTATTTCTAGAGTAAATTACTTCTGTCTGTATTATGGCAATTAGGATCTGTATGTCTGTTGGATTAGGTATTGTTGAATTTGTTGTCTCAGATTCTCTTCTGACAGGATAGTGGTTTTACTGTTAAAATATTGAACACCTACCATGTATACAGTAGAAATAGTGCTAACTTACATTGAAACCTTTTAACAAATAGGCCAAAAAGAAAAGGAAAATAAGCTAATTTTACTAGGCAGTCGTGTATGTAAATTATAAATACAGCAATATAATAAAACAACACACCATGATTAATCAGAATTTATTCCAGGAATGAAATTTCCTTTTGTTATTAGGAAATTATTAATTCATCAAATTATTAGGTTAAAAATGAGAAACTGTATGTAGAAATGGTACTTGCCCAGCTCCCTAGGCAAGGATTTTATTTTCCAGACCCCCTGTATCTAGGTGGTGCCAAGAGACTGTTGTTGCAGGGAAATGTGAGCAGAAATAATGTGTCACTTCTGGGTCAAGGTATTTAAGAGCAGGGTGTGCCCACTGAATAGGAGTCAGGTGCACTGAACTGTTAATAATATGTTCACAGCTGAATAACTGTTTATAATGTAATAATTTGTATTGTGTTATGCTAATGAAATTTTGGGATTTGGTTATAGCACCTAGTGTTACCTCACAGGTATGAGCTACATGATTATCTCACGTGTTAAAAAAGGAGTTATTTAAATTTAGTATCTGTTCAAAACCTTTTGATTATACATACACAAACCCAGGAAGGTAAACTTAATTAGAATTTCTTTCTGTGTATGGATGACTTAAATGTAACTGACTCTATGCTTGGCTTATTTAAATTTATTTTCCTTCTAAAACAGCAGTCTTGGGAATAGCGGAAATAAAACTCAGCATATTGTCCTTTTTTTAAAAAAAAGGACATACCAAAACTTCCATTACCTGACTGCTTTTGTTGTTGTGTTGTTGTTTGAGTTTGGGCAGAAAGATATTTTTATAACATAAAGAATATTTCAGCCTAGTAGCCAACATCACAATGATAGTGAAACACTGGAGATAAACGTATGGAAAAATGGAAAATACCACAAGAAAACTTGCTTTTATTATTTTATTTAACATTCTTTTAGTTGTTGTAGCCACTGTAGTTAGGCATGAAAAATAAATGAGTTGCAAACATTAAAAGAAGAAAAAAGCTGCTATTTGCAGATACTGCTGCTACTGCTGCTAAGTTGCTTCAGTCGTGTCCGACTCTGTGCGACCCCATAGACGGCAGCCCACCAGGCTCCCCCGTCCCTGGGACTGTCCAGGCAAGAACAGTGGAGTGGGTTGCCATTTCCTTCTTCAGTGCATGAAAGTGAAAAGTGAAAGTGAGGTCGCTCAATCATGTCCGACTCTTCACAACCCCATGGACTGTAGCCTACCAGGCTTTTCCGTCCATGGCATTTTCCAGGCAAGAGTACTGGAGTGGGATGCCATCGCCTTCTCCAATTTGCAGATACTATGACTGCTTATTCGGAGAAGGCAATGGCATCCCACTCCAGTACTCTTGCCTAGAAAATCCCATGGACGGAGGAGCCTGGTAGGCTGCAGTCCATGGGGTCGCTAAGAGTCGGACATGATTGAGCGACCTCACTTTCTCTTTTCACCTTCATGCATTGGAGAAGGAAATGGCAACCCACTCCAGTGTTCTTGCCTGGAGAATCCTAGGGACGGGGGAGCCTGGTGGGCTGCCGTCTATGGGGTCGCACAGAGTCAGACACTACTGAAGCGACTTAGCAGCAGCAGCAGCAAGACTGTTTATTTATTAGAAATCCTCAAAGTATCAACTAAAAAATCTAGGTAAGCGTTCAAAAGGATGATTGTTAAAGTAAATATATAAATAGAGTTTCTATATCCCAATAATTTGGCTTCCCAGGTGGCGCTAAGTGGTAAAGAACCTGGTTCCTATCAATGCAGGAGATGAAAGGTGCTGTTTTGATCCCTGGGTAAACAAGATCCTCTGGAGAAGGAAATGGCAACCCACTCTAATATTCTTGCTTGGAGAATCCCTTGTACAGGGGAGCCTGGCAGGCTTCAGTTCACAGGCTTGCAAAGAGTCAGACACAACTGAAGTGTCTATGCATGTACACACAAAGCTGAATAAGGAATATATAGAATCTAGGTGAAAAAAATACAAAATCCTGGGAAAGGATAGAGAATAGACTTGAAAAATCGAAGAGAGTGAATTTGTACTTACATTGGAAGAATCAATATAATAAAGAGATTTTAATTCTTGTCAAGTAAATTTATAAATTTAAAGCAGTTCTACTCTGACAAATCAAAACTCATCTGGGTTGGACTAAGAATATATTTGTTTCAAAGAAGTGTAGTGAGTCATAAATTATATTTCTAGAGATTAACATGTATTGCAAAGATACAGTGAGTAAAGCAGGATGCCAGTGATGTGTAACTGGATAAGAATGATGCTGATGAATAGTATAGATGTGAAAGCCCATAGGCAGTCAGATATATCTAAGAATACAGTAAATAGGTAATGTTGAAATCTAATCATCTTGAGGAAAAAAAAATATGTCTCTGCTTCATACCATACACCAAAACAAATTACAGGATTGATATCTATCAGTTCAGTTCAGTCGCTCAGTCGTGTCCGACTCTTTGCAACCCCATGAATTGCAGCACGCCAGGCCTCCCTGTCCATCACCAACTCCTGGAGTTCACTCAGACCCATGACCATTGAGGCAGTGATGCCATCCAGCCATCTCATCCTCTGTCGTCCCCTTCTCCTCCTGCCCCTAATCTCTCCCAGCATTAGAGTCTTTTTCCAATGAGTCAACTCTTCGCATCAGGTGGCCAAGTATTGGAGTTTCAGCTTTAGCATCATTCCTTCCAAAGAACACCCAGGACTGATCTCCTTTAGAATGGACTGGTTGGATCTCCTTGCAGTCCATGGGACTCTCAAGAATCTTCTCCAACACCACAGTTCAAAAGCATCAATTTTCGGTGCTCAGCTTTCTTCACAGTCCAGCTCTCACATCCATACATGACTACTGGAAAAACCATAGCCTTGACTAGACGGACCTTTGTTGGCAAGTAATGTCTCTGCTTTTTAATATGCTATCTACATCTGTGTCTCACGGACTTCTGGACTGTGAGGGAGAGGGAGAGGGTGGGATGATTTGGGAGAGTGGCATTGAAACATGTATACTATCATGTAAGAAACAAAGCGCCAGTCTATGTTCGATACAAGATACAGGATGCTTGGTTGGGGCTGGTGCAGGGGGATGATCCAGAGAGATGATATGGGGTGGGAGGTGGGAGGGGAATTCAGGATTGGGAGCTCGTATACACCCGTGGCGGATTCATGTCAATGTATGGCAAAACCAATACAGTATTGTAAAGTAAAATAAAGTAAAAAAAAAAAAGCTATTTATGTTGGTCATAACTTTCCTTCCAGGGAGTAAGCGTCTTTAATTTCATGGCTGCAGTCACCATCTGCAGTGATTTTGGAGCCCAAAAAAATAAAGTCTGACACTGTTTCCACTGTTTCCCCATCTATTTCCCATGAAGTGATGGGACCAGATGCCGTGATCTTAGTTTTCTGAATGTTGAGCTTTAAGCCAACTTTTTTAGTCTCCTCTTTCACTTTCATCAAGAGGATTTTTAGTTCCTCTTCACTTTCTGCCATCAGGGTGGTGTCATCTGCGTATCTGAGGTTATTGATATTTCTCCTGGCAATCTTGATTCCAGCTTGTGCTTCTTCCAGTCCAGCATTTCTCATGATGTACTCTGCATAGAAGTTAAATAAGCATGGTGACAATATACAACCTTGACACACTCCTTTTCCTATTTGGAACCAGTCTGTTGTTCCATGTCCAGTTCTAACTGTTGCCTCCTGACCTGCATACAAGTTTCTCAAGAGGCAAGTCTGGTGGTCTGGTATTCCCATCTCTTTCAGAATTTTCTAGTTTGTTGTGATCCACACAGTCAAAGGCTTTGGCATAGTCAATAAAGCAGAAATAGATGTTTTCTGGAACTCTCTTGCTTTTCCATGATCCAGCGGAGGTTGGCAATTTGATCTCTGGTTCCTCTGCCTTTTCTAAAACCAGCTTGAACATCTGGAAGTTCACGGTTCACATATTGCTGAAGCCTGGCTTGGAGAATTTTGAGCATTATTTTGCGTATGAGATGAGTGCAATTGTGTGGTAGTTTGAGTATTCTTTGGCATTGCCTTTCTTTGGGAATGGAATGAAAACTGACCTTTTCCAGTCCTGTGGCCACTGCTGAGTTTTCCAAATTTGCTGGCATATTGAGTGCAGCACTTTCACAGCATCATCTTTCAGAATTTGAAATAGCTCAACTGGAATTCCAGCACCTCCACTAGCTTTGTTCATAGTGATGCTTCCTAAGCCCCCTGGACTTCACATTCCAGGATGTCTGGCTCTAGGTGAGTGTGAGTGATCACACCATCATGATTATCTTGGTCATGAAGATCTTTTTTGTACAGTGCTTCTGTGTATTCTTGCCACCTCTTCTTAATATCTTCTGCTTCTGTTAGGTCCATAGCATTTCTGTCCTTTACAGAGCCCATCTTTGCATGAAATGTTCCCTTGGTATCTCTAATTTTTTTGAAGAGATCTCTAGTCTTTCCCATTCTGTTGTTTTCCTCTATTTCTTTGCATTGATGGCTGGAGGAAGGCTTTCTTATCTGTCCTTGCTATTCTTTGGAACTCTGCATTCAGATGCTTATGTTTCCCCTTTGCTTTTCGTGTCTCTTCTTTTCACAGCTATTTGTAAGACCTTCCCAGACAGCCATTTTGCCTTTTTGCATTTCTTTTCTGTGGGGATGGTCTTGATCCCTGTCTCCTGTACAATGTCACATCTATAGGGCTGTATAAATGTATATGTATAGAGTACAAGTAATGGGTGCTTAAGGGTATAAAGAATTTACATATCTAACTCTCTTACCAGTAGGAAACAGTGATAATGGTTTCTAAGATAACTTTCTTCACATATGTGTAACACCCCCCTCCATAAGGAGTTAAATGACATTTACAATTCTGCAACTTGCATTTTTCAGTTGATAATGTCTAAATGTCTGTGCATATCTGCACATAGAGTGCTGCATTGTTCTTTTTCTTTACATTATTTCATTAAGAAAAAATTAAAACACCCAGCAAATTTGAATGAATTTTACCCACTGTATACCTACCACCTAGATTCTAGCCACTAACATTATCTATCCACATTGCTCCTTTAAAAAATGTGGTAAAATGCATAGAAAACTTACCATTTTGATAGGTTTAAACTGTACACTGTTAAGTATATGCCTATTGTGCATAGACTGTAGAACTTTTCATCTTGCAAAACTTAACTTACCAACACTCCCCTTCCCACAGTTCCAGACAAATGTGTGTGTGTTAGTCGCTCAATCTGTCTGACTCTTTGTGACTCCATGGACTGTAGCCCACCAGGCTCCTCTCCTCCATGGAATTCTCCAGGCAAGAATACTGAGTGGGTGCCAGTCCCTTCTCCAGGGGTTCTTCACTATTCTACTTTGAATTTCTTTGACTATCTTACCTCATATGGGGGCTTCCCTGGTGGCTCAGAGGATAAAGCATCTGCCTGCAATGCAGGAGACCCGGGTTCAATCCTTGGGTTGGGAAGATCCTTTGGAGAAGGAAATGGCAACCCACTCCAGTATTCTTGCCTGGAGAATCCCATGGACAGAGGAGCCTGGTGGGCTACAGTCCATAGGGTCGCAAAGAGTTGGACACGACTGAGCGACTTCACTCACTCACCTCATATGAATCCCATTTTAAGGCTGAGTAATTGCACTGTATGTGTATACCACATTTAAAAATCCATTCGGTTTGTTGATGGACAGTTGGTTTGTTTCCGCCTTTTACCTATTTTGTAATACTGCTGTGAACATGGGTATACACAGATCTCTTTGAGATCCTGCATTTGATTGTTTTGGATATATAACCAGAAGTGATATTGCCGGATCATAGAATAATTCTGTGTTTAGTCTTTTGAGAGGAACCACCATACCATTTTCCATAGCAGCTGCACCATCTTACGTTCCCACTAGCAAAGCACAAGAGTTCCAGTTTCTCGACATCCTTGCGAACAGTTGTCATTTCGTGCTGTGTGTGTGTTGTTTTTTCATACCGGCCATCTTAGTGGGTGTCATGACATCTTACTTTGATTTTGACTTGCATTTCCCTAATGATTAGTGATTATTTTTAGATGCTTCTTGGCCATTACTATATCTTCTTTGGAGGAATGTTTTATTCAGTTCCTTTGCCCATTTTTAAATTGTTTTTTCTATTGAGTTGTAGGCGTTCTTTATATATTGAATATTAACCCCTTACAATTCGACAGATATTTTCTCCCATTCTGAAGATTGCCTTTCAGTGTTGATTGTCTCCCTAGATGCAGAAGAGTTTTAAGTTTTGATGTCGTTCATCTTAACTATGTTCGTTGGCTGTGCTCTTGATGGCCACATTGCTTTTCTTTGATGGTGGCATAGACGATTATTTGGCTACTCAGCAATCTGTTTTATTACTTACTGGAATTTAGGTAATTTTTAGCTTCATGATATTACAAACTACTTTCTAGTAAATATTTTTGTACATATTTATATACTTGTAAGAATATAATTTTCAAATTAATTTTTGTGTCTGGGAATTGTCAGGACAAAGGTGTAGCCAGCCAAGCCTAGAGAGTGCCGTATTGTTCTTGAAGAGTTGTTCCTTTTCACAGCACTGGCTGACAGTGCCTCCTCCCTACACCCTGTCCCATGCTGAACTTTCAGTCCTTTTCATCTTTGCCTATTTAGTGGGTGAAAAGAATATGGTTTTGATTTCAATTTCTATATTTAGATTTGTATGGCTGTGGTTGAACATCTTTTTAGGTATTCACTAACCACTTGTATTTCTGTTTCTCTAAGCTGTCTTAGTTGCCAGTTTTTTTTCTTTGAATTGGTGTTTTTCTCCTTGATTTATAATGCCTTTCTCTGTATGTGATATGTTTCCCAATTTTTTCAACTAGTTTTCCTTTCAGTTCAGTCCAGTCACTCAAGTCATGTCTGACTCTTTGTGACCCCATGGACTGCAGCACACTAGGCTTCCCTGTCCATCACCAACTCCCGGAATTTACTCATGTTGATGTCCATTGAGTTGGTGATGCCATACAACCATCATCCTCTGTCGTCCCCTTCTCCTCCTGCCTTCCATCTCTCCCAGCATCAGAGGCTTTTCCAATGAGTCAGTTCTTCACATCAGGTGGCCAAAGTAGAGTGTTATCCTCCCAGGGTCAGTCAGTGACCATGTTACAAACCAACGATGCTTCAGCATCAGTCCTTCCAATTGATGTTCAGGACTGATTTCCTTTAGGGTCGATTGGTTTGATCTCCTTGCAGTCCAAGGGACTCTCAAGAGTGTTCTCCAGCACCATAGTTCAAAAGCATCAATTCTTCGGTGCTCAGCTTTCTTTATGGTCCAACTCTCACATCCATACATAACCACTGGAAAAACCAAAGCTTTGACTAGACGGACCTTTGTTGGCAAAGTAATGTGTCTTCTTTTGAATACACTGTCTAGGTTGGTCATAGCTTTAGACTCTGCTTATAGGTTTGTGTGTGAGCTTGTGTGTGCATGTGTGTACAGGCAGTACCAAGTTTTTCACTTTATATAATGTAGGTCCATTTGGTAAGATCTTTTTCTCATATTGCTCTGGGTTTTGTGTCTTTCTTTGGAAAGCATACTTACCAAAAGCAGAATCCATAAAAGACAAGATTTTACCACATAAAAATGATAAAACCTTTCTGGATCAGAATAATACTTGCACATGATAGAAAATATGGGGAGGGTAAAAAGGAAAAAAGAAATTACCCTCAGTCCAGTGGCAGTTACCATTGATATTTCAGCTTAATTTTTTCTCCAGTTTTTTCCCCTACTTAACCTTGTTTCAGTTTGTGGAGAGTCATTGGTTGTAACTTGGTCACTGACCTTGGGGGGATAACACTTTACTCATTGATTTTGGAGGAAGGGAGGTCTGCCTCTTGTTTCTAGCTTGAACTCTAGCACAGTTCACTAGACCTCCTTTTGACTAGTAAGGAGTTAGGAAGGGCAGAAGCTAGAGCAGGGAGTGTTGGTGTTAGAAGGTCATCATGGTGAGAGTCAGACGTCTATTTATATAAAAGTGACTACAAGTTACAATTTCTTTCTCTTCTGTTGTACAACTTTCCTTCACTATTTAGTAAAGTTCTCTTTTCATAGTACCTCTGGGTTTTTTTTCTTTTACACTGTGTAAAGGCAGAAAAAGGGTATTTTAATCCTTTGAACCAGAGCTTTATTTATTTATTTTGTTTTGTGTGTGTGTGTGTGTTTTTGCCATACCTGGTAGCTTGCGGGATCTTAGTTCTCTGACCAGGGATTGAACTTGGGCTCTGGTAGTGAAAGCACCAAGTTCTTGCCATTGAACCACTGGGGAATTTTATTATTTTAGTTTCTCTAACGTATGGTTTTATTGCATAACAATAAGAAAATGTTTGAACTCTTTGTGCATACTAAGTCACTTCGGTTGTGTCCAGCTCTTTGTAACCCTTTGGACTGTAGCCCTCCAGGGTCTCTGTCCATGGAATTCTCCAGGCAACACTGGAGTGGGTTGCCATTTCCTCCTCCAGGGGGATCTTCCCAACCCAGAGATCAAACCTGATTCTCCTACATTGGCAGGTGAGTTCTTTACCACTAGTGCCACCTGGGAAACCCTGAACTCTTTATGGTTTTTGTAATTAATGAGGTTTCCTAATAAATAAGCAATTTTTCTAACAATTCCGTTAGTGATTGGGAGAAAAAGAACTTTTGAAGAGTATGATATATCTTTGAATTCACCCTTACTGGCTTTGTTATTCATATACTTCTATTTCTGTCTTATAATCATAAATGAGAGCTGTAGTAGATGGAAGGTTGGGATAAGAGATGCACCCTTACTATAATTAGGATCTATGATCGCTATCCCAATTCCATTTTTTAGTGAATGGTTTAGCCCACTTCATTTTATTGGACTTTTTTTTGAAGGATGGCCTAACAGCCCTAGAATTTGGGACTGACTTTTTAGCTGAGATGCAGTCCTTTTACTGAAATTCTTCTGTGATAGTAACACATTATATTTGCAGAGTGATAATACCCTCATTGGCTTCCTCCTCCGGTTCCTTCTTCTTTGTTGGCTGAATCTTGTATGAAATCTTGTTCCTCCAATGTGGACAAGAGTTGGGCAAATCAGAAATATAAACAAAGGAAAATTATACATCTTGAGCTGATAGAAGTGTTTTAAGGAAATGTCTCGATATGCAGGTCCTTTAATGTTTTGTTAGGGATTCATTATTTATTTTTGTGAACTGTGGACACTTTAATTTCCCCTTTTTTCCCCTTATTATCTGACTAGCAGTGCGCCTTGTGGAAAGTTTAAAAACAAAAGTGTAAAGAGACATATTCTTAGTCGTTTCAGGGTCAGAGTTCCCCTTTGGAATTTAATGAAAGCTGTGGTTCTTCTCTACAGAAAAAGATACAGACACTAGATACTATACAGGACTCCACAGGAGTTCATGCAGTCCTGAGGCCAGCTTGTGTTCCATGGGCCTAGACTGTAAGTTAACAACTCTGATCTAAGATAATGCCATCAACATTTTGACATTAGCTGAAATCTTATGTTGTAACCAGTTTTGCTTGTGGTTTTTGTATATCATAAGCATTTCCTAATCATCAAAAGCTCTGGTTAAAGAAATCTTTGATGATGACATACCATTGTTTTCAATGTAGAAATAATTTATTGATTTCCTCCCTGGTGGCTCAGTCAGTAAAGAACCTGCCTGCATTGCAGGAGACCTGGTTCAGTCTCTGGGATAGGAAGATGCCCTGAAGGAGGAAATGGCAACCCACTCCAGTATTCTTGCCCGGAGAATTTCATGGATGGAGGAGTCTGGTGGGCTGCAGTCAGGGATCACAGAGTGGGACATGACTGAGTGACTAACACTTTCACTATGTTTCAAGTATTGTCTAATTGGAGGGCCGTAAAGATAAAACGGCTTGTGGTTTCTGCTTTGCTCTTGAACTAAAGATCTCTTTATGAGGAGAGTTAAATTGATTTACTTTAGTATCTTAATGTTGGAAATTAAGATGGTTTATTTTTACCATTGTTACAAATAGTACTACAAGGATCACCTTTGTGCCTAGCTCTCCTGTATATTTCTGTTATGTTGCTTTTGTAATTGTTAGAAGAAAAGTTGCTGGGTAAGAGGATGTCAGTCTTTGGAAGGCCCTTAAAGTTTCATGTTCACTAAATTGCTTTCCAGAAAGGTATGTCAGTTTACTTTCTCAGGTATGTAGTGTGTTAGTGCCTTTCTTACTTAACCCTTGAAGGATTGAATATTACCAGTTTTGGAAATTTTTGCCCTTTTGTTAGATGACAGATAAGCTTTCAGACATAGAAAGGAGTAGGGAAGTTATGTCAGGTACAGGGAGTGGCAGTGTGAGAGGTGGGACGTCAGCATTGTGAGTGTTGCAGGACATTGTGAGACTCTGTTACAGTTTATTTCTTACATAGCTAGCACTCCGTATTAAACCCAGTCTTGTTACCAGTTTCTCAAGATAGAGGCTGACAGCAGTCTCTAAAAATGACTTAATACAGGGTGGTTAACAGACCTTTAAGCTGTAGTCTGTGTGACAGCAGCAGGTTCTAAGACAATATATTCATTTCCCTCCAATTCCATCTATTCTGAATTTCCTTCACCCTTGGCCAGACTTCAGCTAATCTGAGATCTTTGCCTGGTAGTGTGACCCGGACTATCGTTTCTAAAGGGGCTGAACCCCTGTTTGCTTTTCTCTTATCATGCCTTTGCCTTATGCTGCTGTTGCCTGTTATTACCACTCTTGTATGCATTGAAAACCACCCAACTAGTAATGTTAGTTACCCCAACATTATAACTCCTTTTTTTTTTGCCTCCTAGTCCATCAGCATGATGAACCCAAAGTGACTGACAATTGTTAACTTCAGATTCAAAGTCCTCTGATTAAAAATGTTGCCCCGTGGGAATAAAGATCTCTGATTTTAGCAGAGCCTAAAGTTGCAGGAATGGGAAACAGCTTCTTTTTTTTTGCTTACTAGGGTTCTAGGAACAATCCTATTTCTGTTCGTACCCCTGGATTGTACTTTTAGGATGCACTTCCTGCAGTGTACCCCAAAAGGCTTACTGCTTCTTGATCATATAGCATATGTGATATGAGTGCTCAGTGCTGGTGGTTAACTTTTCCTCATTGTAAGCACGAGTCTTGTGGTCTGAGGTAGTCTTATACCCCATGTTGTTGCAACTAGGTACTTTTGGATAATGGTGCTGGCTGAGGCACTGAAGGCGGAGAGGGCAGACTTATCAGAATCATTGTCAGTACCAGCGAGGGCAAATTGCTGCCTTTTGAGGGTGGAGAATGCCCAGTGTTGTCGAGTTGCCATCCAGTGCTTAGCTCATCTCTTGAGTGGTTGTACCAAATTGGAGGCTCAGGGTTTGCCTTTGCTGATGACTAGTTTTGGATACCCAGCAGCAGCAGAAGCTAAGCTATGTCAGTTTTGAGAGAAGGCGGCTATACTGACTCCCCAGCACCTGGTTTGGAATTGGTAACTCTGGTAAGAATGCTTACTCCCCTGCTCTTTTGAACTGGGCTGCTGTGCTGCTGTTTGGGCTCCCTTGGGGTAAGAGAAGTTTCTGAGGCAGAGAAGTGGAGAGACTCATGGAACCTTGAGATAGGCCACTATCAGCATGAAGTGGAATGGACAGTCAGTGTTAAGTGGGAACTGCCTACAGCAAATGAGGCCGAGTTCATCCGTGGGCTGAGGAGATGTGATACAGGGCAGCAGTTGTTTCTGCCGGATACTAATGCAAAAGAAGGGAAGTAGTTACCTAGTCCATCATTAGGAGACTGGTTAAATAAGTTGTGGTATATCCACACAATGGAATATAATGCAGCTGTAAAAAAAAAAATGCTTTCTATATACCATAAGGACCTTCAAGATATATTAAGTGAAAAAGGTCATGTATTGAATATTGTATATAACTTGCTGCCTTTTGTTTGTAAAAGTGAGAAAATTTTTTTTGCTTATTTATGGTTGCTTTGATGCTAGTAAGTATCTGAGGAGGAGGGGATGGGTGAGAATGGGAGGGAGATGGGACATGGGGGAGGAGCTAGGAAAGAATGGGAAAGAAGGGAAGATGAGAGATGAAACATTTTCCTTAATGCTTGTTTAAAAAATGTTACCTGGTTTTTGTTTGTTTTGTAAGTGAAACCTCTTATAAATGATGAAATATTTATTATTAGTTTGAATTTTATTTTCCATGTGACTTTATAAACTAAAACTTCTCATGGCCTTTGAACTAATCAAATACATATTAAATATTCCCATGCCTGGCAACTGGTCACTCAGTTCTCAGCTTGGATGTTGGGTGGTCATTGAGCCTGACTACTCAGCTCTCTCTCTTCCCATTAAAATTGTCTCATTAAACTCGTCACCCTGTTTTATTTTATTGCACTTAACTACTGTCTGAAAAATTTTTTAAAAACGTATTGTACTTATCACTTTTATTTTGTTCATTGTATTTATCACTATCTGAAACAAATATTTTTTTGCTTATGTATTTACTGTGTGTTTCTACCATTAGAATACTAACTTCTGGGGACTTCCTGGTGGCCCAGTGGTTAAAACTCCATGCTTCTAATACTGAGCATGGGTTTGATCCCTGGTCAGGAAACTAAAGTTCCTGTATGCCACATGACCAACCCCCCCCTCCCTTGCCCCCCCCCCCAAAAAAGGAATACTAACTTCCTTAAAAGCAAGGACTTCCTGTATATTGTCCAACATTTTTTGGCATCCCATTTTTATTTTTGTGTATACATATATGTGATATCTTTTCCCCTAAAGATTTATTTACTTATCAAGCAGAGAACTTATATCCTTTCTTCTCACTTGCCCTGCCTACCATCCCCAACCCTCTTTATTGGGTATCACTTCACTGCCTCTTGTTTTGATCATTTAGGGATGAAAACAGTCTCATTTTCAGGAATGAGTAAGTTGAGTTCTCTGGTTACTTGTCTAAAGACCACCCTAATCAAGGTATAAAATATTTCTATTCATTTCCCCTTTGTGGATTTGACAAAGCTTGTTAGTCGATACTTAAGTGTTTTACTATTTTGTAGTTTACTCTGCATTTGAAATACTGCATAATTTTTATAGGAAGAGTTAATGTTCTTTACCTTTGTTTCCATAGTTCTTTATGGATGTTATCAGTGTTTCTTCTCTTGTATTGTAAATGTCCATCTCTCTCTTCCCGTACTCAGTCCCTACCCTAGCTGTGAATTACAGGGCTTGTTTCTTACTCATCTTTGTATCTCCAGTTTTTGGCACTTAAGAAGCACTTAGTAAATGTTTGTTAAGAGTTAGTTTTAGGAGTAGTGTGGATGTATAACTGATTGAGAGACTGTATAGCTTAATGCTTAAGAGCAAGGAAACTTGTCTTCCATCACTTGTTAGCTAATGTGACCTCTGGCAGGTTACTTATTTTCTGTGTGTCTCAGTTTTCACATCTGAAAAGAATGCCATAATGGCTGTCTACCTCATAGGTTTGCTGTAAAGATTAAGTGAGCTAATCTTAATCAGTACCTAGCACTCAAATGCTAGATTAGTATTAACTGTTAATTCTTCAGAGTTTTGGGAGAATTAGGTGTTGAGTTTTTTGTTTTTGTTTTTTTTTTGGCTTGAACCAGGGAGTGTGCATAACATTCTTGAATAATAAGAAGAATCTAAGCCAGAAGATCAGAATGACTTGATAGAGCTGTTCAGAATTGAGGGACCTTTCAGCTAAGGCTATGCCCCTGGTTAGAAAGCCAGCCTCTAAAATCTCTGGATAGCCTTACAGATATGAATTTAAATATTCTCAGCCCAGTCTTTTCATACTGTTCATGGTTGGATGAATATACTGAGGTGGTTGGATGGCATCATCAACTCATTGAACATGAGTCTGAGTAAACTCCCGGAGATAGTGAAGGACAGGGATGCTTGGTGTGCTGCAGTCCATGGGGTCTCAGCGAGTTGGACCTGACTGAACAGCGGCAGCCCATTCTTCCATTCAGGTTTCTGCTCCTGAATCTACAAACGTATTTGCTTTTGCACTCACCTTTCATCTTTCTTTCTTGTTAAAAACAAACAAAAAACTCACTTTTTTACTTTTATCTAAAGCCAGTCTTGTCACCTGTGTTCCTAATTCCAACAGTCAGCCATCACATATTTTAGTCCTGTCCTAGGCACTAAGAGGTACTAGATGAACAAGACAGGTAGTCGCAGCCCTTGTGAAGCCTAAACCAGTGGGCAAGACAGATGATTTAAGATGCAGTTATAATAAATACAGTGTGATGAACACTGCAGGTGTGTATAGAGTTCTGCTGTAGGATCATAAATATTTTTGGAAGCCATGGGAGGATGAAAATGTCCAAGGAGAGTAGAAACTGGGGATAAGAGAATTTTGAGAAAGATCAACTTTGTGGAGAATGAAAAGTTGCTAGTGGAGAGATAGGGAAGCAAGGAGAGTCTGGTGTCAGAAGCTGAACAGAGGAGTGCATCTCAGGACAGTGATCAACAGGCACTGCTCAGTAGGCAGGTACGATGTGTGGCCCTGTCAGTTATTCCTTCTGCCTTAATTCCATGTTTCCATATTGTCTGTGCAGCTCATGAGTTCATAATGTTTGTAGAGTGAGTTCGGTGGGTGAGGAATGCTGCATCCTCTGACTTCATTTGTTTCTGAGTGTCACATTGTAAACAGCACAGGTTTGGAAAAAGAGAAATTTGTTAAACTCTTTGAAGCAATTTGCCTCTCAAATTGGCATGGGAAGAGTTGGTATGGCTAAGGGATACCTCTGTTTCCTTATTTATCCCATTCAGTGGAACTCGTTCAGGTCCATTTGACAAAACAGTTATTCCTTGATTCCATGTCTTCCTTCACTGTTTAAGAAGAGTTGCTTTAACTTCTTGTTGCTACTCCTGGACCTCCCATTCAGTGCTAACCCTCCTCAAGCTTGATTTCTTCCCTCGTGATTAAATGGAATCTGAACTTGTAAAGCTAAGAACTTCTTGTTGCTAAATACAGAAGACTTTGAAGTTGCCGTCTCAACCTCTAGGGGGGGGTTTGACATTGCTGATCACTTTATCCTTTTTAAAATGCTTCTGTCTTTTCTGAGGCAATGTATTCTGTATTCCTTCCTATTTGTTTGGCTACTCCTTTGTTTATTTGCTAGTTTTTCTTCTCTGACCCTTTAACATTGGCATATTTGTTCCCTAGGATAAACTCTTACACTTCTCATTCTGCATGTTTCCTGGTGGACTTGATTCACTACTGTGACATTAAATTAAAGCTTTTGGACAGTAAATAAGCCACAGGGCATTGATGTAAATCTGTAAAGATTAGCATGTTTTCATATGTATATTTTAAATTTAAAGTAAAAATTTCTAGATTACACAAATTTCAGGCTCTACATATCTGCTCCTATTTGTAATGAACTCAGAAATGCAGCGGTAATTGAAATACTGCTTTTAATTAGGTGAGAATCAAACCCAAATTTAGAACCTGTTTATATAATTCTTGAATATTGAAAAGTATAAATTTTATATCCTGTATTAGCTGGATGTGAGAATCTGCAAGTAAAGAAGTAGGTGGACTAAGTATGCTTTAAAAAACATTTATTTTATACTTTAATTCTGTGTAGTGTTGATTTTAATTCTTCTCAACAGTTACTCAGTTTGTTATAAAATAGTTTCTAAAAATTATTTTGTAAGTTCATGAACAGTTCCAATGGAATGATTTTTTATTTGATAAACACTGCCCTCCTGTGGTTAAAGTAAACTAAATGTTTTGTGAAACAAGCAGTCTTTCCAATTAAAATTAATTCATGGTAAAATAATGTAATAGTAATAGCTCTACAGTAATAGTATTGTAGTGATAATGTAATGGAGTATGGTATTTTTGCTAACAAATAGATGTGGGCGTTTTATTTTCCTCTTCATTTCTCCTGTTTGGGTTTCTCTGGTGTGTCTGTACATTTTTCTGTTTATGTACATTTTCTTATTAAAAATTAAGGGAATTAAAAGAGTTAAATGCAAATGGAAAGATTGAAAAATATTAAGCTATTGAAGGGAGAATAAACATAGATGTGCTAAAAGAAATCAAAAGAAAAGACTGATGAGCTATGATATGTGAAACCAATAAAAGCCTCCATGGAAAAACAACAATAATGAAAAGATGAAGAATAAACTGGAAAAAGTATTTGCAGTAAATGGGACAATAGAAGTTTTAATATATTTGATATGAAAATGAGAGCTCATACAAATGTATATGCACGAGGGATAGTGGTTATGAATAACCAGTTTACAGGTTAAATGAGAAATACAGTAATTAAAATGTAAAATATATTAAAATTCATAATGGCATTACATAAAATTGTATTCATAATGTTCCTAATGGTATGTCAAAGAAAAAAGCCATACTCACTAGTCACCTTTGGCATATACTAGAAAAACTAGCTAATTATTCTGATAATAAATAGAAGGAGAGATTCAAACAATTATCCTGCTTTTTTCTATATGAATTGTCCTCCTGACTCATCTTGACATCTCAGAAAAGTGACCATAGCTATCCTGTGTGTTCTCATGTGTGTGTGTGGCAGGGGTGGGGTGGGGGTGGGAGAGTAAACAACACTGTGATGTTCTTTTGGTAAAATAAACCCTGGATCTGTGCAACCCTCTAGGTAATTCTAACTTTCAGGAAATACGTTCAGAGTACATACAGTTAGCAAAATACAGAATGTGGGAAATTATAGTTTTCTTGTTTGTTTGTTTGTTTGTTTGTTTGTTTTTCAGTAAATGGAAGATAAAAAGGGAGAAATCCATAGATTAAAAGAGACTTTCAGATATGTGTTAACAAAATGTGGTATGCATGGGTCTTCTTTGTATACTGGTTTGAACAAACTGTCAAAAAAACATAGTTTTCTATTACCCATGAAAACTGAGGACATTGTCTAAATAATTTGATAATTAAGGAACTATAGAGTTCCAGAAAAACATCTAATTCTGCTTTATTAACTATGCCAAAGCCTTTGACAGTGTGGATCACAACAAACTGTGGAAAATTCTGAAAGAGATGGGAATACCAGACCACCTAACCTGCCTGTTGAGAAATCTGTATGCAGGTCAGGAAGCAACAGTTAGAACTGAACATGGAACAACAGACTGGTTCCAAATAGGAAAAGGAGTACGTCAAGGCTGTATATTGTCACCCTGCATATTTAACTTCTATGCAGAGTACATCATGAGAAACGTTGGACTGGAGGAAACACAAGCTGGAATCAAGATTGCCGGGAGAAATATCAATAACCTCAGATATGCAGATGACACCACCGTTATGGCAGAAAGTGAAGAGGAGCTAAAAAGCCTTTTGATGAAAGTGAAAGAGGAGAGTGAAAAAGTTGGCTTAAAGCTCAACATTCAGAAAACGAAGCTCATGGCATCCGGTCCCATCACTTCATGGGAAATAGATGGGGAAACAGTGGAAACAGTGTCAGACTTTATTTTTGGGGGCTCCAAAATCACTGCAGATGGTGACTGCAGCCATGAAATTAAGACACTTACTCCTTGGAAGGAAAGTTATGACCAGCCTAGATAGTATATTCAAAAGCAGAGACATTACTTCGCTGACTAAGGTCCGTCTAGTCAAGGCTATGGTTTTTCCAGTGGTCATGTTTGGATGTGAGAGTTGGACTGTGAAGAAAGCTGAGTGCTGAAGAATTGATGCATTTTGAACTGTGGTGTTGGAGAAGACTCTTGAGGGTCCCTTGGACTGCAAGGAGATCCAACCAGTCCATTCTGAAGGAGATCAGCCCTGGGATTTCTTTGGAAGGAAGGATGCTAAAGCTGAAGATCCAGTATTTTGGACACCTCATGAGAAGAGTTGACTCATTGGAAAAGACTCTGATGCTGGGAGGGATTGGGGGCAGGAGGAGAAGGGGACGACAGAGGATGAGATGGCTGGATGGCATCACGGACTCGATGGACGTGAGTCTGAGTGAACTCCGGGAGTTGGTGATGGACAGGGAGGCCTGGTGTGCTGTGATTCATGGGGTCGCAAAGAGTTGGGCACGACTGAGCGACTGAACTGAACTGATAGTTACATTCTGAGGAGTAATGTGGTAGTTTTATTTTAAAAAATAGTCCTTATCCTTTTTAAGAGATCTATAATAAGTATTTATGGATGAAATGTTGAGATTTGTTTTCAGGATAATCCACTTTGTATGCTTCCCACCTACATACAAGGATCCACCTGCAATGAAGGAGACCCTGGTTTGATTCCTGGGTTGGGAAGATCATTGGAGAAGGGATAGGCTACTCCCTCCGGTATTCTTGAGCTTGGCTGCAGGTATGGATGAAACAAAATAAGCCATGTGTTGACAGTTGTTGATTGTAGTGTTCTCTCTGAATTTGTGTATGTTCTAAAATGGTCATACTTAAAAGTTAATGAAGTGAAGTGCTTGCATACTCAGTCGTGTCCAACTTTACAACCCCCGTGGACTGTAGCCCACCAGGCTCCTTGTCCATGGAATTTTCCAGGCAAGAATACTGGAGTGGTGCCATTTTCCTACTCCAGAGGATCTTCCCAACCCAGGGATGGAACCTGCATCTCTTGTGTGTCTTATGCACTGGCAAGCAGATTCTTTACCAACAGTGCCGCTGGGAAAATCCCCCACCCCCCCCCTCCAAGAAAAGTTAATAGAGTGCTTGTATTTAATTTATCAACGTTTCTTTTTTTCCCTCAGATTAAGTGATATATAGTTCTAAATATTGAGAAAATTTAGCATAAATTTCTAAATTTAGTTTAAAATGCCTAGTGTGTAAAGGTATTGGTCATAAACTTTTATTTTTTTAAAGGAAAGTAAACATCTCTTAAACAGTTTTAACTAATTGGCTTCCTCTATTTTATTTCATTAAAAAACAGTACACCTAGAAAATCAATGAAAATAATTTTCATTAAGAAAGAACACAGACTGTATGACACAGGGAACCCAAAGCTGGTGGTCTATGACAACCTAGAGGGGTGGGGTGGGGAGGGAGGTTGAAGAGTGAGGGGACATATGTATACTTACGGCTGATTTGTGTTGATGTATGGAAGAAACCATCACAATATTATAAAGTAATTATGCTCCAATTAAAAATAAAATTTAAAAAACAGAAATTTCAGGTCTCCATTTGCAGTAGCTTAATGTCTTGTCAGCATATTAAGTATTTACATATAAATAGTAAAGTTCAACCATATTAAAGTAATTCCTTGCTCTGGATAATAAATTAGAAAATAATTTTAATATTACCATTACCATGGATAATATAAAAGTTTTAATTCTAAATAGAGTTCATTTCATTCTGATAGTGGATTAATTGTTACCTTTCAGTTGATTTGATAGTCCAAAGAAATTTTTATTAATTTCCACTTCATAGATCCTTGGACCAAAACCTGCTGGTTCATATGAACAGTAGGGC
This sequence comes from Ovis aries, assembly GCF_016772045.2. Taxonomy (NCBI): domain Eukaryota; kingdom Metazoa; phylum Chordata; class Mammalia; order Artiodactyla; family Bovidae; genus Ovis; species Ovis aries. Next base: position 33,160,334 of record NC_056056.1, on the reverse strand, counting down.
AACCACATCCTCCAGTTTGCTTATCACTACCTTCTGGTAGAGTTGGGATTTGGACTCTGACATTCTGCCTCATTATGATTAATTAACCAAAGTATTCTTGCATATGAATGGGCCTTATTCTGTGATATTTTACCCTTGCTTTTCTTGCAGAATAGCTTACTATTTTGTCTTTTTATTTGAATATCTGTAATGTAAATATTAATAGACCATATAAGTGACTTTATAGGGAGTGAAGCCTTAGCATTTAACTTAGTGTTGCTTTATATTTTTGTAAAGTTTAGTTCTTGCCTAATGTTTAGTATTATTGGCAGTCTGGGGCATTTAAATAAGCCAGACAGAGAAAGACAAATATTGCATAATCTCATTTATATATGAAATCCAAAAAAGTTGAACTTGTAGGAACGGAGTGTAAATGAATGGTTACCAGGGGTTGAGTGGTAGAGGAAATTGGGATATATTGGTCAGAGGATACAAATTAGCAATTTTAAGATAAATGCGTTACGGGGATATAATGTTCAGCATGATGACTGTGATTAACAATACTGTATTATATACTTGAAATTTGCTTAGAGAGTATATCTGAAATGTTCTCACCACATACAAAAAAAGGTACCTATGTGAGACAGTGAATGTGTTAAGTCAGCCTTAATGTGTGGCAGTCATTTAACAATATATACATATATCAAGTCATCACATTGTACACCTTAACTTACACAGTGTGTTGTCAGTTATATTTCAGTAAAGGTAGGGGGAAAATCTGGCTAAAGTAATAAAATTGTGTGTCTGTAGGGGTGGTGTTGCTTGTGAGTGTCTGAGTGTATTTTAGAGTGGTCAGGAATATCTCTGAAGAAATGAAGTGAGGGAGAGAGTCCATGAATTTCTGAGGAAAAGTATTACAAGGGGAGGGAGCAAGAACAGAGGCCCTGAATTAGGAATGAATTGGTTATGTTTGAGAAAGGGCACGAGGGTAATGTGAGAAAAGTGAGATGAAAGTTTCATGTAGAATTTCTTAAACTCTATTAGGAACTCAGATTTTCTTCTGATTTTAATTTTAAAAAGTGACAGGGGTTAAAAATCAGAGGAATATGTAACGTAAGTTTTAGGAAGATTACTTAACTGTCATGTGAATAGACCGATGAGTCATTTAGGCTGGTGTAAAAGAAATTGCGGTTTTACATTGTTGAAATTTGCTGTTTCATATTGGAATACATTCTTAAATAAATGTGGTTATGTTATACATCATTTTAATGCACATTTTTCACTTTTTTTGCTAATACTTATTACTTGCTGTTTACTTTATGTTAGACTATAGAAATGACGCTAAACAAAAAGCACATTTGAGTGATTTTTTTTACTTGAGTTTAAAATGAGTCATAAAGTAGCGGAGAACGACTCGCAACATCAACAATAACATTGGGCCCAGGAACTGCTAGCTAATGTACAGTGCAGAGGTGCTTCAAGAAGTTTTGCAAAGGAGATAAGAGCCTTGAAGATGAGCACAGTGGCTGGCCATTGGGAGTTAACAACGACCAATTGAGAGCAGTCGTGAAAGCTGATTCTGTGAAAACTGTAGGAGAAATTGACCATTCTATGGTCATTTGGCATTTGAAGCAAATTGGAAAGGTGAAAAAAGCTGATAAGTGAGTGCCTCATGAGCTGACTCCAAATCAGAAAAATCATTGTTTTGAAATGTTGTCTTATCTTACTGTACTCAACAACAACGAACCATTTCTCTATCAGATTGCGATGTGCAACGAAAAGTGGATTTTATATGACAACCAGTGACAACCAGCTCAGTTGTTGGACCAAGAAGCTCCAAGGTACTTCCCAAAGTCAAATTTTCATCAAAAAAAGGTCATGGTCACTATTTGGTGGTCTGCTGCCCATTTGATCCCCTAATAGCTTTCTGAATCCTGGTAAAACCATTACATATGCTCATAGATGAGATGAACCGAAAACTGCAGTGCCTGCAGGTGGCATTGGTCAACAGAAAGGGCCCAGTTCTTTTCCTTGACAATGTCTATCCTCATATCGCTCAACCAACGCTTCAAAAGTTGAACGAGTTGGGCTATGACGTTTTCCTCATCCAGCATTATTCACCTGACCCCTTGCCAACTGACTACCAGTTCTTCAAGCATCTTGACAACTTTTTGCAGGCAAAATACTTCCACAACCAGCAGGAGGCAGAAAATGCCTTCCAAGAATTCCTCGAATCCCAAAGCATGGATTTTTATGCTACAGGAATAATAAATAAACTTACTTCTTGTTGACAAAAATGTGTTCATTGTAATGGTTCCTATTTTGCTTAATAAAGATGTGTTTGAGCCTAGTTAATAATGACTTAAAATTCATGGCTGAAACTGCAGTTACTTTTGTACCAACATGTATGGATGTGAGAGTTGGACTGTGAAGAAAGCTGAGTGCCGAAGAATTGATGCTTTTGAACTGTGGTGTTGGAGAAGACTCTTGAGAGTCCCATGGACTGCAAGGAGATCCAACCAGTCTATTCTGAAGGAGATCAGTCCTGGGTGTTCTTTGGAAGGAATGATGCTAAAGCTGAAACTCCAGTACTTTGGCCACCTGATGTGAAGAGTTGACTCACTGGAAAAGACTCTGATGCTGGGAGGGATTGGGGGCAGGAGGAGAAGGGGACGACCGAGGATGAGATGGCTGGATGGCATCACCAACTCGACGAATGTGGGTTTGGGTGAACTCTGGGAGTTGGTGATGGACAGGGAGGCCTGGTGTGCTGCAATTCATGGGGTCGCAGAGTCAGACACAACTGAGCGACTGAACTGAACTGAATAGTTATATATGGCTTTGGCTGCATATAACAGTTCCTTAAATGATTTGGAAGTTTATTATTCTTCCTTCCAGCTGTCTGGAGGTGTAGTTAGTCCACCATTCTTAGGGTGTGTCCTTGTCTGTATGGTTCAGAATGACTTGGCTTCTTCGTTTTCAAGACAGGGTTGAGGAAGGGCCAAAGAGGGATGTGTCCGTGACTCTGTGTGTGTGTGTGTGTGTGTGTGTTTTGTGTGTGGTTTTTTTGTCCATGACTTTTGAAAATCTGGGTTGAAGTCACTCCGCCCCACATTGTGTTGTCCGGTACTTGCATTCCACACCTAGATTTGAGTGCACGTTTTTGTTTTTTTTTTTTCATCTGTAGCTATATAATATTCAGTTGTGTAAATATACTGCTTTTCATAATATCTTTTTATTAGATAAGAAACCTTTACACTTTTTTTTTGAGTAACATAATGAATGTTTTCTTATATTATCAATAGTTTAAAGTTGAATAAAATTGAATTTGTACACTGGATTGTGTGTACATATCCATTTTGTGGCGGTGTTTTATTATTCCCATGTTTTTGCTGTCCAAAGTAGCAGGGAAAAAACCATTGAAATGTGACTTTTTTTTGCGTTTGATCGTTTGTGAAATCAAGCATCCTTTGTTGTTTCTTCCATACATTTTTATTACAGGATATTGAATGTGTACCTAGAAGTCAACAATAATATAATGAATATTTTTGTACCATCTCATAGTTTCTATAATTGTTGACTTATAGCCTGCCTTGCAATACTTAATCTCTATCTAAATTTCCTCGTTATAACTTTGAAGCACATCTCCAACATCATATAATTTTATCTGTATTTCAGTATGCAAATGTTACTTTATATTTTCTGTTCAGTTGTTTCAATTTTATGAGCTATCTGTGTCCATGATGTATTTTTCTCCATTTTTAGTAATTTTATATGATTTTAATATATAGATAGTAAATACAGGTCCAGTTTTCTGTTATAGATGTTAAGTTGGATAAAGGTAGTAAGTTAAATTTAGGGCATGTTAATTTTGAGATGAAACATACAGGTTGATTGTTTAAAAGCAGTTATAAACAGACTGTGCTGCTGCTTTTCATTTATCAAAATGGGAGTGATTGATGAAGTCTTGGGAATGGATGATTTTATTCAGGGAAAGTTGGAGTGAAAAAGAAAAGCTCTAAAATGATACTTGTGAAATATTTAGGGGGTGGTCACAGAAAAAGACTGGAGAAGGAAATGGCAACCACTCCAGTATTCTTGCCTGGGAAATGTCTTGGACAGAGAAGCCTGGCAGGCTACATGGTCCATAGAATCTCAAGTCAGACATGGCCTAGCAACTGCACAACAGAAAGACTATGGAGAAACATTTTAGAAAAAAAGAGTCTGGAGAGAGCAGTATCTTAAGAGGGAAAGGTTAATAACATCTGATGTAGCAGAGAGGTCATGGAAGATGTAAACAAGTTTATTTGTTGGATTTTACGGTTAAGTAAATGAGGAAAGAGATGCAGACACAGGACACAGTACGCTGTAGGCTGCAAGACAGACCTGAGTTTGAATTATGACTCCCACTTAACCTTGCTGCGTTATGTTTGGAAATTTGCTTAGCTATTAGCAAATTTACGATTTGTTATCTAGATAACTATCCTGAGGGTTAGTTATCCCACTTCTTAAATGGGAGTAATGATGCTTCCCTTTTAAGATTGCTGAGACATTTAACTGAGAGAATGATTAGCACTTGTTTGTGTCTTCTTTATAAATGATAGTTGCTGATATCACGTCTTGATACCTTAGTGGCTGATCTGAGATACCTGACTTCAAGTGATATCTGTTACGTAAGTCATATCTATTGTTTGTGATACAATTGCTGTGCTAATTGATAGCTCCTTTGATAGTATAATGTAGATTGTTTCAATTTTAGCTTTCACTTTCATCCACTAATTGCCAAGGGTTCCAGGTTAAGAATGGAAAATGATTCAGGTAAAGAGAGTTTCTGCCTAAAATTTGTATAAAAAGAAGAGGAGGAGTACAAAATTGACTTATAAGAAAGCAGTTTAAAGCAAGTCTGTTAGTGGAAAATATTCTTCATTTTCCTTTAAGAGTATCTTAAACTCTTCATTCTTAGAGGATATTTTTGCTGGACAGGAATTTTTAAATTATGGTCCTTGTCTTTCAGCACTCAAAAATGTGCTTCACTGTTTCTGCCTTTCATGGTTTCTGATGAGAAACCCACATGAGTCACTTGAATTGTTGTTCTTCTAAGTGAAATAGTGTTTTTCCTTGGCTGCTTTCAAGATTTTAAAATTTTCTTTGGTTTTCAGTAATTTGGTTGTGATATATCTGTGTATAGATTTCCTTGAATTTATGTTGTTTGAGATTCATTGGTTCTCCTGAAATTGTACGTGTGTATCTTTCACCAAATTTGCTAAGCTTTTGCGGCTGTTGTTTATGTTTTGTGCATGCTCCTCTTTATTTTCTCATTTTGGGACTCTGGTGACATGCCCATTGACTCTGTTCATCTGTTTTTTTGTTTTCTCCCCCTATAACTTTTCTGTCAAATGGAATATTTTCTGTTGCTCAGTCTTCAAGTTCACTGATTCTCTTCTTCTGTTACCTCCATTCTGCAGTTGAGCCCCTCCAGAGAATTTTGGATTTTACTTTGGGTTGTATTTTTTAGTTTTTAATTTTAATTTTGTTTTATACACCACACAGGTACACACACAATAGTATAATCCACCTTTTTTTAAAAATTTTCTCACTTGAATTGTGTCCAACTCTGTGTGACCCCATAGACGGCGGCCCACCAGGCTCCCCCGTCTCTGGGATTCTCCAGGCAAGAACACTGGAGTGGGTTGCCATTTCCTTCTCCAATGCATGAAAGTGAAAAGTGAAAGGGAAGTCGCTCAGTCATATCCGACTCTTAGCGACCCCATGGACTGCAGCCTACCAGGCTCCTTCGTTCATAGGATTTTCCAGGCAAGAGTACTGGAGTGGGGTGCCATTGCCTCCTCCAATAATCAACCTTACTTCTTTGCTAATACTTCTGTTTTTTTCCCCCCAAGAATAGTCTTCTCGCTTCTTTTTTTTTTTTTCTCTTACTTCTTGCAGCATGGTTATAATAGCTGCCTTAAAATCTTTACCTGAAAATTCCAGCATTTGTGTCATCTCAAGTTTATTGTCTGTAGGTTGTCTTTTCCTTTGTTGAGTTACTGTCTTCATATGTCAAGTGATTTGGGTTTGTATATTAAGACATTTTTTTCCTTTTGTGACATTTCTGTTGCAGTAAAACTTTGATACTGACTCATTTGAGTCCTATGGAGAATGTTGTTGGTACTTTATTTTGAGGGATTGGGGGTGCTTTTTAAGCAGGCATTTGGCCTTTTCGGTTCAGGACCCAAGTTTCGGCCTAACCTCTGTGCACTAAAATTCTAGTGTCTAGTTTTTAAAACTTTTGTTTCTGTCTGTCCTGCATATGCACCACTGAGTGCTAACTTTGGGAACCTGATGTGTTTAGGGTCGTGTCCACATATGCTTAGTTCTTGGGTGACCCTAGGAGTGTTTGTCGAACTTCTTGGTGTCACTTTTTGAGCTTCTTTCTCTTTACAAGTTTCCTGATACTTTCCGGCTCCTAGAGAACTTTCTTCCTAGTCCTATGGCTAAATAACTCATGTTTTCATTTCAGCATTTTGCTACACACTTCCACAGCTGCATCTGCCTTTGATGCCAAGCAACAGGATGGTAGAAAAAGGATATAAACCTTAGGAATTCCCAGCACATTCATAGGATTGGAAGGAATCTGCTTTCTTGAAGTTTTAGGTCCCTGTCCAGTCACTGCTGGTATCATCACTGCCACAGTTGCTGCCTTTGAATTGCTTGGGAGTGGGGTCTGAGAGAAAGGGAAAAAACCAAGAGGATCTTCCTCACCTTTTGGGGCCCCCTTGACTGCTTTTCAGACAGAAAAAGGAAAGACTTCTTTTGAAGCCATTTCTGTCTGCACTTACTGTGCAGTTCTGAATTGGGGCTGCTTTAGTTTGGACTGAGTGATCCTAGGGGAAATAAAACCAGGAAACTCATTGCTGAGTTAGTAGTACTTCTGGTTTTGGTTTCCTCCTCAAAACCATCTGCTTCCATTTTCAGAGTCCTCAGATAACTAGCTGCTCCATGTACTCTGTCCAGGTTTTTAGTCATATTCAAGAGGAGAGACAGGATAAACTTTGCTTATATCCTCTTTACCAGAACGCAGATACTGTTTAATTTCATTATATTGTTCATTTATTTTGGTTAAGAAATTACTGAGCATCCAAAATGTACTAGACTTTGTTTGGAAATGTAAAGGTGGATACTCTTTGAGCTGTTTCCAGTAAGTCTATAGGTAGTTATGTTATGTGGGGTTGGAGGCAGAGAGTAAGCATAATTTCATATTATGAATTCATAATAATTAGTAATCTTTTTTGACTCATTTCTGCTTCAGGATTTGTGACTGAAGAAAAGAATGTCCTATTTAAAGAATGTCCCATTAATTTTTCATTTATTATCCCAAAATTTAAGGGATGAAAATTCTCTGGATTTGTATGTGCTGGATGAAATTAATACATAGCTATAGTAAGAATAAGAAATATAGTTTACATGTGTAATTATAAGAATTTAAGTAAGTAATTTGTTACTATATACTTGTTTCTCAGGTCTTAGAAAAATATCCCAATACACCCATGAGTCATAAAGAAATTCTTCAAGTTATCCAGAGAGAAGGACTAAAAGAAATCAGGTGAGTTATTTAAGTGTTATTTGTAATAATTATAATACTCAGAATATTTTGTAGTATATAGCAGTCTTCAAAGATTATTTAGTAATAATTGCTTTATTAATTTATAATTTATTGAATTCAGATCTTTGGAGTTTTCAGTCATAGCACGGGTAAAAAACCAAAAGTAAGAAAAAATTTGTTATAAGACAGCTAGCACCACACCCATGCACTTTAATTCTTAGGAAGCCTGGAGCCATTTTCATCTACATCTTTTCATGTAATAAGCTTGGTCATTAGCAAATAAAAAATACTCTAAACAGTTCAGAGAATGGTAGATGTAGTAGATATAGTCTAGGAAAAAATAACCTTGGCCAAAAAGAATTGTGGAAAAAATATGTAAAGCAGTATGTGTTTTAAGTAATAGTCTTATGTTCAAATAAAACAGCCAGGGTCAATTATTATAGGACCAAAGATAAAACACACTTTAATTTCTAAGAGCTTTATTATATTACAACAGGACATAATAGTCACTGTTCATAGTCAAGACCCTTTGTCATCAAGAAATGTTAAAGTTATGTTCAATATACTTTATATGTTAAGGCAGAAATCTGGGTGTCTACATTAGAGACATTTTCATTACGAGAAGAGGTTGCTGTGCTACTGGTTGTTCTCAGTCAGGGGTGAAATTTGTGTAACGGCCATAGGTGAAGTGTTCAGAGTTTTGGGGGGCTATTTTTGGTTATCACCATGACTAGACAGGAGGGAGCACTATGGTGATAACAGGAACAGAACGAGGGTGCTAAGTGTCTTTCATGCACTGTGCTGGACAGCCCTTCACAGGGAAGAATTGTTCAGCTCAGATGTCAGTGGCGTTGCTGTTGAGAAATAGTGAGCTATATTGGAATATTTGTAGATGGATTCTATATTTTTTGATGAATAGCCATTGCACATTCGAGATTTTTTAATTCTTATTTTCTTTAACATGAAATTCCAGATTTTTAAAGTTGACTCTATTTTAGTAATACAGTTAAAAACTTTGATATGTGGCCAAATGTCAGTAGGTTGGGGACAAATTAGCTTTGCTCTGTTAATATTAAATGTGAAGTAAAAGTTTATCTCTGAATAATTAATGTGTCCCTGAAAAATATGTGAACATTTGTAAATTAAACCATTAAAATGTGTGAAGAATGAGTCTTTAAACATATTTCTTGTGAATTATTAAAAGATTAATTACTCTTAATTTATCAGTGACATTATTCAAAAGTTTTATTTAAGTTTGACTAGACTTACTAGATTAAGATTAAAGCATAATACTCTAATCCTAGATATTTGTATAGGCTACAGGAGAAAATGATAGTGATTTTAGTTACTTTGAGGAACAAATTCTGCTAAGGCATTTAATATCTTTTTTATGACACTATAGAATTTTCTAGAATAGGAATAAGCAAGAGATATCAATTCTTTTCATAAAATTAGACTTTTGATACACGCTGAGGAAATAGACCAGGAAACCTGGTATAAAGAGATCAAACTCTTAACAGTGCCCTAGGTCTAAATGACAATTGCAGGATCATCCATCTCTAACATAGTAAGGCTCTGTGGCTGTAAACTTGTCATTATTTCTAGAGAGTAGGCAGGAACAGTGAATGAGAAAGAATACTAAATAAGAACAGAAGGGGGGAAAAAAGGAAGAACTTAAAAAAATGTAGCAAGATGGTGGAGTCATCAAAAATAGCTTCTGGCTTCACTTAGTGACAACTTACAAATAGCTGTTCTTGATTAAGCTATTGTGGTAATACAGTTATGTGACCACAAAGCAGTACTTTTAAAGTCACCAGTGACTTCCATTGTGTTCAGTTCAGTTCAGTCGCTCAGTCATGTCCAACTCTGCGACCCCATGAATCACAGCACGCCAGGCCTCCCTGTCCATTACCAACTCCCGGAGTTCACTCAGACTCAGGTCCATGGAGTCAGTGATGCCATCCAGCCATCTCATCCTCTGTCGTCCCCTTCTCCTCCTGCCCCCAATCCCCCCCAGCATCAGAGTCTTTTCCAATGAGTCAACTCTTCGCATGAGGTGGCCAGAGTACTAGAGTTTCAGCTTTAGCATCATTCCTTCGAAAGAAATCCCAGGGCTGATCTCCTTCAGAGTGGATTACGGAACTTAGTTTTGCCTGTCTTACCATTCAGCATTATTTAACACAGATGACTGCTATTAATACTTCCTTCTTGAAATGTTTCCTTAGTTGAAGTATCCACAGACATTCCTAATTTTCTTTCTCCCTCTGTAAACTTTTCTTCTCAGTTCTTTTGCTTATTATCTTCTCTCCAGCTCAAGTGCAATTTTGTCCATTCCCGTAACTTTGGAGAGGGGTCACTTTTCTTAGTTTCCCGTTTTGTAGGGATGGGCATTCCCACCTAGCCTTTGTGCATGCTGACCCCTGTACTCAGTTAACTCTTATTTTTTTCAGGTGTCAACTTGAGTGTGTCTTTTTCAGAGATCTTTGACTTCCTGATCTATTAATAGATCACATTTTCCATTTTTAGTTTCTGTGTTCTTTTTTCATAGGACTTAAGATTTGAAATTGCATATTGTTTTGGTCTTAAAATCATGTATCTTCTCTATAGCTTACATTAAGCTAGTAGCTCCATGAAGGCAGGACATTATCTCCATCCACTTGGCATTCTCCTTCCCCTCCCCCATTCCCCCCCCCAGGCTTGGCACGTAATAGACATTGCTAACCTACTTGTTAATGAGTATATGAAGTATCAGTGATTGGAAGGTCATATTCACATGTAGTTATAGCTTACCTTCTTGCTGGCATTTAATGGTAGGTAGTCTTAACAATCTTTAGACCTTTTAGGTAGGTTATGAGATGAAATAGATACTTTGCTTATTGAAGCTGTGCTCCCTTTTAAAGTTTTACTTTCATTCCTTAATCCTTAATACAAGCATTGCCACTTTTTCCATTTTCTTTCTTCCCCCCATTTTGAAGAATCTTGCTTAATTTTGGTTATTTCCTACTATATTGTTTCATTTTAAAATATATTAAAATGGATGCTGCTCCAGTATCTGTCAGCAGATGAATGGATAACTAAAGTGTGGTATATACAGTCTGTGGAATATTGTTCAACCTTAAGGAGTGAGATTCTGATATATGCTACATAGATGAACCTTAAAAACACACTAAGTGAGTATATGTATAATTGATTCACTGAACTCTACATGGAAAGTAACACAACATTGTAAATCAACTATAATACAACAAAAATTTTTAAAAAAGAATATGAAAGAATGTATATATATAGATAGATATCTAAACACATGTTGAGTGAAATAAGCAGACAGAAAAAGGCAAATATTATACAGTTCCACATACATGAGATACCTAGAATAGGCAAACTCATAGAGACAGGAGATGGCATAGAGGTTATCAGCGGCTGAGAGTAGGGAGAATAGGGACTTACTGTTTAATTGGTACAGAGTTTCTCTCTAGGATGATGAAAAGTTCTAGAAATGGATAGTGGTAATGGTTGCACAACATTGCAAATCCGCTTAATGCCATTGAATAGTACACTTAAAATGGTTGAAGTGGTAACTTGTATATTATGTTTATATTTTACCATAACCAGTCAACAAAAAGAAGTATTAAAAATGAAGTGATTGGCTCATGGTTGAGAAAGATTGTAGTCCCTTTGAGAAGTTAGGTGGTAAGATTGAAAATCATTTACCCAAAGTATGGAATTTTGAATGAATTAATTAGAAACATGTACAGTATTTTAGAATATTATAACATTTGAATTAAATGCTCCTTATAACTACAAAGCATACCAGCATTTTAGAAAACAGAAAAAGAAGGTCCGTGAATTTCCCCCTCACAATAACTTATGATTTCATGCATTCCATTTTGTTTGTTTGTTTTTAATTCCTAAGTGAATCCCATTTAAAGATAGAGTTTCCCAAGAAAGTCCCAGGGAAGAAAGAAGATATGGATTTTGTTGTTTCAGGTGAAAAGAACATTTTGGAGTATTCTAAAAGTAGCTTAGTTCTGTTGAGAACAGATAAGAAGATGTGAAAAGAGTTAGAATAACCTTTGGGAAGAAGGAAAGATAAAAAGTTTTTTTAAAAAGAAGAATTTGGAACTTTCAGGTTGTAACAGTTATTGGTAATTTAGATAGATGCCCTGGGGTATTTGATCATGTTTAAAAAAAAAGTTCCTGTACTATTTGCCAATAAATAGTTATTTCAGAAAATTTTAAAGGGTTTTTAAAAATTTGTTGTGACTTCTCACCCTTGTTAAATTTTTCATGCCTAAAATGCAGCCTAATTGTTTTTTCTCTTAACTTACATAGGAATGGTAACTGGGCAATAGTTCCCTAGTCTTGAGCTCTTTGACACAGAATTGCTTGTTCCAAAGTTGAAGTTCTGTCAGAACCTTTACAAAAAATTCTGTAAGCTTTTAATCATTTATTTTTACCTATATCGTTTCCTTTTTAAAGTTAGTATTGTTCACTGAGTAAAGATTTTATTTATTGGGTTGACTTGGTTGAAAAACCCCCATTCTCACTTTAGCTGATGGGTTCTAGATCATGCTATACATTTATGTGACTCTAAATATTGAAAGGATAACTATTTTTGTTTTCCTCTCAAGACACTACAGATGAAATCAAGGATTTGGAGAGACATGTATCCATTTGAGAGACATGATACCATTTGACTACTTCAGTTTCTAAGAGAAATTATTCAGGGTTTTATTTTATCTTGAATCAGTGTAACTTGTGTAGCAAATGTCTGTCCTTAGCCATCAGTATTTAAAATAGTCTTTCAAACACTTAACATGTTTCCTTTTTGTCTGATGATGTAGATTTTCCAGTTTACAGGAAGGCTAACTCAGTGCTCCCCTCCCCTCTATTCCTCTTTTCTCCTCACTGGAGTCAGTACTTCCTGTGATTGCAAAGTATCCCATCAGGCATGCATACAAACCCCAGAGGTAATTCAAACTCCAGCCTCCTGAATATACTCACGCAGCTTCTCGGAGCTGTTTCTGGGCCTTGGGGCATTCTTTTTTTTTTCAAATCTTTTAAAATTAGGTGTGTGAAAGATCCCTATCTTTGAGTTATAGTTCTGTAGTTCTCAGGGTCCAGTCAGCAGACAGAAGCTACCAATACATGGTTTAACAGGGAAGTTAGGAAGTTAACTGTTAATTAACTGATTGATATTAACTGGTAACCAAGAATTAACTATTAAAAGGTAAAGATAACATAGAAGAATACAGTAATTACAGACTTGGGAAGCAAGTGTAGGACTAAGGCAGTGTGCCCTAGGAAAGAATAACTTTCCTATTCCCAGATTCAGCTCTCCGTGGAGAAGGTGGGGCTCTGGTTCAGTGGATGACAGAGTTCTCTGGTGCCATAGCCTGAGGTGGCGCCTCAGAGGCCACCTTCTGAGTACTAAAAGAACTTGCTGGAAAGCCTCCTGCTGGGTGTTCAGCTGGGGAGCCAGCTGAGCCACCAGCAGAATTTTCCAGGGAGGTACCCTTAGGCTTTCTGCTGAGCATTGCTGAAGGGTGAGCCACTATGGAGTGTCCCTGTTACTGTTGGGTGCTGCAAGCTCAAGAAGAAGCAGGCTAGAGTACACTAAAACCAGAAAGGAAAGACCCCATTTTTTCTTTTTGCAGTGTCCTCCCAGCACTCTACTGACAAAAGGTAACATTGAGCCAGCTGGCAAAGGAGAAATGTTTCTAGAATCCAACTTCATTATCACAGAGAAGGGCAAAGAAGGTTGGATTTGGAGCTAAAACTCAATAAGTCGATAACTGGCACAGAAAGCATCAGTAATTTTTCCTGAATAACAGGTCATTGACTGGTCCCATGTACCACTTTTGTTTAGTTGATTTCTTTCCATCTGTGCCCCAGCTAAACTGGTACAGTGCTGTTGCCTGTTTAGGATCTGAAATTTCTTCTCTGTACTCAAGACATTAAGCCATCATTTATCCTCATCTCTTACAAAAGAATCTTGAAATCTTTCAAAGTCAACTGAGATATTACCTCCACAAAGCTGGTGGCTTTTTCCTTTTCAGTTCAACATATCTTCCCTCTCTCAATATTTTTCTCTTTTAAAGAAGATTTGGCATGCAGGATCTTAGTTCTCGACCAGGGATCAAACCTCGAGGGGAGTTTCCTGTTTTGTTCCTGTTATTGGTGATTTTTATTTTCTCTTTTATCTTTGTCAGTCTTGCTTGAGATTTGTTAATTTTTTTTTTTTTAAGCGACCAGAGTTTTGTTTCTTTGCTTTTTCTCTATTGTTATTGTCATTGTTTTTCCACTTAAAAAAATCATTTTATGACTATGATGAGGATATGGTCTCTGTTGGGATTTTAAATGTTCCATACATGCTTGAAAAGCCTGTGTGTTTGCTTTCTCCTGGTTTGGGGGTAGAGTGTTAGGTAAATGTAAGGTCATTTTGGTTAACAGGGTTGTTCACATCTTCTGTACCATTACTGGTTTTCCTGTCTATTTGTTTTATTGATTATTGAAAGAAAGGTGTTGAAGTTTCCAAGTATGGTTGTGTCTTTATTTCTCTTTTTGGTTATTTAGGTTTTTGCTTCAAGTATTTTGAATATTTACTGTTAGGTGCATATTCATTAAGGGCATTAAATTCTCTTAGTTGACCCTATTATCATTCTGTAATTACCCTGTTTATCCCTGGTGTTATTCTTCTTGTATGTTTATAGTGGTTGCTCTAGTGATTATAATATATACCCAACCTTTCACAGAATTCTTAGGATTAATATTTTACTGTCTTTAATAAAATATAGAAGCCTTACAACCATTTAGGTCCCTTTATCCACCCTCTATCTGTTATAGTTGTCATATGTGTTACATCTCACACATGGACTTCCCCACCAATGTTATTATTTGCTTTCTGGCCATAAAGAGCTGAAAGACTGTTTCTACCCAGATGTTCACCATTTCATTTGCTCTTCATTCTTCCCTTAAGTTCCACATTCCCCTCCAGTATCATCTCCCTTCAGCCTGAAACACTTCCCTTTCAGTATTTCTTTAAGAACTGCTTTTCTGGTGAATTCTTAGTTTTCCTTCCTTTGAGAATGTCCTTTGGGAGGGGTAGAGCAGGGGAGGCTTTCATTTCGAAGAATTTTTTTGTTGGATACAGAATTTGGTATTGATAGCTCTTGTATTTCAGTACTTTAAAAATGTTGCTCTACTGCCTTCTTACCTCCATGGTTTTTGGTGAGAAACACATGCTTGTTTCAATTATTGCCCTCCTGTAAGTAATCCTGATAAACTGTTTTCTCTGGTTGCTTTCAAGATCATTTCTTTTTGCTTAGTTTACAGCAGTTTGATTTTTTTAAAAACATATCTAGGTGTGGATTTCTTTGTGTTTAAATCTCTTTAGCATTCCCTGAGCTTCTTGAATCTATAGCTTTATATATTTTGCCAAATTTGGCAGATTTTCAGCCATTCTTCAAATATTTTTTCTTCACTACATTCTTTGTCTTTTCCAGTGTCATGAGTCTGCTCGTTTTTCCTCAGCCTTTTTCTGTCTGTATTCCAGATGGGATGATTTCTGTTGCTCCTTTGGCACATGTTCTGACACTTTGTTCTGCATTCAGCCACTGAGCCCATCCAGTGAAATTTTACAAATTTCTGATATTATATCCTTTAATTCCAAAATTTGTGTTTCTGTTTTTTTTTTTAATAGTTTTTGTTTCTTTGCTGAAAACTTCTGTCTTCCCATTAATTTCAAGTTATCTTTGCCGCAGGGATATAGTAATAATGCTTTAAAGTTTCTGACTGTTAAGTCCAGCATCTGGGTAATCTCAGAATTAGCAACTGTTGATTGTTTTTTCCTTGAGAATCTATCACATTTTCCTGAACCTTAGATTATTGAGAAATTTAAGGTAGTATTCTGGATATTTTGAATAATATATTGTTTTAGGTTCTGTTTTTCTTCTAAAAGCTTCTGTAGAATACTGATTTCTTTTTTTTTTTTTTACAGTAAATAGCCCAACTAGTCACAGACCACATGTTCTGTCTTCTGTGTTAGTTTGATAATCACTTCATATTTTAAAGCCTTTGCTTTGCTGTTTTGGATCTGTTCCTTGTTAGTCTGAGGTGTGAGCAGGGATTCAGTTCTAAAAAGCCTTTGCTGTGTTGATGGGGAATGTCCTATGTGCACCTCAGAGATGAGCCCAGGCCTTGTGAGGGAGTTAGGGGAGACCCTTCTCTGGTTCTTTTCTCTTAGGAATTCCATACCATACAACCCATTCTTACAATTTTACTTATCCTCTACAGTAGGACATCTCCTCAGCTAGGTCATGCTTTTTAGTCAAAGTGGTGAGAAATAAACCCCAGAAAACTCACTCTCTGAGAGTTTACCCAGCTGAAGTTTGAGTATAGTCCACATGACTACCCTCACTTATTAGACCAACTGCATAGTTCACAGATTTCCTTTATTTTTTTTTAAAGACTTTATTTTATTTTTGGCTGCACTGAGTCTTTGTTGCTGCATGTAAGCTTTCTCTCGTTACGGTGAATGGGGGCTACTCTCTAGTTGCGGTGCACAGGCTTCTCATTGGTACCTTCTCTCGTTGTGGAGCATGGGTTCTCAGCATGTGGGCTCAGTATTGTGGTGCATGGGCTTAGTTGCTCTGCAGAATGTGGAATCTTCCCGGAACAAGGATTGAACCTGTGTCCACTACATTGGCAGGCGGATTCTTAACCAGTGGACCACCAGGGAAGTCCTCACAGATTTCTGAGACCACTCTCAAGGCTTGGTAATTTGCTGAAAGTACTTGTGTAACAAAGAAAATTGTTAAGCACTTGGTTTTGAAAGGATACAGATTAAGATTTGTCAAGGGAAGAGACACACGGAGTCAAGGTGCAGTACCCAGCGCAGAGCTTTCAGTCATCCTCTCCCTATGACTTAGGATAACATCAGTGTGTGACACTAAGCAGAGTATTGTCAACCAGGGAAGTTCACTTGAGCCTTGGTGTCCAGAGTTTTTATTTATTGGGGGTCCATCATGTAGGCATTATTCAGTTTTCACTGTCCAGCCCCTCTAGTGGTCAGCCGATACCATGTGACCCAAGCCCCCGCCTTAAATCACGTTGTTGGTATGTATCAAAGCCCCTACTCCAGATTGCAGTGTTTCTATGTGGCTGGCCCTGATAGGGCCTAGTGATTGTTTCTTAAGCCAAGGGCAAGGCCAACCTTCTGTTCAATTCAGTTCAGTCGCTCAGTCGTGTCCGACTCTTTGCGACCCCATGAATCACAGCACGCCAGGCCTCCCTGTCCAACACCAACTCCCAGAGTTCACTCAGATTCACGTCCATCGAATCAGTGATGCCATCCAGCCATCTCATCCTCTGTCGTCCCCTTCTCCTCCTGCCCCCAATCCCTCCCAGCATCACAGTCTTTTCCAATGAGTCAACTCTTCACATGAGGTGGCCAGGGTACTGGAGTTTCAGCTTTAGCATCATTCCTTCCAAAGAAATTCCAGGGCTGATCTCCTTCAGAATGGACTGGTTGGATCTCTTTGCAGTCCAAGGGACTCTCAAGAGTCTTCTCCAACACCACAGTTCAAAAGCATCAATTCTTCAGCGCTCAGCCTTCTTCACAGTCCACCTCTCACATCCATACATGACCACTGGAAAAACCATAGCCTTGACTAGATAGACCTTAGTCAGCAAAGGAATGTCTCTGCTTTTGAATATGCTATCTAGGTTGGTCATAACTTTCTTTCCAAGGAGTAAGTGTCTTTTAATTTCATGGCTGCAGTCTCCATCTGCAGTGATTTTGGAGCCCAGAAAAATAAAGTCTGACACTGTTTCCACTGTTTCCCCATCTATTTCCCGTGAAGTGATGGGACCGGATGCCATGATCTTCGTTTTCTCAATGTTGAGCTTTAAGCCAACTTTTTCACTCTCCTCTTTCACTTTCATCAAGAGGCTTTTAGCTCCTCTTCACTTTCTGCCATAAGGGTGGTGTCATCTGCATATCTGAGGTTATTGATATTTCTCCTGGCAATCGTGATTCCAGCTTGTGCCTCTTCCAGCCCAGCATTTCTCATGATGTACTCTGCATAGAAGTTAAATAAGCAGGGTGACAATATACAGCCTTGACGTACTCCTTTTCCTATTTGGAACCAGTCTGTTGTTCCATGTCCAGTTCTAACTGTTGCTTCCTGACCTGCATACAGATTTCTCAAGAGGCAGGACAGGTGGTCTAGTATTCCCATCTCTCTCAGAATTTTCCACAGTTTATTGTGATCCATACAGTCAAAGGCTTTGACATAGTCAATAAAGCAGACATAGATGTTTTCCTGGAACTCTCTTGCTTTTTCGATGATCCAGCGGATGTTGGCAATTTGATCTCTGGTTCCTCTGCCTTTTCTGAAACCAGCTTGAACATCTGGAAGTTCACAGTTCACGTATTACTGAAGCCTGGCTTGGAGAATTTTGAGCATTACTAGCATGTGAGATGAGTGCAATTGTGCAGTAGTTTGAGCTTTCTTTGGGATTGGAATGAAAACTGACTGTTTCCAGTCCTGCGGTGACTGCTGAGTTTTCCAAATTTGCTGGCATGTTGAGTGCAGCACTTTCACAGCATCATCTTTCAGGATTTGGAATAGCTCAACTGGAATTCCATCACCTCCAGTAATGGTAAATTCTATACTGTATGATCTTATGTGAATTAGGTTTTGACTTCCCAGCGTGCCTGCTATCTTAATTTTCAGTGTTTTAAGTAGTTACTTTTTTAAAATTGACATATAGTTCACATACCATTGTAGTCTACATTTTAGAGCATACTGCTCAGGTTTTTTTTTTTTAAAGTTTACTCACCCAAAACATTTTCATGACCCTGGAAAGAAGCCCTGTACTCATTAGCTGCCACTCCCCTTCCTTGTCCCCTGCAACTCTCCCCATGGTCCAGCCCTAGGCAATTAGTAATATGCTTTTTGTCTCCATGGATTTGCCGATTTTGGATATTTTGTGTAATGAAGTTACATAATATGTGGTCATCTGTGACTGGCTTCTTTTATATATAATGAATTTGAAGGCTCATTCATATGGTAGCATTTATCAGTACTTCATTCCTTTGTTGCCAAATAATATTCCATTATATACATATGCCAGGTTTTGTTTATCCATTCATCTGTTGATGGATATTTGGTTGTTTCTACTTTTTGGCTATTATGAATAATGTTACTATGAACAAGTAATAATGTTACTTGTACTCATGTACAAGTTTTTTTATAAAAGTTGCTTATTATATTTTTGTCTACAGTCTTTTGGTGTAACAGGCAGATAGGCTGGCTGTTGTGGGCCTGCTTTGTCTTCACCAGTACCAGAAGTCCTAGTCAATTTTAAATCATGAAATTGGATTGAGCTTTAAATTCATGGAATCTTCCATGGTGAACCACAAATTTCAAGTTGGAGAATCCTGGTGTTTTTCTTTGGCTTTGAATGGAATTCTAGATTTTGGTGTAGCCTTTGTTTTCCAGTCATTTTTAAATTACAGTAAGGAGGGTTGTCACAGTTTGGTGTAGGCCATTTAACAGGTGTTTTATGACTAGGTGTTTGGAACCTGAATGTCAACTGTATAATTGGAGCCTGGCTTTTCTAAAACCAAATAAGTAAGTGGATGTGAATAGAACACAGTAAACCAGTGCGAGTCCATTGCCATGGTTAAGCATTGCTCTGTCCAAATGGAAATACTAAGCCTACTGAAATATTTACATCTGAAAATTACAAGACATGTAGTCTGATATTTAGATATAATTTATGAAGGATGTGCTGCAGCATTTTGAGAGTTGAATGGATTAAGGAGACAAAGAGGACTTTACTAGATTATGCAAGATATGGTGTGGTTTAGATTAGGGTGAGGAGAACAGACAGATTTGAGATCATGTTTCAGGACTTGCTAATGGATTGGATATGGAAAGTATAAGGAAGGAAGAAATGAAAAATTATTTCTAGGATTCCTTGATTGTACAGTTGCCATTTACCATAGGGAGGAAGAACAGAGGAATAAACTGGGAAAGTGAAGGGGGTTAATTAGTAAAGAATCCAGTGAGCATATTTAGTGGATTCAGAAAAAAAGTTTTGAACATCATGAGGGGTGAGGAGAAGTGTTCAAGTGTGGGGAGTGGTTTTGTTACACGTGTTAAGACAGCAGTTAAAAAGAAAAGGTAGTGATGAATGGAGCTGTAGAGTAGGTATCTGTTTTTTTGGGTGTTGATGAATAAATAGTTCCAGGTATGTTATAAAATCTAAAAATAAATTCTTTTGCAAGTCTAGGTTTATAAGTTGGGTACTGAAGACAGTTTTTTAATGTAAATTTTTACTTTTGGAAAATTCCACACTAAAAAGTGTGTATCTACCACATAAATTATAAATAGTTCTCTCGCCCCAGACTGTTTAAGGGTTAATTTCAGATATTTTATTACTTCCAGTATGTACTTAACACATAGGAACTTGAGAGATTATGTGCTATTTGGATATTCTGTTTTGTTTTTAAAAACAGAGCAACTAACATAGACATTATGCATACATCCTATTGGTAAAGCATACAGAGAATAGTACATAGTACAAAAATCAGGCGCTTATGTATACTTTGAGACCGTTCTGGCTAATCCTTAAAATGTTACCATTTTTTTACTACTTCTATCCTTAGTCTTTTGTAGAAATTTTCTCTGCCAATCACCTGTGGCTGTCATTATTATTTACAAATGTGCTTTTACAGCAGTGAATTTAGGACTTCAAGCATTCCTTCTAAAGTAGCCATTGCTTTTAATAACTGCTCCTCCACCCCCGAGTTCTTTTACCAGCTTTGCTCATTCTGTTGGCTGTATTATCTTGCCTCTTTTTCATCAGTATATCACCTGGTAGAGAAAGAGTTTTTAGGAAAGAAGAAAATAGTATTCATTTCCTGAGACCTGTTCTTTGTACTAGTTTTTGGTTGTTTGCTTTTTGGTCTTTCCACTCATGAGTAGAAGAGGAAAGAGAAATTTAAAAGATTCTGGATATTGATGAATTTTTTATCCACAGATTTACTGTTTTCTGAGACCATTTATGAGTGGTCCCAAGTGACCCCAAGGGTTCATGATATATAATAGTAATTTTGCTGAGGCCTGTATGAATTTGAATCTTATACATTGTAAAATTGGTGTGCGTGGGTAAGCCGTACAGCTAATAAATGAGCATAGCCAACTGCCTAGCTCTTAAATTAGGTTGATCATTGCTTATTTGCCACCTCTGAAACAAGTTGGGAAGTATTTAAAAGCATTGATTCTTTTATGGAAGAAGACCTGGAAAGGAAGACTAAGTTTAAGTTACTTGTATGTGCATTCCTTACAAAAGGAGTCTGTCTAGTTCTGTTTTACAGCTTTATGCCTCTGATTAATAATACTCTTTAAGGGGTACTCTCTTTTGCATTCCTCATCCTCTTCTCCCTCCCCAACCTCTTTCCCAAAAACAGTCACCTGATTTCAGTCATAGAATGATGTAGCTGGAAAAGATAAATAGGATATTACAGTTATATCTCATTTTATTATTGAAGAATTAAGGCCCATCGAGATTGAGACTTGGCCAGGGTAGCACAACTAGCCTCAGTGATATAAAAAGTCAAGCTTCCTGCTGACTTTTGTTCTTTTTTTTTTTTTCAGTATATACTGCCTCTACATCTATCGTTCTCCCTTCCCTCTGACTAGTATATTTGCTCTATTGTTTTTAAAATAAAACTTATACCATGTGCTAACATAGAACAGTAGGTTAGTGGCTGTCTTAACTGTAAATTGCTTTCTGGAAGAATTCGAAGTAAAAACTCCAGCCATTATAATCATTTGTCTTCTCAAAGGGCCAGTAGGTTTTTAAAATTTTTTATTTTATATTGGAGTATAGCTGATTAACAATGTTGTGATAGTTTCTAGTGGACAGCACAGGGACTCAGCCATACATATGCATATATCCATTCTCCTCCAAACTCTGCTTCCATCCAGGCTGCCACATAACATTGAGCAAAGTTCCCTGTGCTATGCAGTAAGACCTTGTTGGTTATCCGTTTTAATAGAGCAGTGTGTCCATGTTGATCCCGACTCTGTGACTATCCCTTCCCCTCATAGGGCCAGTACGTTTTTAAGGAACTTTTCCTATAGGAACATTTAAACAGATCTTTATAGTGTTATCTTACAGAGCTCAAAATTGTTACCTACAGGGAGTTTTTTCTTGTGTTTCAGTCTTGTATCCCAAGCAAGCCCTTTCAGAGTTAGAATTGTAAAGCACTCTGGGAACCATCTAGCAAAAATTATGCTTAATAAACATCTTCCAGATTAAAATGTTACCTCTTTGGAGGAGTCCTGATTGTATCTGATTAGTATTGAATGCATTTACTTATGTGCAAAATACTCTTCCTCACGAGGCATTTAAATATGTTTTAGTTCACTTCACACAAAAACTAATCCAATTACCTAAATTTTTGCTCACCTCTTCTTATATAAAAGTGTATAGCAAGGGAAATAAAGTCTTCATTCTCTACTACTTTGCGGCAGAAATCATTGCCACAGAGCAGATAATTTGACTGTGAAACTGAATTGCCTTGAGATGATTTCATTAGAAAGAGCTCAGCTTAAGAATAAAGAATATTATTAGTTAAATTGATACCACATTTATCTAAGGTTAGCTGATACCTTTGAGTTCAGCCTATACTTTCTTTATCTGCTAATTTTAGTCTGCTTCCAGGCCTGCATACCTTGTAGGGATGTCAGAAGGATTATGAAAAAAACTAATAAAACAAAAAAAACTTGGATATTAAAAGTATTTTTGTCTATTATTATTTAGCTTCATAATGAGTTACATTATGGAACAAAGGGAAGCTAATAAACCTTAGAGTCTATAGCCAATTGCTTTATGATGGTTCCTTGAAATTTGAAATGCATGGGAAGGATATTAAAGAATGGGGTATATTCAGTATATCCACATTCAACTTTAAGCTGCTGTAATAGTTTTACTCTGCCACGTAATTAAGGTACTACAATTATTATCTTAAATGATTTAGACTCTTTAATTGATGTATTTTAGACACTGATGTTTGAGACTAAACTTGTAAATTCTAAAGAAATTTATGTTTTATGTAGCAAAGTATGGGGGAGAGTACTAATTTGAAGGATATTGTTGGGAAGGGAACAGAGAATTTAATTTTTTGGCTTAATTGTTGCTTTGTAAAGAAAAATTAAAAGCTCTTTGTTTTTTTGTTTTTCTTTTCCTTCTTTGATTTTCTTGGGGTGCATTCCAACTCCAGAAGGTAAGAATTACTTTATTCTAAAGAAGTATTATACAGTTATAAAGCACTCTTTTACACGTTTAATTGAACTTACTCTTGGATGCATGATGTTTACTTTATAAAACTAATTAGTGTAGAAACTAAGAGTGATATTACTGTGTAAATATTGGTTGTATATGCTTTTTTGTTGTTGTTCTTATAATTTGTAATAATCACTGGTTATACTTTTAGAAACCCAGTCTACATTTAGTTTCAAGATGATTATTTGACTTTCTAACATAGGAATGCCTAGTATTCTACAGACTAATAATGAAAATATTTAAGAGATTGGAAATGTGTGAGCTAACACTTGCTGTATGGCTGTAAGATTAAAAATGTATGTTTATGCTCTTACTGATTTAGAGAGAGTATTGGTAAATCCTTTAAAGGAATAACACTTATTTAAAACCAGACCCAAAACAGGTTAAAATTCACCATCACCGATGTGATGGACATGTGTTTAAGTAGGCTCCAGGAGTTGGTGATGGACAGGTAAGCCTGGCGTGCTGCAGTCCATGGGGTCGCAAAGAATTGGACATGACTGAGCTGATTGGTAAATCCTTTAAAGGAATGACACTTATTTAAAACCAGGCCCAAAACAGGTTAAAATTCTTAGTCTGAGTCTTCACTGAATTGGCTTTTTGTCTGCCGTTTTAGATAAACATTTTAGATACACCTCTGTTATAACAGTTCCCATGTTAGGGTTATTATATGCCTGCGACACTTGACAGTAGGAACCATATCCATGTGTTTCCATTTCACTAGGGCATGGCATGTTTGGCTTTTAGTTAGAGCTTAGTAAATCTTTTTAACTCTAGTTTAATTTCTATTCCATTAATTTTGTTTGTAAGAAACTATTCATTTTTGAGTTTTAGTTTATGGAGGAAACCTTATTTAAGGTCATACAAACAGTTAAAATTATAATTAAAAATTTTTTTAAATAGGCAAGAAAAAATTTTGTTTTTTTGAGTGGGTCTTATACTTCATTAGGTTCTTTTGGTATGAATAATAGGAACCAAATGTGAATAACTTTATCAAAATGAGATTTATTTGAATATGGGGTAGCTAACAGTTTCAAAGGAAAGAAACAGGCTCTGGAATTAAGAGAACTAAGTTAGCTACAGAGATCAGGCAGCTGACACTTGAAGGATGGGCTCATCAGGGCCCTCCAGCTGGGATGAATTAGTCTATGTCTACTTTGCTCCGGGTTAAAAATTCAAGGAAGACTGGCCTAGTGTCCAGGGATGGTGAGACATATTAATGGACAGTCCTACAAAGACTATTTCCAGTGGTGTAGGGAATAGTTCCTCAAAGCAAGATTGCATGTTCTTTTCCGGAGGAAGAGAGAATATATTGACTAGGCAGAGACAACAAATGTCCACTACACTGCTTACTGTAGAAGATAAGAGTACAACAGAAAAAGTTAAGCCCCAAGCAGTTGTAAGAACTGTCTCTTTATACACATTCTCCCAGTGGTGACATTGTGCATCACCACAGTACAGTATCACAGGAGTATATTGCTTTTGATACAATCTACCTGGCTTTATTTGTATTCATTTATGTATGTGGGTCTGCGTGTGTGTGTTTGTGTGTGTGTATGTATGTGTTTTGATTAACTCTGCCCATCTTTGCCTTTTAGTTTGTATATTTATGCTATATTTAAGATAATTATTAGTATTTTAGAGTTTATGCCTGCCATTCTGTTGTTTTTCCATTTGTTTCCTCTGCTTCTTGGTCCTGTTTCTCTTTTCTTGCCTTGCCATGGGTTATTTTTAGGATTCTGTATTGGTTTATTTATACTGCATTTCTTTTTGTGTCTCTGCATAATTTTCTTAGTGTTTGCTATGGGTATTACAGTATACACATGTGATTTATCACGTATCCACATTTTCCTATGTGAGCTTTACCATAACTCTTAAGTTACTTCTGTGAGTTGGAAAATGCCAAGAATTGGTACAATTTATGTATTTCAATTTACTGTTTCAAAACTCTAGAGCTCGATATGAGTGAGTGCCAAGAGTGACAGTTCTTGTTTAAAAACAGAAAATAATTGTAATCAATAAATAGCCTTAGCTATTTAGGTAATTAAAGTGAAAGTTACTCAGTTGTGTCTGATTCTTTGCGACCCCATGGATTGTAGCCCACAAGTCTCTGTCCATGGAATTCTCCAGATAAAAATACTGGAGTAGGTAGCCATTCCCTTCTCCAAGAGATCTTCCTGACCTAGGTATCAAACCTGGGTCTCATACATTGCAGGCAGATTCTTTACTGAGCCACCAGGGAAGCCCAGTTAGGTGTATAATCTTTACTGTTAAATGAACAAGAATACCAGATAGAACAGAGATAGAAAATTACAACAGATTCTTACTTTTTGATGTACTTAATCAAACCTGATAAAATTTTATTCTTCTCTAGCTCATTTCTTTAAGGACTGTTTCCGTAACTTATGTTGACCAGTATTTTGTTTCCAGTTTCTGTTATCCATACTAATTCTTTTATCTCAGGTAATATATCCTCACATGCAACTGTCTGTACCTCTTTAGTTCAGAAACATACCGCTTTTTTGAAACTTGACCCAGCCAGTTAAGAAATGTTAGTATCTTGATAGCTGAAATAAAGGCAGTTGATATTTCTTTATATATGTAGCTGTTAGAGTGACCTTTTTAGGCAACTTTTTGTAGTGAAACCAGTAGAGGAAATGGCTGTGGACTGATAGGAGTCAAGCACTTTATATTCCGTATATTTACTTTAAAATAAAGAACAGAAACACTGGACTCTTCCCACCACCCCTCCTCGCACCACCTTTTGAAATGATTTTGCTCATATCTCACTGGTAGTGGACAAGCTACACTTTTTAAAAAGCAATAGTGGGAAAAAAGACAATAATAGGAAGGTGAAGAGACTGAAGATTTACAGTGATGTATTGAAAGGACAGAGAGAGTGTATAAACACAGTTTCTGAAGGATCTTTTTGTTTCTATGACCTCCCTCTCTATGCTATTCCTAGATTGCTCTCATATTTATTTTGTGCCCTTTCGCTGCCCTGTTCAGACTTCTCATTTTGTGGTCCCAACTGGGCCTCCTCCTTCCAGCATGCCCGGGTAAAAGTTTATCTTGCATACCGTCTTACTCTCTGCAGGGGTTTTATTTCCATTTGTTTAACAACATGTTTGGGGAGGAAAATAGTTTGAAGAAACTAATTCTCTAGAGAATAGATCAGTAGATGCTACTTTTTACATTTAAAAACTACATTTATTTCCTTTTAAGAAGTAGATTAGTAGTTCACCTAGATGAACTTCTCATTGGAAGAATTGCAGGTAATATGACCAAGGGAAAGCAAGCAAGAGGTTTTAATGAAAGAGTTTGTAAGAGTACACAGTATTTCAGTGAATTTAAAGCCTACCGAAAGTATTCATTTAATGATTTCTAAACGCACCATTTTCCATCGTAAGGACACCGTTGTGTTCAATGTGCTTTGTGTACTCTGTCAGGGTAAGCATGCCACAGATCAGCTGTTGATTTTAAAGTTATGTGGTGCTGATTTTTTTTCGTTAGTATGTGGGTAATGAGTGTGTGTGTATGTGTATATATTATGTGAATGAAAGATTCTTATGAGTGTATTGTTTTTTCACATTTAATATTGACCTGAAATAGGGTTTATTCAAGCATCTGTTTGGGGAACTAGATAATTCTATACCTCTTTTAACTTTGAAACTCAGGATTCTATTATTTAATCCTGTTGAAATTCAGGATATTGAACTTTGAAGGAAAAATATAGAGTGTATAACAGTTGAAACAGAGTTGGGTAAGCTGATTATGTCCTAGTTTTGACAAGGCCATTCTATAGGAAGGAGTACAGAAAAATAAGAGATTAGGATATAAGTTGATATAAGACAGGGTGTGTTGCAAAGTGGAGTATCTAGGAATAAGTAAGTAAGACTGGAGTCATTTAAAGCTCTTCGCCAAAGGCTTGAACTGGGGATAATAAATGTTGGAAGACACTGGTGAATTTTGAGGATGAGTTGTAGAAGTGTATTATATTGGATTTCTTTAGCTTAGTTGCTGGAGAGAGGATACCAGTGAGGAAAAGAGAGCCCAAAAATCTGAAAAAGTGGACTTCAGGGCTTCATGAAGAGTCCTATTAAAGTGCTTGAAGGGCTGTCATCTGAAACTTTCTTTTCCTCTCCACTTACAGACATGGTTTATTACAAGGTCATTTAAGCAAATTCAAACAGTAGAAAAAAATCACACAGAGGAAAGAAAAGAACCTCCTAAATTTTCCACCATGATGACCAATGATTTACATCATAAAATCAGGACTAATAAATGGAGTTAGAGGAAGATGTATTTGGCTTAACTTAAGGAAGAATTTATGAATAATTAGAAACGCATAGAGTCTCCACCACCACATTATGAACTTGTGCAAAAGACTACCTGAAGAATCAAAAGCAAGGACTTCAATAGATCGTTTACACCAGTGTTTGTAGCAGCATTATTCACAATAGGCAAAAGATGGAAACAACTCATGTTTATTGACAGATAGATAAATAAAATGTGGCATATACAGTCAATGGAATATTTTTCAGCCTTAAAAAAGAAGGAAATTCTAACATTCTACAACATGAAATGAACTTCAGAGACATTATACTAAATGAAATAAACCAGACAGAAGAGGAAAAATACCATATAATTTCAGTTACATAAGAGACCTAGAAAGGATTAATAGGAAGGCGGTTGCCAGGGGCTGGTGTAGGGGGAAAATAGGGAGTTGTTTAATGGGTGTGGAGTTTTGGTTTTGTAAGGTGAGAAGAGTTCTGGAGCCTGGTGTTGTAAAAATGTGAACGAACTTAAGTGGAAGTGAATTGTACACTTAGAAGTGGTTGAGATGGTAAATTTTATGTTGTCTATGGCTCAGAGGTTAAAGCGTCTGCCTCCAATGCGGGAGACCTGGGTTCGATCCCTGGGTCGGGAAGATCCCCTGAAGAAGGAAATGGTAACCCAATCCAGTATTCTTGCCTGGAGAATCCCATGGACGGAGAAGACTGGTTGGCTACATATAGTCCATGGGGTGGCAAAGAGTCAGACACGACTGAGCGACTTCACTATTCACTACTATGAAACTGCAGAAGTGTTAGTCGCTCAGTCGTGTCTGATTCTTTGAGATCTCTTCTGTCCATGGTGAGTCTCCATACAAGAATAGTGGATTGGCTTGCCATTTCCTTCTCCAGGGATCTTCCCAACCCAGGGATCGAACCCAGGGATCGAACCCAGATCTCCCGAATTGCAGGCAAATTATTTACCATCTGGGTCATACTTTGCCACAATAAAGTTGTAGGATTTTGTTGTGATTTGAGTAGTATACATTTTTATATAACGGGGGAGAAACAACCACTGTAGGTAATAAGACAGATGGCTGAGGTAGAGAGGGGATGAGCAGAGGTTACTTCTTTAAACTGTTATAGACGCTAATTTTTTCCTGTCAAGTTTAAAATATAGGCAGTGATAGAAGGTTGTAGAAAAATATGAGTGAATTTTAAAAAATTTCTGCCTACAGTGAGATGATACAGAATTGGTGTAACAAGTGATAAGAGTGCTGTAAGGGCCTTCAGAATTAGGAGAGTTACAGACAAGATTAAAAAAGCTAAAGATTTTTACTGAGAGTTGATGGGTCTTGTATATTTAAGAATACTTTTGCAGACTTCACTTACAGTTTTATTTTTATCTTCAAGCTCTAGAAAGAAACTAAAAATGAAAGTAGTGAAAATGTCCAGACTTTCAGTGGAGAAATTTGGCATGATTAGTTATGGGAAAAATTATCAGTTAATTTTTAGAGGAGATCTTTAATAAAGTCTAAACCTAAGTTTCTAATTCTGTTTAGTTCTTGAGTTGATAGCAAAATTGTAATTGTGGCTAAATTTTTTACATTACTGCACATGTGAAATGTGTACCAACTTGCCTCATCTCGCCAGTGGGAGGGAAATGTTAATTAATCATAAATAATAACTATAGTGTGTGTGTGTGAGTGCACACTGGGAAATAAGGAGATCATATCATTTGGCCTCGCTCAATCCCAGTTCATTTATTTTTACATTAAAATGTAAGAATGTGTACTTAGGAAACGTCCACTTTATTTTTTATATCACCAGCACTTACTGCTGTGCAGTTATATGGTAACTATTTGGTAGATGTTCAGTGAAGGAGGAATCAAGTTAGTTTCTTTTCCATGTCATCTTTTTCTAAAAAACTTTTATTGAGGTATATTATGCATGCCATAAATTTCACCCATTTTAACTCTATAGTTCAGTGATTTTTTAATAAATTTACTCAGTTGTGCAACTATCACTGTAGTCCCCAATAAGATTTTTCATACTTGTATACAGTTAGTACCAGTTCCCACTGCCATCCTCTAATTTCCTTTCTGTCCGTTGTTGCCCATTTCTAGACATTTCATTTAAATAGAATCATATAATTTATGGTCTTTGGCGGTTAATCCATATTGTAGCATGTGGATTAACCTCAAAAGACCATAAATTATATGATGAGATGGTTGGATGGCATCACCGATGCAATGGACATGAACTTGGGCAAACTTTTGAGAGATGAGGGACAGGGAAGCCTGGCGTGCTGCAGTCCATGGGGTTGCGAAGAGTCGGACATGACTTGGTGACTAAACAACCACCATTACCATATTGTAGCATTTATCAGCACTTCATACTTTTTCATTGGTACATATTATTTTTATAGATTTCTTACATATGATGCATATTTTTTAGCTTTTTATTTGAATTTCAGACTTAAGAAAAGTTGCAAAAACAGTAAAGTTAAAAAAGCAGTCTATAAATTTTTATGTTGCTTTACCTAGGTTGCACGAATGTAAGCATTTTATATACTTTATCTGTCTAGTTGATATTTCTGAAATGTGTAAGAGTAAATTGTAGACATGCTGCCCCATTCAAACACTTAGAGAGTATACTTTCTAAAGGCAATATATTCTTATGTAACCACAGTGTAATTGTCAAAATCAAGATGTAAATATAATACTACTTTCTAAGCAACAGACTTTATTTAAATTTGACAGTTCTGCTGATGTCCCAATCCATGATCACACATTGCATTTCCTTTTAGCTTTTATGTATCTTTATAGTCTCCTTTAATGTAAGAACATTCTTTTAGTCTTTGTCTTTCATGACCTTTACATTTTTTATAGAGTTCAGATCAGCTGTTTTGTAGACTGTCCTTCAATTTAGATATGTCTGATGTTTATTCATGATTAGATTCAGGTTGTACATTTTTGACAAGAATGTCAGAGAAATATGTCATTTTCATATCCAAAAGTATGTGATTTCAGCTTATCCCATTATTGGGATATTGGATTGATTACCCCAGTCCCTCAGTTTATGTGATGTCTGATGTGGTTCTCTACTAAAAAGGTACAATTTTTTTCCCCTTTGTAATTAGTATCTTTTGTGTAGAGGGAGATACTTTGAGACTGTGTAAATACCTTGCTTCTCATTATGTCTTTGCCCACTAGTTTTAGCATCTCATTGCTATTTATCTATTGCTGCTTAACCATATTATCATAGATTTAGGAGTTTAAAACAACACACATTTATTATCTCAGTTTGTATGTGTCAGCAGTCTGGGCATGGCTTCATTGGGTTCTCTGCAAGACTGTAGCCAATGTGTTGACCAGGGCTTGGTTCTTATTTGAGAATAAGAGGATTGGAGAAGGAACCACTTCTCTCCTTGGAGAAACTGTGTGGTTGCTAGCAGGATTCAGATCCTTTAGATTTATCAAAATGGAGTGCCTCGGTTTCCAGCTGGCTGTTGACTAAAGGCTGCCCTGAGTTCTTTGCCACCTGGGTCCCCCCAACCTAATATGCTTCCTCAAAGCCAGCAAGGGAGAGTCACCTTGCAAGAATACTGCAATCTTTGGTAATGTAGTTACTATTCTGCCCCCTCTGCTCTATTCTGTTGGTGAGAAGCAAGTCACAGGTCCTGCCTACATCATGGGGAGGGAATTACACAGGAGGTGAGGGAAGTGGTGATAATTAGGGGTCCTTTAAGAGTATATCCACCAGGATGTCCACTGATAATACTTGTCTGCAGTGTGGTGGCCACATATGGTCATTTTCTAATTCTGTCATTTCTTTTTTGTTAGTTAGAATTATATGGCAATGAATTATCCCCCATTCATTGATTTGTTCTTTTATTTATATTAGTATGAACTCATTGGAGCGTCCCAGGTGGTGCGGGTGGTAAAGAACCCGCCTGCCAATGCAG
Organism: Ovis aries; assembly: GCF_016772045.2. Taxonomy (NCBI): domain Eukaryota; kingdom Metazoa; phylum Chordata; class Mammalia; order Artiodactyla; family Bovidae; genus Ovis; species Ovis aries. The sequence continues at coordinate 33,129,148 of NC_056056.1, read as the reverse complement.
GAGATGTAGGAGACGCGGGTTCTATCCTGGGTCAGGAAGATTCTCTGGAGAAGGAAATGGCAACCCACTCCAGTATTCTTGCCTGGAGAATCCCATGGACAGAGGAGCCTGGTGGGCTACAGTCCATAGAGTCGCAAAGAGTTGGACATGACTGAAGCGACTTAGCGCTTAGGAGTTCATACATGAACTCAGATTCTTTGTTTATTCTCTGGGTTATTATTTTCTACTGTATTTGTTTATTTTGTTACTTGAGTAGTAGGTAGCAGTTTAACCCCTACACAAACAGGTAAGAGAAGTCTTTTGCATGGGTGCCTAAACAGGTTTGTGATATAATGAGTCATTTATCAAAATAGACATTTGAAAATTGAAAATGTATTTTGACATAACAAACTTTTCAAGTTGTTATCACAATGTCATGATTGCTTTTATATTGATATTTTTCAAGGGAATCGCTAATTTTCTCCCTAATAATTGAAATGATTAAATGTTTTGGTGATAATGAACTAAACACACTCATTCTAAAACCGCTGGATCCTCCCGCCCAGCTTCTTCACCTTGGGCTTGTCTCTTGATCTTTAAATGCTACGTATAGGCATCCCCACTCTTTGCATTTGTGAGCGTCAATGACTGACTCTTTTTGAGTGTGTCTCTTCTGGTACTTGGTGAACAAATACCTTGCTAGTCAATGTGTCTTTTCTCTTTGGACGTCTCTCACTTCAATCTGTGTATAGTCTCTATGCCCCTTTACCTGCTGTTCTAGTTTTTGTTTTAACTAGCATGCTGTTAACAAAGGAAGTGATTTTGAAAAAGCCTTACTCTCTTTTAGAAGTTACATTGTTTTAAAATTTATTCATATATTTTAGAGTATTTACTATAAAATTTTTGTAAAAATGGTTCCTAATAGCCAAAACCAGGTCAATCAGTAATGAAAAAATAAACACTGGAAAATACCCTGAAATCAGTAACCAGGAATTACCACTGTATTACATTTAATTGAAGAAACTAAGATAATTGCTGTACTAACTTTTTCCCTGAAGATTAGTAATATACTTCATTTAGGGTATTAATTCCTAAATGATCTCTGAAGTTGAGGAAAAAGAAAATAGAAAAATTCTGAATGTGCGTTACCACGTGCTAAAAAAAATAGAAAGTATTTGCATTTCTCTTTATCACCATAATTGCAACCTTTTTTCCCCCCTCTAAATGTTTCTCCACTCCTGAGTTTTCTTTCTTTGTTGGCTAGATTTAAGTTAATGGATGATCTTTTCCCTGAGTTCTCATGAACTTAATATTTTTCTATTCTTTAAGTGATATCTTATTTTTTTTTTTTTTTTACTGTCTGGCATTGAGTATTGGTAAGAAGGCAGATGTTCCCTGCATTATACTGGGCTTATCAGTCAGTTTTTGCTGCATAACTGTCTTGGTTTCGGTGGTTTATAACAACACATTAGTTCCTTTTCTTCTTCATGTCTTTAGAGGAGCTGGAGATTAGTTATTGCCTAGGCTTGGCTCTCTGCTGTGGGTTCCGAAATCAGTGGCCTGCTCTCATGGCAATCAGGAGGAAGTCTAACTGTGCAAGCAGCTCCTAGCCCCTGGTTCTGACATGTCTGTTACCATTGTATTGATCAAGTCTTATGGCCAAGCCCAAGAGGGGCAAGGGAATAAATACATTTTATTTACTGTAAGGTGGCCTGATAGAGGGAGTGAATGATTACCTAAAAACAGTAATGTACTCTGCCACTTTTGCTTTTCATGCCTAGATCTCAGCTTGATTCTTTCTTAATCCTTGAAGTTCAAGATTTAGAAAAAAATTAAGATAAATATTTTGGAGTATCTTGGGCCAGTTAGGCTGTGCATGTGGAGTAGCATGTTGCCTCTCCTTCCATCATCCAGTATACACTGTTGATTCATACACATAATATTTTCTCATTGGTAGGAGAGAGTTGTCACCCTTGAATATTCGCCTATAATTTTCTTCTGTATCCTTTTCATATCTCTGTCAGTATGAAGGCTTTTGATCTAGATGCTTTGTCAGTTAAGATATTTTCATTTGTAAATAACAGGAACTGTAATGTAAACTGGCTTAAACATTAAAGGAAATTAATCATGTGATAAAAGTGAAAATACCTGGCAAAACTTGATCCAGGTGCTTTGGCAGTTTGTTCAGAAATTTGGCTCTGCTTCCTTCATTTTTGTTCCATTTTCACCAGGTTCATCCATCATAGTTACAGATGGAGCCTGTATGCTTTGGGGTTTGACTATAGAAGAAAAGAGAGAATCTGCTTCCCAGAGCTTCAGTGAAATCACATGCTATTGAATCTGGCTGGCCTACAGTAGAGTCACATGTTAAATTAAAACTTTTTCATGACAGTATGTGTAGTTATAAATGAAATATATTGAGGAGAAGTATTGATTCTATACAACATTGAGATGGCTTCCATAGACAAGGTACTTAAGGCTGAAATCTGAAGAGTGAATTAATTGGAGCTTCTAAGAGAAAAGGTGAGGGTTATCATTGCAAGCAAGAGCATTAACTAGTACAAAGGCCAAGAAGTCAGAAGAATTGTAAGCTACAAAATGAAAAGAAAACTAGAGTAGGCCAGAGCAGAGAGGGTGTCGCAGGTGTCAGATCATTTTGATAATTCTGGGCTTTATTTTAAGCACATTGTGATATCATGGATCAATTTTCAGCTGGGCGGAGATGGCACAATCATACATATTTTTAAAAGGTCACTGGCTTCAGAGTGGAGAATTGATGAGGGTGAGTGAAGTTACTGTCACTCAAGATAGGTAGGGAACGCTGGAATATTATGACACTGGGGTGGGAAACAGGTGAAGGTAAAATACCACAGTCACTCAGTCACTTCTCTGTGACATACACTTGCTGTATGTAATTAAGATTCTGTACAGATTATGAAGTAGTGTTTCTTCTGTTTCACAGATGAGCAGATTAAGGATATTTACTGACTTGCCCATGATACACTCAGGTCTGAACTCTAAGATTGGTCTGAATACATAAATCTGGCTCCTTAGGCCACACAGTGGTCTCTTCCTGAGTTGCTATGTTTGTTTCCTCTGGGCAGTGTTAATTATAGGCCTCAGGTCTTTCAGCCCTGCTGGCTACTGTTAATCCCCTTTACTGCAGAGAGAATCAAATAAGGCTGTTGGCAGTAAGACTGAAGTTACTTCTGTTCTTAGGCCTTGTGTATGAAGCATCTTAGTATATTTCCTTCATGAAGTATATCAGCATAAAATTATAACACTACACTTATTCCTTTCCTTGAGAACTGCCCCCCACCCCCACCCCCAACCCCTACTCCAACTCCAGTCTCTTAAACATGGACCAAAAAAATTAGAAACTAAATTATCTCATGATAGTTACATAATCTTTTGAGGTATTCTTGCTTCAGCTGCTTCAACCCCATATTATACTTACTTGACTTGACATCAGTATTGATTTCCTCTGTACCAGGGTTTTATCACTCATGCAGGGGCTGTCTGTTCCTTCAGGTCACTCAGTTATTTTTATTTAGTTATGTCATTCTGGAGTTACTTCCCTTGAAGATCTATTCCTGCCATCATGGGCAGTGTGGCCTATTTTACTTCTCTGCCATTGCTTCATTATTCATAAAAATGAATTTTTCAGGGGTTCTCTGGTTTTTTATATTTTCCTGAAATCAGATCTAAATTAGTGTAGTGTTCTGTATATCTTGTGGGTTTTTTGAAACTTTTATATTTCCTTCAAAGGAAAATTACACCAGATTTGTGAGGAAAATATGATGGTGTCTGTATCTGTTACCACATCTTTTCACCAGATGTGTGTGCCATTTACTTTCATTTTATGGGTTTTACCGTAAGAGATTTTTTTGTTTTGGTTTGGTTGGCTTGGGGTTTTTGTTTGTTTTTTTGGTGTTTCTTTGTTTGTTTTGTTTTGGGTTCTAGGTACTAAGCTCTAGATGAGACTATATGTTACTTTCTCTCAGACCTAAAGTACTTTGTACAAACCTGCAATCTCCGTTCCATAATGCCAAAATCCAAAATGCTTGAAAAAGGTTTTTCAGTCTTTTGGTACCAAACTTCCCTTTGTCGACAGTTCTCTTAAACTGTTTTTCCTACTTAGTGTGAGTATTCATGTATTTGACTGTATTTGGTTATAAGATTGCTGCCCCCGATCTCTCTGGTGATGTTACCTAGATTATGGCATATCATGTTGCCTTTCAAAAATCCAGATTTTTATGTCTGAAACGATTGGCCTTAAGTTTTTGGGGTCAGGGGTTGTGGACTTGTGTCTGTTTTGGTAGCACTGGTTGCAGTGTGCTGTGGCAGTTTGTTCCCTTGTCTAACTGTCCTGTTAAACTTTGAACAAGGAAGCTTTCCTCTTTGGAGCCACAGACCCTAGTTTATTGGATACTTAATAAACAGTACTAAACAGAGCGGGTACGTAATACTGAAATTGAATACCAAAAATTAGGGCACACCTTTTACCAGATAGGTTATTGAGCTACAGATTATAGCATGTTTTCTTTTTACTTGTTATATGTTCTTTTTAAGCAGTTTCTTTCCTCTTCTGCTTCTTTCTTCTTACTGAAATTTTGTCTTCACCAGTTACAAAGCACTATGTGATCTTGAACCAGCTTACTTATTAACACCTCAGTATATTCGTTTGTTCATTTGTAAAAATGCTTTAATAATTTTGCTTACCTCAAAGGATTGTTGTGAGGTCTAACCAGAATGGTTCCTGGAATTTAGCACTCTTTTTGCAGTTAACATAGCTGTTATTGATTCATATCCTGTTGGTTACCTTACTAACATATGGTCAGCCATTCTTTTATTGACTTTGAAGTCATTTTCAGTGCTTTGACAGTTTTTAACAATGCTGAAGTTAATCCTTGCATGTATGTTTGTAAGTCTTTGTGGTCTTATTTTGGGAGGATTGGTGAAAGTGGGATTGTTGAATTAGTAGCCTCTAATAGTTTTAATTTTAACTATTAATTAATTTTAACTTCCATGATACTTTCCTAAGACAGAATTGAAGGGGGAGTAAGGGGTGGCAGTTTTCAGTCCCACCAGCAGTCTTTAAGAGTGCTCATTTTCCTGTAACCTTACCAGCAGTGGGTTTTATCAGTTCACTTTTAAAAATGTAATTATAAGCTTATGGGAAGTTGTAAGAATAGTCCCATGTATACCTCCCCCTGCTTCCTCCAGTAGTGGCATCTTACATGTAGCTGTAGTATGATGTCAAAACCAGGAAACTGACACTAGTACAGTACTGCTGACAGAGACTTGACTATATTTGATTTCTCCAAGTCTGGCCGTGGTGTCTCAGTTTCATTTGTTTTCCTTTAACCACTGTTAAGTTTGGGCAGCTTTTCATGTATTCTGTTGGCCATTTATACTGCACGTTCATATCCTTAATCCATTTTTTTCTAATTGGTTGGTTGTGTTTTCCTAAAAGAAGCTCTCTTAGGATTATTCATTTTTTTGTCTGCCATTTGTTATGCAGTTACTTATTCTAGCTTTGTATGTTTTGTGTAATTTTGTTGATGATATTTCTTTCCTGTACAGAAATGTTTATTTTTTATTTAGTTATTAAGGTTTTCTTCTGTGATGTTGGGAGTTTTCTCTCTTATGTCAAAAGTTTGCTCTGTCCTGTAGGATGCCACACATTTCCATTTAGGAAAATGAATTGATTGCAATTAGAAAGGAAAATGTTACATATGAATTTTCTACAGATAATTTATTATATAGCTAAAACTCCAGAAAATATGATGAATGTATATTAACTTCCCTGGTGGCTGGGTGGTAAAGAATCTGCCTGTAATGCAAGAGATGTGAGTTCGAGCCCTGGGTTGGAAAGAATTCCTGGAGAAGGAAATGGCAACTCATTCCAGTATTCTTGCCTGGAAATTCTCATAAACAGAGGAGCCTGGCAGGCTATAGTCCATGGGGTTGCAAGAGTCCCACACAACTTAGTGAATAAACAACAACATATTAGAATTAGTAAACTTTTAATCAAGTTTCTACATAGAAGATGAATATTCCAAAGCCTGTTTTATAAGTCTTTTAAAATGATCTTATGATAGGTCTAAATATAAGAAACCATTATATAGATAAATATGGAATCATTATGTTACACACTTGACACTAATATAATATGTCAATTATATCTTCATTTTAAAAAGGCCATGGAAATATGTTCTTCCCATAACTAAAATTCATTCTGGCACAGCAATATGGAAGGAGATTAATATTGTTTATTTCTCTTTGTGTTTCCTTCTTCCTCTCTGTTTTACTTCTGAGTAGGCTTGTGCTAAGTGAAATATATTAAAAAAATTTTTTTTCAGCTTCATTGAAGTGTGTTAACAAATAAAATTGTAAGTAAAATAAAATCTTTACAGAATACTTTTGTGATACTTATGTGAGAGAAAATTTTCTTGACTTAAATGTTAGATGCTGAATTGAGATTAAGAAAGTTATAAAATTGGTTTTTCTTTAGATATCTGGGAATGAATTTTACATCCATTTTCTCCATGGCCACCTCTCTAGATTTATAGACTTTTTATAGTTTATAAAATGTGTTTTGTCAAATGAGTGTTGATCCATTAATTTTTATCTTAATTCAGTGTTACATAGGCTATTCAGAGACTAGAAACTAATCTTTGTGTTCTTTCTGTTTTTTTGACAGTGGAACTTCCCCTCTTGCGTGCCTGAATGCCATGCTGCACACAAACTCCCGAGGTGAAGAAGGCATCTTCTATAAGGTTCCAGGTAGAATGGGAGTATATACTTTGAAGGTAAATATTTTTGTTAGGGAGTCATTTTTAAAGTAAAAACAGGAAGTGACTATATATAAATAATACTTGAATCATAGAGACAGAATTCTGTTCTTGAAGATCTTACTTTCAAGAAGAAGTAAAAATTTCAATCCCATGTCCAGTACTTTTTTCTTTAATTAATCTATAGCCATGTGTAGATAGATTGGAGAAGTAACTTCACTTCATTCTGTGCCACAATATTATTTTGAAAGGATGAATTGAAAATTACTTCCAGGGACTTTTTAAAGGGCCTCACATCATTTAAATAATAATGAGTGTTACCGTGGAGCATATAGCTTTAATGCTTTATACTACTTTCTCATTTAATTCTCCGTTACAATTCAGAACTGTGGTTATTATTTCTTTATTATAATGGAGAAAGCCGAAGTTGGATTTTCTTGCCCAGTGTTGGCCAGATAGTATTAGAGCCAGAATATGAACTCAGATCTGACTGAATTTCCATTTTCTTTTACCATAACAAGCTTGCTGATTTCTAATTCCTGCACTAAAAAAGGGATCTTGACTTATCATTGTCCTTACAGTTATAAACAGAGAAACCAACTCAAATGAACTTGAGGAAAACAGAGAATTTATTAGTTCACGTAGCTCAAAGTTTTAGGAAAACTCAGCCTGAATTCAGGAGCTCAAATGATTGTCATCAGAAATGGGTCTCTCTGCTTTCTTTTGGCTTCATTGTAAGGCAGGCCTTCTCCTCACCTACATGACTTCACTCCCAAGCCCCATTCTGCCTGCTGTAAGCCTGAGGGGAAAGAGTCTCACAAACTGAAGCAGGAGCCCTTTTAGTTAGTTCTGTTGTAGCTTAATTGGTGTGGCTTAGCACGAGTGCCTGTACCTAAACAATCACCTTTGCCAAACGTATTGAATCTTCTGATAGCTGCCCTTAGGTTCATGATCACCCTTGATATGAGGGTGTGGTTAAGCCCTCTCTAGCCAGATGGATTGAGGAGAGTGTTATTTCTCAAAGGAAATTTATCAGCAGTGACTTACGTCCACCTGTGTGTGCAGCTCTTTTCCCCTCTTAGCTTTTTAGCTTCGGCTCTAGTCATCACTGTGCTTGGTGGTTGTGTGCAGCACGCTAATTTTTAAAACATCTGACTCAACTTTAATACCTTCTTTTAAAATACCTTGTTCAACTTCTTGGGGTTACAGGGATCTAGCCCACATGGAGCTTTCTATGTTTCTTTTAGGTTTTAGCTGTTGTAGACCTTCCATATTGTTAAACATATTTATTAAATGCCTGCTCTGTACTGGACACGTAGAGGCTATAAAGAAGGATGAATTAAGGTTCCTGATCTCTTAAATCTCACATAGTTACTGAAATAATTAGTGACAGAATGTACTGTGCTATAAAGTGCTGTTATAGTGTAGAGAAATAAAGATTCATCTTGAATAAAGGGATTTGGAAGTTTTTGTTTTTATTTTTGCTATTTTAAAGTTGTAAAATTTGAGTTGAACTTTGGTAGATAAGTAATGGGAGAAAGGGCCTTCCAGGACAAGGGAATAGGTTAAGCAGAGGCACAGATAAAAGGATTCAGAATGGACTTGGGAGTAAATTGGAGCAGTTAGACCATAATCTGTGTGTGGGCTGGTGTGGTAAGGAGTCAGGGTGGGGTAAATGTTAGGTGAAGAACACACTTTGGAGGCTTTTGAAAACCTGACTCAGCAGTTGGAGAGAGGAGGAGGGAGGGTAGGCATGTGTTGAGGAAATGGCAGAGGCTTTCAGGGGAATAGCATGATCAAATCCATGTTTAGGAAGATAATTCAAGTAGGATACACTTAAGAGTTAAGCAGGAAAACTTGTCAAAAAGATGGTTATGATTGTTTAGGAGTGATAATTGGGCTGTACTATGAGTGACTGGGGCTTCCTTGGTGGCTCAAATGTAAAGAATCTGCCTGCAGTGTGGGAGACCAGGGTTTGATCCCTGGGTCAGAAAGATCCCCTGGAGAAGGGAATGGCTACCCACTGTAGTGTTCTTGCCTGGAGAATTCCATGGACAGAGAAGCCTGGTAGGTTAGTCCATGGGGTCGCAAAGAGTCAGACACGACTGAGCGACTAACACTTTTCATGAGACTGCTAAAAGAGATGGAGGCAAGGAACATTAGAGAAATAAAATGTGGACTCCTGGGAGTAAAAGAACAGGTGCAGTGATTCTGACATGTGGGGTGTGAGTTGATCCTGGAGGGATCACAAGTTTAGGAAAATAGTTATATTTGTACTAAAGTATTTGTTGAACTTACGGATCAAGAGGTCTCTTTGGCTACTAATCCATAAAAGTTTCCTGGATTTTGAAAGAAAGAACAGAAAAATAAGGGATATGTATTTTAAGAAAGTGTATAACATGTGAAATGGCACTGGAGTTAAACATAAGTGAGAAAAAACAGTTTCTTACCAGATCAGAGGTTGCTTTCTTTTTTTTTCTGTTGACTACACCCTACGGCATGTGGGATCTTAGTTCCTCCATCAGTAATCGATCCCATGCCCCCTCTGGTGCAAGCTCAGAGTCTTAACTACTGAACCAAAAGGGAAGCCCCCAGAGATTACTGCCTTGACTATAATGTTGTGAGTGCCAGTTGTAGGTAGGATGGTCATGTGTCAATTTTTGATCTGATAATAAAATTAAATTGTGTGGGAAAACAGAAATTATATTGAGAAGAAAAAAAATCATTCGTAGTTTTATAACTTAGAAATAACATTCACTAATGTATTTATATTTTATATACTATATAAATACATAGTAGCCAGCTAATATTTATTGAACCCTATCATATGCTAGGCACTGAACTAAGCATTTTATTTACAATTATTAACTTATTTAATTTCAGAATGATCTTTTAAGGTAGGTACTATTACCTCATCTTACAGGGAAGCTGAGGCATGAGCTTTTAAGACTTTGCCCAAGGCTGCATCATTAGGAGAAGATAAGGCCAAAATTCAAACCCTAGATTCTTAATTTTACAGCTTCCCTGTTATATCTATCATACTGTGGCTGACACAGGAATTGTTTCTGATTAGCATTCTCACTATGTAGTGCAGAAACCAAAGATTCATATGATTTTTTTTTAATAATTCCTTTTATATTTGACTCTTGCTACTTACTAGCCAATTTTTGGAACCAAATAGATTCAAATAATTACCATCTCTTTCTTGCTTTCCAGACTCTTAACTGAATTTATAATATATAATGGCACTTATATACACACAAATATATATATACATTATATGGATGATGGGTATGCTTACATTTTTAAAAATTGTTATTGTATACATTTTATAGATTTCATTTCATCATTTACCTGGACTTATATATAGCAAGTTTTTGTCTAAGGCTCTGTGTTGTACGTGCATAAGATTGTCATGTATAATTTTTATCTTTGAGTATAGAAGCAAACAGTAGCTGATTTGACACAAAGAAGAGAGGTGACAGGAATCGGAAATTGCTGGTTCTGCTACTGAATCTTACAGTCCTAAAAAATAATCAGCACAATTGCAAGTCACAATAATGCATATCAGAAATTTAATTCATGTTTGCTGAAATGGTAATGATTAATCCTAATTGGATGCCTACATTTTCAGAAAGATGTGCCGGATGGGGTGAAAGAGCTTTCAGAAGGTTCAGAAGAAAGCAGTGATGGTCAGTCAGATTCCCAGAGTTCTGAGAACAGCAGCAGCAGCAGTGATGGTGGCAGCAACAAGGAGGGAAAAAAGAGCAGGTGGAAAAGGAAAGGTAAATCCACCTGACCCCTCAATACAGGACTGAATGCCGTAGGATAAATGCCCTTGTTAATAGTTCTTCTTTTTCCAGACCCCGGGTTGGTTATTCTCTTTCCCTTACTAGTTAGATCAGTACTGTCCCATGGAATTTCCTGCAGTGATGGAAGTGTTCTGCATCTATGTTGTGCAACTCAACAAAGTAGTCACTAGCACCATACGTCTTTGAGCGCTTGAAATATAGCTAGTGTGACAGAGAACTGAATTTTCACTTTATGTTAACCTGAATTTAAATAGCCACGTGGCTAGTCGCCATCACATTGGACAACATGGCTCTACGTTTTTACCTGGGTTTATTTTCAGCTCTTGGCTACCTGTAACCCTTCTTAAGATACTATTATGTTATTTACCTCTTTAATACTGTCTTCTAAAACTTGAGGACTTAATTGCTTTAACATCTTACTCCTTACTAGGAAAAGAATGTTTTTCATTTCTACTAGCAAAGACTAAATTTAGTCTGCTAGTCTTTGCCCTCGTCTCCTGCTTGGTTTCTGCTTTATAGTTTACCCCAAACCATTTTTTAAGAGAATAACATCTTTGTTGCTGCAGCTTCCCTGGGATGAATTTTCTACTTAGAGATACATTTTATTACCTAGTCTTGCTAATTATCTGTAGCTTCTTTTTCAACAGTCTTTTTGAAGAGGCAAAATCATTTTTACCCCAGTATTGGTAAATAGAGCCATATATGGCAGGACAGATTTTAAGCCAGCTCATGCTGGTTACTTTATAAGGACTGATACAGTGATATGCCAGAGCATAATAGACATCCAAGAATTCCCCTAGCTTGGATGTCCTCTTAGGTTTCAGTTGTAGGTGAGTTGTCTTTGGATCTAGAATTTAGAGTTACACTTATTAGAATAATTGACTCAGTTTTAAGTGCTAGTAGAGCTGTTGATTTTTGAACTGTATCAGAAAAGTCATCAGGTTTATTACCATTTCTGTGTTAATGTGTGGACTATTCTTGGAGAAAATTTAGATAACTGGTTGCGTTGTCTGAGTTCTCTCATAACAGCTGCTACACGTGTTATTTGGACAAATTTTGAAACCAGGAGATCTTAGCTTTAAGATCACAACCACTTAGAGAACAGCCCAGACCCTAAGTGTTATGAACAAATGGAATAAAGGCAAGGCAAGACTGGGACCTGTGACCAACATTCCTTTTTTTAAAAAATCATTTATTTGGCTGCGTAGGGTCTTTCTTAGTTGCGGCACACAAGATCTCTGCTGCAGTGTATAAACTCCAGTTGTGGCACATGGGTTCCGGAGTGCACGGCCTTAGTTCCCCAATCAGGCACTGAACCCACGTCCCCTGCATTGCAAAGCCGATTCTCAACCACTGGACTACCAGGGAAATCCTCAGTATTCTTGATATGTATTTTTTAAAAGTAATCCCAGTCAGTAGTGAAGAGAGGTGTGTCCAGGGTCTTAATGTTTCTCAGGTTATACTAAAGAACCCCCACACACCTTTTTCTTGGGGAGATAGAGCCAAAAGTATTTAGGCCTCTTTCTCTTCTCTGCTTCCCCCCAGTTTACATTTTTCTTTTTAAGTTTGGAAATTGTTGATCTAGGATTAGGAACCAAACCAGGTCATCAAGCAAGAGAAACAGATTCATAATTTCTGGATGTGGCTGGAAACAGGGAAATCAGCATTAAAGGTGGTCAGTAAACTAGGAACAAAGTCACGGTTGTGTAGGTCTTTGCTTTTTGGTAGCTCATAGGCTGCAATAGCTGTTTGAGGTAGTGACTGTTACATGGTTGTGAAAGGCTACCTGTGAGGTAAATGTGTCGTGATTACAGGAGGATTTAAGAAATAACAGTTGAACCCCATTCTCAGTAGCTTCAGTTCAGTCGCTCAGTCGTGTCCAACTCTTTGCGACCCCATGGACTGCAGCACTCCAGGCTTCCCTGTCCGTCACCAACTCCTGGAGTTTGTTCAGACTCGTGTCCATCAAGTCAGTGATGCCATCCAACCATCTCATCCTCTGTCCCCTTCTCCTCCTCTCAGTAGCTTAATGGGTAGATTAAAATATTACAACCTTGCCCCATACGTGGCAAAATAATAGAAGATATTAACATCAAGGTTATAGCAAATTCAAAATTGTAGTCAACATAAATTATTTTCGAACTGCCTCTGATGCATTCTTCTCGAAATTGTCACAGTATTAACTACTTAGCCTCAGTTTATGTTGAGATCTTAAGATCTTTTCTGATTGTAGCCTGTTAAACTGAGACTAGGATGAACTTCATGTGGTGTTTGAAAGGTGGAGATGAGAAGTGTATGTGATGTCATATGGAATTCATATTGACTCTGGCAGCTCTGATATCTTAAGAAATGGATAAATGCTAAGCTAGCAGTAATGAAGAATGATTTAGTCTCTCATAGGATGTACTTCTCTCATTCTTGAGTCATGCATGTGGCATAGGCATAGAAATGTAGGTTTAGTTTTCTATTGTATACATATGAGTATTTTTGTAGTCCAGTCCAAATTAAAGTGGAAAACTTGTAATTTGCAGTGATAGTAGTAGCATGCTGCAGAACAATTCTAAGACAATTGCAGTTATTAATAAAGGTAAAACAAATGTGTGTCTATTCCGTTTTCTTATTTAGAGCTTTTACTCTCAATCTGACATCACTTTATTTCAAATGCATTGTAAGACAGGAAGAACACTGAGATAGTATCGAAACCCACTTCCTTTTATGTACAAAAATAAAGAGCTCTGACAGCAAAACTGATACTTCTAGTTGGAAATTGATAGAGACTCTCTTGAAATAGGTGTACCTTTCAGCCAGATAGGAACAGAGAGTAGAACCTTGAAATTCAATCAAATGTTAACACTAGTTTATTGATTTCTGTGTGAGGTGGAAGAATTTAGGAGTTTGTAGTTTCAGTTCCTAATTTCCAGACAGGAAACAATGTTCAGAGAAGAGCTTTGTGGAATTCCAAGTCAAGGTAAGATGGAATAACACCAGAAAAATGATTAAAATCAACTTTTTCTGCTGCTTTTTTGGTAGGATCGTATCTAAGTGAAGTCTGCCTTTTCCCTGAAATACGATATTACAGCATGAAACAACTACATGTATTATTGTTTTTATCTTCTGATAAAATTATTTATTATTATTATTGTCTTTATATATTTTTAATAGTAAAGTTATTTTTATTATTAATTTGTGAAAATTAAAACTCTCCCTTAAGAGAAGTATTGCTCTTTTTGACCATGAAAACAATTTGGGGAACTTAAATTATCAGTCTTTCAACGGTTAATCCTTTAACTGTATAAAGCTCAGTTTCAATTTTGATATTACTGCTCCATTTTTTCTGATAGTCCCTCTAATACTTCAGAGGGTCTCACTGAATATTTTCAGGAGAAAAAATAAAATACTAAGAGATTATTTACTAATTCTTTTAATTCAAATGCATCTAATATGAATAGTCCATTACCCTGTGGACCTTGTTCCATATGATAATCATTTGTTGAAATGGAAAATTCCCAATGCTATATTGAAAAGTGGTGCCTTCTGAGCTTATACCCAGTGGATGGTACAGATGTATCCAACAAGCTGAAACTACTTCAGTAAACTATACAATATATAAGTAAAACTGGCTTTAATGAGCCTCAAGTTCTAAATCACTTTGGAAAGCTGGTTTCTCAGTATATTATAGTTGAACATGCATCAGAATCACCTGGAGAGCTCATTAAGACACAGATTCCTGGGCCATACCTTCACAGTTTCTTGTTCAGTAGAGTTGGGTTGGGATTCAGTAATTTGCATTTTTTAGATAATAATAGTATCATTCTTGGTACAATATCTTAGAAACCAGCGTTTAAAACAGTGTAATAATGAGAGCAAAAGACTAGAAATTACTAAACTACTCATCAGAGTCCAGTTGAAGAAATTAGGATGCATCTGCACAATGAAATTTTGTGTAGCTGCTAAAAGGAAGGCGGTCCTTCAGCCTGTGCCTCTGTCTTCACGTGGACTTCCCTTCTGTGTTTGTCTTGTGTTTAAGGTAACTCGTCATTTGATTTTAAGACCCACTGGGCTCATCCAAGAGGATTTCCTTGTCTCAAAATCAATTATATCTGCCAAGTCTCCTTTTCCAAATGATATAACATTTCTGGGGGTTAGGACATGGATAGACTTTTAGTGGCCACCACCTAACGCACTGCAAGTACTCACTCTTCTGAAACTATGCAAAGTTCAAATGTTGGTTGTGCTCCTTAGTACCTGAGTCCTTTTGCAGGCTAATTAAATTTCTAGATAAGGAAAATTTAGATAATACCATCACAGTATGCAGGTGTTTACATTTAATATTTATATATAAATACACATCCTTGAAATTTTTCATATTTTTATTTGCATAGAAAAATGTCAACAAGGATACCAATCCAACTATTTAGTTATCTCAGAGGGTAGAATTGGAGGAGACTGGGTGGGAATAGAAAGAGAAGTTGTACCTACCTTATTGTTCAAGTCACCAAGTCGTGTTCAGCTTTTTGCAGCCCCATGCCAGATTTCACTGTCTCCCAGAGTTTGCTCAGATTCGTGTCCATTGAGTTGGTGATGCCATCCAACCATCTCATCCTCTTCTCTTCCCTCAGTCTTTCCCAGCATTACGATCTTCTCCAATGAGTCGGTTCTTCGCATTAGAGGATAGTTATAAGAATTCAATGAAGTTCTGTTCAAATGAACCTAGCACAGCATTAGGCAAATAGGTGATGTTTAATTCTTGGTTACTCTAATAAAGGTCATGTGTCTTAGAGATAGCGTAGGCACTAGAAGGATTAAAAGAGATGAGTTTATCAGCGTGTTTAAATCATGCTTACTCTTTGTAGTTTTGAACCTTCAATATTTGAAAGTTTCATTAAAGTTGTGAGACCAGTATTTGGCATTAAGTCAACTCTGGGAGATTTTCCTGATTGGTAGGTCCTGGAATTTTCTTGATTTATTTTAGTTGGCTTCAAGATATGTTTATGGATTCATTTGCTAGAAAGGGCTTTTGCCTTAAAGGGAAACATTCCAAAGGTTTGCCCTGGTAATCACAGATAGCTTTATTGTCTGTTTTCCAGGCCACAGTTAGAATTCTTGCATTCTTTAATGGGGTCATTTTGGTTGGTTTGTTGTTTATTTTTAGATATTGGGGGAGTTGAGGACATGTATATTCTCAGATTTCTGCAAACTATTAAAAAGAAAGTAAATATAGTTAAATATTAATAGTTCTTAGCTTTATTTTCATAATGTCCATTAAAAACATTGGTCAAATCAAGAAGACAGACAACAGCAAGTGTTGACAAGAGTGGAAAAATTGGAACACTCATACATTTCTGACGGAATTGTAAAAGTGGTGCAGCCATTTTAGAAGTCAATTTAGGACTTCCTTAAAAAGTTTAAACATAGAGTTACTGAAAAACCCAGCAATTTCATTTTTAGATATGAACCCAGGAGGGTTGAAAACATATGTCCAACACAAAATCCTGCTAATGAGTGTTCAAAATGGCCAAAAAGTGAAAAAAGCCCAAATGTCTGTCAGCTCATGAATAACAAAATGTGGTATATGCATACAGTAGAATATTATTTGGTGATAAAAAGAATAAAGTATTGATACATGCTGAAACATAGATGAATCTTTAAAACACTCATTAAAAAAAAAAAAAAAGCCCATCACTAAAGAGGGAAGTCAGTCAGGGGGAAAGAAGAATGACAGCTAACCAGTACAGAATTGTTTAATGGGTGATGAAAGTTGATTCTGATGATGGTTGCACAACTTTGCAAATATTTTAAAAGCCATTAAATTTTACACTTCAGGTGAATTGTTTGGTATAGGAATTGTATCTCAGTGAAACTGTTATTTTAAAAAATTGGTCAGCATCTGAGTGCACTAAGAATTTAGTTTCTTTTTGTTGTTTAACCATCTCAAGAATTATCCAACTCCATTTTTTGTTTTATATGTTACAATTAACGTGTTGTTTTGTTTTTTTTTTTAATAACCACACTTTCTTTCCCATATATAAACCTCCAGTTAAGGCTGGGATACAAAGCTGAAGTTAAGTATGACGAGTCTTCTTAACATTGTCTACTGTTGCGTCATTTTTATTTTTGAGTCTGAGTCAGCAATTTCTTTATTATCTTGTATCATAAATTATACACTGTCGAACTTTAGAGAACATGAAGATCTTAATTATGTTTATTATAAGAAGTATAGACTCTTGCTGGGGAAAACCCTTCACGCAATACTGAGATTTGGCTGAGTCTGATAAAACAGCTAGTGATGAAGTAGAGAGTGGTTCCATCCTATGTATACCTACACTGATTCCATCAGAAGTCCTAAAGCACCCTTTCACATGGATATCAGAGTTGAAGGAATGTAAGAATTAGAGAACGGTAGTGTTTGAGCTGGAATGACCTTATTGCCTTCATTTTAAGGATAAGGGAAACTGGAACCCGTTCTATCAACCCAGGGCTCTTCCACAATACCATGTTGTTACTAATACTGTCCAGTAGGTTCTAGAATCTTTTCTAAACTTTACCTTAGTTGATGACTCACGGTTTATATTCTGTTTCCTGCTTCTTCTGTCAATTCTATTGAAAAAAATTAAAGAATGAGAAGTAATGAATACTAACATTCATCCCTTCCCCATCCTATCATCCTTCAGTAGAGCTTTCTGAGGAAATAAACTGAAAAGGGAGGCTGTTTGCAGTAGACCTCCAAAAAGAAGATCCTTCCCAAAAGTGTTTGGTCACAGTTCTTAATACAGGTAGCACTATATGATTGGGAAAGGAATGGTGCTTCATATCACCTCTGATAACAAAACTTGGAATTGTCGTTTTTCTCCCCCTAGTATCATCTAGGCTGTCACAGCCATCTTCTCCTCATTCGGGCTGCCCATCTCCTACCATTCCAGCAGGTAAAGTCATTTCTTCATCACAGAAGCACAGCAAGAAGGCACTAAAGCAGGTAATCATGCTCTTCTCTTTACAGAAGTATACGCTCGTACATTAAAAATGCATGCTTCTGGTAGTCAATGATAGTTTCTTGAAAGGACATTAAGTCCTTATAAGGAAAAATTTTATACAGTTTCCTAATTTGTTTTTAATAATTTATGCACCTCTGTGTTACTTTTTTTTAAATCACATTTTTAAAGTTCCTCACTAGTTTCTAGTTTGCTATGAGGGGTGTGTATGTGTGTGTGTGTTACAAGTAGGTACTGAATTTTTTCAGGTTGATTTTTTTCAGCATTTATGAAGTCATCAGATAGCTTTTTAAGTCAGCCAGTATGCATAATTCCAGGGCTAGATTTTCTAATGTTAATCTATAGTTAACTCTCTGGAATAAACCCTGTTATGTTTGTTATATCATTTTTAATATATTAGTGGAATTTTCTTTTTTATGAGTTTGGCTTAGATTTTATTTTCTTGTACCATCCTTGTATAGTTTTGGAATCAGGATTGTTCTTAGCATCTATTAAGTTCTGTAGCTCTCTATATTTTTCTAGATTTTTGGAAAAAATAGTAGAAATTAGTCTTGCAGATCTTACCTTTTACCACTAGGGTGTTTCAGTTTCATTTAGTACTACTCTTGATTTCTGATTCTTTTTGCCAATTTTGGAAATTTATTTTTCTTAAAAAATGGTCTAGCTCACTTGATTTTTTTGTGTGTTTTTCTTTTGTTCCTCAGTGTTCTTTGTTTATAATGTATCTTTTCTCAGTGTTACTTGCCGACTATTTTACTGGGCTTTTCAAGGAACTAGCTTTTCATTTTTTTGAAATGCAGATTATCAATACGTATAAATTTGACTAATAATTAAGAACACAGACCACTTCTATCCTTAGATTGGTATATATAATAGAGCTTGATTATAACATCAAGCACTGTCAAGTATGTGGGAAAATGACTACTTGAAGTTTGCTGTAGAATATAAATTATCATAGCTATTTTGGAGAAAAATTTTATAATATTTATTAAAATTTTAAGTGCACATACCCTGTGACTAAGCAGTTAAATATTTGGAAACTTAACTTAGAAAAATGCATGTGTTCATACACAGAAAAATGTTTGCATTAAAGTTTGTAATAGGAAAAATTTACAAGTAGAGATACATACATGAATTGTTTCATTAACAGTGGCATATCCATACATTAGACAGTTACATAGGATTAAAAGTTTACTTTGTAATGAAATTCTGCACATATAAACATCACCACACTATAATGTTTAATAGTTAAAATCAAAATTGTTACAGCACTCATTAAAAATATACACATATCTGACATACATACCCAGAACAATAATATATTTTTAATGGAAACATGAATATGTATATATGCACCAGCACACACATATGATGTAAGTGTAGAAGAAACTCAGTAAGGAAAAATAAGTTGATGACTGTAACTTGTTACCTTATTCATGACGTAAAAACTACTCTATTATTTTCTTGTAATCTCAGGAGTCAGATAGTGTATTTTCTTTAAAGAATATCAACATGGGAAATTATGTAAATTAGATTGTTGATATGTAAAGCTTTTGCCTCCTGTGTATGTTTTTCATATTATTAGGTGAGAAAACATTTCAGTATACGTTATCCTTTACCACAGTGAAGTTTCTTTTTACTGTTTGTTTTTTAAATTTTAAAATTAGGAACAGGGTTTGTATACTACTGAGGGAGGGGGAAACTGAATGCAGTTCTTAAAACAGAGAAGCTGTAAGTTGTTTCATTTTTATCTTATATCTGAATTTATGTGATCATAGCAGAAATAGATAAGATCAAGTAGCTCTATTAAATTTCACATTAACCTAGAATGACCTACATACTGCGAATAGAAGGAAATAAATACTAGTGGCTGCCACACAGGAAGCCTACAAACATTTTGTATTCTGATTGCAAAGAATGAGAGATAAGCTGTCATCAATGATCAGACAAAACTGACATTATGTTTCTGCCTCACCTATTATAAATGTTATAAGTAAAAGGTAAGCCAGATATCAGAGACTCTGAGTATTCTTTTCTCCACTAACAGCTTAGATCAAGGAAATCAAGTGTTGCCACTGTGCCTATATGGCATAGCCAGAACAACATGTGAATGTGAAGTAGGAGAAAACCGTATTGTGAAGAAAGAATCGGAAACAAGTAGGCAGTTGGTTATTCCACACTTTTCTACCTGATGGTCTTGAAAGTTAAAGCTTCAGTTGACATTTTAGTGAGGTCATAGATGTTCATCCTTTTCCTGAAATGTAGTTTTAGTTTCTTTGTCTTTTTTTTTTAAGCTCTTGAATTAAACAGTTGCCTTTATGTATCTTCATGATTAAAACCTCAGAAGCTCTTTATTCTTCTGTTCATTCTAGTTTAGTATATTCTATAAGAACATTATAGAAATTAAAATATTCTGAAGTAACCAGAAGGAACCACACTTCTTATTAATAGAACCAGTGTTTTCTAATCTTCCCTTCTCTCGTTTACCACAGTGCTATAAATCCCTGAGATTCATTTAATCATTGGGCCAAATCTTACTGCCCTTACATAAGATCAAATTCAAGTAGTTATTTACTACTTTCTGTTCAACTGCAGCACCTCTGAAGCATACATAAGGGAAATATTTATATTTCTAGATAAAGTTGATACAAATGAGAACTGTTCTTGGTTCAGAGCTTAGAATTCTGTTTTCAGAATGATCGAAAGTATCTAATTCTCTGCTACTACAAGTTTGAGAAATCCCTGGCTTATTGGTGATTTTTAAGTTCTAAAAAATGTTAATGACAGTTTTTCAGATTTATATACGGGAGAATACTGGTGAAGGTAAAAAATCCAAATTTTAAGGCTCATTTAGGCCTGTGTTTAATTAGTTTAATTGAGATTTTTGTTTACTTGGATAGATTTCACAGAAATTGTATAGTCAGCATGGTCCTCACCACTTAAAAGAAGTCATTTATTATTTGTTATTACTAAAAACTGATTTGTTTTGTTTCTTACAGTCAGTTTTCTCTTTCTAGGCACTAAAACAGCAACAACAGAAGAAACAGCAGCAGCAGCAATGCAGGCCAAGCATGTCCATCTCCTCCAACCAGCACCTGTCTCTGAAGACTGTCAAAGCATCCAGTGACCCTGTACCTGCCAAACCTGGTAGGCAGACCAAGTGTCTTTTCAGCAAAAGTTTCTTTTCCAGTATTTTTTTATACCAAACCCATATAGTCTATTATTTATTTTTAAATTATTGTATTTATTTACATAATCCTTATATTGCCAAATGCTCAGTATAAATCCTTTTAGGGTAAATGAAGACATTTATGTAGAGTAATCATACAATTATTTTAAAGTACATCATTGGGATTTGCATGTTAGAATAAGATCAGTGACTCATTCCCAAAATGTCTAACAATAATATTTAGAAGCCTCCAATTAGTAACCTTATAAAGCTGATGTTTCCAAGTTGCTCAAGCTGAACTCTACAAGTTCTCTCCTTTAAAAATACAAATCTTTCCTAAGAGTGCATAATATCTTTGAGTTTCCATTGGACATATCCAAGGGCCTTTGGATTTTTTGTTACTGTTGCTTTTCTTTTGAATTTAAACTGGTTCGAGGTATAGGCTTTTTTATTACACAGTTCAGTTCAATGCCAGCTTATTTATGAGTTTGCCAGATTTAAACCATGTCTTGTAGAACTTTGCATTTTTGTTAGAAAGGAAATTTACCACTAGAAGCAAATAATGTGCTGGGAGGAAGAAAGGGGTTTTATTCACTTTTGACTCCTAATTCTCAGACTCAAAACACATTTGCAGGGTCACATTGCCTCAAACATAACTCCTTTTGGTTTGTTGTTATTCAGTTGCTCAGTCACATCCGACTGTTTGTAACCCCATGGACTGACTGCAGCACGCCAGGCTTCCCTGTCCTTCACCATCTCCTGGAGCTTGCTCAAGCTCACATCCATCCAGCCATCTCATCATCTTTTATCCCCTTCTCATCCTGCCTTCAATCTTTCCCAGCATCAGGGTCTCTTCTAATGAGTCATTTCTTTGCATCAGGTGACCAAAGTATTGGAGCTTTAGCTTCAGCATAAGTGCGTCTAATAAATACTTAGGATTGATTTCCTTTAGGATTGACTGGTTTGATTTCCTTGATAACCTTTGGTTAGCATTGTATGATTTAATTGTTCTTTTGATTGATTAGTTTCTATCTATAACTTCAGGGTTATATATTTTTTCCCCTAGCAATATGGGAAGGAAAGCAATCTGACGGGCAGTCAAGCAGCCCTCAGAACTCAAACTCTAGCTTTTCTTCTTCTTCGGTTAAAGTGGAAAATCATCTGCTGGGCCTGGGGAAGAAGTCATTCCAGAGGTCTGACAGGCTCCACACAAGTAAGTTACTTTACTAAGGACTCAGTTCTCAGACATTAAATTGTCAACTCTGTGTTTGAAGTTCGTTACCTGCCAGGCTTAATTGCTGCTTCCTTTGAGCTCTTGACTGTTTTCATGTTCTTCCTTTCCTGCGTATCAAACTTCATTTCAGAATAAGATCTTTTTGTGGTTAATTTCTCTTTCTGACAAGGGGTTTCTTTATCCAGTATTATTTATGTTTTATCTCTGTATACATACATAGAAGGGCTTATCATTGAACATGGCAAACTGAGCCACTTTTCCTGCTCCCTCTAAGTCCCACTCACTAAAGCAAGAATATGGAAAAACAAAAGATTAAACCCTAAAGAGTAAAGAAAACAAGAAGATAACAGATGGACAAGCAATATCACCAAATTTTGAAAGATAACTGGATAGAGTTTTTCATAGAGCTGAGCAGCAGGTGCCAGTAGGAAGCAAGCCAGCTGAGCCTGTAGAATTCCAGACGGGTTTAAGAATTGGAAATACCATGTCTTAGAGAAGATGAAGCATAGGGTTGAAAAGAAGAACCTTCTTTAAAAGTTAATAAGAAGCGTTAGCAGGAGACAAGAGATTTATTTTGAGGTGAAAGTAAGTCTTACAGACTTTAAATTTAGAGACACCATACATAACTGAGGACAGATAAGGAGGCAGTATACTGGAATCAGGGAAATGAAATAAAACACAGATACAGAATAGTGATCCTCCTGCTTGCTTGGTGTCCAGAATGTTAGTAGTGGGGCATGTTTCTATCTGCATTACTTTGTTCTTCCTCCCCACCTAAGCTTTAGCAGGAGAGTGAAGGATTGGTACTGAAAGAAATTGAATAGCCTAAGAAAGAAACCAATCAACTGCGCCGACAAATTTATTGATTGCCAGCTAAAAGAGATCATCTGGAATTGACTTCTGTGCAGCTCATCAGCCTACAAGACACACCCCGGCACCAGAACTTTCAGTCAGTCTTCTAGGACCTGTTTTTGCTTGTGATTACCTTTGAAGAAAACCTCCATCATGGGAGAATCTGAAATATAGACTCACAAAAGTAGAGATAAGTCAAGAAGGAGAAAACGTTAAACAAATAACTTTAAAAGCTATGGTATTCACAGAAAGATATAAAAGATGATATCACATCCATGAAAGAACAGAATACTACTGTTTTAAAAAATCAGAAAATAAAGAGTTCCAGGATATTAGATACAATGGGAGCAGAGATAAAAAATTCTAGTAGAAGTACTAAAAGTTAGAGGTGGAATAATTTCCTAGTACATAGGTCAAAGGAGAGATTGAAAAAGAGAGAGAAGATAAAGTGGGAACATGAGTCTAGCCTGTCTAATGTCTTAAATAGTGGAAATGTCAGAAAGGCCAGGAATTGAAAGAGGGATAATGATGCAAGAATACAAGGAAAATAATGTGAGAAAATTCTGTAGAATTGAAAGCCACAGATTCCATTTATGTTTTAAACTGTGTTCTCAACTCCCATCAGTGTCTAGAAAGACTGAAACCTTCCTATTGTGAACAGACTTCCTATAACTGCTAAGCTGTTCAATCATAACATGTTTAGCTAATGCAGAGAAAATTTATGAAAATAATTATGGGAAAAGAAAAAGAGCCTTGGTGTAATTTATAGAGATATTTGAATTTTCCATTTTTCAGTCATTCTGTGTATGTGTTGTTACAAACTTCTCAGTTCCATTAGGGAAATGATCAAATCTCGAACATAAAATGCATTTTTTAGTATGACAAAAGATTCACTTTTACAGTTTATTCCAGTTTTGCAGGGGAGATAACATTTTTTTTATCCTTTATGAATGAACAAAATTTGCCTTGTTCATTTCTAAGAACCTGAAGTGTTACCTTTTTCATAGTGTGATATTTTAAAATAATGACAGCCATGGCTGTTTTGTAATACAGAGCAAGGTATAGTTTAGAAAGAAACAGGAATGTGAAGAAGGCCCAGGTGATTCTTCTCCATGTTTTTACAGGGCAAATGAAGAGAACTAAATGTGCTGAGATTGATGTTGAGACGCCAGATTCCATTCTGGTTAATACAAACCTACGAGCGCTAATCAACAAACACACCTTTTCAGTCCTTCCTGGAGACTGCCAACAGCGACTGCTTTTACTGCTTCCAGAAGTGGATCGACAGGTGCGTTCTTTCAAGCATATCAGCAGTTTTCTAACCCTTCTGGGGCTTCTTTCAGCCATCACCTTTAGAACTCCTTAAGATTTTTTAAATGGTTTTTGTGTGTACGTGTAAAGAAGTGGTATCAAAAGTATCAATAAGGAAAATAATATTTTTTGTAAGTGTTCTTAATTGGGTGGCCCTGTAAGGCTTATAAAGAAAAAGAACCCTCTTATCAGAAATGTCAGGATTTGGAATAAAATTTGTCTAGCTATCATTTTAGGATGTAGACATCCACAGAGTATAATTCAGAAGGAAGAATTGTCTTAAGACATTACATGAGGTGTTTCAGTGGATCTTTTGATGAGATTAAGAATGTTACTTTCATTTTTTGTTAAACTTTTCTAAAACACTTTTTGCTTTAATAATAAACTTATGATGTCAGCAAATTTGGAAAACCCAGCAGTGGCCACAGGACTGGAAAATGTCAGTTTCCCATCACAATTCCAAAGAAGGGCAGTGCTAAAGAATGTTCAAACTACCAGCCATTTGTGCTCACTTCCCATGCTAGTAAGGCTATGCTCAAAATCCTCCAACCTAGGCTTTAGACTTGGATCAAGAATTTCCACATGTACGAAGTAAGTTGCCAACATTCGTTGGATCATAGAGAAAGCAAGGGAATTCCAGAAAAACATATACTTCTGTTTCATTGTCTACGTGAACACCTTTGACTGTGGATCACAATAGACTGGAAAATTCTTAAAGAGATGGAAATACCAGACTATCTTAACCTGTCTCCTGAGAAACCTGTATATGGGTCAAGAAGCACAGTTAGAACCTTACATGGAACAACAGACTGGTTCCAAATTTGGAATAGAATACAACAAGGCTGTATATTGTCTCCCTGTTTGTTTCATTTATATGCATAGTAAATCATGAGAATTGCGGGGCTGGATGAGTTGCAAGCTGGAATCAGGATTGCTGGGAGAAATACCAACAACCTCATATGCAGATAATACCACTAATGGCAGAAAGCAAAGAGGAACTAAAGAACCTCTTGATGAGTGTGAAAGAGGAGATTGAAAAAGCTGGCCTAAAACTCAGCATTAAACAAACTTAAGATCATGGCATCTGGTCTCATCACTTCATGGCAAATAGAAGGCAAAAAAATGGAAGCAATGGCAGATATTCTCTTCTTGGGCTTCAGAATTACTGTGGATGGTGACTGCAGCCATGAAATTAGAAGACATTTGCTTCTTGAAAGCTATGACAAACAGCGTATTAAAAAGCAAAGACATCAGTTTGCTGACAAAGGTCCGTCTAGTCAAAGCTGTGTTGTTTCCAGTAGTTATGTACGGATGTGAGAGTTGAACCCTAAAGAAGGCTCACCACCAAAGAATTGATGCTTTTGAACTGTGGTGTTGGAGGAGACTCTTTGAGAGTCCCTTGGACAGCAGGGAGATCAAACTAGATATCCTAAAGGAAATCAACCCTGAATATTCATGGAAGGATTGATGCTGAAGCCGAAGCTCCAATACTTTGGCCACCTAATGTGAAGAACTGACTCATTGAAAAAGACCTTGATGCTGGGAAAGGTTGAAGGCAAAAGGAGAAGAGGGTGGCAGAGGAAGAGTTGTTTGGATAGAATCAGTGATTCAATGGACATGAACTTGGGCAAACTCCAGGAGATAGTGAGGGACAGGGAGGCCTGGTGTGCTGCAGTCCATGGGTTCACAAACAGTTGGATACGACTTAGTGACTGAACAACAACAAAATCCAAAATAGTTTGTAGTCCTTAATACAACTAAATGGTACCTAGCAGAAACACTAAAGGTTTGGAAGAATCTTGGCAGGGATCAGAGAAATTTAAGATGGTCAGGAATAAGGCATAGGTCCAAGACCTAGGCTTTCGTCGAGGAAGGAGGAGTGACTAGCAAGTCATTCTCCCTTTTGATCTTCTGTTTCCTCCTCTGCAAAAGGTTCATTATGATTTTGTAAGGTTTTTTCAATTCTGTGGTTTCTTTAAAAGATTAATGATTATTTCCAAGTATGTACTATGTTCTAAGCAATCTGTAAGGCATTCCACTTTTTTCTAATCATTTAAAAACAGGATGAGAGAGATCTGTTTTACCTGTATTATAGTAAGAGAACTAGGTATGTCCTCTAGTTTGTAGTAAGAGATTATAAGTAAGCTATACAGATCATTATAGCTATTTGACTATAAAGTCAAAACTAAATCTTTCTCATTCTGAAAATCATCTTTCTACTAGACTATATTGATACCAGTTATTATATTGCTATGAATTAGCACACTCCAGTGTTCTTGCCTGGAGAATCCCAGGGACAGGGGAGCCTGGTGGGCTACTGTCTGTGGGGTTGCACAGAGTCGGACACGACTGAAGTGACTTAGCAGCAGCAGCAGCAGCACGTGTGTGTCAGATTCCATTTCTGGGGAGTCAGATAAGTCAGTGTACTACCAGCAGTAGGGACAAAGAAGTAAAATGGATCCTTCCCAGCTATTGCTCTCCCTACCTTAACATTTCTTGGAGAAATTATAGATTTGGGGATCCCCAGTTCTTGGTTAGAACAAGTAAGGAGACTGAAGTTTTGGGAGAGTTTTTAAAGAACTTCTCTTCTTGCCTGGTATTGCTCTTATCAATTTTAAAGACTCAAGTTTGTAGGTTGGGGCTAATAACACAAGACCTAATAGAGAGGGTCTATCTGTAGAACTTTATTGTGGGTTCCTCCGAACTGTCTTATGACTAATGGTCCTTGTCCTCTGTTAGAGGGGATCTTGCTATGTTCAATTTTGGAATTAAAAGGCACCTTAGAACTTATAAGCTTTCTGTTGAGTGCAGTCCTGTTGTGTATTCTTAATAGGAGGCTACTTGACTGTCGTTTTCAGTTACTGTGGCAGGAAGGCACAGTAATCTGAGAATAGGGAGTATGGAATTTATTAATGAAATTATTAGTGAATGTATTAGTGATTCTGCCTCATTGTCAGATGAAATTTGGAGTTTATCCAAAATTCTGGTTATTATTAGCATGAAACATTGGGCACCATATTTCAGTGTATGGAGTACCCAACAATGTACAGTAGGAAAAGTATTATTTAGACCAGAGGAAAGAATAAGGAAGGAGTGTGGATTAAAACACCTCTCTTCAGATACATTTGAAGGTCTGTCTGTGGAAGAGGTAAACTTTGTTTCTCCAGGAAACAAATTTGGAGTTAAAATAATGTTAAAAAAAAATAGAGCTATTAAACTGTAGAATGGACTGACTTGTTTTGGAGTAACTTGCTCAACACTGGAATATTCAAGGAGATGTTGAGTGACCTTTTCTCATAGGAAAGTCAGTTACTCCTCTGCCAAATCCATAGAATACAAAGCAGCAGTCAGCAAGCTTTTTAGCATGCAGGCCAATTTCAGTCTACTGCCTTTTTTTGTAAATAAAGTTTTATTGGTATTCAGCCACTTCAGTTAGTTTCTGCATATTATCTATAGCTACAACAGAATTGAGCTGTTGCAGCAGAGGCCATATGACCTATTTGTAGCCCATATGACCTATCTGTCCTTTAAAGAAAAAGTTTGTGCTCTAGAGCCAGAGGAGTATCATCCTAGCCCAGATAGATTTAGAAAGTAAAGTGAGTTGAGTTCCTTAATCCCTAAGATGTCCCAATAGTTACCTAAATTTTCTTCAAAACTTTGTGACTTTAAACTTAAAATTAGTCTATTAATCCATCAAGAATATTTTTTATATTGCTCTGAAATTATGGTTCAGCTTTATTTTCTACTGACTAGATGGCCAGCTGTTCTAGCACTACATATTTATGTAATCTTCCTTTTTCTCTCAGTTTGAATTGCCATCTTTGATATATATTCTACTATTTACATGCAGTATGTATTTATAGGCACTCTCCTCTTTCACTTATTTCTTTGTTCACTCTAATGCTAGTAATAAGTGTTTTGATTGCAGTTACTTTGTGTGGTATGTTTAGCAATTAGAAAGGCAGTTCCCCTCTCAGTTTTCCATATAAATTTAAAAATCATTTTATTAATGAAGAATATGCATAGGGATTCTGGTAGGAATCTAGATGTTACCTTTGAGAGAATGGCGGTTAATAAAATCGCAAATGTAAAGAAGACTCTTAAAACCTTTTGGCATGACATCACAAATCAAGTCAGTAGACAAATAAATGGAAGGAAATACCTTCAAATTATGTGGCTGTTTTATTGTGCAAAAGTAAACGTGCAAAAGATTCTCACAAGATAAAAGATAAGGGGCCGTACTGAATAATGAGCAGATGATAGGAATTAGCATTTCACTAGATGGCAAATCTAAGTAGTCAGTAAACAACCAGAAAGATAGACAAAACTAGTAGTCAGGATAAAGGAAGTTTTTATCATTTCAAACTCATTAATAGGTAGAAGTTAAATAGTGTGTTAATATCTCTTGTTCACAAGATAAGGAATATGCTCATATATTTCTAGTAGAAATGTGAATTGTTGTAGCCTTTTTAGAAAATAATCTAACAGTCTTTAGTTACATACACACACAGATATTTCTTTGCTTTCAAAACCTATTCCATAGATAAAAAGAACTAAGTATATTCATCTTTATTGGAATGCTTACTACAGCTTTGTTGATTATGGGAAAACACTGGAAATAAAGTGTATGTTTATGATTAGGAAATTAGTACATGAATTGAGGGACATTCAAACAATGAAATAATCTGCAGCTATTATAGTGGAGCCAAAAAAAAGTTGAGACACTTTGATATTGTATTATGTGAGAAAAATAAGTTTCAGAGTAGTGTGTGTAATTTGTAACATTTTTAGAAAACAATGAACCTTTTAGAAAAATCCTCTTATATATGTATTTATTTGCAGAAGATTCTTTAAGTATAATTAATCAATAGGGAATAGAATTGAGAGGAAGAAAGAGATAAACAGGAAAGAAAAAAACAGTATTACATTATAAAATAGAAGTATCCATAATCAGCATGGTGTGATTTAGTCTTGTTTCTGTAAAATTTAATGTACACACATTCTTTTCTAAAAAAGACGGGAACATCACATTCCACATATTAACATTTGGTTTGCTTCCTGAGCTTTCTGTGGCTTATTCTTTGACCCAGGTTGGTCCAGATGGTCTGATGAAGTTAAATGGCTCAGCCCTTAATAATGAGTTCTTCACTTCAGCAGCCCAAGGCTGGAAGGAAAGACTTTCAGAAGGTAAGTGTTCAACTGTATGTGTCTCCTAGAAGGTGTATGCATGGGGAGGGCATATTGACAGCTCTGAGCTTCAGTAGGTATTTGCCCAGTTTGGGAAGGCAAAGGACAGAACATTTCGTAGGGAAGAACTAGTTATTCTGTGTGAAATACATTGGTAGACTTTTATCTAGAGCACATAACCAAGTTTAGCTCTAGATGGAGTTCAGCAAGATGTTTCTTCAAGGGTTTAAAGTTACCTGGGAAACTGAAAATATACAGATTTTTAGGCCCTATTTCTAAAGATTCTGTTTCATTATTTCTAGCTTCATGCCTGGTAGTTGAAATTTTAATAAGCAGAATATAGAATGAGTTATTTCATGGTGTTACGAATCATGGTTTGGTAAACAGTGAGATAACTTCTTTCTCCCTGCCCCATATCAATGAAACTAACAGTTTACTAAGAACTTTTAAAAAATCCACTTTATTGAGAAATGTTTTATGTACTATAAAATTCACGCATTTGAGGTGTACAGTTTAGTGGCAGCTAGAGTGCTTTAATAAATGCAAATTATGACCAAGAATTCCTAACTGTGGCCACTGGTTCGCCATGTTTCTAATTCTGATCTAACAGTTCTACAGAGGGTAAATTATAAAGCGTAAAAAGAGTGATTGACTGTGTTTCATAGCATGTAATTATCAGTCACTATTAGCAGTTCTTAAGCCTGACTGCTTATTATACTCACTTGTGGTATTTTTTTTAATACTGAAATCTGGGCCTCACTCTCAATTTTTGTTTTGCCTGAGCTTCAATGGGGGTTTTTTGTTTGATTTTTTTCCCCAAGTGATTCTAATGTTCAGCCATTATTAAAGCCACTGACTATTTTTTTTTTTAACTTTTTATTTGGTTTTGGGGTATAGCTGATAAACAAACAATGTTGTGTTAGTTTCAACTGAACAGTGAAAGGACTCGGCCATATATATATATACACGTGTCCATTCTCCCCCAAACTCCCCTCTCATACAGTCTGCCACATAACATTGAGCTCCATATGCTATACAATAAGTCCTTGTTGGTTATCTATTTTAAATATAGCAGAGTGTACATGACCTTCCCGAAGTCCCTAACTATCTCTTCCCCCTGGCAATCATAAGCTGGTTCTCAAGTTTGTGAATCTGTTTCTGTTTTATAAGTTCATTTATATTTCTTTTTGAATTCCACATATAACATGTAACTGTCGAGTTCTCCCAGCACCATTTGTTGAAGAGACTGTCTTTCCAACATTGTGGAATCTTGCTTTCTTTGTCATAGATTAATTGACCATAGGGGCATGAGCTTTGGAAAAGGAAATGGCAACCCACTCCAGTATTCTTGCCTGGAGAATCCCGTGGACACAGGAGCCTGGCAGGCTACAGTCTATGGGGTTGCAAGAGTTGGATATGACTAAGCAACTAAGCATAGCACAGCATGGGCTTGTTTCTGGGTTTTCTATCCTGTTCTGTTGATCTGTGTTTCTATTTTTGTGCCAGTACCATACTGTTTTGATGACTGTAGTTTTATAGTATGTGATTGTATTATTTTTATTTCAAATACTGTGTGTGTCACTGTGTCAGTACACATAGAATACAGAATAACACTTGAAAATTATGGGAAGTTGTGCCAAGGAATAGCTTTGTGAAAACAAGTGTAAGAAGCTTTAAAGTAAATACAGTTGTAACGGGAGCACTGGGAATGCTCATCATTGCTCACTTTTTGTCAGATTACTGATGGAGCTAATGACCAGCTAATTAATATCTACATTTTTCATTATAGTTGTTATAGAAGTGATCACTACAACTGTGTAGAAAGGATCAATTACTGATTACTTTTGACCTTTCTCTTAAAGATTTCCATGAACAGAGACCCCATTTTTCTGAAAGAGTCAAAATCACTTGAGCACTTTAAAACATATCTGTTATCAGTACTTTTTTTATTTTATTTTATTATTTTTTTTTTTAGTACTTTTTTTAAAAGAATAATTTAGATTTATGTTCCCTACTCTCCAACTTTTTAAAGTAGGTATTATCAACAGTGCTACCTCTATTATTACGTTACTTTTTTTTTAATATGAGCAGTCACTGCTATACCTATACATGCTATCATATTTTATGAGCAACAAAAACTTTGAACACTGTACACATGTGAACAGAGTTCAGTACTATTTACCCCTCTTTCTATTAAGCCCAGTAGGCACAACCAAAAAGCAGAAGTTCTGGGTGGATTCTGATGGCTAAATCCCTCTTCTCCCACTCATATGCCGAAGACTGTGATAAGTATTTGGAGAAGGCAATGGCACCCCACTCCAGTACTCTTGCCTGGAAAATCCCATGGATGGAGGAGCCTGGTAGGCTGCAGTCCATGGGGTCGCTAAGAGTCGGACACGACTGAGCGACTTCGCTTTCACTTTTCACTTTCATGCACTGGAGAAGGAAATGGCAACCCACTCCAGTGTTCTTGCCTGGAGAATCCCAGGGACGGGGGAGCCTGGTGGGCTGCCGTCTATGGAGTTGCACAGAGTCAGACACGACTGAAGCGACTTAGCAGCAGCAGCAGTGATAAGTATTAGATGTCTTCTAACACTTTTCCTCCCCCTCTTCCTATACTTCTAAGGCCTAAGAGGTCTTATACTTCAAATATACTCTTTCCACTTATTCTTTGATGTCCTGGGTATTAGAGAATTAACAGGAAACAGCACGACTGAAATGACTTAGCAGCAGCCTGTCTCAGGCACCGGTTTTAAGATGGCCTACCAAGCACATTCATTGTTCTCTACTGATGGAGTGGGAAGGATTGAGGTGTGGTTGGTAGTATATGAAAATAAATGGCATATTCAGAGCAGCCTAGTCTTTGGCATATTGAGTGTCTTGTTGCTAGGGCACTAGACTCATAGAGTTTCTGGAACAATTAGAAAACTGACAACTCCAAAAATAGCTCCCTACCTTTTCACTGGAACCTCAAAATGTCTTTAAGGAGGGCCATAGCTGTTCATTATGCTGTTAAAGCTAAAAGGACTAAAACACAAGTTGTCTCAGAGAAAGTGAAAGCGAAAGTCGCTCAGTTGTGTCCAACTCTCTGTGACCCATGGACTACACAGTCCATGGAATTCTCCAGGCCAGAATACTGGAGTGGGTAGCCTTTCCCTTCTCGAGGGGATCCTCCCAACCCAGGGATCAAACCCACGTCTCCCACATTAAATAAAACCTAAATAATAAAATGTTCAGTGTCATTATTTACCAAAAGCATATGACTGTTTTTTCCAGTGGAGAAAAAAGTTTATAAAAAATCTATAGGGAATATTTGGAGCTGGAAGGGAGTGATACAAGGAAAATCCAGAGAAAAAGCCCACTTAAACTCAGCTGAGTACTGGAAACTATATGGAGTGGGATGCAAGTGTGTATGTTTCAACTTACAGCACTTAGGGAGTTCTCCCTAACAGGGAGGAATTTGGGGAGATTTCTGTTACTTTCACATGATAGTATTACTCCTTCATGACTCTATCATGATTTGCCAGTAGTGGAAAGCTGCAAATAACATATAGTATTACTCCTTCATGACTCTATCATGATTTGCCAGTAGTGGAAAGCTGCAAATAACATATTCCTATTGAACATCTCTCTTTTTTGATATATTGTAGGTGAGTTTACACCGGAGATGCAGGTGAGAATTCGACAAGAGATTGAGAAGGAGAAAAAAGTAGAGCCTTGGAAAGAACAATTCTTTGAAAGCTACTATGGTCAGAGGTAATATCAAGACAGATTTTGTAAACCAAATGTTAATTCCTATACATATGTCATGTGTTACTTCATCTAACTACTTTCCCAGGAAATCTAGTCTGCAATTTTCTTCTATTTTTTTTACCAAGAAAATTATTTTCTTTTTATAATTCTTAGGTACACAGAATTGGATTTCTCATAATCTTGAACTCTTAACACATTGCCATTATAGATGGTATGGTTTCTTATAAAAAAGATTTTATTTTCTTGAATTAGAGTCCTTTCTTTTTAAGTTCTATACTTTTTTTTTTTTTTTTTTACTGTAGGCAGTTATCCCACAAAAGGATAACTTATCCAGAATCACTAAGGAATCCTATAATACATGCCATAATATTCAACATGTAATTAAACAGCCTCTCTTCTCTAAAAGACACTCTGGGAGATACACATAGCTGAATCAAGATACAGACCCTTTTCTCAAGGCACTATAGTGCGTTTGTTTTTTCCTTAACAGAATCTTAATGGAAGGAATTCCCTAGTAGTCCAGTGGTTAGCACTCAGCACTTTTACTGCGATGGCGCAGATTCAAGCCCTGGTTGGGGAACTAAGATCCCACAAGCCTCGAAGCATCCCCCTCAACCGCCCAGAAAAAAAAAAAAAAACTTAATGGGGCCACTTAATAGATGACAATGGGGCTGTGTTGTTTGAAATAGAATTGAATACCCAGAGTCTTAATTGTCTGTTAGTTTCTCTTCCTTCCTTATGTATACCTAATGGACTGCATAATCATAGCTTGAGAACAAACAGCTCTTTTCCTTATCTTCCTGTCCTTATCCCCTTTGTGGTCATTTCAGAAGTGATTCTTAATGAAATGAAGAGCCCAGTACACTGATTTTTTTACCTTCTTGGTGTGAGCTTTGAGCTGTTCTACAGAAATCAAAGTGAATACATTTAGACCATGATCACAGGTGGCAGTTAATTCTGTAAATATTATTCATTCCAAGCGTTACAGCCATTCTTGGGTCTTTCTGTTTTTAGCTGTTACTTTCTGCCAGCTTTTTGGGAAGGACTACATTTGATTATTGTACAAATTTGTCCTTAGCCGTTCCATCTCGGGGGTACAGGACTGATTATTTGAAGTCACCAAAGAGGACTATCTTATTTTTACTTGTACATTATTCTGAGACATTAGGGGAAATCTGTAGTGAACCCTCCAGGGTAGTCTAGCTATTAGCCAGGAAGTCCTACTTGGCCTTCATTCCCAGGATAACTCGGAGGCACTTAATCTCAGAATTTTAGAGCTATACCAAGTAAAATTTAAACAGACTTTCCAAAGATTCAGTTTTCATTTTCAACCTCTGGAGATTAGTCATCTCTCCTACTGTCTCCTCCGGTTTCCTTAGATTTCTTGGGCCAGCCTTTCTACGGGTACTTCAGAACAAAGCTGTTCAGTTCAGTCACTCAGTCGTGTCTGACTCTTTACAGTCCCATGGACTGCAGCACACCATGCTTATTCCCAACTCCCGGAGCTTATTCAAACTCATGTCCATTGCGTCAGTGATGCCATCCAACCATCTCATCCTCTGTTGTCCCCTTCTCCTCCTGCCTTCAGTCTTTCCCAGCATCAGGGGCTTTACCAGTGAGTCAGTTCTTCACATTAGGTGGCCATAGTATTGGAGCTTCAGCTTCAGCATCAGTCCTTCCAATGAATATTCAGGACTGATTTCCTTTAGGATGGACTTGTTTGATCTCCTTGCTGTCCAAGCTGATTGCAGTCCAAACCCACAATCCTATGGGACATGGGTCTTTGGCTTCTTTCACTTCTCTGTGGGAAGTCTGTGGTGTATGCCTGTAGACAGTGTAGCTCCTTTGTAAGCAGAAGTAATAATAATAATTAACATTACAGTGAGGTTTTATTATGTCCTAGGTACACTGTTCTAAGTACTTTACATGCATTAGTTGCTCATCCTAGCAACACTGTGAAGTGATTAGCCTCAGTGTACTATTAAAGAAATGAGGTGGTTGGATAGCATGACCAATTCAATGAACATGAATTTGAGCAAACTCTGGGAGATAGTGAAGGACAGGGAAGCCTGACATGCTGCAGTCCATGGGTTTGCCAAGAGTCGAACATGACTTAGTGACTAAACAACAACACTGTTAAAGAAACTGAGACAGAGAGGCTACTCACTTACTTAATATCACATGGATAGTAGGTATCAGAGCCAGGATTTGAATCTAGGTGCTCTAGTTCCAGACCTTTCACTAATATTAATAATAGTGATGATAATATATAAAGACTACTGGCTAAGTACCACAGATTATTCCAGATATTGCCATATACATTATCTCATAATATATTCAGTAACATAGGCGATTTCTCAACTACAGTATTTTTTTCTTCCACCCTTTAGTTCTGGCCTGAGTCTTGAAGATTCAAAGAAATTGACAGCTTCACCCAATGATCCCAAAGTAAAGAAAACCCCAGCTGAGCAACCAAAATCTACGCTTCCTTCAGAGGCCTCACCTGTCAGTGTAGTCCCAGTAATTCCCCAGCTAGAATCTAAAGAAGAAGTACTGCAGATGCCATCACCAGTCAGAAAAGAAGAGCATGAAAGCCAAGATAAGATGCAGCCACACTCCACAGAGCCCCTTCTTTCCCCGGCTACCAATACAAATGAGCTTAGCAGCATTCCTCCCATCAAGTGCCCGAAGGATGAGGCTCTTGTGGAGCAAAAGCCAGTTGCCTCTGCTGAACAGGAATCTGAGAAAGAGAATCATCTCACTACACCTTCAAATTATAATAAAAATGAAAGCCAGGAAGCTTTAGTTACTTCCCTGAGCAAACCCAAGAGTCCTGGGGTAGAAACAACAGTAATGAAGCCCACAGTAGAAGCAGGTCCACAGGAGACAACTATGAAAGAGCCTCCATCAACTCTGGCTGATCACAGCCCAGAAAGCCTCAAGAGGAAATCTTCTCTCACCCAAGAAGAGGCCCCGACAAGCTGGGAGAAAAGGCCGCGTGTCACTGAGCATCGCCAGCACCAGCAGCCATTTCAGGTCTCCCCACAGCCCTTTCTCAGTAGAGGGGACAGGTTCCAGGTGCGGAGAGTACCACCCCTCAAGGTAAGAAAGGAAGAATTGAAGAAGAGAGATGGTCTGAACAAGTTTTTGGTTTTGCCTACTAAATTTCAAGTGTTTGTGATGTTTCTTAATGTGGAAGCAGTGGTATGTATTTGATATGTGTGTAACCATGGTCATATACATGAGTAAAATTATTAAGAAACAGGCATTTAGAAGTGCGGCTTTACAGGTCTTTATTGGGATTTGAATATT
This sequence comes from Ovis aries, assembly GCF_016772045.2. Classification (NCBI taxonomy): domain Eukaryota; kingdom Metazoa; phylum Chordata; class Mammalia; order Artiodactyla; family Bovidae; genus Ovis; species Ovis aries. The sequence continues at coordinate 33,092,753 of NC_056056.1, read as the reverse complement.
TATTCAAATATCTGAGAATCTAATGTAATCCACTTCCACCCACCCTCCCTGCTGGCTACTCTTGTATTTTAAGACAATTATGGAATGTATTCTGTTAAGTATAATAGCAAACAGGAGGAGGTCATTGATGTAAGAGGTCATGTATCTTTGTATCAAGAGCCATGATGTTTGAATGTGCCTTGACCCTTTTCTTGCTGCCATAACTGATGAGATGTTTTGAAGGTCTGAACTCCCTTTTAGTTCTGTCCTTTTATAGGAAATGTGTGTGGCCGCCATGAATCTCCCTCTCTTGAGGGATTTTAGTAAGATGGTATAGCCTAAGCTCTGCTGCTTTGGATATGTGATTAACTTGTGTTTTAGCCATATATTGCTGTGTATCAAGATCTTTTAAATTTCTATAGCAGTGTCACTACCTTCGTGTGTACTTGGTCTTGTGCCTAACATCAGTTTTCAGTTCATTCTTCATTTCATTAATCATATCTAGTGACTTAATGTTTTTTATTAATAGTATTTATTAGTATTATTGTGTCTGCATGAACTCCGGCACTGGGTATTCATTCACATTGGAATATAAGTTAAAAAATAAGCCAAATAGAAACACGTTTTTTCCTTTTTAAATTTAACTTAGATGAACCGAAGTCCTACTGGAAATAACCCTTGAAATACTCCGTTAGAAGTACTTGACCTGTTTCATGCGCTATGAGACTCTGCTCCTCTTTGCTTCTTTTTGCTAATACTATGCTGTTCTTAATTTTAAATTCTGTGGTTTCAGCACTCAAGACTCTCCTTTTTCCTTTTCCTTTTTTTGATATTTTTCTACCATTAGGATACACTCTCATGCTTTGCTGGAGATTTTCATTTTATAATAATCACTCATTCTTCTTCTTTAAAAATATGAGAAACCTTTCTTTGAAGCTTATCTTATCTCTAGACCTGAGAGCTGGGTTACAGTTTAGGTTTTACTTTATATAAATGACACTGGGTAAGAACCATCATTTCTGTTTCCACATCTTTCTGCTAATCCAAAGAGGCTCTGCACTGAAAACTTAAATCTTTTGTGACCAAATTTATGTTACTTAACTTTCTTCCTTTTTTTTTTTCACTCCTGCCTCATTTCAAAGCTTTCTAGCAGAAGTGACTTTAGTATTATAATTCTCTTACCTTAGACCTTATCCAAATCCCTCTTTCTGAGACGAAGCTTAATGTAATTTAGAACAAATCTTTTAAACAAAACTTAAGTAGAAAAACAAAATTTGAATTTTAATATCAATCTCTTATTGTATAAAATTACGTATGCACATGTATCTATCCTACATATATATATAATATAAAATATACACATATATATACAGCTACAGACAGATAGAAAACTCAGACATACGTTGTATATTACAGTTACAACAGAAAGAATCTAATTCCTTTTCTATACAAGGAGAGAGGGCTTCTCAGTAAGTTAAGTTGTTGCAGTTGTTATCAACGCCTAGAAACCTTGTGTGGTTTTCATAATTTAAAAAAAAAAGTATTACATCTCATTTATTCTACATAGACAGATAATAGGACTAGTTACATAAATAACAAATTATTTTTAAGCATTAAAAATTTTTATTTAAACCACTTTGAAGGATTATCCTTATTTCATCAACATGTTATTGATGATTTTCAGTCATTATGATAGATATCATTTATTGTGCTGAGTATCTTGTTATTCTCAAGGTTATTCTGATGTAAGATGGTTTGTTCCTAATCCTATATATGATTCCTCTAAACAACTGTGCTTTTTACTTCTTGTTTTTAATTTTCTAGTTTCATCTGTTTTTTCTCCCTATTAATTGTCTGTTCCAGATGGTATTACTAAAGGGTAATAACGACTTTACTCTGGGCAGCTTCTGAAATACTGTGTGCAGTTGGATGTAAAACAGATTCAACTTTGAGACAGAGGTTCAGTATATCTCAAGATGAGAAATATGTGGGCTTTATGACAAGTGTTACACAAATCCCATAGGTCTAACTTCTGAAAGAGAGAGAGTTTTTCAGGACTGCTGACCTTTTCAGAAATGAGTATTGCCAATAATGCAGAATCCTTAGTGACTTTATTATTCTCAATTAAGGAGTTCCGGAAAGATGCATTATCTTTGGGCTCAGTGGCTTAGTTTTTTTAGTTAAATGTCCTAGAACATCTGTAACCATTATTTTCTGTTTTTAACTTTACCAACTATTAGAAGGTTTAAGATTGGTGCATCCTGATGCATTCCAATAGATTTCAAAGTATTGTTTTGAACAGAAGTCAGAGTCTTTTCAAATATATTTTATGATATGAAAATCAGTGGTTTCAGACCTAATGATGCATTCAGAATCTCCTCACAAGGTTTTTAGAAATGCATTTTTCCTCTAGGAGTTCTAATTTTCAATTTTAGGGATAGGACTTAGAGCACATATATTTTTTTAAAGCTCCACGAATAAATATAATACCAGCAGGCGATGAGAATGACTTTGGTTCATAGTGTAGCCAGTATGTACGTATTCCCTCTTGGGTGGGTGGGGTGGGTTACACATTGTCTTTCTTCTGGTGCTATCCAGAGGCCTCTGTACTTTGAGATAATTCAGCCTATATGCTTAGCTGTACATGTGTGAGTGTGTAAAAGGGAACAAGAAATTTTCCCTGGACCTCGTAGTAAAGCCAAGAAATAAAAGACAGGCTTCCCAGGTGGCTCAGTGGTAAAGAATCCTCCTGTCAATGCAGGGGACACAGGTTTGATCCTGGGATTGGGAAGACCCCCCTGGAGAAGAAAATGGCGACCTACTCCAGTATTCTTGCCTGGGAAATCCCATGGACAGAGGAGCCTGGTGGGCTACAGTCCATGGGGTCGCAAAGAGGTGGACATGACTTCGTGACTAAACAGCAACAATAGTGTGCTACTTTATTTTTTCTATTTCTCTTTTCTTGCTATTACGCACATTTTAAAATATAGATATCATAGACAGGTCTGTATGTTAAATGATCAGCTGTTCTGAGTAGTAGTGACATTAAGACAGAATTGTGTTGAGAAAAGAGTTTTGTGACTGAGTGGGAGTGATTGTCAACGGAGGAGAGTCTTTGGCACCAGTAGAGGAGGTGAAAAGACCCTAGAGACGGACCTGTGTGGCTGTCTCCATGGATTGGTCTCTTAGCCACAGGCCTCCCGTCCTTGTGATAGCATTCACCCTATTCTGAGAATTTGTGTTAATGAAGTTTTGTTACTCTTATAAAAGAAAGCTAAGCTCTGTTGTTTTTTTTCCCCTTAATTCTTTCAGATCCCGGTCTCCAGAATCTCTCCCATGCCGTTTCCTACATCGCAGGTCTCTCCCAGGGCTCGTTTTCCAATCTCCATCACTAGTCCTAACAGAACAGGAGCCAGAACCCTTGCAGACATCAAAGCAAAAGCCCAGCTTGTCAAAGCACAGAGGGCAGCTGCCGCCGCCGCAGCTGCAGCCGCTGCTGCCGCCTCAGTTGGAGGGACCATTCCAGGACCTGGCCCAGGCGGTGGACAGGGTCCAGGGGAGGGGGGTGAAAGGAGAACTGCTAGAGGAGGGGATCCTGACTCAGACAGAGTCAGTGAGCCTGGCAAGGGCCCCGCACTGGAACTGGCAGGAACTGGAAGCAGGGGAGGTCCGAGAGAGCTTTTACCCGCTGGGCCAGACACTCAGCCCCAGTCTGAGACCAGGACCGCAGGCCAGCCACAGCCTCATAGTGGCCCTGGAGCACAACTACAGCAAACCCCCTCAGTGCCTCCCACATCTGCCGTCGGTGGAGCATGTGCCGGTGTCCCCTCACCAGCCCACATTCATGCACTCCCGCCAGCTTTAGGAAAATTAAGTAATGAAAAACTAAATCCCCCCAGGGCAACAGGCACGGTGGCCTCTCTTAGTCAGCCCCAAGCGCCCAGTAACAGTAGGCAGGAGAAAGCACCTCCAGCTCCAGCAGATCCTGCTCTGATCACGGGTGCCTCGCCTGTTCATTTTGCAGCCGCTGGCGCAGTGGAGCCTAAAGCGGGTTCTAGTAAGAATGCCCCAAATCCTCCGGCCTCAGCAGAGATACGTGCTAGCGTTTCAGTGGATACAACTGCCTCCCCTTTAACATCTCTGTTAACAACAGCCACTTTAGAGAAGCTCCCTGTGCCCCAGGTCAGCGTAACCACAGCACCTACCGCATCAGCTCCATCCTTGAGCACTTTGCCGGCAGCTTCTAGCCTTAAAACTCCGGGAACTTCTTCACATATGAATGGACCCATTTCAAGGCCAAGCTCTAATATCCCTGCTAATAATCCTTTGGTAACTCAGCTGCTGCAGGGCAAAGATGTTCCCATGGAGCAAATTCTGCCTAAACCTCTCACCAAAGTTGAAATGAAAACTGTTCCACTCACTACAAAAGAGGAGAAGGGGGTAGGAGCACTCGTAGGTACCAGCGTGACAGAGAACAGCACCAGAGAGGAAGTTCACGAGAGACCGTCCCATCCAGCTGCACAGCACCTGGGTAAAACTTTGCAAAGTAAGCAGCTCCCCCAGGTTCCAAGACCCCTGCAGCTCTTTTCAGGTAAGGATCTAAGGGACTCTGGCATTGACACACACCAGTACCAAGAAGGACTCAGTAAGGCCACCCAAGATCAGATTCTTCAGACTCTCAGCCAGAGGGTTCGGAGGCAGAACATTCTCTCATTTGTGCAGCCCTCGCAGTTCAACTTTACTCACTCAGGTTTCCCGTTAGAGGACATTTCCACAAGCCAGAGGTTCATGCTGGGTTTTGCTGGCAGAAGGACATCCAAGCCTGCGATGGCAGGTCACTACTTACTTAATATTTCCACCTATGGCCGGGGTTCAGAGAGCTTTAGGAGGACCCATTCTTTGAACCCCGAAGACCGATTTTGTCTGAGTAGCCCCACTGAGGCCTTGAAAATGGGATACACAGACTGTAAGAATGCAGCAGGAGATAGTAGCAGCGGGAAGGAAGATGATACTGACGAGGAAAGTACTGGTGATGAGCAAGAATCTGTCCTGGTGAAGGAGGAGCCACAGGCTTCTCAGAGTTCTGGCAAGTGTGATGCGAGTTCAGGACCCCACAGTAGAGAAACCCTGTCCACCAGTGACTGTTCAGCTAAAAAGAATGTGAAGGCAGAGACACCAGTGCCTGAGCAAACCCCTTTAAGTAAGGAGAATTACCTGTTCACTCGAGGCCAAACCTTTGACGAGAAGACCCTAGCCAGAGATTTTATTCAGGCAGCGCAGAAGCAGATGGCTCATGCAGTGAGAGGTAAGACCATGCGGAGCAGCCCAGAGCTTTTCAATTCTACATCTCTTCCTCTGCCTGCAGACAGTCCTACCCATCAGTCTCTCCTCCTCCCACCACTGCAAACCCCAAAGCTGTACGGGAGCCCCACACAGATTGGGCCAAGCTACAGAGGCATGATCAACGTCTCCACCTCATCGGACATGGACCATAACTCCTCGGTCCCAGGGATGCCCGACTGTAGTCAGGTGTCTAGCAATGTTGGTGATGTCATGTCCTTTTCAGTGACTGTCACAGCCATCCCTGCCAGCCAGGCCATGAATGCAGGCAGCCATGGCCAGACCATTCCTGTTCAGGCCTTTCCTGAGGAGAGCAGCATAGAGGACACGCCTTCCAAGTGTTACTGCCGGTTGAAAGCCATGATCATGTGCAAGGGCTGTGGAGCCTTCTGCCACGACGACTGCATCGGCCCCTCCAAACTCTGTGTCTCCTGCCTTGTTGTTCGGTAATGAGATCAGAAGGAGAGCTCTCTGTAAAGGAGACAAGAATGGGGAAGGGTTGACAGATGTGGTTTTTGCGTTCTTTTGGAATCATAGAAATAAACAAGTAGGTTTCAGTTTCAGTTGTCTTAAGAGACAAGTGTTACTTAATCAGGAACACAGAGTACAGATCTTACATTTTAGAGAAAGAGCACCTTGTATAGTAAGTCCAAGTCAAGCAAGACTTTGTGAATTTGTGACAAGTTTGCACTTACAAAATCATGTAAATATGTCACATCTCGTCGTAACGTTTTCCGGGTGTTTAGGTAATGATGTATTACTTTGACTTCAGATTGCGGTTCCCCTTCATGTGACTGAAAAGTTTAATGCCACACATGGCAAAAGGCAGCAATTTCCCTTCTGCCCTTTCCTAAGAGGCCAGGGAAAGGAAGGAGTGGAGGAATGGTCTGAGGAAATGGCTGTTCATGTTGATTATGTCTTGACAGTCTGACCGCAGGCTTTACATAGATTCTTCAGCCTTTGCAGAATTTAGATTGAGGGTTTACTCAGTCCCTTTACCTAGGTGGAACCTGCTCCAGTTCTTATTTTTGGTAAGGCATTAATTTCATGGGTAGTGTTTCTGACTCTGAAAGTTCTGCATTGGTTCTTGGTTTCCACAGGTTAGTCCTGTTGCCAGGCACTCTGCTTGTGGTTTGTGAATCCCTGCCATTCCCTACTCCCACTTCTTGCCCTGAAGAGAGTGTGAACTATGAAAGAGTTGCCTCACTAGACCCCTCAGGTCACCATCCCCTGTGCAGGGCAGTGATTCCAGCAATAATCTCTGAAGATTTGGTCATTCATGGGAGCTTACAAACAAGTTTGAAATACTAGTAGAAAATTAACAGAGAAGTGTCAGTGATAGAGTGTTCTGTTGGGTAAGCAGAGTTAAGGTGCAGAAATTGTTGAACTGAATTTAAGGAACTTTAGAAGACAATTTTAACACTAGAGACAAAGTAGCCCCTCTCTCTCCCCCTCTTCTCTCCAACTTGTTATCTAATGTTCTACAGTCAGCTGTATCTACAGGTAGAAAAACTCATTAAACCACATTTGCCCCATGTTATATCTGTTTTGACCTCCCAGGCATTTGAGGAGGATGGAAGTCATCTTAATTATATTACTTTGAACATATATGTGTGGCATACACACTGTAAAAGTCAGACACTTTTTCCTATTTTAGAAAACATGTCCCCTGCTTTGGATTACTGCTGTCTATACATTAAAGTTTCTAATGTAAAGGGGCTTTAGTGAATGACTAAGGGAACATCTAGAAAGGAAGATAAATCCGCTCCAAATTTTTGTTTGTTCTTTTTTTTTGTTTCCTTTTTGTTGAATCCTGTCTCATAACTGAAGGATTTGTGAATACATGTGTTTAGGTCATGGTTAAAGAAGATGAAAATAAATCTATTATTTACCAGAATTTGGTATGAAAAAGTTGGGGATTGTCAGTGTGCATCGTTTGCATATGGATTTCAAATCTCCTAATTTCATGTGTGTAGAGGACATGTGTTAGTGCCACGTAGCACAATCATCGTCGTGCTTAATATTCAGGATGTAATATATACAAAATGCAGAACAGTTTAAACTCCTTAATTAAGTCACATTCCAAATAGGGGAAGGTAAACAGTAATAATCTTAGCTTTGTCCCCATTGTACTACCCACCCCTCCCTACCTCACCTCAAATTATACATACACTCTTAATACTTTCAAACCCCACAAGAAACTATTTACTTCTGTTTTTTGTTTGTTTCTGATTTTTTTATGGTCCAAAGCAAATAGAGGATTAATATCTGTGTTCTATTTCAGCCAAGACAATTTAATGTTCTTCTAACTTCCCTTTTTCTTCCAGCACACACATAGCTAACAGATAAGAAATCTGCAAGGATCCTAGGATAAGGAGCAAGTTCTCCAGCCAATAACCAGTAGAAATCAAAAACCATGGTTCTGTTCTCAAATTGTCAGTGCCCTGGGTAATCCCAAGGAGTGTTTAAAAGACCTGTTGATAGTTAAAACTCTCCATTCCCAGCTTTCTCACTCCCCACTTTAGTGGCAGGACTGAGGGATGGCCGGCCTGCCTGCCTGCAGTGGTGACTATTTCAGAACTGACCCTACGGTGAACTTGGAACGATCAATTTGGATTTTCAAAATGATTTTTTTTCTTCATGCCTTTTCCTTTCATAGAGTCTCTCCTCCATAGTTCTCTTCATCAAAGGATGGACAGACTAACCAGGAAAGGAGGAAAGGCATCAGGGATTTTCAGGTCCATTTAGAGAGCAAACCATATCGTGCCTATTCATCTTAACCCAGGCCCTTGAAGAGAGGCCCTAAGCAGTACCATTCACCAGATTCTCTTTACAAATAATCCCCAGCTAATAAAATAGTAATCGTCAGTTAAGTGCACTGCCTCAATCTTGGCTAAATGAGAAAATAGATTCTGTTAGATTGGTACAAAATTGAAGGCCGTCTGTTTATCAGTTTGTTTCAAAACAGTGGTGTCACGTAGAAGGTCATCTTACAATGCTGACTGAGCTGAAAGGACAAAAATTAGAATCCGGCTCTTTCAAAAACGAAGCAGTAGGAACAAGAAAACCTTTAAATTACTAGAGTATCATATCCCAGTACCTTTCAAGCAGTTTTTAATCTTAGGTTTTCAGTTACTTTCAGTTCAGTCTGGAATGTGTCTAATAAGTGCTCAGCTTGTTTTTATGGTATTAAGTTGCACTGTTTCCAGTGACTAGTCAGGCATGCTGCCTGATGCTGATGCCTCCAGGGTGTCTTTGCCTTCAGATAACCTTCCACTGTGGGCGGGTCACCTTGGGGAGATGGCATTAATGATGTATCTATCATCTCAGTCTCACTGATGAATATTCTAAGTTGTCTAGTAGAGAAGGCTCCCTGAGTCTTTAAATTTTTTATTAAAATTCTTCCTCCTATTAAAAAGCCAAATAACCTGAAGTTGTTTGCCCTACATAATAACTCATGTTGAAGATACTGAAGCTGTCTGTAGTACCCAGTGTAACATTTTTAAAAAATTAGACCTGGCAGATGGGGAATTTTTCTTGCGGCGGGGAGGGATACTTATATGGGCTGGGAAGGCACACAGTGTACATATCACAAATTTAAATAAATAGAAGAAGACCGTATTGCCTTCCAGGTGAAGGCATAAACTCATTCATAATCGGATAGCTTACCATCCTGATTTCTTACTGCCTTTCTTCACCTAAAAGTCCTGAAGGCCTCTTGGGTGAAATTATTTGTTAAAATGAGGGGGTCTTCTCTGGTTATGACATCACTGTTTAGAGCTCTGTCAGTAAGCAGTACTAGGGTTTTCTCTGCGACCTAGGGATTTCAATTCACAGCAAGAAGTCTCCCCATTTCATTACAACAATATGCTAAGTAAAAAAAAAAAAACTTGGCCAAGGGTAGCTTTCAGCTCAATTCATAGAATAGTCCAAAGAGACTCTGAGAAATATGGTAATAAGCAGGGATCTTTGCTACCGTGTTTCAATACCTACATAACCTATTGAAAGAGAACAATAGGTAAAACAGTTCTAAAGTTGAAGTAAGAGCTTCATAGATTCTTGGTTACTTTATTTTTTTTAATGCTTTACATTTGATACAACTATTAAAGATCAATTTTAAAAAATAGCTTTCCAGTAATATATTTTAAGTAATATATATTTTAATATCTATGTAAAAAGTGACAGTGGAAGACTTTGAATTTCTCATATAAGGTGTGTTTAATGTAGGACCTCACTGTTAAGGCACAAATTATTTCAAAGAAAGTTACTCAAAGACACTCAGATTATTTCCAAAAAAAAAAAAAAAATGCAATAAGGGGAAGTTTTGGAGTTTATTTTTTATTTTAAAAGAATATTGACTTATTTACCACAAGCTATTTTTTTTCCTTCTGGCTTAAAGGTTTGTAGAGACTGGTTTGGTAAATGCTAAACTTTTGTGTCTTTTGCCTTTTTAAAGGAATTGTTAACATTGGAATTGAGGGTATGTACAGAGAAGTTGGTGTCAACACCATTTAAAAACATATTTTTTCACAAGTATAGAAAAATCATTTTACATAAGAATTTTAAGTATTTGCAATAAATATATGTATATAGATTGTATGTATTCATATATTCTTATTTTTCATTTTATTATTAAGTAAAAGATAATTAAAGTGAAAATGAACAACCGTGGAGTTTTTGATGCATCTTGAGGTCTGACATACATGTGAAAGTGGTGTGGGTGAGGGCCCTCAGTTGTTGCCTTATACTACTATTGGAAGATTACCAACAGATTGCACAGAAGATAGTAAAATGAGAAATTTGTGATAAATCAGGGTAGTGTATTTCTTTCAGAACTCTAGTAAAAACATTACGTTCTCCCAATCTGTCTGTCTCTGTGCTTTCACCTTTAAATTTGTTTTCTCTCCTAACCACCTCCTGCTGGGAAAGTGCATTCTTTTTTAATGTAGTCTGCTTCTAAGACAAAGAATGATAAGGAAATACCTGTAAGGGGGGAAGTAGGTTTTTCTTTTTTCACAGAGGTTAATTCATTAACCTCTGCCACCACCTTCAGGCCATAGGGTTTACATGAAGAAATAATCTCGTGAAGATAATAGAAATCATTCTGTTTTCCTTCTTTGAGAATGAATTTCATAGCCGGTTTTATGTTTTTTCCAATTGATCTGGAGATAGAAGTGCTAAGAAAACTTGAATGTTGCTCTTCCTAATGCCAAGAAATATGTTTATGGAAATGAGGACTGAGCCAAATGTTAGAGGAGAGGTTAACCACATACCTGGAGTCCTGCTCTCCAGAAGTCATTTTGAGATTGTAAATATTTAGTTCTAGGATATGACTGAGGAGCAGAAGGATACCTAGTCACTCGTTGGAAATAAAGATATATAGCCCGTTCTTTAAAAATGAATAATATATAGCTTTATTGGTGACCTGAAAGGAAGTAAGGTCAGAGTTTGAATAATATATCTTAATGACCTATGAAACACTTAATTGTAGTTTACTAGTTCTCCCCATAATTGCTGTGGTGAAAAATTGCAATTTTTGGAAATTAGAATACATAAATACTTAAAGGAGTATGCCACTTTGGGTATACTTATCTTCCTGACCAGGGATAAAGCGCATGCTCCCTGCATTCTGGGTGCAGAGTCTTAACCAGTGGACCAACAGGGAAGTCCCAAGAATGTTTTCCTAATAGCCTTATTTTTAAAAAATTGAAAACTCATACATAGGGTTGCTCAAACATGTTGAAAATAGACGCCTAAGAGAACAGCACTAAATCTTTGCTGAAAAAACACTATTTCTAAAGGAAAAAAATCCTCAGGGAACATGTGCCTCCTCATAATTCCCATATTTGGTAGATAAGAATGAAAGTGAAATATTTCAAAGTGTGTGAACCAATTCATGATAACCATTTATAAAAATGTGCCATGCCCCCCCCCCCCCAATTTCTAATGCATACTTAGTGTTATTCCTACCTACCTCACGGGAAGTAAAATTCATGTTCAGGTAGTGACATAGGACCTCAAGGACTGGAGTTGATTGAGAAAGCAATACACCAGAACACAGCTTCAAATTGGATCCCCAGCTTTCCTTTATTTACATCACAGAGTCTTAGAAACCTGTGTTCATTGCTTTTTAACACTAGTTGACCAAGAGTGGTCTCCACAAATCAAATTCCACAGTGTTTTCTAGTTGTTTCTGTACATAAATCATGATGTTCGAATATCTTTTGAACACCTATGTGTGAAGCACTGTGCTAAATAAGCAAAGGTAAAAGCAGTCATGTAAACGGCTTTCCTAAAGGAGTAACCATATAGCATGTGTCTAGTTCAGAGCTCAAGGAGTAGTATATGCTATTTCCCAAGATACATTGGAAATTTAATAAGTAAATGAAAAAAAAAAAAAAGAACTATGAAATAGAGGTCATTGAGGCACTGAGCAAAGCACAGTGGCAAAACAGGAAGAAAGAAAAGGGGCATTGCCCCTGCATGAAAATTGAGTGTGGAAGTGAGCCAGGTTGATAAAATTTACCACCTTTTGACCACTATCATTTGAAGATCTAGAGATTAATAGAAATTTCAAGAAATCTCTTGGTAAGACCAAGATTAAGAAAGTCATTCTGTTCAGTATGTCAGTAAAGATACTTCATCTCATTTTCAGCTAACACTTTTTTAACAGTTTGGTGAATAAAGCAGCTTTCCTGTCAAACTCAAAATAAGCTAAAGGAAATAAAAGAGCTTGATTTCCATCTTGTAAACTGGTGAGAAGGAAGTATATTCATTTAAAACTTAAAAAGATATTTTCATCCCCTTTCCCCTCCATTATGGATACAATTAATGTTCTTTTCATTCTAATATTGTAGAATTGACTTTTTCCACCCCCTTTTTACACAGAACTTGAATTAAAAGAGGCTTCAGCAGGACACTTGCCCTTCTAAAGTGGCCTAAATCCTAATTCTTTGTGACTTTCCAGTAGAATTTAAAAGGATAAATTTATTTTCTCAGTGCTTATTTTTGAACTTTCTTTACCTGGATTATGGGTTTGCAGCTTGAATTTCTGTATTCCGAAATATCCATGTTCACCTTTCAGTAAAAAAGGTATTAAGTGTATTCCACCATGTAATCCAGTCTCAATTCTGTCCAGGAAGCAAGAGGGTGGATACCCTGTGTTTTCCTTATACGTAATGACCTTAAACAGAAGACTGGGTTCCTTTTATAAGGACTGTATAAGCTAAGGAATCTCTGTACCACTGTGTATCTCTCAGTCTTAATCTAAAAGGGGCATGCCTACAAACATTTCCTTGTCACAGATTAAACTTGGAAGAGAGAGCTGATCAGCTGTTGAGGTGGGCTGTGACTAGATAACCGGCACTCATGAAGAATAACTGCAAATTGAGCTTTCCTGGTTCTTCAAGCTCAAAAAAAACTGAAGGGAAAATCCTGATTTTCATCTTGGCTGCAAAGCTTAGTGAGTGCCTAGGGAAGAAGAAAGATAAATCCAAGATTGGATTTAAGATAGATTAAAACTGAAAATTATTTTTATCCTTTTACTGAAACTTTTATTTTTTAAGGTTTTGGATTCCTATAATATGAATTGCCATGAGTGGAACATGGAATTTGATGTGAGGCATTTTGTGGGCTAAGTGATGGTTTTCTATTCAACTATATTATCTAGGGACAGCTTTTGCCACTGCTCAGCATTTAAGGTTGTGCACCTGTGGCTAAGTGATGCAGACATTGGCTCAGACAAATTCTAAACCAACTAGAGCACTTGGATCCTCTTTGTAAATATTTAATATTCAGATTAGCCCAATAAGAAAGCAATGCACTAAATGCTATTAAAATACCTGGAGATACTTTAGAACTATTCTACACACAGTCTATGTCCTTCTTATGGAAAGTGTGGTATGTAAAATCTTATATTTCTTGGGTCAATTCTTTAAAAAAAAAAACCAACAGTGTCTAATGTTTTCAGAGCTTAGAAACACTAGAGTTGGACTTGAACTCCATGTCAGCCATTGTTTTCATTTTAGGTTTTCAGGCGTAGTGGTTTGAAAGGAACCCAGCTGAATCCACATGTAACCATTTTGAACAAGCTTTAAATTAATGAAACTTACTAAGTCTCAAAATTGGTTTCCTGTTCGTTGTATACAGAGACAGAATCTGCACTGAAAAGGACCTGACAGTTTTACTCTGATAATAATATTGAAGAGCAAGTTTGTTATTAGAAAGTTTGTTATGAAATTTTTAGAACCCATGAAAGATCTAGAGTACATGATAAATGAAACTCTAGAAATTAAAAACTTTTAACCATAAGTGCTACGACCTATTTTTTTTAAACCCATATTAATTCTGTGATTCATTACATCATACCCTAAGACTTTCACCAGCACCAAGAGAAATCAGAATGGAAGAAATGACCTTAGCTGGTCTTACTTTAAAATTTTTGTACACATAGGCCTTAGCACTTTGACAGATAAAGCTCTGCCTTTTAGCTCCTTCTCACTCGTCTTTATTCTTCCTACTTTTAGACTGTTCCTCTTATTGGTCGTATAAAACTACCTTCAGGATTGAATGTATAATAATGTTTCTGCACATGGACAAACTGTATTTTATCTTAATGACTCATTTTATGTTGAATAAAGGCATACCGTTTTACTCTAGTGACTGACTGTGCCTTTTCTTTTCCAAAGAAACCAGACACCATATTGAATGACTCAGCTGCTTATTTCCCCTTCCCCTGTACCTGATTGCACAGTTGTTCCTGGGTCCTGGCTAACTTTGGGTACTACAGAGAGTACCAGGCAGAGAACTCAACATGAGCCATAAAGAGTTAATGTATTTCAAAACTTAAAAGGAAACCCATACTACAAAGAGACAGTGGCATAATGACAGAAATGGAAGCAAATGGAATAGAGAGCCCAGAAATGAACCTTCAAATACATGGTCAAGTAATTGTTTATAACGGTGCCAAGAGAAATCAATGAGAAAAGGGCAGTCTTTCAGTAAATGTTGGGAAATTTTGATATCCATGTGCAAGAAAGTAAAATTGGACCCTTCCTCTACATCATACATAAAAACTAACTCAAATGGATGAAAGACTTAAACATAGCTAAAAGTCTTTTAAAGAAAACAAGAAAAATCATATTTGGATTTGACAATGATTTCTTGGATATGATGCCAAAAGCACAGGTGAAAAAAGATAAGTTGGGTTTCATTAAAAATTAAAAACTTGTGAATCAAAGGGTATAATCAACAGTGAGAAGACAGCCCACAGAATGGGAGAAAATATTTACAAATATTAAATCAATATTCAGAGTATATAAGAAATTCTAAAACATAACCAATTTAAAAAGTGCTTGAATAAAGGACTCGAGTAAAGGACTTGTATCAGTTCAGTTCAGTCGCTCAGTCGTGTCTGACTCTTTGCAACCCCATGAATCAGCACGCCAGGCCTCCCTGTCCACAACTCCCGGAGTTTACCCAAACGCAAGTCCATTGAGTTGGTGATGCCATCCAGCTGTCTTATCCTCTGTCATCCCCTTCTCCTCCTGCCCCCAATCCCTCCCAGCATCAGGATCTTTTCCAATGAGTCATCTCTTTGCACGAGGTGGCCACAGTATTGGAGTTTCAGCTTTAGCATCAGTCCTTCCAATGAACACCCAGGACTGATCTCCTTTAGGGTGGACTGTTGGACGTCCTTGTAGTCCAAGGGACCCTCAAGAGTCTTCTCCAACACCACAGTTCAAAAGCATCAATTCTTTGGTGCTCAGCCTTCTTCACAATCCAACTCTCACATCCATACATGACCACTAGAAAACCATAGCCTTGACTACTAGATGGACCTTTGTTGCCAAAGTAATGTCTCTGCTTTTTAACATGCTATCTAGGTTGGTCATAACTTTCCTTCCAAGGAGTAAGTGTCTGTTAATTTCATGGCTGCAATCACCATCTGCAGTGATTTTGGAGCCCCCAAAATAAAGTCTGACACTGTTTCCACTGTTTCCCCATCTATTTCCCATGAAGTGATGAGACCAGATGCCGTGATCTTCATTTTCTGAATGTTGAGCTTTAAGCCAACTTTTTCACCCTCCACTTTCACTTTCATCAAGAGGCTTTTTAGTTCTTCACTTTCTGCCATAAGGGTGGTGTCATCTGCATATCTGAGGTTATTGATAGTTCTCCCAGCAATCTTGATTCCAGCTTGTGCTTCTTCCAGCCCAGTGTTTCTCATGATGTACTCTGCATATAAGTTAAATAAGCAGGGTGACAATATACACCTTGACGTACTCCTTTTCCTATTTGGAACCAGTCTGTTGTTCCATGTCCAGTTCTAACTGTTGCTTCCTGATCTGCATACAGGTTTCTCAAGAGGCAGGTCAGGTGGTCTGGTATTCCCATCTCATGAAGAATTTTCCACAGTTTATTGTGATCCACACTGTCAAAGGCTTTGGCATAGTCAATAAAGCAGAAATAGATGTTTTTCTGAAACTCTTCCTTTTTCCATGATCCAGATGTTGGCAATTTGATCTTTGGTTCCTCTGCCTTTTCTTAATCCAGCTTGAACATCTGGAAGTTCACGGTTCATGTATTGCTGAAGCCTGGCTTGGAGAATTTTGAGCATTACTTTACTAGCGTGTGAGATGAGTGCAATTGTGTGGTAGTTTGAGCATTCTTTGGCATTGCCTTTCTTTGGGATTGGAATGAAAACTGACCGTTTCCAGGCCTGTGGCCACTGCTGAGTTTTCCAAATTTGCTGGCATATTGAGTGCAGCACTTTCACAGCATCATCTTTCAGGATTTGAAATAGCTCAACTAGAATTCCATCACCTCCACTAGCTTTGTTCATGGTGATGCTTTCAAAGGCCCGCTTGACTTCACATTCCAGGATGTCTGGCTCTAGATGAGTGATCACACCATCATAATTATCTGGGTCGTGACGCTCTTTTTTGTACAGTTCTTCCGTGTATTCTTGCCACCTCTTCTTAATATCTGCTGCTTCTGTTAGGTCCATACCATTTCTGTCCTTTATCAAGCCCATCTTTGCATGAAATGTTCCCTTGGTATCTCTAATTTTCTTGAAGTGATCTCTAGTCTTTGCCATTCTGTTGTTTTCCTCTATTTCTTTGCATTGATCGCTGAGGAAGCCTTTCTTATCTCTCCTTGCTATTCTTTGGAACTCTGCATTCAGATGCTTATATCTTTCCTTTTCTCCTTTGCTTTTCACTTCTCTTCTTTTCACAGCTATTTGTAAGGCCTCCTCAGACAGCCATTTTGCTTTTTTGCATTTCTTTTCCATGGAGATGGTCTTAATCCCTGTCTTCTGTACAATAGGTCTCCAAAAATGTACAGGTAGCCAAGAAGCAAATGAAAATATGCTCAACCTCGCTAATCACTAAAAGGAAATACAAAGCAAAACTACAATGAGATATGACTTCACACATATTAGGCTAGCTATATTGTCAAAAAATAAAACTAGGCAAGAATGTAGAAAAATTGAATCCTTGTGCATTGGTGGTAGAAATATAAATAGGTAAAACAACTATGGAAAATGGCATAAATGTTTCTTAAAAAAAATAAATGGAAGTACCCAATGATCCAGCAATTTCTGGATGTATGCCAAAAAGAAATGAAGGCAGAAACAGGTATTTGTAAACTAATGTTCCAAGCAACATTATTCACAGTAGCTAAAAGGTGGAATGACTCGAATGAATGAATATCTAATGTAGCATATACATATGGGGTATTATTCAGTTTTAAAAAAGGAATGAAATCCTGACACATAGTACAACATGGATGAGCCTTGAGGACATTATGCTAAGTTAAATAAGCCAGGCATAAAAGGACAATGGATTCCATTTATATGAGGTGCAATAGAATAGTCAAAATTCCTACAAAGTAGAATGGTGGTTGCCAGGGAGTAAGGGTAGAGGGGGACTGGGAGTTAGTGTTTAAAGTTCTAGAGATGGATGGTAGCAATGGTTGCATAATGGTGTGAAAGTACTCAATGCCAACTGTACATTTGAAACTGTACTCTTGAAAATAGTTAAAATGGTATATTTTATGTTTATCTTACCACAATGGAAACAAAAGCAAAAGAAAACTGAAAGAGAAATTAAACTTGTGTGACATTTTCTTATCTGAGCAAAGAGAAGATTAATTTGAAAGATTTTAAGGAAATAGCATAAGTTCCACCCATGGAGTTAAGAAAAACTCTATAGCACTAGAGAAACTAGTGATGATCTTAGAAGAAGCCATATATCTTTGAGGAAGCAAAACTTTTGGAGACCACCCTGTGCAACAACTCAGAAAAGTGTCCTTGGACCTAAGCTGAGAATAGAACCAAGTACAACCAGGAACCCTGCTATTTAACTTTTATGCAAGAGTATATCATGTGAAATGCCAGGCTGGATGGGTTATGAGCTGGAATCAAGATTGCTGGGAGAAATATCAACAACCTCAGATAGGCAGATGACACCACCCTAATGGCAGAAAGCAAAGAGGAAATAAAGAGCCTCTTGATGAAGGTGAAAGAGGAGAGTGAAACATTGGCTTAAAACTCAACATTCAAAAAACTAAGATCATGTGGCATCCAGTCCTATCACCTCCTGGAAAATAGATGGGGAAACAATGGAAATAGTGGCAGACTTTATTTTCTTGGGCTCCAAAATCACTGCAGATGGTGACTGCAGCCATGAAATTAAAAGACACTTGCTCTCTGAAAAAAAAGCTATGACAAACCTAGACAGCGTATTAAAAAGCAAAGACATCACTTTGCCAACAAAGGTCCATCTAGTCAAAGCTATGATTTTTCCAGTAGTCATTTACAAATGTGAGAGTTGGACCATAAAGAAGGCTGAGCACCAAATAATTGATGCTTTCAAACTGTTTCTGATGGAGAAGACTCTTGAGAGTCCCTTGGACAGCCAGGAGATCAAACCCAGTCAATCCTAAAGAAAATCAGCCCTGAACATTCACTGGAAGGACTGAAGCTGAAGCCGAAGCTCCAGTACTTTGGCTATGTGATGTGAAGAGCCAGCTCATTAGAAAAGCCCCTGATGCTGGAAGATTGAGGGCAGGAAGAGAAGGGGACAACAGAAGATGAGATGCTTGGATGGCATCACCAACTCAATGGACATGAGTTTGAGCAAACTCAAGGAGGTAGGGAAGGACAGGGAAGTCTGGTGTGCTGCAGTCCGTGGCACAACGGAGTCAGGCACAACGGAGCACACGCACACACAGTGTATTAAGTTTGATGGTCACTAAAAGTTTTTTCTAGATGCCCTTCATCAGGCTGAGGATATTCCCTTCTGTACCTGCTGAGGATTAGGTTTTGTTTTTTCTTTTTACTCAGGAGTGGAAATTGTATTTTGTCAAGTGCTTTTTCTGCATCTGTTGATTTGATATGGGTTTTCTTTTTCATTTTGTTAATATTATGAATTATGTTGTTTGGCTTCAGAATATTAAACCAACTTTGGATTCATTGATTTTCTCTATCGGTTTTTCTGAGTTTTTTTCATTGATTCCTGCTCTATCTAACACGTATTATTATGTTTCATTTCTTTTGCTTATTTTAGGTTTAATTTGTTCTTTTTTGTCTAATGTCTTAATATAGAAGCTGATGTCATTAATGAGATGTCATTAATTTAATAATTTAATTTTTTATAATGTTTAGTACATATAAATTTCCCCCTAATTACTCCTTCAGTAGCAGGCCAACTGTTTTGATATGCTGTTGCTTCATTTCTCTGCAGTTCAAGATACATTCTAACTTTGATTTTGATTTCTTCTTTGACCCATGTGTAATTTAGAGATGTGTTATCTAGTTTCAAAGTATTTGAAGAATTTTCAGGTATCAATCTCTTACAGATTTCTATTTTAATTTCATTAAAGCCAGAGAACATAGTTTTTAAAAGCTTTTTATTTTACATTAGAGTATATAGCTGATGGACAGGGGGGCCTGGCATGCTGCAATTCATGGGGTCTCGAAGAGTCAGACACGACTGAGTGACTGAACTGAACGGAACTGAACTGATATAGCTGATTAACAATGTTGTGATAGTTTCAGGTGGACAGCAAAGGGATTCAGCCATGCATGTACATGTATCCATTCTCCTCCAAATTCCCCTCCCACCCAGGATGCCATATAACATTGAGTAGAGCAGAGAACACATTTTGTGTGACTTGAAGTCTTCTAAATCTATTGACTTGTTTTATGGCTCATAACACGGAGTATGTTTGAAAAGAAAAGTGTGTAGTCTGTTGCATTATGTACCATAGGTGTCAGTTAAGTCAATGTGGTTGATAAATTTGTCCATATTTTTATTGATTTTTCTGTCTACTTGCTCTATATCAATTATTGAGAAAGGAATATGGAAATTTTCAACTACAGCGGTAGATTCCCCTCTCTTTGCAATTCTTTCAGTTTTTGATTTGTGAATTTTTAATAAACTTTTTTTTAGAGTACTTTCAGAGGTTACAGCAAAATTGAAGGGAAGGTATGGAGCATTAACATACTCCCACAACCGTCCTGACTACCAACCTCCCACACCAGAGCTGTGTATTTGTTAAAACCCACTGGCACATCATTATCACTCAAAGTTCATAGTTTACATTAGTGTTGTACCTTCTATGGGTTTTGACAAATGGATAATGACTTTTATCCACCATTATAATGTGGTACAAAGTGATTTCACTGCCCTAAAAATCCTGTGAGCTCCACCTATTCATCCCTTTCCTTACCCCCAACACCTGGCAAACACTAATCTTTTCATTGTCTCCATTATTTTGCCTTTCCTAGAATGTCATGTATTGAAATCATACTGTACATAAACTTTTCAGATTGCCTTCTTTCAGTAATATGCATTTAAGATTCCTCCATGCCTTTTATAAAATTTCTTTAACCATTCATCCATCGATGGACACTGAGGTTGCTTCCATATGTTGGCTATGAAAACTGATGCTGAAGTGATCTTTGGGGTGCATGTGTTCAAGCTAGTGTTTTTGTTTTCTTTGGATGAATAACAAGAATTGGAATCGCTAGATCATATGTTGGTCTATTTTTTAATTTTTGAGGATCTTCCGTACTGTTTTCTGCAGCGGCTGTACCAGTTTATATTCCTGCCAACAGTGCATTCCTCACCATCATTTGTTATCTCTTGCCTTTCTGATAACAGCTCTTCTAACAGGTATGAGGTAATATCTCGTGGTTTTGACTTGCATCTCCCTGAGGCTTAGTGATGTTGAGCATCTTTTCCTGCACCTCTTGCCCATCTGTATGTCTTCTTTGGAAAAATGTCTATTCAGAGCTTCTGCCCAGTTTTTAATTACCCTGATTGTTTTCTTGCTATTAAGTTGTATGAATTTTTTACATATTTTAGATATTAACCCCTTATCAGATATAAGATTTACAAATATTTTCAACTACTTAATAAGTTGCCTTTTAATTTTGTTGATGATTTCCTTTGCTGTGCAGAAGCTTTTTAGTTTGATGTAATGAACTTAAAAGAAAAAAAGGCTAGCTTGAAGTAGAAACCTGAGCTATAACTTCTTTGTTTTAGCCAGTTTTCATGCTTCTCTCCTAGGGCAATAAGCTTCAATCTCATTGATTGACTGAAAGGCTTGGCCAGAGTTAGGGAGAAGCTAGAGGATGAGTTACTGAGAAGGGAAAGTACATTATTATCCAATAACTATGAATCACATGTGCTAATTAGTTGAAGAAAACTTTCAAAGCATCGAGATAGATGATATGAATGCAAGTCCATCCATGTGTATGTGGTAACTGGAATTTTATGATGGGATGAGTTGCAGAAAAAAAGCCTATAGAAATCTCAATCTTCTTTTTCAGTTCTGCATGGTAGGAGTTCAGTATATCTATGCTGAATTAGGTAGAAACCTTAATTTGCAATTTTAAAAATTTATTTTACACTTGTGAGAGAAATAAAATAAGGGCAAAGAAGTTTTTTTTAAGTCTTATCAGAAAAAAAGGAAGAGTTAAATATTTTAATTTCAAATTATATCAAAAAATTGATGTCAAACTATCCTAAAAGGATTACATTTTAAAAGTTGAAGGGATAAGTAAAGGCAGATCAATATGATATACTCTTTTAAGTACACTTGTTGGGAATTTTTTAAATGCTCTTTAAACATCACTTCTCCCCAATTATTTGCAAATACATATTTTAAACAATTAGATAAGCAGTGTATCTTTTTATTTATTAAATCAATTTTTCTTTAATATTATATTGAAAATAGTAATATTTGTGATCAAATATCTATTGAGCATTAACCATGTGCTTGAGGACTGAGAAAAACAGTGGATCTAGAGAGATGGAGGAGAGAGAACATGATGACGTACTTCCTAAGAGTGACAGAACCTCGCATGTCAGAGTTAAGTGGCTCTGGCCCTCTGTAATGGGGGAAATTTGGGTGCTTCTCTTATTTATGGCAATTCCTCCATCTGTTTCACACATCTATAGTTCATAAAGTGCTAACAAAATTTATCCCATTTCATCTTCATCACTGTCCTGTGAGGAAGAGGTTACCATGCTTATTTAACATACAAAAATCTGAGAATCAAGCGGGATAAAGGTCCTCAGTCAGCAGAGTCTGCGTGGCAGAGCTAGGGGAGGAGCCCTGTTTCCTGGACACCAGCTGCACCAGCGCCCTGCTTCGGTAAAGAGGAGAGCACGCCCTGCCTTGCCTTAGCATTCCCCCTCTGATACTGCCGACTCCTAGGGAGGAGTCCCAGTCTCCTTTAGGGGAAAGAAAGCTCTGCAATTAGACTAAATATAGTCTGGGAGAGGCAGCCTCTCATTTGGACTAATTATCCTGTCACCCATCGGAAGAACAAAGAGTGAAGAATTTTCAGGCCTCATCACTCCAGCTCCTCTCACCAGCTGGGGCTTCCATATAAAAGGTCTGACCTCCAGGCCGGGAGACACACGTTGTTAACAGAGCAGACTGAAGTGACTGAGGAGCTGACTGGCAGGCTGACTGGGGATCCTCTGGGCTGGCCCAAGGGAGACCATGGCAGGGACGAGACTGCTTCATTCTCGGGCACAACGACTCTATTGAGAACTGGAGGCAGATTGGCCTGGTGAGAACTCCCTCTGTCCAGATGGGAGACAGAGAACAAGGGGAGGCCCTCAGCGAACCATGTAGCCTGACAGTCAGCTGTGTGCTCCATTGATAACCGGTTTTGCAAAGCTCTTCTTGTTCTTCCATCTAACCAACCCTTACATGCTGGGTTCAAGGCATGTGGAAAGTGAAAGTCACTCAGTTGTGTCTGATTCTTTGGGACCTCATGGGCTATACAGTCCGTGCAATTCTCCAGGCCAGAATACTGGAGTAGGTAGCCTTTCCCTTCTCCAGGGGATCTTCCCAACCCAGGGAACAAACTCAGGTCTCCGGCATTGCAGGTGGATTCTTTACCAGTTGAGCCACAAGGGAAGCCCAAGTATACTGGAGTGGGTAGCCTATCTCTTCTCCAGCGGATCTTCCAGACCCAGGAATCAAACTGGGGTCTCCTGCATTGCAGGCAGATTCTTTACCAACTAAGCTATCAGGGAAGTCTTGCCAAGGTAAGTGGGGTGTTTATTAAATATCATGCCATAAGGAAGCCAGGAGATATGCTACCTGAATCCCTAAGTGTTGAATTGAAAACCAAAGTTAGTGAAATTCAGGAGAATGAACGTACTTTGGTCAAGATGTGTGCTTACACCAGTAAGGTTTGAGGTTAAAAAGAGTTTTGTTATTGAAGGCCAATATATCAGGGCAAGCAATGAAATATTGTCTCAGGGGAGCTTTTTTAAAGTCTTATTTGGTATTAGAGCAGTGCTATAGAACACACGGCAGCAGCCAGTAACAAAATTTTTAAAATGAAGAATGAGGCTTAATAGAACACAAAATTCTGTTAAGCACCAGTACTACAAATGATTCCGGTTAAGTCACTTTCTGTTGTGGATGATTTTACGATAGAGCCATAACATCTGTGGGTGGGCTCAGACCAACTGTTTCATGCGAGAATCTGGACCAGCACACCTAACATTTGAAACAAGTTCCAAGTGAAACAGTCCACTGGAAAAAAAATATTTTGCACATTTCAGATCAGATGTTTGCACATTTTAAAATCAAACCTCATTTCTAAGAAAAGACATGTAGCTCATTCAGCCAATGGCAAGTGAAATACAGAATTCAAAGTGCTCACGTCACAGTTAGAATCATCATTCGACCCATCCCTGAGTGGGGACATGAGTCATACATCCTGTGTCTGGTACTGACTAGTAGATATTCAAACTTCATCATCAACAACAACAGTATGTATTTACTGACAATCCACTCTGATAAGGGGAATGAGCCTGAGAAATTAGTTTTGAATTTCATGAACACATCTTCTTCAGATCTGCTTCAACACAAAATTTTGCTTCAGAACCCAGGAATGAAACAGGAGCTCCCACCTCTACCCAGAAGCTGGAGGAGAGAGAAGTAGGCTGGGATCCAATGCCGGGCTTCTGGAAAGAAGTATAGAAGGGAAAGAAGTAAACAGTTGGGGAGCCAGGGCTCTTAAAGCCAGGAAATTTAAGACTGGTTGTTTCCCTTCTTTGCGTGCTTGTTCCCTCCTGTGAACCCTCTGCCTTTGGTTCTTCCCTCTCCCTCCCTGACTCCATCTCCTTCTGGCTTCATTTTATTTTGCCTTGTTCTTGCTCACTCTCGGCTTTGTCCAAAATTTTACTGCAGAATGTATGTGAGAGAGCCATCAGATCAAAAACCAGTCACTCTGAAAGCCTAGACCATCCTAAAGACCAAATTGGATTAACTATGCCCAGACAAGCTTTTAAAATAAAGGAAGAAAACCAAATGAACTGAAAATTTGGGTTCAGTGGCCTTGAAATAATGTCGCATCTTTGCATACCTTGGTAGGGTTTTCGAACGGTAGAAAAGACAGTCTTTTCCAGGAGACTTTCGTTTGAAAATTTACTTCTCTAAGAGACTCAGTCAAGTATATGCTCACCAAATGTGGGTATAGTGCTGGATACTCGGCAGCAGACTCCCAGGTCAGTTCTCTCTGCCCTGAGAGGGCACTTCTGGAGAGAAACGTGTTTCTGGATGGAGAATTTGGAAGGGTCTCCTCCCCTCTCAGGCCTCTGACACAGGCAAGTGGCTTAGAGCATAGAGCCAAGGGACAGTGTTTCTAACACTTGTAAGGGTGATACATTTCTCTCCCTTTGTAGCCAAAAATAACAGATTGAAGACAGAGTAGTCCCTTTTAGACCGTGGTTTCTAAGTCTTGGCATTTTGATATTTGGGCCTGGATGAGATTGTGCTGGGGGCTGTTTTATGCTCTTTGGGATATTTAAGAGCATCCCTGGCCTATACCCATGAGATGCCAGTATCACACTCCCCAACACCCCCAGGTTGTGACAACAACAACAAAAAATGTCTCCAGACATTGCCAAGTATCTGCTGGGCAGCCAAGTCAACCCTGGTTAAAAATCCCTTCTTTAGAGAAGGGAATTGAATAGTCTGTTCCAAAATATAGAAAGAAGATCTTAAATGTTTTAAAATGCTTAGGGAAAGAGGATTGTTTAGGAAAAATAGGATGATAGCTTAATTTTCATACCTTCTGAGCTGCTCCAAGCTGTTATCTCTGCTAAACTATATGCTTCATAAGGGCAGGGACAACAGGCATCTTATTTACTGCCATATCCTATGACCCAGTATAGTGTCTAGGACATAATAGGTGCTTAATAAACATTTGTGGAATACACCATTTAATAAGCAAATACTATACGTAAAGCACCAAGACACAGTCCTATATTAACCCTAATCCTTACAACAACATTAGTAGAATGGGCATTAAAAGTAAAACTCTTTAATAAAGCAAATTCAGATATCACATAATTGCTGACTCCTAATTCCTGTCCTTCTCCCAGCCTCTATTCTCAAATGGGATGAGCTAAAGTTCTTACCAACCAGAGTAGAGAGAGCTGCAACCTTCTCTGGGGAGGTGAGGAGGCAGAGTGAGTCCCCACGTCCTCACTATGCTTCCAGCCAGATTTCCCTGGATCCAAAAGACACAATGGATGCCAGGGAGCATAGAGATTCCTGGAAATATCGCTGCTGTCCTGGGAACTTGACCAGTCACAGGATCCATACTTGTCCTATAAGTATTTAAACCAGAGTAAACAATGTCCAGGTGGCACCAAACCACAGCCGAGACTCGTACCCAGAACCCAAACCTGAGTCATTTCATTAACTTCTCAAAATGGGCCCTCGCATTTTATAAGACTAATTTCTTTCGCCTACCCATCTTTTACTGTGTCATCTCTAAGGCACAAATGAGGAAACTGAGGCTTTACAAGATTGCATGCCTTGTCCAGAAACACAAAGCTCCTAGGTGGTCACACAAGATTTGAATCGTGCAAGGCTGGGCTGACTCCAAGTTCTTTTGCCACATACTTTTCTAGATCAGAGTTGGTGGTGGCCATTCCTGCATTCCGTGTGTTATGATTCCTTGAATGGTCTGGGATGGGAGGCTGTCAGATTCTTTATTGTGTGGACTCGGGAGGGGAAGATGAACAGGACCTGGTTTGGAGCCAACAGCCTCGAAGCTATGCCAAGCTAGAGCGCAGCAGGCATCCCAGGATGAAGAGCAGGCAGGACTGGACTGGCCTGGTAGGAACAGGCAGAGGCGAAAATGCAGCGTCAATTGTGGATCTGAACAAGGTGAGGCAGAACCCAGATCAGTTGCCTGCTCATGGCTCCAAAGGCAGATAGGACCACTGAGTGGGCCACTGCCTTTTAAAGAGGCCTGAGTAGAATGCCTAGATGAGCCACAGGTCTGGGCAACTTGTCAAGACTCCCCTACCCCTGGGGGAAGGTGTGGTATTGGGGAGCATGCGTGTTAAATTATGTTCATATACATATGTTCTCAGGAAAGAAACCTGGCCAGGTCCTGGACTGAACTGGTGTTCCTTACTCATATTATTTGTTATTTTTTAGAACTCTCTCATCCTTTAAAAAGATATTATACTTTGGGCAGCTGTGTGGTCACCAGTCTTGTGGATTGTGTCTATGAGTGGTGCCAGAGATTACATACAGACCAGGAGTTCAGCTGGTTACAGAAGCCAAGGACACAACTGTTTCTAGCAGAGACGGTTGAAGTTAAGATGCTTTAATTCAAGGAGGAGCCACGGGGCCCAACGACTCCATCTTCCTTAACAGGGAATCCCATCGCAGGGACTGGGAGGTGTAAACTAAGCCAAAGGAAATAGAACAGAAACACGGTCCAAATGAGCCAGTGGTGATGAAACGAGATCCACAGGGATAGTTTCTTCCCAGACAAGAGAGCAGGTGGCAGGCAGAGTAATGACATGGGGTGGAGCTCACCTTTCCCCTCCTCGCAGGCAGAGCTGCTGTTTAAGATGGGGGAGATACATAGACTGGTGGGAGAGTGCTCTGTACTCATAACATCCACATCAAACTATGTCCTCTTAATTCTGCAGGGAAAATGGTCTATGAATAGTTGTACCATAGACCAATACTTATGGCATCCTTTTCCTTCATGATGTTAACTCATGTCATATATTAGATATTATTTCCTATTATTTCATTAATCAAATTCTGTTGATGCAGACGAACTCAAATTCTGGGTCCTCAACTCTTCTTTTTTTAAGGAATGGAAATTTAGTAGTATGTTTTTTTTTTAATGTATGATGATACATATTCATGTTGGCTATATTCTAAGGTTCGTTTA
This sequence comes from Ovis aries, assembly GCF_016772045.2. Lineage (NCBI taxonomy): Eukaryota > Metazoa > Chordata > Mammalia > Artiodactyla > Bovidae > Ovis > Ovis aries. The sequence goes on along the minus strand of NC_056056.1, from coordinate 33,065,683 downwards.
AGACCCTAGGGGCATAGGACACGTGCATACGACACGTGATGTTCTTGCTCCTGTGGCATTGATATTCTGATGGGAGAGTACAGTGGGAAGAAACATACATGTAAACAAATACAGTGATTCCACATCGGGAAAATCACATCTCTGAAACTGACACGATGCATTACAATTTCCTGAATTATTACATTTATTGTTCTGTGTAGTATTATGAAGCTCATTATAAATTATATTCTTTCTATTCTTCTGGGTCCTTGATAAAGTGTGACCCCTAGATGCATGTATTCCTCTTTTCAGCAATGGCCCTTAGCTCTTAAGCTATTGTGTTTTCAATGGGCTGGTCTTTGTCATCACTTTTTTCCCAGAAATGCTGAATTCCCAGCAAGGTTAAATTAAACACAAGATCAATGAGTCAGCTGCGTCATTGATTTGCTGCAATTGTTAAAGAGGCTAGAAATCCCAAGTAAGAGCTTTTTAGATAAGTGGGCTTTGGGGTTATGGTGAAGACTTTCACATTTAGCCTAAGGAGACACAGGAGACTCAGGTTCGATCCCTGGCTCGGGAAGATCCCCTGGAGGAGGGCATGGCAACTCACACCAGTATTCTTGCCTGGAGAATCCTGTGGACAGAGGAGCCTGGTGGGCTACAGTCCATAGGGTCGCAAAGAGTCAGACACGACTGAAGTGACTTAACACACACGCGCAATAGAATGAATAGTGCCCCCCCCCCCCAGATGCCCATATCCTAATCCTTGGCACCTGTGAATGTCACCTTATATGACAAAAGAGAAAAGGGGCTTTGCACGTTGATTAAGTCAAGGATTTTGAGCTGGAGAAATGATCTTGGATTATCCAGATAGGCCCAAAGTAATCCTTATAACAGATCCCTACAAGGACCATATATGTAAAGGTCCTTGGAAGATAGATTGAAGTGGGTTGAAGGTACCCCTGGGCAAGGAATGAGGACAGCCTGTAGAAACTGGGAAGGCAATGAATTCTACCCAGGAGCCTCCAGAAGTAAACAGCCCTGCAAACCTGGATCTTGAACCCTGTAAAACTCACGTCGGACATCTGACTTCAACGACTATGAAAAAATCTTTTTGTGTTATGTTAAAACATCCAGTTTGGGAAATTTGTGACAGCACCAACAGGAAACCGATAAATGTGCGTTTTCATGCAGACACTCCCCACCCCCAGTAGACAAATGTACATATCCTCCTCATTCTCATTCCAGCTCTTCTATCTGATTGCCCAGCAGCCCTTTACTCTGGAAGCCAGAAAGGATGACATCATTGTCTAGAGAAGGAAGGTCATATAAGAGAAGGGGTCTGATCTTTTTCTCCAACTAATAGCCTAATATCTCTGCCTCCTGCCTTGTTTTAAAGTCTCCTCTCTTTCCCTCTCTCTACTTCCAGTTGAGATGCGCTGTGTTGAACTGGACAGGCTAGACTGGTCTGGAAAGACCAGCCTGAACTAGTCTGGATGTCTGTTTCCTAGCAGCCAATTACTCTTGCCTGGAAAATCCCATGGACGGAGGAGACTGGTAGGCTGTAGTCCATTGGGTCGCTAAGAGTCAGACACGACTGAACGACTTCACTTTCACTTTTCACTTTCATGCACTGGAGAAGGAAATGGCAACCCATTCCAGTGTTCTTGCCTAGAGAATCCCATGGATGGGGGAGCCTAGTGGGCTGCAGTCTATGGGGTAGCACAGAGTCGGACACGACTGAAGCGGCTTAGCAGCAGCAGCCAATTAAGGGCCTTGTAAGGTATTCTGGCCTGGAGAACTCCATGGACTGTATCACCCATTGGGTTGCAAAGAGTCAGACATGACTGAGTGACTTTCACTTTCACTTTTCAAGGAATGAATGAGTGAAGCAATGCACAGGAATTCAGTCAGTCATCAAGTATTTACTGAGCACCAACTACCAGAGAGCCCAAGACAATTAAACAGATTCCCTGACCTTGAGGAAAAGACAGATGTGCACACCATAAATTACAAAAACAATATATAAAATTTCATAAAAGAAGGATCAAATATACCATAGGAACCCCGGGCAGGGATTAATTCTCCCTAGCCTATCAGAGGTGACTCCTATTGGAAATATCATCTGATCAGAGCCTTGAAGGATGCATAAGAATTTCACCAAGAAGAAGGAATACATGTTCCAGGCAGAGGGAAACAGTCATGAAAATACATTGTTTAGCAGCCTGCAGTCTGCCTCACCTTCCAGGCGCCTCCACTCTTCATGTGGCTCCACTTAACAAAACAGTGCTAAGCTTCACAGCCAAAGGATGTGGGTAGGAGTCACATGTGGAAACCAGAAATTGGCAACACATGATAAGGGATAAATTCCTTCTAAATATAGAATTCCTGACCTCAAATTAGGTGCCACCCAGCCTTTAATTTCTTCTGTCTATTCTAAATCCACTTTTTAAGTCTTATTGCCTATTAATATACAACCCAATGATAGATGAATGTTTCTACCTCTATACATAGGTGGAAACCACTATCTAACTGTGCAGAAATGTGTTTTTCAAATTATGAGCACGAGAATTTTGACAGGAAAAAAGAGGGGATTTGATAAACGTCTGTATGTATTATATGTACCATTTAACCTTTTCTGGCTTTTGTCAGAAAACTTGTCAAAGTTAAAATTTACAAAGTTAAATACTAACCTATCAAAGTGAGGTTCTCTCCTTCCCTCCCTCAGATACTGGGAGAAGGGGCCTGTCTTCAGGTGTTGCTGGAACAAACTATAAATTCCTTTGGCAGCCTGCAGTTTTCTCAGGCAGGGACTTCTAGTGGGGCCTAGGGTTGTTTGAAGGATGTGACCTTGAGCTGTTAGAAACCACGTTCATGCTTGTTCAAGTCTTTACAGACCAAGCTTGAGGACCCAAAAAGAAAAGGCTCAGAGGAGCCTGGCTGAGTTTGGTGAAGGAGAGAATTGGTGTCACTGTTTAGGGGCATTGTCTTGCCCTGATGACTTTCCAGGTCCGGGTCCCATTCCTTAGAGAGATCTGCATCTATTTTATTGCTCTTGGGAGCCCCAAGATACCTCCATATTCTCAAAGTAAATTTTCCTTCACTTAAGCAAATTGTCTGGAATTCTCTCCTCAAAAGGAGGCAATCCCTCACCAAAATCAATCACATTACCTGTATCAACACAGTCCACATACTTATCATTTTTAATGGGTCAATGGCCATGCCTTCATATTGATGTCTGATAGCCTGTTTTGCAATGACTCGAGTCATTTCCAGATTGTTATGCTTATCAGTAGACCTACAAGGAACAGATTGCAAGAGTTACATTTTTCCTCCTCGAAAGTGAAAGTTGCATCTGACTCTTTGCAACCTCATGGACTATACAGTCCATGGAATAATCCAGGCCTTTGCCTCCTTAAATAAGGTCAAAAGGTGGGCTAACTTGAGAGCTTTTGTTACCCCACTGCCAGACTCCTCTCAGGGCATTTCAGGGCATTGGTTTTCCCACTGCCCCATCTAAACAGACTTACATTTTTATTTATTTTTGTTTGTGTAATGATGCCTGGGAATTGTTTCACTGGTATCTTTAAATGGCTAATGTAGTCAAGTGGGCCTTAGGAAGCATCATTACGAACAAAGCTAGTGGAGGTGATGGAATTCCAGTTGAGCTATTTCAAATCCTACAAGATGATGCTGTGAAAGTGCTGCACTCAATATGCCAGCAAATTTGGAAAACTCAGCAGTCACCGCAGGACTGGAAACGGTCAGTTTTCATTCCAATCCCTAAGAAAGTCAATGCCAAAGAATGTTCAAACTACCGCACAATTCCACTCATCTCATACTCTAGCAAAGTAATGCTCAAAACTCTCCAAGCCAGGCTTCAACACTACATGAACCGTGAACTTCCTGTTTTTCAAGCTGGATTTAGAAAAGGCAGAGGAACCAAAGATCAAATTGCCAACATCCACTGGATCATGGAAAAAGCAAGAGAGTTCCAAGAAAACATCTATTTCTGCTTGATTGACTATGCCAAAGCCTTTGACTGTGTGAATCACAATAAACTGTGGAAAATTCTGAAAGAGATGGGAATACCAAACCACCTGACCTGTCTCTTGAGAAATCTGGATGCAGGTCAGGAAGCAACAGTTAGAACTGGACATGGAACGACAGACTGGTTCCAAACAGGAAAAGGAGTACGTCAAGGCTGTACATTGTCACCCTGCTTATTTAACTTATATGCAGAGTACATCATGAGAAACGCTGGGCTGGAGGAAGCACAAGCTGGAATCAAGATTGCTGGGAGAAATATCAATAGTCTCAGATATGCAGATGACACCACCCTTATGGCAGAAAGTGAAGAAGAACTAAAGAGCCTCTTCATAAAAGTGAAAGAGGAGAGTGAAAAAGTTGGCTTAATACTCAACATTCAGAAAACTAAGATCATGGCATCTGGTCCCATCACTTCATGGCAATAGATGGGAAAACAGTGTCAGACTTTATTTTTCTGGGCTCCAAAATCACTGCAGATTGTGACTGCAGCCATGAAATTAAAAGACGCTTACTCTTTGGAAGAAAAGTTATCACCAACCTAGATAGTATATTCAAAAGCAGAGACATTACTTTGCCAACAAAGGTCCGTCTAGTCAACACTATAGTTTTTCCAGTAGTCATGTATGGATGTGAGAGTTGGAGTGCCAGAGAATTGATGCTTTTGAACTGTGGTGTTGGAGAAGACTCTTGAGAGTCCCTTGGTCTGCAAGGAGATCCAGCCAGTCCATCCTAAGGGAAATCAGTCCTGAATATTCATTGGAAGGACTGATGTTGAGGCTGAAACTCCAATACTTTGGCCACCTGATGCAAAGAGCTGACTCATTTGAAAAGACCCTGATGCTGGGAAAGATTGAAGGCAGAAGGAGAACGAGATGGTTGGATGGCATCACCGACTCAATGGACATGAGTTTGAGTAACCTCCGGGAGTTGGTAATGGACGGGGAAGCCTGGTGTGCTGCAGTCCATGAGGTCACAAAGAGTTGGATACGACTGAGTGATTGAACTGAACTAAACTGAGGATTAAGTTACACAATATATATACATACAGACTGTAGCACAGAGCCTGGCCTAGAGTAAGCTGTTGTTATCATTGACCTGTTACATCTGTGCTTTTCCTCCTGCATTTGTGTCAAAGATTTTATCCATGTGACAGCTCCTTCCCAGTCTGTGTACTGCCTTGGGGCTCTGCCCTTGGGCCTCTTCTCTTTTCTCTCTGATAGTGATTCCATTTAGTGTCATCTTTAATACTCTGAACGCTGGCAGCTCACATTTGTCCCTCCAGCCTGGACCTCCCTCCCATACTCCCCGCATGTCTCAGTACCCATGCCACATCTCCACTTGGATGTGGCATCGCAAACTCACCCTCTGAAGCTGACTTCCTGCTCCCCTTGAAAGCTGTTGCTCCCGTCTCAATGAATGGCAACCCCATCCTCTCAGGTGCTCAGGTTTAAACATCTTTGAGCCTTCCTTGACTCCTCTTTTTCTCTCACACTCCCCATTCAAGCCTCGAAATCCTCTGGGCACTGCCTTCAAAATACATTCAAAATCTGGCAGCTTCTCCCCACCTCCATTCACCACCCTGGCCAGACACCGTTGTCTCTCACCCGCAGTCTCTCACCTCTCACCTAAGTGACCTTCCTGCTTGTTCACTTGGCCATTGTCAGCATCTCAGCTTTGACCTTGCCCTTCCTCCTGATCATGGAAGTCTGCTATTGTCCTGACTTCATGGTGAGCTATAACGATGTGCAATGGACGTCCTAGTAAAGGTGTGAAAACCACTCGCAGAAGCCCTCCAGCGGGGCTCCCAGTACTTGCCAGCCCCTAAACCAGTCATTGGCAAGAGAAGTCGGCTCACCAGACCAACCGAGACTAACCAGAATTACCTCTAAGACCCCTGAGCAGTACTGAAGCTCTGTTTGTTGGGTAAGAAATGGGGGACAGAGTCTTTCACAATGTGGGAGAACAGAGAGTCTGTAAAAAAGTCCAATTACTTTTCTGACCTACTCAATATATGAAATACACATGCCTAGGCTACGGCTTACTATGGTGCTAACAGGGCCAAAGCTCCATTCCACTGCACACTTCTCATCAGATACTCAAATTACAGATGCTGTGCCTTATAGAGCTTATAATCCTAAAACTGTATGTGAAATATGCATTTTTCATTTCAGTGCGTCACTGTTTCAAGTTTTATCTGCAAGCCGGCAACTTTTTGTTTAATTACCTCCATTTTACAGAACCATTTTTAAGATTTGTGGCAGGATTATCTCAATGATAGAGCATTTATAGCCTTAGGCTTCTCAGGGCCAAAGGTAGAAAAGGAAAGCATCTCAATGAGACTGAACCTCTTACTGTCTGCCTCTGAAAAAATGCTCTCGTCACCTTCTGTCAACTCTTTTCCCTGCTACGTCCAACAGGACGGTGGTACTAACGCTTCTCCAGTTCACCAACATTGCCCTGTTCACCCACAGGGGGTAGCTTCCTCTCTCCAACAGAACCTCCAAATCTCTCCTTAAGCCTCAGAAGCTAGCATCTCCTCCAACTGCCCTCTCTCCCCAGGAAAGGATGGTTTTGCTGTCTCACTGAGTTCACTGTACGAAAACTTGACCTTCAGGCTAATATTTCTCTGACTCCATTTCTTTGCACCCCTTGTTTCTGCAATTGCACCCTAGGGTGGCCAGCCTCTAGTCTTTCCATCCTGCAGTATTTATAGGCTGTTATTACAGCTCCCCCTCACCTCACAGGCTGTGAAAAGAAGTTGGGCACTTTCAAGCTTATTTCTCCCTCGTCCACGTACAGGCAGAGGCTGAAAGCTGCCACTCTGTGTCGACTCCCAGTCTAGCTCAAACGGAAGTTGTCCACATAAAAGGTCAGAGTTTGAGCTCTTCACACCTCTTAGCCCAGCAGTCCATCCCGCTTAACTGTCAGTAGAGCATCTCTCAGCCTGCTGCTTAAGCAGCTGCTAAAGGACTGCTCATCTCTGCTTGAACCTGCATCAGGCCATTGGACAAGCTGCTTGAACAAGCAGCTCAGGCTCTGGCTACTGATCCTAGGCTGGGCTTGGAGCTGCCAGCCAACCCATTCTCTTGTGGACTTTATTGGGGATGGTTTTGACCTTTCACACTTAGCAACTACTCAGCAGTTACATACAGTTCTGTTATTGTAGGTTTCAGTCCTGAGTAAGGTTTATCGTCTTGTAATCCAGAGAAGAAAAGAGACAGAAAAAAGACAGCTTTTAGTTAACTGTAACACTGTGCATGCCTGCATGATGTCACTTCAGTCATGTCTGACTCTTTGTGACCTTATGGACTTAGCCCTCCAGGTTCCTCTGTCCATGGGGCTCTCCAGGCATGAAACCTAGAGTGGGTTGCCATGCCCTCCTCCAGGAGATCTTCCCAACCTAAGGAAGAACCCACATCTCTATGTCTCCTGCACTGGCAGGCAAATTCTGTATCACTAGTGCCACTTGGGAAGCCGAAAGTGGGTAGTATACAGGCTTATTTCATAGTCATAGCCACTTGGTCCTGCCCAAGCTCCTGGCCTCATTCTGCCTTTCAAGGGAGTTAACTAGTCTTAGGTCTATGATTCTCAAATTTCAGCGTAATAGGAATCACCTTGAGGAGGAGCGTGGAAGTATAGATTCTTAGTCCCCATTCCCAGAACGCTGGGGTTTGGTGTGGGGCCTAGGAATCAGCGTTTTGACAAGTCCAATGAGCTATTTCAAATCCTGAAAGATGATGCTGTGAAAGTGCTGCACTCAATATGCCAGCAAATTTGGAAAACTCAGCAGTGGCCACAGGACTGGAAAAGGTCAGTTTTCATTCCAATCCCTAAGAAAGGCAATGCCAAAGAATGCTCAAACTACCGCACAATTGCACTCATCTCACATGCTAGTAAAGTAATGCTCAAAATTCTCCAAGCCAGGCTTCAACAATATGTGAACCATGAACTTCCTGTTGTTCAAGCTGGTTTTAGAAAAGGCAGAGGAACCAGAGATCAAATTGCCAACATCTACTGGATCATGGAAAAAGCAAGAGAGTTCCAGAAAAACATCTATTTCTGCTTTATTGACTATGCCAAAGCCTTTGACTGTGTGGATCACAATAAACTGTGGAAAATTCTGAGAGAGATGGGAATACCAAACCACCTGACCTGTCTCTTGAGAAACCTTTATGCAGATCAGGAAGCAACAGTTAGAACTGGACATGGAACAACAGACTGGTTCCAAATAGGAAAAGGAATGCTTCAAGGCTGTATATTGTCACCCTGCTTATTTAACTTATATGCAGAGTACATCATGAGAAATGCTGGACTGGAAGAAACACAAGCTGGAATCAAGATTGCCGGGAGAAATATCAATAACCTCAGATATGCAGATGACACCACCCTTATGGCAGAAAGTGAAGAGGAACTCAAAAGCCTCTTGATGAAAGTGAAAGAGGAGAGTGAAAAAGTTGGCTTAAAGCTCAACATTCAGAAAACGAAGCTCATGGCATCCGGTCCCATCACTTCACAGGAAATAGATGGGGAAACAGTGGAAACAGTGTCAGACTCTATTTTTTGGGGCTCCAAGATCACTGCAGATGGTGACTGCAGCCATGAAATTAAAAGACGCTTACTCCTTGGAAGGAAAGTTATGACCAACCTAGATAGTATATTCAAAAGCAGAGACATTACTTTGCTGACTAAGGTCTGTCTAGTCAAGGCTATTGTTTTTCCTGTGGTCATGTATAGATGTGAGAGTTGGACTGTGAAGAAGGCTGAGCGTCAAAGAATTGATACTTTTGAACTGTGGTGTTGGAGAAGACTCTTGAGAGTCCCTTGGACTGCAAGGAGATCCAACCAGTCCATTCTAAAGGAGATCAGCCCTGGGTGTTCTTTGGAAGGAATGATGCTAAAGCTGAAACTCCAGTACTTTGGCCACCTCCTGCGAAGAATTGACTCATTGGAAAAGACTCTGATGCTGGGAGGGATTGGGGGCAGGAGGAGAAGGGGATGACAGAGGATGAGATGGCTGGATGGCATCACTGATTCGATGGACATGAGTCTGAGTGAACTCCGGGAGTTGGTGATGGACAGGGAGGCCTGGCGTGCTGTGATTCATGGGGTCACACAGAGTCGGACACGACTGAGCGACTGAACTGAACTGAACTGAACTGAATGATTATCTGATGCTGTGGGCAACAGAACGTGAGAGACACTACCCTAAGACATAGCTCAGGACTTGTCATGGCAAATGTTTTCTATGTGGAACCTACTCCTGATGCTATAGCTGGGTCCCCCCAGTGTCGTCTCCATTTTTAGGAGAGCGAGGTCTGCTTGACTTCTCCACCCTCCCCAGTCCTGGCTGGGTCACTCTAGTCAGCACTCAGAGCAGACATGCTGGGAGCTGTTCTGAATGCTGCCTGCAGCAGTGGCTGGGTCTACTTCCAGCTCACATTTTTCAGCCTTTCTGAAAGACAGCAGGGCCACCCCACTCTGTCAACTGACTCCTTCGTGGATCACCTCCAGAGTTAAACGCTTTTCCAGGTCTCCTCGGTGCCCTTGTCTGTGCTCCTGTCTAGGACGTTATGATATCTCTGGGTTTAAGAAGTCCGCTCTGCGCTTTCCATGAGCCTCTTCTCAGTCATCAGCTCTTTCACACTTATACTTAGATGAACATGAGGCTTCCAGGTGGCGCTAGTGGTAAAGGACTTGCCTGCCAGTGCAGGAGATGTAAGAGACGAGAGTTCAATCCCTGGGTCTGGAAGATCCCCTGGAGGAGGGCATGGCAACCCACTCTAGTTTTCTTGCCTGGAGAATCCCATGGACAGAGGAGCCTGGTGGGCTACAGTCCATAGGGTTGCACAGAGTCGGACATGACTGAAGCAACTTAGCACTCATGAACATGAGGGAAAATATACAGTTAGTGTTTTCATCAATCTGCAGACCAAATGAATGTGATATAGTTAATGATGATTTCTAATTATTCTGCTAGCTAGTAATTAAACATGAATAGTGGTCATGTATGGATGTGAGAGTTGTACTGTGAAGAAAGCTGAGTGCCAAAGAATTGATGTTTTTGAACTGTGGTGTTGGAGAAGACTCTTGAGAGTCCCTTGGACTGCAAGGAGATCCAACCAGTCCATTCTGAAGGAGATCAGCCCTGGGATTTCTTTGGAGGGAATGATGCTAAAGCTGAAACTCCAGTACTTTGGCCACCTCATGCGAAGAGTTGACTCATTGGAAAAGACTCTGATGCTGGGAGGGATTGGGGGCAGGAGGAAAAGGGGATGACAGAGGATGAGATGGCTGGATGGCATCACCGACTCAATGGACCTGAGTTTGAGTGAACTCCGGGAGTTGGTGATGGACAGGGAGGCCTGGCATGCTGCGATTCATGGGGTCGCAAAGAGTCGGACACGACTGAGCGACTGAACTGAACTGAACTGAACTAAGTAAGCAGTAAACTCTAGTTACAGTAATATTTTGCTGATGACTCATATGTATTTGTAAATGAGACCCAACCTCTGATAAAGTTTGGACACGTCCTTTACTGTTTGTCCATGTAATAGTCTTGTTTCACCACTAGGAGGCAAAGGTGCTGAGTTTTTGTCTTTTTCTGGGCTGCTTATAGCTAGCTTCCTGAAGGGCATCTCTGATAGCTCAGTTGGTAAGAAATCCACCTGCAATGTAGGAGACCCCAGTTCAGTCTTTGGGTTGGGAAGATTCTGGAGAAGGGAATGGCTACTCACTCCAATATTCTGTCCTGGAGTGTTCCATGGACTATAGTCCATCCATGGGGTTGCCGAGTCAGACATGACTGAGCAATTCTCACTTCTTATAACTACCTGAGGAGGTGCCAGAGAGCAGGGGTGGGTTCTAGATTCCCTAAGTCTAAGTGGTGAGGGGCACTGAAGGAAGCCACTGAGATCGGAAGAGGGAAACTGATGTTTACTGACAGTCTCCTGTGAGCTAAATTCCACATGAAGTGGTTACACAACCATCTCATTAATTATTTTAGCTATGCAATCCACAGATGAGAAAACAGAATCAGGGAGGTAATATGACCTCCTCAAAAAGCATGGACATCACTTTGCTGACAAAGGTCTGTCTAGTCAAAGCTATGGTTTTTTCCAGTAGTCATGTATGGATGTGACAGACCATGAAGAAGGCTGAGTGCTGAAGAACTGATGCCTTTGAACTGCGGTGCTGGAGAAGACCCTTGCAAGCCCACTGCAGTCCCCGGGACTGGGCATGACTTGGCTATTGAACAACAGCATCAGCAACAGTGACAGAGCGAAGACTAGTGGAGCACAGATCTGAACAGCAGGCTGTCTTGACTCCAAAGTACAAATAGTGCCAGAAAGGAAAGTCTAGTGTGCCTCACTAAAACTAGACTTTTTTTTTTCTTTTTAAACCAATAAGCAGCTTGATTTTTATCATCTGTGGCCAAACCACAGGGGTTTGTGTACTTCATCCTTCACATGTCTATGCGTGTGCATTCACCTAACCAGGAACAGTATTTCAGAAGCTTGGCATGGGCCCTTTCTTCCCCCAAATTGAAATAGCCAAGCATTCTGGAGTCAGGCCTTGAATCCTAAAAGACTGATCGACATCCCAGCCCAGGGTTCCGTAAATAGAGTGAGTGGCTGCCGTGTCATCATGCCATGTGCTGCCCTGTCCGGGCAGGAATGCTGGTGCCTGGGTCTCTGTGACCCAAGCTCCCACAGATCTAGCACCATGCATTTTTTTCCAAGTTGCACTGATCTATTTTTATTCAATTATGTATATTATTGAATAACTACATTATGGACAACTCCACTTGTTGGTATATACCCTACAACACTGAGAACAGAAACTGAGCATATGTTTGTACACCAATATTTAATAGCAGCATTATTCATAATAGTCAAAATGTGGAAACAGTGCAGTGTCCATTCACTGACAAATAAACATGTGTATACATTTGATGGAATATTACTCAGCTTAAAGAGGAAGGAAATCCTGACACGTGTTACCACATGGATGAACCTTAAGGACATCATGCTAAAAGAAGTAAGCCAGATAAGAGACAAATATTGTATGGTTTCACTTATCTGAGATACTTAGCGTCATCAGTTATGTGCAGACCGAAAGTAGTACAGTGGTTACGGGGGCTGGCAGGAGGGGGAAACAGAGTGTTTGTGTTTAATGGGTGTAGTTTCAGCTGGGGATGATGGGCAGGTTTCAGAGAGGGCCGGTGGTGATGGTTCTGCAATAATGTGAATGTACTTAACACGTGGAACTAAACACGTTAAAGTGGCTGAAATGGTAAATTTAAAGTTCAGTTTACTATGATTTTTAAAAAACTAAAATATTTTCTCACTGAAAATCTCAGTTCAAAGTTAGTGATCTAGCCTTCAAAGCAGGTTTGTCTCCCACTGATAGCAGCCAAGGGAAGACATCCGTGGACACAAGAAAGAGCCCTGTTGTCTGGTTGGCAACGAGGGGGCCTCAGAAAAGGCTGTCTCTTTTGAGCACGTCCTTGCAAGCTCCTGAGAGCCCCTCCCATCCTACCCTTCCATTACACTTGGTCAGCCCCCAGCCTGGATAATCACCATCATATGCTGCTTCTGTGCGAGGCCGCCAAACTTGCTGGGGGGAAAGCTGTGTGCCAGCTGGCTGCTCTCTGATTCAACAGGGGCTTCTGTGCTGTTTGGAAATCCCATGTTTCCCAGCTCAAATGCAATCAGTAGCTCATTTTTCACTGTGACTTCCAAATTCTTTCTGCTTTAAGTTCACCATTTTTCAACATCTCCATTGGGCCCTCAGCAAAACATCTCCCTTTCTCCTTACTAACTTCATTTTGTTCTTCTCCATCTGCCCTTCATATATTTACGGCTTCCCTGGTAGCTCAGTAGGTAAAGAATCCATCTGCAATGCAGGAGACCCAGGTTTGATCCCTGGGTGGGGAAGATCCCCTGGAGAAGGAAATGGCAACCCCTCTAGTATTCTTGCCTAGAAAATCCCATGGACAGAGAAGCCTGGCAGGCTACAGTCCATGGGGTCACAAAAAGTTGGATGCAAATCAGCAACTAAACCACCTGTCTTCTCTCCATCCATCCTTTTTGTTTTGTTTGGAGCTGATGCCCCAGGGCAATGAGCACCTTCTAGGGACCCTCTTCATTTTCTACTGTGAACTGGCATCAGTGACTTTATATGTTGGGGTTCTGAATAAAGTTTATCTGGAGACTTCCCTGGTGATCCAGTGGTTAAGACCCCACCTTTCAATGCATGGGGTGTGGGTTCAATCCCTGTAAGGAGGCTAAGATCCCACATACCTTGCAGCCAAACAACTAAAACATAAAACAGGAACAATATTGTAACAAATTCAATAAAGACTTTAAAATGGTCCATATAAAAAAATCTTTAAAAAAAGTTTGCCTCAAGGAAAGTTTAAGGAAAAAATTTTAACTGCATTGCCTTGGAGGATCAAGCATGATCTCTTGGGATGTAGCTGACTTTAGTGGTGCCCCAGAACCATCCACGCCAGGGCATCGATGCTCATTGTCCTTTTATCCACCATCTTCTCAAATACAAACGTACTCAAGGTGTACACCCCACAGCACACTTTTCCCTTGACCCGATAACCATTCAGGCTGCCTTCCAATTCTCTTCTCCCTACCACCGAACTTGACTAAAAAGTTATCAGAGTTTGTCCCCACCTTGTAACTGCGCTCTCTGCTGCTTATAGTCTGGCTTCTGCTCCATCCTACACTCTCATTTTGATACCCCCAGCTGCCCACCCCAGCTACCTTGTCCCCTGCACATCATCATCCAAGCCCTGGGGACCTGGTGTCTCCTCTGTTCCTCTGGTCGGCCAGTTTCTCTGCTGTTTGGTTCTTCTCCTCTGACGCCTACACGTTTTCCAAATTTCTGCCTCCCAGACTCTTCTCCCTCTCCAGCTGCAGCCTTTTCCACGGATGGCTCTCAAATCTAATCCTGACTGCTCTATCAAGCTCACCCCTAACATCCACCCGCTTAGGGACATGGCCACTTGCATTTAACTCGACGCATCCTGGGCTAGACCCTTTGCTTTCCCTTCCTGCTCCAGCCCATTCCTTTTGATCCCTATAGTCAGCATCGCCAGGACTCAGTATCCCAGGGTAAAACCCCAGAGGTATTCACAGCCTCTTCCTGCCACCTAACACAGGTCAGTCACCCAGCGCCACCAGTCCTGTTCCTGTAGGGTCCCTCACCCTTGTCTTTTCCTTTCCATTGAGCAGCTGAAACCCCAGCCAGGCTGCTTGCTTCCCACCTTCCCAAATCCGATTCTGTCTCTACACTTCTGTCACTGTGCATCATCCGAAAGCACAGCCAGGCAGACCATTCAAGGTGCAATCTCCCTTCATATCAGATCCCTCACAGTCTGCGCAATGTGTCCTCAAGTGGGCTACTCACTGCTGCCAAGTGCCCCAGGGCTTCCCCATCTTTGCCTTTTGGCTTCCGCTGATTGCTCAGCCTGAAATGCCTACTCAAATCATCACCTCTGACAAAATCCATCCTTCAAGACTCAGCACAAGTGATCCTTTTAGCTGGACATGACCTCTTCCTCTACCTGACTTTGGTAGCACAGGTTTCCTAACTTTTCAATGTTCTGCCTTATAGCATAATCCTTTCTGTCTGTCTCTCTTCCTTGGGCTCCCATGCTGGGGTGCAAGCTCTTTGCAGCAACAACCCTGTCTTAGTCACCTTTATATCCTCTTCAGTATCTTCTCTAAAGAAGATGCTCAAAAATGCTGATTGATTTGAATGGAGAAGATGACCTTACCTCCAGATGGGGGATGAGGTGATGCCTCTTCTCTTAGTACCTCTCTCTGATGACCAGCAACAAAAACACCTTGGCCAGGTCATAGGCAATGCACATTCCTCGTTTTCAGGCCTCCTGCCAGAACTATCCCGGATATGAGGCGGGGCATGTCAGGGTTTCTCAGAATTGCCTTGGCACTCTCTTCCTGAGTCACCCTCTTTGGGGGAGGGCGGTTACAGGTGGCCTAAATTATCCTTTCCTAGTTTAGGAACTCCTGGTCAGTCCCTGGTCCCTGCTGGGTTTGCTGGATGCTGCCAGGAGATGCTCGTGTCCATGTCAGGCCTGGACGGCTCAGGGCCACCCTCAGATTGAGTGCAGTGGGCTTTCCACACCTGCTCCCACAGGAACAAGAGTGAAGAGCACAGAGAGATAATGGGGTTAAGAAAAACCATTATTAGAAGGGCAACTTTTAAGAAGTAAGAAAAACCTCCATTATCTCAGCTCTTTTATACAACTATTTTTGTATTTGCAAGTTTCCTTCTAGCCTTATCCATATGCACAGTCTATTTTTACATATAGTAATATTATATGTGTATATATATATAGTCTTTTTCACTAATTATGAAATCATGAACACTTTTCTATAATTCTACAGCTTTTCTAATAATTCTTATAATGGCTCCACAATATTGCCCAGGCAGTCATTTATTTATCTTTTTCACTAGACATTTAGATTATTTCTGATTTTTTTTTTTACGTTAGAGGTGATACATATAACTTTTATCTTATGTTTAGTTATTTCCTCAGGATAAATTCCTAAGAATGGGATTACAGTCAAAGGTCAAACATTTTACTCCCATATTGCTTTCCAAGAGGGATGCAGCAATTTATAGATAATAGTATTTCAGTGTTATCATAGTCCATTGGATTGCTAATGCCCACTCAGATCAACACAGACTTGACTGCTTATTATGTGAGAGGCACTTAATGTATTTATTTATGCATTAAACTTTCATCCTAAACACAACATTGTAAAGCAGTTATACTCCAATAAAAATTAAAAACAAACAAACAACCCTCATCTTAGAACCTTAGACTTTCAGAGTTAGGAGGACATCTGCTCATTTTACAAATGAAGATATGACTCCCCGAGACATGATCGGCAGTGTTCATGAATGCATAGCTTGGCAACAATAGCATGTTATATATAGTAAACCTGAATCTGGGGACCTAGAGTCTGCCGAAATTTCTACCCTGCCCAGATGGTGCAGTTGGAGTGTTTGTTTATTTCCTGTTAATGCTTGGCTGAGAAGTGACAGTGCGCATTTGTGCTCTGCCCACAACCACCCTGACAGTCTCTCCCACAGTATGTGTTTGGGCAGTAGCGGCGTGAAAACTCTGAACCTTTAAGACCCCATGGCTAAGCCAAGACCTCCACTGAATAAGGAATCATTTAAAGGCCCTGTTTTCTAAAATGGGCGCCTTTGCTTCCTCTTGGGGTGGTTCCTGCAGACTGTGGCGGGTTAAGCGTGATGTGGCCTGTGCTGCCCTGACCCTCGCCTCCCTCCACAACTTTGCTGACTCTCCTGTCATCTACGCAGTGCTGGCAGGAGCCTCGCCCAGGCTCTCCACGTGCTCACCCTCTGACCTTCAATACCAGCTCCTCCCAGAAGGGCTTTTTCACCTTCCTGTGTGTCTATTGCTGCCTAACACATCATCCCCAAACTTTCTACTGTAACAATTATTTATAATTTCCCGTGACTCTGTGGCATGGCCTAGTGAGTGGCTCCTCTGCGGCCTTTATACCTTTGTCCCAAAGCAAATCACCAGGCCAAGTTCAGAATCCCTTGGAGGTGGAGATGCACATGGTATGTGTACAAGACAGTGTAAGGCTTTGGTCGTCACTCTAACAACCTACTCTGGTTCTCCTTCTATTACAAATGGGTCACTATGTGCAAAATACCCTCGCCCCTCCCAGTGCCCTTGAGTCTCATCTATCACAACCTCAGGCCCAGAGTGTTATGATCTGAATCTGGTCCAGGTGTGTGTGAGGCTCCTCAGGTGGGGTTCCTCAGATGGCCCCTCTTAATCCAAGGACTGCTGAAATGAAAAGATAAACCATCCTCTTTTCTTGATACACCTAAGACACGACAGCTTCTTAGGGATGGAGCTGGAACAACCTCAGTAAACACCATGTCCAAATCACTCATCCAGAGTGACTCTGCGATTCCCATGGCCCACAGGCCCAAGGCCCAAGCAGGGCCCATGGCCTCAGTTTTCAGGGCCCCCTTAGCTTGATCGCAGGGATTGCCCTATTGACTGTTCTCTTCGGCTCTTAGCTTTGCTCTCTGGGCTCTTGGCTCCACCTTCTGAGATGTATTTCCATGTTGGTAAGAACTGGTCTATTTGTGACCAAGGAGCTTTCTCAAGCTTTGTGCCCTTTAGAAAGTTTGGAACCCAAGGCCTTTTTCATTCTGAACTCCTTACCCTGCAACTTCCTTAAAACTTTGTTGGCTTTTTAGATACAGGAAAATAGTCTACTTGATTAGCCAAAAGCCATTCCCACAGTTGTTTTAGAGGTGGTCTTCTCTCTGCCTTGGGCAGTGTGTTGCCGAGTTCTGCAGGACAATGACCTTGAGATTCATAAAAGCCCCCTTTTTTCTGAGTGAGATGGTCTACTAGACATCACCTTAAGTTTTCTGAGATTTTAAGAAAGAGTCACCACCTCAAACTTAATTTGTTTTTACTCTGAAACCGTGTCTTATTTGAGATTCATTCATGTGATAAAGAGACTGGAAGTATGAAACATTTAGGTTTGAAATCATTACATTCTCAAACTTCCTTCTTCTAAATTCTGCTGCAAACTAAACAATTCCTCCTTCCCTTGCTAAAAAAAAGGCAATTTACACCTTTAACATCCTGCCTGGAAACTCCCTGAGCCAAATTCGCGAGTTCATTGGGTACATTTTCTGTGTTTTAAGTTTCTGCAGGTGACAGTTGTATGTGACTGCTTTCATTACTGTCCTTGTTTCACTTCCACAGGACACAGGGGGCTATCTTTCCAGCTTCTGCTAAGGTTTCCCGGAAGCCTCCAGCCTGCACCAACAGCCTCCAGCCTGCACCAACAGCCTCCTTGCCACCTTGCCACCCTCCACTTGCCAGGCCATCCAAAGCCAATGCTACATGCTTTGTATTTCTTAAGCACCACCTCATTGCATCTTCTGCTTACTGTCTTTTCTAGCATAACAAATCACCCCAAATCTTTGAGTCTCAAAACGATATTAATTTATTATTTCTCTCAATTTTGCAGTTCAGCTGAGAGGCTCCTCTGCTGGGGTCACCAGGGCCCACCCATGTGGCTGCAGTTAAACTAAAAGGTCAATTGATTGGTATGTCCAAGATCACCTCAGCTCACCTGCCTGGCAGTAGGTGGTGACGAATGGCTAGGGTGCCTTGGCTTCCTCCAGATGACCTCTCATCCTCCATGAGCTAGACTGGCTTTCTTACATGGTGGTTGCAGGGCAGTGTTCCCAGAGAGCTGCCCTAAGGTTCAAGGATTATCAAACCTTTGCTTATGTCCTGTGTGTCATTGTCCTACTGGTCAGTGCAAGTCACAAAGCCAAATTAGAGTCAACATGGGAGGGGAACACGAGAGAGCATGAGTATCGTGAAGCACAACTCTTTAGGGCATGCTGTAGGGTAGACCAGTAGTCTACCATACAGTAGGGACCATTGCGGTTACAGTCTGCCAAACCATGCTTCTAG
Organism: Ovis aries; assembly: GCF_016772045.2. Lineage (NCBI taxonomy): Eukaryota > Metazoa > Chordata > Mammalia > Artiodactyla > Bovidae > Ovis > Ovis aries. The sequence goes on along the minus strand of NC_056056.1, from coordinate 33,047,118 downwards.
AATGAATGAGTCTTTTTGGGCTTCTTTAGCACTTTAAACACAGTCTTTTTTAAAAAACATTTATATCTGTATAATTTGCTTGCCATCTATAAGCTTCTTTTAAAAAATTCATGTATTTATTTGGCTGCACAGGATCTTCCCCTCAGCACATGGGATTTTTTTTACCTCATTGCAGAGTGCAGGTTCTTAGTTACAGCAAGGGAGATCTAGTTTCCTGACCAGGGATTGAACCCATGGCCTGTGAATTGGGAGCCTTGAGTCTAAGCCACCAGACTACAAGGAAAGTCCTTCTGTCTGTAAGCTTCTTTAAGCTAAAACTGCCACATCTGTTTTCCATCCCACCTTCTATTTCCTGGCCTGGTGCAGTAGGCATCCATGCAACACTAGCTGTTGGGGAGGGGTCCTAGCTCACAACCCAAGGCTCTGTAGTTTGTAGGATTGGCAAGACCTCCCTCCTGACCTTTCTCATCAGGTACCTGAAGAAACTGCATGGGTTCTGAATCCCTCTCAGTCTATGGCTTTTCCAGCTTTCCATAAATCCATGAAAGGAAGCTAACTGGTGGGAATGCACTTTAATCCAAGCTGGTGCTCAGTCACTCAGTCGTGTCTGATTCTTTGCGACCCATTGACTGTACCTGTTCATGGGATTCTCCTGGCAAAGTATACTGGAGTGGGTTGCCCTTTACTCTCCATGGGATCTTCCCAACCCAGGGATCAAACAACACGTCTCCTTCATTGGCAGGCAGATTCTTTACCACTGAGCTGTGTGGGAAGCCCTTAATCCACGTTCAGTTCAGTTCAGCTCAGTTCAGTCGCTCAGTCGTGTCCGACTCTTTGCGACCCCATGAATTGCAGCACGCTAGGCCTCCCTGTCCATCAGCAACTCCAGGAGTTCACTCAAACTCACGTCCATCAAGTCGGTGATGCTATCCAGCCATCTCATTCTTTGTCGTCCCCTTCTCCTCCTTCCCCCAATGCCTCCCAGCATCAGAGTCTTTTTCCAATGAGTCAACTTTTCGCATGAGGTGGCCAAAGTACTGGAGTTTCAGCTTTAGCATCATTCCTTCCAAAGAACACCCAGGCCTGAAATCCACGTTAGTCTCTATATAAAAAGTCTTTTCTGTCACAATAATATTCAGTACCTGCATCCCAGCCAGGTACGGAGTCTCTGAGGTCCCACCCACTGTTTGAGCAGCATTCAGGGTCATACTTCCCTGACCAAGCATCAGACCCCATGTCTCTTGCAGTAGAAGCAAGGATTCTTAATCACTGGACTACCAGGGAAGTCTGGTGGAAGGATATTGACAGGGACTGTAAACGATGAAACCAAACAGTTGACATACACTGTGTGCTCAGGTATGTCCGACTCTTTGCCAGTTGGGCTCCTCTGTCCATGGAATTTTCCAGGCAAGAATACTGGAGCGGGTAGCCATTTCCTCCTTCAGGGGGAACTGGAGGATATTCCTGACCAAGGGATTGAACCCACGCCTCTTTCGTCTCTTGCATTGGCAGGCAGATTCTTCACCACTACGCCCCCCAAGGTAGAACATTACTACTTGATGTGGGGAAGAGAGTATTCAGACTGTGGGGGTAGAAAACCGAAAGGTTGAGAAATAAGTGAGGTGATAAATGTGTCTTTAAAAGCCCCCAGCTGTCCCCAGTGGATTGTCTGGGTACCAGAGATGGCCTCTGTGGACAAGGTTTGTTTCTGGAGATTTCCTCACCCAAGGTGAAGTGGTTTTTTGCATTAAAAGAGATTGAAAAGCAGGTGCTGCCAATACAAGGGAGGGATAGAGAAGGTTGGATGCGTGCCCCCAGGGGGAGCCCAGTAGCAGTGCTAGGAAGTTGCTAGCAGGGAGACTGCCATTGGGTTTCTCTGTGTTCCAGTGTTTGCTACATTTGTGGGGATCCCTTCCACTTCCCACTGGGTGACTCTTTCTTTTTGTAATTTGGGCTCATTGCTCTTGCATTTTCAAAAGATGGAGACCACATCTTCTTTATCCATTCATCTGTTGATGGCATTTAGGTTGCTTCTATGTCTTGGCTGCTGTGAACTGGAACCACTTTTATTTACTATAACATGACATGAAGGCACAGAGGTCCCTGAGGAGGCCACGAGTTTCACTCAGCGGTAGTTGCTGCTGCTGCTAAGTCACTTCAGTCGTGTCTGACTCTGTGCGACCCCATAGACAGCAGCCCACCAGGCTCTCCTGTGGAAAAGAAGGAATTTTCTAGGCACACAGAGGTCCCAACCTATACTGGAAGCACCATCTTTTTTTTTTTTTAAACTGAAAGATAGTTGATAGTTTCAGGGATATAATATGTGCTGGTGGTTTAGTTGCTGAGTCACGTCTGACTCTTGTGACCCCATGGACTGTAGCCCGCCAGGCTCCTCTGTCCATGAGATTTCTCAGGCAAGAATACTGGAGTGGGTTGCCTTTTCTTTCTCCAGAGAATCTTCCCAACCCAGGGATTGAACCTGCATCTTCTGCTTGACAGGTAGATTCTTCACCACTTAGCCACCTGGGAAGTCCCGAATAATATGTAGGTATATATATATATATATATATATATATATATATATATATATTCTTTTTCAGATCATTTTCCACTATATGTTATTATGAGGCATTGAATATAGTTCCCTATGCTATACAGTAGGTCCTTGTTGTTTACATATAGTAGTGTAATTCTGTTAATTCCAAATTCCCACTTCATTTCCTCTGCTTCCCCTTTGGTAACCATACGTTTATTTTCTATGTTTGTGGGTCTCTTTCTATTTTGTAAATAAGTTCTTTTTATAATTAGAAAAATATTCCACATATAAGTGATATCATTTGTCTTTCTCTATCTCACTTCACTTTAGCGTGATAATCTCTAGGTTCATCCATGTTTCTGCAAATGACATTATTTCATTGTCTTCTATGGCTGAGTATTCCATTGTGTATATATACACCACATCTTCTTTATCCATTCATCTGTTGATGGCATTTAGGTTGCTTCTATGTCCTGGCTGCTGTGAACTGGAACTGCTTTTATTTACTATAACATGAAACGAAGGCACAGAGGTCCCTGAGGAGGCCACGAGTTGCACTCAATGGTAGTTGCTGCTGCTGCTAAGTCACTTCAGTCGTGTCTGACTCTGTGCGACCCCATAGACAGCAGCCCACCAGGCGCTCCTGTCCCTGGGGTTCTCCAGGCGAGAACACTAGAGTGGGTTGCCATTTCCGTCTCCAATGCATGAAAGTGAAAAGTGAAAGTGAAGTTGCTGTAGGCCCTAAAAGAATTTGTTATGCGGAACAAGAATGGTGAGACGAGAGTCCGAGAGTCGAACGTAACTAAGCAGAAGAGTTAACCCCAGGCTAAGGACATTAGTAAATGTGAAGAAGCAGAAGAAGAAGGAACAGCTCAGCATTAGCGGCAAGGAAGCTATTTCCTATTTCTGAGAGCTGTGGGCCTCCTGCGTCCTTCGCTCCAGATCTTGGAAGGGCAGAGAATTGGGGCCTAGCAGAGAAAGTCTCCTTCCTCATATGAGCACAGGAACCCAGGAAACTTCTGTTTTCAGTGTTCCAGGCTGTCTGGTAACTGGAAGGTAAAGCAGCTCAGCCTCCCTGACCCCCACAACCATGCACGCAGAGCCTGGACGGTGTTCAAGCATGTGTGGGCACCAGAGAGCTGGCCGAAATCACCTTTTCTCTTCCACCCTGGCTTGTTGGCCAATGCCCTTTGCACTCTTCCTAAAGCCAGAACCTCTCAAATAATTAACTTTAGCACGTGGAGAAGCTCAGTGGTTCTCCAGTTTGGTCACACATTCTATTACTTGGGGATGCTTTAAACAAACTCACTTCAGCTAGGGTGGGTCCCAGATATAGGTGTTTTTTCAAAAGCATGCCAGGTGATTTGCAGCCAGGTTGAGAAGAGCTGAAATGACTAATCTGGAGCCAATTGAGAAAGTCAAGTAAACACAGAATTTGTTGATCTTTGGGGTGTCCGAAAAACACCATGTAAATATTTAGCTGTTAGTGAACCAGCAAAACCGAGGAGATTCTGGATATTGTGTCCTCTGGGTTGCCTTCTTGAGGTAATTCTTGAGGATTTTGTGAGGGGTGTCATTTAGCCTCTGGCCTCCTAAGCTTTCACAGTATGGCAGAATGGATCATGCCTGTGATTGTCTGCGCACAGAAACCACCACCGTGAACTATGCAGTCTGATGCAGTCTTCATCATGACACGGAAAGACAACTTATTGAAGAACAGTACCACTGTCCAGGATGCAAACTTAGAAAGTTTCATTCATAAAGATATTCCAGGCAATTAGTCACAGACTCCCAGAATCCATAAGATGCTATGGAGGGTAAGGACAGCCTTGTCCCAGCACCACCTCTCTTCCTGGCCATCCCATCCCCAACCAGAACCTCTAAATCTGTCTCCTGTGTCATCTTCATACCACGTGTGGACAAGACTAAAAGCCAATTATTCAGCAACTGGAGGGAAGGAGTTACTTCCTTGCTGCTCAACAAGCAAAATAGCAGCTCCTCTGTTTGGCTTCCAAGTCTGCCTCTTTCAATCACCACCAGCTATGCTTTACTGCTAACGTTCTAAGATTTGGTGACCGCGTGTGTGTTCCAACTAGGCACCCTTTCGGCACATCACATCTAAACTCTCATCTTCTTCTGAAGGCCAGAGTTTGGTTTTTGCATGCCAATATGTGAAGGAGATGCTTTCTGCTTGTCATTTAAATTACTCTCTATTGGACCTTTTCCAGTTCTGTTACGTCATCTGTAAGTGCCGGAAAAGAACGACACACATTATTTTGTCAATTTACTATAATTGTATACAAGGATAGGACTGTGATATTTTGTTTCTAGTATTCTTATCTGCATGTTATTGGGGGTGCGGGTGTGGGATGGAGGAAGGACAGTAGATTCATGATGTCAAGGAATAGTTTCAGGTTCAGGAAATCAGTTTTGTTGAGTTGTTACTCCCTTCTGGTTGCCCACAGGTGACACTCAGGTGGCAGGTGTCGCCCTCCTATGCAGCTCTATACATCCTTGTTCAGCTCCATTCCTGCCACTGTCAGCCCACTGCCTGGCCCTAACTTGGTGTCACAAACGACCTTGGAGATTCCACTGTGTATCTCTTCCCTGAATCATTTATCATCAGGGAAATTAAGACTTGGATGTTCAGACTGCAGAATAAAAATGAGACAGGTTCTTGCATTGATTTTTTAAAATACTTTTTCCTGTTTTCAAAAAAGTACATGTTCATTTAAGACATTTTGAAAATGAAAATCACTCCTGGTCCGACCACCCAGAGATCATCTCTGCTAACACCTTGGTTTACCATCTTCCATTCTTTTATTTAGGGAGCACAACGCACAAAGAGATACAAACTCTTTCCCTTTATCTTTTAAAAATATGATAGTTGACACACACAAAACACAAACACACCAGGAAACAAAACATCGTGAGTAATTGGCAATAATGTCATTTACCTAAGTGCTCTCAGCCCATCATTTCCTCCCACAGGATAACTATTTTCTTGAAGTTTGGGATAATTTTATAAATTGTTTGGCTCTACTTGATTTTAAGCTTTATGAAAAATGGTATCATATTTTAAAAAAATTTATTGAAGTATCATGGAGGAGGGCAGGGCAACCCACTCCTGTATTCTTGCCTGGAGAATCCCCGTGGACAGAGGAGCCTGGCAGGCTATGGTCCATGGGGTTGCAAAGAGTCAGACACAATTGAGCAACTAAGAACGCACTGAAGTATGGCTTATTTAAATGTTGTATTAAAATGGTATCATATTATAATCATAAGTCTCTGCCTTTTTTTTCACTCAAAAAATGCAGTGAGTCATTTTACCAGGTTAATTATGTAGGTATAATTCTCATTTTCACTGTTGTTTAATGTTTCCACTGTGAAGATATACACAACTCATTCTTCTCTTACTGTACACTTAGCTTGTTCTTAGTACTTTGCTGTTATAAGCAGTGCTTGAACATGCCTCTCTCTTTTTAAAAAAAAAAAAAAAAAAAAAAGACTTGACTGTGCCAAGTCTTAGTTGTAACATGTGGGCCTTCAGTTTTTGTTGCAACATGTGGGATCTAGTTCCCTGACCAGGGATCAAACCTGCCCCATGCCTTAGGAGTAGGCAGTCTTAGCTACTGCACATATCAAGAGTGCCTTTTGGGTGAAACTGTTGAATATGAAGTATGCAAAATTTCATCATTATGAGGCATTGACAAAATGGCTGTACTAATTTACATTCCCAGCATTGGTGCATAAGAATTCACAATTGATCAACCACTTGTTCAACATTTGAAATTGTCAGGATTTAAAAGTTTTGCCTTTCTAGTAGCTGTGCAACATTTAACATTAATTTGCATTTTCCATAATACTAATGAAATTGAGGATCTTCTCATATGTTTAGTTGCCACATGTGTTCACTTCTCTATAAAATATATGCTTTATACTTTTGCCCTCTTTTCTATTGGGTTGTTTGTCTCACATGTATTTTTAAGCAAAATTTTAATCATAGTATACATACTATCTTACACTTTTCCAAGACATGAAATATTCTTTTGCATTGTGATTTTAGCGGCCATGGTATCTTCTATCTCATGGATATCTCATAATTTAATTAATTAAAGCCCTGTTCCTTTCCCCCTCTCCCCAATTCTTGTTTTTAGAATTAACTCTGGTAAGATATCCTAATGCATAAATGTAATTACACATCCACTGAAATTTTTCATAAAATTAGTTGCAAGAATGTGGATTTCTGGCTCAAAGAATGTCAATATTTTATAAGATTTTGACAATTATTTTCAAATCATCTTCTAGAAAAGTCATATAATTTACATTTCTTTAAAAAAGCTTTAACACTGGATATTAAATTTTAAATATCTTGCTAATGTAAGTAGTAAATATTAGCAATAAAGATAATCACATTATCGATTATTATTAATTAATTAATATTAATAATTAATATTAGAATATATTTACTGTCCATTGTGTTTCTTCTTTTCTTGATATTAATTCTTTTTCTCCAGTTTACTGTTTGCATTAGACTAAAACTTATATCTAAGTACTATGTTCAAAATGCCTTGGTTTACTTCTTTGTCCCACTTGACATACAGTTGGGTTCATTTTTTTCTATTTGCATTTAGTTACAGGTTTTAATTTTTCTCTACTCTAATTGATTTACTTTTATTATTTGAATATACATAATTATTAACATAGCAATGACAAGATGGCCATACACTATATTTGCTTTTGATCTTTGTTTTTATAACTTAATAATCTACCCTGGTAATTACTTTGTATCAGTTCATAAAGATACTCTTCATTGCTTCTCAGTAGCCAACTGTGTGTAAGTATCACAGTTTGCTCAACCCATCTTCTGTGTTTGGGCATTTAGGTAGTTTCCAATATCCTGCAAATACCATTAATGGTGCAATGAAGAAGCTTCCATATGTAAGAGTACCTATTATTTTGGAGAGATCATTTTTAGAATAAATTCCGAGAAGTGGGAGTGCTAGTTTGAAAGGTAAATGTGCAAATGTTCCAGTGAAAGTGAAGTCGCTCAGTCGTGTCCGACTCTTTGTGACCCCGTGGACTGTAGCCCACCAAGCTCCTCTGTCCATGGGATTCTCCAGGCAAGAGTACTGGAGTGGGTTGCCATTTCCTTCTCCAAGGGATCTTCCCTACCCAGGGATCGAACCCAGGTCTCCCGCATTGCAGGCAGATGCTTTAACCTCTGAGCCACCAGGGAAGCCAGTAGATATTGCCAAATACCCCTCCACAGGAGTTGTACTATTTTTCATGCCCTCTAGTAATATCTGTTTCCCTGTAATTTCACCAACAGATTGAGGCTGTGTAGGTCTATCCAGTGGTCCCCACACCATTATTTAAAAATTCCTTTTCACCGCTGCCATTTAACTGGTTATCATATACTGGATTTTTATATTTTTGTTGGATTGATTTCTGTTCGCCATTCAGTTACAATGGTCTTGATATTCATATGTCAGAACCACACTGTTTGCATTTAGGAGGCTCTGTAGTATGTTTTAGTATTTGCTGGGACTAACCACCTCTCATAACTCCTCATTTTCAGTGTTTTACTAGCTATTCTTGAGGTTTTTTTCCATATGATCTTTGGTATCAATTTGTCTAGCTGCAATAAAAACTTGTGTATATTTTTTGCAGAAGCATGTTAAATTCATAAATTAACGTAAGAGGAACATATTTTGATGATATGAGATATTTTAACTGAAACCAAGGGATGTCTTGTTCAAGTATACTTTTGGGTCTTTCAAGATTCTTTTTTATAAAAGAACTTTTATAAAATTAAAAAAAATTTTTTAAGAACTCTTTTTTGCAAATAACTAAATTTATTGAGACATTCACTTTCTTTTTTTTTTCATAATTCACTTTCAATCCATCTATTTAAAGTGTGGAATTCAGTGGGTTTTAGTATATTCATGGAGTTATATAACTATCACCACAATCAACTTTAGAGCATTTCCATCATTTCAAAAAGTAAACCCATACCCATTATCAGGCCTTTCCCAGTACCTCAACCCCTCCAGCCTCTGGCAATCACTAATCTCCTGTCTCTATGGACTTGCCTATTCTGGACATTTCATATATTCAGTTCAGTTCAGCAGCTCAGTCGTGTCTGACTCTTTGCAACCCCATTTCATATATACGGCGTCATATAATACGTGGTCTTCTGTAACTGGCTTCTTTCACTGGGCATAATGTTTTCAAGGTTCAGCCATGTTATACCACATACTCCATTAATTTTTTTTTATTGTTGAATAATATGCCACTGTATGGGTGGATTTACTGTATTTTGTTTATCCATTTCTCAGTTGATAGACTTTTGGGGTTGTTTTCGCTTTTTGGCTATTGGGAATAAGACCCAATGTGTATGTATGGATCTTCGTGTGGGCATATATATTCAAGTCTCTTGGGTATATACCTAGAAGTAGAATTGCTGGGTTAGATGATAACTTTATGTTTCACATTTTCGGGAACTGCCAAGCTGTTTTCCAGAGCAATTGCACTGTTTACATTCCTACTTACAGAGCATCTAATTTCCAATTTCTCCACATCATCACCAAACTTGTTATTGTCTGTGATTTTGGAAATGGGGGTGAAGTAGCATCTCACTGTGTCTTTGGTTTATATTACACTAATAGCTAATCATGTTGAACATATGTTTTGAAGAAATCCTTTCCCATTTTTCAATTGGGTTATCTGTCTTATGGTTGTTGTATCGTTCCTACATTCTGGTTATAAGCTCCTTATCATACATATTATTTAGAAATATTTACTCCCATTCTGTAGACTGCCTTTGAACTTTTTATGGCATCCTTTGACACACAAAAGTTTTTAATTTGGGGTATATATCTGTCTTTTCTTTTGTCATTTGTGTTTGTGGCATTGTATCTAAGAAGGGTTTGCCAAACCCATGATACTAAAGATTTATATTTATGTTTTCTTCTGAGTGTTTTATAGTTCTAGTTTTTATATTTAGGTTGTTGAAATCCTAAGCAGCACCACAGAATGTGACGGTATTTGGAGATAGTCTTTTAAAAGATGATTAAGTTAAAATTAGCTCATTAGTTCAGTTCAGTTCAGTCACTCAGTCGTGTCCGACTCTTTGCAACCCCATGAATCGCAGCACGCCAGGCCTTTCTGTCCATCAACCACTCCCAGAGTTCACCCAAACTCATGTGCATCGAGTCGGTGATGCCATCCAGCCATCTCATCCTCGGTCGTCCCCTCCTCTTGCCCCCAATCCCTCCCAGCATCAGAGTCCTTTAAGTTAAAATTAGCTCATTAGAGTGGACCCTATTTGTATATGACTGATGTCCTTAGAAGAACAGGAGATTAGAATACAGACAGTCACAGTGCAAAGGGAAGGCCACGTGTGCACACAGGGAGAAGATGGCCATCTACACGCCAAGGAGAGAGGCCTCAGAAGAAATCAACCCTGCTTACACCTTGATCTTGGACTTCTAGCCTCCAGGACTCTGAGGAAATAAGTTGCTGCTCTTTAGGTCAGTCTGTGGTACTTTATTATGGTAATTCTTGCAAAGTAATACGAAAACCCCACTTGGTCATTTTACATTATCTTCTTAAATCACACAGGTCTTGTGCTTTTTTGAGAGAGAGAAATAACTTTATTTCTTTTCTACTAGTATAGGAGTGGCAAACTGCAACTTATGGACCATATCTAGTCTGTTGCCTACTTTGGTTAATCCAGTTTATTTGGGACATAGCCACATCCACTTATTTGCATATTATTTATGGCTGCTTTGGTGCTACAATGGCAGGGTTGAATAGTGAAGCCTGCAACTCAAAATATTTACTATCTGGGGCTTTAGAAAAAAATTTGCTGACCCCTGCTCTAGTAGCTACTTAGGATGGGCTTATGTGGACAGTTCTTGCATTTTAAAAAGTCTTTTTTTATAGCCTTTGATGCTTGAAAAACAGCATGGATGGATGGATATAAAATCCTTAGCTGGTATTTTCTTTCCTTGAGCTTTTAGGAAATACTGAAAATACGGCGTCACTATAGCCTTGCTTTGCTGTTAAGAAGTCTGATGCCAAATATTTTGGTTACCAGACTCATAACAAACTACCTACCTAAAAGGAAAGCATAAAGAAAGAACCATTTTGATTATAATTTCACAACATTTGGAGTCAGGAATTCAGGTAGGATTTGACTGGGTGAATATCAGCTGATGGCTGGGCTCATACAGAGAATTCATGGAGACCCCCCTCATATCAGCAAGGATCAGGCAAGATCTCCCTCTCCATGTAGTCTCAGAACCTCTCCTCAGGGAGTTAGATATGGGCAAGTGTTCCCAAAGACCTAGGTGGTCTCTTCAAGACTTCTTTCGACCTAGGCTTGGAAGTCCCATAATATCACACATTCTATGGGTCAAGCAATTCACTTAGGCCAGCCTGGATACAGAAAATATAGTCATCTTTAATGTATTGCAGCCTTATTTTCTTACATTTTTAAATAATTTGAAGCCATGAAGATAATTATTGTTATTTGTCTATAATTTTAAGAAGGGAAATGGCAACCCCTTCCAGTACTCTTGCCTGGAAAATCCCATGGACGGAGGAGCCTGGTAGGCTACAGTCCATGGGGTTGCAGAGAGTCGGACACGACTGAGTGACTTCACTTTCACTTTCTGGTGGCTCAGTGGTGAAGATTCTGCCTGCCAATGCGGAAAACACACATTCGATCCCTGATCGGGGAAGATTCCACATGCTGTGGAGCAGCTGTGTCTGTGCGACACAACTGTTGAGCTTGTGTTCTAGAGACGGCAAGCTGCGACTACGGCGCCATTGTGCCACAACTGTTGAAGCCCGCGCACCCTAGAGCCTGTGCTCTGCAACAAGAGAAGCCGCCGCAATGAGAAGCCCTTGCCCTGCAACCAGAGAGTAGCTCCTGCTCACTGCAACTAGAGAAAGGCCCTCAGGGCAACGCAGACCCAGTACTGCCAAAAACGAATAAATGAATAAAATGAATAGTTTAAAGAGACTAGCTCTAAGGATTAATCATTCTGTGGTCATTTCCCCAAGTACGTGTGAGCCCTTTCATTTTGTAAGTAAGTATTTTCGTATTTCCAGAATGTTTCTTAGAGTTTTATCATATGTGGAACTTCAGTTATATATACGTTGGACATTCTTTGATTGTATTCAAAGAATATTCCAAAGAGACAGAGAAACAAGCACAGAGGTATGGAGATAGGGAAAGTGGAAATGTTTCAGGGGTTTGGATGGGGTGTATGTAGGAAGAGACAAGAGACTGAAGGGAAAGTAAGACAAAGGCTAGATAAATGAAGGTCTTATGTGCCAGCCATGACACCACAAGCAGCAAGTTTAAAAAACTTTTTTTTTTTCCTGACCTGCAGTATGGAAAATGGATCAGAAGGAACAGGACTGCAGGAGGAGACAAGATAAGATGCTATTGCATTAGTCTAGGTAAGAGGGGCTAAGAGGGACAGATTCTAGATTTATGCATGAGGAGAGTCAACAGAATTGTTGAGTGTGTGGTGTGTGTGTGTGCTCACTCTCTGCCACCCTTTGCATGGCCTGCCCGGCTCCTCTGTCTGTGGGGTTTTTCAGGCAAGGATACTGAGTGGGTTGCCATTTCCCCCTCCAAGGGATCTTGCTGACCCAGGGAGAGACCTGGGGTCTCCTGCATTGCAGGGGAATTCTTTACTGCTGAGCCACTGGGGAAGCTGAGTGTGGTGGTGTTGGGGGTAAAGATTCAAGGATGACTCCCAGGTTCTGGGCAACTGAGTGGACAGGAAAGCTAACAGTTTTATTTATTCATTTTTATTTTTTGACCACTCTGTGCAGCAAGTGGGATCTTTGTTCCCTGACCAAGGATCAAACCTACAACCCTACTCCCTCCATCCCCACCCCTGGATCACTAGGAAAGTCCTGACGCTAACAGTTTTTAGAAAAGTAGAGCTTGAGGTGTCTCTAGGACATCCAGGTAGAGATGTCTGGTAGACTTGTGTGTGTGCAGAACTCAGGTGAGTGGTCTGAGCTAGTTAACACACTCGGGAGCTGCTGATATATGTGGCAGATGAAGATAGAGTGGACACAACACCTCAGGGAGAAGGCACTGTCCGGGGTGTGATGAAAGCTGAGAACAGGACTTTGGAGACTGAGGAGTAGTCAGAGGGATTAGATGAGTCTTGTTGCAAAGGCCAGGGGGATGTCAAAAGGAATGGAATGTCCTGTGTTACCGAATGCTACCAGGAGCTCGAGTAATAGAGGACTCAAAAATGGCCTGGGGCATTGAGGATGAAGCCAGTGCTTACTGACTGAGAGCAGTGCAGTGATGTGGTGGGGACGGAAGCTACACACTATAGGTTGGGGAGTGAGAGGGAGCTGAGTTAGCAGAAATGAGTGTAAACTGCTTTTAAGACTTTTGTCAAGGAAAAGACAGGGAGGGAATAGTAACTGGAGTATCATCTAGAGTCACAGAGGTTTCTTCTTTTTTCTTTAGGACAAGAAAAACTTCAACATGAATAAACGGTGAAAGCAAAGGACATGTAGGTAAAAGAGGCTGGTAATTTTGAGAGTGAGGGTGATGACTGCATGTTTGAAAGACTGCAATATGTTTCTGAGGATGTGAGAACTGATGAAATGCAGAACTGAGATGGAGAGATGCTAATATGAATATATTTGAAATGGTTTACTTTCCAGAATGGCTATTCACATACTGATATTATTTTGGTTTCAATCAGTATAGCAAACACAGCAAGCAACATTTTTACAGATTTATTTTACATCATTTACACATCTTTCCTCCAAAGGACAGAATCAATGTTTTATCCTTTCACTGCCTCCCACACAGTTGATGCTTAGTGAGAAGTTAAGTGAATAAACAAAGTGTCTCTTAACCCTGAGTATCTTAACATATTCAGAACATGGTTAAGACCCTGCATACAAGTGAAAAAGTCTTCTAAGCATGCAAAACAGTCACAAAATTCATGAGTGATAGGTGATGCCAATTTTTTTTTTTTGAGGAATGTTTACTCTCCTTAACAAAGTTGGTTACCAGCACTTTCTTCACCTTAGGGGTTTAAAAATAGGAAGAGGAGAGCAGGAGGAAAAGGATGCTCTAAAGACAGGCAGGCAGACCACAGCAGAAGGTGGCACAATCTGCTTTACTATAAGGTGCCAAAAAGCGTGAAAAACCAGACTCAAAGCACAGGGCTGTCTTAGCTTACGGATTTACATCCGCCACCAACATATCAAAAGTCCTTAAAGGACACTGCTGTTTTCAGCCTTAAATGATGTTGACAAGAATGATCCTATGCGGAGGGAGGTAGAGAGGGAGGTTCAAGAGGGAGGGAACAAATGTATACCTATGGCTGATTCATGTTAATGTTTGGCAGAAACCAACACAATTCTGTAAAGCAATTATCCTTCAATTAAAAAAAATAAATTAAGAAAAGAATGATCTTTTGAGTGCTTAAAAAAAAAAGCTTTGCTGTTCCCCATGTAGCATCATCTGTTTCACGTAGTTTGGAAAGGATTCTATCAAAAACGGATATTCAAAAAAAGCCGATGCAGAGATGGTACACCTCCGTCGCTCTCTGTTCCTTTGCCCAAGCTGTTTACCTAAATTTTGATGTCCCTCCCTTTTTTCCGTCCTAGGACTCCTCTCTATCTTCCTTGCAGGCTGAACACAGATGCCGCCTCTTCCAGGAACCTCTCCGCATCGTCCAGGCGGAAGTAATCTCTTCCTCCTCTGAGCTCCCACAGCATCTCATAGTGGCTCTGGCTTTGCATGGGTCACCAGACCTGGTTGTTTACACGGCTGCTTTTCCACTAAGTTATGCGCTCCTGGAGACCGGGGACCGTGACCGTGACGGTGTACCCACACAGCACCTGGTACAGCGTTACAGAGCTAGGCACCGAGTCGGTGCTCAGTAAACAGTTTGCTGAGTTGAACTAATTTGGAAATACCACTCAGGGCAGTGACTCCTGCTCCAGGCGCGGATGATGAATGATTTATGGGGGTGGTTCTTCGCATTCTTTACCTTGTAGTCACGTCGGGCCGAACATCCAGGTGGCGGGGTACATACCTGTGGAGTTGAAACGCACCTCCGCCGCCCGCCGCCGGCTCTCGGGAAAAGCCCGCAGGGGGCAAGTTTCCCCCGCCCTCCCGGAACCGGGCCGCAGGGGGCGGGGTTCGAAGGGAACCCGGCCCGCCGGCCCGCCCCCTCCTCGGCGCGGCGGAAGCCCCGCCCCCAGCCGCGCGCTCGCGCAGGCGGCGCGTGCCCGCCCCCAGCCCTGCGCCCTCGCGCCCTCGCGCCCTCGCACCGGGGGCGGGCTCGCTGCGCGTGCCGGGAGGGTAAGCGGCGCGAGCCGGGTGCCTGAGAACGTTCGCCGCGGGGGCGGCTCCGAGGCCTGAGCGGGCGCTGCCACCGCCACAACCGCGGGGGCCGGGCCGGAGGAGGCGGAGGAGGTTGCAGCCGCCGGAGTCCTTCTCGACGCCCCCAGATCCGGCCGGGAAGTGAGTACGGCGAGGGTTTGCGGCCGCTGCCCCAGGCTGCGGGAGAGGAGCGCGGTGCCGGAGCCTCGCGCCCGCAAGGAGCGGGAAGGCACCCGCGCAGCGCCCGCACCCCGGCAGCCTGCGGGGGTTTGCAGGGCCGGGAGCGGCGGAGACGGCCCCCCGGGATCCGGGGCCGCTGCACCGCGCGCGCTGTGAACGGAGACCGCTCCGCGCTCCCGGCCCTGGAGGGGCGAGCGGAGAGGATGGAGCGGACTCCGCGGCCGGCGTTGCCGGCCTCTGAGCCCTGGGTCGGGTAGGGGGCTCCGGTGTTCCGATCGCGCTTTGGCTGGCGGACATGGAGCCGGGGTGCGGGCGCAGGGTGATGCTGCCCGAGCCCGGCTTGGTGGAAGGAGGCTCTGCATTAGGTGTTGAAGGGGGCGAAGGAGGCAGGTCCTGGCAGAGGGCAGGTGAGTCAGGCAGGCCCTGGCAGAGGGAAGGGAATTTATTTCAGATCATCCCCAAACACTATTTCCCGAGGCGCCTAACTGTGACCCTGTGCACCGAGGTCACCCTTTTAAGGAAAGTGTCCTGAGAGGAGGAAGGATGCAACTAACGAATGCTTGCTGTTAAATTCCTGTGCCAGGCCTTGGGATTAGGAAGACCTTCCAGCAGCCTCAGCAGACAGTTTGTTGGTTAACTACCTTGGGTAGAGAACCGTAGTCAGCACTGGGGTCACAATTGTGTAAAGCACAACCATCATTTGCTACTTAGGTGCTGGCAGTTTGGTTGTAAAGGTTTGCGTAAGAAATACAAAGCAGCTTTGAATTTTGTCTCTTTCACTTTGTCTTCTTCCCAGTAGTATTGGGAAATTGGAGCCATAAAATTGCTTGGTTTGAGGATTAAAGCAGGAGGGTCAAGGAAGCTTGTGGGAGGTATTTGGGAGAGTTTTATAGACACTTCTGTGTAACATTTAAAGAGAGAGAAGGAAAAAAGGAAATTGGAAAGAGGAAGTTCCCTTTCTTCCCAAGCAGCAGGCACTGAAAACTGCATGAATGAATGGACCAAGCAAGGTTTTGCTCTATTTTATGTGAAGCACTGTTGATCAGTGTGATGTTAGGGATGCTGATGGACTTCCCTTGTGCCTTAAGTTTCCTCTCTCTTTTTTGCCCTGTAAGAGGTTCTTAGGTTTGGGCTAAGCAAGTGGCTAAGGTGATGGAGTTGTATCTTGTGGCTGTGCTGCCACCTTCGCTACTTTATTCTGTGTTGACTGCCAGGGTCTTACTCCTAGGGTCATTGCTTCAAATCATCCCATCCTGGCCTTTCTCTCTGCTGTCACTTGAGGAAGGGGAAAATGTCTGTCTAGAGAGCATGCTTTCATTTTTATCTTGGCTCTTGCATCTTAGATCTGTGGTCAGCGAATGTGACTCTGATCTTACCCATGAGGGCTGGGACTCTGCGTTTTTTCCTGCCTTCATTGAATTTCTGGACTCTCAAGCTCCAGGCTGCTGTTTCAGTTGCCTGGGTTGCAGTGCCTGTTGGGTTACTTTGTCTGCCAAACTAAAACTTGACCTTTTATGAGTTCTGGGAGGATTTTTATCATACATCAGTGGAATTACCTTTGAAGGCAGTTGTGTAGTCAGCGTAGTGTTGGCAGGAGTTTTGAGTGTCCACTATGACTGAGAGAGAAAATTTCTACTTAGGAAGTCAGATTTAAAACCAATGGAATTGGTTTAAAGCACTTACTTTATATCTTTAAATCTCTCAGGACCTATGTTTCCTTGTATAAAAATAAAATATTAATTCAAATTTGGCCTTGTGTGGTGAGCCTTGAAGAACTAAGTCAATTTCTCTTTAGTTTTAGGGCGGTAACACTTAATTAAGAGTGCATCCATCAGGTGTCTACTAGTTCTTATTTTGGGGTACCTCAGTGCTGTACTTTAGTATGCCTTGTTCTCCATTTTCTCAGTAATATTGTGTTTTATTTATTTATATACTTAGTTTACATTTAGAAGTAGAAGTGTTTGTCTCTCAGTCATGTCTGACTCTTTGCAACCCCATGGACTGTAGCCTGCCAGGCTCCTCTGTCCATGGAATTCTCCAGGCAAGATTACTGGAGTGGGTTGCCATTTATTTCTAAATCACCTTTATTGATGTTTGCACAGATGTCCTGTGCAGAGCTGGTGGAGTTTGAAAAATGTATATACAGATCTTCCTCAGCTTCTGATGGGGTTATGTCTGATAAACCCACTGTAAATTGAAAGTACAGTAGGTTAAAAATGCATTTAATACACCCCATCTACCAAACATCATAGCTTAAGCTAGCCTACCTTAAACATGCTCAGAACACTTACATTAACCTACAGTTGAGCAAAATCATCTAAAACACAATGCCTGTGTTATAATAAAGTGTTGAATGTTTCATGTAATTTACTGAAACTGTACTGAAAGTGAAAAGCAGAGTGGTTATAAGTGTCTCAGCTGTTTATCCTGGTGATCTTGTGGCTGACCAGGAGGTGTGGATCATTGCCACTGCCCAGTGTCACAAGTATCATACTGCATATTGCTAGCCAGGGAAAGGGTCAAAATTCAGATTTGAAGCAGTTTTCACTGAATGCGTATTGCTTTTGCAGCATCATGAAGTCAAAAATCATAAGTCAAATGATTGTAAGTTGGGGACTGTCTGCTTTGTAACCACTATGTCAACAAAGATAAAGAAATTTACATCACTCCAGAAACTCCCTCATGCTGGTTTGCAATACCCTCATTTCCTCTTACTTTATTTATTTCTAGTTACACAAGCATCAGGGCCGTGGCATTGGTGCAGGAAATATACTGCTGGGTTTTAGGGGTTGCCATTCACACAGGAATCCCTGTGAGTGGCAGTTCCTGGGGTTTCATCCTGCAGCCTGGAGCTGTGTCCTGCAGCTGTGCAAATGGCTTGTGAATGCGCACTTTCTCGTAAAAGGCTCAAACAGAACATACAGAAGAAAACCCCCCTTGACCCACTCTCTTCTCCACTGAAACTGCAGTTCGCAGTTTGTTGTGATCCTTCCAGACCTTTCCCTATGTATTATCATCTGCATATAGGTAATAAAAATAGGTTTCCCCCCACATCCCCATTAATGACATGATACTGTACACACTGGTCTGCAACATTCTAACAGAATGCCTGAGGTCTTTCCGTGATGGAACACAAAGATCTACCTGGTTCTTCTTGATTTCTGCACAATCCCATATGTAGTACATGTTGTCAATACAATAGTTTATTTAATCCTCTGCTCATTAATGGCCATTACAGCTGTTTGCCATTTTACACATTGTTGTAGTGAGTGAAAAGGAGAATTTCTGGGTCAGAGGAGTATATGCTTTAAATTAGTTGATGGAGATTTAACCAAGTTGCTACGTGAAGCTCTGGTTCATTTATTTTTAAATGCTGAGTAGTGTTCAGCTGTAGACTTAAGTCACTGTTTCTGTGTCCTTTGCTCGCTGTGGGACAGTTGGGTTACTTTGGATACTAATTCATAGGTGGGCTTAATGTGCTCCCCGTGCATCCTGCCAGTCAGAGGCTTGTCAACAATGTCTTCCGTTGTTTACAAGTTTTACATTTTAATGTGTTTATGAAAAAATTTCCATTAAATAAAAAAAAAGTTTGTTTCCCTGTCTAGTTTAAGTAATTTTCTCTGCCCCAGGGTATGAATTAGATATATCTGTATTTTCTTCTAAAATTAAAAAAAAGGTTTTGCTTTCTGTGTGGTGTTCCTATATGGAATAATGGAGTGATGATTGTGTTTTCAATTTGGATAACCACTTTTTCAACACTTTTTCTCATTTTTATTTTTTAAAATTATTTATTTAGCTGTGCCAGGTCTTAGTTGTGACATGTGCGATCTAGATCCCTGACCAGGGACTGAACCCAGGCCCCTTGCATTGGGAGTGCTGAGTCTTGGCCACTGGACCACCAGGGAAGTTCCTCTCATATTTTTTGTTTTTATTGTGGTAAAATATGCATAACATAAAATTTACTATTTTCATCATTGTTAATTGTACAGTTCTGTGGCATTAAGTATATTTACATTGTTGTATAGCCATCACTCTAGTTACAGAATGGATTTCCATTTCCATTTTTATCTTTCTCAGCTGAAACTCTGTATCCATTAAACACTAACTTCCCATTCTTTTCTCCCTCCAGCCCCTGGCAACCACCATTCTGCTTTTTGTCTCTGTGAACTTGACTGCTAGAGGTACTTCACATAAGTGAAATCATACAACATTTTTTACTATATTTGTGACAACTGGTAGATAAATATGATACATTATTATTAACCTAAGTTCATTTTTATACTAGAGTTCTGCTCTTTTGTGTAGTGCAGTTCTTTGCGGTTTGACAAATGCAAAATATTATCACGTGACATTTCGTGAAATATTGTAGTATCACACAGAATAATTTCACTGCCCCCAAATTCCCTGTATTCCACCCATTTATTCCTCCTTCCCTTCTTCTGAGCTCCTGGTAGCCACTGATCATTTTACTGTGTCTATAGTTTTGTCTTTTCCAGAATGTCATATAGTTTGGATGATACAGTATCGTAGCCTTTCATACTGGTCTCTGTCGCTTAGCATTATGCTTTTAAGTTTCCTCCGTGTCTTTTCTTGGCTTGATAGCTTCTTTTTATTGCTGAATAATAATTCATTGTATGAAAAGTACCAGAGTTTTGTTTATCCATTCATCTGTTGAGGGATATGTTGGCTACTTCTAGCTTTTGGCAGTTATGAATAAAGCTTCTATAAATATTAAAGTGCAGGTTTTTGTGTGGACATAGGTTTTCAGCTTTCTTGAGTAAATACCTAGAAGCATGATTGCTGGATGGTATGTTTAGCTTTGTAAGAAACTGCCTGTCTTCCAAAGTGGCTGTCTAGTTTTGCACTCCCAATAATTTAAAAAAGCATATATCCTAGCACCCTAAATGTACTTTAAAAAATAAGTCTTTGTCAGACAGTTCTGTAAAATTAAACTTCATCTGGTATAGATTTATATTCTCATTGTTGCTTTTATGGGCTGTCTTTCTTAGCATTATATTTCTATATGTTTTGAAGTTTTGATTTGCAGACTGGAAAAAAAAAAAGAGGACGAGAACTGCTGATTTTGTTTCTCTTAGTTCTGTGGTCACCCTTCTCTGGTGATATTTCAAGTGCTTCCATTGATTGACTGGACTCTGGCCAAGAAATCAGATCTGGTAATGGTCAGAGTCCTGCCCTTTGAGGTAATTTCGGCTATTTTAGATCCACTCACAGTGTGTAAGTGTCTTGGTTCAATTCCTGGTCGTGAGGCTGTGTTTTTATCTTCTCGCCTTTCAGAGCCCAGAGCGCCATATAAGCCATAGTTCTAGGCAGAGACCGACAGTGATATTTTTTAGCTTCCTTTGAGCTCTAGCCTCATCCTTGACTTTGAACAGTGAATCTGGCTCAAGTGTCCCCTGTTTCTGCAGCTCCTTGGCTCTGTGTCACTGTGGCCTTGCAGGAAGTCTACACTTGTTCTAGACTCGAGAGTCCAGCAAACCTGTAGCTTTGGTGTGGCTCACAGTTTTGTGTATCTGTTCTGTTTCTGCTCCAGGTGGAGGCTTATCTTGTTTTTGAGCCTTTTTAGTAGCTTAAAAATATATTAAAAAATATCTTTTACAGTGTATTTGGAGCAAAGGGGATACAGTCAAGTGTTTATTTACTGTGCTGCTTTGACTGGAAGACTTAACTGATCAGGTGCCTTACTAAGCTTTATACCACTTATCTTGTTTTTTGTGTTATTGCAATGCCTAGACCCTCCAGAGCAAAAGTTGAATAGGAAAAGTTGAATGCCCAATGATAACGGGCATTTTAGTCTTTTTCCTGAATGGAAATGCTTCCAGTGTTTCACTATTAGATATGATACTTACTAAAGGTTTCTGGTCGATGTCTTTTGTCAATTTAAGGAAGTTTCCTTCTAGGTTTATATTTTTATTGGGTGTTGAGTTTTATTGAGGGCTTTTTTGGCATTTGTTGAAATTATCATTGTTTTCTTTTTAATATGTTAACAGTAGGACAGACCTTTCTGAGTTGTAGATAACTGAGAAACAGATAAATTGTATGATTTACTTGTTAATGCATTTTTAACATTAAATGAACCTTTAAAGAAAATACATTTTGATCTTGAGTTTTTATGTATTAACAATATTGTTATTGTTTCTAAGTCCAACTCTTTTGCAACTCCATGGACTGTAGACCACCAGGCTCCTCTGTTCATGGGATTTCCCAGGCAAGAATACTGGCATGGGTTGCCATTTCCTTTTCCAGGCGATCTTCTCAGCCTAGGGATCAAGCGTGTATCTCCTGCATTGGCATTCTTTACCACTGAGCCACCTGGGAAGCCTATTAATAATATTATATATAAGCCTTATTGTATGTTATATTGCAGCATTTCAGCAATAATTAGGTTTGGACTAAATATTGCTGTAACTAAGCCTCACTATAATAAAATAGTGTACAGTAAAAAAAAAATTTTTTTTGTTTTCGTGGGGGTAACTTTTGGGACTCTCTAAGGACTTTTTTTAGCCCCTAACCATTCCAGCTTCTTCCTGGTTTCTTTTTCTAGACTCTTTAAGTTTTGTTTTTTTTTTTTAATCTCTGCTTGCTCTGTCTCTACTTGCTAGAGAGAGACTTTCTTCTGAAACTAATAACAACTACTGACATACAGGCTACTTACTGTATGTCAAAAGATTTTCAAGATAATGGCTACGCTTTAAACTTTACAACTGTGGAAACATCTGCAATGTTTGGGTGAGGAAAAAGAGCTCAGAGAAGGTACAACTTGTTTAGGTCAGCACAGCTAATTAGTGATAGGAGTGATATTTGAACCAGGTCCGACTTTAAAGCCCATGTTCTTTCTACATGCTGTCTCTAAACAAGACTTTTATGTTCCAAGTTCAACTTGGGCCTTGTTTTTGGCTAACCCGAATGATCCCTGAGCATGGTGATATGACCACTTTGTGTCTCTAACGTGGTTGCCATGAAAGACTCTTCCTTTAGCCAGGTACTCTGTTGCTTTTTCACCAGTGTGATATTTTACATGTTCCTGAGCAGTTTCTTATAGTGACTACACCTTTTTAAACTGTGCAAACAAAAATAGAATAAATAGTATCATGATTAAGCATGTGGTCTCCCCAGTAAATTATTTTTGGACCTTGAGTTTATTTTCCTTTAACTTTTTAAATATTGTGAAATATTGGCCCTCAAAGAGGTATAGAGAATAAAAATAGTGAATACCTGTGTACACACCACTTTTAAGAAACTAGGTTCCTTTTAAAGTTGAACCTCCACTCCTTCCCAGTTGTATTCTCCTCCCCTTCTGAGGGAATCACTCTTCTGTATTTGATGCTTTTCACTCCTGTACATATTTTCATACTTTTATTACATATGTAAATAGCCCTAAAATGTATATTATTGTTTTGCATTAAAAAACCCTCTATGTTAACGGTGTTAAGTATGTCTTTTTGTAGCTTTTTTTGTTCCTTTCAGTATTTTGAGACCCATCCATATCGACTATATGTTGCTCTGAAAGTGAAAGTCGCTCAGTCGTGTGCTGCAACCCCATAGACTGTGTCCATGGAATTCTCCAGACCAGACTACTGGAGTGGATAGCCTTTCCCTTCTCGAGGGGATCTTCCCAACCCAGGGATCGAACCCAGGTCTCCCACATTGCAGACGAATTCTTTACCAACTGAGCCACAAGGAAAGCCCAAGAATGCTGGAGTAGGTAGCCTATCCCTTCTCCAGAGGATCGTCCTGACCCAGGAATCGAACTGGGGTCTCCTGCGTTGCAGGCGGATTCTTTACCAGCTGAGCCATCAAGGAAGCCCGTATGCAGCTCTAGTGGATTCATCTTCTTGGCTGTACAGGATTCTGTTATTGGGCTGTGTCACAGTTTATTCATATGTTTTCCTGTGGATTGATAATTTGTGCTCTGGTTTGTTTTCTTGCTGTTGCAGAAAATGTTGTTTTGAATATTCTTGTCATGTCTGTGTGCACAGTGCACGTCTTTTATAGTGTGTCCTTGGAGCAACCCGCTGGTATACGTGCCATGCACATCTTCAACCTTTGTGGTAGTTGCTAGATTCCACTCTGAAGTGGTTTCCCAATTAACATTCACACTAGCGTTGTATGACTTCTGGCCCTCCCCTGCCTTGTCAACCCTTAGTGTTTTAGACTTTATAATTTTGCAAATCTGCTGGATATACCATGCAATCTTATTTTTATGTTTTTATATTAATATTACATGTTTTTCTGATTACTGGTGAGTTTGAACATTGCTCTGTGTTTTTAATTGGCTCTTGAGTTTTGCTCTTCTGTGATTTGCTTGTTTTTATCATTTACCTGTTCTTCTGTTGTGCTGATTGTCTTTTTGCATATTGATTTCTAATTTTAAAATACATTTTTGATGCCAATATTTCAGATAGATGGCTTCAAATTTCTTTTTCCAGTTTGTGGCTTTTCTTAAAAAAATTTAAAAAAAAATGTTTATTTGGCTGTGCTGGGTTTTAGTTTGGGCATGCAGACTCTTAGTTGCAGCATGTGGGATTTAGATCCCTGACTCAGGATCAAACCCGGGCCTCCTGCATTGGACCACTAGGGATGTCCCTCTTTTAAAACTTAAGAAAAAAAAAAAAGTACCTTTTGGTGCATTAAAGTTTTAGATTTGTGGTTTTAATTTGTTGTTTATAAATCTTCCCTACAGACCATAGGCCGAAAAATTATCTTAGTGTTTTCACATCTAAAAAGGTGGTATAATTGACCAGTAGTTAGGGGTTCTGGGTTTCTATCTCTGTTTATTTATTGTGAAGTACAAATATGGCCTGAGACTAGACATTTTATTTATTTGGATGTGCAAAATATGAGACCTGGGTTAGGTTATTTCTCAGCCCTCATATTCTGATTCTCTGTTGCTTTGCTTATGGTTTTTGTAGCTGATAATTAATCATTGCTACCAACATCTTAAATGTCATTAAAAATATGAGAACTTAGAAATGAAATTAACATCCAGGATTTTGGTGTGAAGGCTGCACACTGCATTTGAGATAAAAAAGAAATACAAATAATTTGATTTAGGTTGGAACACATTTAACTGGTCTTCCTTTTTTCACTTAATTCTAAAGTCATTTGAAAAAGTAATTCTTATATATCTTTCTAAAAAAAAAACAAACCCTTTTTAGGGTTTTAAACTATAGTTATAGAAATAACTAACAAGGATACTTTTTTTTTGAAGTATGAATATGAATTTGACTGTGTGGATCACCTGTGAAAAATTCTTAAAGAGATGGGAATACCAGACCACCTTACCTGCCTCCTGAGAAATCTGTGTACAGATCAAGAAGCAACAGTTAGTACTGGACATGGAACAACAGATTGGTTCCAAATCAGGAAAGTAGTATGTCAAAGCTGTATATTGTCACCCTGCTTATTTAACTTAAATGTAGAGTTCATCATGCGAAATGCTGGGCTGGATGAGGCACAGGCTGGGATCAGGATTGCCGGGAGAAATAGCAGTAAACTCAGACACGCAGATGACACCACCCTTATGGCAGAAAGCAAAGGAGAACTAAAGAGCCTCTTGATGAGGGTGAAAGAGGAGAGTGAAAAAGTTGGCTTAAAACTCAACATTCAAAAAACTAAGATCATGGCATCTGGTCCCATCACTTCATGGGAAATAGATGGGGAAGCAATGGAAATAGTGACAGACTTTATTTTTGGGGGGCTCCAGAATCACTGCAGATGGTGACTGCAGCCATGAAATTAAAAGATGCTTACTCCTTGGAAGAAAAGCTATGATCAACCTAGCGAGTATATTAAAAAGCAGAGACATTACTTTGCCAACAAAGGTCCATCTAGTCAAAGCTGTGGTTTTTCCAGTGGTCATGTATGGATGTGAGAGTTGGACTATGAAAAAAGCTGAGCGCTGAAGAATTGATGCTTTTGAACTGTGGTGTTGGAGAAAACTCTTAAGAGTCCTTTGGATTGCAAGGAGATCCAATCAGTCCATCCTAAAGGAAATCAGTCCTAAATATTCATTGGAAGGACTGATGTTGAAGCTGAAACTCCAATACTTGGGCCACCTGATGCAAAGAACTGATTCATTTGAAAAGACCCTGATGCTGGGAAAGATTGAGGGCAGGAGGAGAAGGGATCGACAGAGGATGAGATGGTTGGATGGCATCACCAACTTGATGGACGTGAATTTGAGTAGGCTCTGGGAGTTGGTGATGGACAGGGAGGCCTGGCGTGCTGCAGTCCATGGGGTTGGAATGAGTCGGATACAACTGAGTGATTGAACTGATCTGATGAATGTGAAAACTAAAGCTTTGTATGACATTTCAAGAATGTACCCTTTATTGGTCATACGCTTTCAGTATTTCCTTACTAGGTAAGTAGTTTAGTATCTTTGCTTAGAACTAAAATTTCCTATTTATGAACTAAGCAGCCTGTGGCAGATTTTAGGAAAAACTGTGAGGTTTGTATTTAGCAGACTAAAGGTGTCTGT
Source organism: Ovis aries (assembly GCF_016772045.2). NCBI lineage: Eukaryota > Metazoa > Chordata > Mammalia > Artiodactyla > Bovidae > Ovis > Ovis aries. Next base: position 33,021,507 of record NC_056056.1, on the reverse strand, counting down.
TTCTATTTTTTGTGCCTTACTTTTCTCCAATTTTCTTTTTTTTTTCTTCTGGCTATGTCACTCGGCTTTCAAGATCTCAGTTCCCCAACCAGTGATTGAACCCCGGGCCAGGGCAGTAAAAGCCCAGAATTCTAACCACCGGACCACTGGGGAACTCCCTCGTCCCTATTTTCTTATATTCTATTTTCTGATGGCTTGGGCACACCGCCTTTCTACCTCTTTACCTCCTTTCAGTTTTGTTAAAACCCTTTCTCTATTCCACATTTAAAATGTTGCAAATGATTATGACAAAGTATGTATTCTCCTTCCAACTCTATATTTTTATACTTTTAAATAAATCAGAACTATCAGTTAAGAAAAAGGGGTCTTGTCAATAGAATTCTAGCCTAGGCATCATTCAAAAGAGTAGTTACATAATAACATTAATAACAATCATAATGATAGTAATAGCAGCTAACATTTATTAGGCTTTTATTTTGTGCCAGGCATTGTGCTAAATGCTTTGCATTATTTATTTTAACAGTTACTGTAGGGAATTCCTGGTTAGGACCCCATACTTCTACTGTAGGGTGCCAGGGTTTGGTCAGGTTGGTTCAAGTGGTAGGGAATCTGCCTGCAATGCAGGAGCCTCAGGAGACACAGATTCAAGGCCTGGGTTGGAAGATCCCTTGAAGGAGGAAATGGCAACCCATTCTAGTATTCTTGCCTGGAAAATTTTATGGACAGAGGAGCCTGGTGGGCTATAGCCCCTGGGATCACAAAGAGTCAGACAGGACTGAGTGACTGAGCATATACACAGAGGTAACGAGGATCCCACAAGCCACTAGGCAGGGCCACAAACAAACAAACAAACAGTTACCATAGCCCTGAGAAGTGATATTTGCTATTCAGAGCTCTGTGTAGTAATGGAGTGCAGTCATTGAATATTTTTTATTGAAACTTTAGAGAACTTTTTCAGATTTGTAAAATCAAACAAAAAACCCCCAAACCAAAACAAATCAAAAAACCGAATCTCTAGGGCTTCCCAAATGTTTACTTTCCCTGGCTTTTTTGGTTTTTAAAATATATATAATCTGAAAAAGAAAAGTATTTGGGGAAGAACAGTTGAGAATTTTCCTGAAATAAGCAAGGAAGTTAATTCTCTTTTAGGGAAATTTGACTAGTAGTTCTGGTTAAGGACTTATTGTGACAAGCTCAGCCATCTCTGACTTCTTAGTTGAAGGAACATCCAGGGAAAAGCTGACAGGAGTTTTGCTGGGAGAGAGTGGACTTGCACACGAAGTTTCCTTACCTAGATGCTTTGAAGTAACAGAGAACTGGAAGTTACTCAACAAAACAATCCATGGGAAGTAAAGGATATTTACACTTAGGTGCAGTGTAGAGACTTTCTGGAAACCTTTCTGGAGCCTGCTTTCTTTCCTTTAGTCTTTACTGCGGAGTTTGTTAACTTCTGCCTGCGGACTTAGCGTAATGCATTGTTTCCCTGACGGGACTGATGAGGGCCCAGGCGTTTTGTTGCACTGGCCTCCAGGCCCTGTTTCACTGAGACCTAAGGCCTGCCCAGCCCCAGGGTCTGGGCACTTGATTTTTGCTCAGTCCTGGAGTCCTCATGTTTGCCCTGGAGGGGCTGATGTGACATAGTGGGAAGAGAACTAGAAAATTACTAGCTTTGCAGCGTTAGGCCAAGCTGGCTAACCACTTAGGCTGTAAATTTCCTCATCTGATTCTACCATTCACATTCCTTATTTACTTCTCTGGCCTAGCACAGTCTCATCTTCTCACTCTTAGTTTTTCAAGAGTAATGTTCCCAAAGTAGGTGGTATGCAAACTGATCCTCTAGGCAGGGTATAACAAGAAAAAAAATGGGCAATCAATTTTACTGATATTTAAACTATAGGTTGACTAGAGAAGGCAATGGCACCCCACTCCAGCACGCTTGCCTGGAAAATCCTATGGACGGAGGAGCCTGGTGGGCTGCAGTCCATGGGGTCACAAAGAGTTGGACACGACTGAGTGACTTCACTTTCAGTTTTCACTCTCATGCATTGGAGAAGGAAATGGCAGCCCACTCCAGTGTTCTTGCCTGGAGAATCCCAGGGACGGGGGAGCCTCGTGGGCTACCGTCTATGGGGTTGCACAGAGTCGGACACAACTGAGGGGACTTAGCAGCAGCAGCAACAGCAAACTGTAGGTTGACACTTAACTCCACCTGTACATCTGATAATATACATCAGGTACAGAAAGTGAAGTAGCCAGGGGGAGGATTGAGGGGACACTACCACCTGGAGGGGCTGACAGTGTGAACCTCCATATTTGTTTGCTAAAATCCTGTTTGGATGTGTTACAGTTAACCTCTGTCTGGCTTAGGAGTTTTTCAGAGTGTACAGTATTATCTCATTTGCATGATATGAACCTTGCTGATTGAATAGACAAAGGGCTTAAAAAGATTCCTGCAAAGAATCTGCAGATTGAAGTTTCAGATTCAACTGAAGATTGAAGTACCAATGCAAGGACACATGAACAGCAGGAAGCAAACAGAGCTGGTACTTCTATTTATATTATGAGCTTGTTTTCAGTCAGATGTAAAGTACAAAACAAATGATCGAAGCAGATGGAAGAGGAATTGGTAAAAAAAAAGTACAAAAACCCTTAAAATTGTTAAAAATACTCTTTGGTATATGGGTTATATGTAACACTGAGTATATTTGTGCTTTAAGGTATTTGCTTAATGGTAGTATGAGACTAATCTGGTCAGTTGAGATATTTTTTAAAAAAGCATTCGGAATATGAAGACAAACTTACTAAGCTTTTATGAGGCACAATTATAGTCATATGCTAATTAATATCTTAAAATTTTATTAAGTTCATATATTTTTATAAGTTTCTGGAGATTTCTTACTTTAAGAGTAAACGACAGGACTTCCCTGGTGGTCCAGTGATTAAGAATCTGCCTGCCACTGCAAGAGTTGTGGGTTCAATCCCTGGTCTGGGAAGAGTCTACATGCCACAGAGCAGCTGTGCTGCAACTAGTAAGCCAGCGCTCCAGAGCCCAGGAGCCACAACTGCTGAAGCCTGTGTGCCTAGAGGCTGTGCTCCGCAGCAGGAGAAGCCTCTGCATTGCAACTAGAGAGTAGCCCCTGCTTGCTGTGACTAGAGAAAGCCTGTGTGCAGCAACGAAGACCCAGTGTGGCCAAAATTAATTAATTACTGCTTATAACAGAGTGAGAGGAGCTACCCCACGTCCAAGGTCGGGGCGGCGGCCGAGAGAAGTTACCCCATGTCCAGGGTAATGGTATGGACCTAACACAAGCAGAAGATATTAAGAAGAGGTGGTAAGAATACACAGAAGAAATGTGCAAAAAAGATCTTAATGACCCAGATAATCACAGTGGTGTGATCACTCATCTAGAGCCAGACATCCTGGAATGTGAAGTCAAGTGGGCCTTAGAAAGCATCACTACAAACAAAGCTAGTGGAGGTGATGGAATTCCAGTTGAGCTATTTCAAATCCTAAAAGATAATGCTGTGAAAGCGCTGCACTCAATATGTCAGCAAATTGGGAAAACTGAACAGTGGCCACAGGACTGGAAAAGGTCATTCCAATCCAAAAGAAAGGCAGTGGCAAAGAATGCTCAAAGTACTGCACAATTGCACTCATCTCACATGCTAGTAAAGTAATGCCCAAAATTCTCCAAGCCAGGCTTCAGCAATACGTGAACCAAGAACTTCCAGATGTTCAAGCTGGTTTTAGAAAAGGCAGAGGAACCAGAGATCAAATTGCCAGCATCCGCTGGATCATGGAAAAAGAGAGTTTCAGAAAAACACCTACTACTGCTTGGTTGACTGTGCCAAAGCCTTTGACTGTGTGGATCACAATAAACTGTGGAAAATTCTGAAAGAGATGGGAATACCAGACCACCTGACCTGTCTCTTAAAAAACCTGTACTCAGGTCAGGAAGCAACAGTTAGAACTGGACATGGAACAACAGACTGGTTCCAAATATAGGAAAAGGAGTACGTCAAGGCTGTATATTGTCATCATGTGTATTTAACTTATATGCAGAGTACATCATGAGAAACGCTGGGCTGGAGGAAGCACAAGCTGGAATCAAGATTGCCGGGATAAATATTAATAACCTCAGATATGCAGATGACACCACCCTTATGGCAGAAAATGAAGAAGAACTAAAGAGCCTCTGGATGAGGCTGAAAGAGGAGGATGAAAAAGTTGACTTAAAGCTCCACATTCAGAAAACCAAGATCATGGCATCCAGTCCCATCACTTCGTGGGAAATAGATGGGGAAACAGTGGAAACAGTGACAGACTTTATTTTTTTTGGGCTCCAAAATCACTGCAGATTGTGATTGCAGCCATGAAATTAAAAGACGTGTACTCCTTGGAAGGAAAGTTGTGATCAACCTAGATAGCATATTAAAAAGCAGAGACATTACTTTGTCAACAAAGATCCGTCTAGTCAAGGCTATGGTTTTCCAGTAGTCATGTATGGATGTGAGAGTTGGACTATAAAAAAAGCTGAGCGCTGAAGAATTGATGCTTTTGAACTGTGTGATATTGGAGAAGACTCTCGAGAGTCCCTTGGACTGCAAGGAGATCCAACCAGTCCATCCTAAAGGAAATCAGTCCTGGATGTTCATTGAAAGGACTGGTGCTGAAGCTGAAACTCCAGTACTTTGGCCACCTAATGCGAAGAGCTGACTCATTTGAAAAAACCCTGGTGCTGGGAAAGATTGAAGGCAGAAGGAGAAGGGGGACGATTGCCGGGGTCCAGCCCTGGTGGATCCAGGGAATTCGAAGGGTGGACGGCGTTGGCGTGGAAAGACTTATTTATTAATATAAGATTAGGTTAAGAAACTATAGCGTAGTAGGAAGATTAAGTGGAGGAAGAGGGCTGAATAGCTTGATTTACACGGAAGGCCAATAAAATTCCAGACGAGGAATTTGCACCATCTACGTTGGGCCACCGTTGGGCCACCGGCGCCCGCTTGAATATCTAAGGGTGCCTCGCCTTAAGCTCCCTTTCGCGCGGGTCTTAACAGCCAGGGCAAGTAAGTAGACCTGGCGAGCCTCCGCGCCCCAGGTGGAGATTCAGCCTGAAATTAAAGTAAAGAGCAGAGAGAGGGAAAGGGAGAGAAGAAGAGAGAGAGACACGGGGGGAGCCAGATTCCCAAGAAACCAGGCCGAGAGACTAGTTTGAGAAACTGGTCCGAGAAGCTGGTCCGAGAAGCTGGTCCGAGAAACTGGTCCCATCCTTTATTGTTCAGAAGGCCTTTTATACTTTTGATAAAATAGGGAGATCAATGGGTAACACAAAAGTATGTAGCGTTTGCAACTCAGACTCTTTCTGTACATCATTTTGTATACAAAAGGTCTCAGGTGATTTACATTATCTTCTGGCCAAGAGGCTTGTTAACACTTTTGGCTCTCTTCCTTAATGAATGTTAATTTTGTTTCCCCTGAAGTGTTTTTCTTTAATCTGTATCTCCTTAAAGCATTAAAGTTACATCTCTATAGAACAAAGGTGCAGTGGGACACAACAAAGAAGGTACTTAACTCACAGATCTAATGTTGCTAATACCAGGTCTACTACTTGCATTTCTATATACCAACTATATCTAAAAATAAAGGATATGAAAATTTGGCAGCAAGCATTGACTCAACAAATGAAACTTTTAATCAGTCCTATTCTAAAGATTTTGACTCTTCGGAAGCCCCTACATTCCTAGGATGTTTTAAGCTTCCTGTGCCTCCTGCGGTCAGGAGGCCTCAAACAATCACATGCGCAGCTGTACGAGTCCTGCAGGCAGGCTAGAAAGCCATCAGAGGGTTTTTGGATTGAAACACTCTTTCAAATGCAGAAGACTAAAGCCCTGAATTGACTTTTTCCAGAAAATGTCAGAAGAGTGGAAAAGCAGAGCACAAAAGCTGGCAGATTTTTGTTGGGGTACATGCTTAGGAATTTCCAGAGGGGTCCCTGAAGTCTGAGCACGCCTTGCGTATGTCAGCTTCCTTCCTCATGACCTTGTCACTGGCGGGATTCCTCACACTGGCTCCCGGCAGACGATAGAGGATGAGATGGTTGGATGGCACCACTGACTTGATGGACATGAGTTTGGGTGAACTCTGGGAGTTGGTGATAGACAGGAAGGCCTGGCATGTTGTGGTTCATGCGGTCGCAAAGAGTTGGACATGTCTGAGCGACTGAGCTGAATGAACTATAAAAAAGAGTAAAAGAAAAAAAAATCCATGAACTTTTCTTCTTCCTGTTTTAGCAAAATTGACTGTAATAATACAAATGAACAATTCTAATTTGGTGACAAGCTGAAAATCCATCCTTTGTTAGCAAATAATGTTTAAATACTCATAGAAGAAATTGCTGAGGATTTGAAGTAATAAATATTATACCAAATTATAGAGCTTGTGAGTATTCCTGTTGGTTTGATTACAAGTTCGGAGGTTACGGTTTTTGGCAGAGTTCATTTTCATAACATATGGAGACCTGCCTCCTTAACCTTCCAAAGCACTAAAGGAAAGAAAATATACCCTTATTGACTTAAAATTTTATTATGAAACAGAACATATAAAGCATAAAGAAAATACACTGCACCCAAATCAAAGCTAATAGAGTTGGTATCCCCCCCGCAGTCACATTATCCTACTCCCATCTACAGAGGAATTTAGTTTTTCTGAATTTCTGATACATGTTTTATGTGCACTTGTGAAGAATTTGATTTTGTCATTATTGGATGGATTGTTTCACAAATGTCAATTAGGTCTAGTTGGCTGATAGTGAAGTTTAGTCCTGCCATATTCATCTTGGCTTTCTGCTTGTATCCATCATAGAAGAGTGCTGAAATCTCCCAAGTAAAAGTGTGGGCAAGTCTGTTTTTCCTTTTCAGTTCTTTCAGTTTTTGCTTAGTGTATTTTGAGGCACTGTGGTTAGATACATAGACATTTTAGATTGTTATGTCTTATTAATGAAGTCTATATGTTATAGGCCCAACAATACAATTTTATAGATACCGTTTTACCTATATTGCATTAAAAAGCAGTTGCTTTTTATATCAGATAAGAGAATAAAGGAAAAGAAATAATGTAATTGTACTGTCTTTAAAACTTTTTTTTTTTTGGCCACACTTCTTGGCTTGTGGGCTCTTAGTTTCCCCATCAGGGATTAAACCTATGCCCTTGGCAGTGGAAGCTCAGAGTCCTAACCAATGGACTGCCAGGGAAGTCCCTAAACTGTATTTTTTTAAGAAGTTTTAGATTTACTGAAAAATTGAACAATAACAGAGAGTTCCTAATGCATCCTATACCCTGTTTCCTCTGTTATTAGCATCTTACACTAGTGTGGTTCATTTGTTGCAGTTAATGAACCAATGATGATATGTTATTTATTATTAACTAAAATCCATACTTTATTCAGATTTCCTTAGTGTTTACTTAAAGGCCTTTTTCCGTTCCAGAATCCCATCTAGGATACCACATTACACTTAGTTGTCATGTCTCTTTAGACTTCTCTAGGGTTGTCAGCTTCTCAGACTTTGCTGGTCAAGTTTTTGATGAAAAAAGACAGTTTTGAGGAGTTCAGTTCAGCCGCTCAGTCGTGTCCGACTCTTTGCGACCCCATGAATCGCAGCCCGCCAGGCCTCCCTGTCCATCACCAACTCCCAGAGTTCTCTAAGACTCGAGTCCATCGAGTCAGTGATGCCATCCAGCCATCTCATCCTCGGTCGTCCCCTTCTTCTCCTGCCCCCAACCCCTCCCAGCATCAAAGTCTTTTCCAATGAGTCAACTCTTCGCATGAGGTGGCCAAAGTACTGGAGTTTCAGCTTTAGCATCATTCCTTCCAAAGTTTTGAGGAGTACTGGTCAGATATTTTGTAGATTTCCCCTCAACTGAGATTTGCCTGATGTTTTCCTCATGATTAGAAGGGGTTTATAGGTTTTGGGTAGGAAGACCATGGAGATAAAATGCCATTTTCATCACATCATGTCAAGTGTACCTATTGTCCACATGGTTTATCACTGTTGACCTTGAACTTAATCACTTGGCTGAGGTAGTGTTTCTCAGGGGTCTCCACTGTCAAGTCATTTCCCTCTTCCCCGTCACCTCTTTGGAAGGAAGTCACTGTGTGCAGTTCACATTTAAGGAAGGGAGAGTTGCATTCCACCTTCTTCAGGGCAGAGTCTCTGTGTAGGTTATTTGGAACTTTTCTGCACAGAATATTGTTGATTCTTCATTTATTAATTTATCCACTCATTTGTGTTAGTATCAACTTAAAGATACTATTAATACTTAATTAAATTTTGTTGCTGAATTTTTCCATAGTTGGCCATTGGGAGCTTTTTCAGTTGTCCTCTGTGTCCCTTTGATATACTCCTATCATATGGTTTTTTCCTCCCAGAACTTCTTTCTCTACTATCAATGCAAGACGATCCATGCTCATCTTGTGTATTTCCTGCCTCAGGCATTTCTCTGAGGAGCCCTGGTTCCTGTTTTTTGGAGGACAGTATTATAAACAAAAATTTGGACCCTAAAGCTGCTCCTTGCTTGTGGTACTGTTGTTTTCTAGGTCCTCTCAGTTGCCAGAGCAAGGACATGTATGTGCTCAGTGCTCAGTAGCGTCCGACTCTTTGCAACCCTGTGGACTGTAGCCCACCAGGCTCCTTTGTCCATGGGGATTCTCCAGGCAAGAATACTGGAGTAGGTTGCCATGCCCTCCTTCAGGGGATCTTCCCAACCCAGGAATCAAACCCAAATCTTCCGTGTCTCCTGTATTACAGGCAGGTTTTTACCTGATGAGCCATCAGGGAAGGAGATATATATGTGTATACTAATGAATATACATAAACATACCTACAAACACTTTTATTTGTAACTGTATATCTATATATGCGTTCACCATGAACTCACAGTGATGTCTCCAGTTGCGTGGTAAGTGATGTCTCCACCTGGATCATTCTGGCTTCTCATCTTGCTTATCTGTAACCTCACACGTCACCATCTGCCATCTGTTTACTTAATTGTTCAATTATGCATACATGCATCACAGTATTAGAATTGTTAGCTCATAACCCTGGGAATGGGCTTCCCAGGTGGTGCTGGTGGTAAAGAACCTGCCTGCCAACGCAAGAGACATAAGAGACGTAGATTCGATCCCTGGGTTGGGAAGGTCCCCTGGAGGAGGGCACGGCAACCCACTCCAGTATTCTTGCTTGGAGAATCCCCATGGACAGAGAAGCCTGGCAGGCTAGGTCTATAGGGTCGCAAAAAGTTGAACACAGCTGAAGCGACTGAACACATAGGCATGCATGCAACCTGTGGGAAACCAGAGTACAGTACTTACGTGTATTTTATTTTGCTTTTAGTTTTGCAGGCTCCATTCACTTCCGGAGTTACTTAGGTCACTATACTTTTCTCCCTGTTCCGTGAGGTTCGTTCATTTCTTTGTAGTACAGTTAGATTGTTTTGTCATATTCTGCATTTCATCCAGGAATCCTCTGACCTCCTAAATTATTAAAAAAAATTTTTTTACATACATTAAGTTTCACTCTGTGTTGTAAATTTCTTTTGGTTTTCACAAATGTGTAGCGTCAGTGTCCACCATTACAGTATCATACAGATGTTTTATTGTCCTAAAATTTTCACTGTGTTTTACCTATTCATTCCTCTTCCCTTTGTCCCAAATCTTTGGTAACCACTGATCATTTTATCATTTGTATAGTTTTCTTTGCCTTTTCATACTGGCTTTTTTCACTTTGCAATATATATTTAAGCTTCATGTCTTTTCTTGACTTGATAGTTTGTTTATTATTGCTGAAAAATATCCCCTTTATGAAGGTAGTAGTTGGTTTATCTATTTATTCCCCATTGAAGGGCATCTTGGTTCCTCTCAGTGTTTGGCAGTTGTGAATAAAACTGGTATGAACATTTGGGTACAGGTTTTGTGTGAATATACATTTTCCACTCAGTATTTATAGTATTTATTGGTTAAATACCTACTGCAATCGCTGAATTGCGTGGTAAGACTGTGATTAGTTTTGTAAGCGACTGTAAATCGTCTTCCAGCCAGGCTGCCTGTGCCTTCCTACTAGCAGTGGGTGCGAGTTCCTGTTGCTTTACATTCTTGCCAGTTTTTTGGATTTTAGCCATCCGTATAGGAATTTAGGGCTTCCCTGGTGGCTCAGATGGTAAAGAGTCGGCCTGCCATGTGGGAGACCCGGGTTTGATTTCTAGGTTGGGAAGATTCCCTGGAGAATTCCATGGACAGACGAGCCTGGTGAGCTACAGTTCGTGGGGTCACAAAGAGTCAGACATGACTGAGCTACTAACGCATACACACACACACACACACACACACACACACACACACACACTAGTGTTTAGTGGTATCTCATTGTTGTTTTCACACACACACACGTGTTTAGTGGTATCTCATTGTTGTTTTACTTTGTAATTTCCTAATGACAGATGATGCTGAACCTCTTTTCATATGCTTACCATCTGTTTAACTTCTTTGATAAGATATCTGTTCACATCTTCTGATTATTTTTAAGTTGGGCTGTTTTCTTACTGTTGAATTTTAGGAGTTCTTTTCATAATCTGAATACAAGTTCTCCATCGGGTATATGTTTTGAAAATCTTTCACTCTGGCTCTTTTCATATCTGTTAACAGTATCTTTTACAGAACAATTAATTTTAATAAGATCCGATGTTTCCTTTCAAGGATAGTGCTTTTGGTGTTATATCTAAAAACTCGTTCATTCAGTTTGGCCTTGGGCTTAGGTCATTAAATAACCTTTTCTAGGAATTTAACAGTTTCAACTCCTTTCAGATTGAAGAAACTTTGCTTATATCCTCACAGCTAGGCTCTAGTCTTCTCTCATTTTGTAGACTAAAGCTGTACTATGGTTCTTCTTTTGTTTTAAAGTTTGCTTCAAAGATGTTTATTATTGCACTGTTCACAATAGTAGATAGTTGGAAATATTGTCAACAGTCAAGGCGCAGATGAATGATTGTGATAAATTCCATTCTCTCATTAAAAATTATGGTTTGAAGAGTATTCAGTGATATGGAAAGGTGCTCAAATATATTGTTCAGGTTTTCCCCCAGCTTTATTGAGGTATAATTGACAAGTAAAATCGTATATTTAAAGTATACAACATCATTTGATAAATGTATACATTGTACAGTGATTAGCACAGTGAAGCTAATTAGCTCCTTCTTTCTTGTGTGTGTGGTGGTGGTTTGAGATATACACGCTTAGCAAATTTCAAACATGCAATAGAGCATTATCAACTGTAGTCACCAACCTGTGCATTTGACCCCCAACTCATCTTTTAAGTGAAAGTTTGAATCCTTTGTATCTCCCCATTTTCCCAACTCTCCAGCCCCTTGGAACTACTAATCTACTCTGCTTCTATGACAAGTTTGACTCCTTATAGATGACACATATGAGTGAGATTGTATAGTATTTATTTTTCTCTGGCTTATTTCACTTTGTGTTCTGATTTTTTTAATTGGGTGGAATGAGGTTCCTAAGTCGAGTGATTAGGATCTGCCGAGGAGCAAGCACGTGTGCACAAATGTATCTAGTGGATTTCTCTGCATATTCACAGGGTGAACTACAGGAAGAAAGGGTTGCAGAGTCCTGAGATCATGGCGTCATCGAATTTTATTTGTGCATTCATGTGGACAAAGATTTTGGCAGTTGAAATGGGAAAAAAGGGTGGATATGAGCATGATTATGAGGAAGGAAATGGCAGTGTTTGAAATCAAGGTTAGTATGTGAAGTGGATGATAAGGAGGTGTTGGTTACTTCTAGATTATGAGGCTCAGAAAAGGCAAAGTGCCAGGAGTCCGAGTGAAAGGAAGAAGAGAGATGTGTTTATATTCACGCAAGTGTTTATCTTTAAAGTCGTATCAAGAAGACAAGGACACATAATCGGGTTTGGTAGTCGGATTGGGCTTCCCTGGTGGCTCAGCAGTAAAGAATCTGTCTGCTAATGCAGAAGACATGGGTTCAGTCCCTGGGTTAGGAAAATCCGCTGGAGAAGGAAATGGCAACCCACTCCAGTATTCTTGCCTGGGAAATTCCATGGACAGAGGAGCATGACTGGCTGTAGTTCATGGGATTGCAAAAGAGTGGGACATGACTTACAGACTGAACAACAGCAACAAAGTGCTGATCTTTAAAGTTGTATCAGGAGGACAAGGGCATATGATCAGGCTTGGTAGGAGGATTAGATCTTTGTCAGGCGTGGACTCTTAAAATTGTAATTACAAAGATACAGATATCAGTATCCATGGAGCCCTGGAATGGAAGCACCTCAAGGCTGAGGGAAGTCATTTATAGTCATCTTAATTTTTGTGTACCCCATACATTTGGGTTTTATGAAATCTGAACTATAAGATTGATTGAAATGGAATATCTTTAATATTTTACTTTGAGTTCCACAAAAAGCTGTCTCTTAGACAAGGATTTGAGTGCAAGTATGAGATTTTGTTTTACATGTTATCCTTGCAGATACTTGTAGGGGACAAGGAAGTGAATAGGGAAGGGAAGTTAGCAAGTAAAGGCTTTGTTATCAAACAAGTTCTACTGTGGATAACTGAAGCTTATTCCCACCAGCGAGCTCTAGGAGCTCATATAACACAAGCCCTCAGAGTTTTATACTCCTTAAGGGGCTTCCCTGGTGGCTCAGTTGGTTAAGAATCTGCCCGCAGTGTGGGAGACCTGGGTTCGATCCCTGGGTTGGGAAGAGCCCCTGGAGGAGGGCATGGACCCACACCTATATTCTTACCTGGAGAATCCCCATGAACAGAGGAACCTGGTGGGCTACAGTCCATGGGATCACGAAGAGTTGGACATGACTGAGTGACTTTCACATGCACAAGGAGCAGGGTAGGTAGAGTATATGTATACCAACTACGTCAATCATTAAGACTGTTTCTGCTGCTGCTGCTAAGTCGCTTCAGTCGTGTCTGACTCTGTGCAGCCCCATAGACGGCAGCTCACCAGGCTTCCCCGTCCCTGGGATTCTCCAGGCAAGAACACTGGAGTGGGTGGCCATTCCCTTCTTCAGTGCATGAAAGTGAAAAGTGAAAGTGAATCCGCTCTGTTATGTCCAACTCTTTGCGACCCCATGGACTGCAGCCTACCAGGCTCCTCCATCCATGGGATTTTCCAGGCAGGAGTACTGGACTGGGTTGCCATTGCCTTCTCCTGTTTCTAGGAAGGGGTAAATTTATAGTATTTATAGTATTTAAAATACTATATAGTATTTCAGGCCTGTCATGCAGAGTAGGAAATAGACTTTAGAGGTCAGAGAAAGCCTGGTTTCTCTATTAAAACAAAAACAAAGAGAAATAAAGAAAAGCAGATCCTATCAGTCAGTATAGAAGGATTCAATAAAGATTAGGAGATATGGAAAATGAGAGCACCCTATAAACTCTTTCCTTAATACCCTGCCATGCAGTTCCCACATCTTCGGCTCATTTACTTTGGGCCATCAAAACCCCCACGCCGACTTACATGAGTTAGTCTACAGCATGTTAGGACTGGTGCCAGGTGTCCTTTATAGAACATTAAATCCTGGGTCACGGGCCAAGTGTTGGCATGTCAGCAGACTTTGTCTTATCTTACACTTGGCTCAGGTTGAACACTCGTCAATTCTGGGTATGTTCTTCCAGTTCCTGTTGGTGCATATCGTCAGGTCCAGCAGCTGTTTTGATGAATCCTCACTTTTCTATCCAAAGTGGGGCCAGCCCCTTCCAATTCTGTTGATGTGAATGAGGCTGGACCCTGGTTACTAGCCTGGAAACAGGGAGGAAGGTAGGGACAGATTTTGAGGTGGGTCAGCATCTTTTGAGGCATGCATCTGAGATGAGGCCTTTGCGTGGGCTTTAGGCTGAGGAAACAGCCGCTGTAGCAAGAGCAGGAGAGCCACTTCTGCCCCAGAGTGTTCAGGAGAATCTTGGCTGGACTGTGAATTCAGTCTTCTTTAAGTTGCCTACCTTCGTAATTTGAATTTGAGCCTGATTTTTAGCACAGTCTGCTCTCAAGTTGTGGGAGCTGAGGGTTCCTTAGAAAATGCTACCATGGAGATCATCTCGCTGTCATAGCTTGCTCTGAGTTGGTGCTTGACTGGTTTAAGTCTTGATATTTTCTTTCTTCTGTACATCAGTCCTTCTTAACAAAAGCTCAACCATTTAGTTGTCTTTAAAGTTCCTTGTGCTCCTATCTCTCTCAACTGTGAAAGCCATCGGATAAGCCAGTCATCTTCTAAGTGTATCCCTTACTAGTTTCACCACATCAAGAGTCTTAGTACTATCCATGCAGCAGCACACCAGGGGTTCTCACCAAGCCACTTAATCCTAGCACTGGGATCCTTGTCTGGTGAGTGATCCACTTACAGAATTCATCTCAGAGGTCTGTTTTACAGGATCAAATCTGTCTTATTTTGGATTACCCTAGAAGAAAATGCTCTGTAAGGACTCAAGTGCAATTTAAAAAAAAAAATTATTTCTTAGATCCTAGAAAATACTGGTGAAAGAGTAGAGAAGTGAGACAGAGAAGAGAAAGTAGTTAATAAAGTATTTCATATAAGTTGCCATGGGTGAGCAAAGTTAATTCCAAAGGGGAGCTCAGGAAGTCAGTGGAACACATGGCCTCAGAGTTATTCCCTCTGATAGGTAAAGAACCTGGATTATTTATATATTAACTTCCATCAGTGGGAGGACTGCTGTCCAGGGATGTTAATCCCCTGGTACTTCCGGACTGCACTGCAGATGTCAAAGCCTTCAGTGGCCAGAAAAAGCCTCAAATAAAGAAATGCAAATGCTGGCAACCGGAAGCTGATAAGTTATGCATCAGAGTAGTAGTATGGGTAATGGAATGAAGGCAGAATATCAGCAGGTTCCATTGCACCTGCTAAGTTAACAAATAAGGTCAGTATTGGGGCTTCTATTGAATAACAAGCTTTTCTTCCATGTTGGCTGGTTTTGAGAGTTTTTCTAAAAATGCATTCTTCTGGATATAGGTCTTGTGTCAGACCTGTGATTTGCAGATATTTTTCTCCCAGGGTGTACCTTTTGTTTTCTTATTGGTTTCTTTCATAGAACAGAAGTATTTAATTTTGGTGATGTCCAGTTTATTATTATTATTTTCTTTTGTTCTTCGTGCTTTTAGAGTGATACATCAGACCATGAAGATTTTCTCTCATGGTTTCTTCTTTTACACTTTTACATTTATGTCTGTCTTCCATTTTGAATTAATTTTTATTTATGGGGTGAGGTATAGGTCAGGATTCATCTTTTTGACATAAGCATAACCAGTTTTTCTGACACCCAGACTGTCCTTTCTTCGTTGAATTTCTTTTGCATCTTAAAAAAAAAAATCAAGTGGCCATATTTGTGTGCCTCTGTATCCAGACTCTGTTCTATTCTGTTGATCTGTGTACTTGTCCCTTTGTCAATATCATGCTGTCTTGATTACTGTAGTTTTTTAGTAATTCTTAAAATTGAATAGTACATGCCTCTAACGTTATTCTTCCTTTCCAAAATGTCTTATCTGGTCTGTACCTTTAGGCTCTCCATATAAAATTTAGAACTGTCTGTATTTACAAAAAATTATGCTGGGGTTTTGATTAGACCATCTGATTAGATGATACATTTTTCTTCAAATTTTTGACTCCTGTAGTATCCCAGGGTAGCTGCTTTTATTGATACTGCCACTGCTTGGCTACTGCCACTGCTTGGCTGGAGTGGGAGAAAATGAAGAAAAAGAAGAGAGAGGAAAAAAGTGCTGGGAAGTCTCTCCCATTCTCTCTGGATGGGCTTTAGACTTCTTTCTTCTCTTTAAGCTGTAGCTAGAGGATTTTTCCCAGATTCCTCTGTGTGCTAGGTTCAGGGGTTTGTGCTTGTTGAGTTCAAGCCAGGGGCTCAAGAGGGAAAAAAGGATAAACTCACCAGCTGTTTGGTGGTATTTTGGATTCTGTTTTGTTCTTTCCCAGTCCACCTGGTGATATTTACTTTCACCAACCTCAGATAACTCCAGCACACATTCCATGCAGGTGTATAATTTGATTGGAGAGTAAGGGCTTCCCAGGTGGCTCAGTGGTAAAAAAAAATCACCTGCCAATGCTGGAGATATGGGTTTGATTGCTGGGTCAGGAAGATCCTCTGGAGAAGGAAATGACAACCTGCTCCAGTATTGTGGCCTGGGAAATTCCATGGACAGAGGAGCCTGGCAGGCTACAGTCCATTGGATTGCAAAGAGTCGGACATGACTGTGCACAAATGCACAAGGTCAGTTTGTGCTGACTACCTTAGTAATATCTAAAACTTCCTGGGGGAAGATTATTAGTAAAAGTGTACTGACACAGCATTTTGGAGGGCAATTTGGCATTCTTTGGAAGGACTGATGCTAAAGCTGAAACTCCAGTACTTTGGCCACCTCATGCACAGAGTTGACTCATTGGAAAAGATTCTGATGCTGGGAGGGATTGGGGGCAGGAGGAGAAGGGGACGACCGAGGATGAGATGGCTGGATGGCATCACCGACTCCATGGACAAGAGTTTGGGTGAACTCTGGGAGTTGGTGATGGACAGGGAGGCCTGGCGTGCTGCGATTCATGGGGTCGCAAAGAATCGGACACGACTGAGCGACTGAACTGACTGACTGACCAAAATTTTAAATGTATATAGCAATGAAGAATGAATCTTAGAGTAATTAATAAGGCAGTTGCCAAGGATAAACTTCCGATAATGGAAGTGAAACTCAAACCCTTGTGGAATGTGGGATGGTTGTTGTCATTTTGACATGGGAACATGCTAACCGAACTGAGCCAGTCATTTGTAGTACTGTTGCTTTAGGTTGGGTTGGCATACTTTTTCTTAAAGGACCAGATAGTAAAGATTTTAGACTTTGCGTGCCAGATGCTTTTTGTTGAAAACACTCAACTCAGCCTTTGTAGTATGAGAACATCCATAGACAATAGATAAATGAATAGGTGTGGTTGTGTTCCAAGAAAACTTTATTTGCAAAAGCAGTGACAGGTCAGATCTGGTCCAGGGTAGTATAGTTTCTCTAGTTTAATTATCCCTGCTTTACATGACCTCTTGCTTCCAGTGCTGCTGTATTCATACATGTATATGTGGGCTCTGAAGTGGCATTGGCAGTACAATATGTTTTTATTAATTTTTTCAAGATTAATCTGGAAATAAAGATAAAATTTAGAGAATTGTCCTGAAGAATTTAGGGATCTCCCAGAATTCTTAGATTCTACTTTGAGAAAAATTGTTTTAAAGAACAAAGTAGAAGAAATTTAATAAATTATATATTTTATAAAGGATATTATGATTCTCTATTTTAATTTGTGTTTAGTGTTTAAACTTTGTAATATACAGTGAGAGACCAAGTTTTTGGATAGGAGGGAGGAGGTTTTTGAATACCCTTTTTCTTTATAATTACAGGCTACTTAGATTTCATTAGATTTTTTTTTTTTTTTTCTGTTTCTGGTTGCTTTTTCTTTGGCTTACTTTCCTTCTGTTTAAAACTGTTTCCTCTTGGGGGCAAATTGTTAGGTAACCATCACTTACTATTTGGTAACATTACAGTGATTTAGGAATGGGATAGTTTTAATGATCAAAATATTAATTGCAGAATGTTAAGGAATATATTTACATTTTAAATTTTCTTTAGGCTATAACTAAACTTTCAGTAGGCACTTTGCTTTAATGGATGTGTAATTTGTGTAGTCATCATTTAATTTATGATTCTACACATTTGAGAATGTTATGTAAATAACTCCATGATCTACAGTAGTTTAATCTGCTTAGGGAGTTATTTAGCATATGCTATTTGTAGATATTTTTACTTCGTAGAGTAAGGCAGAGTTTAGCTGAAATTGTCACAAATTTTACATCAGTAAGGTCCATGCAGTGGGCTATTGTGTTCTTTTAAGCACAGAGATTTGAAATGTATTTAGAAACAACAGTTGTGGAAGAAGTTTAATGAAAGGGTTGCAGTTTTGCTCTGTTGCTTGTGCATTCTGTGTCTTTGAACAAGTTAGTGTTCTTTTCTAGACATCTGTTTTCTAATCTATAAAATGGCATTATTATTAAATAATGCCAACACTCAGAACTGTTGGGAGAATTAAATGAGATAATGCATGGAAAGAGTTTTATTTTTAAACAAAGTGATTGGCATAGTGTAAGTCATGTGATTAAAAACTTATGTTTAAGAGTTCTTTGAATTTGTGCATGAAATCCTCTTTCAGTACTTTTTAATATAAAAATAAAAGGTTTTATTTATATCTTTTATGTATGAGCTAATTATCTTAATGTTTTTATTATTATAGCCTTTCATTATAATTATTATCTAAATTGTTTTTAATAACATGTTTATCTATGTAAAACAGTAGGAATATGGGGAAATTGTTTCGACTAATCCAGGACTCTGTAGAGAAAATAAAGTTAAAAATACGACATGACCCCATATTGTCTGCACAGGAAGCAAGTGTATGAGCTCATTCAAGTATTGACTTTATAATATTTTAGAAGCTGCCAAATAAGGGGACAACAGTTTGTCTTTTTCTTCCTTGGGCTTCCACTTTACTTTTATTGGTATCCTTTTAATGTGTGCATATACGGCTTGGTTTCCTGTACCTCTCCAAAACAGACTGATAAGCACTTGGTGGAATTGTCAAATTACACATTTGTTTACACAGTTGTTTATTGTATCCTTCTTTGTCTTTAGGATGATTGAGGAAAGTGGGAACAAGCGGAAGACCATGGCAGAGAAGAGGCAGCTGTTCATAGAAATGCGTGAGTCTTCTGGAATCCTTGTTTGTATTAATGTGTGGGAATGTCTTTCTTTTCCCCCGATCAAATCAGAGCTTTAATCCAAAGTTTTATGCTACAAATTTTAGGAAGAGAGGAATGGGAATTAAAGAATCATGCAGTTGGAGGACACCAAGCCAGAGCATTACTTTAGTTGAATTAACTTGAGTTGCTTGCTTAAGCAAGGTCATAAATAATGACAAATATGTTACCTAGAATATCTGTGAGTTTAAAGCATGCCAGTCAGTTTAGACCTCTTGAAATAACTCCATTGTTACCATGAGCTTGCAGGTGATGATAAATAATATGTTATATAAATTACCTTACTGTAGTTGACCAGTTTTCCCAGCACCACTTGTTAAAGAGATTGTCTTTGCTCCACTGTATATTCTTGCCTCCTTTGTCGAAGATAAGGTGTCCATAGGTGTGTAGATTTATCTCTGGGCTTTCTATTTTGTTCCATTGATCTATATTTCTGTCTTCGTGCCAGTACCATACTGTCTTGATGACTGTGGTGCTGGGAAAACTGATCAACCACTTGTAAAAGAATGAAACTAGATTACTTTCTAACACCACACACAAAAATAAACTCAAAATGGATTAAAGATCTAAACGTAAGACCAGAAACTATAAAACTCCTAGAGGAGAACATAGGCAAAACACTCTCCGACATAAATCACAGCAGGATCCTCTAAGATCCACCTCCCAGAATACTGGAAATAAAAGCAAAAATAACAGATGGGATCTAATTAAAATTAAAAGCTTCTGCACAACAAAGGAAACTATAAGCAAGGTGAAAAGACAGCCTTCTGAATGGGAGAAAATAATAGCAAATGAAGCAACTGACAAACAACTAATCTCAAAAATATACAAGCAACTTATGCAGCTCAATTCCAGAAAAATAAACGACCCAATCAAAAAATGGGCCAAAGAACTAAATAGACATTTCTCCAAAGAAGACATATGGATGGCTAACAAACACATGAAAAGATGCTCAACATCACTCATTATCAGAGAAATGCAAATCAAGACCACAATGAGGTACCATTTCACACCAGTCAGAATGGCTGCGATCCAAAAGTCTGCAAGCACTAA
This sequence comes from Ovis aries, assembly GCF_016772045.2. Classification (NCBI taxonomy): domain Eukaryota; kingdom Metazoa; phylum Chordata; class Mammalia; order Artiodactyla; family Bovidae; genus Ovis; species Ovis aries. Next base: position 33,001,547 of record NC_056056.1, on the reverse strand, counting down.
ATGCTGGAGAGGGTGTGGAGAAAAGGGAACCTTCTTATGCTGTTGGTGGGAATGCAAACTAGTACAGCCACTATGGAGAACAGTGTGGAGATTCCTTAAGAAACTGGAAAGAGAACCGCCATACGACCCAGCAATCCCACTGCTGGGCATACACACTGAGGCAACCAGAATTGAAAGAGACACATGTACCCCAATGTTCATCGCAGCACTGTTTATAATAGCCAGGACATGGAAACAACCTAGATGTCCATCAGCAGATGAATGGATAAGAAAGCTGTGGTACATATACACAATGGAGTATTACTCAGCCATTAAAAAGAATATATTTGAATCAGTTCTAATGAGATGGATGAAACTGGAGCCGATTATACAGAGTGAAGTAAGCCAGAAAGAAAAACACCAATACAGTATACTAACAAATATATATGGAATTTAGAAAGATGGTAATGATAACCCTGTATGCAAGACAGCAGAAGAGACACAGATGTATAGAACGGACTTTTGGATTCTGAGGGAGAGGGAGAGGGTGGGATGATTTGGGAGAATGGCACTGAAACGTATACTATCATGTAAGAAATGAATTGCCAGTCTATGTTCGATACAGGATACAGGATGCTTGGGGCTGGTGGACAGGGATGATCCAGAGAGATGATATGGGGTGGGATGTGGGAGGGCAGTTCAGGATTGGGAACTCATATACACCCGTGGTGGATTCATGTCAATGTATGGCAACACCAATACAGTATTGTAAAGTAAAATAAAGTAAATATAAAAACAAAAACAAACAAACAAACACACATCTCCTTTTTCCCTTAAAAAAAAAAAATTACCTTACTGTAAATAAAGATTCCAGTGTAGAGAGGACTAAGTGTTAGAACAACACTTAGAGCTGTTGTAAGAAGTAAAAGTAGGAGTTTGTACTTTGGTATGTAACTTTACTATATACCCTTTAAAATCTTCTGTTAAAACATTCTTACATATTGTTATTTATTCTTATATAGTCCTATATTCTTCAGCAAAAGGGTCACCTTTTCATTGAATTTTATTTACTGAGGCTCTGTTATGTTCTAGGCACCATTATAGGTGCTAGGGTTATGTGTTAGTTGTGTCCCAGTCGTGTCTGACTCTTTGTGACCCCAGGGACCGTAGCCCACCAGGCTTCTCTGTCCATGGAATTCTCCAGGCAACATTACTGGAGTGGGTTGCCATTCCTTTCTTCAGGGAATCTTCCTCACCCAGGGATCAAACCTACATCTCCTGCATTGCAGACAGATTCTTTACCATCTGAGCCATATAGGGGAGAACAAAACACAGTCCCTGACCTCACTCATACTGTTTTCATTTTAAAGGGAAACTGACAAAAATAGAAACCAAATAAGAACCAAGCCTATTTGGTTATCACTTTCCTTGCTTGCCATTATTTAAAAGAAAATTAAGTCTTGGTGGAATCAGCCATGTGTCTCTACCATTTCCCTTTGTGGGATTTTAAAACTTTCCCCCCTAATTCACCAACTGTGAGAGTCACCCTTGAGTGATCTTGATTTTATTTGTACCTTCCTCTCTTCTGGGACCTCTGGCTTCATCTTCGGTCCCTAGGGTTTCTAATTGGACTGCCAAGAAAAAAATGAGGAAGTCATTCATGGTCATATTTGTTACTTATTCAGACTATTTTTTTAAAATATTTTTTTCTTAATCAAAAGTACTTGTAAAAGTTTCTGGACAGCTCTGAAATGTTACTATGCATTTATTAGATTTATAATCTCTCCTCTTCTTTCTCCTTCCATGCTCCTTATCTCCCCAGTTAGATTCCTTTCTCAGCAAAGTAAATTTATTTCCTCATGCCTCTCATTGGTCTACTGAGCACCTCCACCACATCCTATGGCTTCCTGGAATACCTTTGGAATGCTTGGCCCTGCTTGAAGAGGGCTGAAAGCATCAACATGTTTACACAGGAAGAGGAGCTGACCGCTCTACTACTTTTATTATCTCCCTCCATCAGCCTTTCCTTGCTAGTGTCTACAGTTGTATAACCTTTTGACTTGACTTTATATTTTTCGGAAAAGAACAGATCAGAGTCTTTTATACCAGGCATTCCAGAACTTCCTAATTTTCAATAGTTTATTCATTCAGTAAATATTTAGTTGTTGTTTAGTTGCTCAGGTATTAATATAAATCTTCATGAACTTAGATGAGGCAACGCCTTCTCAGGTATGACACCAAAAGCACAAGTGACTAAAGAATGAATGGATATAGTGGATTAATCAAAGTTAAACACTTTGTACTCCAGTGGATATGACTAAGAGGTGAAATGACTACTCACAGAATGGGAGGAAAAATTTGCAAATCATATATTTCATAAGGGACTTGTATCTATAACATATAAAAGACTCTTACAACTCAATGATGAAAGACAAACAACCCAATTAAGAAATAAGCAGAGTGACTCATAAGGGGAAGAGGTTTCTTTTTGAAATAATGAAAAATTTCTAAAAACTGACTGTGGTGATGGTTGTACAACTAAATTGAATACTTTAAATGGGTGAATTCTATTTCAAAAAAACCTGTTATATTGAAAAACAGGACTGAACAGTGTATGTACAGAAGGATAGAAATTTTGTGAGAGCCAGGTGATGAAGGAAATAATTTTAATCATGACATCAAGGTAAAGGTTGATTGAAATGAGATTAAAAGAAACTTTGCTTCAATTTTTGGTCAATAAGTATGTTCACCAAAAACCTGGAAAAATCCTTCCTTTTTTCTTTTCTTTTTTTTCCTATACTGTGGAATGAGCAGAAATGAGAGATGACTGTAAATATTGGTAGAAGATAATTTATGATAGTTCCCTTTCCCTCTATTGAGTCAAAAGTTGCTGCCAGATCTTACAAAGGCTGTATGGATGAAATAAAAAAAAAAACAACTGACATTGGAGGTCAGAGTTCCCTGAAGTGGGCTTAACGTTCAAGGAGACTTTTACAGCAAATTTTGAAATGAAAACAAAGTTTGATTCATAGCCTCATGTAATTTAGGCTTTGTTCTATTACTATGGCTATATATCACATATTCCTGAACAGTCCTTTATTTTACATCTTTTTTGGGTCTGGAAACAGAACATCATCCAGTGCTGATGTCTTGACTTTGCTACATGAAGTCTGAGGCCTCTGTTGGAAGGCTCAGACTCAAGGCTGGGTCATTTGACTTGCTCACTTACGTGTTTGGCAGTTGCTGCTGACTTTAAGCTGATGGACTCAGTTCCTCTGCCTACCAGCATCTCGGTGTGGTCTCTCCACATCCAGCTACTTTGGGCTTCTTTACAACAATGATGTCCGGGTTCTGAGCATCCTCAGAGAGTGAGAGCAGGGGCAGGCTGTGCCAGGTTTATCACCCATCTTCAGAAATCAGGCAGTGTTCCTCTGCCACACTCTCTTTGTAGAGGCAGTCACGATGTCCTCACGTGCAGGTGGAGGGAAACAATCTTTAGCTCTTGCTGGGGAGGGGCAGTGTACTAGAAGCACATGAAACAGTGGTCTGGAAATACTGGCATGGCCCTTCCTTGAAAAACACAGGCCGCCTCAGACATGGAAGGGGACCTTAGAGATCAGCTGGTCCAGTTCCCTGATGTTTCAAATGAGGCCAGTGAGGCCAGGAAGAAGGGGTGTAACATGGTCACGGTCATGGTCCATGGTTGGTGGTCAGACTGGGGCTGGAATTGAGCTTTCCTGGCTCTAGGCTGAGGTCTTTCCTACTCTACCACTGATTTTCACTTTGCAGAATATGTAATTCATTCACTCAAATCATGAGTGGTCCTCCCCTCAGAGTTTTCCTAGACTAGCAAACAGACTGATGTAGGCAAAACTGCTGGCATCGTGCTTGGCATGGAGTGGGCACACAGAAGTGTTTCTTAACCCTTCTTCTCCACCTTGTGTTTTAGCCAAAGAAGGCCTAGTTGACATTTTATGTATAGCCTGTGCCAACACAATAGAATAGAGTCACTTCCCCAGTGTGTGGAAATTAAATGGTAAATCTAATTGAAGGTTTCTTATTTGCCCTTTTGCAGGTGCTCAGAATTTTGATGTCATACGACTATCAACTTACAGAACAGCTTGCAAATTACGATTTGTACAAAAACGATGCAACCGTAAGTCATTTCTACTCATTTCTATGATAGCTGGATTGAGCTCTTGATAGTATAAAGGATTTTACTGTCTTCTAGTCATATTGTACTATTAATTAAATTTTTTTTGTCCTAAGTGTTTATCAGAATGTAAGCTTCATAATGGAAAGAATTTCTTGACTTATTCTGGGTGTCCCTCAAAATATTTAAGAAACTCAGTAAGGTAACTAGCTTTGAGATTAATTAATTCTTTAAATGGGAGAATTGATTTCTCCTTGTCACTGTTTTTAGTGAAAAGTTTTATATAAAATTAATACAATTTATCAGTTTCTGGAGGGAAAGAAAAGCTAATATTTTGATACAGGTGTAATAAAAATTAACTTTCTTGATTAAACTTATTATAACATAAATCAGCCTTTTCTATAAGCAGTTGCTTCCACAATTGCTACTTATGAAATAAATAGATGTATGTGTATATGTATATACACAGGCATATAAAATCCTTCTTAATTTGTGTACAGAGAACTAACTTAGAATTGTACTTTTCTCATATATGTGTTTGTGTATGTATTAAGGAAAAACTGTTTTGTGTAATCTAAAAATCATTAGCCTTAGAGTGGGAAAATCCGTTTTAGCCTAGGTTTTGTTTGCCATTTATTGTAAGTCACTTTGTATCTAAATACTTCTACACTGCTTTAAGTCCTACTCAGAAATTCTAGCTTAAAATTCTCTTTGAAGAGTTTACGTTGCCATCCTAGATTGAAGTCATGTTTCTTCTCTGATTTCCCAAAGCATTGTTTTTCAAATTATGGGTTGTGACCTGTTAATGGTTCCTGAAACCGTTTTGGTGGACTGTAGCCAGAATTTAAAGCATGTAATGGAGAGAAAGAAGAAGGACAAAAAGCTAGAATATAGCTTATATAGTAAGGTATTTTGTGGAACATGTTTTTTATATATCTAGAAGTGTGTGTGTATGTGTGTTCTGATTAAAATACATTTTTGTGGGTTGTCAAAAAGTTTGAAAACCACTGTCCTAGGGCAACTACCAGTTTTATAATTCTTCCTATAATTCTTGGAAAACAGTAGTCTGTGTGTGGGCTGAGCCAGCCTAATGGCATTAGTAATGTAAACTAAAGATGCGTGGTTTTAGAAGTTTTATGTTGTCACATATGATTCTTCAGTCCACCTGAAATTTTTTTGTGGGTGGAGAGTATAGGTAGGAATCAAATTTTTTCCATATGTATGTTCAATTGACCCTCCACTGTTTATTGAAGAGACTATCCAGTTTCTCCATTACTAAAAAAATCTTTTTCTCATATTCATTAGGAGAAATGTACCAGAATGTTGGTAGCTGTGTCCATATATGAGAGGATCTGCTTTTGGACTCTTGTGTTCTATTGGTCTGTTTGTCCATCCTTGTACGAGTCATTACCGTTATAGCTTTATAACATGTTCTGAATATCGGGTAGAACAAGTCTCCCTACTTTGTTCTATAGAGACATTTTCCTTTTTACATTTATTTTCACACAAATTTTAGAATCTGTTAATTTATACTAAAAACATAATTTTAATTATAAAATTAAAAATTAATTTACATATAGTAAAATTCATCCTTTTAATATATAGCACTTGGGATTTTCTTGGGGTTGCATTGAATCTGTAGATCAAGTTGGGGAGAATTGCTGTATTTCCAGTGTTGAGATTTTATTCTATAAACATGGTGGATCCCTCCATTTATTTAGATTTTCATTTTCTGCTAGTTATATTTGTAGGTATATTGGTAGAGATGCTATACATCCTTTATTGGACTTATTCCTGAATTCTTGATGATGTGTAATACTATTACACGTTTTTAAAAATTTCATTACCTGTAACTGGTATGTGGAAATGCAGTGACTTTCATATCTTGATTTGTATCTAGCAGTCATTCTAGACTTACATATTAATTTTAGTGATAAATGTATAGAGTCTTTATGATTTTTGATGTATATAATTTTGTCATTTGAATGAGTTACATTTCTTTATTTCCAATGTTTGTACTGATAATTACTGCATATTTGTATGGTTTAGGATCTGAAATAAAATAAGAAGGAGGATAGTGGGCGTTTTTATCTTATTCTCAGTATTAGAGAAATGGCTTTCAACATTTTACTGTTAAGTAAAAAGCAAAATGGCTGTCTGGGGAGGCCTTGCAAATGGCTGTGAAAAGAAGAGAGGCAAAAAGCAAAGGAGAAAAGGAAAGATATAAGCATCAGAATGCAGAGTTCCAAAGAATAGCAAGAAGAGATAAGAAAGCCTTCTTCAGCGATCAGTGCAAAGAAATAGAGGAAAACAACAGATTGGGAAAGACTAGAGATCTCTTTCCAGAAAATTAGAGGTACCAAGGGAACATTTCATGCAAAGATGGGCTCGATAAAGGACAGAAATGGTATGGACCTAACAGAAGCAGAAGATATTAAGAAGAGGTGGCAAGAATACACGGAAGAACTGTACAAAAAAGATCTTCACGACCCAGATAATCATGATGGTGTGATCACTAATCTAGAACCAGACTTCTTGGAATGTGAAGTCAAGTGGGCCTTAGAAAGCATCACTACGAACAAAGCTAGTGGAGGTGATGGAATTCCAATTGAGCTGTTTCAAATCCTGAAAGATGATGCTGTGAAAGTGCTGCACTCAATATGCCAGCAAATTTGGAAAACTCAGCAGTGGCCACAGGACTGGAAAAGTCAGTTTTCATTCCAATTCCAAAGAAAGGCAATGCCAAAGAATGCTCAAACTACCGCACAATTGCACTCATCTCACATGCTAGTAAAGTAATGCTCAAAATTCTCCAAGCCAGACTTCAGCAATACGTGAACCGTGAACTCCCTGACGTTCAAGCTGGTTTTAGAAAAGGCAGAGGAACCAGAGATCAAATTGCCAACATCCACTGGATCATGGAAAAAGCAAGAGAGTTCCAGAAAAACATCTATTTCTGCTTTATTGACTATGCCAAAGCCTTTGACTGTGTGGATCATAATAAACTGTGGAAAATTCTGAAAGAGATAGGAATACCAGACCTCCTAACCTGCCTCTTGAGAAATCTGTGTGCAGGTCAGGAAGCAACAGTTAGAACTGGACATGGAACAACAGACTGGTTCCAAATAGGAAAAGGAGTACGTCAAGGCTGTATATTGTCACCCTGCTTATTTAACTTCTATGCAGAGTACATCATGAGAAATGCTGGACTGGAAGAAACACAAGCTGGAATCAAGATTGCCGGGAGAAATATCAATAACCTCAGATATGCAGATGACACCACCGTTATGGCAGAAAGTGAAGAGGAACTAAAAAGCCTCCTGATGAAAGTGAAAGAGGAGAGTGAAAAAGTTGGCCTAAACTCAACATTCAGAAAACTAAGATCATGGCATCTGGTCCCATCACTTCATGGGAAATAGATGGGGAAACAGTGGAAACTATATCAGACTTTATTTTCTTGGGCTCCAGAATCACTGCAGATGATGACTGCAGCCATGAAATTAAAAGACGCTTACTCCTTGGAAGAAAAGTTATGACCAACCTAGATAGTATATTCAAAATCAGAGACATTACTTTGCTGACTAAAGTCCGTCTAGTCAAGGCTATGGTTTTTCCTGTGTTCATGTATGGATGTGAGAGTTGAACTGTGAAGAAGGCTGAGCACTGAAGAACTGATGCTTTTGAAGTGTGGTGTTGGAGAAGACTCTTGAGCGTCCCTTGGACTGCAAGGAGATCCAACCAGTCTATTCTGAAGGAGATCAACCCTGGGATTTCTTTGGAAGGAATGATGCTAAAGCTGAAACTCCAGTACTTTGGCCACCTCATGCGAAGAATTGACTCATTGGAAAAGACTCTGATGCTGGGAGGGATTGTGGGCAGGAGGAGAAGGGGACGACCGAGGATGAGATGGCTGGATGGCATCACGGACTCGATGGACATGAGTCTGAGTGAACTCTGGGAGATGGTGATGAACAGGGAGGCCTGGCGTGCTGCGATTCATGGGGTCGCAAAGAGTCGGACATGACTGAGCGACTGAACTGAACTGAACTGAACTAATATGTTAGCTGCAGTTTTTTATAGATATCCTTAATCAGATTAAGGAAGTTCCTAGTAGTATGTTTCTTCATTTCTAAAGATAAGGTTTATTTTAAAAGTTTTCCTTTGATAATGATATCTGACTTAATTTCGTTTTAACCAGAGGACAGTGTTTATATGACTTTAATCCTTTAACATTTATTGAGATTAGCTTTATGACTCAGGGTAAGGTCAATATTTTTTTAAGGTCAGTTTTTATGCATATTCATTTTATTCTTGAAAGTAAAGCATGTTTTCTGATCATTGGGGCAGGACTTTATATGGTGTCAACTATGCCTACTTTATTGGTTGTAAACTTTGTCTATGACTGTACTTATCTTTTTATATGTTTATTCTGTCACCTGCTAAGAGGAGTATGTTACTATCTTCCACAAAGCTTGTGATTTTGTCTTTTTGAGGTTCTGTTACCTTTTGCATTGTGTATTTTTGAAGCAGCAAAGGGGAGGCAAAAAAGAAGTGAGTAGGACCAAGTGCTTATATACTGAGTTGAACAAAGAGTAGCAGTTGTGGAAAAATAAAATATCAAGAGACTGAAGACAAGAGTTGTTTTGATGAAGTCGGTACAGATTTCTCTCACACTCAATTCACTGTCTCTGGTGATGAGGATGTTTCTTTCCTTCTAAAATAGGGAGGGCGTTGTTCACATGGGACTTTTTATTCCTGCTTTGGGGGAGAAAGAGGGAAGTCAGAGACTCCTTTTTGGCATCTGCCGTTTTTCAAGTGTCTTTAGCTCAAACTAATCCATAGGCCAAAGTGACATATTTTGGGGTGACGTATTCTGCCACTCTTCACTGTTCTTTTTAAACAATCATTTATTTGTGGCAGTGCTGGGTCCTCATTGCTGCATGGGCTTTCTCTAGCTGCAGAGAGGAGGGGCTGCTCCCTAGTTGCAGTGCGAGGGCCTCGCCTTGCCGTGGCTTCTCTTGTTGCGGAGCATGGGCCCTGGGCGTGTGGGCCTCAGTAACTGTAGCATGCGGGTTCAGTTGTTGGGACTCCTGGGCTCTAGAGTACACACTCAGTAGCTGTGGTGCACTGGTTTAGTTGCTCCACAGCATGTGGGATCCTCCAGGACCAAGGATCCAACCCGTGTCTCCGGCATTGGCACTGAGCCACCAGGGAAGGCCTACCCTTCACTATTCTATTAAATGAAAATAAATGTACAGTTCTTATAGCTTTCTGATAAATTAAAGCTGTTGAGCTGTTGACAAGTTCTCTTCTTTGTGTCCTAGTCCATCTTGTTGATATCTGGAACATGATCGAAGCCTTCCGAGACAATGGCCTTAATACACTGGACCATAGCACTGAGATCAGTGTGTCCCGCCTCGAGACCGTCATCTCATCCATCTACTACCAGCTGAACAAGCGCCTTCCTTCCACTCACCAAATCAGTGTGGAGCAGTCCATCAGCCTCCTTCTCAACTTCATGATTGCTGCATATGACAGGCTAGTACCTTCCCTGCTTACTCCATCTTAAGAATATTTCTCTCCTAATCATCCTTCTTTCACACTGCCTTGCCAGGGCTTGTCAACTCAGAGTCACAGTTAATAGGGAAATGAATTAGTATAAGTCCCTTCTAAAGACTGATTCAATGCCAGAATGACTTACTGTCCTGCGGCATGTCATATAGTAACCTTTGTTACATTAGGGATAGTCAGAACACTTGAGACACGTTGTTTGGTAAAAGCATAGATACCTTAATATTGATGTTCTGTATCCAGTGAAATATAGCCAAGTTGTACATTTGATTTTGAGGCTTTTTATCTGACATCTAAGCTAACTTTTCTTTATGATGAAATAACAATTGCCCTTTGGCCTGTAGGATCTTGCATTCTCTTTATTTATGTTTAGAATTCTATTTTAATTTTTTTCAATGTAGAACATTGTGTTCTAAACCTTCAAACAATAGAAGAAAACTAAAGATACTCCGAAGTAAAACAGAAATGAGTTGTTATATTGGTATTTATGGAGAATGAAGTTTGTATGCTAAAGAATAAAAAAAAAAATCATAAATGATGGAAGCACTGAGGTTATTTTCTGTTAACTAAGGATTTAGTTGCTGATTCCTGCTATAGTGTCAGCTGTCTGGTTTGGATGGGTTCATTCTCTCTCCTTCATTTTTCTCTCTGTAGAAAAGCAAGTTCAGGTATTTGTAGAATGCTGTTAGTTACACTTTATAATATTGAAGAATGTGAATTAATGGTAAAGCCATTCAGATGTCAAGGCCAGGTCGCACAGAGGCAGTCACTAAATTCACAACATTTTAAAAGATGTTATCACATTATATATTCCATCCATTTAATAACAATTTTTTTAAAAGAAATTTGAATTCTTACAATATGAGTCCCAGAATTCTAGTGCCATTTTCTTAAAGCAGTTTAGATGAATGAATTCAGTAGCTTAGTTTTATACTGTCCAAGGAATGCTTCTTCTGATTCAAAAACCTTAGTAAAAACTGTTGTTCTGTGGTGAGTAAAACAGAACCTTATCATGACACTGACTTGCTGAGTGTGTCAGTTCAGGGCCATGCAACACAATGTAAGAAACAGTATTTTTAAAGTCAGAAATAAAAACCATCAGTCAGTCAGTCAGTTCAGTCGCTCAGTCATGTCCAGCTCTTTGTGATCCCATGAACTGCAGCACGCCAGGCCTCCCTGTCCATCACCAACTGCTGGAGTTTATTCAAACTCATGTCCATTGGGTCGATGATGCCATCCAACCATCTCATCCTCTGTCGTCCCCTTTGCCTCCTGCCCTCAATTTTTCCCAGCATCAGGGTCTTTTCAAATGAGTCAGCTCTTCGCCTCAGGTGGCCAAAGTATTGGAATAAAAACCATCTGACAACTTAAAAATGACAAAGCGGAGATTATAAACTTTGATTCCATAATCATATCAAATAAGTTAACTACTATGGCTAAAGATTAGAGGAGAAGGGAGAGTGAAGAGATAGCAGAGGGAGAATGGGAGGACCAAAGGGAAGGCAGAAGGCACAGAGGTGTCCTGGGACACGGTAGGAGAAAGCTGGGTACATACAGCAAGAGACAAAGGAAAACTACGGACGGGACTCAGACGAAGACAGATCAGTAGAGGGCACGCCGAAGAGAGCTAGGAAAAATGAAAGGAGAGGAGCGAGTTACGAAGAGTGAGGAATAATAGTGCTGACTTTGGTAATTCTCATGTTTGATGCATGGGCTTGGGGATCAGAGTAAATCATCAAATCTTGACATCTTTATATGATATGAGCTTACTGAGTTAGCACTCTGGAAACTTGCAATTGGCTTTCTTGTACCAAAACAAAAAGAAAAAATCTGGCTGTCAAAATTTTATTTTTGAAAATCAAGACACTTTGTTATTGTGAGTGAAAGTCACTCAGTTGTGTCCGATTTCTTTGCGACCCCATGGACTATACAGTTCATGAAATTCTCTAGACCAGAATACTGGAGTGGGTAGCCTTCCCCTTCCCCAGGGGATCTTCCCAACCCAGGGATCAAACCCAGGTCTCCTGCATTGCAGGTGGATTGTTTATCAGCTGAGCCACAAGGGAGGCCCCAAATACTGGAGTGGGTAGCCTATCCCGTCTCCAGTGGATCTTCCCAACCTAGGAATCAAACCGGGGTCTCCTGCATTGCAGGCAGATTCTTTACCAACTGAGCTATTAGGGAATCCCATTTTATTGTTAAATAGTTCAAAAAGGAGTAGTCTCTTTATAGAATGGCCACTGTGTTACTTAGGCTGGGGAGTTCCTTTGATATGTAGAATTCATGTTATTTTAATTGATCTTTTCAGACTTTTTTTGTTGCATAATTGCTCAGTGTTAAAATTTGCATGTACCAATTACTTAGTTATTAAATTCCCTCACCTCCAAACTCATAGTGAAAGTTTTGGTCAGGTTATTTCTGATTATTATAATAGATTGTGAGACCTTGAAACAGCCATATGGAGCAAACAGGATCTAAAACTTTCTCCCTTAAGTGTATACTTTCTTAGGAATTAATTTTTTTGAAACTTAAATTTAAAATACTTCACATTTGACAGTTAAAAACATTGTAGAATGCGAAGAAGAATATTATAAACTTCTGTGTGTAGGACTTGAAGCTGTGAGGAGCTAGCCAAAACATTCTGTGAGCCTCAGTTTTTCCTCTGTCAGGTCCTTGGGACCACAGTTATAGCACTGTAGTTACATGGTCTGGTCCAAAGGTGCAAGAGGGTGGTGCTTTAACCAACATTTTTTTTTTTTCCTTGATAACAAGGATATCTAAATTCCCAGCATGGGGGATAGGAAGCCTTCCTCACCCTTCTTCAGTTGAGCCGATTGAGAGAGTTTGTGATTTATTGACCTTCTTTCTGTTTCCAGCCCCTGTAGCAGTTCCATGTCTTCAGCTGTAAGCAGTAGGAAGCTTACTCAGATGGGCTTTTCTGGTGACCGGCGCACAGGCTCGCGTAACAGCGGAGCCAGAGGCAGGCCAGCCCCGGATTGCGGTTGCCCCAGGGCCCTAGCTGCATTTCTTTATAGTGGTCTTGGCTTTGCCCGCCTCTTCTATCACATTTATCCTTCTGCTTCAGAAAATGCCTGCTAGCAGCTACTAAATGTTTCCGGTCAAGCCTAGGTGGGCAGAGAGAGCCAGTTATCTTTCAACACAAAGCAGAAGTACCGGAGTCTCCCTCCAGAAATGTGCATTTGGGCCACGTATGTGTAAGTGTTAGGTGTTTAATTTAGTTTTGTTGTTTTTAGCTGAAACAAAGAATTTATGCCTTTAGGACCGAGGGCAGTTAAATTCTCACCCTCAACCCATGTTGCCTCATCGTGGGGACAATTCAGCTGGATATAAAGGTGCTGACTACAGTGTTCATTACTAAATTCCTTGCAGTGCATTGGAAACTTGTTCCCGTTTTTGTTAAGTAGTCCTACTCTCCATCCAGTCCTTAATCTGAAACTGAGAGTCATTATAACTCTTCCTTCTCCGTCAACCCCAGCATTCAGTCAGTTACCAAGTTCTTTCATTTCTGCCTCTTGAATAGCCTTCAGGTCTATGAACTCCAGTAACACAGAAGAAGCTGAAGTTGAGTGGTTTTATGAAGACCTACAAGACCTTTTAGAACTAACAACCAAAAAAGATGTCAGTTTCATTGTAGGGGACTGGAATGCAAAAGTACGAAATCAAGAAACACCTGGCTGCTGCTGCTACTGCTGAGTCGCTTAGTCGTGTCCGACTCTGTGTGACCCCATAGACAGCAGCCCACCAGGCTCCGCTGCCCCTGGGATTCTCCAGGCAAGAACAGTGGAGTGGGTTGCCATTTCTTTCTCCAGTGCATGAAAGTGAAATGTGAAAGTGAAGTCGCTCAGTCGTGTCCGGCTCTTAGCGACCCCATGGACGGCAGCCCACCAGGCTCCTCCGTCCATGGGATTTGCCAGGCAAGAGTATTGGAGTGGGGTTCCATTTGGCTTTGGGATACGGAATGAAGCAGGGCAAAGGCTAATAGAGTTTTGCCAAGAGAATGCACTGGTCATAGCAAACACCCTCTTCCAGTGACACAAGAGAAGACTCTACACATGGACGTCACCAGATGGTCAACACTGAAGTCAGATTGATTATATTCTTTGCAGCCAAAGATGGAGAAGCTTTATACAGTCACAAAAAACAAGATCGGGAGCTGACTGTGGCTCAGATCATGAGCTCCTTATTGCCAAATTCAGACCTAAATTGAAGAAAGTAGGGAAAACCACTAGACCATTCAGGTATTACATAAATCAAATCCCTTATGACTATACAGTAGAAGTGAGAAATAGATTAAGGGACTAGATCTGATAGAGTGCCTGGTGAACTATGGATGGAGGTTCGTGACATTGTATAGGAGATAGGTATCAACACTATCCCCAAGAAAAAGAAGTGCAAAAAAGCAAAATGGCTGTCTGATGAGGCCTTACAAATAGCTGTGAAAAGAAGAGATGCGAAAAGCAAAGGAGAACAGGAATGATATACCCATTTGAATGCAGAGTTCTAAAGAATAGCAAGGAGAGATAAGAAAGCCTTACTCAGCGATCAATGCAAAGAAATAGAGGAAAACAACAGATTGGGAAAGACTAGAGATCTCTTCCAGAAAATTAGAGATACCAAGGGAATATTTCATGCAAAGATGGGCTCTATAAAGGACAGAAATGGTATGGACCTAACAGAAGCAGAAGATATTAAGAAGAGGTGGTAAGAATACACAAAAGAACTGTACAAAAAAGATCTTCACGACCCAGATAATCACAATGGTGTGATTACTCACACTCACCTAGAACCAGACATCCTGGAATGTGAAGTCAAGTGGGCCTTAGAAAGCATCACTATGAGCAAAGCTAGTGGAGGTGATGGTATTTCAGACCCTAAAAGATGATGCTGTGAAAGTGCTGCACTCAATATGTCAGCAAATCTGGAAAACTCAGCAGTGGCCACAGGACTAGAAAAGGTCAGTTTTCATTCCAATCCCAAAGAAAGGCAATGCCAAAGAATGCTCAAACTACTGCACAGTTGCACTCATTTCACATGCTAGTAAAGTAATGCTCAAAATTCTCCAAGCCAGGCTTCAGCAGTTCATGAACCATGAACTTCCAGATGTTCAAGCTGGTTTTAGAAAAGGCAGAGGAACCAGAGATCAAATTGCCAACATTTGCTGAATCATCGAAAAAGCAAGAGAGTTCAGAAAAACATCTACTTCTGCTTTATTGACTATGCCAAAGCCTTTGACTGTGTGGATCACAATAAACTGTGGAAAATTCTGAAAGAGATGGGAATACCAGACCACCTGACCTGCAACGTCTATGCAGAGTAAATCATGAGAAACACTGGACTGGAAGAAACACAAGCTGGAATCCAGATTGCCGGGAGAAACATCAATAACCTCAGATATGCAGATGACACCACCGTTATGGCAGAAAGTGAAGAGGAACTCAAAAGCCTCTTGATGAAAGTGAAAGAGGAGAATGCAAAAGTTGGCTTAAAGCTCAACATTCAGAAAACGAAGATCATGGCATCTGGTCCCATCACTTCATGGGAAATAGATGGGGAAACAGTAGAAACAGTGTCAGACTTTTATTTTGGGGGCTCCCAAATCACTGCAGATGGTGACTGCAGCCATGAAATTAAAAGACGCTTACTCCTTGGAAGAAAAGTTATGACCAACCTAGATAGTATATTCAAAAGCAGAGACATTACTTTGCTGACTAAGGTCCGTCTAGTCAAGGCTATTGTTTTTCCTGTGGTCATGTATGGATGTGAGAGTTGGACTGTGAAGAAGGCTGAGCGCCGAAGAATTGATGCTTTTGAACTGTGGTGTTGGAGAAGACTCCTGAGGGTCCCTTGGACTGCAAGGAGATCCAACCAGTCTATTCTGAAGGAGATCAGCCCTGGGATTTCTTTGGAAGAAATGATGCTAAAGCTGAAGCTCTAGTACTTTGACCACCTCATGCAAAGAGTTGACTCATTGGAAAAGACTCTGATGCTGGGAGAGATTGGGGGCAGGAGGAGAAGGGGACGACCCAGGATGAGATGGCTGGATGGCATCACCGACTCGATGGACGTGAGTCTGAGTGAACTCCGGGAGATGGTGATGGACAGGGAGGCCTGGCGTGCTGCGATTCATGGGGTTGCAAAGAGTCGGACACGACTGAGCGACTGAACTGAACTGAACTGAGTCAAGGCTATGGTTTTTCCAGTAGTCATGTATGGATGTGAGAGTTGGACTATAAAGAAAGCTGAGCGCAGAAGAATGGATGCTTTTGAAGTGTGGTGTTGGAGAAGACTCTTGAGAGTCTCTTGGACTGCAAGGAGATCCAACCAGTCCATCCTAAAGGAGATCAGTCCTGGGTGTTCATTGGAAGGACTGATGTTGAAGCTGAAACTTCAATACTTTAGCCACCTGATGTAAAGAACTGATTCATTAGAAAAGCCCCTGATACTGGGAAAGATTGAGGGCATGAGGAGAAGGGGACGACAGAGGATGAGATGGTTGGATGGCATTACTGACTCAATGGACATGGGTTTGGGTAGACTCCGGGAGTTGGTGATGGACAGGGAGTCCTGGTGTGCTGTGGTTCATGGGGTTGCAAAGAGATGGACATGGCTGAGTGACTGAACTGAACTATGATCTCCCCATCCCCATTACTACATCCCGGACCTCTGGTATCATCTTTTGCCTGGAGCACTGCTATAGCTCCTAAATTTTTTTTCCCCATATACTCTTTTTGCCCTCATTCATCGAAATAACAAACAACCAGCAATCCACCATCTAACCCAGGAACCTGAACATGAACATTGAGAATTATTTACATTTATCTCTTCTAACCCTTCCCACTGACCTATACTTAACTAAGGTGAACCCTGTCCTAATTTTGTGTTATCGTTTACTTGTTTCTTAAAAAAACATTGTTTTCACATGTATGGACATAAAGTATTATTTACTTTGAAATATTTTTACAATTATAAAAAGAGTGCCATGCTGATGTACTATTGTATTATTTATTTATTTCACCCAGTAATACATTTTAAAGATTCATTCATGTTGCATGTATCTATAGTTCAGTTATTTTAACTGGCATAAAACATTCTGTTGTATTTCTATACTACCGTGGTGTTTTCTAGATATTTGCTCTAAGAAACAACACTGCTTGGAATATTCTTATACATATTTTATGGTACATTATCCAAATGTTTTGCTTGGTTCTAAACTGAGGCATAGTATTGCTGAGCTGTGGGGTGTATGAAAATTCAGCTTTAAATTGAATTGATATTTATTTATTTTAAATATTTATTCATTTATTTGAGCACACCAGGTCTTAGTTGTAGCATGTAAACCCTTAGCTGTGGCATTTGGGATCTAGTTTCCTGACCAGGGATCAAACCCCGGCCCCCTGCATTGGGAGCTTGGAGTCTGAGCCACTGGACCATCAGGGCACTGATTTTTAGAAAGTATCAAATGATTCTTCCAAACTGTACTAGTAAATAGGAGATCCTTTTCATTCACATTTTGTAAGCCTTAGAATTCTCAGACTTCTTAGTTTGTTAGTTTTGTTGTTTTTCACCCTCTCTTACATTTTCAAGCTTCTATCTGGAATTATTTTCTTTCTCCCTGAAGAACACTCTTTGGTATTTCCTTTCTGCAAGTCAGGTTGTGACACATTGTCTTAATTTTTGTTTGAAATTTCCATGTTCATACTTGAAGAATATTTTAAACTGGTATACGAGTTTTGGTTGACAATTTTTTCTTTCAACATTTTAAGAATATTGTTCTAGTATTTTTGTAGCTTCCGTTATTTCTGATGAGAAATCGATAGTGAATGTAATTTTAGTTGCTTTGATGGTAATCTGTCAATTTCCTTTGCAACTCTTAAGATTTTTTTTCCTTTTCTTTTTTTCTTTTGGTCTTCAGCAATATTACCATGATGCCAAATGCATCATTCTTACATTCCTTAAATACAATAAGCAGAGTTTTTTGGTAAGATCTGGGCTTTTAATCCAATATCTAGATTCCCTATGGTTCTTTTTGTACTGTTTGCTGTTTCTTGTTGCCTTATCTCCTTTTTGCCTTATTATTTTTTATTATGTGAGAAACATATTGCAAAAGTTAAACATTTTTATTATGTATCAGACATTATATTTTAAAATATTTTGCAGAAATACTTTGAGGCCTAGGATAATGTTTTCCTACAGAGAGGGTTTCTGTTTGCTTTTGCCAGGCGCCTGGAGACTTCAGCAGTCCGGAGGTAGCTGAGTTCAGTGTCCAGTCCGGCCTGCGTGAGACCCTGTGTCGCTTCTGCACGCTGGTGGTCTAGGTGCAGCCTTTGGGCTTTCAACCCAGAGTGATGGGAGACGGAGCAGGCAGTTTCATCAGGATGCAGTGTGTCACGTGTGTCTTCCAGCTCCTTAAGAATTTCAGAGTTACTACTCTGGGATTCAGCCTTTCTGAGCACTCCTCTGAATCAGAAAATTGCTTGCATGGAAAAAGTGGTTTCAACCATTGCCCTCAGCTCTCTGGTCATCCAACTCCTTTACATTAGGTGACTCAGCATTCAGAGAGATTGAAAACATTTTTTCCCCATCTCTTCTACTTTTACTCAGAGGAAGAGGGGATCAGAATAAACGGATCTGCCATTGCCTCCGTTTTTATATATATTTTTTGGAATGTTGCCATATTTACTTTCTCTGTCTCCTATTGTTCCTCATATATGCTTCAATTCTTTGACTTTCTCTGCCTCCTTTTGGAAGAGTTTTATCAGTCTGCACTTCTCCTCATTGATTTGATTTGTTCTTTGTTTAGAGCTGTTTTACTGTTTGTCCCATTTATTATGTTATTTTTCAGTTAACTGTATTTTTCAAACTTAGTATGTCTGGTTCATTCTTTATGTGATATGTAGTTCTTATTACATTATTATTAGTTTCAGGTATACAACATAATGATTCAATATTTGTATATTATAAAATGATCACCACAAGAGGTCTAGTTAACTTCTATCACCATACATAGTTACAAAAATATTTTTTCCTTCTGATGAAAACTTATTAAGACTTCTTAGAAATTTTCATATATACAATACAGTGTTTTAAACTGTGGTTAACATGCTGTACGTTACATCTCCATGACTTATTTATTTTATAACTGAAAGTTTGTACCTTTGATCCCCTGTCCCATTTTGCCCACCCTCCACCCCTTGCTTCTGGCAACCACCAGCCTATTCTCTGTATCTCTGAACTGGAGATTTCTTTTTTATTTAATCAACAGATTACACATGAAAGTGAGATCATATGATATTTGTCTTTACCCATCTGACTTATTTCACTTAGCATACTGCCCTCAAAGTCCAGCCATATTGCAAATGCATTACCTTTTTTTATGACTAATATTTCATTGTATATGTATGTATGTGTATATACGTCTTTGTATATATATTTATATACATACATATACACCATATTTTCTTTATTCTACTCATACACTGATTGACTCCTAGATTGCTTCCATGTCTTGGCTATTACAAATAATGGTTCAGTGAACATATAGGTGCATATATCTTTTTGAGTTAGTGTTTTCATTTTCTTCCAATAAACTCCCAGAAGTAGAATTTCTGGATCATGTGGTAGTTCTGTGTCTAAAGTTTTGAGGAACTTCCATACTGGTTTCCACAGTGGCTGCACCTGTCTACATTCCCACCAGCAGCACACACGAGTTCCATTGTCTCTGCATCCTCATCAACACTTCTTATTTACTATTTTTGATAATAGCCATTCCAACAGGTGTGAGATGATATCCCATTATGGTTTTGATTTGCATTTCCCTGAGAATATGTTTTCATATGTCTCTTTAACATATTTATTAGGTTTATTTTAAAATTCCCAGTCCATTTGCTCTAATACTTACACTTTTGAAACTGATGTAAGTTGTCTTGTTTGTTGATTTTTTTTGAAGATAGTTTTACCCCTGAATCCAAGGAATCGTCTTGGGTTGGATATTTGCAGTAGATGTGGACAAATTGTGGACATGTAGGCTGGAGCGGCCACATGCATATATGGTTCTTCAAAGTATGGGGTGTGCTGGAGGTGGCAGGAAAAGGGGGCCAGATTCTCCCAATGTGGGAGCATCAAGTGTCTGAATCCCAGATGGTGAATTTGACTTTCCAGGTCATTTTGAAGGTATATTAGTCATTGTACAGAGATAGAACATATTTTAATGAATAATCTATTGGCCTGATTGATAGTTTTAGTATTTAGATATGTGTTTATGGGCTTCTTTTTGTAATCACGGTGCTTTGGGGGGAGGCCTGGTACCAGCTATTGATTGAACCATAATGGTTTCTTTTCTTTTTTTAAATTTTTTTGATATGGACCATTTTGAAAGTCTTTATTGAATTTGTTACAATATTGCTTCTGTTTTATGTTTTGGGCATTTTCTTTTTTTTTTGACCATGAGGCGTGTGGAATCTTAGCTTACTGATCAGTGATCAAACTCACAGCCCCTGCAGTGGAAGGTGAAGTCTTAACCACTAGACTGCCAGGGAAGTTCAGAGTCATTGTGATTTCTGATAGATTATTTTCTAGAAGACTTAGCTCATTTTGAACTGATGGTCTAAACTTTTATAGTTTAAACCTGATAGGAGATTCTTCTTGGATAATTATTGTATTCTATGTTTTCCTCTGTAAGAAGGAAAAATGTTTTATAATGACTTCCTAGGAAATTCCTTTACACTTTACCTGACTATTGAATCTTATCTTCCCTCTTATTTTTTTTAAATGAAGATTTGTTTTGTGAGTCAGTGACCTTCACCAAAACGAGATATAGTAAAATTCCACCTTTAATGGAGCAAACCTGTTAAAAAAAATCATACATTTAATGAAACTAGGCTTGGATAAAATCTTCAAAGCATATCTACTAAGCATATCAGTGAAAGGCCCAGGGTTATTATTTACCATCTAACAGAACTGTAGGAAACACTCTTTCAAATTTGAGCAATCTGAAGATTCGTTTAGAGTAAAGACTTTGATACATCTAATTTATGATGAATTTTCTATGAAAAAAATTTCTGTGTAGTTTGGAAATATGGCTGAAAGCCATTTAAAAATCTTGTTTTAGCAGTTTAATTTGGATATATTAAAAGTTTCCAAAGTTCCCTTTTAATACTGGATGCAAGAAAATGAAGCAATATAGAATAAAAAAAAAGCAAAACCGAATTGCTGCTGCTGCTAAGTTGCTTCAGTCGTGTCTGACTCTGTGCGACCCCATAGATGGCAGCCCACCAGGCTCCCCCGTCCTTGGGATTCTCTAGGCAAGAACACTGGAGTAGGTTGCCATTTCCTTCTCCAGTGCATGAAAGTGAAAATTGAGAGTGAAGTCGCTCAGTTGTGTCCGACTCTTAGCGACCCCATGGACTGCAGCCTACCAGGCTCCTCCATCCATGGGATTTTCCAGGCAAGAGTACTGGAGTGGGATGCCATTGCCTTCTCTGAAAACCGAACTAGTTCACTTTAAATAAAAACAAATGTATTCCTTAAGTTCTGAATGTGATTGCATGTTTATGGAATGGACATTGCTCAAAAGGATATTATTAGGTTATGGTCTTCCCCATTAGTGAGTTTTAAACAAAGGTACAATTTCCTGGGAGACACAAACATTTCATTTATTTATGTACAGTATTTACGGATACCTCTGCCTGTTCTTGATGGATTCAGGATGACAGGGAAAAGCCAAGTAAAAATAGGAGAGAATTAGTGCTCAGTGGGAAGCTTTTGATGCCCTCGATAGCCTATTTAGCTCCTAGAAGAGCTAGGGTTAGTTAATTCTTCTAATTCTTAGAAGATCTGACCATAGCTTTTTCAGGAAATTTCCAGGGGATGGTGAAGAATGAGCTGGGCTTTTGAATGTTTTATAAAGGTGAAATCCTAAGGGGAAACCTGTTGCAAAATGGAGAAGAACAGTCGCTTTGGTGGCAGAGGAGGAGTGGAGCCCATGTGTCCACGCAGCACGTTCTGCCCTGTAGGATACTGCTGTGGATTGTGTGCATTGTGTGATATGATGGGTAGTGTGACCCCCGAAGCCAGTTCACTGAGCCCTAGTCTAAGTGCTTGGTGACAGAATTGCTTTGAAGTTCATTTACCCATCAAAGCTTTTTGTTGTCTCTCAAGAGAATTCAAGCATTTGTGTGAATTTTCAGATAGTACTCTGATTTCAGGGTATGCAGACCTGCAAAAGGCTTGACCATTAGCTAAAAAAAAATTTCAGATAAAAAAGTTGTGAGGGGAGAGGTTGTTATTTTGGTCTTTATTTTATTTTTTCCTTTTCATCCTTTTTTTTTTTTAAAAAAAGAAAAGGCAAGAGGAATACTTTTTCTGAGGGTTGCTTTTTCCTTGTCTTTGTTTTTCCCTGAAAGTAAGGAGAGAGGAAATAACAGAGGAGCTTCTCCAGTCCGTTCAAAACTCACCTCTAAAGTAATCTGATGAAGACACTATTTTCATCATGTAACCTCCCTCCTTAGAAACACTCAAAGATTCATCTGGTTTTTGAATGAAGTTTGTACTCCTCAGTTAGGTCTGATGCTATATGTGTGTGTGCTCAGCCGTTCAGTCATGTCTGACTCTTTGCACCCCATGAACTATAGCCCATCAGGTTCCTCTGTCTATGACATTTTCCAGGTAAGAATACTGGCGTGGGTGGCCATTTCTTTCTCCAGGGGATCTTCCTGACCCAGGGATCGAACCCTCATATCTTGTGTCTCCTGCATTGGCACACAGATTCTTTACCACTAGTGCCACCTGGCAAGCCCTGTGCTCAGTCCTTAATTCCGTACTCACACCAAGCTCTAATTAAGCTACTTGAGGCACTATTCAGTTTTCCAATATGGCATTCTCATTTCTTCTCTCTGTGCATTTTGGTTGGTCTTCTGCCCACCACCCCCTCCCCACCCCTGGTTTTTACCCACCCTATAGCCTTCCCTGTTATCAGCAATTCCATTTTCATCCCTATGAGGACTTGTCATGCTGTCTAGATCATTATTTTGAGTTTCAATTATATAATGCTCTCAACTGCTTCATAATTGTACAAATACGATTAAAAGTCCTTGAGAGCAGAGAGTCTACCTTTTATTTCTGCAATGCTGGATTCTTAATAAATATTTTTAAAATTGAAATGAAAATTAACAGGCATTCTGATTGTGATAAATTTGAATAATACTCTGTGTTGATTTTGCTTGATTAAGCTATTTGACATTTGCCAAATAGATTCTTGATTTGCCGTTGATTATTGCATAATACATTCACAGTGAAGTTTTGTAAATGAAGATTAATTGGAAAAATACGAGTTTTTGAAAATCCAGGAGAAATGCTCTTATTACTCTTAGTTAGCGACGTGCGATAATTGGACTGGTAATAGTGTTTCTGAAGTAGAAGTCTATTTTTATGCAAGAATACTAATTTATGGTTGGCAGCATTTACAGTTGTTTGCCAAAGATGTGAAAACAGCTTGTTTTCTTAAGTAAAAAGTGCTCCCCATAGTCCTGTTTTTGAAAGTATTAATTTGAATAACAAACTCTTATTAGACAATGCAAAGCTATAGACAACCATTCAATTTGGGTTAGTTTAAGTATCCAAAAATTTGAGACTTTACTAAACTTAAATGAGCAAATTCCCATGCAAAAGGCACAGGTGAGGAGTGCAGAGACTTCTCAAGGTACCTGCATGTTAAAACGTAAGTGTTTATTCAGGTGACTCACTGTCTGCTTAGCTTGGCGCAGAGCTCATCTCAGTGTTGTCTCAGTGTTAGATAAGAACCCTTTTTAGAAGTCACGTGCATGGTTTATTGTCAGACTGTAAAAATGATTGGTCTGTGGAGCTGAATCATCCAGGGAAGTCTGAGAACGAGAGTCATCATGTTCCTTATTGGTGGGGGGTGTTCCCCAGAGGGATTCTGTGTGAGTGGGTTAAAATAACACGTTTCCTCTCTCGGGTCATCCTCAACACATATTACCTGTTTCACCTTTCATTTTAGTATCTTTCTATAGGGGTTCATATTCAGTATTAATTGTGTTATACCTTAAGTATTGACCTATTAATCAACTTTTCAGCTAGGCCAGATTTTAAATGAGTCACATTTTTTGGGTGATGAAACCAGGTTAAAAATCTTTCCAGATCTTGTCTGAAGAGAACTGATCGTGGTATGAACTTGGACTTGACTTTGGAAGTACTGAAAAAACATGGATGTTGGTGAGGTTATATGCTAAGGGCAGGGGACTGTTCAGTTTTAAATGTAACTTGACTGGGGTTTATGGATTAAATTCAGATGTCTGGTGGGAAGGATCAAGAATGAGATTTTTCCAAGAAGAAGGAATCAGTCAGATAAAGGACAGAATCCTCAGGGATCAGGCTGCTAAGTGAGTGCGACTTCTCTCCACTGCTTCTAATTGCAGAGGAAAAATGCAGAGCTCTAACCAAATATTGCTCAAGTAAAAGCGACACCTTCCCTTTGCTGTGTTTGGGGGCAGTTACAGGAAGTTGTTAGGCTTAAAGTAGGCCAAGAGATTTCAATGCCAAGAAAAGCATTGAGAGCAAAGGAGTAAATGCTGAAGTTTGGCCACAAAGCAAATAGTTGAGAGGAGGGAGCTGACTTTTTTTTCTTTTTCAGAAAAGTAAAAATAATGTGATTTGAGGAAGTAAGAATTGTGAGACTATCCCTGCATTTATTTTATTGGATAACTATTTCTTCATGCTTTTATGCTTAGATTTTTTAGTATTTATAAAGTATCTTTAAATATATCATTTATTAACTTGCTTATAGTAATACTTCCTTTTGAAGAGTGAATAAATCTTTTGGTAGTTCAAACTGTGAACCTAAAGTTGTAAGTGATGGTAAGCATTATAAGTGGGGAAGATTCATAATTTGACCCCACCCCTACCATTCCCAGGATGCACAGTTGCATGCTTATAAACAGATTCTTAAACATAAAGGCTGTGAAAAGAAGAGAAGTGAAAAGAAAGGAGAACAGGAAAGATACACCCATTTGAATGCAGAGTTCTAAAGAATAGCAAGGAGAGATAAGAAAGCCTTCCTCAGCGATCAGTGCAAAGAAATAGAGGAAAATAATAGAATAAGAAAGACTAGAGATCTCTTCAAGAAAATCAGAGATACCAAGGGAACATTTCATGGAAAGATGGGCTCAATAAAGGACAGAAATGGTATGGACCTAACAGAAGCAGAAGATATTAAGAAGAGGTGGCAAGAATACACAGAAGAACTGTACAAAAAAGATCTTCACGACCCAGATAATCATGATGGTGTGATCACTCATCTAGAGCCAGACATCCTGGAATGTGAAGTCAAGTGGGCCTTTAAAAGCATCACTACGAACAAAGCTAGTGGAGGTGATGGTATTTCAGACCCTAAAAGATGATGCTGTGAAAGTGCTGCACTCAATATGTCAGCAAATTTGGAAAATTCAGCAGTGGCCACAGGACTAGAAAAGGTCAGTTTTCATTCCAATCCCAAAGAAAGACAGCGCCAAAGAATGCTCAAACTACCGCCCAATTGTACTCATCTCACACGCTAGTAAAGTAATGGTCAAAATTTTCCAAGCCAGGCTTCAGCAGTATGTGAACCGTGAACTTCCTGATGTTCAAGCTGGTTTTAGAAAAGGCAGAGGAACCAGAGATCAAATTGCCAACTTCTGCTGGATCATGGAAAAAGCAAGAGAGTTCCAGAAAAACATCTACATCTGCTTTATTGACTAGGTCAAAGCCTCTGACTGTGTGGATCGTAATAAGCTGTGGAAAATTCTTCAAGAGATGGGAATACCAGACCACCTGACCTGCCTCTTGAGAAACCTGTACTCAGGTCAGGAAGCAACAGTTAGAACTGGACATGGAACCACGACTGGTTCCAGATAGGAAAAGGAGTACGTCAAGGCTGTATATTGTCACCCTGCTTATTTAACTTATATGCAGAGTACATCATGAGAAATGCTGGGCTGGATGAAGCACAATCTGGAATCCAGATTGTCGGGAGAAATATCAATAACCTCAGATACGCAGATGACACCACCCTTATGGCAGAAAATGAAGAAGAACTAAAGAGCCTCTGGATGAGGGTGAACGAGGAGTGAAAAAGTTGGCTTAAAGCTCAACATTCAGAAAACGAAGATCATGGCATCCGGTCCCATCACTTCATGGCAATAGATGGGGAAACAGTGGAAAGAGTGGCTGACTTTATTTTTTGGGGCTCCAAAATCACTGCATATGGTGACTGCAGCCATGAAATTGAAAGACGCTTACTCCTTGGAGGAAAGTTATGATCAGCCTAGACAGCATATTAAAAAGCAGAGACATTACTTTGTCCACAAAGGTCCATCTAATCAAGGCTGTGGTTTTTCCAGTAGTCATGTATGGATGTGAGAGTTGGAGTATAAAGAAAGCTGAGCGCTGAAGAATTGATGCTTTTGAAGTGTGGTGTTGGAGAAGACTCTTGAGAGTCCCTTGGACTGCAAGGAGATCCAACTAGTCCATCCTAAAGGAAATCAGTCCTGGATGTTCCATTGGAAGGACTGATGTTGAAGCTGAAACTCCAGTATTTTGGCCACCTGATGTAAAGAGCTGACTCATTTGAAAAGACCCTGATGTTGGGAAAGATTGAGGGCAGAAGGAGAAGGGGACAACAGAGGATGAGACGGTTAGATGGCATCACCGACTGAATGGACATGAGTTTGGGTAAACTCCGGGAGTTGGTGGTGGACAGGGAGGCCTGGCGTGCTGTGATTCATGGGGTCGAAAGAGTTGGACATGACTGAGCGACTGGACTGAACTGAACTGATACATAAAGGCTCACTAAACATCATTTACAAATCTCTCCTGCCTGCAGATTCATTCACCTCACACTTACTATGATTCTTAGTCTCTGATACCTCTCCTTTCCCCCATACTTAATGGTTCTCTCAACCTGACTTGTCTGTTCCCTCTGCACTATTGAGTTACACATTAACCCTTTGACGCATATCTCCTCACCCTTAATAAAGCCTGAGAAGCTAAGCACAGATAACGTTTGCCTACTCAGAAGAGCATGCAGTCAGAGGGGAGACGATCCGCTTATTGGTTGGGTGGGAGATTGTGTATGGAGATTGCTGTGTGGCTGTTGTGAAGAGGAAATTTGTTGGAAAGTAGATATGAGAGTTGATGAGATAAGGGGCTGCACATTACTGATAATAATTAGTTGAGTTAAAGCTATGATAAACCTACAGCATATTAAAAAGCAGAGACTGCTTTGCCGATCAACGTCCATACAGTCAAAGCTATGGGTTTTCCAGTAGTCATGTATGGATGTGAGAGTTGGATTATAAAGCTGAGTGCTGAAGAATTGATGGTTTTGAACTGTGGTGGAGAAGACTCTTGAGAGTCCCTTGGACTGCAAGGAGATCAAACCAGTTAATCCTAAAGGAAATCAGTCCTGAATATTCATTGAAACGACTGGTGCTGAAGCTGAAGCTCCGATCCTTTGGCCACCTGATGCAAATAGCTAACTTATTAGAAAAGCCCCTGATGCTGGG
The DNA here is from genome assembly GCF_016772045.2 of Ovis aries. Classification (NCBI taxonomy): domain Eukaryota; kingdom Metazoa; phylum Chordata; class Mammalia; order Artiodactyla; family Bovidae; genus Ovis; species Ovis aries. The sequence goes on along the minus strand of NC_056056.1, from coordinate 32,974,268 downwards.
GAAGATTGAAGGCAGGAGGAGAAGGGCATGACAGAGGATGAGATGGTTGGATGGCATCCCTGACTCGGACTTGGTAATGGACCAGGGAGCCTGCAGTCCATGGGGTCACAAAGAGTTGGACATGACTGAGCAACTGAACTGAACTGAATACACTGTTCTGTAAATGCATCTACAGCCTGCTTGATCTGAGGCCAGCTGTTGAGACCAGTAATAACCAATGAGTGGAAAAGGATACAGGTCAGTTGAGAAGTATAGCTGCTATTCTGTATTTGAATATAAGACTTTCTGAATCCAGGACTATTATTTGCAACAGAGTTGAGTTAAAGAATATTTGAATAAGGGATGCAAATTATTGTGAAAACAAGTAAAACCTGTGTTATGGCATTTACTGGTGAGTACTTTCTTCACTGAGAGTTGAATTTCACCGGGTCTCTTGTCAGTATGCTGGGCTCTCCCACACTCTCCTGTCTGTCTGCATAGATGGCATTATTTTCGTTTTTGTGGCAAGGAATAGATATTATTTTGTCTCTTTAAAGGAAGAACACGAGATTTGGAGCCCGAAAGAGTTACTCATACACAATATGATTGATTCTCTTTCATCTTTCATTATGTCCTCTGATTTATCATTGCCTGTGAACTACAAGCTAGAGTCTTTGTATTGCATCACAAGCTCTGTGTTTGTAGTTCTTAGCTTTCAGTTCAGTTCAGTTGCTCAGTCATGTCCAACTCTTTGTGAACCCATGGACTATAACACACTAGGCCTCCCTGTCCATCACCAACTCCCAGAGCTTGCTCAAAGTCATGCCCATCAGGTCAGTGATGCCATCCAACCATCTCATCCTCTGTCATTTCCTTCTCCTCCTGCCTCAGTCATTCCCAGCATCAGGGTCTTTTCAAATGAGTCAGCTTTTCACATCAGATGGCCAAAGTATTGGAGTTTCAGCTTCAGCACAGTCCTTCCAATGAATATTCAGGATTGATTTCCTTTAGGATGGACTGGTTAGATCTCCTTGCAGTCCAAGGGACTTTCAAGAGTCTTCTCCATCACCACAGTTCAAAAGCATCAATTCTTTGGCACTCAGCTTTCTTTATAGTCCAACTCTCACATCCATACATGACTACTGGAAAAACCATAGCTTTGACTAGATGGACCTCTGTTGGCAATGTAATGTCTCTGCTTTTTAATATGCTGTCTAGGTTGGTCATAACTTTCCTTTCAAGGAGCAAGCGCCTTTAAATTTCATGGCTGCAGTCACTATCTACAGTTATTTTGGAGCCCCCCAAAATAAAGTCTCTCACTCTTTCCATTGTTTCCCCATCTATTTGCCATGAACTGATGGGACCAGATGCCATGATCTTAGTTTTCTGAATGTTGAGTTTTAGTCAAATTTTTCACTCTCCTGTTTCAGTTTCATCAAAAGGCTCTTTAGTTCTTCTTCACTTTCTGCCGTAAGTGTCGTGTCATCTGCATATCTGAGGTCATTGATATTTCTCCTGGCAATCTTGATTCCACAGTTTGTGCTTCATCCAGTCCAGCATTTCTCATAGTGTACTCTGCATGTAAGTTAAATAAGCATGGTGACAATATACAGCCATGACGTACTCCTTCCCGATTTGGAACCAGTCTGTTGTTCCATGTCCAGTTCTAACTGTTGCTTCCTGACACGCATACATACATTCTCAGGAGGCAGGTCAGGTGGTTGAGTATTCACATCTCTTTAAGAATTGTCCACAGTTTGTTGTGATCCATACAGTCAAAGGCTTTGGCATAGTCAATAAAGCAGAAATAGATGTTTTTCTGGAACTCTCTTGCTTTTTCGATGATCCAGCGGATATTTGCATTTTGATCTTGGTTTCTCTGCCTTTTTAAAATCCAGCTTGAACATCGGGAAGTTCACGGTTCAAACACTATTGAAGCCTGGCTTGGAGAATTTTGAGCATTTGTTTGCTAGTGTATGAGGTGTGTGGGATTGTTTGAGCATTCTTTGGCATTGCCTTTCTTTGGGATTGGAATGAAAACTGACCTTTTCCAGTCCTGTGGCCACTGCTGAGTTTTCCAAATTTGTTGACATATTGAGTTCAACACTTTCACAGCATCATCTTTTAGGATTTGAAATAACTGGAATTCCATCACCTCCACTAGCTCTGTTCATAGTGATGCTTCCTAAGGCCCACTTGACTTTACATTCCAGAATGTCTGGCTGTAGGTGAGTGATCACACCATTTTGATTATCTGGGGCATAAAGATCTTCTTTGTACAGTTCTTCTGTGTATTCTTGCCACCTCTTCTTAATATCTTCTGCTTCTGTTAGGTCCATACTGGTTGGATGCATATTAAAAAAAACCTGAGAACCTTTTGAAAGTACCAAGAACAGGGTGGGTTTTAGGCATCTGAATAGTATCTTTATTCTCATGCCTTATTGGGGTTTGTATGGGTTTAGAAAGCTAAGGAAGTATGAAGAATTAGCCTGTTGATTTTTTAAAAAATATCCCTATGGTGAATTTGGGATTCCATTGAATCACAATAGTATTCTGATCTGTTTATGGAGAATTAACATTTTAAAATAAGCAATGAGTCTTTTGTTCATGAATGTGGTGTAACTATTTACATTTTCTTTTATTTCTTTCATCAATATTTTATAGTTTTCAGCATACAAATCTTGAACATACATGTTTTAAACATTATCTGCAATTTCATATTTTCTTGCTATTGTATTTCCAATTATCTTTTGCTAATTTATAGAAATTTGAATTTTCTATGTTGGCCTTGTATACTGCAACCTTGCTAAAAGTCCTTTATTATAGTATTTTGGTATGTTCTATACAGTTTTTTGGTGGGTTCTTTGGGATTTTTTACACTGAAGGTCATATTGTCTGGAGAAGATACAGTTATGTTTTTGAACTTTCAGTCTTTGTGCATTTATATTTTTTCTTGCTTTATTGCAGCAGCTAGGTTCTCTAATGTGGTATTGCGTTCTAACAGTGAAAGCAGTCATCCTTGACTTGTTCTTGATCTGAGGGAAAAAACACTTAATCTTTCATCATTAAGTATGATGTTACTAGCATTGTTTATTTTTTGAAGATGCCCACTGAGGAAGTGCTTTTTCCCTCTGGTTTTCTGAGCATATTTATCAGGAATGGATGTTGAGTATTATTATCTGTACCTATTTGGATGATCATAGGGCTTTTCTCTTTACATTGATTGATTTTCAAATGTCAAACTAGTGTTATATCGCTGGGATAAAGCCCCCTGGATTGTGATTTTTAATTCATTTTTATTTAGCTGCATTAAATTTGCTCACATTTTGTTGAAAGTTTTGTATCTGTCGTCACAAGAGATACTGACTTGCTATTTTCTTTTGTTGTGATGTATTTAAGAGCTTTTGTTATCAGAAGAATGCTGGCCTCATAAAAGAATTGGGACGTGTTCCATCCTTTTTTACTCTCTGGAAGAGAGTAGAAATGCAATTATTTCTTCTTTAAATGTTTAGAATTTGCCAGCTTTCTGAATAAAGAGCTTTATTTTTTAGAAGGCTTAGAAATACAGATTTGATTTCTATAATGGATATGGGTCTATTCAGGCCACTTATTTATTCTTGAGTAAGCTTTAATAGTTTGCATTTTTCAAGGAGTAGCTTGTATTGTCTAGTTCATCCAAGTTGTTGAATTTATGGACATAAGTTTTTGTAATATTTCCCTATTATTTCCATAATAGCTAGAGAGTCTCTGCTAATACCCCTTCTTTCGTTTTTTATATTTGTAATGTGTATATTCTCTCTTTTTTTCTTAGTCAGTCTGGCTAGAGGTTTACAGTGTTACTGGTTTATTCAAAGAACCAGCTTTTGGTTTCATTGATTTTCTTTATTGGTTTTCAGTTTTCAATTTCACTGATTTTTGCTCTTACTCATTATTTTTTTCCTTTTGCTTGTTTTGGGTTTAGTTTGCTGTTCTTTTCCTAGTGTCCTTTGTTGGAAGCTTAGTTTATTGGCTTAAGAACCTCCTCTTCTAGAACAAACATTAATTATTTATAAAGTGAAAAGTGCCCACTCTTTCGTTGCTTTCCTTTGGCTGCTTGTTTTTGACCCTAAATGCAACTGTAATTTTTTCAGTATCCTTTCAGACAATTTATATGTATACAGGTATGAGAATATTGTTTCTACTCTCCTTTTTAACATAATTGCTAGATTTCGTTCTAGCAATTATTTTGTTCAATGCCTTGCTTTGCTTTTTCACTTAGTAATCTATCTTGGATATAATTCTCTGTCTTTCATATGTTTTTTCATTCTTTTTTAGGGTAGCCTAATAGCCAGTCTTCTATTAATAGACATCTGAAGATGGGGCCAGAACCTTGGAGGTTTTACTATTTTTTATATTTTGTTATGGAAATTCTCATTAATGGAAAATTTTATGCATTGCTGGTTAAATATCTTAAATGTTTTTTAGCCTGTATTTTTCCTTTTCATCTTTCTTTCCCTTAAACTATTAGTTTTGTCCAATAATGGTAACCCTCAGTTTCCCAGGATTCATTTTTTAAAGTTTTTATTCAGAAATTGAAAACACCTATGGAAAAATAGCTAAAACCAAAGTACAGTTTAATGAACTGGTCTAGAGCAAATATCCATATAAACACTCTGGAGGCCAAGAAATAGGATGTTGTCAGCACCCTGAAAGAACCTCTTTTTTCTCCTTTCTGTGTTACAGTTCCTCTCTCTCCCCTCAGAGGTAATCAGAATCCTGATTTCTGTGGAAATCTCTTCTGAGATTCATTTTTACTTTCCCTTATGGAATTTCCTGGGTATTCTTACATCATGCAGTCTGTGTCTGCAAAAAATGTTTTGAGCACATTTACCTTAAAAATGTCATCAGCTGTGCAGCAAAGCTCGGCTTTTCTGTGGGAAGCACTTGCTCTCCATCCTTGTTCTGCGGGCCATCAGGCTTGCTTACTCTCACTTTGAGCTTCCGGAATGTTTTGTTTGGGTCATCTTTCTGAGCCCCTTCAGGATGGAGGCTGCATTCATCAGAGTTCTTAGTTGTAAGCAGTAGGAATCATCTCTGGCTAATTCATTAAAAGGATATGGGCGAGCCCTCAGCTTTCTAAGGTTGGGAAAGTAGGCTTGAAGACCACACTGCCAGGAACAGAGCTAAAAATCATACCCCATAAGTGGTCTCAGGAAGCACCTCTACCACCAAGCTGGGCATGGACATTGCTGCTTGTGCTCCAGACACCACTGACGATGGACTGTGGGTGCCACCGTGACAGCCCCTCTCTACTGTCAGCCGCTGCGTGTGACTGTTCCTCCTGTCACCATCCTCGCTGGGTGGATTCTTGGGAGTTCTTTCTTCTGCAGGTTGTTTTCTATTTGATGTCTTATTAGTGGAGCTTGTGTTAGGTGCCCCTGTCTTAGCTTCAAAGAAAGATGGGAAAACACATATTTTTGTTTTTTTCTTACCTTCCTCGTACTTTGGTAGTGGGAAGTATACATGTTGCATAAGGTAGGGTGTACGTTAATGTAGCTCTAGACTCAGCATTTGGATGGTCAGGGACCCAAAAGAGTTGTCCGCTCTAGAAGTTCTCTATCAGAAATCTATCACTTTTAAGCCAGTTTATGTTATTCTAGCCACTTACATTGCTAGTATAATGCAATGAATGTTTGACATGGGAGTATTCCTTATTTCCAGATGATAATATTGCCAAGTACAGTATAAGTCCTGGACCAGATTCTGTGTTCTGATGAACTATATATTTTAAAAACCCGTCTGCCTACAATGTGGGAGACCCAGGTTCAATTCCTGGGTCAGGAAGATCCCCTGGAGAAGGAAACAGCAACCCACTCCAGAATTCTTGCCTGGAAAATCCCATGGATGGAGGAGCCTGGTAGGCTACGGTCCATGGGGTTGCTAAGAGTCAGACACGACTGAGCGACTTCACTTTCATTCTAATTTTAGCTGGTTTTAGAGAATTTCTGTTTTATCTTATTAGATGTAATAGTTAAAATCAGACTGTAACAAGCATTTGTGTCCTGACAGTATTTTCACTGAGAATTTTCTGGCTTATCAACCCTTTACATTTTTTCCAGGTATGATCTTATTGTATACAAAAAGTTTTGGAAAATAGGAGACACTATATTAGAATTGGTAAATCTGATAGGTGGACATATGATTTTCAAAACCAAGATGATACAGTTCTCATTATTGCAAAGGTATTTCACTCTAAGTTACTATGACACTTTGTAAGCACAAGCTTCATAAAATTAACACAAAAATGGGACTTCCCTGATGGCCCAGTGGCTAAGACTACATCCTCCAGTGCAGGAAGCATAGGTTTGATCCCTGGTTGCAGAACTAAAATCCCACATGTTGTATGGTGTGGCCAAAAAAGAAGAAGATGCTGTTCTTCAGTAAACTTTTAAAAAAGTTAATGCAAAAGCCCATTATATTTGTCATTTTATATATATGACTTAAAAATCCAGCTAGTGAAGTTTTCATCTTCTCTGAAACCAGGGCATAATTGAATGGTTGAAGCAGTGGCCGCAGGGGTTGGGGCCTTGCTGATATTGTCCTGGTTGTGCAGGTGGTATACAGCTTTACTTAGGGCAGATCACTCACGTTCCACATTTCATCTTTCTAGTTCCTGCAGAAGAGTTCATGTCACTGTCCCTTCTCCTTCACTTTTCTCACATTGGTGATAGGAGAAGACGAGACACAGATGTCTCAGATGAACTTCTTAGAATGAACACATGGTAATGTAAAGCCTGTTCCAGAAAAACAAATAGAGATAAATGTACTGTAAAATCTTTATAGCAATATGTATCCTGTTTCCTTAGTACAAAGAAATAAACTGTTGTTATAATATCCTGATGGGAGGACACATTTTTGAATCACTGTTCAAACCACATGGGGCCTCAGGTTTGAATACTCGAACACTTCAGCTGTGAATTTAGTAGATTAAGGTGGCAGGATGTTTATTTCAGGTTCCGTCCATTTGACCTTTGCCTACAAATCCAACAGAAGCTGTTTTACAGGGTGTTTCTAAACTCATTTCTAAATGAACTAGTTTGAACAATTTTCTCATAGCATATGTGAAGCCTTAATTCTATAAAGGAAAAACAAGAATACAAGGTTTCTAAATGTGGTAATATTGTAACATAAGTGCAGGAATCAGTTTACTGGTTGCTTGATATTTAGAGATACATTTGATTGCTTTTGTGATTCCAGATAGCAATTATTTCTAATATAATTTATTTTGCAGTGAGGGCCGAGGCAAGTTGACGGTATTTTCAGTTAAAGCTATGTTAGCAACCATGTGTGGTGGAAAAATGCTGGACAAATTGAGATGTAAGTATTTTTATATTATTTGAAAGATTCTATTTTCAAATTAGGACTTTTAAACACTTTTAAACGAATGTTTTTAGAATTTTGGATGATTATCTATTGAACGTTTTTGTTTTTTCTTACTACCATATCACTTTCTTTGCAGCTACTGGCTCAGAATATTCAAATTATGCCACCTACTGGTCAGATGGAAAAGTTGGTTGAATTGTTAGTTTTTGGTTTTGGGTTTTTTTTTTTTTCCAGTTTAAAGCAAGAAAACTGAAAAGGTTCAGTGATGTTGACATTAAAAAAATTCTTTTTCAAGCCGGATGCTTTAAAAATGCTTAAAAATGTTTTCTATGTTATTAAAAATTATGCTTGAAGTTAATTTTGTTGGTCACTTTTAGTTAGAAAATAAATTTCGTTACTTTTACCAGGCATGGTCAGGTTTAGCCCTTAATCACTCCATGCTTTATCAGGTGGTATTTCTCGTGATTAAACTGTTTTTTAGTACCTTGGAGTCAAGTGTAGTTATGTAGAAATTAACAGCCTGTTTATTCAGCTATCGTTATTTTTTTCCCTATTGGTTTTCAATTTTGGCATTGTGCTGTTCAGTGGATACTATTAGAAGGTGGTAAAATGAAGTGGAAGAAGGTAAAATCCACACTTAATTTTTCTGCCTGTCCTTTTCATTTATTCACTCTTTAGATAGTCCCTGACTGCCTCAGATACGCCAAGCGTTATGCTGGGTGCTTTACATATATTTTCTTACTGAGTCTTTAACATGCCTTTGAGCAGCGCATGATATTTTCTGTTCCACAGCTGAGTTAACTGAGGGGGTGAAACTGGGATTTCAACTCAGGCTGTAGATTCAGAGCCTGCTGTAAGCTGCTTTGTTGTACTCTACCCTGCTTGTCCTGTGACAGGAGACACTGTGTGATCCAGGTGCCCTAATACAAGTACCTGTGGAGTAAGAAACTGGCAGGTTTCAGGGAGGTGAGATTGAAGCTGTGGGTTTTCACGAAGTGTTGAGATACCTTGTGAATTGGTTTGTTGAAACTGGGTCATCTGTCCCGTAGCATTTCTCATGGACTAGATTTCGGGTGATGTTCCTCTATGGTCAGTGGGTTTTTGTTTTAATTGAAAGGTATGGAGGCGTCATCTGATTCAAGTACGAGCTTTGGGGCAAGATCTCTTCATAGGTGCATTTGTTTTCTGTGCTTTTTCTTACATGTTACCGTGATGTTAAAAGTTGGAAAGTTAGGTGGCTCATTATATCTAGATTTGGATGCCTAAAGAAAGATCTTAGATAATGCATTTGGTCAGTGTTATCTAGTTATCTCTTTTCAAAATCAGCTGCAATTTAAAATGAAGTTTTGGTGGAAAAAATTATAGTTTTATTTAAATACTCCTCTGAGTTTTTTTCACACAGGATCTCAAAATATTACCCTTTGGAGCTGAAATTTCTTAGTTTTTTCTAAATTCTAGTGTGGTTTTTCATAGGAAGATAATACAATATGGATGAAATTATGTTTCATTCAAACACAGACAGAAAGAAAGTTGGGCTTTTTTCTGCCTTTTAACGACGATGATACCAGATAAAGAAGTACTGGAGAAGCTGGTTGAAAATAGGAAATTGATTAACTGCACATTCTAGGTGATTCCGAATTCTTTCAGTATCTGTGATTAAATTTGCTACATTTATATACAGATTTTAATCCACTCCAGTACTATTGCCTGGAGAATCCCATGGACAGAGGAGCCTGGTAGGCTACAGTCCATAGGATCGCAAAGAGTCGGACACGACTGAGCGACTTCACTCACTCACTCACGAGCAGCTAGGTACTTGCCTGAAAAATCCCATGGACAGAGAGCCTGGCAGGCTACCATCCAAAAGGTCGCAGAGTTCAACACAGCTGAGCAGCATAGCACAGCTGCAGAAGAAGTTCAAAAGCCACATTAAAACAAAACAAAAACAAAACCCCACTATCACATGGATCCCTTCCATACTTCACAGAGAATTAGAATTTGCACTTTTTCACTAATAGTTACAACAGAGAACTGCAATAATTTTAGTTCTCAATCAATAATTTACATTTGGTGAAATTTTAGCCTATCTCTACTTTTTTGTTTTAATCATCCAGGGTGGAAACTGCTTTGTATAGTCTGTGCCTCCTGTTTTAAACAGAGCTTACTGATCATAATTTAAACACTTTTCATCCCTTAGGGATGTCATTCTGTGATACATTTAGGGCTGATGGTGAAATCCTGGGTGGTTTGTTCCTTCTCGTCTTTTCAAACTGCTGTGCTTTTTCAGCTCTTGGATTTCTGGTTATCGGTGGTGGCGGTGTATGTTTGTGTCCTTTAGTGCTGGTAAACATGATGGTATTGTCAGTGCTCCAGTCTCTACAAGCCTCTCTTTGCTTCTGGTCCACTTTTCATATGCTACGATGGAGGAGACATAACCAGCCTTCTTTGTATTCTATTGAAGTACAAAAGAAGCGATTGCTCATATTGAGAGAAGCACTCACTTTCGTAGTATGATCGTCAGTTTTGGCTATTGTGAGAATCCATTTTTCCTTTGCTTTCTAGTCACAGCTATGTCCTATTTAGTTGAAGCGGCTGAATAATAGTGTAGCAGAAATTAGCTGTAAGACTGTATTGTAACATCAATTGATATTTGACCATTTATTCACTTTTTCTGCCTCCTTATTCCCTGTCTTAGTTCCTGCAACCTCCCATTGACTGTACTTTCGCTGTTGTCTCTGTTAATGTTTCCATTGTTAGATTTTTCTAATTTATGGAATATGCCTTCGCATTTCTACTTTTATTTTGATCTTTCTGCTTTTTACCTGTTTGAGGATTTTTTTTTTTTCCTTTAATTTTCTCTCCTTCCCCCATTTTGGGCTTCCCGCGTGGCTCAGATGGGAAAGAATCTGCCTGCAATGCAGGAGACCCAGGTTGGATCCCTGCTTCGGGAAGATCCCCTGGAGAAGGGAATGGCTACTCACTCCAGTATTCTTGCCTGGAGAACTCCATGGACAGAGAGGAGCCTGGCAGGCTACATTCTTTGGGGTCACAAAAAGTTGGTCATGACTGAACGATGAATACTTTTACTTTCCCCCCATTTTATTTGATCTGTTTTTGTTTGCTTGCTTGTTTTATTTTTAAGATAGCATTTTAAATGACTTAACCAATATTTGTGTTTTTAGTTTGAGACATTTCTTAATTAGACTTTTCAGGTCTCTCTTAAGTAAGTTTCTGTTCCCAGGTATCATTCATTTATAGATAACCAGTTAACTCTTACGGCCATTAGGGACTGTTTCCAAGATTCAAAGGCAACTTGTCAGGATTCTAAATACCAATGATTTATAATCAGAGAATACAGACTTTAATTATCAGCATGATGAAGACTCAATAATGTCAGGAATCCTCAGAGAAACAAAATTTACAGACTGTAAGCCCATTATTGATTAGACCATACTTATCAATTAATTTAACTGTGTGATTTGCTTGGCCTAATTCTGCTGTTTTCTAAGAAACTTAATCTCTTATTCAAACCCCATCTGTCTTACTCTAAAAGATAGGAACAGATGATTCATGCAATTTATTTTTAAGTCCTTGAGAAAACTGGTGCCATCATTTTGAAGGGCAGTCTGACAGTGTATATCAGAAAAGCTCTAAGGATATTTGTATCCCGTAACTCAGCCTGCTTCCTGTTTATCATGAGGAATTAAAAATCCCAGGTTTTGTATATATTTGTTGCAGCATTTTTTATAATATTCGAAGACTTGAAACAGCTTTAATGACCAAAAGTGAGAGCTCAGTTACAGTTTGGGATACTGACAGGATTGAATACACTGCCTTTAAAATTATGCTTCAGATCAAAATCATGCATCAATGTAATGCAATTTTAAACAAAGAATTATTATGTGCATAAAAAAAAATCCCCAAATGATAACACTCTGTTAGGCATTTTCTCTGAGTTGTGGCATAAAATGGTTAATAATAATTTTTATTACTTATTGCTTTTGTGTGTTTTTGATAGACCACATTTTGAGTAGCCGGGGGAAAGATGACCTGAGGTGGTGTTTTTGCTCAGAACTGGCAGTTCTAACATTTCAGTTGATTTGCTTCCTTGATGTTTCATTAACAAACTATAGGGAGTCAACCTTTGAAGTTATAATGAAGCAGTTTCACCTGTTCAAAATTTAGCATCCTCTGCTATAGTCTTTAACCACCTGTCACTGCTTATTTATCGTGGCTAGTACTCTTAATCATTCCTTCCCTTCATTAGCAGGAAGTGACTCTTTAATCCGGGGATTTGCTCACATTCATATTTCTCATGTAACCAAAATGTTTTAAAACTGAAAGCAAGAAATGACTGCCTCATCTGCATTTTATGAAAAAGAAAAAGATAAACCAAAAGCAAGGGAGGCCTGGAGACTTGCCTAGGGTAGTTCCTGGCTGAGTCAATACTAGAAGCCCAAGGCATGGCTGTCTCCCATCCTCCTGCCTCACTTCGACTTAGTGAATGATGTAGGAATATTCATGAGTTTGAGAATGAAATATGCACTTGGATTTAGTTGCATATAGATATTTATAAATATGCAGATGTGTATACATTTTGTGTGTGTGTGTGTGTGTGTGGTTTAGGTTGCTCAGTTGGTAGAAAGATGGCAAGAGAAGATGAGAGTCATTTGCCAGCAAAGCTAACATAGAAAAGAAAGTGGCTTTCTTTTCAATAGATTTGAGTCCTTTTGTAAACAGTCCTGTCACCTTGCAGAAGTGTATGGTTGGTCATGCAGGGACAAGAAGGGAATGGATAGATGCAATGAAGAAAGCCAGGGTCATTATCACCAGGAAAAGAAAAATCAATACATATGTGAGGATGGTAGAATAGTAGCATTATTTTGCTACTACACAAAGGACAGAATATTTTTGAAAGTTTGTACCTGTGTAAAGGCTTGATTGTGGGTTTTTCACAAGGGAGAAAGCCTATATTTTTATCTGGAGACAACTAGTGGGAAATCAGCATACCTTCTTTCAGAGGTGTATAAATAGAATTACTTGGGAATTAATCAGTGATCTGGGAAGCAGTTTTTTCCTTTAGTTCCAGAAGGGTTTAGGGCTTTAATTAGAGGGCTAGTTGAATTCTGGGGATGTTTTTTATTACATTTAATTAGCTCTTATTTATTTCTTTGCTAAGATTTTTTTATAGGTATATAGAAAATCATATTTGCTGTTATAGATTCATTGTTACATTTCATTTTGTTATAGATATGAGATGTACTTGGATTCATTGTTATAATTTCATTTATGATAAAAAAATCTAGCAATTATTTTCAGTGTTTTTCTTTACAGATATGAGAAGCCTAGCTTAAAAAAAAGGAAAAACTGTTTTAAACCACTAACTCTAGAAGTAATGACTTCTAAGTAATTACTTAACTGTACGTTCAGTTTTAGTCTAGGAGTATTTCTCTTAAAACCAACCACCCAACAAACATGTTTCTGCTTGTTCTCTTACTAGTGTAATATAAACCTGTTAAGTTACAGTTTCTTTTCTCATGGACTAAAAATTTTTTTTTGTTTTTTATAACTACTACCGCACAATTGCACTCATCTCACATGCTAGTAAAGTAATGCTCAAAATTCTCCAAGCCAGGCTTCAGCAATACGTGAACTGTGAACTTCCAGATGTTCAAGCTGGTTTTAGAAAAGGCAGAAGAACCAGAGATCAAATTGGCCAACATCCGCTGGATCATTGAAAAAACAAGAGAGTTCCAGAAAAACATCTATTTCTGCTTTATTGACTATGCCAAAGCCTCTGACTGTGTGGATCACAATAAACTGTGGAAAATTCTGAAAGAGATGGGAATACTAGACCACCTGACCTGCCTCTTGAGAAATGTGTATGCAGGCCAGGAAGCAACAATTAGAACTGGACATGGAACAACAGACTTGGTTCCAAATAGGAAAAGGAGTACGTCAAGGCTGTATATTGTCACCCTGCTTATTTAACTTATATGCAGAGTACATCATGAGAAACGCTGGGCTGGATGAAGCACAAGCTGGAATCAAGATTGCTGGGAGAAATATCAATAACCTCAGATATGCAGATGACACCACCCTTATGGCAGAAAGTGAAGAGGAACTAAAAAGCCTCTTGATGAAAGTGAAAGAGGAGAATGAAAAAGTTGGCTTAAAGCTCAACATTCAGAAAATGAAGATCATGGCATCCAGTCCCATCACTTCATGGGAAATAGATGGGGAAACAGTGGAAACAGTGTCAGACTTTTTTGGGGCTTCAAAATCACTGCAGATGGTGACTGCAGCCATGAAATTAAAAGAGTCTTACTCCTTGGAGGAAAAGTTATGACCAACCTAGATAGCATATTCAAAAGCAGAGACATTACTTTGTCCACAAAGGTCCGTCTAGTCAAGGCTATGGTTTTCCAGTAGTCATGTATGGATGCAAGAGTTGGACTGTGAAGAAAGTTAAGCACCGAAGAATTGATGCTTTTGAAGTGTGGTGTTGGAGAAGACTCTTGAGAGTCCCTTGGACTGCAAGGAGATCCAACCAGTCCATTCTGAAGGAGATCAGCCTTGGGTGTTCTTTGGAAGGAATGATGCTAAAGCTGAAACTCCAGTACTTTGGCCACCTTATGCGAAGAGTTGACTCGTTGGAAAAGACTCTGATGCTGGGAGGGATTGGAGGCAGGAGGAGAAGGGGACAACAGAGGATGAGATGGCTGGATGGCATCACCAACTCGATGGACGTGAGTCTGAGTGAACTCTGGGAGTTGGTGATGGACAGGGAGGCCTGGCGTGCTGTGATTCATGGGGTCGTGAAGAGTCCGACACGACTGAGTGACTGAACTGAACTGAACTTTGTATATGTTATATGACCTAGTAACTAAGTATAACTGAAAATAATACTTTTTTTTTTGAGGGGAGCAGTTAGCCATTTCGCCATCTAATCAGTACTGCTGTGATTGAGTTAGGTATAAATTTGATGGTGTGAGTGTATGCACGTATGTTTTTATGATTCGAAGCCATGTACATGAATGTATGTACTTTGTAGCTGAAGTCTCTGATCTTGAATATAACTGCTAGTGTATCAGTTATGAATACATGGAGTGGCATCAGAAAACCTGACTAGGAGTGGCATTAAAACCATCAGGATTTGTTTTTCTCGTGTAAAAATAAGTCCAAAACCTGGCAAGTTCACGGTTGGTACCGTGGCTCAGGGAATCTCATTAGCATTTGGGTTCCTCCTTTTTTCCTGCTCTGCCATATGACTTGCCTTTTAGGATTGTGAAGCTGGAAACTTAAAATAATCCTAATTTTAGCAATTCCTTTATTCTCTAATCCAGTTTGCCATCAGCTTCAGTTGCCTACAGTGTGATGTCTTGGAGTTGACCACCCCTCCCCCCATCTGCTGCTCACTTCCTTGCTTGTGCCTTGTTTACAAAGTTTACAAAGTTTTCCAGCTGATGTCTCCAATCTCATTCTTCCTCTTTTATTCTGCCAATCATTAACAGTCTGATTTCTTGAAACCTAACTTTCTAAATTGCCGGGGTCCAGCCCCGGTGGATCCAGGGTGATTCGAAGGTGGGGACGGAGTTGGCGTCTTTGGAAAAATACATATTTAATCACAGATATAGAGAGATTAGAAATGGATAGTGTAGTAGGAAGATCAGTGGAGAAAAAGAGGCTGAATAACTTAGATTACGTGGAATAGCATCCATGCTCCAGATGGGAATTCAGCCAGAAAAACGGGAGCAAGAAAGAAGTGACATGGGGGAATCAGTCTTTCCGGAAACTGATCCGATTTCTTTATGTTTGGGTTTGCTTATATACCTTTTGTTACACATAGGGATGAATACAGAGTCACATGGGGGTCAGCAGTCCTGACCTTTATCAAAATCAGGTGCTTCACATAAATGTATAAAAAAAGGTCTTAGGAATATTACATCATCTTCTGGCCATGAGTGAGACCTGCTGACATTTCATGACCCTTTCTTTCTGATAACCAAAAAACTTATTTTTTCCAAGGGTGTTTTTTCTTAAACCAAGCACCACCCTCCAAATAAAGTTACATTCCTATAGGGTGAGGGTGTAGTGAGTTACAATCAAGAAAGGGATTTATTTAACCCAAGGTTAACATGATTAGTCTTAAAGGTTAATACTTATTTCTCCTGTATGCTTAAAGGTTAATACTTATTTCTCTTATGTTAGTTATATTCATTATAAGGGTAGGGAACATGGAGATTTAGCAGCAAACATCAGCCCAACAAATGAAAATCCTTTCACCAATGCTCCCCTTAAGATCTATTTAGTCTTAAGATATGATAAAGTTACATTTTTACATAGCAAGGACACAGTGATTTATAACAAAGTATAGTGATCTATTACAAGAGAGAAAATCCATTAACTCAAAAAGTCTAGTATTGCTAACATCAAAAACTACTATATTTCCTTTGCTATATTCCAAATACATTGATTAATATATTCCCAGGTGCCTAAGGATATGGAGGCCTGGAGGCAATCATTGACTCAACAAGAAGAAAAAGTCCTATGCTAAATAAGACTCTCAAAATACTCCAAAACTCTCTGTGCTGTTTATGGTTAAGAGGTAGTAAACAATCATGTGCCTAGTGGCAGCAGTATGGATAATCCTGTCACACAAGCTAGTCTGTCAGCAGAGAGGTTTGACCTGAGACATCCTTGTCCCACCCAGAGCAGGGAATTAGCAGCAATTATTGACACAACAAATGAAGAACCCTTCACCAATATAATTCCTAACCAACACACTATACTAATAATTTCCAACTCCCCAAAAGATTTTGCCTTTAGTAAGTCTAAAACATCTCGTGCCTCTCAGGTTAGGAGGCTGTAGACAATCACATTTGGCCGGACGAACCTATACAGGTGGGCTAGATAACCTTCAGAGGAGTCCATAAGCTGAAACACTCTTGTCACGCCCAAGAATTTTTATCGCCTTGGAGCTGCACGTTTACTCCTTCTCCAAGAGAAACGGTTATGGGGGAGAGCCCCCCGTAAAGTCAGAGGTGTAGGTGAGAGCATAAAACAGACTCTGGTTTTGGGGTAGATGCTCGGGAACAGGGGGTTTCCTGAGGCTTGATCACGCCTTTGCCTATGCCAAGCCTCCTTCCTCATGACCTTTGCCATGGGCGGAGTTCCTCACGCTGGCCCCCGGCACTAAATATTTCTTCCCTACTTTTAAACCAAATTCAAATTGTTTCCTTTTTGAGTTTTCATTCATAACGTGATTACTTTTCTTACTGAATCTTTATTTATCTTTCCTTCTCCATATAAATTATCATAGAACATTCTCTTCAGTGCACTGTTTCCTGTCTGCCATCACTAACAGACACACTGTAAACTCCCGCCATGGAGATTTTTATCCTACTCTTTTTCCTCAATTGAAATATGGTTGATTTACAATATTATATTAGTTTCAAGTGTGCAACAGAGGGACTCAGTATTTTTAGAGATTATGCTCCATTTAAAGTCATTATAAAATATTGGCTATATTTCTATGTTATACAATATATCCTTGTAGCTTATTTATTTTATACATATTAGGTTGCACTTTTTCATCCCTTAACCCTCATTCCCCCTTCCCTCTCCCCACTGACAGCCACTAGTTTATTCTCTGTCTGTTTCTGCATTGTTATACTCATCCATTTGTTTTATATATCTCTGTTCTTCTCTAGTTGTGTCCCCAAACCCCTACTCCCACCATGTTTTTACTTCGTTTCAAATCCTAGTTTTCAAGGCCAAGTTTCTAAATTTCTTTCTTACAACCCCTGCCTATGTATTTTTTTTTTCTATTCTACACTATATTTTGAAGAAGTACAGTGTAGTGGAATGTCTTTGGAATCAGTGTGAGTTTAAACCTTGATCTAGACGTAACTTTTTGACCTTAAGAAGTTTAACTTTTCTAAGCTAGTTTCCTTAGCTATGAAGTTTAAACCATTATGTGCATACACATGTGCACTTGGACTTGCACGTGCACGCATGCACACACACACACACGCACACTGTGTTTTTGTGACAGTAAAATGGGGTAATGTTTAGTAAAGGTTCAGTTCAGTTCAGTTGCTCAGTCGTGTCCGACTCTTTGCGACCCCATGAATCACAGCACGCCAGGCCTCCCTGTCCATCACCAACTCCTGGAGTTCACTCAGACTTGCGTTCATCGAGTCAGTCAGTGATGCCGTCCAGCCATCTCATCCTCAATCGACCCCTTCTTCTCCTGCCCCCAATCCCTCCCAGCATCAAAGTCTTTTCCAATGAGTCAACTCTTTGCATGAGGTGGCCAAACTGGAGTTTCAGCTTTAGCATCATTCCTTCCAAAGAACACCCAGGGCTGATCTCCTTCAGAATGGACTGGTTGGATCTCCTTGCAGTCCAAGGGACTCTCAAGAGTCTTCTCCAACACCACACTTCAAAAGCATCAATTCTTCGGCGCTCAGCCTTCTTCACAGTCCAACTCTCACATCCATACATGACCACAGGAAAAACCATAGCCTTGACTAGATGGACCTTAGTCGGCAAAGTAATGTCTCTGCTTTTGAATATGCTGTCTAGGTTGGTCATATCTTTTCTTCCAAGGAGTAAGCCTCTTTTAATTTCATGGCTGCAATCACCATCTGCAGTGATTTTGGAGCCCCCCAAAATAAAGTCTGACACTGTTTCCACTATTTCTCCATCTATTTCCCATGGAGTGATGGGACTGGATGCCATGATCTTCATTTTCTGAATGTTGAGCTTTAAGCCAACTTTTTCATTCTCCTCTTTTACTTTCATCAAGAGGCTTTTTAGTTCCTCTTCACTTTCTGCCATAAGGGTGCTGTCATCTGCATATCTGAGGTTATTGATATTTCTCTTGGCAATCTTGATTCCAGCTTGTGCTTCTTCCAGCCCAGCGTTTCTCATGATGTACTCTGCATATAAGTTAAATAACCAGGGTGACAATATACAGCCTTGATGTACTCCTTTTCCTATTTGGAACCAGTCTGTTGTTCCATGTCCAGTTCTAACTGTTGCTTCCTGGCCTGCATACACATTTCTCAAGAGGCAGATTAGGTGGTCTGGTATTCCCGTCTCTCTCAGAATTTTCCACAGTTTATTGTGATCCACACAGTCAAAGGCTTTGGCATAGTCAATAAAGCAGAAATAGATGTTTTTCTGGAACTCTCTTGCTTTTTCAGTGATCCAGCGGATGTTGGCAATTTGATCTCTGGGGTTCCTCTGCCTTTTCTAAAACCAGGGATTGCAAGATGAAAACAAAAATCCCAGGATAATAGTGTTAAACAAAGTTGAAGTTTATTTTTCTCTTATATTAAGGAAGTCCAGGGGTATGTATTCCAGGATTGATATGGTAGCTTTGTGTTCATCTGACACCCAGGCTTTCTATATCCCTCTTTTCTATCATTTTGGTGTATGATTTCTACATAACGTTTGAGATTACCACATCGTCCAGGGCTTCCCTGATGGCTGAGACAGTAAAGAATCTGCCGCAATGCAGGAGATCCAGGTTGGATCCCTGGGTTGGGAAGATCCCCTGCAGGGGGGCATGACAATCCATTCCAATATTCTTGCCTGGAGAATTCCAGGGACAGAGGAGCCTGGCGGGCTACAGTCCATGGGGTTGCAGAGAGTTGGACAGGACTGAGTGACTGACACTTTCACTTTCACTTTTCATTGTCTAAGGTGGCTGCTGGAGCTGCAGCCATCATTCTGGAGCTGCATTCCAGATAGCAAGAGGAGGAAGGAAAAAGGGATCTACTCCAGGGCAGTCAGCTTTCTTTAACCAGCCTTCCAGGAAATCTCTCACGACCTTTCTGCTTATAGTCTCCAGACACCTAGTCACATGACTGAAACGTATTGAAAGAAGGCTGCAAAGTGTGATCTCTTAGCTGGGTACATTGCTCCACAAATAAAATTAGTGTTCTATTACTAATGAAGGAGGTAAGAATATTGGATGTCTACAGGCACAGCTGAAGCAACTTAGCACGCCACACACACAAGCAGACTGAGCCATAGCAAATGGTGAGGTTAAACTAATATCATATGCCTCCTTTCTGTTCTATTTAAGTTAGCTTAGCATTTAATTCTTCTTTCTTCATATGTATCTTATTTTTCCCAGTTACTTTGGAAGTGTCTTGAGGGATAAGGACCATGTATCATACTTCCCTGTTGTGTTTCAAAATACATAGCAGAATGCTTGGCACTTGGACCACTCAGTGAGAACTTAGTATGTATTTGTTAATTAATTGATTTTACTTTCCACTAGGACTGTGTTTCTTTTAGCCACTTGTTGAATTTTCCCCTCCTAATGGGTATTTAATGCTTTTCCCTCAACTGCAAACTAGCAGCTATCATGAAAGGAATGTGCCAGAGATTTTCCTTTGATAATTTTCTGTTTTCTGATGCCTTAATAGTTATCCTGTAGTGCTGATGATCTAAATTTTATCTTTCTTTGATTAACATATTTTAAATGTTTCTTTTTTTTCACCTAGTGGTTTGCGATAAAATCCCCAGATTGAACCTAAAGAGTAATGTTAAAATGTATATTGTATGTATCTATTACATACATATTTCTAATATACCTTTTTATTATGAATATATAGAATATTATTTTTCAAAATACCATGGTTGAAAAGGCCTCAGGAAGTTTTTTTTCTCCGCATATTTAACTCACTGATTTGTTTGTAAGAAAGCTGAATAATTTGAAAAGAAAGCTTAGGTTATAGTTGTCAAGTTGATTTGAGCTCCAGGTTATTTTTCTTTTTCTCCTCAACTACGGGTGAGAAGAGGAGAATTACTAACCAGAGATAGAAAGCTCTCTCTAAGAAGATAAAGAAATAGTAATACTACTGGAAACCTCTTTCTCAGCTGCTTGGGTCAGACATTATGTAAAAACAGAATCTTATAGTATCAAAGGATCTTGTGATAGAAAAGATAATGTGAGTTCTTTTTATTCTACTTTAGAACTTACTAAATGGAATGTTTTAAATGAACATACTACATAAGAATACATTCCATCGTTAGTATATGAATACACATGTATAATACAGTTTCTTTCACACCCTTCACCAATATTCATACACTCAAATATGTATATGTCTTATATAAGTACATACATAAATGTAAGAGATAAAGGTGTGCTGCTACAAATTCTTCTTGGAATAAGGTGAGGTGTAAATAGGTAAAATAAAAAGTTATATATTATCCAGTTACGTATGCTCAGTGGACGTATGCGAATGGTTATGTGATCTTTTGGTAGAGTATTCAATGATTGGGAAAGAGGAGCCTTCTCAGCAAAGTAACCACACAGTGTGAAAGAGATTGAGAGTACATGTTAACTAAAAATCATAGTAACTTTATGATACTTTTTAATGATGCTTTTGGACTGGTATACAAATGACATACAGCTGTTTATAAAAAGTTGGTGTTTCTTTATAGTTTGACTTTATTTGGTTTTATTCTCATAGATGTTTTCTCCCAGATGTCAGATTCCAATGGCTTAATGATATTTAGCAAGTTTGACCAGTTTCTGAAGGAAGTTCTGAAGCTCCCAACAGCTGTCTTTGAAGGGCCATCTTTCGGTTACACAGAGCACTCGGTCCGCACCTGTTTCCCACAGCAGGTAAGGACGGATTAATAGAACGTAGGACTTGAAGAGCTCTCATCTGCCCCTCTGCCTTTAGTCAGACTTTCCCAGATTGCTTCACTCTAGGGATATAGGTCTTGAATATGGGAGGAAAAAGAGCTTTAAATCAGAGGAGGGAGTATAAAAAAGAGGGAGGATCAAAAATTCACCTGAGAACTCTTTTTGGGAGAGGGGAGGGAAGTCTTTTCTGAAAAAAATGATAAGATTTGAAATATTTCAAATTACTAAAAGTTTCCAGGAAGATATTTGAGATGAAGTATTTGTATTATTGCTACTAGACATATATTACTCTCCCTAGTGAGTTATTAACTGTGAAATATAGGAATTTTTATATAAAACTCTATACAGTTCAGATCATTGTTTCCTGAGCACCAAAGACAAGCAACGCTGTACAACTCTCAGCTGTCAGCTCACAGTCTCTCAAGAGTGTAATGCCATTTTCATATAAAAGAAAGATAGATTTGATTTCTTCTTTATTCGTGAGTGTCCTTGTGTGGTCTTACTCCAGAGGTTAGTGTGAGTATATTCCTGAGATCTTGACTGTGCCTCAAAGAACTCAGAGCAGAGTGGGTGCTCGCTGTAGCAGCCATTTTTTGTTTTTCCAGGTAGAGATGAGATAACAGAGCTTCATGCTACATTTAGAAAGTTCTGGAAAGCAGAGAATTTTTAAAAATCTATGTTAAATCTTCCCAGATGGTGCTAGTGGTAAAGAACCCAGCTGCCAATGCAGAAGACGTATGAGACACTGATTCAATCCCCTGGTCATAGTTCGATCCCTGGGTCGGGAAGATCCCCTGGAGAAGGGCATGGCAACTGACTCCGGTATTCTTGCCTGGAGAATTTCATGAAGAGAAGCCTGGTGGGCTATAGTCCATAGGGTTGCACAGAGTCGGACACAGCTGAAGTGACTTAGCACACATGTTAAAATTAGTGGGTAAAAGATGAACGGATATAGGATACGGACGTAGTTTGAAGGTGTCTCGCCATAGAATATTAATTATAAGGGAAACATAGCAGCTTGGCAGTAGAGAAACCTGTCAGATACCACTTGAACCAAGTGATCAAATCCCCGTCTCCAGCAGAGGGAGGGGCTGACAATCCTATTTCCTAGTAGGGTGCCCTAAGAAGTAGCCAGGATGATTTCTCTTGAGAGAAAAGCACAGAGTCTCACTGGGGAAACATTCAATAATGCCAAATGCAGGATTTCTACACCATAACTGGCCCACACACTTTAAAAGGGCAATGTCATGAAAGACAGAGAAAGATTGAGGAGCTGTTCCAGATTATAGGAGTCTAAAGAGACATGGAAACTGAAACACAACCATGATCCGGATTGTTGTTGTTGTTGTTGTTATAAAGGACATCATTGGGACAACAGAGAAAATCTGAATTGAAGCTTGTGGACTAGATAATAGTGTTCTGTCAATACCATTGATTTCCTGAGTTTGATACTTGTATTTAATCAAGAGAATATCCCTTTTGTGGAAGTAAAAAGTTATTTAAAGTTAAAAGTACATCTCTTCTGCAGTAACATTTGAGGAGTCTGGGTTAATGGCAAATGGGAATTTTTAAATAATCTTCTGATAGGGTTTCCATAAATCTGAAATTACTTAGAAGTAAAAGGTTAAAATGGCTTTCCCTGATAGCTCCGTTAAAGAATCCGGTAAAGAATCCGGTAAAGAATCCGGTAAAGAATCCGGCTGCAATTCAGGAGACCCTAGTTCGATTCCTGGTCGGGAAGATCTGCTGGAGAAGGGATAGGCTACCCACTCCAGTATTCTTGGGCTTCCCTTGTGGCTCAGCTGGTAAAGAATCCGCTTGCAATGCAGGAGACCTGGGTTCAATCCCTGGGTTAGGAAGATCCCCTGGGGAAAGAAAAGGCTACCCACTTCAGTATTCTGGCCTAGAGAATTCCATGGATTGTATAGTCCATGGGATCACAGAGAGTCGGACACAACTGAGCAACTTTCACTTTTACTTTCAAAAGGTTAAAATATGGGATATTTAGCCAGGCCATAGAATAACATATATCCATACATATATCCACCAAAAGTTATATTACAGAACTTGCTGGAAATTCTGACTTTGTTTTCCTGGACATTGAATAAAGTTTGGCAAGAGTTGACTGGCATATGATTATGTGTGTGTGTGTTTCCTAGGTATCCTAACTAAGCAAAATTTATAGTCTCTGTTAGCAAGCCTCTCATTACCATTATAATCTAGTGTGCATTATTACCATTTTCATTGATTTGAAAGACCCTTTCCACGCCTGACATCTCTCAGAATCTCTCGTTAGCCCGTGGCATCTGACCGTTGCTTTTGGCAGGTGGTGGTTATGATGGGTTGTCATTTCCTGCGCATATGTAATAGCTTGATCATAGTTGTTGCTGTCTCAGGCACTTCAGCTGAGTTATGTCCCCTTTTGGTCCTGCATGTGCTGTCATTTCAGATGTCCTCAGAGAGCGTATACTCTGATTCAGCATTAAAAAGTTGTTGTAAACACAGAAGGTTGTGGACATAACAGAAATAAATTTCGCATTAGTGAGATAAATATTCATCATTGGAGAAACTACATATTTTCTTACAAAGCAATATCAGGTGCTTTACAGAAGATTTTCTTTCTTCTTCTTTTTTTTTTTTTTTAAGGAAGATATCCACAAATAGATGAAGCTGTGTTTTTATCATTGAGATATGACCAAAATCTTGTCAGTTGAAGCAGTGCCACTGAACCTTGCAAAATTGCCAAATCCTTCCGAATAGATGAAAGGAATTTCAGTTCATCAGGAGGCTGGTGGGACCGATTCACATGTCATGAAGGATTATAGTTAATTATGTCATTGAGTTAGTTTAATTGGCTGAGTGTTTTTCTTTCTTAGTGGCGGAAAAAAAAAAATAATGGTGCATCTTACAAATGATGGTGTCTTAGATTGGATGAAATACAGCATATAACATGGATTTTGATATGAACAGGTCTATGGTAATGAGGCCTATATTGCTGGCTTTCGTTAGATTGAACAAAATTGCAGTGAGTTGAAACTGAGATTTTACCCTAAGTTAGGCCTGTGGAGGAGAATGTCTTGCTAAATTATTCCTTAGGTAGAAATGACGATGGCTCCAAGATTGTTTTCTTTTTTTAAAATTAATTTTTAATGGAGTATAGTTGACTTATGTTTTCATTTTTTTAAAGGAGATTTTTCAGTTAACAATGCTTACTGTGAACATTCCTGTAGAAAAGGCTCTGCCCTCTGCTATTACTCATGAGCTGAGAACAGGGTCTGGTGGTTCCCTGGCCAGTAGGCAGGGCTGGAGGTTGCTGGGCTTGCAGTGTTGGGGGCTCTTGGCTCAGCTACTTCTCTGCGAGACAGTCTGCATGTACTCCCTACTCTGGAGTCTGTGGTTCACTAGTCTTCGGGGTAAGCAGGAAAATTCTTTGCCAAGAAAGATCTGAGAACCGTGGACTCCTAGTCACTTGACTTCCTGCCCTAATGGCAGCCTAAAAGAAGAGGACATGCCTGCTCAGATGCTGCGTTTTATTCATTATTCCTTTTAAGCATAAGCAAATTTGAGTTTAAGTCATCATTTTAAAAAAATCCCTGTTGATGTCCCTATTTTGCTTTGAAAAAACAAACCTTGCAAACTCCTCACTGTCTACTGGGTTGTTAGCCACACACGGTGGTGCTTATCAGTCCAACTGCAGCCTGTCTTTTCTCCTTCACTCCTGATCTATCCTACCCCTTTGCTTCAGTATGCCATGGGTTCTTTTTAGATATTGCCCCAGTGCCCTTTACATTCCCACCAGCAATGGGTAAGGCCATCTTTTTTGCAGCCTTGTCAACAGCGCATATTCTTTCATTTAGGATTTTTTTGCCAGTCTGAGAGATGAGAAATGTTATCTCAGCATAGTTTTGATTTGCATTTCACTTGTTTTGCATAAGCGAAAGTGATGTTCTTCTCTTCTTTATGTTCTTAGCCCTCACTGAAATGCAGTAGCCCCTGACCTTTTCCCTCTCCTCCAACAAAGGCCTCATATTTCCTATCACAGCTGAATATCTCCTGGTCTTTGATGCTCTGAATCTTTCAATGTAGGATTAATTGCTTCCTGTTCTGCAGTCCCTGGCCAGTTATATGTAGCTCACTAATATCCTGAAGGGATGCACCTTGGTCTTCTTCAAATTTACATCCTCGTGACTAACAGTCTAGAAGATCATCAGTGCTTACTAGTTATTTGTTGGATTAATTGAGTAGTGGTTTTAAATCAAATATGGCATGAGAAAGTATCTGAGTTTGAATTGTAATCATAAGCTTAAAGCTTGTGGATATACTTGCAACCTTATTGTTTTCATTGATACTTTTATTCCATCATTTTCTTAAATGAGACTATCTTTACAATGAGGAGAATGCAGAATTTCAGATTTTTTTAAGACTTTTCCATTTTTTAAAAAGCTGTAATAAATAAAAGTAGCTCTGACAAAAAGCACAGCAACTTTATATAGTTGTGTCATTGCAAAGTATCGTAATTTTCAAAGTCCAAAATAAATCTGTGATATGGGCAAATTCAGAGCCTTTTAATAATTGAAGGCCAATCCATAACATTGGTCCCATAACCAGTTAATGTGTGTTTGCCCTTGCCAGACAAAATATTTTTATAACTCTACGCAAAAGTTTGTATAAAAACATTTAATCTGAAAGATTTGTAAAATGATATTTTTAAGGCTTTTAGCTAAATGTTGTACACTGTTTAACTGATGACCAAGTAAGTCATAGGACAGAGGATAAAAATTATTTACCTATTGCCCATAAGGAAATAGAAGTTTTTAATAAAAATGATGAGATTGGAAATTACAATTATGATGATCTAATGCTAAATTATTTTACTTGTTTTCTCATATTATTTTAGTGATACTGGGCTTCCCTGGTGGCTCAGAGGTTAAAGCGTCTGCCTGCAATGCAGGAGACCTGGGTTCGATCCCTGGGTTGGGAAGATCCCCTGGAGAAGGAAATGGCGACCCACTCCAGTATTCTTGCCTGGAGAATCCCATGGACACAGGAGCCTGGCGGGCTACAGTCCATGGGGTCGCAAAGAGTTGGACATGACTGAGCGACTTCACTTTCACTTTAGTGATACTGGATTTCTCACTTTTAAGAGATAGTTTGTCCCCTCTTTTAATGCAGGAAAGTTGTAGCTCAAAGTGGAGGGAGGGAAGTGAGAATGGATGGCATCTAGACTAGTAACTGTCAGTACTGAGGATTAGAATAACAAAGGGCAGGGAGGTAGGTGACGAACTGAAACACTAATTAAAAGAAAAATATGAAAGTACATACAAAGATAAAAACAGCCTCAGTGTTTTATTGAGGAAGGCGTAAATAAATCATGGTGTTTTTGCTCAGTGGATAAGGCAGCTGTTAAAACGATTAGAAAAGAAGACGTAGCAAAACAATAAAGTATTTAATAAAACAACTTAAAAAACAGATCATATATTTTTATCTACGTACATAACTCTATAGAAGCATACGCATTTGGAGGGAAATACAGAAAAATGAGAATTGTAATAGGAATGTGCATTATATGCGGTTTTATTACAGCTTTTATTATAAATATTGTGCTGTAAAAAATAAAGAGAAATGCAAAGCATGCGTTTAAGAGCAAAACCAAAATAAAAAGGTAGAGAAAGAGGCAGTCTGTTTCTCACATAGTTATTTTCTGAGTCACGAAGTTTTAGAGCTAGGAACTCTGTCCCATAAGTTCTCAAACTTTCTGGTATCAGGAGCATTTTACACTCCAAAAAACATTTGAGAACCCCAGAGAGCTTTTGTCTATATGGGTTATATCTATCACTATTTTCATGTTAGAAATTAAAATTGATAAATTAAAAATATTAAATCATTTAAAAAGAATAATGACAAGTCTATTATGTATTAACACAAATAATATATTTTATGAAAAATGTATTCCAAAGCAAAATTTTAATGAGAAGAATGCCATTGTTTTATATTTTTGGCAAATTTCTTTAATACTTGGCTCAACTGAAGGCAGCTGGATTCTCATATCTGCTTATCCATTCAATCCGTTGTGATATGTTGTTTTGGAGTAAGTATGGAAAAAATAATCTGGTCTCACACAGCTGTGTAGTTGGAAAAGGGAGGAATATTTTAAAAGCTTTTGCAGATAATTATGGATATGCCATGTTGCCTCTGGAACACTCCACCGTACACTCTTGAGAGAATGAACTGGAAAAGGCAGATAATATCTTAGTGTTATTATGGAAGTAGTTTTGGCCTCATGAACTCCCTGGAAATGATTTAGGAACCTCCCAGGGGGATCTCCGACCATACTTGGAGAACCACTGCTCTAGCCCTTGAGAGACAAGAAAACTGAAACCAGATTATTAGGTGATTTTCCCCCAAATCACGTAGTTAATGGAAGACAGAGACCTGGGACATGGTTCTTCTGGCTTCACTCCTCATGCCTTCAGTGGACCTCCAATTATGGTATGAGTTAGGACAACTTAGGACAAGAACCGACTCATTGGAGAAGACCCTGATTCTGGGAAGGATTGAGGGCAGAAGGAGAAGGGGACAACAGAGGATGAGATGGCTGAATGGCATCACCAACGCGATGGACATGAGTTTGAGTAAACTCTGGGAGTTGGATGGACAGGGAAGCCTGGTGTACTGCAGTCCGTGGGGTCACAAAGAGTTGGACATGACTGAGTGACTGAACTGAATTGAACTGAGGACAACTTTTGGAAACTGATCCTGAGTGTATTTATAAGGGAGTTCTGAGATATCAGATATATCCATTCCTCTGTCTATGGACTTTCATGTCCTGCAATGAGCATTGGGGTGCATGTACCCTTTCAGACCATGTTTTCCTCTGGATATATACCCAGGAGTGGGATTGTAGGGTCATATGGTAATTCTGTTTTTAGTTTTTTAAGGAACTTTTTCATCTTGAAGATTTTTAAAAAACCTGTAAAACTCCATGATAGGTGAGTCAAGACTTTTTAGGGAAAGTACCATTAGGATTATAAGTGGGCTTGTAAAAATGTAATTTTTAACAAATATAAGAAGATACAGATATATTAATTTAAACATTATCATGAATGGTACGTTTAATATTTGTTAACTACCTCTGACTAGTTTAAAAAAACTCCCTAGCATCTTCTTTCTCAATTTTAAGTGGATGCTTTTAATTTTATTTTGGTTTATTGCAGTTATTTACATATCCACTATAAGAGATATTTTCCGTGTCCAAACCTCCATTCAAATGTTGGGTGACTTACTGGTTTTATTTTTATGTTGTTCACCCATTCCTCCCAATTTCCATTGAAATCTCAGAAACAGTAGTAACTTGGATGCCTGAGATGGAAAACACTTTGGAAAACTTTAGCCTATTTGAGTAGGCATTTCTCAAACCACGCCATCAGTGCACAGCTGTGTATAGAGGGCCTTTGGATGGTGACTTCCTCCTGTTATCACCCTCAGCCCTCTAGCATATATGTGAGACCCTTTCCCTCTCTCCATTCACTGTTGGCCTGTACTCTGTCTTGGATCTGAGACTGCTTCACATTTCTTCAGAAGTAGTCTTTTGAGTTGTTCTGATTCAGTTAGGACTTTTACAAGTCATTTAAATGTGTTATTCCTTTATTGTCTCATCTGTAAAACGAAGACAGTAATGCCTTTTTATCTTTTTTTCATTTCATATCTTTATTGAAATACAGTTGACTTACAATGTTAGTTCCAGGTGTGTGTGTGTTAGTCCCTGTCGTATCTGCCTCTTTGTGACCCCATGGACTGTAGCCTGCCAAACTCCTCTGTCCATGGAATTCTTTAGGCAAGAATACTGGAGTGGGCTGCCATTCCCTGCTCCAAGCTTCAGGTATGCAACACAGTAATTCCATCCTAGCCTATTTATCTTATACAGTTGTTTTAAGACTCAAAATAAAATAAATGTAAGTAGAAATGCATTTGAATATAGCAGTAGTATTTAGGATAGTGTGTTGCAATGTCTGTAGTAATGCAAAATATTATTTTGCTATAAAATTTCCCATGTAATTCATTACACCTTGGTTGTGAGAATCCTAAGTTAGCTTAACATTAGAGTTCAGAGGTAACTTGAAAAATGTTTTTTTTTTTCTCTTCACAGAAAAAGATAATGCTAAATATGTTTTTAGACACAATGATGGCCGATCCTCCTCCCCAGTGCCTTGTCTGGCTACCTCTCATGCATAGGCTTGCCCACGTGGAGAATGGTAAGCAGAACTTTCATCATTCAGTCCCCTGTGCTACAGGAAGTATGTGAACTGGTAATATTTGTAATGTTCTTAGCTATTGTCACTGAAAACTGTAATTGACATTTGTTGGCACTCCATCATTTGAATTTGTAGTTTCGGCTTTCAAAGAAGAATATTTATTTCTCAAAAAAAAAAAAAAGAGGAAAGAGGACTTATTACTTAGGATACCAATGTAGTAATATCAGGTCAGAAAACTTTGTGTTTCAAACTCTAGGCTTTTCCCCCTAAATTCCAGATGATTGTTTTCTGCTTGATCCCACCCAACTTAGCCATGACTTCCTTTTTTCCCCCTGTAGTGTATAAAAAGCTTAGCTCCAAAAAATTGAATGTATTAAATATCCACCATTAAAATTATAATTGTTTTGGAATAGTTTAAAGGAAAGTAGCTAAGATAGAATTTGGTACTTGGTTTCACCAGTACGGTTTTTTCCTTTACTACTGCATTTCTCTCAGTATTCTCCCTAAGTGCATGCATGCCAAGTCGCTTTAGTGGTGTCCAGTTCTTGTGACCCCATGGACTGTGTAGCCTGCCAGGCTCCACTGTCCATGGAATTCTCCAGGCAAGAATACTGGAATGGGTTTCTTCCTGACCCAGGGATCAAACCTGTGTCTCTGGCATCTCCTGCTTTGGGAGGCGGGTTCTTTACTGCTAATGCTAGCTGGGAATCTTTGTTTCACTTGGAACTGAAATGGTATTTACCTCTGAGTAACTTCTTAGGTTTTTCTAGTATTGTTATCAGCTTATCTCCTTGTTTAGGTTGTTTCAGTTCATTAAAGGAAAGGCCCTGGTTTTCCCTGGACCTTCCCTTCGCTCATGGCTCTTGCCTGTCTCTCCTTATTCCACAGAAGAGAAAGAGTGAAAGGTGACAGGCACTAAAAATTAGAGTCCTCGTCTTCATTTTATAAGAATGAGAGAACACAACCATACTCTTATATCTTCTGGCTCCTTTTCATATCTTTTTTTTTTTTTTAATTTCTCAGCCTTTTGCCCAATTATGACTTTAGTTCACAAGTCCTTAGATGCAAGATTATTTTCCAAAAGTTCTGAAATTTCTTGAGTAGACTAAAACAGTTAAATTTTAAACAATATTTTTGGAAAGAGATTTGTGCTATTAAATTATAACAATATTGCTTCCTTGGGGGAGCAATACTTTTATAGTCCTAAATGTTTTAGTAGTTTCATATCCAGCTCATTTTCATAAAATCATTTTAGGCCTACTCTGCCAAGTAGAGGGAATCTCATTTGTTGAGATGTATTATCATTATCCATGTGAACATTTTGTTGTGACTTTCTACGTAGTCACATTGATTACATTATTGATTACATTCTTATGTGATTAACACTTTGATTACTCTTTAGAAATATCTTGGTGACAAAAATTTAAATTTCTTAGAGGAAGTTTAAACTTTCAATTTCTCATTCCAGATTTTACTCTTTCTGTTATTCTTTAGTGATCTTGTTGCATTATTTTTTTCACCAAGTGCTCAGGTTTTGTCCTTGTTTGTTTTGAGTCTTGATTCTCTAGTTAACCTACATTGTTAGAAGCAGGACTAGAAGTCCTTATAATTGAAATAAGATTGCCTTTGTATCCGTAGGGCCATAAAGAGCTATTCAAATGATGATTTGGCTATTACACCCCTCTTTCCTTTGACTTAGACTTCTTGTGTTCAGAACTGAATTGGCAAAGGGAACAATGTTGCTTTCAACATTTAAAAGTATAAATAACAATCTGTGATACACAGTTGTGCATTTATTGCCCACTTTCCACTCAATGAACTGGACTTTCAGGCCCCAGTAACCATTATAAATCCTAACTGCCAGCTGGTGGTTTTCCACCAGGTAAGATGCTGTGTGAGGTGGAGAAAAGAGTGGCAGGTCACTGAGTTTCCCTTCCTCCAAATCACTGCCCCTTCCTTGGTTAGATTAGAGTAATTTATTTTATGTTAGTACTTAGAGCTCTTACCTAAAACTAGTACTTTTTTAAAAAATTAAGAAAAAATTTTTTTTTAATTGAAGGACGATTGCTTTACAGAATTGTGTTGGTTTCGGCCAAACCTCAACATGAATCAGCCATAGGTGTACATATGTCCCCTCCCTGAAGAGCCTCCCTCCCAGCTACCTCCCCATCCCCACCCCTCTAGGTTGTTACAGAGCCCCGGTTTGAGTTCTCTGAGTCATACAGCAAATTCCCATTGGCTATCTATTAAAACTAGTATTTTGATGTGGCTTGCCTTACTTTTTTTTTTTTCACCAGTTCCCATTTGCTCCCCAGTATGTAATAGTATTTAATTCAGCAAACATTTCAAGACCATCAGTCCAAGGGACTGTGTGAAATACCACTTTGCAGGTAATAGAGACATATAGCATGTCGTCCTGACCCTCACAGATTTTATGTTAGTGAAGGAGACGTGTCCACAGCCAACAATATACATCTCTTTAAAAGAGATAGGATTGGAAGAGAAATTTGGAGTGAAGGTGTCTCTCCTCCTTACTTATACATGTATGCAAACTTTGAGACATGAATGATGTTTTAAAGAAGGAAATTGGTTTCTAAGGTGAATTGTAATTGATTCTCAATGGGACCTTTTGGTATTGTCTTTTTATTTCAGTAAATGGCTGGTTCAGTTCAGTTCAGTAACTCAGCCCTGTCCAACTCTTTGCCACCCCATGAACCGCAGCACACCAGGCCTCCCTGTCCATCATCAACTCCCGGAGTTTACCCAAACTCATGTCCATTGAGTCAGTGATGCCATCCAGCCATATCATCCTCTGTTGTCCCCTTCTCCTCCTGCCTTCAATCTTCCCCAGCATCAGGGTCTTTTCCAATGAGTCAGCTCTCCGCATCAGGTGGCCAAAATATTAGAGTTTCAGCTTCAACATCAGTCCTTCCAGGGAACACCCAGGACTGATTTAGGATGGACTGGCTGGTTAGATGAACTAAATAGAAGACAGTTGCAGTTCTTCAGTGCTAGTCGTGTCTCCACCTTGGCTTTTATTTTGGTCTTCCACTGCACTGGCCTTCTTCTCCAAATGACAGTGACTTCTCTCTCTCTCTGGCCCTCTCCTCCCCGCCCTCAAGTCTTCCACCCTGTGGAGTGCTCCTATTGCCGCTGCGAGAGCATGATGGGTTTCCGGTACCGGTGCCAGCAGTGCCACAACTACCAGCTCTGCCAAAACTGCTTTTGGCGAGGCCATGCCAGTGGCCCTCACAGCAACCAGCACCAGATGAAGGAGCATTCCTCTTGGGTAACTGCTCTGTGTCTCAGTCTATGTCCCCAGTGCTTATCTGTTTCATCGGTAACAGCACTAAGGGCTTCTTTCCTGATAGATGCCTATCAAATGAGGATGTGGCGTCGTAAAATATTAACCCTGACTTTCATGATGGGGTTTGCAGATATGTTGTGCGTCGTCACTTGATTTGACAAGCAGAGTTGTTGTTGTTTGTTTTTAACATTTTGCAACTTTGTATTCACATTAAATAAAATATCAGAGCATCTTCCCTTGACAAGACATTTGCTTTCACAAAACTGAGCTTTGTTTTTACATGTGTCGTACGTATTAAAGATGTTCCAGAGTGTATTTTGTGCTTTTCTTGAGCATTTAGGGTCAGTGCTGCAGTGCACATGCTTTTGATGAAATCTTTGTGCACATTCTGAATTATCTCATTAACATAAGTTCCTACAAGAAGCTAGCTGTGTTATGAGGAAGATTTAAATTTCTCTTTTGCAGGCAAATTTTATTCATGCTTATAGGATTTAAATGTTGCAAAGAAAGCTGCATAAGATGAAGTTAGATTTTTGCCTCTTGACAATTGGGGAAATGCTGTATTTTACAGTTGCCACATTGATGTCTACTTTCAAAAGTAGTCTTCTAAATAACAGTATTTAGGTGGAGGTCAGTGTTTTTAATTTTTCTGTGTAGTGTTTATAAATCATGTAACAAGTTTAGCATCAGTCACTTTTTTTCTTCCCTCCTTCCAGTTTATTTCCAGAGTTTTTAAAAACGCCATATTTTTATTTCCTAGCAGTTGCTATAGTCTTGTTTTAAAACTTTTTCCTCTAGTTCTTGTTTGTCGATTGGTTGGTTGGTTTGCTAAAAGGTAGAAAAATATTTAGGGTCATAAGTATAATTGTGGATCTAGGTTCTTTAGCCTGGGCATCGTACTAAACTTTAAAAGCTTCATTATTGGCGGCTGGGAGCAGGTCTTTTCTTTTAGTTAACCTTCTTAAAACTCAACCAAGAAAAAAGCAAATAAGGGATTAGTTAAAATCCAAGAGCAAACTTTAATCAAGTGTGTACTTCATTTCCTACATCTTTGATAATGTGTTAGAGATCATTTTTTTATTAGATGGCTTTTCAGTTACAATTAAACCATAAAATGTTGTTAAACTGAACCTCCTGTCCTGAGTCTTGTTGTATTGTAAATTCCAGTTTTTTTTTTGGTTGAAGAGACATTATTTTAAATTTTTTTAAAGGGCAAAGGGGGAAAAAAACCCCAATAGTTTATTCTCTTTCATTGGCTAGGAAGAATTTATAGATTTAAAAATTGTTACTTTTTCTTCAAGTTTAAGTATCCCACGCTGTTAATTGACTTTTTAGTATTTTTTGGCTGCTTCCTGTTTAGAGTCTCACTCTTTAGACTGAGATAGCTCTTTGCTATCTCAGAATGATTGGATTCTCTGAGTGTATCTACTGAAAATTCTCCTTCTAGATGTCAGGGCTAGGAGGATAAGGATCTTCTTTTTCACCTTGGTTTAAGCTTGCTCATTTAGCTAATTTATAACCCTTGTAGAAATGGGAATTTTACATTTGCTTAAACATCAGTGACTGAATATTGCTTTATGATTTACAAAGCAGTTTTTCATACCCTGTTGATCTATAGCATACCTAAAGTACAGAAATCACATGTGAATTTTAAAATTTCTATTTGATCCTCACAACACTCTTGTGAAGTAAGTATTATACCCATTTTAAAAAAATTTCAGTTTTGTTATTTTTTTCTAGTTTATTCATTCATTTTTGTGGTGGTGACTTAAGACTTCAAGAACATCAAGTGTTATCAGCAAACATAATTTTGATGCTGGTGTCATAAATGTATCAGTTCTGAATTTTGATGAGTATGTGCATTACGATGGTCAATGCATCCTGGGAGGATCTTTTAGCAGTGTGTGTGTGTAACTTGTTTTTAAGATTAGGGCTCTGTGTGCAGTGTTCTTGTTCTTTGAGGAAGATATTGGTGAATTTTGAGGCTAATTGGGTAAAGAAGTTTCCACCTAAGAAAAAATATATAGTCAGTTTAGTGGTAACTTTTTTGAAGTTTGTCCACTATATTTGTATTAATATTTTGAATGAACATTTCTCTGTATGTTTATAACAGATGAATTTAGTGTGCATGAATTCCATTATAGATTTGATATGTATATCGTTGGTGCTTGAAATTTTTATTTTTCCAAATGTTCTGTTTAATGTTTTATGTAAGTAACTATGCAGTATACTTCATTATTCTTTTAGTCATCAATCCATTCTTTTACCTTTCTTATAGAAAAGAAGCCATATGGTACCATACTTGTGATTCATTCTGTCCACTTATTATTTATTCAAAAGATATTTTTTGAGCATCTGCTATGTTCCAGGCAGTGTAAAAGGCTTATGAGATCTATCTATGAACAAACCGGACGAAGACTCCTACCCTCAGTTCAGTTCAGTTGCTGAGTCGTGTCCGACTTTTTGTGACCCCCAAGGACTACAGCATGCCAGGCTTTCCTGTCCATCACTGACTCCCAGAGCTTGCTCAAACTCATGTCCATTGAGTCGGTGATGCCATCCAACCATCTCATCCTCTGTCTCCACCTTCTCTTCCTGCTTCAATCTTTCCTAATATCAGGGTCTTTTCAAATGAGTCAGTTCTTTGCACTAGGTGGCCAAAGTATTAGAATTTCAGCTTCAGCATCAGTCCTTCCAATGAATATTCAGGACTGATTTCCTTTAGGGTTGACTGGTTTGTTCTTTTTGCTGTCCAAGGGACTCTCAAGAGTCTCCAACACCACAGTTCAAAAGCATCAATTCTTCGGTGCTCAGCTTTCTTTATAGTCCAACTCTCACATCCATACATGACTACTGGAAAAACCATAGCTTTGACTAGACGAACCTTTGTCGGCAAAGTCATGTCTCTGCTTTTTAATATGCTGTCTAGGTTGGTCATAACTTTTCTTCCAAGGAGCAAGCATCTTTTAACTTCATGGCTGCAGTCACCATCTGCAGTGATTTTAGAGCCCAAAAACATAAAGTCTGTTACTGTTTCCACTGTTTCCCCATCTATTTGCCATGAAGTGATGGGACCGGATCTTCTGCCATGATCTTCGTTTTTTGAATGTTGGATTTGAAGCCAGCTTTTTCACTCTCCTCTTCGTACTCTGGTGGAGCTTAAATTTTAAGGGGTGTTAAAGAGACCACTAGGGCTTGCCAACATCACTGTTTTCCTGTTTTTGCTGGGCACACATCTAGACTACATTTTTCAGCCCCTCTGTATCTAAAAGGACCATGTGAATAACTCTTACGAGGGGAATATGATTAGAGTGATACATGTCTTTCCAGAACAAGGCAGTTAATAGCTGGGTGCCTTTTCTATTTTCTTTATCAGCTTAATGGAGAGAATTTCTTTAGGATCCAGAGAGGGTGAAACTATAAAACTTCTTAAGGACTCAGAGAGGTAACAATTATAAAATGAAAGGAAACTGGCTCTTTGAACAATGGGTGGGAAGAATCCTGGGAGGATTCTGCTCTCAGGGGAGCAAGAAAGAAAGCTTGTATTAAGCCACTGAGGTTTTAGTTTTTGCAACAGTGGTTGATACTAGAAGTGGAGTTCTATTAAAGCAAAACCTTTAAATTTGTTTCACTGACTTAGCAGTCAGGTAGCACACTGATGAGGACACTGACATTGGGCATGGGAAGGACAGAAACCCAGGTTCCGCAGAGGTGACCAGTTTCGTAAATTTGTCATCCATGATAACTTGGGAAACCTACCTCATGCCAGGTTAACTCTTGGTTAAACATTGGAAAAGGTCACAGTGTGTGTTGACTTATTGTTAAGGTATTACGTGAAAGAGAGGAGGTAAGGGAAGAATTGGTTAGTTTTCAAGCAAAAAAACGAAAGGAAGTAGAGAAAGTTGGGGCAGAGAAAGGAAAAGCAGACTGTTTTAGAGAGCAGGAGATAAGAGTTGAGAGAGGCTTCGAGCATCAAAGACCTAGTAAACATTCTCAGTTGAAAACAAGTGACCCAGTCCTGTGGCCAAGCTCAGATGAAGGGTCAGAGTCCATCAGAACTGCTGCTCTCACAGAATTATCTTGCTCCCACCTGCATAGCTTCTGATTTACTGGCTCCAGGATACACAGAACCTGGACACAGGCCGTTTTTGAAAGTTCCCCCAAGTGATTCTGTTTTGCAGCCAGAGTCGGGAACCGCTGACCTATTGTTTCATCTGGCCTCCAGGTGGCTGCTGTTAGTTGAAAGCAAGAGTCAGGGAGGGAAACGCATAAATCAGGATTGAGAATTGTGTCTGGGGAAGAACTTAGTGTGTGGTTTCTGGCACATGGAACTGACTAGAAACAAATAGATCAAAGGCCTGCTAAATTTTTGAGGGAATTATATTGGCAATGGAACCATGAGCCTATTTGAGCTGTAAATGTAAAACTATTTAAGGACCCAGAATTTGCTCTGGAAAGAGGTGGGTTGTGAAGGTTTTACAGCCCCTTGGGAGGGCATGCCAGAGCCCACTTGCACCAAGGAGGATATTGGATGAAGAAGAACCTTCTGCTCTTGCCCTGCTGTTGTCTGTTGGGACTAGGGAGGGTGGGTGCAGATAACACACTTGTTCAGTTCATAGGGTGCAGCCTCAGGGACTGCACATGATGAAGAAGAGTGTGCAAGAGTCAGAGGTCCTGCGCTTGTAGTTGAATGCCCTGACTGAATGGGACTTCAGGTTTGCTTTTGGGTAGTGGGGGAGGTTTGAGTGTATTCTCTGTGTAGCAGAAGAAAGATGACAATTACTTACCAGTATCCATGCTCTCCTTTTCTTCCTGGATCAGTTCAGTTCAGTCACTCAGTTGTGTCTGACTCTTTGCAACCCCATGCACTGCAGCACGCCAGGCCTCCCTGTCCATCACCAACTCCTGGAGTCCACCCAAATCCATGTCCATTGAGTCGGTGATGCATCCTCTGTCGTCCCCTTCTCCTCCTGCCTTGAATCTTTCCCAGCATCAGGGTCTTTTCCAATGAGTCACTCTTCACATCAGGTGGCCAAAGGATTGGAGTTTCAGCTTCAGCATAAGTCCTTCCAATAAATATTCAGGACTGATCTCCTTTAGGATTGACTGACTGGATCTCTGTGCAGTCTAAGGGACTCTCCAAAAGTCTTCTCCAGCGCCACAGTTCAAAAGCATTAATTCTTCTGCATTCAGCTTTTGTTATAGTTCAACTCTCACATCCATACATGAATGACAACTGGAAAAACCATAGCTTTGACTAGATGGATCTTTGTTGGCAAAGTGATGTCTCCTGGGTATATAACTAGATTATATAACCCATCCTCCTTGTAGCCAGATGGGCCATGGGACTAGTTCTTACCAATGGAATTTGTTTGGAAGTGATCTGTATTAGGGTCAAGGTTCAGTTCCGTTCAGTCGCTCAGTTGTGTTCGACTCTTTGCGACCCCGTGAACCGCAGCATGCCAGGCCTCCCTGTCTATCACCAACTCCTGGAGTCCGCCTAAATCCATGTCCATTGAGTCGGTGATGCTATCCAACCATCTCATTCTCTGTCGTTCCCTTCTCCTCCTGCTCTCAATCTTTCCCAGCGTCAGGGTCTTCTCCAATGAGTCAGCTCTTCGCATCAGGTGGCCAAAATTTTGGAGTTTCAGCTTCAACATCAGTCCTTCCAATGAACACCAGGACTGATCTCCTTTAGGATGAACTGGTTGGATCTCCTTGTAATCCAAGGGACTCTCAAGAGTCTTCTCCAACACCACAGTTCAAAAGCATCAATTCTTCTGTGCTCACTTTCTTTATAGTCCAACTCTCACATCCATACATGACCACAGAGGCAAGGTAGTTTACAGCAATTGTGTCTTCTCCAGTCTCTCTGTCTTCACGCTTCCCACTCCCTCTGTACGTTTGCCCAAATGAAAGGATCTCTGTTAGTTCCCAGAGGCAGAGTCCTTAGATGAAAGGAAGCTGGGTACCTGAATGCCTGGATCAGAACCCGTCTGCCACTTTACACTCTCACATGAGCAAGAAATCAGGAAAAGGAATGAAGGGTAGGAGTGGAAGAGTCTTAGAGGCCTTGTTGACATAATGAGATTTGAGCGGTCTTAGAAGTTTGCCTGCAGACATCTGGTCAGAGCAGGAGTTTTCAGTGTCATGCTGTGGAGCAAGACTGTGCCTGAATTCAGGGAACAAAAAAAACCCAGAGTGGACAGAGCAAGGGGAGAGCTGTAGGAGAGGAGGTCAAAGAGGTAACAAGGGCCTTGGTGGCCATCGTGAGGACTTTGACTTTTACTATGAGTGAAAGAAGGAATCTTTAGAGTTTTGAGTAGAAAAATAGCTTGCATTGATTTATATTTTTAAATGATCAGTCTGGATGCCATGTAAAAAGTGAACAGTGGAAGGAAAAGGTAGAAGCAGGCCATTTTGGAGAGGTAATTGCGGTAATTAAACAAGACATGATAGGATATTAGCAGTAGAGATAAAAAGAGTTAGTAGCAGATAAAAAGAATGGAATTAAGATATGTTTTATAAATCTGGCTGATGGGTTGAATGTGGCTTGTGAGAGGAAAGGAGTCCAAGGAAATACTAAGATTTTGTCCTAAACAGTTATAAGGATGGAATTGCCATCAGCTGAGGCAATGGCAGCCCACTCCAGTACTCTTGCCTAGAAAATCCCATAGACAGAGGAGCCTGGTGGGCTGCAGTCCATGGGGTCGTTAAGAGTCAGACCCGACTGAGTTGACTTCACTTTCACTTTGCACTTTCATGCATTGGAGAAGGAAATGGCAACCCACTCCAGTATTCTTGCCTGGAGAATCTCAGGTACGGGGGAGCCTGGTGGGCTGCCATCTGTGGGGTTGCACAGAGTTGGACATGACTGAAGCAACCTAGCAGCAACAGCAGAGATGGGGAAGGTTTGGGCTAAAGATCATTTAACAGTGATTAAAAAAACACAAAAACCTACAATACTACATCTAGAATACTTCCTCCAAATCTGAATCATTTAAATATGGTAATAAAAATTCTACTGAATATGATGAGTAGTTATTTGAATAAAGTTTTTCTTTTAAAAGTATAATTTAATAGAAACTATGATAGTCTCTGTGACTGAGTTAACCACTTAAATCCTCGTTGAGATCATAAGGCTGTGATGATTGACAGGAGCCATCTCTGTGTGGGCCTCTGAATGTGGCTTCTGCTTTTCATGGTGTGGATTCTGTGTTTTAAGAGAGAACATCCCCGCAGGAAGCAACTGGAGTACCAGCGTGCCTGGCGCGCTGGGGAAAGCCACAAGGCCTTGTCTGACCTGGCAGTGAAGTTATATCATAATACTCCACCATATTCTGTTGGTCACAGAAGAATAGGCTAGAGAAGGGACTTCATCTCTGATGATGGTGAGGTGGTGATAAAATTTATCACAGGGAGCGTGGGTGGCAGGAGGGAATCACTGCAGTTATGTTTGGAAAATACAGTCTGCCACCCAGAGGATAAAGCCTTACAATCTGAACAAGGATTTCCACCCAGCCAAGGAGACTATCAAGTTTTTCTGCTAAATTAGTGCAGTTTGGCAGCGTTAAGTTTATTCATATTGTTATGCAGCCATCACTGCCATCCATCTCTGGGACTTTTTCATCTTCCCAAACTGAAACTCTTAATCCTTTCCTGATAATGCAAGGAGGATGGAGATAAACAAGCCTGCTCCCACTCCTTGCCTTCCCCTCTGCCTTACATTCTGATCTCTGTGCATTCTGGTCTTCACTTTACCAAGAGAAACTTGACCAATTCCCATGTGGTCGTCACTTCACGATGGGGAGTATGTGTGTGTGTACAGAGTACACTTGTACCGCAGTACAGTTTGTTGGTAGAATGTCTTGGTAGAGGTAGTTATGTAACTTAGCTGAGGATATGGAAATTTCACCTTTCTTCCCACCAGATGGCAGACTCCACCTCAGAACAAAGTTATCCTATACTTGAAAACCTATAAATGACAAAGTATTGGATTTAACAACCTCTATTACGTGATTGCTTGTTTTCTATTTTGAGTAAATGTTAATGGGCAACTCACATATGTCCAGTGTAGTTGTTTGGGCAGTAATGATATTAAACCATTTACTTGAAGGAATCAGAGAAGCTTATGTTGTTCTAGACTTGAAACAATTAATACTGTTGACTTTTGTCAGAAGCAGATTTCATTTTCATGTGGTTAGTATACCTCGCCTCCCATCTCTAAAATTCTAAAAGATAGTATGTCTTCATGCAGGAGGAGGTATGTTTCTTGGCCATGCCCCTGTTTAGTTCTAAATAGTTTCATGTCATAGTTCAACAGCTACTTTGTACATAGTACAAAACTAGGCAGGAAGACTATTATTTACTTTTTTTAAAATCTTGATTATTTATTTTTTTGGTTGTACCACTTGATGTGCATGCTGCTTGCATTGGAAGAGTAGAACCTTAATCACTGGCCCACAGGGGACATCCCAGGACGACTATCTTTTAAAGGCATAAAACAGTATCCTCACTTTTAGCAAGTTATAGAAAGAGGTGAGATACACAGGTAAAGAAAATTGGTACAAAATCTAGTCCCTTAGGCCAGTGCCCCATGCTCCTCAGAGAAACTGTGGCTTACACTCCTTGTTGACAGCAAGGAGAGCAAACCAGTCCATCCTAAAAGAAATCAACCCTGAATAGTCATTGGAAGGACTGATACTGAAGCTCCAATCCTTTGGCCACCTGATGCAAAGAGCCGACTCATTGGAAAAGACTCTGATGCTGGGGAAGATTGAGAGCAAGAGGGGAAGTGGGTGACAGAGGATGAGATGGTTGGATGGCATCACAGACTCAATGGACATGAGTTTGAGGAAACTCAGGGAGATAGTGATGGACAGGGAGGCCTGGCGTGCTGCAATCCATGGGGTCGCAAAGAGTTGGACATGACTTAGTGACTGAACAACAACTCCATGTTAAACAGTTGCCACTGAGCTGACAGTTGCGTTCCTAGGTGAAACTTGAGAATTCTCTTTTGAGAACTGGAGATACTCTGTCCACACAAAAGCTTGTACATGAATGTTCATAGAGACAGCATTCAAAATACCTAAAAAGTGGAAATAGACCCAAGTGTCTGTCAACTGATGAACAGATAATCAAAATGTGTTATGTCAACATAATGGAATATTACTAGGCAACAAAAAGTGATGAAGTACTGATGCATGCTTTCAAGGG
The DNA here is from genome assembly GCF_016772045.2 of Ovis aries. Classification (NCBI taxonomy): domain Eukaryota; kingdom Metazoa; phylum Chordata; class Mammalia; order Artiodactyla; family Bovidae; genus Ovis; species Ovis aries. Next base: position 32,932,474 of record NC_056056.1, on the reverse strand, counting down.
AAGAACCCTTGAAAATATGTAAGTGAAAGCAGTCAAACATAAAATGATTCCATTTATATGAAATGTCCACAATAGACAAATATGTAGAGACAAGGTAGGTTAGTGGAGTGGGGAAAAAGAGTACTGAGTTTCTTTTGAGGGTGAACAAAAGATCTGAAATGAGATACTAGTTTTGGTTAACAACTCTTTTGAATATATTTTAAAAACCACTGAATTGTGACTTTAAAAAGGTGAGTGTTATGATATGTGAAGTATGTATCTCAATAAAGCTGTTAAAAATTGGTCAGGGAAAGTTTTTCTTAAGAAGTGACATTTGAGCTGAGATTGGAATGACTAACTTGAGGTTGGTGGTTATGAATTCAAAGTCAGACCAGTTGGTGAGGTCGTGCATTTTACTTCCGCCCCCTCCAGTGTGTGAGAAGCAGAGTAGGTAGAGCTGGTGTTTTAACAGAAGATGATGAAGGAAGAGAGCTGGTGAGAGAGGGTGGAGAGTCAGCAAAGAAGTGGACGTAATAATGGGCCGTAGTGTGCAAGTTGGGTAAAGAGAGAGATGAGACTGTGAGGAAGGTGAGGGGCTGGGTCAAGGTGGTAGGTTCAGTGACGTTTAGGTCCCACTGGTGTTGAATTGTTGCTGGAGGCAGGATGCTGGAAGGAGCGAGCTAGAAAGATAGAAGTTGGTGTGCGAGTAGGATGCTTGACTCAAGGTTTTAGATGATATATGACAATTGGTAATACAGTGTTCTAGAACAAGACTTGAAACTGGTGGCTGATGCAGAGTGGAGGGCAGGTCGTTGTAGGAGAGTTCAGGGAAGACCAGTGTATAGGTTTCTTAAGGTTGCTGTAACAAATTACCACAGACATGGTGGCTTAAAACAGAAATTTATTCTGTCACAATTCTGGACACCACGATCTTTTATTTTAAAGTTTATTTTATTGAAGTGTAGTTGATTTACAATGTTGTGTTAAGTTCTACTGTACATCAAAGTGATTCTGTTTTATATATACATATACATATATACATTCTTTTTCACGATCTTTTTCACTGTGATTTGTCACAGAATATTGACTATAATTAAAGCTTCCCTGGTGACTTAGCCAGTGCTGGAGATGTGGGTTCAATCCTTGGGTTGAGAAGGAAATGGCAGAATGGAGAAGGAAATGGCCACCCACTCCAATATTCTTGCCTGGGAAATCCCCTGTCCATGGTGGGCTACAGTCCATGGGGTCACAAGAGTCAGAAATGACTTGATGACTAAATGACAGTGACAAATTGACCATAGTTCTCTATGCCATACAGTAGGACCTTGTTGTTTATCCCTTCTATATGTAACAGTTTGCATCTACTAACCCCAGACTCCCAGTCCATCCCTCCCTCACCTCCTCCTTGGCACCCACAAGTCTGTTCTCTGTCCGTTGACACCACAATTTGAAATCAAGATGTGAGCAGGGCGACACTCCCTCTAGAGGCTCCAGGGAAGAATCCATTTGTGTTAGGGTTCTCCAGAGAAACAGAATCAATTGGGTTTACATTTATATAAGAAGTGATTTATTGTAAGGAATTGGCTCATGCAACAGTGTAAGCTGACAAGCCCCCAGATCTGTGGGAAGAGGCAGAAAGCCAAGAACCCAGGACAGCCAAGGCTGTAGTTCCAACTTGGGTCTGAAGGTGTGAGAACCAGAACTGATCATGTAGGTCTGTGTCTGAAAGGCCTGCAGGCATGAGACCCAGGAAGAACAGATGTTTCCATTCCAGTCCAAAAGCCAGAAAACCCAGTGTCCCAGTTCAGAAGAATTCTCTCTTAAAGGAGGGTCGGACATTTTATTCCGTTCAGGTCTTCAACTGATTGGATGGGGCCCACCAGTCTGAGAAATCTGCTTTACTCAGTATACCAATCTGTGTTAATCTCATCCAGAAACACCCTTATAGGAGCACTCAGAATACTGTTTGCATGTCTTGGCACACTTGGCATAGATGACTTGGCGCACAGAATTAACCACCATGCCGTGCTTCGTCTCTTCCGCTTTTGAGGCTGTTGTCTTTCCTTGGCTTGTAGCTGCCTCGCTCCAGTCTCTCCTCCTTGGTCACATGACCGCTTCCTCTTCTCTTTCTTCTCTGTGTGTCTATCTTACAAGGATACATGTAATTGCATTTAGGGCCCATCCAGATAATCCAGGATAAATGCTTCCTTCCCAGATCTTTAGCTCAGTTACCTATTTTGCCATTGAAGGTAATAATTGCTCTTCTGACATATAGGGTTCCAGAGGTTAGGATTTGGGCATATCTTTTGAGGGGTTCACCATTCAATCAACCACAGTAGTGTTTGGGCAAGGTCAACTTTGTGGATGTTGAAATGAGTAAGAATTATGGCAGTAATATTGAACTCCAATAGAGAGGGATATTTAGGGTTTTGGTGACATGAAACTCACGTCATGATCACATGAAATTCAAAAGTAGGGTTTTAAGGAAAAGGGGAGAAAATCTGAGAATAGCTGTCAGGTTCTAGGAGGACATCTCCCCCTCGCCCCCGCTGGAGATCCAGCTGTTTGAAGGATGTGAGAGAAAAAACGGCTGCCACTTGAATAGCTGCAGAGGAAGCCAAGCCTTCAGGGAAAGCCAGGTTTCCTAGTAGAGCAAGAAGCTGAAAGTAAGACTCAGAGGAGAGGCTCCTCAGACAGAGAAGGGGTTTTGCTGATGGTAGACTTGCAGACGAGTTGAAGGATTTGAGAGTGGACGGTTAGTAGGAGACAGGGTCTTGTGAGGCTGTGCAGAACCTTATGAAATCAAAGTCCAAGTGGGGGACTCGAGTCTCTTACGAAACAGGTGTAACCTGTGATAAAAGTTGTACTGAAATTAGCCCGTCTCCTAGGCAGATCATGGTGCTGCTGATGAGAGTATTGTTGGGAGAGGGTCTTGCCAGGAGCACATAGACCTCTGGGTTCCCATCTTTTTTTCTTTTTTTTCTTATGCAATTTTTAAAAATTTATTTGTTTTTAATTGAAGGATAATTGTTTTACAGTATTGTGTTGGCTTCTGCCAAACATCAGTTTGATCAGTCATGGGTACATATTGGTCCCTTCCCTTTTGAACCTTCCTTCCTCCCACCTCCCTCCCCATTCCACCTCTGTTGGTTGTTACAGAGCCCCACTTTGAGTTTCCTGAGTCATACAGCAAATTCCCATTGGTGCTCTATTTTACATGTGGTTATGCATGTTCCATGTTAATAATCTCCGTGCATCCCACCCTCTGCTTCCTCCCCGCCATTCATAAGTCTGTTCTCTGTGTCTGTGTCTCCATTGCTGCCTTGCAGGTAATTTCATCAGTACCATCTTTCTAGATTCCATATATGTGCGTTAGTTTACAATATTTGGTTTTCTCTTTCTGACTTATTTCACTCTGTATAATAGGCTCAGATTCATCCACCTCATTGGAACTGATTCAAATGCATTCCTTTTATGGCTGAGTAATATTCCACTGTGTATATGTACCACAGCTACTTTATCCATTCATCTGTCGATGGACATTTAGGTTGCTTCCATGTTCTAGCTATTGCAAATAGTGCTACAGTGAACATTGGGGTGCATGTGTCTTTTTCAATTTTGGTTTCCTCAGGGTATATGCCTAGGAGTGGAATTGCTGGGTCACATGGTATAGCAAAAGCAGTTCCAAGAGGCAGGTTTATAGCAGTTCAATCCTACATCAAGAAACAGGAAAGACACTGACTAGACAACCTAACTTTACACCTAAAACAACTGGAAAAGAAGAACAAAAAAACCCCAGAGTTAGTGGAAAGAAGGAAATGATAAAGATCAGAGTGGAAATAAATGAAAAAGAAATGAAAGAAACAATAGTAAAAATTAATAAAACTGAAAGCTGGTTCTTTGAGAAGGTAAACAGAATTGACAAACCTTTAAGTAAAAGGTAAAAAAGAGTAAAAAAGTAAAAAAGAAAAGAATCAGATCAACAAAATTAGAACTGAAAAAGGAGAGGTTACAGCAGACGATGGAGAAATGCAAAGTATCATAAGAGACTATTATGGGTTCCTGGCTTTATTCCCTTTCATGGTAGTGTGAAGATCTGGGGAGATGTGACCTGAAGTTCTCTTGATGGCAGCTACACTGGCTGCTTCATTGACCAAGGGCTTCCTTCTGAAATTATGAATTTCTTGGGCCCTCCAAGAGGTAAAAGGAATAGGCTAGAGGTATCCTGACAGCATGTATCAGCAATTTCAGTGGGTTCAGTGGGGTGTTTTACATATTGCTCTCCGTAGCATCTGAACATTGCCCCAGTCTACTCTGATATTTGGATGCACTATATCCTTAAACCCATTTACAGCTGCAGAAGTGCTGAGTTTGAAAGCAGAACACTTGAAATGGACCCAGGTGTTTAAAAAGATGGACACTTATTCAAAAAAGTATTGGTGTGTAGTTTATGAAATAAGTCTTTTTTTTCAACTAGCCTGATTATTTTTAGAACAGAAATGACAGGGAGGTTTTCCATTGCAAAGAAATGTATGACTTAACCGAAACCAAGCAGTTCTTCAAGCGAGCGGTTTCCTCTGGCAGTCATCTCACCCGCAGCCCTTTCTCCAGCGTTAGATCTCTTTTGATTCTTACAAGTGGCCACCAGAGCCGAACTGAGGAATGTGTATCCTGCTTCCATGTGTAGAGAGAATTAGAGGAATCTGTAGGACACAACAGGGTGAATTGTTGGTCTGTTTCTGCATTAACTCAGATCTATCAGTGATGATTGCCAGTGTGTCTAATACATGCTGAGATCTGTAGATACAGATTTCTGGTAGAACTGTTTCTCTAAATACACATTATACGTGTGTATTGTATATTTATCACCTTATATTTCTGCTTAATGACTATAAAATGTCCAATTATGAAACTGATTATCTACAGTAAACCCATATTTTCATGGGTTGCACCATGAAAAGGAACCCATATTCTGTGCAGCAGTCTCTCCTGAGCTGCTTTTCTTTTTTTTTTTTAAATTGAAGTATAGTTGATTTACAGTATTATGTTTGTTTCAGTTGCACAACACAGTGATTCAGTGATCTGTCTTTTCTTCTCTTGCTGCGACCTCTGAATGTTTTCACATAGTTCCGGGTTTTAGATGGCTCTCCCCATCCACCCTCCAGCACTTACAGATTTTTGCGGTTCTGAATTCCAGCCCAGGCTTCTGGTCCAGGTTAAGACTCCTGTAGTCAGTGGTCCTGTAGACATTTCTATCTTGAAGTCTCACTAGCTTTTCTGTCAACACATGGTTCTAATAATTTTTTCAGTCAATTTTCTTTTTAAAAAATTTTTACTTATTTATTTTTGGCTGTGCTGGTCTTCGTTCCTGCCCGGGCTTTTCTCTAGCTGTGATGGGCAGGGGCTGCTCTCTAGTGGTGGTGCATGGGCTTCTCATTGCAACAGCTTCTCTTGTTGCAGAGCGTAGGCTCTTGGGTGTGCGGGCTTCAGAAGTTGCTGCATGTGGGCTTAGTAGTTTAAGCCCCTGGGCTCTAGAGCGCTGGCTCAGTAGTTATAGCACACGGGCTTAGTTACTCTGCAGCATGTGGGATCTTCCCTGACCAGGGATCAAACTCATGTCTCTTGCATTGGCAGGCAAATTCTCTACCGCTGAGCCACGAGGGAAACCCCAGTCAATTTTCTTAGACTTCTAAGTAGCTAACTATATTGCCTATGGGAAACAGTAACATAATCATTTCCCAATAGTTATACCTTTATTTTTTTAACCTTTATTTTGGCAAGAACTTCTGGATCAGCACTTCCCAAAATTGCCTGAAAAGAATCAGCTGGGCAGCTTGTTTTAAATATACAGAGTACTAGGTCTCTGCCCTTGGGAGTTTTAACTTAGTAATACTCTTGCCTGGAAAATCCCATGGATGGAGGACCCTGGTAGGCTGTGGTCCATGGGTCGCTAAGAGTCGGATACGACTGAGCAACTTCACTTTCCCTTTTCACTTTCCTGCATTGGAGAAGGAAATGGCAACCCACTCCAGTGTTCTTGCCTGGAGAATCCCAGGGACGGGGGAGCCTGATGGGCTGCCGTCTATGGGGTAGCACAGAGTTGGACACGACTGAAGCAACTTAGCAGCAGCAGCAGCAGCAGGTCTGGGTTGAGGCAGAGGAATCTGTTTTATTTTTAAATAAATACCATAGGAATTTTTAAATCTTCAGATAATGTTGGGAAACACCGTTTCAGAGCTAATATTTTAATAGTGGTGATAGACTTTGGTTCTCTGCTATGGAGCATCTGTATCACGTGTGATGGTAATTGACTTCTGGTTCTGTTCCTGCCTTCACCTATGGCATGGTCTGTGACAGCTGTTGGAGATTTTGTCTGCCCAGGTGTCAGTGGGCGGTCTCAGTCAGGCAAAGAACTTTCTGCCCTGATAATTATTCCATAAGCATTTCTAGTACCTGTTCTGCTTCAGGCTGCAGAAAGTGCTGCCATACGAAGAAGCACACAGTGGGTCCTATTGGTTTTCTGACCTTCATGCCTTCTCTAACCTCCACCCTCCCTTTTGCGGGACTCTGGATGCCTGTGAAACTTTTTCCATAGTACACTTGTGTGCTCTGCTCCGTTTTTGTCTTAGCTGACTAGACCCTTTGTTTGCCCAAACCTGAAGTATTGGTCATAGTTCTTCCTCATCGTACCCTGACATGCAGTCTGTTACTGCATGTGAGTCAGAGAACTGTCTGTTCCGTATATGCTAGAAGCAGCGTCCAAATCAGAGATGATTTATAACACACTGGGGGTTTATCTTATGTTAATGGAGTAATGGTCTGAAAGCGTCTATAGTTGTGTCTCTGGACTGGAACTTTTAGCTATAGCTGGGGCTTTTAGCTGTAGCTCATAGATAGCACTGTGACAGTGCTGAACTATTTCCAATTCTTGTTCTACCATATTTTCTTACTTTTATATCTTTGAATCTGTTGTTCTAGCTACGTTTGCCTCCTCTCTTCCTCTTCCTCCTCAGTTTCCCTTGCCAGCTTCTGTTCAGCCTCTGAGATTCAGCTCAGCCATTGCCTCTTTTCCTGAACCCCAAGTTGATTTATGTGTCTTTTCTTGCTCTGCTGTGGCATACAGAATAGAAGGCACTTGTGCTATTGTAATTATCTGTTCACTTGTCTGTATATTCTGTTAGCCTGTAAGTCCTTAGTGTGTTGCTAGCCTGTATACCCCAAGCATTTGTTAAAGAATTTTATAAAGTTGGCATCTCCCACTTATTCCAGTTTTTAAACTACTTTTGATCATGAGAATGTTCATTTTGTCTTCCTTGACTTGCAAAAAGTGTGAGAGATTGATAATGTCCAATTTTGGCAAGAATGTGGAGGAGAAGACTTGGTACAAGTGTGAACTGATGCAACATTTGAAAGATAAAGTTTTAAATGCATATAACCCTTGACCCAGCAATTCTCCGTATAGGAATTCTCCCACAAAGACTCTTGCACCAGGTATATCAGGGTTTAGGTATAAAGAGATGACCAAAATATCCAACAGTAATGAAATGGTGAAATTTATTATGGTATATATATATGTGTGTGTGTGATTATATATATATATATAACTATAGCTATGGAATTCTGTGTAGCAGTCAAAATAACTGAACTAGATCTGTATGTTCAGATATGGAAAGAGGTCCATAATATATATTCATTTTCATCCTTCCTCAGAAATAACCTCTGCTTTGAATTTAGTGCTTAACACTTCCGTTCATATTTTTGTATTTTTATTACACATGTGTGTGTGACCATTAAAACAGATGGCACTATTTCTCATATTTTTTATTTTTTATTGAAGGATAATTGCTTTAGAGAATTTTGTTGTTTTCTGTCAAACCTCAACATGAATCAGCCATAGATATACATATATCCCCTCCCTTTTGAACCTCCTTCCCATCTCCCGCCCCTTCCCACCCCTCTAGATTGATACAGAGCCCCTGTTTGAGTTTCCTGAGCCATACAGCAAATTCCCGTTGGCTATCTATTTTACATATGGTATTGTTAAGTTTCCATGTTACTCTCTCCATACATCTCACCCTCTCCTCCCCTCTCCCCATGTCCGTAAGTCTATTCTCTATGTCTGTTTCTCCCCTGCTGCCCTGTAAATAAATTCTTCAGTACCATTTTTCTAGATTCTGTGTATTGACTTCATCAGAATAGCATCATCCTGTCGCTTCTTTTGTTCACCTACATTGTTTATAAAATGATCTCCATACTGATATGGTTATTTTCAATGCCATATAAAATTCAGTTCTGTTAATATACCACATTTAATTTATTCTCTTATTGCCTGACATTCAACTTTTCCAAACAAAGCTTTAGTAGATTTTCTGGTACAGGTCATCTCATGCAGCCCAGAGAGTTTTTCTATGGTATAATTTTAATAGTGGGATTCCTGAGTCCAGAAGAGTGTTATAACTTATTTATGCTTAACGTAGCAATTGTTGGTTCTTCAAGGGTACCCCTCCCAACCCCAGGGTTGATATGTATGGAACCATAAATACTATATTGGCTGTTGCGGTGCACATAGGAATGTCAGTCTGTTGATGTTGAATGCCAACAAATCTGTATAATTTTTTTTTTCCTGAAAAAGAAACTGTTTGCTACTCAAGCCAAGTTCTCCTTTTCTTTACACAACTCCAACCTCAGCTCTTATTGAGCCAGTTGAAATAGCAGTGGTTCCTTTTTTATGGGTCAAGAGGTTATAATTTATAAGCATGTTTCAGAAGCCATATGTGAACTAATTACTTTTTATTCTACCTAGATATAGTCTCATAAGTGAGAAACAAGGGCAGGATAGTATTGCTCTTCAGGATAGGAGTAGCATCTAGGGTGTTCTTGCTTGGAAATAGTGGATATGAGCAGCTGAGAGAGGCTCAGAGCAAGTGACAGAGTGACTCTGGTAGTATAACCCGGTGATACAGGTGTCTCAGGCAGATGTAGTGTACGTAGGACCTTGGGTTGGAGAGGCAGAGGTGCTTGATGAATTCTTGGAGAACAGGGATCCTGTGTTCATAAGACTAGCTACAAAGCTTTTCCATGAGGTTGGTACCTTCTGTGCCTTCCTTCACTTTCACTGGAAACAAGTCCTGCTTCTCCCTTTCAAGTAAGCATGAGCACAGATAGGATAGTTGGTCTCAACAAGGAGCCTTGACTACAAAGATGAGCACTTCATTAAAAATCACCAGAAACAGCTATGCAAAGGAGATCACAGAAGCGTTTATTTTGGACATAGAATTCATAGAACAAGTGGGACTAGATTTTAAATTGTGTAGTTGAACTCTTGGAGAGATGTGAACAGTTTTTAAAAAATTAACTATTTTTGACTGTATTGGGTCTTTGTTGCTAGAGCAGCAGGCTTTTTCTAGTTGTGGTGAGCAGGGGTACTTGGCACCCTAGCTGTGGTACTTGGGCTTCTCAGAGTGCTGGCTGCTCTTGTTAAGGAGCATGAGCTCTAGGTGTGTAGGATTCAGTAGCTGTAGCATATTGTTACAGCTCTCAGGCTTAGTTGCCCTGCAACATGTGGGATCTTTCTAGACCAGGGATCGAACCTGTGTCCCCTGCCTCAACCACTGGGCCACCAGAGAAGTTCCAAGCTATTTTATCTACCAAAAATAACAAAGTATTGATTCTGGAATTTTAAAGTTTGATTGTCAAAATAAGAAATTCATTAAGTGGGCTGATCATCAGTGTCTATAACTTAAGAGAAGATTTGTGAGCTGGGTACTAGAGCAGAAAATTGTTCTTAAACACATGATGGAAGGACAGAGTAATAAGAAAAAAAAAAAAAAAAGACATGGAGGATAGATTGAGAAGTGCCATCTAATAACAGTTCCAGAAGGAGGCTAAAGAGAATGCATAGAAGTTATATTTAAAGAAGTAAGAAACCCAATTTCAAGGTGGTTGACCAAACACGTTTTCCCACTTACCCTCTGTACCAAGCCCATAGAAATGATAAAAAATTAAGTTTAATAAATTATCTTTAGAGATTGAAAAGAAATGTTCCTGACCTGAAGCCATAAAACATTTTTAAGTGAAGGGGTGTATGTAAAGGAGAAGTTGCAGAAACGAACTGCTTAACAGTGCCTGTTTGAGGTCATCACTACTACTTAGACCCTGAAGCTCTCTGCTGATTTTGTCAGAAAAGATTCAACATGAGGCCCCCAGCAAGGAGGCTACTATTGGCTAAGATGGCAAGTGAACAGTCCCATGGGAGATGTTTACATGATCATGAAAACCCAGAGGGAGCTTAGCACAGTGAAATATAAACAGCAGACCTTACACCCTGTGGGTTAGAACAGTCAGAAAGAAACTTTAAAAATAGGTCAGTCTAATTTCCTTAGAGGACCAAGGATAGACTTATGAAACTATAAATAATAACGAAAATGAAGAATACAGTTGTTGAACAAACTCACTAGACGGGCTGCAGAGCAAACTGGATAGAGCTAAAGAACAGATTATTGAACTGAACGATCAGGGCAAGAAATTCTCCCGGAACCCAGCATCAAGAGATAAGAGTATATAGACAGCATATATGTTTTTGTTTGTTTTTATATCCATTCAGCCAGTCTGTCTTTTAATTGGAGAGTTTAATCCATTTATATTTAAAGTAATTATTGATATATATGTTCCTGTTGGCATTTTCTTAATTGTTTTTGGTTTGTTTTTGTAGGTCTTTTCCTTTTCTTATGTTTCCAGCCTATAGAAGTCATTTTAGCATTTGTTGTAAAGCTTGTTTGGTGATGCTAAATTTTCTTAACTTTTCTTTGTAAAGTTTTTGATGTCTCCATCAATTTTGAATTTTGAGACCCTGCTGGGTAGAGTAATCTTGGCTGTAGACTTTTTCCCTTTCAGTACTTTAAATACATCCTGCCATTCCCTATGGCCTGCAGAGTTGAAAGGTCTGCTGTTGACTGTATGGGGTTTCACTTGTATGTTACTTGTTGATTTTCCTTTGCTGCTTTCAGTATTTTTTTCTTTGTGTTTAATTTTTGTCAGTTTGATTAATATGTGTCTCAATGTGGTTCTTGAGTTTATTGTGTATAGGACTCTCTGCATTTCTTGGACTTGATTGACTATTTCCTTTCCCATTTTAGGGACGTTTTCAACTATAATCTTTTCAAAAATTTTCTGATTCTCTTTTCAAATGCTGGTACATTTAATATTGTCCCAGAGGTCTCTAAGACTGTCCTCAATTCTTTTCATTCTTTTTTCTTTATTCTGCTGTTTAGCAGTTATTTCTGCCATTGTATCTTCCAGTTCACTTGTCTGTTCTTCTACCTCAGTTATTCTGCTACTGATTCCTTCTAGAGTATTGTAAATTTCAGTAATCGCATTAGTTGTCATTGTTTGTTTGTTATTTCTTTTAGGTCCTTCTTAAATATGTTAGAAATGGTTCTTGCATTTTCTCCATTTTATTTTCAAGATTTTGGCCATCTTTACCATCATTACTCTAAATTCTTTTAAAGGTAGTTTGCCTGTTTTCTCTTGTGGTCTTGTGGGTTTTTACCTTGTTCCTTCATTTGTACAATATTTCTCTGTCTTTCCATTTTATCTTACTGTGTTTGAGGTCTCCTTTCCCCAGGCTGTAGGGTCTTAGTTCCTTTTGTTCTTGGTCTCTGCCCTCTGTGGTGATGTTAGTCCAGTGGTTTGTGTAGGCTTCATGTTGGGAGGGACTTGTGCCTGCATTCTGGTGGGAGGAGGTGAGCTTTTCTCTTCTCTGATGGGCAGGATTGTGTGGGGTGGTAGGTACTAGGGTGTCTGTGGGAAACCTGTCTGCTGGTAATCGGGTTTGTGTTCTTGTCTTGCTGGTTGTTTGGGTGAGGCGTCTTGCCCTGGGTGGTGCTGACAGTTGGGTGATGGTGTGTCTTGGATACAGGTAGAGGCCTTCGTGGGAGTTCTCACTAATTACTACTCCCTAGGATCAGGAGTTCTCCGGCAGTCTAGTGTCCTGGACTCGGTGCTTCCTCAGATTCTCAGGCCTGATCTATGATCAGGGAACCAAGATCCCACAAGCCATTTATCAAGGGAATAAAGAGGATTAAAACTAACAAATAAAAAACAAAAAACTAGGAAAAAAAAAAGAACCCTAAACAAATGGCAAATGCAGTAGCAGGTGGATAGTAACAAAAGCAAAGGAACATAGACACACACACAAACAAAACCAAAACAATCCAAAGAGGAGCACAGAGAGAGACCTGGCGGACAAAGGAAATAAGAAATAATACCAACCAGTGAGGAACAACACTAACTGAAACATGAAACAGAACACAAGACCAAAGCAGAGAGCCAGCTGAGGAATAAAGCAAAGAAAACACGCCAACATGGTGGGGGGAAAAGAAAAACAACAGAAATGCAGAGTTAAATAGAAGTATTTTGAAAGATTTAAATATATTAAAGAATAACTATGCCAAGAAAAGAACAATAAGAAAAACAAAAAAAAGGAAAGGGGGGAAAAAAGGGAAAAAAAAGGCAAATCCCACAAAATTGCAAAAAGTCAATGTAGAGGTAGACATATATAGAGAAAATACTAATAAAAAGTGTGATTAAGAAAAAAGTTCTCAAAATCTTAAAGTGCATGCTCCTCAACAAGAGAAGCCACGCCACAGCTACATAAAGAACCACACACAGCAACGAAGACTCAACACAACCAAAAATAAAGAAGGAAAGAAAATTTAAAAAGAAAATGTAAAGAATCCAGGTTCTTCCCTGACAGTCCAGTGGTAGACTCTGCACTTCCAATGCAGGGAGCCTGGAAGGACTGATGCTGAAGCTGAAGCTCCAATACCTTGGCACCTGATGCGAAGAACTGACTCATTGGAAAAGACCCTGATGCTGGGAAAGATTGAAGGTGGGAGGAGATGAGGACAACAGAGGATGAGATGATTGGATGGCATCACTGGCTCAATGGACATGAGTTTGAGTAAACTCCAGGAGTTGCTGATGGACAGGAAGGCCTGGCGTGCTGCAGTCCATGGTGTCGCAAAGAGTCAGACACGACTGAGCGACTGAACTGAACTGAACTGGACTGAACTGAACTGGATTCCATCCCTAGTTGGGGAACTAAGAGTCCACATAGTGCATGAAGTGGAAAAAAAAAAAAAAAGAGAATCCAAATGTATTAGATTAATCACTGGTTTTAAGAAATAACAGCAGAATGTCTTCAAGGGGCTGAGGAAATCAATTTGAACTTTAAATTGTATTCTTATCCAAACTATCTTTCAACAGCATGGATACTATAATAACGTTTTTCAGAATATAAGGACTTTGAAAGCCCTTTGCTAAAAGAGCTGTTTAAAGATACATTGCAGAAAGAAAATAAATGAACCAAGAAGGGAGTAATGGGATTTAAGAGAAAAAAAAAAAGAAGAAGCAGAGAAATCAGAAAAACAGTACTGAATGTAGATAAATATTGGTTGTAAGATATATGATGATTTTTAGTAAGTTGTGACTTAAATCAACAAAAATAGCAACTTGGAATTTGTGGTTAAGGAGAGCAAAAAGGAAATTAGAAGCTAACTATAGCCTTCTATCCCCACTGAAAAATATGCATACAGGATGAAAAATAATAACAAAACTGAAATGCAGAATTCAACTTGAAGAAAAGTCAGAGAAATTCTTGGCTATCAAAAATTAAATTCCAAATTGTGGTATCCCTAGGATTTATCAGATTGGATACTGAAGTTAGGCCAGTGGTTGGGGTTATTAGTGCCTCTGAGGTATAGAAAATCTACCTGGGGTCTACTCAAGATGAATAGAACTGGTACTTTTGTAAAGTTTAAAATTTTGGAAGGGCTGCCTCCTTGTGAAAGAGGGGCTCAAAGTACTCCTCTGGCCCAGAAAGAGTACAAAAATTCCCCTACAAAAAACAGTCCCCACTAAAGGTGAGCTCATTTTCAAATATTGCAAACTCTATTATAAAGCGATCTACTGTGAAGGAGAGTCAGCTAGCACAACATATAGTACCTTTAGGTGCCAAGGACTTTAGAACATTGTACATTTTAAACATTCAGGGAAAAAGTTTAGGAATAGTGACATTTGAAAAAGGAATAAGTCTATGACAAAGGAACAAACTGAACTTCTAGAAATAAAAAATAATAAGGGTAGACTCAGTGGAGGGGTTAAATAGCAAATTAAAGACAGCTACAGCAAAAATTAGGAAATGGAAAATAAGTCTGAGGAAATTAACCAGGATAGAGAATACCGAACACAGATACTGAGAAATGAAACTGTGAAAGTCCATTGAAGAATTTGAAGGATAGAGTGAAAGATCAACCTAGAATTCCATACCTAGCAAGTCTGTTTAAGAGCAAAGAAAGAATATATATTTTCAGAAAAATTCTCAGTGGGTTTGCCACCAATAGACTGTTGCTAAGGGAACTAACAAAAGATATGCTTTGGGGGAAAAATGAATTGAAGCAATAAGAAAGAAATGGTACACGGCAGAGTTAGTAAATGTGAGTAAATTTAAATAAGCACTGTGTGTAAAATAATAATGACTAATAATTTTATTGGCCTGAAAATAAGATGCAGCTGAAGTACTAATCAACCATGCTATGAATATAGTTGAGGCATGGTTAGAATGAAAGGATTTTAAGTTACAAGATGAGAGTACAGATACTGGCTAAGGTTGTGTAAAATGCTCATGTTCAGTTGCTTAGAGGAGGTCTCTGACTTCTCTGAGGAGGCTTCTGTTTCTGCCTGAATCCCTACCAGTGGTGGGTCAGGATGATGTATTCAGAGTAATTTGAAGTGAACGGACAGGAATGGCCTCCAAGACATCAATCCTGAACTTTTTCATTAGGCTGAAGTGCTCCCAAGTGTCAGGGTCTGTAGTCAAGTACCCTGAGGTGAAGACTGTGCTGTGCAAGAAATTAGCTTGAGGCTGGTTGAGAGTATAGTCATCTGAGCTCAAAAAAATTTCAGAATATCTTAGAGCCTGGTCCACAGTTATCTATACCCTTGCAGCTGCCCTCAGTTGGAGGTGTCCCCACCCCGACTCAGCCAAGTGCCCCCTTCACGATCCCCAGTGTAGTACTTGCATCTCCAGTCTGTTTCTGACTTTTTGCAAGGAGGTCTCACTGCCCCGGGTGATCTCTCTGATCCCTTGTATGTTCTCTTAAGTTTACTTGGCAGAGGGCTGTGTTGTACTGTGAAAAAATTAAGACAGGCCTATTTATATGAACTATAGTTTCTGTACTTATGATATTGAGACTGTTAATATCTAATTCATAAAACATTGGGAAGGTTAAATGAGCCTCTGAATGTGTGCAAAGCCCCTCTTAGATAACATGACACTAAATTCTCATTAAACATTACTTCCTTTCAGACAAAGAAAAAAAGCAACCACCAGAAGAGTCTGCTCAGAGAGTATATAATTGCCCAAAAGAGGAAAACAAAATGAGAAAGATAAAGCCTAAAAAGTAGTTAAGGAAAAAATAAAAGGAAGAAACTAAAATAATAACAAGCTATAGAAACAAATCCAAATATATTAGTAATCGGTGAACTAACTAAAATTTTCAGATAAAAAGCAACGATTGTCAAGTGGATATTTTTAAAAAATTTGGCTGTATGCTATTTATAAGAAACAGCAAAAATATAAAAAATATATACACAAAGTTGAAAGTTAAGGATAAAAAAAGCAGAAAATTAACACTGCTATATGTTATATATGAAAGTTGTTAAGAGAGTAACTGCTATACATTCACATTACAAGGAAAAAAACATTTTCTTTTATTTTGTATCTATATGAGGTGATAAATGTTCACTAAACTCATTGTGATAATCAATTCATGATGTATGTAAGTCAAATCATTATACTCTGCATCTTAAAGTTATACAGTGCTGTATGTCTATATATCTAAGATATGTCTATATATCTTACTAAGGTAAGAAAGAAGGAAAAAAAAGACACACCAAGCTAAGAACTCACCAGAGAAACATGGTGAAACTTTATTAACCTCAGAAAATAGATTTCAGGGCAAAATAGATCTCATAGATTTCATTTCATGAGAGATTAAAATGCTGTATTTTATGTTGTGTATGTTTTATTACAGTAAAAAAAATCTTCACCAGAGGTAAAGTTTACAAAAGATAAACAGATGAAATCAATAGCTATATATATACAACAGAATGAATATGCAACTGCTAAACAATCTTGCTTTCTAAAACTGAGTCAAGATAGAATAAAAACTGTAAATATTAGTATAATCATTAAAGAATTTGAATTAGTAGCTTAAAATATTTATATAAAAGAAACAACCAGGCCTGAACAACTTTACCTAATTTTCAACTTTGAAAGAAAGGAATTCAAAGAAAGGAATTCAGTGTTATAAAAATTTCCCAAAGTCTAGGAAAAAAAAAATGAGCCTTCTGATTTCATTTTTAAGGCTAGAATTACCTTGGTACCAAAATGTTATGAGGACAAAAAAGGAAAATTACAGGCTGTCCTAATGAACGCAAATGAAAGCCTAAGCAAAATAGGAAACTTAGCTCTGTAGTGTATCCAAAAGATCATGACCACTCTTGTTTTATTCCAACATGCAAAGATGGGCTTCCCAGGTGGCTCAGTGGCAAAGAATCTGCCTGCCAAGAAAGAGATGTGGGTTCAGTCCCTGCACTGGGAAGATCCCCTGGAGCAGGAAGTGGCAGGAAATGGCAACTCACTGCAGAGGAGACTGGCAGGCTGCAGCCCATAGGGTCTCAAAAGAGATGACTGAGCAAGTAAACAACAAGAGATAGATTATTATAACTTAATCGTATTCATAGACTGATGGGTTAAATCTGTATAATCAATAAGTAGTTATTAAGATCCCATATTCATTAATAATTTAAACATTTACAGACATTGTACCTTAGTAATTTAGGGGCAGAAGAATTCCCTTAACCTAATATAGTATATTTATAAAAACATAGTATCCATTGCATTTACTGATGAAATACCAAGAGTATTTGTTTTAAGATTGAAAAAAACAAGGAGGCTTGCTATTACTTCTATTCAACATTTTCTTAGAGGTCCTAAGCAGCCTAGAAAACAAGGAAAACAGATAAAAGGCATTTTAATTGAAAGGAAACAAGTTACTGATATTTAATGGTGACTGTCAATACAGAAAGACTGAAAGAATCTCCAAATAAATCATTAGAATAGAGCAGGGACAATAAAAGTAAAAATAGATAAATCAGACTACATCAGAATTAAAAACTCCTGTGTATCAGAGGATACATCAACATAGTAAAAAGGGAAACTATAGTAAGGGAGGAGATATTTGCATATGATATATTTGATAAGGGGCTCATATCCAGATTATATAAAGAACTCCTATAACTTAAGAACAAAAAATAGAGCAAACAACCCATTAAAAAATGGGCAAAGGAACTGAATAGATATTTCTCCAAAGATGATTTATAAATGACCAGTATACTTAACACTGTTTAACTGTATATTTAAAAATGGTCAAGATGGTAAATTTTATGTATGTTTTACCAAATTTTTAAAAAATAGAGCAAGATTGCTATATGCAAAAATCTTTCTGTAACTGGAAATAAATAACAGATAACATACATCCTTTGTGAGCAAAAATCTATAACTTTATTGGAAGAAATTTTAAAAGGCTTATGGGTGTTTGCTGGCGATCCAGTGATTAGGACTCTGTTCTCATTGCTGAGGGCCCAGGTTCAATCCCTGGTTGGGGAACTAAGATAACACAAGCCGTTCACAGAAAGGAATGGTCAGTATGTGAGGATGTCAGTTTTCCCCAGAAATGTCTATATATTCAATCAGTTTCCATCAGAATCCCAGCAGGGTTTTTTTTGTGTATGTGTGTGGTAAATGACTGATGGTAAAATTTAAGTGGAAGTGTGAAGGGTCAAGAAAAATGAAGACTCTCCTAATGAGGAATGAAAGTTTGAGGCACTGGTACTACATGAAAAGATAAGTGGAAGCCGTAACTGCTAAATTATCTTGAGACTGGTATAGGTTCAGAAATAGAGTGTCTGTCTTCTAAGAGAAGAATGGGTTGTTTATTAAATGATCCTGAGGCAATTGATTATCCATATTGGATTATTTCCTTATACAGATAAAAAAATCAGTTCTAAGAAGATTCAAATCTAAAAATGAAAGATAAAAACTATAAAATAATGAAGACGCTTGGCAGGATACCTTTATGACCTCAGGGAGGGGCATATTTCATAAAATACAAAGGCACAAAGTATGAAAGAAAAATCAATAAATTGGGGCTGCTATATATTTTAAGATGACCAATCATCAAAAACAACAGAATGAAAAAGACCTTAGCATGAAAGTCGTAAGATATACCTTCTGTAAGGTTAAAATGCAAAATATATAAAAAACTCTTAGAAATCAGTAAGAGAGACTCTTACAAATCAGTAAGTGAAACACTAGGAACAAGCATTTCACAGACGAAGAACCACAGCGGCTCATAAACACGGGAAAAGATGCCCAGTCTTTCTAGCAATAAGGAATTGCGAATTAAAACCACAATAACATTTATCACCTACCAGATTGGTGAATGTTAGAATGTCTAACTGTAACAAGGGTTGACATTAATGTAGAGAGAATCTCTTACACAGCTGATGGGAGAGGAAATTAGTGTAACCACTTTATAAAAGCAAGTTGGCAGTGCCAAGTAAAATTGAATGTGTATAACTTATGACCCAATAATTCTTAGGAATAACTCTTAGGAAATTCTTTTACATGGTCGCCAGGAGACATGGACAAGAAAGTTTTATAGCAGCATTTTGACGGAGAGGGAAAAAAATGAAACAACCCAAATGTTCATCAGTGCTGGAATGGCTGTATAGATTATGATGTAATTGAGCAAAGAAGTACAATCGAACAGTTAAAAAAGAGAGTGAATTACAGATCAATTGTAACATAATTTTTGAGTAAAAGAAATTGCATAAAAATATATATGTAAGCCTATATAAGTTTTTAAGCATGTATTAAATAAATCACGCATTTTTTATAATACACAATTGCTGGAATAGTAAAATCAAGCAAACAGTACAGAATCCAGGATATTGATGACCAAGAAAGGAGCAGATGTGGTGGGAATGGGCTGTCTTAGATGAGGGCTTACAGCCAGGCTTCCAAGTGATGGTAATGGTCTGTTTCTCAGACTGTAAGATAGGGGGTAGATGGGTATTTCACATTTTAGAGCATACACAGCCATTGTATATGGTTTTGATGTATTTTTTAAAAATGTAACCAGTAACATTTTTAAGAGATGATGGGAAATGTTTTGAAATTAGGTAAAGTGGATTCAGGTATTGAAAATGCACAAAGATTGAAAAGCATCACCTAGGAGTGTTTGGAGGAGATTTAATTTTCTAGGTTAAGGCCTCCCCCTATATCAGTGTTAGGGTTCAACTGAGAGGAAAGGTATAAAAAACTGTCGGAACTTCTCGGGCCTGGAGCTTAAATGAAGTGTGGGGGTCACCAGTCCCTACACTGGGATTGCTTTTCCTCCTCCCTCACTCCCTGTACTTCTGTAAATATTTAGTGACTGACTGCCAAGTCCTGGGCATTGTACTAGGGGCCAAGTAGTCAGAAGAGGTAATGCCTCTGTCTTGGCAATTATAGTAATGGTAGTTTTCAAACTTTTATTTCTCCAAGTTTTCAAACTTTTGCTCACAGGCTTTGTAAATCTTGGTTTCCTAATCAGACTCCACAGTGAAATCACTTCATGGCCATATTATAGTTCACTGTTTAAGATATTTTTAAGGAAGTCATTTGCTTACCTTAATTTACAATTTAATTGAAAGTGTTGGCCTTCCCAGGTGGTACAGTGGTGAAGAATCCACTTGCCAATGCAGGAGACACCTGAGATATGAGTTCAATCCCTGGGTTGGGAAGATCCCCTGGAGTAGGAAATGGCAACCTACTCTAGTATTCTTGCCTGGAGAATCTCATGGACAGAGGAGCCTGGCAGGCTGCAGTCCATGGGGTCGCAAAGAGGCGGACACGACCGAGCAACTGAGCGCACACACCCACCATCTCCCGGAGTTTGCTCGAATTCATGTCCATTGAATTGGTGATGCCATCCAACTATATTCTCTGTCTCCCCCTTCTCCTTCTGCCCTCAATCTTTCCCGGCATCAAGGTCTTTTCTGATGAGTTGGCTCTTCACATCAGGTAACCAAAGTATTGGAGTTTCAGCTTCAGCATCAGTCTTTCCAATGAATATCCAGGGTTGATTTCCTTTAGGGTTGACTGATTTGATCTCCATGCTGTCCAAGGGACTCTTAAGAGTCTTCTCCAGCACCACAGTTTGAAAGCGTTTGGTGCTTAGTCTTTATGGTCCAGCTCTCACATCCATACATGGCTATTGGAAAAACCATAGCTTTGACTAAACAGACCTTTGTTGACAGTGATATCTTTGCTTTTTAATATGTATATATATATATGTGTATATATATATATATATATTTCCAGTCTTTTTCTCCTTCCCATACACATCAAGGATCTCTTGATGTACTCTGGAATTGGCTTTGCTGTATTGATTTAATCTTTCTATCTATATTTTTGAGACTTGAACTGGGATCTAACCTTAAACCTTGACTTGGAGCACTGTTTTTGAAAGCACAACAAGCATGCTGCTAGAGAATATTAAGTGGTGGGAAGGGAAACATTTTTCATTTTAACAGTCTTATTTTAATGTTTATTGTAAAATAGACACATGAAACCTGTGATTTCATGGCTGATATTACTCAGGGTGCAACTAACATAGTCTATGTGATACCCCATCTCACATAGAGTGCATGAATTAATGGCCCAGGGTGTTCTCAGATGTAGAAAAAAATCACAGAATAAATCCATGGATTACAGGCGTAGTGTTTAGTTGTAAAGGTGAGTTAAGATATCTCTGGTGTCTTCTGATGGTCCCCTACTCATATCATAACTTAAAAAAAAAAATTAAGCTTCTGTGGTTTAGTCAGGAAAAAGCAATCTAGAAAATTCATCTAAGCAAATAATTTATTCAAATTAACATCTTCTGTTGTAGGTCGGGTTCTGGAAATACACAGATAAATAAAATGTAGATCCTACCCTTCAAAAGCACTAGCCTAGCAGATAGGCAAGTACAGTGTAGTATTGGAAGAGTGCAACAGTGGAAATGTGTACTTGTCAAGTGGGTAACTTGGAAGAGTGGGCTCTGATTTAGGGTGCAGTGAGCGAGGTCTTCAGAGAGAAAGGAAGACTTGCAAACAAGCAGTCTTGAGAAATGAGCGGAAAATTTACAACAAGATAGATTGGGAAAGGGAGATCTCAGGAAGGCGCAGGCCAAGGCACAGATTAACGAGCAGCTTGTTCATGCTGATGTGGGGTGAAAGGTGAGGACAGAGAGTGGAGCCAGATATGAAAGCGCCTGTGTGGGAATAGGGTGGCGTGTCTTGATATCTTAGTTTATAAATGACTGTTAGCCTTCGAAAGGTTTCAAGCAGAAGACTACATGATGTCTGGGGCAGTGTAACAGATGGAGCTGAAAAGGGAAAGTCAGGATACGTATAGCTACTTACTGGGCAGAGAGAGCGGTTGTGGGGTAGTTCAAAATTTCTGCTTGGTTTAACTTCATATAATTTTCAGGAAATTTGATTACATATAGATTTTTCCCCCAGAATTTAATGTGTTCAAGGAGGCTCAAGGAGTCTCTTATAAACAAGGTATTAAGTAACTTTCCCTATATATTCTTAAAGGTAAATAGATTTTGGCTTATTTTATGTTAAAATACCGGCTCCCAAGGTGACTCAGCAGAAAAGAATCAGGAAGATCCCCTGGAGGAGGGCATGGCAATACCCACTCTAGTATTCTTGCGTGGAGAATCCCATGGACAGAGGAGCCTGACGGGCTACAGTCCATGGGGTTGCAAAGAGTCAGACACGACTGAAGCGACATAGCACACACGCGTGCGTGTAAAAATACACGCAGGCTGGGAATTCCCTGGTAGTCTGTGGTTCAGGACTCTTGCACTTTCACTGCCAAGGGCAGTTTGATCCTTGTTCAGGAAACTAAGATCCTGCAGGCTGTACAGTGTGGCTAAATAAATAAATAAAAATAATGCAGGCGGGCTATTAAATTAAGTGGAGATGTGCTGCTGATGAAACACAGCTGCAAACAAATTCTGTTCTCCAGTTAAAGTGGCGCATACGGTGACACACTGCAGAGGCAGAAGAATGAACTAGTATCCTGCCAGGAAAATCTCAGACGACAATGTTAGTTAAAGGGAATTGAGTGGACAATAAAGTAAGTTTATAAAGAGCTTCCTTTAAATGTGGGTTTCGTATTCTACATACCTTAGTCGTGGCACATTGTTTACTCTTGTTTGTATTTACTATCACACCTTAGGCCTGCTAGTCTTCGGATTGGCTGTGTATTGCTCTGCCTTCCCAAGAAATGTATTAGCATGCCAACTTATTTCTGTACCTTCGGCATGTCATGATTTAGAGTCACGGATCTGATGCTGATTGCACTCAACTTGTGTCTGTATCCACGGCCAGCCCCTTAACACCAAATATTCTGTTTCACGTTCATTTGCAGGATAATCTCTTAGTATCTCTGGGGATGTGGGTTGGTCAGTTAACTTGCTAACATTCAAGAGTTATGAGCTCAGCATTCCTATAACCTTTTAGTATTTTAGCCCAGCAAAAATTTCTGACTCTGACCAGGGAATTAACTAGAGCATCTTACCAGAATAATCCAGAAGCAACAAAAGAGGCAGTTCCTGCAAAGGGCACATAGACATATTCAAAAGGAACATTGACACTAACAGGGTAGTGTGACTGCGTAGTGGAAATGAGGGAGTCAGAAACGAAGGGCCACAAATGGCCTTGGAACAGCTGTAGATTCCTTTCTGCAAGGCTCTCTAGCGTTCACCATAATGCAGATTAGCATGTATTTGAAAAGATATTTTCAACAGCTCTTGTCATTAAGTTAACATTCTTTCTTGTTCTTTTGAAAATTCAATTCCTATTTCCTTATTTTCTGCTTTGACACAGAAATCCCCTGCAAAGAAGCTGAGCCATGCAATTAGTAAATCCTTGGGGTGTGTACCCACCAGAGAACCCCCGCATCCTGTTTTTCCTGAGCAACCAGAGAAACCACTTGACCTTGCAAATATAGTGTAAGTATATACCTGGAGCAAGATGTGCATTGTACTGAAATGGATACCTTGCTGAATTCTTTTGGCTCAGAACTGACTACAGCTAACATGAATGTTTAACCTTGTGTTTTTTACTTTACTTTTGGGGATCTTAATACTTCAGGCTTTCAGCACCTTAAATCACCATAATATCTACATGGAAACCTAGCTCCTGAGCCCTGAAGCCTAAGTAATATAGGAATCTCCATCAGAAAATTAACAGATTACGAGCAATTATTATACTGGGTTTAACAAGGGCGCCTTTTGTTATTTGTGTTCTTTTCAGCAGTAGGGATCTTTTCTCTATAACAATTAATGACCACTGAGATTTTAAAGTTAATTTAGACACCATGAAAATGAAAATCAACCTCCTTGTTCTTCTCGTATTGAGAGAAAATTAGAAAACACAGACTGTACAGGGACCAGTTTCATGGAAGACCATTTTTCCATGGGAAGAGGTGGAGGGTGGGGTGGGCATGGTTTTGAAATGATTCATGTGCATTACATTTATTGTGAACTTTATTTCTATTATTATTGCATTGTGATACATAATGAAATAATTACACAGCTCACCATCATTCGGAGTTAATGGGAGCCCTGATCTTATTTTCCTGCACTCAGATCCCTCACATGCACAGTTCACGTAGGGTTTGTGCTCCTATGAGAATCTAATGCTGCTGCTGACCTGGCAGGAGGGAGCTCAGGATGTAAGGCAAGAGATGCGGAGCGGCTGTAAATACAGATGAAGCTTTGCAGGCTCACCTGCCACGCAGCCCAGTTCCTCACAGGCCACGGACCAGTACGAGTCCTAATGGATACCTCCATATCGCTAAATAATGTATTCAGAGCACCATTTCTTGGCTTATCCATTTTGGACATGTTGAATTCCTTCTGTGGTATAGAGGACCAACCTCATTTATAGCTCTGCATATCAACCCCATTCCAGCTTTTCATTATTCTATCACCATTTAAAAAATTATTTACCATTGTAATCTTGAATGTAACTCTTAAACTTCTATTTCTTATAACTTCTTTTGACTTCCACTATGTAACTTCTGTCCACTTCTCCCTTCTTTTGCCTCCTAACTTCTATCATCTATGCCATTACTCTTGTATTGTGAAAGCTAGTAATAGTTCTGTTCTCTCCTGTGATCATGACTAAGTCTTCTGAGATTTATTAAGGGCTCAGTCTAAAAGTTGAAAGCCAAATAACAGCACTTTTGGTTAATTCCATTCATGACAAAGTTGAGCTGGGTGCTGTCATTCTGGGTACCTTTTGTTCAGTTCCAGTGTCACAGTCCCGGTGCCGTTCTCGTTGGAGTTCAGTGGGATCCTCTTTCTTACCATGGATTGCTCGAAAGGTTGCCTCTTGGCTTTATAGCTGGACTGACTTTCTTGTACTGTTTTTGTGGTGGTTTTTCCTTCAATGTTCCATTGTTTTCTACTTCCTGTGGGAAAAAATACACTTTCCTCCCACTGTGTTTCATAGTGGATTTTACCTATTGTGTGTAATCCATTGTTTAATTAAATTTATTAACCTTTTCTCTTTTAGGTTAGTGTTTTTTATTTGAATTAAAAAAAAAAATCTTGCCTGCTCCAACATTGTAGTGATTTTTTTCTCTCTTTTTAAGTTTTAAAGATGTCCCTTTTATATATGTCTTTAATTCATCTGGAACAGATTTTTAGTGTGTAGTGCGATGTCGAATATCCAATTCTCTTTCTCTGCATTTGAATAACTTGTCTCAAGGCCATTTGTTGGATAATCTATTATTTCCCCGCTTAACTACAATGCCATCATTGTCATAAATGAAGTTTCCAAACACGTACATCTGATTTCTGGGCTCTTTATTCTGTTCCTTTGGTCGAAATGTCTATCACTATGCCAATATCATGCTGTCTTAATTACTGTAAGGGATTAAGTCATCTTCTTTTTTTAGGGATGTCTTGTCTATTCTTTGCCCTTTGCTCTTTCATATAAATTTGAGAATCAGCTTATTGAGTCCCTCGTAAAATTTTGATCAGAGATTTATTGACTCTGAAGATCAAATTTGGGAGAACAGACATCTTTACAATATTGTCT
The DNA here is from genome assembly GCF_016772045.2 of Ovis aries. Lineage (NCBI taxonomy): Eukaryota > Metazoa > Chordata > Mammalia > Artiodactyla > Bovidae > Ovis > Ovis aries. The sequence goes on along the minus strand of NC_056056.1, from coordinate 32,907,223 downwards.
TCCATTCCATGAATGCATTATGTCTTCCTACTTATTTGAATATCCTTTTGTGCCATTTAGTAAAGCTGTATGATTTTTCCTCAGAAAGGTCTTGTATATGTTTAATTCGTGTGTACTTTGCACTTGTTGTTGCTGTTGCAAATGGTGCCTTTTTTTCCTACAGTTATTTTGAGATATAATTTAGATGCAATAAAATGCTCCCACTTTAAGTGTACAATTCAGTGGTTTTTGGCAAATGTGTACAGTCATGCACATGGTATCTTTTTTGAATTATGTTTCTTAACAGTCTGTTGCTGGTATATGGAAACACACATTGCTTTTGTGTTTTAATCCGCTGGATAGTCATCTTGCATAACTTGCTTGTAATTCTAGCAATTTGTACTCAGATTCTTTTGGATTTTTCTATAAATAATTATATCACCTGCAAATAATGATTGCATTTTTGCTTCCCTCTCATTCTTTATACTTTCAAATATAATCATACTTTTTTCTTTTCGTTTTATTGTGCTGGCTAGTGCCTCTAGTGCAATATTGTATAGAAGTGGTTTGATAGGCATTCTTGCATTATTAGTAATACCAAAGCTAGTGCTTTCAGCATTCATTTTAGTATGTTCTTTGATGTAGGTTTTTTGTAGAAGCTGTTTATCAGATAAAAGCGGTTCCCTTTTATTCCTATTTTGCTAAGAGTGCTTTCTTTTTGTCATGAAAGATGTCAAATTTTATCAAAGACTTTCTGTATTAATATGATAGCCTGAGTTTCTTTATTCTATTAATATAGTGAATTACATTAATTTTTTAAAAGAACCCTGCATTCCTGGATTAAACATAAGTTGACCCTCCTTTTAATACACTGCTAGATTTCACTTACTAATATTTTGTTTAGATTTTTTCCTATGTTTATGAGTTAAGTTGTCCTGTTATTTCTCTTGATTTTTTGGTTTTGTTTTTAGGATAAAATGTGGCCAGTTTGTTATCTTAGAAAGTCGAGGAGCATTCTCTTTTTTTATTTTTTTGGAAGAGCTTGTTTAAGATTTGAATTATTTCCTCCTTGTTTTTGGTAAAACTCACCAGTGAAGCTATCTGTGCTTAAACCCTTCTTTGTGGAAAGATTTTTTTAACAGTTAATTCCACTTTAAAAAGCAGTTGTAAGACTATTTTCATTTTGTATTCCTTTATGAGTCATTTTGGAACATTTTATAGATGTAGGGATTTATCAATTCCATCTAAATTTTTAAAGTTATTGGCACAAAGTTTAGAATATTTTATCAACAATATTTGTGCTAATATCTTTTTTATCCCTACTCTCACATATTTATTTTTTTTCCTTGAAAAATCTTGCCATAAGTTTATCCAATCTGGTAGGCTTCCAGAAGACCATGTTTTGGTTTTTATTATTCTTTTGTTATATGTATTATACTTAATTTTTTTCATTTATTTGGTATCTTTATTATTTCTTTTGTTAAAGCTTGTTTGGGCTTATTTTGCTTCTCTTTTCCTAACTTATTTTAAGGTATGGTTCTCTTACTCCTGGGCTTCCCTGGGGGCTCCGATGGTAAGGAACCTGCCTGCAGTGCAGGAGACCCGGGTTCCATCCCTGTTTCAGGAAGATCCCCTGGAGACGGGAATGGCCACCCACTCCAGTATTCTTGCCTGGAGAATTCCAAGGACAGAGAAGCCTGGTAGGCTACAGGTCATAGGGTCATAAAGAGTCGGATACAACTGAGTGGCTAACACACTAGCTTACTCATTTCAAGTCCTCCCCCCTTCCCCAATGTAAGCATTTAAGACTATACATTTCTCTTAACACTCCCTGAGTAATGTCCAAATTTTGTTATGTAATTTTTTATTGTTTAGTTATAAATATTTTCTAAGTTGTTAGGATTTCTTCTTTGAGAAGTATAATGAATGTCTTAATTTCCAAATATATGAGGGTTTTCTAGTTGCCTTTTTGTTATTAATTTCTAACTTAATCTCATTTTGGTCTGAAAAATCTTTATTATTCAGTTCTGTCAAATTGTTGAGATATATTTATTTAGTGTAAGATCAAATTGTTATTATGTTCCAAGTTATAAGTATGTATATATCCCCTCTTTCTCAGATTTCTCTCCCATCTAGGTCACTGCAGAGCTCAAATCATCCCATCCCCTGTGAACAGCAGTTCTTACTGCTTGCTGAAATTTAAATTTTCCATTCATTTAGCAGATATTTATTGAGGACCTTCCAGGTACTATGCAAGGTGCAAGCAGGAGTCACACAGTACTTTCTTTATATACAAATAAGTTTGAGTGACAGTGAGGAAACCAGTTTTATAACATAAAACTCCTCTTTTCCTGAGGAAAGAGTTACAAGTATACATAACTCAAAAGATGAGAAAACCGTGAGGGGTGGGCTGCTATGCATTTATAATTGTGATCAGGAAAAAGAAAAGGTTGCTGTTTTGCATGAACGTAGGATGAGGGTAGCTCCTGCATTTAAAAGCTTAAAGTCAGTAAAATATTTATTTGGATAAGATCATGATTATTTTAATCATTGTTTTACTGTATTAATTTAGAAGAGTCTTGTTTTGGACGAAGAATAAGACCATTTTCTTGCACTTCAGGAGTCCTTTACACATTGTAGGTATTATTTTCAAAACAGTTAGATTGTTTATATTTCTTTTACTCCTAATCAGTCATCCTGGTTTGAATGAATGCTGTCTTCCAAGGGGATTGAGAGTTGGGAATAGGATCTAAGGGACTGGATGACCAGTATATTTGAGCCTTTCCCTTGGCCACTAATTAAACATTTTGCAGGTAGGTTCACACTTTATAGTTGTTTCTTACATAGCATGCTTATTTGCTCACAATTTTTGAAAAAGAGAGAGGGGGCATGTTAGAATGCATGTATCTCTATTTCTCCTTCTCAGAGTAGAAAATAAAGTGTCTTACTGAAGTTTTAGTTTAATGGTCAAAGTTTTTTCTGTATGTTTTCTGGCTTTCATTTTATATTTAAAATTAATGTTCTCAGTTCAAAATTATAAAAATACCTGTCAATAAATTTCTTATTCCTATATTTCTTTCCTTTTGTGATGTTGCTGCCATGAGATATTTTGCTAGGAATTTAAGTTTATTTTTTTCAAACAGAGAGCCATTTGTTCCACCCCTATTATTTTCCTGTTGACTGTGTTGCAAGTTTAATTGTGCCTTCCTTTTGACAATTGATACTCACCTTGAAATCTCTGAGAAATAACATTTGTATAAATCACACATTATTCCTAATATATAAAGTAATTCTCTAACAGGATGTCTTTCCCTTATGGCTGGTCTTTATCTTGTTGGTAGGTTAAGAAAGGGTTTGGTGAAGAGTAACATTTACAGTGAAGCCTAAAAGATAAATAGAGATTAGGTACATGGAAGGCAGAGGGAGGAGCATTTCCAGCAGAGGGGGAGCAGGAGAACAGCGAGCAAGAGGAAGGCTGCAGAGGTAGGCAAAGGCCCCCTGAGATTTGACACGTTATCCCAGATTGAAAGGTTGTTTTTTTTTTTCATGGACCAGCTGAGAGATGATGGTGGTTTGGATTGTCATGGTGGTAATGGAGATGGAGAAAAGTTTGTAAACATTAAAAAAAAAAAAACTTAGGTTTTACCATTAAATATTGAGAAATAAAATTAAAACTCTAGTGAAAATTTGGAACAGAAATTGAGATTAAGTTTATTTTAATGTTAATTGCATATGTTTTATTGTTGGCATAGGATAGAGATTCTCACATGATCACAAGTTTGAGATTGAAGATTGGATATTTATTGAGCACCCAGTGTTCCGAGCTCTTTGTTCACCTCTTTCATGTACTTTACTTCATTTAACCCTCACAGCAACCTTTGCAGTACATATGGCACTAACCTGTTACATATAAGTAAACAGAGTCAGGGAGGTTGTGTGACCTGCCCGACATCACACAATGGCCAAGTGCTGGAGTTGGGACTAAAATCTGGGGCTCTGGAACTCCTTGCCTCCTCTTCTTTCCTAGTTTTCTAACATGCTGACCTAGTAAGAAATTGTTACTGTAGAAACATGGTAATCGACCCATTATTTGAACCCGGTGGTTAGGTTTAGAATCAAGAAAGAACGTTGAGTAGCTGTAACTAGGTTGGCTGGAAAATAGAAGGGAGGCAGTGCAATGTGACAGAAGGAAAACTACACCAAAACTCAAGAGACATCGGGTTACTTTTCTGTAAACTGGTGATAACAAAACTCATCTTAATTATCTCAGGATATTGTTCAAGGATAATGTGTCTGAAAGTGCTTCCAAGAGGTTCAGTTCAGTTCAGTCGCTCAGTCATGTCTAACTCTTTGCAACCCCATGAATCGCAGCACGCCAGGCCTCCCTGTCCATCACCATCTCCAGGAGTTCACTCAGACCCACATCCATCGAGTCAGTGATGCCATCCAGCCATCTCATCCTCTGTCGTCCCCTTCTCCTCTGCCTCCAATCCCTCCCAGCATCAGAGTCTTTTCCAGCTAGTCAGCTCTTCGCATGAGGTGGACAAAGGATTGGAGTTTCAGCTTCAGCATCAGTCCTTCCAAAGAACACCCAGGACTGATCTCCTTCAGGATGGACTGGTGGATCTCCTTGCAGTCCAAGGGACTCTCAAGAGTCTTCTCCAACACCACAGTTCAAAAGCATCAATTCTTCGGCTCTCAGCCTTCTTCACAGTCCAACTCTCACATCCATACATGACTACTGGAAAAATCATAGCCTTGATTAGATGGACCTTTGTTGGCAAAGTAATGTCTCTGCTTTTGAATATACTATCTAGGTTGGTCATAACTTCCCTTCCAAGGAGTAAGCGTCTTTTAATTTCATGGCTGCAATCACCATCTGCAGTGATTTTGGAGCCCAAAAAAATAAAGTCTAACACTGTTTCTACTGTTTCCCCATCAATTTCCCATGAAGTGTTGGGACCAGATGCCATGATCTTCGTTTTCTGAATGTTGAACTTTAAGCCAACTTTTTCATTCTCCTCTTTCACTTCATCAAGAGGCTTTTTAGTTCCTCTTCACTTTCTGCCATAAGGGTGGTGTCATCTGCATATCTGAGGTTATTGATATTTCTCCCGGCAGTCTTGATTCCAGCTTGTGCTTCTTCCAGTCCAGCGTTTCTCATGATGTACTCTGCATATAAGTTAGATAAGCAGGGTGACAATATACAGCCTTGATGTACTCCTTTTCCTATTTGGAACCAGTCTGTTGTTCCATGTCCAGTTCAAACTGTTGCTTCCTGACCTGCATACAGATTTCTCAAGAGGCAGGTCAGGTTGTCTGGTATTCCCATCCCTTTCAGAATTTTCCACAGTTTATTGTGATCCACACAGTCAAAGGCTTTGGCATAGTCAATAAAGCAAAAATAGATGTTTTTCTGGAACTATCTTGCTTTTTCGATGATCCAGCGGATGTTGACAATTTGATCTCTGGTTCCTCTAAGAGGTTAGGATGCTGTAAATACTGTATTCTAAACTTTCAGAATAAAGTAGGTCTTGTTATAGAAATGTACATTCCACAAAGCCTGGAGCAGTCGTCTTTGTTTTCACTGAGTTCTCAGTGCCTAAAATAGTGCCTGGAACATGGTAGGCGTTTAAAATACATTGAATTCCTGTGTGACATTAAACATCTACGCCTTGCCCCTTCTGTTTGTTTTTCCTTCAGTAAATAGCATAGGTCACATACCTGCAGTTCCCAAGACTTCCACTAGATGTCAGGCATATTTCCTCCATGGGGCCATTGTATTTCTTTTCTGGCGAGTTGAGAATATTAAGTAAACAATATTTTTCAAATAAATCTCAAACAAACAATTTATTTATCATTAGCACAGTAGCAAGTTTCCTTCTAAGTCTTTGAGAGAAATTAGTTGTTTCTTTTGGTCAGAACATTTTTGTGAAACTTCTAGTCCTTGATGTCTCATAAACTTTGTGCTAGCCTAATTCAAGCAGTTGGCTGATGCTTAGCATCTAATTATCTAACCACATAATTCTTATATCTAATTTCTTTAATTAGTAGTTCATCACCATTACATTTGAGTTTGTGGTTATTTGTTTCTGAGAGAAAGCAAGACTTCTGATGTTGGCTTGGTAGGTTTGTTCTAAATTCCAGCAGGGAAGGGCAGGACTGGTGTCCCACTGGATAACCTGTGACTAATCTGTTGTCTTAAACAGCAGTCTGCAGACTACAGCCCACAGGCTAAATCTAGCCTGTCATCTGTTTTTTTATGGCCCATGCTTTTTTAAGAATTTTTAAAAAATATTTTTGAATGAATATTGAAGAGAAATAAAAAGAAGAATATTTTGTGAAAGTTATATGAAATTCAAATTTCAGTGTCCATAAATAAACTTTTATTGGGACACAGCCATGCTAATTCATTTTGTTGTTGTTGTTTAGTCGTTAAATCATGTCCAACTGTTTTCAACCCCATGAACTGTAGCCCTCCAGGCTCCTCTGTCCATACATTTCCCAAGCAAGAATACTGGAGTGGGCTGCCATTTCCTTCTCCAAGGGATCCTCCTGACCCAGGGGTCGAACCCATGTCTCCTGCGCCTTCTGGATTGGCAGGCAGATTCTCTATACTGAGCCACCAGGGAAGCCCACTAATTAATTCATTTACGAATCGTCTATGGCTGCTTTCAGGCTACAGTGACAAAACTGAGTCTCTGTGACTGAAATCGGATGACCCTCAAGCCTAACAATACCTTTTATCTGGCTCTGCACAGAAAAAAATTGCCAACTGCTACTCTTAAAGAAGAGTTGATAAAAACTGCAAATTTAGGGCAGTTTGTGCTTCTTGTTTTTCTTTTTTTCTGCAGGCTCATTATATTCTTTGGTTTGATGGTCCAGGTTTTTTTTTCCCACCCAAGTGTAAAGGTTAATTTGGTAACGTCTTCTGTTAAAGCATTTGAATAAAGTGTGTTACCTAGAAACCAGTCTACCTTTTTACTGTTTCTTGCTATCTATATATATATAAATATGTAGCAGGTTTAGAACAGCTAAACCAACCAATTTTCTCCACACCCCATGAAAATGAAACTAACCTAGACAATTAAAAAAACTGCTAGATTTTAATTAAAATAACACTTCACTATGGCTCTTAATTCCTATTTTAACCCCTCTTCTGTTTAATAGTGACTTAGACTATCTATACGAACATTACCTTGGTTTAATCAAGCCTGTCCTCTGATGTTTATTTTCTATACATAGTCTGTTCTTATATTGAATCTATCCTTGTATTCATATACCGGTCATAGCTTATTTTTTTGTTGCCATTTTTTGGTTTTTTTTTTGAAGTTTAGACAACTATGCATCAAACATCTGGTGCTTTCAGTGTTTGCAAACATTTTAGTATAATGTGAGAGTTCTGCCAGTTTTGTTCTTATTCTTAGTGACTTTAAGTAGATTAGTACAAATTCACCAGACCAGGGATAATATAAGACTATCTGTAACCCTATGAAAAAAACCAAGTCTAACTTCTTATTTATGTTGTGTAGTTTTAAGCACATATTTCTGACACTTCTTTTACAATGATGGATGAATTTGGAATTGAAATGACTTTTGTGACAGGGGTGCTTCTGGCTAACTGTCCTGTGCCGAACCAAATGCTTCAGTGTTTACAACTTTTTTTAATGAGCCAAATTTGGTTTTTTTCAATGAGAGTTATTAACTGCCTTTGCTATATTCCAAAATAAGCTGTAGAATTTATGATATTGATAAATTGATCTAGATTGAAATCACTTTCTTCCACAAGTATTTGCTGAATGTGAATTGTGAGTGGTGCTCTGTGCTTGGTGCTGGGAGAGTCTTATTTGAGGAAAAGCATCCTGGCAAGAGGATGCTTTATAGATTCCTAGGTGAATCTGATGTTCTGTTCACTTGAATATCATCAGATCATTCTGGGTATCTTCGTCTCCTGAGGCTGAACCTATTTGGGAGGTTATAATTTTGAGCCGTTTCCAACATGCAAGTCTTATATTTTGGCTCTTAGATCATAGTTCATCTGGTATTAATTGTCTTGCATTTTGCTGTAATGGTTTGGAAAAAAATCTAGGCATGGTGATGTAATCTGCTCCAAAGTGGGCCATCAGACACCTAAAATTTCAGGTCTCTCTACTTTGACCTTTTCAGAAAAGAAAAAGCTGGGTTTTATTCGATTTAGATAGCCTAGAATGTGAAGGCGCCTATGGTTCTCAGGTCACAGCTCATCTGACACTAATTCTGTCTTGCATTTTGCTGGGATGAGTTTGAAAGCCAAGCAGCTGAGGAACACCAGATTCTCTCTGCCCCTTGAGCTTCGCTCATTTCTGGTTTTGGTGTTGTCTGTTTGGCTCCATTTCAGGCTAAATGTCCCAGGTTATCTTTCTCTTCTGGGCTTTGGGTCGCTGGCCCTGGAAGTATCTCTCTTCAGAGAAGAAATAGGCAGCACAGAGAGCATTGGTACCAAGGGTCACGTGTCATGTAAGTTAGTCCCGGAAATAGGATAAAGTGTTTGCCTGAGCCTCAGTGTGTGTGTGTGTGTGTGTGTGTTTTGGGGACGGAAGGTCTTGCATATACTCACAAACCCACACATGTGAGTATATATGTGTACTTCCTGTGTGTGTGTGATAGACAGGCATGGTCACATGAATAGCAAATGTGGCGATTGACTATGATGCAGTAAGGAGAAATAGCTTTATTTAATACAACAATACTCAAGGTTTAATCCTACGAGGATAATCACTTATAAGTGGTTGTGACTTTGACCTGCTCAGTTTCACCCATCCCTTGGGATTTTTCTCACTCTGTTTACCACTGTACTGCCATAAAATCCTCTGTTTTTAAACTCTAACATTGCCCAAGTACAATCCATCAGTTTTCTTTTTTTCATTATGGTAAAATATAGGTGACATAAAATTTACCATCTTAACCACTTTTCAGTGCATGACTCAGTACTGTTAACTACATTTACATTATTGTGAAGCAGATCTCCAGAACTTTCTCGACTTGCAAATCTGAAACAACATATCCATTAAACATCAACTCCTCTTTCATCAAGAGCCTCTGGTTCCTGTGAATCTGAGTACCTTAGATATCTGGGTACCTCATAGAAGTAGAATCATACACCATCTGCCTTTATGTGACTGTCTTATTTCATATAGCGTGACGTCCTCATGGTTCATCCATGTTGTAACATGTGTCAGGATCTCCTTCCTTTTTAAGGCTGAATACTGTTCCATTGTGCGTATATACCAAATTTTGTTTGTTCATTCCTTTGCCAACAGATATTTGGGTTTCTTCTACCTTTTGGCTGTTCTGATTAACGCCATGAAGATGGGTGTATAAATATGTCTTTGAGACCCTGCTTTCAGTTCTTTGGGTTATATATCCAGAGGTGGGATTGCTAGATGATATGGTAATTCTGTGTTTAATTTTTGAGGAATCTGTCCATACTGTTTTCCATAGTAGCTGCACCATTTTACAATCCCGTGAGCAAAGTATGAGGGTTCCAATTTCTCCACATCCTCATCCACACTGCTTATTTTTGGGGGTAGTTTTTTTTTTTTTTAAGTTAGCCTAATGGGTATGAGGTAATAGAATATTGTGGTTTTGATTTGATTTTTTTTTAACAATTTTATTGAGGTATAATTTACATGTCATGAAAGTCACCCACTGTGACAGTTAAATGATTTTTAGTAAATGAATAGAGTTTTGCACCCAACACCACCATCCAGTTTTAGAACATTTTCATAATCTGAAAAAGTTTCCTTACACCCGTTTGTAGTCAATCCCAGCTGCCACCTGTAGCCCCAAGGTAGCCACTGATATACTTCCTGTTTATACAGTTTTGCCTTTTCTAGAAATTTTATATGAACAGAATCATGTGTAGTTTTCTATCTGTGGTTTCTTTCACTTAACATAATATTTTTGAGGCTTATCAATATTGTAGCAAGTATCAGTGTTTACACATTTTCAGTATAAACTGAAATACTCCATTATATTATGAATATACCACGTTTCATTTATCCTTTCACCTGTTGATGGATGCTTGGCTCATTTACAGTTTTTGACTCTTATGAATAATCCCGCTCTGAACATCTGTGTCTTTGTGTGGACATATGTTTTCATATGTCTCTTGGGTAGATACCTAGGAGTACAATGGCTGGGTCATGCAGGGTAAGCATATGTTTAACATTTTAAGAAACTGCTGAACTGTTTTTGAAAGTGACTGTACCTGTTACAGTCCCACCAGCATATCTGAGAGCTCCAGTGTCTCCACAGTCTTACCAGTGCACTGGGTAGATTGTCAATCTTTTGAATTTATAGCCATCCTAGGCAGTGAGTTGTGGTACCTTATTGTGGTTTTAATTTGCATTTCCCCAATGACTAATGATGTTGAACACCTTTTCATGTACTAATAAACTGTTCATATATTTTCTTTCTATAATTATCTATTTATATCTTTCACCATTTAAAAGGATTATTTAAATAATCTTTTTTTAGGGTAGTTTTAGATTTACAGAAATGTAGCTAAGGTAGGACGAGTTACCATATACCCTGGGCACAATTCCTGTTAGCATTTTACAAATGAACCAATATATATTATTATTATTATTATTAATTGAATTCCATGCTTTATTGGGATTTCATTAGTCTTTTTTTTCCTAGTGACCTTTTTCTGTTCCCGGTTTCCATCCAGGGTACCATTACATTTATTCCCCATGCCTCCTTAGGCTCCTCCGGTCTGTGACAGTTTCTCTCACTCATTTAATAACTGGTTGGTTTGTTGTCTTCTTAGGAGTTTTCAGAGTTCCTTGGAGAAGGAACTGGCAAACCACTCCAGTACTCTTGCCTGGAAAATCCCATGGATGGAGGAGCCTGGGAGGCTGCAGTCCATGGGATCGCAAAGAGTCGGGCACGACTGAGCGACTTCACTGGCACTGTAGCTTACTCATTATTCAAACTGTCCCCAGCAAATAAGTGTAACTTGAGTTAAAATAGATAAATAACCAGAGTTCCTTATATATACTGGACACAAGTTCTCTGTCAGATATGTAATCTGCAGGTAATTTTTTCCAGTCTGTCTTATCTTTTCATTTCCTTAACAATCTTTTGAAAAGCAAACATTTTCATTTTAAAGGAGGTCACTTTATCAATTTTTTTCTTTTATGGATTATTCTTCTGTCATATCTAGGAAACCTTTGCCTAACCCAGGAACACAATGATTTTCTCATATGTTTTCATCTAGAAGTTTTATAGTTTCAGTTCAGTTCAGCTCAGTTGCTCAGTCATGTCCCACTCCTTGTGACCCCATGAATCACAACACGCCAGGCCTCCCTGTCCATCACCAGCTCCCGGAGTTCACTCAAACTCATGTCCATCGAGTTGGTGATGCCATCCAGCCATCTCATCCTCTGTCGTCCCCTTCTCCTCCTGCCCCCAATCCCTTCTAGCATCAGGGTCTTTTCAGATGAGTCAACTTTTCACATGAGGTGGCCAAAGTATTGGAGTTTCAGCTTTAGCATCAGGCCTTCCAAAGAACACCCAGGAGTGATCTCCTTTAGGATGGACCGTTGGACCTCCTTGCAGTCCAAGGGACTCTCAAGAGTCTTCTCCAACACCACAGTTCAAAAGCATCCATTCTTCGGTGCCCAGCTTTCTTCACAGTCCAACTCTCACATCCATACATGACCACTGGAAAAACCATAGCCTTGACTAGGTGGACCTTTGTTGGCAAAGTAATGTCTCTGCAATTGTAGATCCTTTTAAATTTCAGGATACAGCTGTCATTTTTAACCAAAAATCCTGCTGAGATTTTGTTTGGGAGTCCATTAAATCTGTCGATCGGTTTTCTTCCTCTGTTTCCCTTCTCCCCACACTCACCCCTCTCTCCCTAGACCTTTTATTTGTTGGCTGGTAGGTTTTGTGTTTTTTTTTGTTGTTGTTGTTCTCTTCTGTGTTTGCTTTTGAGTGGCTAATCTTGTCCAGAACACACTTACTTTATGTGTTTAACAAATCCTTAACAGTGCCCACAACCATAGGTATGGTCCCTTTGGTTCAGTTCACTTTCACCTCCTGATTTAATGCTAATGTTAATGAAAAATCCTTTTGAGATTGTTTTTTTAAGATATGAGTTTTTTGTATAAATGTTTAGTGCAAATCACCTGTTTCTGAAAGGGTGTTAGATGTTTGTAAATAAAATTCAGAACTCTAAGAATCTATGAGTTGGTTTCTGATTATATCTGTTCTATAATGTGGGCTTCCCTTGTGGCTCAGCTGGTAAAGAATCCACCTACAATGCAGGAGACCTGGGTTTGATCCCTGGGTTGGGAAGATCCCCTGGAGAAGGGGAAGGCTACCCACTCCTTTATTGTGGCCTAAAGAATCCCATGGGCTGTATGTGTATAGTCCATGGGGTCACAAAGAGTTGGACATGACTGAGTGACTTTCACTTTTACTTTGCATAATGTAACCCAGTTCTTGTTTGTTTGTCCTTGTCTCTTCAGTGACTTCCCATGACACTTAAAAGCCAAAGTCTGTCCAGTGGTCTACAAGGTCCCATAAGCTCTGGCTTCTGGCAGCCTCCTTGACTTGATTTCCAACCACTTTCCCGTTGGGCTCTGTACTTTCTTCTTACTCGGGTTTTGTTGTTCCTTGAAAATGCCACGTATGAGCCTGCCGTACTTTGCAGCTGCTGTCTTGTTTGCCCAGAATGCTCCTCGTCCTGATGTTCACACGTCTCATTCCTTTACTTAATTCAGATCTCTCCTTAGATGTGAGCTCCTCAGAGAGACTCATCCTGACTGTCTCTACAGTAGCACCACCATCACTCTCTCCCGTGGCCTCGTTCTGGTTTCCTCGTGACACTGTTATGTGACGTTATACATTTTTGTATTTGTTTATAATCTATACTCCATTAGATGGTAAGCCCTTTGAAAACAAAAGCTTTATTTTGTTTCCTGCCATATCTAAGGGTATAGAATGGGCCTGGCAAATAGCAGACCTTAAGTAGATAATTGTGGAATGAACAAATGCATGTGTATAAGCTCACAACTTACTAATAGCAGTGATCTCATGAAGCATTCAGGCTATACAAAAAATTATATCAGTATGTGAGGATGAGGCAGGTCTTTTTCTTGTGTTTTTAACGGAGCTAGAGCTAATAATATCAACATTTTGGGGTTGGAATCCATGATCCTCCAATTCATTATGATTACTAAGAGATCCTTGAAAAGTAATAATTCTTATTAATACTGGGGAAATCTGCTTTTCTTTGAGATTCATGTCTCCCCTAGCTAAACCTGGGGTACACTTGTAGCATAATTTCTTGCAGAGTTTGAGCCTCAGAAGTTTATTTCCCTGAGTTGAATTTCTTAATAGAATGTATATACTGTGATCTGCTTGCAGTTTAGGATAATTTGAATGTTTCTTAGGTCCTTTATAGGTCTTGTCCACTTTTGACTACTGCCTGTGTTTAGCACCTATTAAATTAGCCCTTTACCATTCTCCGTAAACCTCAACTCTGTGTACAGTTGATAAATCAATCTTCTCAAATATGCCTTTGTCATATTTCTTCCGTATTTTAAAATCTACGAAACTCCACTGCCTATAGATTTAAGGCGGCACTCCTCAAGCTGGAATTCAAGGCTCTGTGTAATCGGGACCCACCTTACTTTTGAATCTTATCTTCTACTGCTGAATTATGCAGGATAAAACCTCCACCTTGGCCAGGCCTCCTTCCCAAGCCACAAGGGAAGTAGGCCTCTTTCCTACTGTTTAAAATTTTTATCTCTTCCCATATCTCTGAGCTGGCTCAGGATGTCCTAGCCCAATAACCCCTTTTCCTGAATGCCCTTCTTGCCCCTTCCAAACTTTCCACACTTTGTATATCTATGGGCCAAACTTGAATTCTGCTCCATTCATGAAACCTTTGAACCACAGAGGCAGCTAACTCATATGAATCTCTTCTTTCCTTACTTAAATCTTTTTTCTTTTAACATGATCTTTTATTGAGGTATAGTTGATTCACAATATTAGTTCCAGGTATATGACATGGTAATAGTTTAGTCACTTAAGTTGTGTCTGTCTCTTTGTGACCCTCTGGACCGTGGCCCACCAGGCTCCTCTGTCCATGGGATTTCCCAGGCAAGAATACTGGAGTGGGTTGCCATTTCCTTCTCCAGGCTTAATTAGGGTCTTTTAGCTCTTGTTTTTTGTGTGTGTAATTTTGTTTTGCTTCTTTGTTTTCTATCTTTTGGGCTATCTTAGTTTCCCAACCAAGTGTTGAACCCGTGCATTGGAATCACAGAGTCTTAACCACTGGACCTCCAGGAAATTTCCAGCTTTTGTCATTTTATTAGTCATTTGGGCACATGGTAAAGTGCTCTCTCCTTTAAAGATTTCTTGAGTATGAATTGAACCTGGATTTCTTGAAGATCATAAACACCTCCTTTACACCATCAACTTCTTAAGGTCTAGGATTGTATACCCTTAGTACCTGGCATACTCCAGTGTTGGGGGCACTGACTCTACTGATGTGTTGTGCTTTTGGAGTACAGGGCCCAGTTGTAAATTAAAATTAAATTAGGTTAAATTTGAGAAGTTTCTTGTCTGTCTCTGATTCAGAATCACATTGTCAGACCTTACTTGTTTATCTGACATGACTTTGATAAGATCTTACTGAAACTTTGGAAGGCAATTAAAGTTTACTCAGATTGTAAAAATCTATAATTTTTTATTAGCTTTTGGAGACAGGTTCTTATTTTACCACTTAAAATAATCTTAGAGATCAAGATAAGGTTAAAGACATGTTCTCTTTGGTTAAAAGGACCTTTCTTTTAACCCTCATCAAAATGTCTACAAACAATAAATGCTGCAGAGAGGGTGGAGAAGAGGAACGCGCTTACACTGTTGGTGGAATGTAAATTGATACAGCCACTATGGAAGACAGTATGGAGATTCCTTAAAATACTAGGAATAAAACCACCATGTGACCCAGCAATCCCACTCCTAGGCATATACCTTGAAAGAAAAAGGAAAGTGAAGTCGCCCAGTCGTGTCCAACTCTTTGTGACCCCATGGACTAGTAGCCTACCAGGCTCCTCCCTCCATGGGATTCTCCAGGCAAGAGTACTGGAGTGAGTTGCCATTTCCTTCTCCAGGGGATCTTCCCAACCCAGGGATCGAACCCGGGTCTCCCTCATTCCAGGCAGACGCTTTAACCTCTGAGCCAGCGGGGAAGCCCTTGAGGAAACCAAAATTGAAAGAGAAACATGTACATCAACAGATGAATGGATAAAGAAGTTGTGGTACATATACACAATGGAATATTACTCAGCCATAAAAAGGAATGCATTTGAATCAGTTCTAATGAGGTAATGAACCTAGAACCTATTATAGAGAGTGAAGTGAGTCAGAAAGAGAAAGATAAATACCGTATTTTATATGCATATATACGGAATCTAGAAAAATGGTACTAAAGAATTTATTTACAGGGTAGCAGTGGAGAAACAGACATAGAGAATAGACTTATGGACATGGGGAGGGGGAGGAGAGGGTGAGATGTATGGAAAGAGTAACGTGGAAACTTACATTACCATATGTAAAATAGATAGCCAACGGGGATTTGCTGTATGGCTCAGGGAACTCAAACAGAGGCTCTGTATCAACCTAGAGGGGTGGGATGGGGAGGGAGATGGGAGGGAGTTTCAAAAGGGAGAGGATATATGAATACCTATGGCTGATTCATATTCAAAAAGGGGGGAATGTATGTATACCTATGGCTGTTTCACAGAGAAGGCAATGGCAACCCATTCCAGTACTCTTGCCTGGCAAATCCCATGGACGGAGGAGCCTAGTAGGCTGCAGTCCATGGGGTTGCTAAGAGTCGGACACGACTGAGCGACTTCACTTTCACTTTTCACTTTCATGCATTGGAGAAGGACATGGCAACCCACTCCAGTGTTCTTGCCTGGAGAATTCCAGGGACGGGGGAGCCTGGTGGGCTGCCGTCTATGGGGTTACACAGAGTTGGACACAACTGAAGTGACTTAGCAGCAGCAGCAGCATGGCTGATTCATGTTGAGGTTTGACAGAGAACAGCAAAATTCTGTAAAGGAATTACCCTTCAATAAAAAATAAATAAACGTAAAAAAAAGAAAAAAAGAATGAGAGAGGTGGCCTCATTACAGATTCTACATAATTAAAAGATATCCATAATATTTCCTTCATCACTATATAAAGAAATTCAACAGCTTAGATGCAGTGGAAAAATTTTCTGAAGACAAAAACTACCAAATTTCATTCAACCTTCATAACCCCGTATGTTTTATAGAATTGATCATTAACAAACCATCCTTCAAAGAAAACTCCAGGTCTGTATCACTTCACTGGTGAATTATACCAAAGTTTTAAGAAGAAACACCAGCTCTACACAAATTCTTAGAAATGAAAAAGAGAGACTACTTCTCAACTCATTGAGATCATCACTGCCTGATTCTATAACTAGACAAAAATATTACAGGAAAAGAAAACCACTGTCTATATGTCATTATTACATATTTAAGTCCTGAGCACAATTTTAATGAAGCAAATGCAGTCATAGATAAATACAACATGATCAAGTGGAGTTTATCTAGGACTGCCAGCTGATTTAATCTTCAAAGAGCAATCAATATAATTCAGATTAATATCATTTAAAATTATATAATCATTTCAGGAAGTGAAGAAAAAGCACTGGAGAAAATCCATCATTCATTCCTGATAAGAATTTTCTGAAAATGAAGAATAAAAGAAAACATCTTCACCATGAATGACTTCTAGGAAAGACCTACGATAACGTTGTCCTTAATGGCAATGTCTGAATGGCAAATGTCTGAATGCTTTGATCATTGATATAAAAAATAAGACAGATGTGTCTACACTTACCACTTAAACATTGTACTCAATGTTCTTGCTTCCAGGACAGTACAGCAAAATATAAAGCAAAAAAAAGTAAAAAAAAAAAAAAAACTGTTCTTTTTTTGTCTCACTGATTTTTTCTTTTTAGATAATTTAATGGGATCATTTTAAGGGTAAAATTGAATACATTGTCTCCAAACCTGAATTTAAGAAAATATTCTGTTAATTTGTATTGAAGATTCTTTGTCATTGGTTTTTCACTTTTTTAGTAGAATTCTTTTTGGAATGTAAGTGACTTCTTTATTCTCTTTAGCCATTTCTTCCAAGCTGTCACCACCTCATGTTTAATTTTGTATAAGCCCAGCTGTTATTTTTCACTCATTTCCTGTGTCCAGTTTATTACAAGAAATACATCTTGTTAAGAGCTTCTCCATAGATTATTTTGAAATGAATATTTAGTGTCTTCATTTTGAGAAACTGATTAAACTACCATTGATGTTATCTGTCTGAACTCAGTCTTTAAATCTAGAACTGATAGAACATGTAGGGATACAATTGTTGCTGACACATTGGATGTGGGGTATAAGAGGAAGAGAGAAGTCAATTTGGCCTGAATGATTGGAGGGCTGGACATGGGGATACCTATAGGTGAACAAGTTTGAATAGAATGAGAGCTCCATTTGGACGTGTTGAGGTTTCTGTGACACCAAATAAGGATGTCAGATTGGCAGTTTATCTAAGTCTTGAGGACATTCATGAGTTTGTTGGTTGTTTTTTGTTTGTTTGTTTTTTAATATCTTTTCCTTCCCTCCCTCCCTCCCTTCCCACTCTCCCTTCTTTCCAATAGAGAAGAAAAAACATGTAAGGGTCAAACCCTGTTACAAGTTTCTTACTTCTTTAGATGATTCAGTTAATTGATTTTTAAAAAATTCTTTAAAAAAACATTTCCAAGTACATGAGACTTTGGGGAATATATTTTGATGCTTTCTGATATTATCGAGTTTTGGTCAGAGGTGGTATCCTGTATGATATTGATCCTCAGGTAGAGTTATTTCATGTAGACATCTGAATAGTTTTTCTAAACATCCTCTGTGTGCTTAAAAAAGATTCTAAGGTTAGTACTGAGTGCCGTGCTCCCCCATATTCCCATTAGATCAAGCTTATTAATTATGTGTGTAGAAAAGATTAAATTTAATTTAAAAGTAAAAATGTACTAAGTGGTGATTATAGATGAAATGCCAGCTGGCTTAATATTATGGGAGAAGCTTGTACATTTTCCATTGAGAACATTAGACACAGAGAAGTTATTTATAAACACTTGGGACAGAATGACCGTGATGTATTCTGGAGTATTTGTGTGATGACTCAGAGAACCTTTACTGATGATGAAAACACTGATGTCAGAGATGTATTTAAAGAGTTTGGATGAAATTGAGTCATCAAAATGAAGCAAAGTTATATTTGTAATTTATTGTGATCTTAAAATGTTAAAAGTGGCAGTGGAAGAGGGCGAGAAATAGGAAAGTAGGAGAAGCCGCAGTAAGCTTTTGATATTTTTCTCTTTTAAAAACAGGAAAAGCAATCCCATATGTAAGGTGATCTTTTTCCAAGGAGGATCTCCAAAACTAGCTTGAACATGCAAACCTTTAAATGGATCAAGTCAGATGTCTTGTTGCTCTGGGTGCCCTGCAGTAAGTTACAAGTGAAAAAGTACTGGTGGGTCCAAAAACTTAACATCTTTGAAATGAAAAATACTCTCGACCCCTTATAACACATCATCAAAGTTACTTTCAGCTCCCTGTCTAAAATAACATCCTTTAGCTTCCTGTGACTACATATATTCGTCATTTTCCCCAACATTTGTATGGGAACAGAGGAGAAAGGCTTCCCTGGTGGCTCAGATGGTAAAGTGTCTGTCTGCAATGCAGGAGACCTGGGTTCGATCCCTGGGTTGGGAAGATCCTCTGGAGAAGGAAATGGCAGCTCCCTCCAGTACTTTTGCCTGGAAAATCCCATGGATGGAGGAGCCTGGTAGGCTACAGTCCATGGAGTCGCAAAGAATCTGACATGACTGAGCAACTTCCCTTTCACTTTGACTTTCAGAGAAGAAACAGTGAAGACCTTGAGTAGAGAAACTGTAAGAGTACCATTATCAACTGTACTTCTCCTTTAGGGATTCTAGCAAACCATGCACACAGAAGTGTGGGATGTGAAGTGGAGCTCATGGTGTTGACAGAGATACCAGTTAGAAAGCTGCCTAAGAAACCTTCATGGTCTGTTGTTTAATCCTTACAGAGTGTTTAAACCTAGAAACTTTTTCGAAACCAGTAATGTCAGATATTTCTGTGTAATTGGAGAGAGTAATGGATAATTTATCCATATCTCTGAACCTTCAAACATAAACTAATCTACTTTGAAAAAGGTTTGTAGTAAGTTTGAAATTCGCAAGTATGTATCCTGCAACTTTTGTTCTTTTGGAAGACTATTTTGGCTATTCTTTCTTGTGTTTCTGTGTGAACCCGTGTGTGCACACGCTCGTACTCAGTTGTGTTCGACTCTTTGTGACCCATGGACTGTAGCCCCCCAGGCTCCTCTGTCCATGGAATTTTCTCAGTCAAGAACACTGGAGCGAGTTGCCATTTCCTTCTGCGAGGGATCTTCTTGACCCAGAGATCAAACCTGCATCTCTTGCCTCTTCTGCTTTGGCAGGCAGGTTCTTTACCAGCTGAGCCACAACTTGTCCATTTCTACAAAAAAGAGAGCTGTGGTTTTGATAGGGATTGTGTTGACTCTGTCAATCAGTTTGGGTAAAAGTACTATCTTCACAGCGTTAAGTCTTCCAGTCTAGGAACTTGGAATGTTTTTCCATCTTCTTTAATTTCTTTCAGTGATGTTTTATAGTTTTCAATGTATAGGTTTTGCATTTCTTTGATTAAATTTATTCCTGAGTATTTTATTCTTTTGCAAGCTATTATTAGTGAAATTCTTTTCTTGGTTTCATTTTCAGATTGTTCACTGCTAGTATATAGAAATAGAACTGACTTTTTATATTGACTTTCCTTAGAGCTGGTTTATTAGCTCTAATAGTTGCTTTAGAGAAAGAGAGCTAATAAACCGTCACATCAGCTAAGTTCCATCATCACTTCATGGCAAATAGATGGGAAACAGTGGCTGACTTTACTTTTTGGGCTCCAGAATCACTGCAGATGGTGATTGCAGCCATGAAATTAAAAGATGCTTACACCTTAGAAGGGAGTTATGACCAACCTAGATAGCATATTAAAAAACAGAGACATTACTTTGTCCACAAAGGTCCTTCTAATCAAGGCTATGGTTTTTCCAGTAGTCATGTATGGATGTGAGAGTAGGACTATAAAGAAAGCTGAGCACAGAAGAATTTATGCTTTTGAACTGTGGTGTTGGAGAAGACTCTTGAGAGTCTCTTGGACTGCAAGGAGATCCAACCAGTCCATCCTAAAGGAGATCAGTCCTGGGTGTTCATTGGAAGGACTGATGTTGAAGCTGAAACTCCAATACTTTGGCCACCTGATGTGAAGAGCCAACGCATTTGAAAAGACCCTGATGCTGGGAAAGATTGAGGGCATGAGGAGAAGGGGACAACAGAGGATGAGACAGTTGGATGACATCACCAACTCAGTGGACATGAGTTTGGGTAAACTCCGGGAGTTGGTGATGGACAGGGAGGCCTGGCGTGCTGCGGTTCATGGGGTCACAAAGAGTTGGACACAACTGAGCGACTGAACTGAACTGAACTGAACTGAATAGTGTTTTGGGGGGTAAATTCTTTAAGGTTTTCTATATATGAGATCATGTCATCTGCAAATAGAGATAGTTTTACTTCTTCT
The DNA here is from genome assembly GCF_016772045.2 of Ovis aries. Classification (NCBI taxonomy): domain Eukaryota; kingdom Metazoa; phylum Chordata; class Mammalia; order Artiodactyla; family Bovidae; genus Ovis; species Ovis aries. The sequence continues at coordinate 32,886,464 of NC_056056.1, read as the reverse complement.
TTTACAGTTCAGATCTTTTTATTTCTTTTTCTTGTCTAGTTATTGTGGCACACCTTCACTATTGAATGATAATTGGGTTTAAAATCTAGCCGAGGAATGTTTTCCCTTCATCCTTTGAAGATATCATTCCTCTATTGTCTTGTAACCAGTTTTGATCGCAGTCTGACTCTCCTTGCTTTTTGTTGAATCTCTCATATTTCTCTAGTCACTTTTACAGTTTTTTTTTAAGTGACATGGGTAATCTGAAGTTTCACTGTAATTTACCTGGATAAAACCTTTTTAAAGAAGTTTATTTCTATTTGTTTTACTACTCAGAGAATTCTTACTCTCTAGAGGCTCATGTCTTTCTTTGAGTCTGAAAAATTCTCGGCCATTTTCTGTGTTAGAGACTGTTGCCTCTCCTCCATTCCCTCTGGTCTCTCTGGAACTCAGAGTGCAGACTTTAAAACCGGATTTAGGTCTCATGTTTCTTTCTTCTTTTTTTTTTTAGTGTATTTGTTTTTGGCTGCACTGGGTCTTCGCTGCTGTGCATGGGCTTTTCTAGTTGCAGTGAGCAGGGTCTGCTCTCTAGTTGAGGAGCTGTGGCTTCTCTTGTTGCAGAGCCTGGACTCTAGGGCACCACGGGATCAGTAGTTGCAGCACACAGGCTTAGTTACCCCACAGCATGTGGAATCTTCCCAGACCAGGAAACAAACCGATGTCCCGTACATTGGCAAGTGAATTCTTTACCACTGCACCACCAGAAAAGTTCAGCTCTCGTCTTTCTTGACTTGAAAAAAAAGGTACTGTCAGCCTTTAGCTGTGTTCAGGCTTATGTTCAGCCTATCTGTGCATTTTTTTTTAAATCTCAGTAATTACGATTTTCATTTTTAAAAATGAGGATATTAAACATACTCATTTAAAGACCTTTTTTAGATGCTCTGTTTTGTCTGTTTTTTTTGTGGGGTGTGCAGTGTGTGAGCAGGTTTTGATTAAGTTCCTCCAGCCTCCTCAGAGGTGGCCTGCAGTCCTGTGTGTGGCTGGTGGCAGTTTAGCACAGCCTTGCTCACCACAGTGGCTTCTTGTTTATTTTCTTCCTTGGGTAATGTGTCTTCTTTTTTTTTTTTAGATTTAAGGAAAGTTTCCCTTTTAAAAAAAATTTTGATTCTAGCTATGCATGCATCAATTAACTTTTCTATCTTTAACTCATTTTTCTTTGGTACAGAAGGATGAACTCCCAACATGTGCTCCGTCTACCAATTTGAACCAGAAATCCCTAGGCTACACCTTCAGCTGCTTTATAATTCACTGTCATAGCACTGTCTCCAAAGGTCTCTGTATGGCCTTTTCAGCAGAGACTTTGATACACATTTAATGAGTGGCGTGTGGTTCTTTATTCCCCTGGCAAACTCCCTAATGTATTAGGGCATTTAAAATTACCTTCAGATTCTCTTGGCCCAGAAATTAAATACCAAGGCTGATTTAACAGGCAGAGTTCATCTGATGCATTTAGTACATATGAGAAAGACTCCTGTTTTCCTATACCCAGGTAAATGCCTGAGAACATTATTTACTCATCATTACTCCTCCCACTCAAGAATTTTTACCATCCCAAATCGCCTGTTAACTATCCTTCTTTGACTTCCTTAGCTGGACATCTTTTCCATTTGAATTCAGTTCAGGTGAGCCTTTCACCAATTTGTACTTTTGGATTTAGCTAACACATTGTTTCAAGTAGATTGGAATGAAAAAGAGAATCATAAAATCATAAAAATAAGTTCATTATTGAAAAATGTTGACCACTATGACTTCGCTGGTGCCTCAGACAGTAAAGCATCTGCCTACAATGCAGGAGACCCAGGTTCGATCCGTGGATTGGAAAGATCTCCTGGAGAAAGAAATGGCACCCCACTCCAGTATTCTTGCCTGGAAAACCCCATGGATGGAGGAGCCTGGTGGGCTACAGTCCATGGGGTCGCAAAGAGTCAGATGCGACTGTGCAACTTCACTTTCGCTTTCTTTCTTTCATCCAGTATGTGCCAGTCATATGTTAGGTATGCAGTGTGAACACAGAGGTGGAATAAACCCTGTGAGCCCAGCTCTCAGGAAGTTTACAGCCTCTTGAGTTGAGGCCAGACAAAAAGTAAAGGCTGAAGAGTAATTGCGAACTGCGACAAGGACTCTACAGGATACTATGAGTGAGTACAGAAGAGGCTTCTCTTTTAAATTTTGTAATCAGAAAAGGGGTTTTCAGTTTTTTTAGAACAACACTGAAGGCTTCCCTGGTGGCTCAGTGGTAAAGAATCCACCTGCCAATGCGTTAGACACGGGTTTGACTCCTGACCTGGGAAGATCCCACGTGCCACAGAGCCTGTTCTCTAGAGCCCAGGCACCTAGGTTGTTAGTCTGGCTTTCATGCTGGCTTACTCTGTTTTTAGTGTAAATCCTTGTGTATCTTTTACAGTTTTGTCTTGCTTTTGTTTTATTGTGGCAGAAAAGTTCAGGGCCTGTGTTTGAATGAAGTAGCATATTTGTCCAGAACACCTAGGAAGTTTAGGGAAGTCATGAAAATGAAGATAGGAGACTTGGGCTGTAGTGTCTGGGTAGTGAGTATAGAGAGGAAGATATTTGTCCTAACTTGGGAGACCCGTAGAGGCTTGATGATCTGTGGCCGAATGGTATGAGAGCTATGCTTGGGGAAGTAATTTTAACCATGAGAAATCCAATGAGCAACAGCTTAAAAGTTCTCTGGACACTGATGAACTAATAGGAAAACCTTTACAATATTTGAGTTACACTAACCAAATGCATGCTGAAAGGTGATGATGCCAGTGGAGATGGAGACCAGGAACAGATAGATTTATGAGCTGTTGAGTAGATGAAGTAGAAAAAGAGGCTGCAGGATGACCGTGAGTGTCAGGGACATGCTCATCACGTGAGCGCCCTGCTAGAGGTGTCCCTGACAGCCCACTGTTTAGCCCTTCTCTTTTAGCTGCCCTCTGATGATACGCCTTTATGAAGTAAGGAGCTCTTTGGATCTCAGGGGTAGGTAGACACCGTGGTTCTGCCTTTTTTTTTTTTTTTTTCTTTCTGCTTATGTTTCCATGAACTCCTCTTCAACAAAACAGAACAAAATTAAGCCTTGCTAGTTCTCCCTAGGAAATGGCAACCCACTCCAGTGTTCTTGCCTGGAGAATCCCAGGGACAGGGGAGCCTGGTGGGCTGCCGTCTATGAGGTCACACAGAGTCGGACACGACTGAAGTGGCTTAGCAGCAGTAGTTCTCCCTACCTCCCAATTGCTAGCTACCTTTATCAAGCAGTTGGCAATTAGGAGAGGCCTTAAGAAAAGAGGTAGGGGGGTGCTCCTTAATATCCCCATCAGAATGGAATCGTCGGCTGTGTTAACTAGGTCACTGGTTTGCAGCAGAACTTGGATGCTGTTACAGGAGGGTGTAGTTCATGTTGAAGCATCTAAGGACTGGTGCCTACTCTTGCACTGCATCTGCCTTCCTCTAACAGGCTGTGTTCAGCTGCTTAAAGGACTTGCTGACAGAGTGCAGACATGTGCTCGCCTTCTAATGAATTGTTCTCTTGTACCTGCCTTTTCCCGAAATGCTCTGTGGGATAAACTACCTTGTAGAGAAGATTCTTTGTCATGTGGTTGTTCTGTTTCCTTAGAGACAACAGCAGTGCAATGCATTAGATGCCAGATCCATAGAGAAAGAAGAAGCGTTTGCTACAGAACGTAAAGGTTTGATAGCTTTTCCTTGCCTTTATGTTTTTGCTACTTGAGCTGCTGGGCTGATAATGATTTTGTTTATTTTAGGCAGGATGCTAGAGCCTCTGGAACTTCCCAACCAGTTATTTTAGAGAAGGGAAATCCATTGTATCTTTCCTCACCTGGTTAATTGCAAAAATATGTTAAGAGTCAGCCTTTCTTCCATAATATGTATGTTTCCATTTTTAAAAACAGGTTTCAGTAATGAGCATATGAACGGGTCAGGAAATGAGATTGCATCGTGCATTTCATTGACCTCTCTGTGAACAGTAACTTGTTTAAGTATTTAAGTTGTCTTCTTTTCTCATCTTTCTAGAAATACAGGAGTTGACATCTAAAAAGTACAGCCGACTTCCTCTCTAAGTTTAATGAACAAGGAGAACAAAGAAGGAAAGATTCAGAGATTCATTGTGGAAAGGTTTTTAAATAAAACAGTATTTTTCTGAGGCTTCTCTAGTGGCTCAGATGGTAAAGAATCTGCCTGCAATGCAGTAGACCTGGGTTCGATCCCTGGGTCAGGAAGATCCCTGGAAGAAGGGAATGGCAACCCACTCCAGTATTCTTGCCTGGAGAATTTCATGTACAGAGGAGCCCAGTGGGCTACAGTCTCGATGATTTAATTATCTCATTTCTAACACCTTTTGCCTACTTTTTCAGTATAATCATATTAAGCTAAGCAATTGATTGCTAACTATTGCTTCATGTTACAATTCTATCCTTTCCCAGAGCTAGAACAAGATACTTGGCTTCCTCTGGGCATCTCTCAAGATACCTAGCATGCTGTCTAGTGGTGAAAATTCTGTATAAGAATGTGTTTGTGGTGAACCTTTCTTTCCTGAGAAATACTTCATTCTAAGTCTTACACCACAAATGGCTATGTTGAACTGCCAGATATAGGAATGGAGGCATGTGTGTCTATTGCTAGGTCTTTTTGACATGAATGGATTAGTTGTAGTGTGTTCAGCTTAGAAGTTGATTTTGGAAATTTTAAGTCTTTTCTTTTGGTTAATTAATTGTCAATAACCAATAAAGTAAAATGTACTTCCCTAGAAGTCAGAGAATCCTCACTGTAGATATGTAACATAATATCTATGCTATGCTTATAGTATCATATGGTTTTTGTCTAGTAGTTTTCCCAAAGGAAGTTCCATTGGCTTCTTTAACCTCTTTGCTTTGGCGGATAACCCTGGAACCTAGTGGAGTAAAGGAGACGGTTGGTCTGGTGTGCGTGTACTCAGTTGAAGTGTCTGACTTTGTGAACCTTTGGACAGTAGCCCACCAAGCTCCTCTGTCCATGGGATTTTTTCAGGCAAGAATACCCAAAGGGAGCCAAGAATCTTGTTCTAGCTCTGCCATTTCCTCCTCCAGCGGATCTTCCCGACCCAGGGATTGAACCCACATCTCCTTGTGTTGTAGGTGGATTCTTTATTGCTGAGCCATCAGGGAAGCCCAGTTGGTCTGGTACATAGACATAAATAAAGACCAAAATATCACACTATTTAAGGAGGTAAAAATGATCTGCACTTGTCATAACCATTGTCTCAAGGCAGGGTGCTTTTAGAGAGAGTAACAGAGGGGATTTATTCTTCCCTGAGTGGTGGTCATGTATGGATGTGAGAGTTGGACTGTGAAGAAAGCTGAGCGCCAAAGAATTGATGCTTTTGAACTGTGGTGTTGGAGAAGACTCTTGAGAGTCCCTTGGACTGCAAGGAGATCCAACCAGTCCATTCTGAAGGAGATCAACCCTGGGATTTCTTTGGAAGGAAGGATGCTAAAGCTGAAACTCCAGTACTTTGGCCACCTCATGGGAAGAGTTGACTCATTGGAAAAGACTCTGATGGTGGGAGGGATTGGGGGCAGGAGGAGAAGGGGACGACAGAGGATGAGATGGCTGGATGGCATCACTGACTCGATGGATGTGGGTCTGAGTGAACTCCGGGAGCTGGTGACGGACAGGGAGGCCTGGCGTGCTGCGATTCATGGGGTCGCAGAGTTGGACACGACTGAGCGACTGAACTGACTGACTGACTGACTGAGAGCTCTAATCTGAAAAATCCATGTGGGCAGTAGAGAGATGCCTGGGTCAGGATGGTGAATCTGTGGATTAATCTGTTTGGTGGCATTCAGTTCAGTCGCTCAGTCGTGTCCGACTCTTCGCGGTGGCAATTAGAACCAGGTAGAACTGGGTTCCAGTGCTGGTACTCTCATTTCATAGTTTTGCGACCTTAAGCATGTTAATTACCCTCATTAACCTTTCTCTTTTTATTTTTAAAATAAGAATACCGTCATGAAAAGTAGCATGAATTCCAATAATGTATCTGAGGACCTAGATCAGTGCTAATGCTCATACTTAGTAAATGTTCATAGTGCATCACCCCTTCCCTCCCAACCCTCTGTGGTGTTCTGAGAGGAAATATATGCAAAATATACAGCAAATCTTGCAACTGTTAACTTCATGGTATTTTTTTAAATAAGTGTATTCAATAACCTTTTCTGAATTATTAATTTTTTTTTTGCTATTTTTTTGACCATGCCTCATAGCTTCCAGGATCTTATTTCCCCAAGCAGGGATTGAACTGCCCACCCTCAGCACTGAGAGTACAGAGTCCTAACTACTGGACTGACTGGACTGCCAGGGAACCCCCCTTTGTGAGATTTTTAATATTCTTTTGCTGTCCTGGTCTGTGGTTAATTATTTAAAATAATTACATTGTAGTCTTGTTATAAATTATTTTACACATTTTCTTATTGTGAATGATTATCAAGTTAGATTTGACCTAAAAATTGTAATATGTTAAACTAAAATATAAATGTCTATTATTGTGAAGACTAGTATGAAGACATCCCTGGTAGCTCAGAGGATAAAGCATCTGCCTGCAATGCAGGAGACCTAGGTTCAATCCCTGGCTCAGGAAGATCCCCTGGAGAAGGAAATGGCAACACACTCCATTATTCTTGCCTGGAAGATCCCATGGACAGAGAAGCCTGGTAGACTACAGTCCATGGGATTGCAAAGAGTTGGACACAACTGAGCGACTTCACTGAGTATGAAGACTAATTGGAATATAAACTTCTTGTGGGCAGGGACAGTGTTTACTTGCTTTTGTTTTTTTCTCAAAACCCCTAATATTGCTAGGCATCAATTCAGTTCAGTTCAGTCCCTCAGTCGTGTCCGACTCTTTGCGACCCCATGAATCGCACCACGGAATTAGCCATGGATTTTTGTTTGTGTACTGATGTGACCTTTGTTTATTTAAACGGAGTTTGTAGTAATCAGAAGGGTTTTATGGAGATACTGAAATTTCAGGAGCCATTTCTCTCATTTAAAAAGTGAGAAAGAGGACTTCCCTCATGGTCCAGTGGCAAAGACACCGCAGTCCAAATGTAGGAAGTCTGGGTTCAAACCCTGCTCAGGGAACTAGATCCCAATAAACTTGGTTGAAAGAGGTGGAGGGAAGTGTAATTTGATGGAGAAAAGAATGAAGTTTACAGTGTGGATTTTGAATTTGTCTTCATTTATGGTGGAATCTGCTACATAAACTTTTAAAGATGAGAAAAGTATGATTAAAGTGAGTAAGAAAGATAATTTCAAAAACAGCACAAGTATCCAGGGTTGAGGGCAAAATAGCTGGCTACAAAAATTATAATAAGTGATTAAATGTACTTAACTAAAAATGGTTGAGTACCTATGTAAAGCATTGTTGTGGGAGATACAAAAAAGTAATCAAGTAAATGAAAACATATTATTTTATTTATAGCACAATAAAATCTTTTTTCCTTGCACAGTAACAGCAATGAACAGACCAAAAAATCTGGTAAAATTCCCCACATGCATGGTTGGCAGTTGACTGTCAAGACAAAGAGAATTGCAAGACTGTGACTTTAAACCTCTGCAATTAAAGAATATTCCGGGAGGAAGAGCAAGATAATGAGCAAATGCTTTTAAAAGTATAGTGCAGGGATAAGTATCTGTCTGTCTGGGTGACTTCCTACAGAAGAGGTACACCAGAGGGCCTACAGAAAATGACAGGTACCCAAGGTGTCACTCGTCCTTGCAGGCTTCAGACTTAGCTTTCTTCATGTACCCCTTCCCGTGTGCACGTTAAGTCACTTCAGTCCTATCCAACTCTTTGTGACCCCATAGACTATAGCCTACCAGGCTCCGCTGTCCTTGGGATTCTCCAAGGACTGGAGTGGGTTGCTATGTCCTCCTCCAGGGGATCTTCCTGACCCAGAGATGAAGCTGCAGTCGCTTACGTCTCCTGCATTGGCAAGTGGGTTCTTTACCACTAGTGCCACCTGGGAAACCCACATACCCCTTTTTTAAGTAGAAATTGTGCTTAAGTGATAGTATTGTGCTTTCACATCCTTGGTTAGAGAGTATTATCCAGAAATTGTTTACCCCTGAATCTCAGTCAACTTAGAAAATAAAAGCAAGTAATCACATTCAGTTTTGGTCTGAAGCCAGGTATTAGTTTTTTGGGGTTTTTTTGTTTTGTTTTTAATCAGTAGTCTGGCTGATATAATAAGTAATTTCTTCACTAAATGAATTTATTTTGTTAGGCTGAGACGAAGATTCCAAAAGATCTTTGAAATTAAGGTTAGATTTGAAAGTCATTTTAATAAATTAGAGATATGTTTTTGAAGGAAACCGTTCATATGAGTTTACCTAGTCTTCCTTGGAACAGCCTGCTGCTGCTGCTGCTGCTGCTGCTGCTGCTAAGTCGCTTCAGTCGTGTCCGACCCTTTGCAACCCCATAGATGGCAGCCCGCCAGGCTCCCCCGTCCCTGGGATTCTCAAGGCAAGAACACTGGAACAGCCTAGAGATGCCTAAAAATGCAACCAAATAGAAGCATTTGTAATACAGAGTTCTAAGGGGAAAGAATAAATCACCCAAAACCATACCCTAGGACTATTATCATTTTATCTTTCCTATAGAAGCGACTTTACAAGAGCTATGATCTAACGTCATGCTATTGGTTTTATTTTATATACATATATTTACTTTTATTTATTTGATTGTTTGACTGCACCGGGTCTTAACTGCAACACGTGGCATCTTTGATCTTTGTTGCAGCCCTTGAGATCTTTTTAGCTGGGTATGCGCTCTTAGTTGCAGCATGTAGGATCTAGTTCTCCGACCAGGGATTGAACTAGGGCCCCCTGCACTGAGCACACAGAGTCTTAACCACTGGACCACAGGAGGTCCCCATGCTGTTGCTTTTAATTTGTAGGCCAAACAGTCATAAGTTTTCCTAAAACTAGAGCAAGGGTAGTAGAGCCACTGCACCGTAATGATTCAGAAGACAGACCCAAGAGCCATGCCGCCTTGGTTCAAGACCCGGCTTCTGCCGCCTGATTGGGCTGTGACCTCAGGTGCATTACTTCTCTCTGTGCCTCACTGTCTCCATCCATAAAATAAAGGTAATAATAGGATCTGCCTCCTTGGTGGTTGTGAGGTTTCTATGAGCAAATCCATGGGGAATGTTAGAACTGAATCTGGCATGTATGAAGCACTCAGTATTACTATTGTTATGAAAGGCACTCTCCACTGTGTTGATCCCATTACGAAATCACAGATGAAAGTGTGCTATAGCTACAAGCATACCTACCAAATATAACAGCTAAAAATGTCATTATTCCATTCTCGGAGAAGAGTCTCACCACAGCTAAATATAACAGAAAGGTTACTTCTTACACACTGCACACGACGTCATGCTGACTCATGATCAAATATTTCCTGCAAGCCTAATCTGTGTCTCATAGTATGCCAGGTGCTCGTAATACAGTGATAAAAAACCATGTACATTTCCTGCAGTTTAGTAGAGGAGATAATATAGATGGATCTAAAATGTTTTCTTTCCTTGCTTTTTTGGGAATGTGGTGGTAGGAATGTTGGGGGAGGTGTGGAAGTTTGGATCAACTCAAACCATTTAACAGGTCTTTTTTCTACTAACAGTCTCAAAGTTCTCTCTGGGTTTGTAAAAGACTTGCCTTTGCAGTTTGCTTTCTTAGTGATAACAGAAACAGTACAACCTCACTTTAGAAAACTTGAGTCAGTATAGTAAGTTTTCTTTCTATTTTTTTAAATATATATTTTTAAAATATTAAGCATGTTTTTCTCTGAAAATCAGAAAAAAATTAAACTTGAAAAACTGGAGGACAGGAAAGTATAAATAGGCAAGAAAAATAATGCCCATAATTCTACTTTCCTTAACATTTTGACATATTTCCTTCAAATATTTTGCTTTACACATATTATTTAGCTAAGACCAGGTGTGTATATGTATAAATAATTTTATTTTATAGGATTATTGTAAAGATAAAACGATGTTTTAAAGTCCTAACCACTGTCTAATAGATGCATATCAAACATTCAATAATGGTTAGCTAATATAATAGTTATGTTACCCTTCTTTGTACCTCTTACATGATAAGCTATTTCTCTTGTAATTGGAAGGCTCTTCATAAGGATTATTTTTTAATGCTAGCATAATATACTATATTTATTGATATACCATAGTTTACTTTTCCTTTCCCTCATATTTGAATACTTTAGATTTCTTCCAGAATTATTCTAAGTATTTTCCTAAATATTTTTAAATGTAAAATTATCTTTATATTTCTGATTAATTCCTTGGAATATATTCCTAGAAAGGGAATTAGGAGTCAAAATGTTTGAACTTTTTAAAAGATCTTTGATGGGCATATTGTCAAATTACTTTATAGAAATTTTGCTTAATTTTATACTTTTACTCTTGCCTAAAATAGTCAGTTAAGGGCCTTGTCATAAAATCCTCTCTAGCTTTAAGATTACCTTAAATTTTAAAAATCTTTTTTATAAAGGAAAATGGTCTGCGATGTTAGCAAATTTCTTTGCTTTTCATAATTAAAGTATTATATTGTTATATGTGTTTCTTCTTTTAAATGGTGTGTTTTCACTTTGACCATTTGTCTGATTGAAGTCTTAATAGTTTTTCTTATCAGTTTGTATGAATCCCTTGTATGTTAAGGCTGTTAATTCTTGTTCTGTCACATTTGTTGAAATAGTTCCCCAAATGACTTTTTAGATTATTAGAATTCATCCATCTTTTTCTTCCTAATTTTTTCATTGCTTTTGAACTTAGAAAATCCTCTCTATCCATAGACCTGTAGGTGTGCCTCTGCTTTATATAAACATTTATACTTAATTCTTTAGTACACTGAAATTTTATTTTTCTTTATGAGGTGAACTGATCTCAGTATTTCCCCATAGCATGTTGCAGTTTTTCTTACTTTTATTAAATACTTATTGCATTATATTGTAATTATTTTTTCTGTATTTTTATTCTTCATAAGACTTAAGTTTCTGTCCTTTTAATTTTTATCCTCAGCAGTTGGCACAGTACCTACCACTTTGTAGAGACACAACAAATATTTGATAAATGAAAGAAAGAAATACACAGTTATATATAATTTGTCCTGGAAGATTTTAAAGGCATGATGAGCTATTCTTCATCTATTCCTGGTTTTAAAAATCTTATGAGAGATTCTGTGGTAATTTTAATTTCAAGCTAGTCTACATTTCACAGTATCCACCAGAATGAATTGGAGTGGTCTGGTCATAGGAGAAGTAACATAAAACTGACTTATACAGTAAGTTAAATTTTTACTTTCTAGTAGGAGTTTTGTCTAACCAGTAACCAGAAGCTCTATACTTGTTATCTAAGCCCCCCTATTACTGGATATTTCCCCAAACTTATCCTGCTCCACCTAAAAAAATAAAATGTACCTTTATAATGATCAGAGTACTCAAATGAACAGCTACAGTTTAAATGATGATGCTCAAATGTTTTCAAACTTGACATTTTCACATGGGTTCCATTCTCCTGTTTCTGACTGCTTGCAAGATACAGGTAAGATATCATTTACCTATACTTATCAATGCCACTTCAGAGTCAACAACTTCACCACTGAAATCTATTCATCTTTACCTTCCTGCTCGTTCTCTCTACCCCTACCAGTCCAATACCAAATCCTGTTTCCTACTCTTGTGATCCCTAGTTTGGATATATTACCGCTATCCACCCAGTAGTCAAGGTAAATCTCAGTTACTCTTTACTCACTGACCACAGGCACTTAATCTGTCGCCACATCTTATCTATATTACCTCCACAGTGTTTTCTCTCTGTCTCTTCCCCGTCTTAACTCCCAGTGTCCACCCTGGTAATCACTGATCTGGACAGTTGCCATAACCTCTTCATTGAGGTCCCAGCTTCCATTCCTTTCACCTTCCGAACCTCTTCACATAAATGGTTTTTTAATGGGGGTGTGCATTAGAAAGAATCCTCTTGCCCCTGAAGATTCAGATTCACTAAACTGAAGGTACAGCTTGAGTATCTCAGCGCAAAAAGCTTCCCTGATGATTCCTGTGTTCACCCAGATTAAAACCAGTATTTTACAAGCTTCTGAAATTACCATTTCAAAACCTTACTATAGTCATGTCATCCTTGGCTTAAAAACTTTTAGTGCCTCCCCTACTGCCTACAGTATAAAGTCCAAACTTCTTAGCTTGTGGTAGAACAGATATCATTAAACTCTCGCCCTAATCTCCCTGTCAGATGCATCTTTCGGCTACTCCCCTCCCAGGGCCTTTGAGTCTAGCCAAATAAATCAGAGACCCAAGTGTGCCATGTACTTTTGGATTTTTGTACCTTTTTCCTTACCATTTCTTCTGCCTCGGTTACCCTTCTTTCTATATCTGGAAAACTCTCGCCTCAATGTAACTTTACCTGAAAACTGTTAACCCATTATTCTTCCAGGCAGGGATAACAGCTCCTCATCTGTTGAATTCTCAACACTTGTGTATACTTGAATTGCTGCTCCCAATAGTTTGCATTTGTGATGATGATGTGTGTGATGACACACACACACATACATACATACATATACATATAGTTAGGTCACTAAGATAAAGACAGTCTTACTTATCTTAAATGAGTAGGTACCCAGTAGGTATGCCCCTTTCCTTTTGATTAAGAATTAACAAATTATACTGGGAATGCCCTGGTGGTCCAGTGGTTAGGACTGCATGCTTTTTACTGCCATGGGCCTAAGTTCAGTCCATAATCAAGGAACTAAGATCCCATAAGCCTTGCTTTTTCATGGCCAAGAATAATAATAATAATACTTAACAAATTCTCAAAAAATATATATTAAGAAAAAAGAATTAGATTCTGAATCTTCTTTTCATATCTACCCCTTCTGACTAGCAAATTACCTTTTATCTAGATCATTCATCTATTTCTATCTCCTCATCTAAAAAGTTGGCCTGTCTTGTTAACAAAGATGGAACCCCTCAAATCACAGTACTGAGTGATAGTTGATGGTCACTTGGATATCACAGAATTAGTTAGTGTCTAAAAGTCCTTGCTGATATCTTCACCAAAGGGAGATATAGAACATCTGGTGGGCTTTGCTTCAAGGTAGTCAGTAAGTTTTGAAGGTAAAGATCAACACAGCTGATCTGGTGAGTTGTGTCAGTTCTCCTACTTTGTAAGTAAGTTTCTATAACTGGCACCATTAATGTGTAACACACCTAAAAGAAGCATTCTTTTCAGTTTTGTCTTGCAAGAACTATAATTTTTTTCTTTGAAACTGGGAGTAATTTTTGATGCATTACATCTCCTGAGACCACATCTAAGCTGTTGGCTTTCTCAGTGAGTCTAGTGGTAGATTCTACAGTCAAGACCCCCTTTAAGTTTTCAGATGCCTCTTCCTTCGATCTTGGGTTATAAACACATACCTATTTCCCTAGCAAAACATGTTAGGAGTTCAGAAAGGGTATGAAATTTGTGGGCAGTTCTGATTAATTTATAACTTGCAATCTAATCCTTACTGTCTGGTTTTTAATATTAGAGAAGCTTTGCTGTATGTGATGTGCTGTAAGATAAAAATTGATCATGGCATCTACCAAGAGATAATTATTAAAAACTTCTGTGGTATCAGACCAAACAGAATGCTACAAATCATGAGTTTTATCATGTGGATCCATGTTTGGGGAATTAAAACAAACTTTTTTTTTTTTTCCTATTGTCATTTTTCCTCAAAGAATGTCAGAAAGGAAATTGAATGCAGTAGTATCTTCAATATTGAAATATACTGGGTAACTGCATAAGTTCTGAAAGCAACATGAACATGTCCTTATCTATATTGAAAATGGGTTGCCAATAATAGTATATTAAAGAGGCAAAGCACATTGTGTTTGCAGGACCAAAATGTTTCTGATGCCTTCAAGAATGAAAAGCTATCGTGCTGGACTTGTTTCAGTCACAGGAATTGTCTCCTCATCCCCTTTGGACAATAGATTGAAAAGAATCGCAAGAATAAAAGTTTGGGGTAAAATGAAGCTAATTTTTATCTTCACTTCTGTTAATAACCAGCCTAAAACAATGGATTATAACTCAACACAGCACTACCATTAATAGGCTTGAAATTTGGGGGCAAAACTGGATATCTGCCTGGAAAGTAGGTAGTGAGATGGATAATGTGGAATCGAACTCCAGCCTCAAAAGGCATATTTCAGTTCTGAATGTCTTACTTTGTCACGCAAAGGAAGAAATGTGTGACAATAAGCATAGTGCTGTGGCTTAAAAATCAAGAGACCTAAATCTGTTCCCTGCAAATTACTTTCCATCTTTGATCCTCTCCATTAAATGAGAATTCATTAAAAACATTTCCCTATCCAGAAATGAAGTTGGTTTTTAAAAAAGAAGTGTAGAGGTAGACCCACCCATCTCTCAGTACTTTGGATCTACCTGAAACTTTCCCCTTGAGTCTGTGCTTGAACGTACTATGTAACCTGTGAAAATAATAAAGGCTCTGGTCCTTTAATACTCACTAGGATATGGGCTTTCCTGGTGGTCCAACGGTTACGACTCCGCACTTCCAGTGCAGGGGACGCAACAGTGCAGGGGACGCAGGTTCCATACCTGGTCGAGGAACTGAGATCCCACATACAACATGGTGTGGCCAAAATATGCAGGGTTTCCTAGGGTGCTAGAGGTAAAGAACCTGCCTGACAGTGTAATGTAGGAGATGTAAGAGGCACAGGTTCGATCCCTAAGTGAGGAAGATCCCCTGGAGAAGGAAATGGCAACCCACTCCAGTATTCTTGCCTGGAGAATTCCATAGACAGAGGAGCCTGGTGGGCTACAGTCCATAAGGTCGCAAAGAGTCAAACACGACTGAAACGACTTAACGTGCATGCACGCATATATGTATTCACTAGGACTCGCTAAATATAACCTCTAAAGAACAATTTCATAATTAACTCAGCTTTAAGAGATAAGAAGGAGCCAGGAGGTCATTCTCAAACACCTAAATACGAGAGAAGGACTTCTCTGCCTCACATTTCTGCTGTAGATGGACAAATTTCTCTGAAAAATACTTCTTTCAGTTTAGGAGAGGAAGTGAGTGATTTCCCAGGAGGAATATTTAGCAATAGTCATGTGGTTCCAAGTGTAAGACAGAAGCCCTTTGTAACTGAGCTTTGTGGGTAAGGAGAGGGGCTGAAGAATGGCTGAAAAGCAGAATCACAGATTCTTTCTGGTAAGTTTGGAATCATTCATTCAAGACTCACGGGAGGAAGAAAGAAACCTTGAGTCCAGAAAACTGACCAATAAAGACAAGTTATCAAAAATGCTTACCTTCAAATTTAAATTTGGATTACAGATATGGCCTCATTGTTAATACTCTAGTAAAGAATTGATAAAAGAACTTAGTATTTAACAATTTAAATGTTTCAGTAAATTGTATACAAACTAAATCTGAGGGAGGACCGTGAACTTTAACCAAATCTCAGGAAAAGCAGGCATGTTGCTGCTGGAGCCTTTGTAATACACCACAAATGCCACACACCTAGTGTTCCTGTAAATGCCTTCCTGGAATGCAGAATTCAGATTCTTGGGTGCTAAAACTATAAAACAAGAGCCACCAGAGTTACATCCCTGATGGCTCAGATGGTAAAGAATCTGCCTACGATGTAGAAGACCCAGGGTTTGACCCCTGGGTCAGGAAGATCCCCTGGAGAAGGGAATGGCTACCCACTCTAGTATTCTTGCCTGGGAAATCCCATGGACAGAGACACCTGGTGGGCTACAGTCCTTGGGGTCTCAAAGAGTCAGACACTACTGAGCAACTAACACTTTAACTTTCAGCCACTGGGGTACAATTTGCTGTTCCTATTGGGTAGTGGCTCTAGGGTCCTTTGGCTTTGACCTTCTTGCTGAGTTTACTTAGGCTGAAAGTACTGATTTCTAGCCCCATTCCTCAGGGATCCCTCTGTGCATATCAGGAGCAATATTAGTAGTTGGTCCTTTGCCCTTATCACTTTTCCATTTGTTTCCCCTCATTTCACTGGTAATTATTGATATAGTGTCAATGTCTTTTCTTCCAGTCCTCCTCGCCCTCCAGCGAACCTGAATGACACCATGGTGAGCCACATGTCCTCCGGGGCGCCCACGCCCACCAAGAGGTATGTGATGCTTGTGCCTCAGTCCCCGCTGGGAGCTGGCTGCTGACCTCTGCCCTGAGAAGCAGAGCGTTCCACAGGGCAGAAAGGACTGGGTTTCCTTCTCTTCCTCTGACTGTCTTTTTATATTATCTTCTATGTTTTATCCTCCTGTTTTTTTTCCCTACTAACTTATAAATATAGCAACTGAAGGAGTCTGCTTTTGAGTGGTGCCTGAGGTGGATACTGTTGCTTTGTGACAACCAGTGAATGTGGTGTCAAAGCGGATTAGGCTTGTTTGAGATATCTTTATTTTTTAACATTAAACAATATTTTGATGAGCATGAATTTCAACAGTTTTGCATTAAAGTTCTTGGAGAGTCAAAGATCATTACTACTTTCTGATTGGACTGCATAAATTGAGCTAAATCCTTATGTTCTCTTACATCATTCTGTATAGAATTTATAAGTATCTAAGTTGAAAAGCCTGAGTTTCTCTCTTAATTATACAAGGACTTTCCTTAGGGTCCTTCAAGGCACTAGAACAGTATACTCTTTTCTCCTCTTTATTTCATTACTCTTCTCCAAAATTCTCTTAGGCGGGACTTGAAAGAGCTGTATGAAATGGTTGACTTCCCATCTGATTTAAGCTGTTCCCTCACCAGAGCAATGCAGAAAATTTCTCAAGGGCACACCAATAAAGAATTCTTTCCAGCAGTCATTGCTCAAAAAAAAAAATACAAAAAAGCTTGAAGATATTCCCACCAACTCCCCAAGTCCTTCCTGAAGAAGAGCACTTTGTACTGTAAACCTGAAGAAACTGTGTGTACTGATTGCTTTGGATTAATTTAACTATAGAAATGTCATCTACGTAATAATGCTTTGACTTTATATATATAATACTTAAGATACTAATACTTAAGAGCAATTATGTTTGTTCACATTGGGTAAAACTCCCTGAGCAGTGTTTCCCAGCCTGGAGTGATGAGAAGCATCAGCTGGGTCACTTGCTAAACATACACATTTCTGGGATCACACATTTCTCAGACCCAGTGGACCCTGAGATCCTGGGAAGCCGCATGGTTAGCAAGTATTCCAAGTGATTCTTATCATTGAGCAAATTTGGGAAATAGCCCTAGAAAGAAAGGAAGGAGTAAACCGTAGGAATCCGCCACCCTGCAGTAGAGGATTTAGGGACTAAACAAATCAGTGTCTTGCTAATACAGTGTTACCCACATGGACACTCAGCATCCTGACCAGATGACAGTGCTTGTCTGCAGCCTTGTTAGGACGCTCCAGCAGGACAGTAACTACACTGCTTCTCTGGGGCAAAATTGAGTGGTATGAGCAGTCTCAACTGTGCACAGATTTCTGAGCCCTTTGATTTTGTATTTGAATCCTGGCTCTCACCTGACCTTGCACAAGATTCTTATCTTGGTTGATTTATCTGTAGAATGAGGATAATAATAGTATCTACGTTATGGGGTGTGGATGCGAGGTTGTAAGATACTGTCCTTGTTATTTAGGAAGTGAACTGAGAGAACAGGTGGGGAGGTGGGGCTGATTTACAGAGGATGCCCTCTCTAAGAGGGACAGAAGGCTTATGAAAGAATACAAGGTAGTAGAAGCTCTCCCACCTGCCTCACTTTTACAGTCACCCTTGCTGGCCTTAGCTTTTTATGGTAAACGCTCATAACATTCAGAGCCAGACCCAGAATCTAAATATCAACTCAGGAATGTTTCTGTTTCAAAACTCAGAAGACAAGGTAGATTATTGAAAGAAGTCAGCTTGTGGGTTTTATGTTTTGTTAGTTGCTCAGTCGTATCCGACTCTTTGCAACCCCATGAACTGTAGCCCACCAGGCTCCTCTGTCCGTGGAATTTTCCAGACAAGAATTCTGGAGTGGGTTGCCATTCCCTTCTCCAGGAGATCTTCCCCACCCAGGGATCAAACCCAGTTCTCCTATATTATAGGCAGATCCCTTACCATCTTAGCTACCAGAGAAGTCCAGGTTTTATGTTGTAGCAACGCCATTTACAAGGACTTCACTCCCCCGAGTTCTCTTCATTTACTAGTTTTGTCATCTGACTCCCTGAGGGCCCTAAGTGTATGGTGACCAAGGGCACTGTGCATTTAGGGACCCACCGCTGAATGTAGTTGCTAGAGTCTGTTGGAGGGAGTACATTTTTCTGGATGATATTTCATTGCTTGAGCAGGCTGAAAGAAGGGAGTTGGGAGTAATAATCATCACAGCTCCTGTCTAGAGGACTGCTAACCTTAAGCTCGATGTTGCCGCATAAAGCCCCAGCTCAGTAGTCAATGACCAGCTGCCATTATCATTCACAAAATAGCTACGATTTCTGAAAGTTGTTTCAGATAATACTGTATAACCTGGGTGAATATTCTGAAGTCAGCAGTTCAGCTAGCATCTCTTTCTGGGTAGGCTTCGTCAGTGCTAGCGGTGGTAGTCACAGACTCTCCAGGGGCTGACCAGCAGACCAAGCGAGGCCAAAGCCGTAAGAGGCTGGAGCAGAGGCAGAGCTCTGTGACTTACCGTGAAGAGTAGCTGTTAGAGAGGCTGCGTGGGAACAAGGTGCCCCTGTCCAGCAATATTGTCCTTAGAACTTTAGGAGATTTCATTTCAGGATGAAATGATGATATACAGACATTAATTGCATAACTCATAGATCTGGCTCTTCCTGGCCCCAGTTACTAAACCGTATAAATTTCAGATAGTACCCTGTTTACTTCCTCGAGGACTCATCAGTGTTTGTTTTCTCCTCTGAATGTCGTCAGACCTGTGTCTCCAGAGCCTGATAAAAGCCAGGAGCCTGACACGTCATCTCAGTCATAGATCCTTCCTCTACAAGGGCAAAGAATCCTCGGGGGGCATAAGGCTACTCTCCAGAAAGAGGTTTTCTTTAGAGCTCAGCATAGGACATAAATCACTGAGTCAGACAAGAACACACAGAGTATCAAAAAACGCCCCAGGAAAAAAATTAAGAGTTCCAATTTCTACCTTTCTGATAGGCCATGCATATAAAAATAGTCACAGCCCCAGTGGTGAAAAAAATATTTCATTAGCCCAATAAAAGATGGTCTCAAATGAAATGGTTACTTTTTACAGAAGAAAAACTTATAAAGGGCTGAGATGCTGACAATCATGTGAGAAACTGTAAATTATGTACCTGAAAGATTCCCCTCTAGGGATTTGCCCTCCGTAATATTCTTCTAATATTCTCATATTGACATGTCTATAGTTGAAAAGAAACTTCGTCTTTGTCTGAGACTGAGTAGTTTCTAGAAATGTGCTTCTGTTAAAGAATCAGAACAGTATACTAAAAAACAAACTTTCAGAATTTTAAAACAGACTTAAATTGCCCCTCTGCTAGTTAATTTACTCTGAGGCTTGCTTCTGCCCCTCTATTTCCCCAAGGTTCAGAATGTGATCACATTATTACGGTCTGCACTATTGTACTATTTTAAGTCATACCTTACATTCAAACCAATATGAAAAATGATGCTGATATTTTTAATGTATTCTAAAGCTTTGACTTTTAATTATTTATACACATAAAAATGTTTACAGTTCTGTGGGCATTTCATATAACTTTGACATCAACAAAAACCTCCAGGATGAAACTTTTGACTTTGTGCATTTGTTTGATACAATAGTTTGAACTCTTTTAACTTCAGGTATTAAAATCTAACTTTAAAAAGCACAAACCCAGTTAAGCCAGATGAAAACATTGGAAAAGCCTTGTGTACAACCTTCTACGGACTTCCCTGGTGGTCCGGGGATTGAGAGTCCATCTTCCAATGCAGGGGATGCAGATTTGACCTCTGATTGGGGAACTAAGATCCCACATGCCATGGGGCATCTAAGCCTGCATGCAGCAAATAGAGTAGCCCTCACACTGCAGCTGGAGAAGCCCCTGGAATGTGCTGCAACAAAGACCAGCACAGCCCAGCAAAAAGAAGAAAGGGGAGAGCAGAAGCTGAACTGCCACCGAGACGTCCACCCTTGGCTTCTCCATCTCCTGGCTCCTCTCAGAGTGTGGTCTTCATTCCCTCCTCCTATAGAACAGCCACTGCTCCAGGTGCCAGTGGCTTCCAACTCACATCCTCAGCCTTGTTACTCAAGAGGTTGTGCCTTTCCTCTCTCGGATTAGAAGACTCCAGGAAAGGATTCTTGTTGTCTTGGATGGCATTACCGCCTATCCTTGTATGTGTGTGTGTGTGTGTGATAAGCGTGCGCGTGTGTGTGTGTGTGTGTGTGTGTGTGTGTGTGTGTGTGTGTGTGTGAGATAAGCCAAACTCTCAGACCTGTATCAGGAGAATTGAGGGTGGAGCATTTCCCCTAAAGAAGGTTGTCCTGTCAAGAGCAGCAGAGATCCTGTAAATAGAAAAATACCAGAGGTTGTTGGCAGAGGGCTGTTTTGCTGCCCAGCACAGAGGTGTGCAGAGTGTGCATATGCGCGTGCGCACACACACACACACACACACACACTTCCCTCCCCACGAGCTTTCCTTCCTGAGACAGTGCAGCAATACGACTATGAGTGCACACTCACCTTTCCCGGAGGTCTTATCCACCTCCTGCAGACAGCATGGGGTCCCGGATATCTGGGTCATGTCCATTCGTCAGGATCAGGCCTTTTGTGATTCATTAACCTA
Organism: Ovis aries; assembly: GCF_016772045.2. NCBI lineage: Eukaryota > Metazoa > Chordata > Mammalia > Artiodactyla > Bovidae > Ovis > Ovis aries. The sequence goes on along the minus strand of NC_056056.1, from coordinate 32,865,537 downwards.
GTCTACCACTGACCGAATGAGAAGTTTTAAGAATGCTCACATCTTTAAAACTCACAGCCACAACTACAACTCACAAGTCTGTAACAGCAGATATCTGAAAATAGGATAATTGTAATTTAGAGAAGCTGGGGGGAAGGAAAGTCACATGAAATAGGACATATCTGCCCATTTCCTCCTGAAACACCATGAAAATGACAGTCAAGAGGTTGTGTGTGTGTGTGTGTTTTTTTTTTTTTAGTAGAAGCCCACAACAACAGAGAAAAATGGTCGAGGAAACAATAGCAAGAACATTTTGGAAGCAGCAAAGCAGATGGCTGAGTGGTAACTGATTTTTCCAGACTGGAGAAATCTAAAACCTAAGCCAACTGAGAAACCCGGGGGAAAGCCCACCTGGGAATGGGAAGGCTCTGTGGGGGGAAATACAGAATGATGGCTCATAGTCTGTGTAAGAAACACTTACAGCCTCAGAATGTCTGCATAACTGGACACCTGCCCCTGCCCTACCCTGCCAGAGCTGAGATTTATGCCTGTGGTTTCTGGAACAATACAACCCCCATAAAAACCCAACTTGTCCTAATCATCTCACCTTGGTGGGCTGAGGCCACTGGCGTCCAGACAATGTGTGTCTTTCTCTTGGACCATCATATTAAAGACTTCAGGAAAGCCCTGCTGCATCCTGTTATTCCTCCCAAAGTGCCTGGGGCTCCAGCCAGAGGGGCACAAGATCCAAGTCCTAGGATCCCAGAGATTACTGTTTAACCAGTGGCCTTGCTCTGTAGCCATGCAGCAAAGAGTGATGTATTCCCTCCCTGGATGGAGAGTTTTGCTACCATTGACACTTCTCCTTGACTCAGCTAGTTCCAACCAGAGTTACAGCCCACCCCCAGTATTAGTTTCTATTTTAGTCATAACTCTTGGCTACAAATAATAGAAGCTCAGTTTGAATTGGCTTAGGGAAAAGAAGAGTTTTTTGTTTTTGTGACCAGGCTGTGGGCAGAGCAGGGGGTAGTGGCTGGGCCCCTGGGCGGACAGAGCAAGGGGAACTCAACTAGTGTGGGTGTTTTCCCCACCCATCACCTCCTCGCTCCTCTCCGCTGCACATCTGCTCCTTCTTCCCTGATATAACTGTCATTCCACGCAGCAGGAACAAAGCCAGGAGACCCATGTGTTCACATTTCGTAACCTCATTCCGTGGATCCAGTTTCAAAACGTTCAGTGGAAGTTACGTTGGATCCATCTTGGGTCATGTTACCCACCCCGGTGTTTTCTGTTCAGTGGCCCCACCTATAATAATATGGTTGAATGGGTAGGGGTCAATTCACAAACAAGGGTGAGTCTACTTCCCTGGAGAAGGTGGGGCTGCTGAGGAGACATGTCATTATAAGCTGCTTTTTCAGGTGGTTTCTGAAAAAAGTACACGTGAAAGTATATTACATCACACCTCCATTTGCATGGATTTGTTTCAGGAGACCTTTGTTCCCTTACCCCCTTAACTTTTCTCAAGGGTTGAATAATTCTTGCTATTCTGTTCAGTTTATGGAGATGATTGTGTGGGACATAACACCACCTTTGAGTGGTGAACAGGTAAATACAAGAGCCACAGATCCTGAGTAAGTCACCAGTTGCAAGGGACCTTAAATAAAGGCAAGATTTTATCAGAGCCTTTTTACTTTAATCCATACTTCACAAGAAAGAGAAAGCAGTTTTTAAAGGCCAGGAGGTGCCGCAGTATAAGTACTACTTCTGAGCTATAGAAACATGACCAAGTTAAGAGGTGAGTTGTCCTATACTGGTTTTAAAATGGCTTTCTGACTGGGCGCCAAGATAAAGAGCTTATCTTGTTATCCACAGAAAACTGGAGTGATAGAAGCCACAGAAGGCTGCCTTTTCAGACTGAAAACAAAAGAGATGTGGGGAAACTGAGACGAGAGACAGAATTAAATTGGTCGGGGCAGACACTGCATGTGTGGACTCGGGCCACTGATTCTCTCTTTCTGTGAAATGCGAAAAATAGACTTTGGTGGAAAGCAAAAACTAATGAGGTTTTCAGCATCGCCCTGAAACAGCTACCTTGTGTGAATTCTTCGTGACACCCTCTCCAAGGCAACTCAGGAATTATTTTTTCTCCAATTTTTTTTTCCTTGAAAGAAAAGCAGAGTAATTGAAAATTAACACATAATCTTATGGAACTGCAGAGTCTTGGTGTTGGCATGTTTCCAGAGTCTCTGATGGCCTGGGCAGCCTGCCAGTTTTCAGTGGCTTCTGGGTTGGGATTAAATTCCATTTCCATTCAAGCATTTAAGGTAAACCCTTCAGCAGTTCTAACTCAGGTTAGTACAGATTACAAGCTTGAGTATTTCCAACTCCGTACTTCTAAACTTTGATGTGAATAGTTTCCTCCTCTCATTGGACTGAGGCTTGAGATCCAGAATGTGAGCAAGAATTGCATCCATGATGGACCGTCAGCAGAGCAGAGGGGAAGAAGGAGCAGGTCTAGGGGGAGAAATCGTGAGTTGAGTGTCTCCACGTTTGGATTGAGATGCTTGAGGGATCTTGGGGGTGAAGACAGGCTTGGTACATTTTGAATGTGGGGGTGCTGAGGAAGGAAGTGGTTGGTTTTCTTTCTGGCTTGAGTTAGGTACCTTTGGTCAAAACACGGAAGATTTTGGGAGGAAGTTAGCAAGGTTATGTGAGTTAGAGGAGCCTGGGGGACGTCAGGGAACCAGACCATAGCGTGAATTCTTGAGATCTAACAAATGGCCAGTAGAACATATACACAGTCTCTCTCTCTCTCTCTCTCTCTCTCTCTCTCTCTCTCTCTCTCTCTCTCTCTCTCACACACACACACACACACACACACACTTTTACATATGCTTTGGAGGCTGTTGCCTTGGATACCTCTTGACTGTCCCTGCTGCTAAGAAGCTGACTAGGTGCAGCACATTGCTTTCTAATAAGATGCTATTAAAATGCTCCACGAGCTTGCACACGCGACAGAAACTCCTATAGCGATGCTCAAACTCCTATGCTGGTCTGGCTTAGATGGACATAGTTTTTTATCCCTCTTCATATCAAACTATTAAAATGTTCCAATTTCTTTTAATAAGCAGACATTTAAAACAAATCAGTGCTGTAGTATAAGGTCTTACCTTTTTCCTGGATCTCATTAGGAAAACTCTAGTCTGCTCCACCAATCTAATCTCATTTTGTGGCCAAAGGGATATTTCTGAAGTACAGGTCTGAGTATGTTATGCTCCTGGATAAAAATCGTCAGTGGCTCTTCCCTTCTACACTGCTGTCCAAGAACATGGAAATGTTCTGTGCTAACCCGTCTGGTAGCCATTAGTCATGTGTGGGTACTGTACACTTGAAATATGACTGATGCAACACAGTGAATTTTTAGTTTTCCTTAATTTAAATTAATTTGATTTAAACGGCCACAGGTGGCTAGTGGCGGTGCAGTTCTGCAAGATGCAATGCACAGTCTTCATTTCTGAGCTGACCCTTGCCACCCTCTGCAGCCATGCCTATTCCATGGTTTCTGCTTGGCACCTACTCTCAGAGTTACTGAATCACTCACAGTTCGCCAAGCAGGTCGCCGCATATGCTGCTCTGCCTTGGTGCCTCCCATCCTTTTTCCTGTTATTTCCTTCTCTTTGTCATCTAATTCTGCCTTCTCAACTTAGCTTCACCACCTCCAGGAGACCTTCCCTAGCACCCCAGAGCTAGAGGAAGTGTTCGTCTTCTGTGATCTGTAGCACCATGTGCCCATCATAGAATTGTCATTAGCCATTTGTTTCATGATTTTCAAGACCCTGAGCTCCTTGAGGGCAAAAATCCACCAGGCTTGATCCAGAAATTGACTCCTTTTCTCCAAATCTTGCTGCTGCTTGCCCCTTGATCAGCACTTCTTCTGCTAGGAAAGGGGTTTTCTTCTTCAGTTATTTCAAGCACGTAGCATCGTATGGCACTGCCTGCTTGTTTCACTGAGGGCTGAGAAATAAAGGACATGGATTATACTGGAATATCAGGTTCTGATGCAGTACCACCTGGCTCACTCCTGCTGGACCCTCTTGGTTAGCTGTAACTTCCACTCTAAACCTGGTTCCCATCAGTCACCATCCGTTTACATATTTGGTCAGTGGCTCATAGTGTGCATAGCAGTTTCAGAATTGCTGATTTATTTTTTAAACAGATGATTGCTAAGTCATATATTATACAACTCGTCCGTTTAACACATACCATTTAGTGGTGTTTAGTATATTCACAGAGTTGCAAAACCATTATCACGATAGATTTGAGAACATTTTCATCACCTCCCCAAATTGATTTGTAATTTAAAAAAATCTCTGCAGTGTGGAGACTGGACTGTAGAGAACTAGAGTGGAGGAAGAGAAAACAGTCACGAGGCTATTGGAGTAGCCCAAGTGGCCCTGGGGGAGAGAGTGTGGCAGCAGTGGTCGTGGCAAGGGCGGCTGGTTTGGGGATCCGTTCTGAAAGTAGAGCCTGCAGGACCTGGTTAAGAGATTAGATGTGGAACATGAGGAAAAGAGAGAAATTAAGAAGACTTCTCAGCTTTGGGGCTTGTTGACTGGGTGAATGAGAATGCTGTTTATTTAAACCAGCCAGCTGGGGGGAGTGGCAGGTGAACAAGGAAAGTGCGGAGAATTGAGCTGTATTTTGAACATGTTGGGCTTGAGATGCCTGTTAGGCAGGCAAGGGGAGATGCTGAACGGGCATCAAATTTACATGATTCTGGAACTCTGGGGAGAGGTCAGGGCTGGAATACGAAGTTGAGAAGATTTCAGGTAATGCCTTTTATGGAAGATTGTTCTAAGAACAAACAGAAGATCTGTAAAAGTCTCTGACGGGTCACAGTACTTTGTTGATAGTAACTACTATGTTATGGTATTTAATCCTCCCAACACTCTCTAAAGTAAATATTTCATGAGGTAGATTTTGTATTATTATGATTTTGCAAATGAGAAGACTAAGACATAGAGAGGTTAATGCCCAAGCTCACATGGCTAATAAGTATCAGAGTTTGGATTAAACCCAAGACTGCCTGACTCCTGTGCCCGAGTTCTCGGTTGCTATGCTCTGCTGCCTTTTACTTAGTAAATAATTCCGCTACCAGGAGTGCACATGGCTCTAGCATGCTTGCTTGTAGTGTCTCTGACCTTGTCCCACCCCTGCTTACCCTTCATCCCAACCACCCACCCCCTCACACCGCCTCCCACCCGCCATCAGATCCCTTCCTTTCGCTACCTGTGCCCATGGGTGTGTTCTTAACCTTGGCCAAAGGCGCCCTCTCTTGCTAACACTGGAGATTCTGCTGGAGCTATGAGACTGTCACCTAGGATCCCAAGTCTCTGTTGTCTTGGAGAGCCATTCTCATACTGCAGTGTGCAGCTGGAGCCCTGGAAGCTTGTTTCAAATGCATATTCCCAGGCCTCATTCCCAGGTAATTTGATTCAGTAGAAGCTTGAGGGTTCTAAAAGAAGAAGTCTGGGGAAATGTGTTTTTAGAAATCCTGCCTTTGACCCTGCAGTCCCATCAGGACCTTCTGTCCCCAACTATGCTCATTATTACCATTTGTTTAGAGCTGGGAGATGCCTTATGAGGGAAAGAACTCTCTTTAGGGTACCTGGGGAGAAATTTATTCATCTCAGGGTCACTTCTCTTTTTAACTTCGGTTCATGTTAATCACCCTTGACTTTGCTGGTCTCCCAATTGGGTAAAATTCTGCTATTACTTCCTCTCATAGGAGAACAGTGTCCTTATCATCATAACATTCATTATATTTGGAGTTTTCCTTATTTGTGTGATCATCTCTTTTCTACTTGACTGTTGCTCTCTTGATGTTAACAGTCAAGTAGAAAAATCCACGTCTGGGTTTTGCTCATGTCCTCCTGTCCTGGCACAGTGCTGACTCTAGTCATTGTTCCAAACATTGACTCACATGCCCAATCTCCATCAGAAGTGCCATTCAAACTATGTGTACTCAGGCATGCAAATCACCTACTTTTATGGATTGAATTAACTTTTGATAGCTTAGAAATAGAACAGGTATTTTCATTATTTTATTTGTTAGAGGATTCCAAAATATTCCAAAGTATTGACTTTGTTTTAGAAAAACAGAGTTCTAAAGCAAAATCTGTTTGTAAGTTGGGGTTGTATACGTGTTGCATATACACATTGCAGCACATTTAATGCATGTATGCATAATCAAAAAAGAAAGAGTTTATCAAGAAGTAAATCTAAAAAACAGGTACATTTTTGAATGTGAGTAGAATCACGTAACACCCATTGTTGTTCAGTTGCTAAGTCTTATCTGACTCTTTGCAACCCTACTGATTGCAGCACGCCAGGCTCCTCTGTTCTTCTCAACTATCTCCTGGAGTTTGCTCAAATTCATGTCTGCTGAGTTGGTGATGCCATCTAACCATCTCATCCTTTGTCATTCCCTCTGCTTTTGCCTTCAGTCTTTCCCAGCATCGGGGTCTTTTCCAGTGAGTTGGCTCTTCATATCAGGTGGCCAAAGTATTGGAGCTTCAGCTTTAGCATCAGTCATTCTAATAAATAGTCAAGGTTGATTTCCTTTAGGATTGACTGTTTTGATCTCCTTGCAGTCCAAGAGACTCTCAAGAGTCTGCCCCAAACAAAATTGTCAGAAAATTCATGGGCATTTAAATTCCTCATTTGCCATAAGCAGCTACTGTTAATGCTTTTCATTTTGGCTTAGATCCCTAATTATCTGGCAGACAACACTAGTTCTGAATAGCAGTCTTCGTATCACACTAAAATGGAGTTTAATGGACTGTTGCTTCTATAGTAAAAGTCTCCAATTTCTGTTCTGCCATTTCCTTTGGAAAACATCATGGTCAGATTTTCATGCCCGATACTCTGTCAAAATTACTTTTGTCAAGGAGACCAGAGACTTTCACATGCTAAATCCAGTGGTGAATTCTCAGGACTTACGGGCTTGACCTGTCAGTGGCATTTGATGTAGATGATTGCTCCCTTGTACTTGAAACACTTTCTGCTCTTGCCTGTAGATACTATGCTTTTCTGGCTTTTTTCCTATTCCTTCTCGGCCTCCTTTGCTGATTTTTCCATACCTCTTTGACCTGTAAATATTAGCATACCAGAGGGACCACTTCTCTTTTCTGTCTGTACTCAACTCACTGTAGGTGATCCCATCCATACTCATGACTTGCGATAAAATCTGCATACTAGTTACTCTAAAACTTCTTTTTCTGACCGAGACTTTTTCCATGAACTTTCACCTTTTCCCTCACATATGTTCCTCCTAATCAATACCTTCACTTGGGTATTTAATATATATTTCATAACTAGCATATTTTAAACTCAATTCTATATCTTCTCCCACCAAATCTGCTTCTCCCATATTCTTCCCCATCTCTGTGAATGGCAGTCCCATTTTCTTAGTTGCTTGGTCAGAATCGTTAATTTTTCTCCCATCTAAACTGTCAGGTTATTAAATCTATCCAAAATCACTGTCAAAGTCTATCTAATATCTTGTTATTTATTATCACTTCTACAGCTACTATTTCCTAGCCACTCTTGTCTCTCATCTGGAATGTCAAGCTGCCTTCTAACTGACTGCTTCTTCCCCCTGCTATCTGGCACTTTATCCTTCCTGTAGCAAATGATCCTACTAAAATACAAGTTATACCTCACTTCTGCTCAAAACCTTCCAGTAAATTCTAATTTCAGAGTAAAAGCTAAAGCTTTTGTCCTGGTATGCAGGATTATATAACCCACTTCTCAGTCTGTCTGCCATAAAGACCTAGCTTTGTTTTGAATTCTAGTTTGAAGTGGAGTGATACTTTACAAAGATATGATAAAAATAAGTTACTACAGAAAGAACCTCCACTCTGGTCATGGTGAACTAACTGGTATCAGATTAGCTCTCTCACTATAAACCACTGGAAAACTGGTCTGAATGTAAAAAGAACAGTTTTCAGGAATTGGACAGTAAGTAGTGTAGGACTGATTCCTGAGATGGAAAACAAGTGAGATAACCCCATGATCGCCCAGACGTTCTACAGAAATGCATTTGCCAGACACCAGTGCAGGATATAAGCAGAGCAAGGCAGTCTTGCTTAGAATAAGAAAGTAGAGATTGGAGTTGGGGAGCAAAATTTGCCAACACTAGAGAGGAGAACATGTGCAGAGAAAGAGCTCCATAAATCTGAAGAGCTAAGCTGCATTTGCATGTAATGAGATTTCACAAGATCTGAGAGAGAACAGCCCCTGGGGATTTGAAAGTGGAACAACTACCTGAGCTCACACTGTTAAGTTCTAACCAACATATATAGTTTGAGTTCTAACCAACCAAAGTAAAGAGACAAGATTGAATGCTTGAGGCACTCAGTAAAGACCCCAGAAAGACTGCATCTTAGGAGCAGGTCCAATTAGCCCTAAATAAAGTTACTCTAGATCTGCGCTAATGAAGCTTCAGCACAAGCCTCAGAAGGATCAAGCTGCTCACAAGCAGATTGACTGCCGTTCTTAAGAGGAAGACAACAAAATCCAGACGTTCAGCAACATAATACTCAGCATTTGCACCATTCAGTGGAGAATCAGAAGACAGAGGAAGAGGCAGGAAAGTGTGACATGTAACCAGGAGACAATTAGTCAACGTAACAGAGCCAGAAATAACACATTTGATGCAGCTAACAGACAAGGACTTTCAAGGATCCATGATAAGTATCAGAAATATAAAAGAGGAACTTCCGTGGTGGTGCAGTGGTTAAGACTCCATGCTCCCAGTGCAGGGTGCCTGGGTTCCATCCCTGGTCAAGGAACTAGATCCCACATGCCACAACTGAGGGGAAAAAAAAAAAGATCCTCCATGCTGCATCTAAAGGTCCCATATGCTACAGTGAAGAGTAAAGATCCTGAGGGCCACGACTAAGACCTGGTGCAGCCAGATAGTAAATATTTTAAAAATATATTTATAAAAGAAAATATCAACATAATGTGGAGAAAATGTGAGAAATAAAAAAGAACATAGTATAAATGTGATTGGAATTTTTTGCATGTGTAGTCTACTTCCATTAAAACCCTTAAAATAAAAAAAAAATAGCGCTTACAGGGTTGAAAGGGATTATACTGAAAAATTTAGTGAATGGACTTACCAGTAGGTCAGAAATTACGAAATGAAAGTTCACTGAACTTAAAGACAAAGCAATACAAACTATCTAAAATGAAGCAGAGAGAAAAACATTTGAAAAACAGAGCTTCAGTGACCTTTGGGACAATGTCAAACAGTCTAACAGAAGGGGAGGAAAATAATTATTTATGGAAAAAAGTTTTTCCAAATTTCTGAATAAATTTTTACATATTTAATGAAAACTGCAAGCACACAGATACAAGATGATCAACAAACTATAAGCAGAATGAACACACAGGAAAACATACCAACACACATCACAATCAAATCACAAAAAAAGAAAAAAAAACAGTGATGAAGAAATTAAAAGCAGCTAGAGAAAAAAAGACATGTTACATATGGGGAACAAGGGTAAAATTTTCCAATGATTTCTCAATGAAAATAATGCAAGTTAGAAAATAGAATGATATCTGAAAGTGGTGAAAGAACTCAGTTTTATTCTCTCTAAAATATAGAAATTTCCTAGCTTTATCCACTGAAAATCCTAGAAGAGGTGACAACCCAAGAACAGTGAGCACTCTAGCACCCTGATTGTGGCTTCTGAATGCTCATTCTCAGTAAAAGGGACCTGGGATCCTTGGGAGAATGGCTGATTCTAAGTGTGGAGCAGGATATATACAAGATGAGACTGAGGCATCTTATTGTACAAACAGGGAAGCTAATAAGCTCTAGTGAAGCCTGCTTCCTGGGGTTCCCACTGGCCAAAGTTAGGACAATTTGAATACCATTGTAATGGATTGAAGCACATCAGATACACAGAAATCTATGAGTTTATAATGATATTAAGACAAGCAAACAAAAGCCCTCCTAAGACACTAGCTCATTTTTCTGTTGTTGCTGTTAAATAAGAAATATTAACCATTTGTTTTACCTTTCCTGAATGAGCAGTATTTCACAGTAAGCAAATAGAAGAAATGAATAAACATGCAAAAGATGATAAAACTAGAAAGTCAACCTTTTGTAACCCCTCATGAAATAATGTATCTAGGCAAGAATCATTTTAAGTGCTAAAATTATTAGGTGAAAAGTTGATGGGCATGTTCGTAATAGAGAGATGTAACCAATAGTATCTGAATCCACTGATCAGTATTTCCATTCCACTCCATTATGTACCTCCTGTTTGATTTATAAGTACATCATATTATATATGATGGAGTCTAGCCCTGTCTCAATAACAAAAGCAAAAACTTTGGTCCAGCATCTAGATCTGGCCCCACAGGAGCTAGAGAAACAAGTTTAATGATGCCTCCAAAATGTAGGATGTGCAGCAAGGTAACCTGTTTTCTTCATAAGTAGATGACAGGGAAGAAACAGGGAAAAGGAAGAACTGTTACAGATTAAAAACAGAAACATATAATCAAATCCCAACATAAAAAACGAAAACAAAAAACATACCAACCAAATGCAAAGTGTGGACCTTGTTTAGATCTTGACTTTAACTGTAAAAAGATATTTTTTAAGATTTAAATTTTCAGATGGGCTAAGATATTCAAGAATTTTTGTTAATTTTTTCAGATGTGATAATGGTGTTGAGGTTGTATTAATTTTTTCTCTGATGTACAGACTCAAGTATTTGCAGGCGAAATAATAAATTGGTGTTACTCTAGCCATGCCCTCCTGCACAAACTGTTGGAAAAAGGAAGAATAAATAAGTTGATGTTGTTGATCTTTGCTGAACTTTAGTGATGGGTTCCTGAAGTGTGCGTGCTCAGTCACTTAATTGTTTCCAACTCTTTGCAACCCTGTGGACTGTAGCCCGCCAGGCTCCTCTGTCCATGGATTTTCCAGGCAAGAATACTGGAGTGAGTTGCCATGTCTTCCTCCAAATGGTAGTCATTAAATAACTTTTTCTGTTTTGTGCATATTTTAATACTTCTCTAGTGAAAAGTTTTTTTAAAAAAGAAGATCACGTGCTTAAGGACTTTCCAAATATCTGTAAGAGAAAGCCTCACTCTTGTATGCAACATTGTCAATTAAATACAATTCCAACAAGTTTTGTATAAGTATCAGTTTTATGGGAGAAAATAGAATGATGCTAAAGGCAGTATCCTTGTAAGAATAAAAAGGTTTAATTGGTAACATAAAGTAACTGAAAACTCTGACAGGTAGACAGAAGCCGTAGGAGCATTAAGGGGCCACTCAGTGATTAAATGGACCCACTCTGCCTCAGTTTTCCTGCCAGAGGGCATTCCCTACAAGATGCATCCATCACAGAGCCCAGAACCTGGGCAAGCCTGGTGGGTAAGGCTCCTCAGTGGCCCCCTCATTGGTTTCTCCTTCTCACGGGCTGTAGTAGCAGCCCGCCCACCAAAGCCGTTTTCAAAGGGGCTGCTTTTGTTGAAGGGATTGATGAGATGTATTCCCTATGGTCTAACACCATATTCCATTATGCCTTGTGGTTTTTCATTGTTTTCCTTATCATGATTTTTTTGGGTTCTATTTTTCTTTGACGTTTGCCCATTTTAATCCACGTTCTTCTCTCGCTCTGTATGTGTTTGTGTCATGCTTGCTGTCTTTGCCTCCGTTGTTCCTAGGTTACAGTATAGCCAGGATATACCCAGTCATTTGGCTGATGAGCATGCGCTGATAGCCTCCTATGTGGCCCGTCTGCAGCACTGTGCACGGTCAGTGGGAGAGCAGCAGCCGGCGGGTGGCCAAGGGCTGATTGGAGGGAGGGAGAGCTCTGTTACCCGGGGCTGCCAGCTGGAAAATACTCTGCATGTGGGGTTTTTCTTGAGAAGCTACCAGCTATGTTTGGCAGGGTTTAAATAATTGCTAAAGCATTAGCTTCTAAAAGAGAAGGAGCCTTGCCAAGCCTGGGCACTTACCTAAACACAGAGTCAGAAATTCTTCTTTAAAGTGAAGTGCCCTTCCTTCCTTCAGACTATACTTAAAAGGGTGTAAACCTCAGAGATGTGCAGTCCCAAAGCCGTGTATTCACAGAGGTATTTGGTAAAACCTTTTCCTGTTCATTCTTGCCTAAATAATGAAATCTTTCAATCAACATTCAAAGTCTAAGGTTGATCAGCACACCTTGTCTAATGTGAAGGCTTTGACACCATCACCTTGTTACATCTTTATGTGTTGCATCATCATTCATTCCCCAAAATCTTATCATTGTTGATGATTTAAACCAGTGATTTTCAACAGTGGTACTGAGTCATTGTCACCTGAGAGACTTTTACCAAACCATATATACCTCCTCATATTATAATAATTATATGTATTATAATTAGAAACTACTGTTAATATGGGAATATGTCTGATCCCTCAGTGGGTTATGGTGGAAAAATATTTGATAACCACTAACTCTAGCAAAGTTAATCCTTTAAAAGAGTTACTAGCAGACAAAATGCCATTGCATTCAGGTAGACCCAAAGTCACCTGTCTAGTCCATGCTTTCCGCCCCACCCCCCCACCATTCTGCAAGGAGAATGGCAGGTAAAGTTTAAATAATCTAAAGCCATCCCTCCCTTTTATATAGCAGCAGAGAAGAGTCTCTGTGCCAAATAGCCTGAGATTCTTACTCTAAGAGAGAGAACTAATTTATAAACTTAAACACGTGGGAGAGGCTAGAGACTTAAATTTTGATCATAGCTTTGCCCTTAACATGCCTTGGTTCCACAGGAAGCGCTTATTCCCTGTGATAACAGAAAAATAAATTAATAATCAACTTTAAAATATGTATAATTGAAAAGAACTGTTTTAAGTATTACACTTTATAGCACTTCGCATAGTTTTCCCAGTATGACCAAATGATGTTTATTACTTTCAAGCATTTACCTGTCTCTAAAGCATTAGATTATAGGGTTCTCCTATCTCCCAGCTATAATTAATAAACTTACTCTGTGGAGGGGAAGGCCTGCAAATTGTGCATTGTATCATAGAGAGATGATTTCTGAGCACTCTGTCCCAGTCCCTTGATCTCTGGGAAGAGAGTTGTCTCACCCCAGCAGGACAACTTACTTAGTATCAGTAAGGGCAGTTGTCCAAGTGATTAAAAGTTTCCATGGTGAGTATAGCAGCAGACAGTACTACCTGATGTTTCAGCCCAGGAAGATGTATGCTAGGTTTAGCTGAGACCCTCAAGTCTCATGGCTTAGAGATTAAGCTCCCTGAGCGAGAATCGGTGGCCAGGAGCCCCGGAGAAACGTGAGGATTGGGTGAGTACTGCCTCTCTTCTTGATTCATAGTCGAAGGAACTGAGCTTTGTACAGGAATTTCCAGACTAACTATTGATAATTCTGAATATTGAGATTTAAAATCATCTGAAGTAGAAGAATAAGGAACCTTTTTAATTTCCCTTGTAGTTTTCATTGACCTTAAAACCTGTCATCAACAGAAAGTTCTAGTTTCTGGCTGGAAAGCATGGCCAGTTAAAGCGACCATGTCCTCCACACTCAGGTAGGAATGACAGGTCAAATCGACCTTCCTAGGGAGAGGGAATGTGATGGAGAAGGAGGACCTCTTTTGCAAAGAGGATATTGTGTCACAGAGGACAGCTGCTGTAAGTCCCATTTTTTAGGCTGCTGTTCCCTTTATAACAGTATCTACTTGTTTGGGTAAATGTTCTTTTTGTTGTTATTTAAAAGATAAAGAGAGTCCTCTTGTTTCAGACAAACATAGGCATAAGTACTATAATTCAGCCCTGACCTTGGGGCCCTAACCCTAAAGTATTAAAGCCAACCATTGGTAGCATGTTCTTATTGCAAGATCATCTTTTGAGAAATGATTATATTAATATATGCTAGAGACTGACACTTGTACACCTAAAACATATAGTGTTGAGAAGTATCATTGGCAGAAGACCATGACATTGACAGTGGCAGCACATTAGAAAAAAAAATCATCCTAGAGGAAAGACCAAGTGAAGCTTAAAGAGTTAGTTACAGAGATAGAAATACAGGATGGTAAAAAAAAAAAAATATATATATATATATATATAGTTGACTTTGTATATGAAAAGTCTAGATCTCTATTGATTTACCTCCATCCTTCCCAGATTCTCTTCAGTAATTCTAATGAGGTTTGATGACTATTGAACTCATGTCTTTAAATTTTTTTTTCATATTTCATGTTTTTTCATACTGTTAAATTGCAATCAGGGGTTTGGAACTCCAGGAACCTGGAGCCAAAGTAGAAACAAGCCACAACAGCCATCTCTCATCAGTTAGTCATCGTCATTATTGTTGTCTTAAAGCTTCTGTCAGAGCTGAAACAAAGTAGAATTATATAGCCACAATGCTGGGTAATCTAGAAGTGCCTTCTATGGATAAGTAGCAGTTGACATCACACCCTAAATTAAAGATGTCAACCATAATCAGCAGAAGGTTGTATATGAGCAGAGCATATACACAGGACTAGCCTCCTGCTCAAGAATCCTTTTATCCATTAGTGGAAAATGAGAGTGAAAGTCTCTCAGTCATGTCTGACTCTTTGCGACCCTGTGGACTAAACAGTCCATGGAATTCTCCAGGCCAGAATACTGGAGTAGGTAGCCTTTCCTTTCCCCAGGGGATCTTCCCAACCCAGGGATTGAACCCAGGTTTCCTACATTACAGGCAGATTCTTTACCAGCTGAGCCACAAGGGAAGCCCAAGAATACAGGAGTGGGTAGCCTACCTTAATGGAGTTTAAAATTTTCAGAATGCTGGAACTCTTGTTAAGAGTAACAGACTAAATTAATTCACTCAAGTTGGGGCTACAGTTGCAGAACAAGCGTGGTGAAAGAAGAGAAGGAACATTGGAGGGGAACGTTTGATACCATGGAATCTTCCCCCGCTTTATCATATTGTGAGCCTGCCCTAGCTTAGGTTCCTCAGTTTTGCTCAGCCAGTGGTAAGTGTACTCCCCAGCCCTGGTTTTCGTGATGCTTTAGTTTTCTCTTGGTCTTTTTGAATTCAGGACCTATATCTAAATGTCATGAGGTTTTCTTAAAACAATCGATTGGAAATAGCTCCCTAGGCTTTATAGATGCCCTGTTTTTAGCCTTTGCATTCAAACAGAAGTGTCCCCTCTGAAGGTGTAGGAGCAACAGGGATAGATATACTGCCCAAGAGAGATGTTATGCATGGCCTTGTCATTTCTCTAAATCCCTTTGGTCTCAGAAGACCATGAGTATCTATGATTCAGGTCTCCATTTCTTTTGTTACCATTCTTTTTCATAAACATTTCTCCCATCTGTTCTTTCTGAGAGAGAAGCAAGAGTAGGGGTTGTTTAATCGATACCTGTTGAATTTTTATCTCCTTGGCAGTGTCCTGGACAGTCCTAGTCGACTGGACGAGGAGCACCGGCTTATAGCCCGCTATGCTGCCCGGCTGGCTGCAGAGGCAGGAAACGTGGTAAGTAAATAGAGGATTACAGGAGAGTAGCAGAAATTTACATTATTTTAATATACAGATGGAAGGGGAATGGTAACCATGAAACTCTGGAGAGTAGATACCTCAGAGACAGGAGGCAGGAAACAGGTTTAAGGAAGGGATTGCAGTGGTCTTTAATTTTATCCATAATAACCGCTTTTAAAAATCAGTCAGTAAAAGAAAATCAAAGAACCAAAATTTGGTTCTTTAAAAAGATTGATAAAATTAATAAGCCCCTAGAAATCCTGATCAAAAAGAAAGGGAAAAGGATGTGGAAAAAAAGAGAACCGTTATACACTGTTGGTGGGAATGTAAATTGGTGAAGACTATGAAAAACAGTATGGAGGTTCCTTAAAAACTAAAAATAGAACTACCATGTGATCCAGCAATTCCACTCCTGGGTGTATATCTGGAAAATAATGAAAACACTAATTTAAAAAGATACGTGTACCCCAGTGTTCATGGCAGCACTATGTACAATAGGCAAGATGTGAAAGCAACCCGCGTACCCATCAACAGATGATGGAATTAAGATGTGATTCACACACACAAGCTGGAGTATTACTCAGCCATACAAAAGAATGAAACATTGCCATTTGCAGCAACATGGGTGGACCTAGAGAATATTATGCTTAGTGAAATGTCAGACAGAGAAAGATTCTCTACAATATCACTTAAATGTGGAATCTTAAAAAATGATACAAGTGTATATGCAAAACAGAATCAGACTTGGGACTTCCCTGGTGATCCATTGAATGGCTAAGACTCCATGCTCCCAGTGCAGAGGGCCTGGGTTCGATTCCTGGTCGGGGAACTAGATCCTCTATGCTACAACTAAAGATCCAGCGTGCCACAGCAAAGATCCTGCATGCCCACCACTGACTTGGTGCAACCCAATAAATAGATAGTTAAAAACAAAATGGGAACAGACTCACAGACATAGAAAACAAGCTTGTGCTCACCAAGGGGTAGGAGGGACAAGTTTTGGATATGGAATTAGAAACTACTATACATAAATAAGCAACAAAGATTTACCATATAACACAAAGAATTATACCTATTATCTTGTAATAACCTTAATGGAATATAAGCTGCAAAAACCCTGAATCATTATACTATACACCTGAAACTAACACAGTATTATAAATCAACAATACTTCAGTTTAAAAAATACGTAGAAAGGGAAGAAAGAAAATGCAAATTACCAATATTAGGAATGAAAAAAAGGACATCACTACGAAGCCTATAAACATTATAAGGATGGCAAGAATATTATGAATATCTTTGATATTATGAATAAACTTGATGACTAGATGACAAATTTCTTGAAAGGCACAAATTTACATAATTGACATAATAAATGGAAAATCTAAATAGTCATAAATCTGTTAAATTGAATTCATAGTTGACTTCAAAAACTCCAAGCCCAGATGTCTTAACTGTTGAATACTATCATATGTTTAAGGAAGAAATAATAACAATCTGGCACAAACTTTCAGAAAATAGAAAAAGAAGGAACACTTTCCAAGTCATTTTATCAGGTCACCATAACTTGAATCCAAAACAATACAAGGCCGTTACAAGCCAAGTTCTGTCATAAGCATAGATGCAGAAATCCTTAAGAAAATATTAGCAAATTGAATCCAGCAATATATAGAAAGGATAATATTCCATGATCAAGTGAGATTTATCCTAGGAATGCAAATTTATTTAACACAGGAAAATCAGCCAATGTCATTCACCGAATTAGCAATTTAAAGAAGGAAATTATAATACTTCAATAGGTGCAGAAAAGGCATTTTGACAGTCAGCAAGACTATATAAGATTTCTTAGAGGGGTTACAGGAATCACAAACCACTGGGTCCAGTATTGTTCTGGAGTTCTAGAGTGAGATTAGACTGGACAGGCAGGCCAAGATATTATAGGACAATATTCCACAGTGGATTGTGTACTAATTTATGTTTACTCCTTCTTAGGGAAATAGTTATGAAAGCTGCCAATAGAGAGTTTTGCTTCGTTTCTCTCTCAAAATATAATTTATTCCTTTGGGTTTGTTTAGACTTCAAAATCTTTTCTTTGAGAATCTAATAAGTCATACATCTGACTCTAACATTCCGACTCTAAAGGTTAGGGAAATGGAACAGAATGGGAGGGGGGGGGAGTCTTGGAAAAAGACTAGTTTTATTTGATTAGTCAAACCAGTCAGTCAGAAATATTTATTATTTTAGAAATTAAAGTTTACAGATAACATTAATTTTTTTGAGATGGAGTAGTGTTGTGGTTGGAGTTTTAAAATTAAGTATACTTAATACCATTATACAGTCTTGCTGACTTTAGTACTTTTTAAATTTTGTGAATAAAAGCTCCAAAGCCATTTGACCCTGAAAAGGAGATCCTAGTACTCCTTTACTGCAAACAAGATAAATCTGTTTACACCTGATAGTTTCTGATGCCAATTCTCTAATTCACGTGAAAATGATCTTTGTTAGAATGGTCTTGAGACTAAATTCTGATATGGCCCCTTTGATCTTCAGTTTATTTTCCTAAGTGTAGTTATCTTATAAATGTTGGGTCTCTCAGGGTGGAGTCTTCTTAACTAGATTTCCATTAAACAGACGACTTCTAATCTGCTAATCTCTCACTGATACAAGTGCTTTGCATAAAGTGGGTGTAGTGCGCAAAAGAATTTATTTATAGCCTGCCAGATAGGCTTTGTATTGATTTTTTTTTTTTTTTTCAAAACACTTCACAAAGACCATTAAATCACTTTAGCAGCCGGCATTACACCCTGTGAAGTGCTCCAACATCAGACCCTCACATCTCCCCAGGTGGCAGACATGGCCACTGGAAACCTCTTCCAAACAGAGACTGATCCCAAACAGAGAATTTGTAGATTGCTTAGATGAACCAAGAGAGCAAATTTGTTTTCCTGAAGCGCCTAAACTCCTTTTTAAAGCAGCAATACAATGTCTGGCAAATCTTAAAATTCCAACACAAACATCACTAGCATTTGATGTAGTCAGATGGTTTTTTGTTTATTTGTAAAGTTTCTTTATGAGAAAATTAAAAACTCACTATGGACAACTTGGAAGTGAAAGGAAAAGGAAACCATTATCCATTGTCATGCTATCGAAGATTTACACATTGTTGAGATTTTTTTTCACAGAGCCCAGTCCCAGACTTCACAGCCTCATCATCATGTCAGTTGCTCCACCCATACACTACTCCAGATATATCCTTATGGCTTCTTAGAATTAAAGATAATGGTATTTTCATGTGTGTTTGGCACACATGTGATGACTTTAAACCTCTACAAAATCGTCATTGTCAAACCTAGCTACATATGATAATCTTGTGTGCAGCACTTAAAAAATATAGAGATTCTTGGCCTTGCCTCAGATCACTGAATGCAGAATCAATGGATTTAGCAGGGTCTATTGATTTTCATTTAAAAAGCAAAAAGAAAACTTTCAGTCTTTTGATTTACAGTTACCTTAGGAACCACTGCCCTAAAAAACATTACTGGGTTTTTGACAGAGGGAAATATTAATGATCCATAGCCCTCCAGTTAGTCTAGGCAAGGCTGAGGTGATGGGAGGGCTGCCCTGGGATGCCGTGAAGTCTAACTGATAGCAGGCATATCTCTGTAAAACTCATTCTGCCAAGTTCATCCAGACAGGAAACTTCCAGTCTCTTTTTAGGAGGCTTCAGAAGTGCACCCCAGCAGATGATTGCTGACTGTGTTGCCTTTCCTTGGTTTAATGGTTTTTGTTGTTCGGTTGCTCAGTCGTGTTTGACTCTTTGCAACCCCATGGGCTGCAGCACTCCATCCTTCCCTATCCTTACCTCCAGGAGTTTACTCAAACTCTGAGTTGGTCATGCCATCCAACCATCTCATCCTCTCCCACCCTTTTCTCCTTTTGCCTCCAGCCTTTCCTAGCATCAGTGTCTTTTCCAATTTGCCCAGTTTTGCTCACTGAGGTTTTGTTCCTTATCCTGTTTTTCAGCTGTGTCTCCATCTCATTAAAGATGATGGAGCTCTGTACGATTACCTAAACCTGAGAGAATACTAGAGTGGGTGAAAGTGAAGTCGCTCAGTCGTGTCCAGCTCTTTGCGACCCCATGGACTGTAGCCTACAGGCTCCTCCATCCATGGGCTTTTCTAGGCAAGAATACAGGAGTGGGGTGCCATTTCCTTCTCCAGGAGATCTTCCCGACCCAGGGATCAAACCCAGGTCTCCCGCATTGCAGGCAGATTCTTTACGGTCTGAG
This sequence comes from Ovis aries, assembly GCF_016772045.2. NCBI lineage: Eukaryota > Metazoa > Chordata > Mammalia > Artiodactyla > Bovidae > Ovis > Ovis aries. Next base: position 32,845,702 of record NC_056056.1, on the reverse strand, counting down.
CCACCGGGCAAGTCTAAGAGAATACTAGGGTAACAGAGGAAGGGATCGTTTTCCATAAGTATTCTAATTTTACAGACAAGAGAATAAAAGTATATAGGAAAATAAAGTAGCTCAAAGTTTACATGGCGAGTTAAGTAACTGACCCTAGGATTCCTAACTTCCATTCTTATTCCACAAAGTGAATCCTCCAGTTGGTAGCCAAAGTAGGGTTTGTTTGTTTGTAATAAACTTCATTACAGAACAATTTCAGATTTATAGAAAATTTCTGAAGCTAGTTCAAAGAGTTTCCATATAACCCATGTTTCTTTTCCCATATTAGTAACAGCTTACTTTAGTATAGCACGTTTGCTGCAACATGTCAGTGTATGAGTATTAACTAAAGTCCATGCCGCCTGCAGTGCGGGAGACCTGGGTTCTCTCCCTGGGTCGGGAAGATTTCCTGGAGAAGGAAATGGCAACCCACTCCAGTATTCTTACCTGGGAAATCCCATGGATAGAGGAGCTCGGCAGGCTCCAGACCCTGAGATTGCAAAAGAATCAAACATGACTTAGTGAACAAACAGCAACAATGTGCTTTATTCAGATGTTGTTAGTTTTTGCCAAATGTCTTTTTTCTTTTCTGGGGCTCCATCCAAGATACCACATTTCATTTAGTTGTCATCTCTCCTTAGGCTCCTCTGATCTGACGCTCTCTCTGACTTTTCTTACTGTTTTTTGTTTGTTTTATTGAAACATACAATATTGTGTTAGTTTCGGGTATAGAGCAAAGTGGTTCAACTATATTTGTATATGATACACAGGATTATTTTCCATTATAGCTTATTACTGACTTTCCTTGTTTTTGATGACCTGGACAGTTTTGAGGAATGCCCTTTAACTGGGACTTATCTATTTTTCTCATGATTAGACTGAGATTGTGGGTTTTGGGGAGGAAGAGGTAAGTGCCACATGCCTCACTTCACATCTTACTTATATAGTATCAGCATTACTTATCTCTGTTGATGTTGACCTTGATCACTTGGCTGAGGAAGCGTTTGTCAGGTTTCTCTGACATAAAGTTCCTCTTTTTCCCCTTTCCACACTGTCCTCTCTGGAAGGAAGGAACTGGACAGGCCACACTTAAGTAACAGGGAGTTAGATTCCACCTCCTTAAGAGCAGAGTATGTACCTATGTTATTTGGAATTAATTCAGTATTTCCCTGTTCAAATTCCTGCAGTGGCTTCATGCCACATGTGGAATGGGATGGAAACTCCACCCCATGATGAAAAGGCCCTTTGTGATCTGAGCTCTCCCAGTTTATCTCCCACCCTTGCTTCACGGCCAACTCCCCTCCATCGGTAATGACTGAACACACCCACCTGGAGCACTGTGGGCTTTCAACCTTCTCTCTGCCCAGCAAGCCCGAGCCACCAACCCCCAGACCTTCACCTGGCTGGCTTCCTCGGTCACTGAGTCTTTTATAACTACCTAATTTTAAAAGTCTTCTGTTTCAGTTTATTCTGTTTCATCACGCTGTATTTCTTTATCAAACTTATCACTACTGATGTCATACGTACATATATATATTTCTTACCTTTCTTTACCAGTGTAATGTAAGCTCCATGAGGGTAGAAGCTGTATTCAGGCATCCCCAACCTACGAGCCATGGACCAGTACCTCCTGTCCTATCAGCAGTGGCATTAAAGTGCACAATAAATATAATACACTTGAATCATCCTGAAACCATCCCCCCGCCTCCCCATTCCATGGAAAAATTGTCTTCCATGTAATGGTTCCTGCTGCCAAAAAGGTTGGGGACCACTGCCTTATTCACTAATGCATCCCTAGTTTCTGGAACAGTATCTAACACGTAGTAAGTGCTCAGGAAATATTTGTTGAATAAATGAATGAAATATTTAATTTTTGAAAGAAACCATCTTTAGGTCTCTTCTGGCTAAAGTATTCCATGTTTTTTAAAACTAATTTTCCCTCGTTATCTCTGGAGGCATTTTAGGAAGGGATACCTGGCCTTGTTTTGTTTTTTTAAGGAATACTGTGGTGTCTAAGATGGTCAATAAATAAAATCCTTACGTTTTGCTATTATTTAATATACCTTGACTAGGTTTGATATTTGTCTGAGTGAAATAAGCCATCATTCAACTCTCTCCACTGGGGACTCTCCCTGTTGTTACATCCAGGTGAAGGAGCTAGGGTGCAGGCTGCTCCAGGTGGGACAACTAAGGGTTTGAATCTTCTTCCACCTCTACTTCTTTTTTGTGTGTGGGTTTTAAATTTTTATTTATCGAGTTATTTTTGGCCATTCTGAGTTTTCGTTGCTGTGCGTAGGCTCTCTCTAGTTGCTGAGATCAGGGGCTACTCTGCATCGTGGCACACGGGCTTTGCATTGCAGAGGCTTCTCTTGTTTTGGAGCACAGGCTCTAGGCACTCAGGCTTCAGTCGTTGTGGCACACAGGCTTAGTTGCCCGGTGGCATGTGGGATCTTCCCAGACCAGGGATTGAACCAGTGTCCCCAGCATTTTAAGGCGGACTCTTAACTGTTTCACCACCAGGGAAGCCCCCACCCCTACTTCTTTATGTTTGAGTAACAATGCTTCTTGGTGCCAAAGAATATTGCCTGGTTTAGGAGTCACTGTTTTTTTAAGTTAATTTTTGTTGGCATGTATATAGTTGCTTTACAATGTTCTGTTAGTTTCTCCTGTACAGCAGAATGAATCAGCCATGCATATACATATATCCCCTCCCGTTTGGACTTCATTCCCATTCAGGTCACCACACTGCATTAAGCAGAGCTCCCTGTACTATATCGTATGTTCTCATTAGGAATCACTGTTGATAATCATTCTTGATTCGTGCATCAACTTCCTCTATGAGAGATGGTTTAGCATTGCCGTCAGACACTCAAAACTAAGAAGATGCTTTAGAAATGTCCAGTGAAATACTTTGGGGGTTTTGATTGCTTATCATTATATGAAACCAGTTCCTTTCAGAGTTCATTGCCACATCCATAATTTTCCTTGGTCCCACTCTGATAAGGAACCATTCATTTTAACTCCAGTCTTCAGGATTTGTAAATCTATTATTCATAGCAGCTTTAGTCTCAGGCTTGCCATTTTTCCGAGGTTCAGCTCAGGCTCTCGCAAGACTATGCATAGACAATAGAGAGAACTTGCTCAGTTGGCCACTGGTCCACTCTTTCTGTAGGAAGAAAGATCACTTTTTTCCCTTTTAAAAAAGAAAAGTATTTGGTAATTTGATTTTAAAAAAAGCCTCCTACTCAGATTTGCTATGCTGTTTTACCTGTGTTTATTTAGGAAGTTTCACATGAAAAGAATTACTGATTGCCTCTTTAAGCCCTAGATAGGAAACAAGGTTTCTGCTTCATCATATATCATGTTTATACATGGAGTGAAGCGTAACCATGCCAGAGCCTTCATTAGAGCTTCCACTGTGGCTAATCAATGAAAGGGAAATGTCACCTAGTCATCCATTTTCATATTTTGGGTTGATTGACTTCCATATTCTTTTTTTTTTTTTTTTTGACTTCCGTATTCTTAAAGGAGGTAATCAGAATCAAAAACGTCAGTGGATTTGAAAATCAAAACCATAATGATTTTTCCAAAGATATTTAGATGGCCAGTAAGCTTGTCAAAGTATGCTGAACATATTACTCATTAGGAAAATAAAAATTGAATTCACAATATGTGTGCGTGCTCAGTAGCTAAGTTGTATCCAACTCTTTGTGACCCTATGGACTACAGCCCACCAGGCTCCTCTGTCCATGGAATTTTCCAGGCAAGAATACTGGAGTGGGTTGCCATTTCCTTCTCCAGGGGATATTTCAACCCAAGGATCAAACCTGTGTCTCCTGCATTCGCAGGTGGATTCTTTACCACTGAACCACCTAGGAAGCCTGAATTCACAATGAGATACATTTTATACTCTCTAGGTGGTTTTAGAAAAGGCAGAGGAACGAGAGATCAAATTGCCAACATCCGCTGGATCATGGAAAAAGCAAGAGAGTTCCAGAAAAACATCTATTTCTGCTTTATTGACTATGCCAAAGCCTCTGACTGTGTGGATCACAATAAACTGTGGAAAATTCTGAGAGAGATGGGAATACCAGACCACCTGACCTGTCTCTTGAGAAATCTGTATGCAGGCCAGAAAGCAATAGTTAGAACTGGACATGGAACAACAGACTAGTTCCAAATAGGAAAAGGAGTATGTCAAGGCTGTATATTGTCACCCTGCTTATTTAACTTATATGCAGAGTACACCATGAGAAATGCGGGACTGGAAGAAACACAAGCTGGAATCAAGATTGCCAGGAGAAATATCAATAACCTCAGATATCCAGATGACACCACCCTTATGGCAGAAAGTGAAGAGGAACTAAAAAGCCTCTTGATGAAAGTGAAAGTGGAGAGTGAAAAGGTTGGCTTAAAGCTCAACATTCAGAAAACGAAGATCATGGCATCAGGTCCCATCACTTCATGGGAAATAGATGTGGAAACAGTGTCAGACTTTATTTCTGAGGGCTCCAAAATCACTGCAGATGGTGACTGCAGCCATGAAATTAAAAGACACTTACTCCTTGGAAGGGAAGTTATGACCAACCTAGATAGTATATTCAAAAGCAGAGACATTACTTTGCCGACTAAGGTCCGTCTAGTCAAGGCTATGGTTTTTCCTGTGGTCATGTACGGATGTGAGAGTTGGACTGTGAAGAAAGCTGAGTGCTGAAGAATTGATGCTTTTGAACTGTGGTGTTGGAGAAGACTCTTGAGAGTCCCTTGGACTGCAAGGAGATCCAACCAGTCCATTCTGAAGGAGATCAGCCCTGGGATTTCTTTGGAAGGAATGATGCTAAAGCTGAAACTCCGGTACTTTGGCCACCTCATGCAAAGAGTTGACTCATTGGAAAAGACTTTGATGCTGGGAGGGATTGGGGGCAGGAGAAGAAGGGGATGAAAGAGGATGAGATGGCTACATGGCATCACTGACTCGATGGACGTGAATCTGAGTGAACTCCGGGAGCTGGTGACGGACAGGGAGGCCTGGTGTGCTGTGATTCATGGGGTCTCAAAGAGTCGGACACAACTGAGCGACTGAACTGAACAGAGGATGACTATGATCAAAAAAATGAACAATAACAGCTGCTGGCAAGAAAGTAGAAAAATGGATCTCTAATATATTGCTAGTGAGAGTATAAATTATTTGTATATCATTAAAAGTGCAGCCATGTAGGAAACAGCCTTGGCAGTTCCTCAAAAGACAGTTCCTATATGTAACTCTGTAGTTGCACTCTTATACACCGCCCAAAATGAAAGCATGTCTCTATACAGAAACTTGTCCACAAATGCTCATAACAGCATTATTCAAAATAGCCCACCAAAATGGAAACAACTCAAATGCCCATCAGTTGTTGAATGGACAGACAAAATACTATCTATCCATATGGTGGAATATTATTCAACCATAAAAAGGAATAAAATACTGATACGTGCTACAACATGGATGAACCCTGAAATCATTTGCTAAGTGAAAGAAGCCATACTTAAAAGATCACATATTGCATGATTCCATTTGTATGAACTGTCTAGAATAGGCAAACCCATAGATACAGAAAGTAGATTAGCAGTTGTCACGAGATAGTGGAGAGGGATGTGGGGAGTGACTGTGGGTTTCTTCTGGGGGTGGTAAAAATGTCCTGAAAGTAGATGCTGGTGATGGGCTCACAGTCTTATAAGTATAGTTTCAAACCACTGAAATGTATACTTTAAAAGGGTAAATTTTAAAGCATGTAAATTATATCTCATTTTTTAAAAACCCACAGTTTAGGTACTTCACGTTCACTTGGATGGTTAAAACCAAAAAGACAATGACAGGTATTGGCAAGGATATGACAAAGTTGGAACCCTCCTTCACTATTGCTGGGATTGTAAAATGGTTCAGCCACTTTGGGAAACAGTTTGACACTTTCTCAATATGTTAAATACAGAGTTACCATGTAACTTAGAAGTTCCACTCTTAGGTATTTAATCAAAAGAAATGAAAACACATATCAGCACAAAGATTTGTGAATGAGAGTTCAGAGCAGCTTCATTTGTAATAACCAAAAGCTGAAAACAGTGGAATACTATTCAGCAGTAAAAAGGAAGGAACCTTCATTCATGGAGCAACATGGATGAACCTCAGAAACATACTAAGTGGAAGCCAGAAACCAAAGAGTACATGTTGTATCATTCCATGTATGCTGCTGCTGCTGCCAAGTCGCTTCAGTCATGTCCGACTCTGTGCGACCCCATAGACGGCAGCCCACCAGGCTCCCCCATCCCTGGGATTCTCTAGGCAAGAATACTGGAGTGGATTGCCATTTCCTTCTCCAATGCGTGAAAGTGAAAAGTGAAAGTGAAGTCGCTCAGTCGTGTCCGACTCTTTACGACCCCATGGACTGCAGCCCACCAGGCTTGTCTGTCCATGGGATTTTCCAGGCAAGAGTACTGGAGTGGGGTGAGGCAAAACTGTAGACAAAAGCAGATCAGTGTTTGCCTGCGGTTGGGGTTGGGAGTCATAGTTTACTACAAACTGGCATGAGGGAACTTTCCCTGGTGATGAAAAATGTTCTAAAATTGGACTGTGGTGCTTTGTTTGCATAACTTTAAATATACTAAGACTCATTGAATTGTACACTTAAAATGGGTGGATTTTATGGTATGTAGATTATACCTCAAAAATATGTTTAAAAAAAAAAAATCAGTCCATCTGGGGCTCTGGATATATTTGAATCAAAAACCAGAAACCTTTCTTCCTTGCTCTAGACCCGTCCTCCCACTGACTTGAGCTTTAACTTTGATGCCAACAAACAACAAAGACAGCTTATTGCAGAACTGGAAAATAAAAACAGGTAAGAATGCAGAGAGAGGAAGCCAGTTTATAAGCCCAAGATCATGTGAGTATCTGATTCTCGTTTTCCTTGCAGTCTAGATGGGTTTTGACCACAAAGGAAGATTCCATCTTGGTTAAGATAGGCTAGCCCAAGTCTTGCCCTGGACACTAATTTGTGCATGAACTCTGCCCACAGTTCATTCTGGCCGTCGGCAACCCTGCTCACATGCCCTCGGGGAAATTCTTTTCCCCACCCACCAGTGTGTTCCCCTCTCACCTTTCCTTTCTCCACTCCACTCCGGGAGCCTTTGCTCTGCCTCGCCATCTCGTCCTGGCCCGTGATGCTGCATGGTCTCTCACAGAAGAGCCGTTCACAGGCTTGGAGCCCAAACAACACAACATCACGCACTGAAAAGGCAGGAACCAGGATGAGGAGGTTGGGCAGAGGAGAGCAGGCATCGTGGAGGAAGGGGCACCATCGGCTCTCGGGGTAGGGGCTGGGGGTCAGGAGGGGAAGCGAGACGGAGGAAGACTTGAGGGAAATACGCGCTAGACCTGCATTAGAAGGCTACAAGTTTCCCCTGGAGAGGAACTGAGTATTCTAGTTGTCATTTTTCTGTGGAGATTTTTCGAGTTCTTTTTTTTTTTTTTTGAGTTCTTGAGAAGAAGATTTATATGACTTTTTCTACCACGAAGGGTTGTTTCATTGAGGAAATATCAAGTGTGGTATTTTAAGATGACGTCCATTTCACGTCTTGGTTGTTCAGAAGCACTCGGAACAAGATAGACAGAGGCAGCACTAGTGGAATAAAAATTTCTAACAGGAAAGAGAGAGAAAGAGACCGCTGTGAAGCATCACGTGGCCATCTCTTTCACCCACCCTGTCTAGAGAGATCCTGCAGGAGATTCAGCGTCTCCGTCTGGAGCACGAGCAGGCGTCCCAGCCCACCCCGGAGAAGGCCCAGCAGAACCCCACGCTGCTGGCCGAGCTGCGGCTCCTGAGGTAAGTAAGCGTCCTGCACCGCCGTCCCCATCATAACCTGCTCTGGTAGGAGTTCATGTCTTAGGAAACCAGACTAGTGGGATAGGATCCGTTCATCCATACATCTAGTCATGTTAAAACGAATAGCTGAAGCATTCCACTCATTCTGTTACTGCTTCAGATGTTTGAGTTCCTTTATTAATCATTCTGTGATCTCCTGCCTTCATTCCAGAACTAGGTAAACACCAGCCTCCAGCTCCACCGCAAGTAGAGCAGTGTTTATACTTCTGTGATTGCTTTAAGAGGCCCAGGGTGCTGCACTCCATCTTCTTATCTTGAAATTAGTCTGACTTTAAAGACTCTTGGCAAGGAATAATACTCTTCCCGTCCTTCGAGTATGTTCTCTAGCACTTCATAGATCAGGAGTCTGTGTCGGGAAATCCCCTGAGATGTGAAACCAAGTGGGAATCCCTTACACTGTGGCTCTGGTACCTTCCAGTTCAGTTCAGTTCAGTCACTCAGTTGTGTCCAAGTCTTTGCGACCCCATGAACTGCAGCATGCCAGGCTTCCCTGTCCATCACCAACTCCCGGTGCTTGCTCAAAGTCATGTCCATCAAGTCAGTGATGCCATCCAACCATCTCATCCTCTGTCATCCCCTTCTCCTCCTGCCTTCAATCTTTCCAAGCAACAGGGAAAAGGGTACCTTCCACTTCAACATAAACTCTTTCAAGGAACGAGAGACCAAGGATGTGGGATCAAGACGGGGGTAGAGAGCAGCTTCAGCTCCCACTTGGTGCTATTTTCAGGGGAATGAAGGCATCTTCCAGAAGAGTATGACATGAGCAAGATCCAGGCAACGTTGTATGTGTGTGTTAGTTGCTCCATCGTTGTCTGTTTGAGACCCCATCGTCCATGGAATTCTCTAGGCAAAGAGTAGTGGAGTGGGTTGCCCTTCTCCTGGGGATCAACATTCATAGGGTCTTATTTCCTATCAGTCTTAGAAAGATGTGTGCACCTTCTTCCCTAAGTGAAGCTGTTATGGAAACTAAATGAGTGGCTTGATTCTCAAACAGTGGATTCTCTCTGCATAGGTTGTAACCTTTGGCATCCCACAGTCGATTTCTAATGTGCCATCACCTGGATTTCTACAGAGTTGAAAGTCCTTCCTTAGTTCTTCCTTTGATTTAGATCATTTAGCTTCCCAGCCATGATTTCTTCTCTTAAAGAATAGAGATGATTGTTTTTTTCTAACTCTCCTTCTGTTTAGATTTATGTCATTAATAGATAAGTCATCAAGAATTTAAGCTGTGCAGAAGAAAATCTTTAGAGATGCAGAGATTCCCATTCTCCAAAACAGAAATTCAGTTGAGTTTCTGAGTCGGACTGAGATCTTGGTGGCTCTGGGTCCGCTGTTGCACATTTGGGAAATCAACACAATTGGTGTCATATCAGACTGAAGCCACTTAGCAGCAGCAGCAGCAGGAAGGATGGGAAAGCAGAAGCTGCTGACTCGGAGCACAGCTCCGATAAGATACAGCTAGCTGCTTTCTTTCTCCACCTCAGCTCAGGCACAGGTGACTATCTTGTATCTAGAAAAGCAAAAAACTGTCATATTTTAGTTTCACTGTTGCTGGGACTGGGAGTGCTGAAAGGGCTTCTTTATGCTAGAGAGATCGGAAAAAATCGTAGACCTGGCAGAATAGACAAAGGGCAGAATCCAGCGATGTGACATCAGGCAAGGAATTCAATCTAAGTCCAAGGAAGGTCTAAATTCTGAGAAATCTGAAAGTATTTAATCTCAAAAGCAGCTTCTGTATCATTGAAAAAAGAGGGACAGTTTAATAATGTGTGCTAGAGCAATTGCTCACGCATAAGGACACACATACTGGCTTTCTTTCTCACACTTATATGCAAAAAACACCGGCAGATGGATGAAACACGGAGACAAAAATGTTAAAACTTCTAGAAGAAAACGTAGAAGAATTTCTTTAGAATTTTGGAATAGAAACTAATTTCTCAGAATTACTAGCCATGAAAGAAGTTGGGAAATTCAGCTAGATTAATATTACAAACTTTTGCTTATCACAAGACACATAAAGGGCAAGATTCATTTGTCCTAACATCCTTCTGGTTTTGAAATATGTATTTGAATACAGGAACTGCCAGTACCCAGCTAGTATAATAAAACAAGATAGAGAATTTTATCCTTAGGGATAGTGGTTATGAATCTTGACTGCCAAAATTGTCTTTTCCCCCTTTATTATTTTTAATGGTATATTTGTTATTATAATAATATATGAAACAAGAGAGTAGGATATGAAACATTATGCTAAAATGAACACCCAGAAACCCACACCCTACTTGAGAATTCACATATTGCTAAAGCCATGTCATCTGCGTAAGTGCCCCCATCTTGTCTCACTTCCTTCTGCCTTCCCCCCAAGAGCTAACCTCTATCCAGAATGTGCTTTATCATTCCCTTGCTTTTAAAGTCTATTCAGATATGTGTGTATGTTCACACAATAGAGTGTCTAGTTTTGCTTTTTGAGCTTTATTGAAATGAAACTAATATGCAGTCTTCTGAGACATTTTTCCCACTTAATACTGTTCTTTAGGATCCTTCCATGTAGCTGCAAGAACTGATAGCTGTAGTTCATTCATTTTTGCCATTTTGTATTGTAATTATTTGATGCTGCATAGCACAGAGGATGGAGAAGGCAATGGCAACCCACTCCAGTACTCTTGCCTGAAAAATCCCATGGATGGAGGAGCCTGGTAGGCTGCAGTCCGTGGAGTTGCTAAGAGTCGGGCATGACTAAGCGACTTCCCTTTCACTTTTCACTTTCATGCATTGGAGAAAGAAATGACAACCCACTCCAATATTCTTGCCTGGAGAATCCCAGGGACAGAGGAGCCTAGTGGGCTGCCATCTATGGGGTCGCACAGAGTCGGACACGACTGAAGCGACTTAGCAACAGCAGCACAGAGGAAGAATACTGCATCCAGTCTTGGGGGTTCAGGGAAGAAAGACTTTCTAGAAAATTGAATGAGTCCACTCCTTATTGAGTTTATACCTGTGCTGGAAATTTAGGGAGTATGAAGAAGACAATGATTCTATCTTAAAAAGTTATAATCTTGTTTTGGAAACAAAACATAAAATAAATTTCTAATCACCTAAGTAATACTGTACAATGTTAATAATAAGTAGTGTGGATATTAGGAGAAATTTAGAAGCAATTTGTCCCTTAAAGGTGGTGGAATTTGGGCTGAACCATGAAAGGTAGCTATGGTTTGAATGAAGTATGGGATAAAACATTTAAGATTAGATACAGAGTTGGGGTTCAGCAAGATTCCCCAATAAATATAACACATTTCAGAGAGAGGAAAGAATCTTGAAGCTAAGAATTTGTTTTCAGCCATCCAGTGAATTAATCTTTAGAGTACCAGTGATGGGAGATAAAATTAGTTGGATAATTGAGACCAGATTCTGAGAGCCTTAAGTGATAGGTCATTGGAAATCCTTCGAGAGCTTCAAATAATGATTTCATTAAGTTCACGATGTTAATTGAGTCCACACTGGATGTGTGATATTCTCTTAATCATTCAGTGTATGCAGAGATGAGTAAGGCTCATCCCCTGACCTCAAAGATTTTGCGTCATGGTATGAATGACAGCAGTACAAGGTAAAATAAATTAAGTGCCCCAGAGAAGCACTGGTTGCTATAGTGATTAAATAAGCAGGATCCGATATCCACTGAAGTAATCAGGAATAGCTTCCCGAAAAGAGTGACGTTTAGGATGGACACTAAGGAATAAATAGTATTTGGAAGAGAGCAGGGGCATACTCAGTCGTAAAGTGATGCCGTCTGCTTAGGAAAAAGTGAACCGTGGCTGGAGGTCCAGACACAGAAGAGAAAGGGAAGTAAGGAACTTTGGATCAAATGTAGGTAGAGTTTGTAGCAGTATTTTCTCTGATAGAAGTATAATGTGAGCCATCTGTGTACTAAAAGTTTTCTAACAACCGTGTTGAAAAACTAAAAGGAAATAGGTGCCATTAAAACTTCTTTCATTTAACCTGCCTAATCTAAAATATTATCTTTTCAACATTTAATCAGCATTAAAAATTATTGTGATGTTTTACTTTCATTCACACTAAGTTTTTAAATCCAGTGTGTAAGTTACTCTTACAGTGCATCTCAGTTCGGACTAGTGCTGAGTAGTCACGTGTGGCCAATGGCTATGCAGGGCAGAGTCAGTGATGCTAGGAAAAGTCTGCTGTTTAGATTATTACATGAGATGATGAAAGGAGTACAGCTTTCCTTTGAGTAGCATTGTGAAGGCCACAGGATGCTTTCATGTCCACCATCTTCCTTGATCTTCAAGATAGTGCTGTTGTTGGGACTTTCCTGGTGGTCCAGCGATTAAGACTTCACCTTCTAATGCAGGGAGTGTGGGTGCAATCCCTGGTTGGGGAGATAAGATCCCACATGCCTCACCACTCAAAAATCAAAACATAAAACAGAAGCAATATTGTAACAAATTCAACAAAAACTTTAAAAATCATCCACATCAAAAAAGCTTTGTAAAATGTTACTGTTAGTAATTTGTTATTAGTTCCATTTTAGAGAAGAGACAATTGAGACTCAGACAGGTTAAGTGACTTGTCCAAGGTTGCATAGTGAGTAAAATGGTGGGCCTCAATCTCTTGATTTATATTCCAGTGCTTTTTCCCCAGTCATCCTAGGTGAAATCAGGATTAGTCAAGCTAGGAGACCATTGCATGTGTGAGGTGAAGCATACTTGGATAAAGTCCGAGAAGCAGGAATAGAAAGATAGACATGTGATATTCAGGAATCATCTGAATTGGGTGACTGATGAAATCTAGGAAATGAACAGGAAAGTATCAAAGAGGATCAAGTTTTTCAGCCATAAAAGCTTAGAAGAAAAAGTAGGAGAGATGGGGAAATTGAGAAAGAGAACCGTTTAGGAAGGAAAGTCTTAAGTTTGGGTTTGGACAGATTGACCTAGACTTGATGGCATGAAATCTGTCCTCAGGGAAACCAAGTTCTCTGAGACAGAGTCATCCTCAACTCTGTCACACTTTCTGAGCCTGATGGGTAGTTCTGGGAGCATTGACAACTGAATCCTATCTTATCTGAGCAGTTTTCACACATTTTTCTCCACTGTTAATTTAAAATTGAACTAATTTGTGTAAATGAGGTATTTGACTTCCTGAAGAATTAAAAAAATGACTTTAATAATATTAACAATACTTTTTTGCTCTACAGCAATGTATACTTTCGAAGGCAGTCTTACATGCTGTTCTCATAGCAGTAAAGTGGGCAAAACAGATATATCACCATTTTATATGTCCAGTATCAGAGCTTCATCTCTTCGTTTCTCATGAACTTTTCCTTTCTGACAGGCAGAGGAAAGACGAACTGGAGCAGAGGATGTCAGCATTGCAAGAGAGCAGGAGGGAGCTGATGGTCCAGCTGGAAGGGCTGATGAAGCTACTGAAGGTAAGAGCGGCGGCCAGGCTCCTCCCCCCACCTCAGCTCTTCTTGTCCATCTTCACCCCCAGCTCAGCTTCTGCCTTTCCTGTGATGTCAGAACAGGATGAGGCTAAAGGGTTAACTAGTTAAAGCCCAATTACAAAAAATTAGTAACCAGAACCAGAGTGATGTGCTTTTATGAATAAATAAGAATGTTTATGAATAAGATCACAGCACGCCAGGCCTCCCTGTCCATCACCAACTCCTGGAGTTCACTCAGACTCACATCCATCGAGTATTAGCTATATATAAATGAATATTTCTCAATTATATAAAGTTTCTTTTAAGATAAAACTTCAAATAGTGTACTTGAATACTTACCAAATATTGTGTGCTATTTTAATCAGTATTATAGAGGCAAACCAACCTAATCAAACCAACTCTAATCGATAATTTTGCTCTATTAGGAGCAATAAAATAGCAGATAGCTCTAGGTTTGGTATATTGGGGCTTGAAAAAATATAGAATAATTTCAGTACTTTTTATTGGAAAAGATATTACAGCCCCCATACCCTAGAGCAAAGGCATGCTTGGCATTTAAATGTCCTCACCTGGATAGCTTGCCTGGCACTGAGTAGAAATATTTACCAGCCCTGTAGCAGCAATACCAGGGTACATTTGTTTAGGCTGTAAATTCCTAATGTCTTTCTGTCTATAATGAAACCGTTGTATTTCATGGTATGTCACAGAGTTAGAAGCCAGAATGGAAATCCAGTGTTGAGTACCTCAGAAGCCAGGCTAAGGGGGTGGATTTAATCCTGTGATAAGGTGAAGTCATTAAAGGTTTTGAAACAATAGTTTAGGAAAATGTACGCAACAGGTCAGTAAGAGGAGAAACTAAAGGATAATAGGAGGCTAGTGAAATCATTCAGGCCTGGAGTGACAAGGGTCTGGACTTGGAGGGGAAATCCAGGAATAGGTCAGCTGGAAGACTTTTCTTCAACTTCATCATCAGCCTGCCCTTTAATAATAAAGCTTGTGGTATTAGCAGCTTGGGTAAATGGAGTGTTTGTGTTTTGAACTGACTTTTGGCTTGCTCGAGACAATCATTTCTTTTAGTTTTAAGCTGAGTTTTTTTGTAGCTTTGGTCCTGGGTATTAGGGTATTTGGAGACATATTTCTACATTAACCCTGTTAGCAGGATTTCTCCTGAGAAATAGTTTGTCTAAATGGGTCTTGTTTAAAGAAAACCTTATGCCTAAAACCTGGCCCAGATCCCTCAAATAGCTGTCAAGTACCCAACCAAGCAACCCAGTCACCCACTCAAGAGAGCAGGGGCGAGCTTAAACACACTGGGCCAGTGCAGCATCTAGAGCTATACAGGGCTGTGAAAGCTCCACCGATGTGGGGTTAGTCCACCCAAAGGACAGAAGGCTATAGGGGATTTACCTCCCTTTCAGAAAAATGTTTCTCAGATATTACCCAGAACATAAATGGGAAGGTACCCCGGGGTGATTTTTGTAAAAGGCAAAAATGTTTATGCAAACTGAAGGGAAGTCAGAATACATTTCCCCTAAGTATTACAGAAAGCTTTCCCATCAGCTGGTGGGCCTCATCAGCTGATGGGCCTTCGTGTTCCTCAGAGTTCCTGGCCCTGGTCCCATGTGCATTACCCTGACCTTGCTGTGTACCCCTGATACTTGTATTCAAGGCCTAAGCAGAGGGAGCTGATACCTGCAACTCTGTTCCCAAACCCTCCATTTCTTTGTATTTCCAGCCGTTGTCTTTTAATTACAATTTCAGTAAAATAAGCAGGACCTCACTGCTCTGTTTTGTAGGATCCCCTCCCAGGTTCTTAAATGCCTTATCATTATCCACCTGACAGGCTGTGGTCATTCAAAAAGGGAGAAAGGATTTGGAAACATAAACCAGGAATGTCATCTTTTTTAATCCATTGATTAAAATTCACAGTTGAAAATCTCAGACCTTGTGTCCAGCTTCCTAAAAGGGCTACAGCATAACCTTAATTTGAGTATTATATGCACTTCTAAAAGGTTATACATAGGAATCATTGACTTCTATTAAAATCTCAAAGATGTTTTCCTTCTATGAAAACTACATTTACCAACAAATAGTAAAAGAATTCTAATTTTAATTTCAAAGGACTGTCTTGCTTTCATTCATGCTCAGTCCGCTAGCGTTTAGTGCCCTCATAAAACAGCTGTAAGTAGTTAGTCAGGTGGACAACTGAGCCTCATGATCTGGGATACTCATGAATTAAAGTATACCACACAGTAAGTTTCTATTTCACGTGGAATACTTTAATTTTATTCCAGGGAAATACTATATACTGTGTCTATTTATCTGAAAATTGATAATTTGAAGAAGCATACATGTGAAGTGTCACCATTGTTTATTAATTCATTCAGCAGAAATCGTAAATTTGGCGGAGAGGGGATAAGGCAGGGTAAAAATCATTTATCCAGAAGAAACGTATTGAGTTCCTAAGAGTCCGGTATCGCTATGTGGTATATAATGGTGACTAAGACTCAGTCCCTGTCACCAGGGAGTATCAGGTGCCTCCTTATTGTTGTTTTTTTCCAAATGACATAATACAGACTGACACTCAAGTACCCATGTTTCAGGATGTATCTTTTCTTTACGTTTTTTCCCCTGATGAATGAGTATATATGGATAACCTCTATCTAAAACTTCCTATTTGATCCAGAAATAGTTGTATGTTGGTGTTTGTTTCTAAATCATGTTCCCAGTATTTTTTTGCCTCTTTTTTGATTTTTCCAATATTACTTTTGAAATACATTTACCAAATGAATTCTGTAGTTTTAAATTTTAACCTCATTTGCACATGAGATTTGGAATATGAATTTTTAAAATATAGATGACAATAAATACAATGGCTGTGACATTATTCTGGCTACTGAGCCAGATATCCCCCACATGGATGGGTCTCCCATATTTTCAGGTAACTTGAGCAATCCTAGATTTGTACCTTATAATTAAGGCATTATTACCTGCCTTTAAATTAACTTGGCTCCTATGCCTGACTTGTCATCAGTCAATCTTTACTGACCCCAACTAATTGATAACAAAAAGGTTCTAAGACTTTATATCTGACCTGTTTATTATGTTGACAGAGCCTTTATCTGATTAACTTTGGTGAATTTGGATTAAACAGCATCCTAAGTAACACTTAACCAAAGTCTCTGCCAATCCCAATGCACATGGGGGCTCTCTGAGTCCTAGAAACACTGCCCTGTCCACTCACCCCATCCTAACCTGACATACATCTACTGCAAATTATCATGATCTTATGTCGTTGGATAAATTCTATAGAGCAGAGTCACAAATGTGCAAACATGAAACCTTGCTTTCTGAACTTCCCTATTCTGTTGAGCCAAGGTGATGTTGTCTTCAATACCCAACCTGGAGAAAGCAGTGAGAATAAGGTATCTTAGAAACAGTTCTAAGACATTATATACTGGTCTTTTGATCTCAGATGCAATTCCAACTTGTCAGGATTGCCCTGTTCCTCCCCTACCAATTTCCATTTCAACATTTAATGCCAGCAGTAAACACATTTTGAATTGTTTAATAACTCTTCTGTGGCTATTTGCCTTGCCGGATGAATGGGAGAAAAGTGTGCTGCCTCACAGGGAAGCCTGACTAGGCAGGAAGTTTGTTCCCCAACTGTAAAACTCTAACCCCTTCTAACTGGAGCCATGCATACCAGATGCAAAAGCTGGAAGATGCTAACTTCTTCAGGTGAATTCCGCTAACGCTCAGGCCCCTCTTTGCCTGGGTGCTTGTGGTTCTAGGTTTGGCCAGGCATCTAGCAGCTGGGGCTTTGATAATGAAGAATATCTTCCGGTGCTGAACTGGAGTTTCCTCAGGAGATTGTTGGTGCCCATTTAATTTCCAGTGTATGTCTCTCCCTTGCAGGAATAAAATGACTCTCTCCAGATTCTTACTATTCCTCTCCCTTTTATAATTCCTTGCCTTTACTGAAATCATTCTCACCATTGCTCCCAGATCTGCAGATGAGAATCACGTATCTATTCCCAAGACTTCCTACACACATGTTTAGTAAAGACAGTCTGCACGGATGGATCCAATTTAAATGGAACCATTGAACAGCTTTTAGATTTGTGTATTTGGGCAAAGAGCAGAGGTGTCATGACCACAGTTACCCATGATGAGGCACAGAAAAAGGAAGCGAAGAGACCCATTAAAAGAGAGTAACTTAGAAGCACAAGACTGAAGAGAGAGGAACTCGGAAGTGTTTATCCCCTCCTCACTGTGCTTCGTTCTTCAGTGTCTGCAGCTGCCTTCTGAGAGCTAAGGGTTAGGAGAGGCCTTCTCTGAGTACCATCCCTGTAAGGCTCTGAGAGACAGAGACCATACCTTACCTTCATGTTTGTAGTGCTTCATGCATAGGGAGGAGTAAACGAACCTGTGTTGGAGTAATGAGAACTCTCTTTGAAAACCCTCTTAGGACCTTGAAGCAGTTTCCAGTTTAGAGCGGGAAGGGAAGGGGATGCATGTGCATCCTTGAGAAGGACCACACAGTGACCAAAAGCTCCACACGTGGAAGAGAGGAGACTGAATAAAACAGTCTGTGGCCAGATGGAATCTCTAGTGTCTAGGAAGTTCTTAAGAGCACTAGTTCTCAAACTAGCAGGATTCAGAATCCGCTGAAAGGCTCATGAAACAGTGCTGCCCTTACCCCGATTCTCTTGGTCTAGGGGGATACAGGGCAAAGCACGCATCTCTGACCAGTTTCCAGGTGATGCTGCTGCTGCTTGGTCTGTGTTCTGCACTTTGAGAACCACTGGCATAGAGAAGTGTATCTAAACACTTGTGAATATTGTGAATGGTGAAACAGAACGATCATTGAGCTTTCGAGTCATGGTTGAGCTCCTTCTTTCAGTTTACCTCAAATAGTGATGTAACCTTGGGCAAGTCAGGTCTTTTTTGTGTATAAAAGGGGAAGTTGGACTAGAGGTTTTATGAGGTTCTTTCGCTCTAACTCTAGAACTTAGCGTTTAAAGAACTGGATGTAGCATAAACTTGCCATTTGCACTATCCACCTGATGATGCTCTGATGGTGGTCAGGCTCTTGGGTCTCTGAACTCATGGGTCTGACCTGGTTTGCCCTGTTCTGTCACTTTGTTCCAGATGTTTGTGGTGATGGGCATTAATTTCTCTCCTTTTTTCCCTCTACTGTTTTTTTCGTCTTCACCACCTCTAGGAGGAAGAGCAAAAACAGGCAGTAAGTGAACTTCAGAATTCTCCACCTCTTGCTTCCTTTTGCATGTTCTTCTTTTCCTCATATAACTTCTCCTCTCCTCCCTGCATCCAGATCATTTCTGCAGAGTTGGTCTTGTGTAAAACCCTCATCAGTTCTCTCCCTCGTGTTGTAAAATGGCCTAAAAGCCCTCGTTATGTTTACTTAATAGTGCATGTTCTTATTTGAAACCAGAGCTTGTTGAATTTGTCTTCAGAGTACACATCTATTGTGTTTATTTAAATATGCATGATTAGCCAGGCTATAATTGCATTTCCTGCACTTATGTTCTCTGCTGCTTCGTGATTAGGGTGACTTTAATTGCTTGAAAAAACTTTCAGGATGGTGGGGGTGACCTTGGGGCTAAATACTATGTTTTGAATGACTGTGCATGAAGATGTGCATCAGAGGGATAACTTTAGATGTTCTTTAGTCTTAAATAATCTTCTCGGTGTTCCAACTCCAGCAGCCTTCTTAACAGAGTTACCAATGAAAGCTAAGTGGTTGATCATGCTGTAAGTGATTTCCTGTTCAGAACCACTCCAGTGGGATCTCTGGTTTTTCTGCGCTGCTTGGTGTTTAGGGAAGGTTTATGTTTGTTTTTATTTTTCCTGATAGCCACTAACCCACACTGGAATCAACTGAGAGTATATCAACAATGGTAACACCATATCTTTATATAATATAGTAAGGTTTTCAAAGCATGCGTTTTTTAATACAAGCTAAACCTGATTTTTAATTTAACCTCAAGGCTTTTTCTTTTAAGTGAAATATGTCATTCACTGTACTCATTTCTTATTCAAAAAGCAAATTTGTCCATGTTTTAAATTAAGAATAGGAATATAAAACATTATATTTACTATTATTTCCAGTTAAGAGAGCAATGGAATCATAGGGAAAGGATGGAAGAGATGAGTAATGAGGGGAGGAGGCAAGAAAAGAGAAAAGGAGACTGTCAAAAAGAGGGAAAGAAGACAAAGATGAAGTCAGAGTAGGCAACAAGCCCATACATCTCAATAGCTTTAATGTAACAAAATCTTGTTTTTGTCTTTGATTTATTTGGTTTTGTGTTTTCCTCACTTACACATCATGTATTACTTTCATCTTACGGCACCTTTGTATCACTGGGAACATTCACATGGGCAAAGCAGGAAATGATCAGGATGGAAGGTCAAGCCCAGCCCTTAAATGCTTTTTCCAAGAAGTGACACATATCACTTCCACTCTGTTCCATTGGTCAAAGCAAGACGTATGACCACACTTAATTTCAGGGAAGTATGATCCTGCAATAACAAACAATAGAATGGGAAAGATTAGAGATCTCTTCAAGAAAATTAGAGATACCAAGGGAACATTTCATGCAAAGATGGGCACAATAAATGACAGAAATGATATGGACCTAACAGAAACTGAAGATATTAAGAAGAGGTGTCAAGAATACACAAAAGAACTGCACAAAAAAGATTTTCATGACCCAGATAATCACAATGGTGTGATCACTCACCTACAGCCAGACATCCTGGAATACGAAGTCAAGGCTTTAGGAAGCATCTATGAACAAAGCAACTATGAACAAAGCTAGTGGAGGTGATGGAATTCCAGTTGAGCTGTTTCAAATCCTAAAAGATGATGCTGTGTAAGTGCTGCACTAATATGCCAGCAAATTTGGAAAACTCAGCAGTGGCCACAGGACTGGAAAAGATCAATTTTCATTCCAATCCCTAAGAAAGGCAATGCCAAAAAATGCTCAAACTACTGCACAACTGCACTCATCTCACACACTAGCAAAGTAATGATCAAAATTCTCCAAGCCAGGCTTCAACAGTACGTGAACTATGAAATTCCAGATGTTCAAGCTGGATTTAGAAAAGGCAGAGAAACCAGAGATCAAATTGCCAACACCCACTGGATCATCAAAAAAGCAAGATAGTTCCAGAAAAACATCTATTTCTGCTTTATTGACTATGCCAAAGCCTTTGACTGTGTGGATCAAAACAAACTGGAAAATTCTTCAAGAGATGGGAATACCAGACCACCTGACCTGCCTCCTGAGAAGTCTGTATGCATGTCAGGAAGCAACAGTTAGAACTGGACATGGAACAACAGACTGGTTTCAAATCAGGAAAGGAGTATGTCAAGGCTATATATTGTCACCCTGCTTATTTAACTTATATGCAGGGTACATCATGAAAAACACTGGGCTGGATGAAGCACAAGCTGGAATCAAGATTGCTGGGAGAACTATCAATAACCTCAGATATGCAGATAATACCACCCTTATGGCAGAAAATGAAGAAGAACTAAAGAGCCTCTTGACAAAAGTGAAAGAAGAGAGTGAAAAAGTTGGCTTAAAGCTCAACATTCAGAAAACCAAGATCATGGCATCCGGTCCCATCACTTCATGGCAAATAGATGGGGTAACAATGGAAACAGTGAGAGATGTTTTTTTTCTTGGTCTCCAAAATCAGTGCAGGTGGTGACTGCAGCCATGAAATTTAAAGATGCTCCTTGGAAGGAAAGTTATGACCAACCTAGACAGCATATTAAAAAGCAGAAATATTACATTGCCAACAAAGGTCCATTTAGTCAAAGCAATGGTTTTCCCAGTAGTCATGTATGGATGTGAGAGTTGGACTATAAAGAAACCTGAGCACCAAAGAATTGATGCTTTTAAACTGTGGCGTTGGAGAAGACTCTTAAGAGTCCCCTGGACAGCAAGGAGATCCAACCAGTCCATCCTAGAGGAAATTAGTCCCGAATATTCATCGAAAGGACTGATGCTGAAGCTGAAACTCCAATATTTTGGCCACCTGATGGGAAGAGCTGACTCATTGAAAAAGACGCTGATGCTGGAAAAGACTGAAGACAAGAGGAGAAGGGGACGACAGAGGAGGAGATGTTTGGATGGTATCACCAACTCAATGGACATGAGTTTGAGTAAACTCTGAGAGTTAGTGATGGACAGGGAGGCCTGACGTACTGCAATCCATGGGGTCTCAGAGTCGGACACAACTGAGCGACTGAATTGAACTGAACTGATGATCCTCCAGTTTGTTTAGAAGAATTAGAAAAGCAGGTGCTGGTAATGCCCCAGAGATGTGCTTTACAGCTGAAACTATTTGCTGGGAACTTCCTCCAACCGTACACTCAGACTAGCATCTCCTGAGCCCACTCTGAATGTGCCAGCAAAGTATGTGATCAAGAACACCGCATAACTTACTGAGAACACCTTTCAGAGGAGGACAAACATGGTGGATATTTATTTTAATGGCAGTAGTAAGGGCTTCCAAGAGACACTTCATTTTTAAAAAATTTTATGGATTACTGTGCAGTCCAAGAATCAGAAATGATCACTTCTGGCATATTACTTCTCAGGTCAATTTAAAGCTGACCTTGAGCAGACAGGGGATTAAATAACAACATGTTCATTCCAGTGACCTTTGATCGTGTGTGAGATCATACTCTCCTTGAGACTGGCAAAATGAGAAGCTAGACCCAGATTTCTGGAGCCTGCCATGAACAAGCTACTTGTGTACGTGTGTTGGGAGTTCTTGGTCGCTGAGGTCCTGAGCTCACACTGTAGTCCTCACTGTCCCAGGGGACTGTCCAAAGCAGGAATTGGTGTAAATTGTTTTTCCCTCATCCTTCCCCACTGTGATGTGAGGTAAAACAGCCTGCTCTGGGGATGCAGGTAGAAATTTCCTCTGTCTGCATCACAGGTTTAAACTGGACCCACCTAAGACTTAGCTACTACTGCTGCTAAGTCACTTCAGTCATGTCCGACTCTGTGCAGCCCCATAGTCAGCAGCCTACCAGGCTCCTCCATCCATGGGATTTTACAGGCAAGAGTACTGGAGTGGGGTGCCATTGCCTTCTCAGTGAGGTGCAAATTTGAATGGACTGGCTTTGCCTAGTTCACCAATATTTGTAACATGTACAGCTGGGAAGACCATACAGCCTTAGAACTCAAGCATCTGCTTTAATCTGTATCATTATTGATCGAAGCACCAAAAGGTGTTTATCGCAGAACTAAGTCGTCATCCTTTCTTCCTCCCGGTTCAGACTGGTAGAGTTTAATTTCTTCTCTATCAAAGTGCATTACCCTGTATGGGTTGTAAAATAATTATAAGACTTTTTAAATGAAGAATTTACTAGACACCCTTCCCCACACTGGCTCTGTAAATCCATTATAGAGAACCTTTTATACTATTTGCCTTCTTCCCTTTCAGGGATTATTTTGGCTTTTGGGGAATTTGAGGGAAATGGATGATAACTGACCTTAACTGTGATTTTGGGGCTGTGGTTCTACCTTCAGCCTCCGCCACTTTTCCAGTACTTTGTGACATTAGTACCTCAGCTGATAATTCTTCTGTCTTTCCTCTCCCCCTTCTTTCCTCCTCCCCCTTCTTTTTTCTCAGATCCTAGGTTTGTAATTAAGGGTAGAACTGCCTGGCTGTTTCAGATAAGACTTCACTGAGTGACTGTTCGACCCATGATACACCCTACAGTTTAACAGACCCAGGAATTAGATTATATCGGTTGAGTCAGGATTAATCAGGCCCATGATAATCGTCAGACCATAATTAAAGGACCTTGTTTGCCTTTTTCACTACGACATCCCCTAGCCACTAGCCCAGCACCTGCCACATGGCAGATACTCAATAAATAGTTGCTGAATGAAAGCTTGTATTAACCAAATGTATAAGATATTGACTTAAAAACTGTGTAAATTTATAGGTTTTTTTAAGGGACATAACTGGTTCAAGAACCTAAGCAGTAATTTTACTCAAGGTACTTCCATATAATAGGTAGATCTATCCAAGAGACTAAATGATGGTTCAGAAATGTCCTTTATAAAAAGAATCAGAAAAACAATTTTCAGCTTTACCAAAAGAATAGGAAGAACAAGCCAATATTAGTATTTTTATTAACTCTGTTACTGTTTCTCTCTAAAGAACAGATAGATTATGTGGAGTAAGAACATCCTCTCTTTTTTAAGCACAAATAATCTATAAAATGCAGGATACCTGTAATTGTTTGTATCCATTGAAAACACTTTGAGCGTTACTTAGTAAGAACCCAATGCCCATAACCAGAAGTGTGGTACAGAGGGGCACACTAAAGTAACAACAGATAGGTGAAAGCCCTGCTTTGATAGTGACCTTGAACTGTGGACTACTCCCTCAAGGTCAAACAGTCTCCAATCCTACTCTGGAGGGATTTCAGTGTACAGATTTATTCTAGGGACACCTTAAGGGTCCATTTTTCTCAGAGACTCGGCGTTCCATAAAATTTCACTGCTGCATTGCTAATGCCAAATAAAATAAGCTATCCAGGGCATCGGTTCACTTTACTCATGTAGCATGTATTCCTTTAAACATTTCTCCAATTCCTTTTATTAGAAGATCATTGCTTTTTATATACAGATCAGCATCAGAGTTAAAGACTGTAGACAGTAATGCATAAGGATAGGGGACAGGGGTGACCTTGATCCCAATTCGAAGAGTAGTGATCCAGAGAGTTACGTAGGTGGTACTCTGAAAATTATGTAGTTAGAGGATCTTGGGGATTTCACCAAGAGAACATGCCCACACTTGGCATCTCTCTACTTCAGCCAGTTGGGATATCGAGTGGATCTTGCCCCAGGCCCTTTCTGATTTCCAGAACCAGACAAACACCCCACATGACTAAACCAGAGAAAGCATGATGTGGGCTAGCTCTCAGAAGCCCCCTTCTCTGAGCATGGCTTCACCAAATATAGCCATGGTTGACCTGTGATTCTGCCAGGACAGACCTCATGAATGTTAACTTTGTAAGTTTAAGAGAAAGTACTTACCAAAAAAAGGCTAAACAACAACAAATAAAACCCTCCTCATTGTCCATTAAAGAGATTATTGGTGAACCCCTTGATGTGTTCATGGGTCGGTTTCCCTCTTGGTTCACTTCATCTTTGAATGCAGTTTCACTGAAAAGTGATTCACATGCCTCTTAAAAATTTTTCTGGAATTCCTTGGCTGCACCATATTCTGTAACAGAAGCCTGAGTCTTCTGCTTCCTGACAGGCAAAGGATTGCCATTTATTTATTTAATCTTCAAGCAATGTCTTATTACATATGTTCATTTGAGCAGTGGGTGAGCTTGGCCTTTTGGAGGATCAAAAGAGAAATCCTACGCAAATACCACACTCAAATAGTATGAACATTATTTCATGGTTGGCATGATGCCCTATATTCAGAAACACAAGCCAGGTCAGTGATAACCAGAGCCTTAGGCACCACTGCTGCCCTCCCTTCCAAGTTGGCCAGCTGCACTAATGGATTTTGGTAAACAAAGACCAATGTGCTGAACTTTGTGACTATGCCCCAAACCTTTAGCCTGGATCCCAGTCCCACTCTTTGTACATCTGCCCATAGATGGCCTCATGAAAGTCTTCAAACATGGTCATGTTTACCAGTCTTGGCTCCTGTACTTACTATAGGCACCTGGTAGCTTACTGGGGTTTTTTTGTTGTTTTCTCCAAAAGAAAATGTCATAGTAATATTGAAAAATAGGTACTTACATTTCATTTCCCCAAAACTCCTTAAACAGAGAGAGCTTATAGCCTGAAAATATAAGGGAAATAGCTTCGGCTCTTTGCAGCACTCCCAATATTTTTCAAAACTGGCGTCAATCACAAGCTGAAAGGTTGCCTTACCTACTTGGTTTATTTTCCTCCTATACTATATTTATATCTTTTGTTCTCGTAATCAGAATGAATACAGTATATGAAAACCATACACCAAGGCCTCTGGAAAATGTTTCTACACACCAAGCTGGAGAAGTTCACCCTCCAGTAGCCTAGGACATAAGATCTGCCCCCAGAATACTACAGTCTGGGTCTCATCAACAGAAAAGAAGGTAACTTCTAGGTTTTTGAGCCCAAGAGCCTGGGAAATTGACTTAGAAAAAATTGAACTAGAAGGATGATGTGGGATACAGGAAAGGGACTTGGATCTGATGGTGTACATACCGAGCTACAAAAAGTCGGCAGACAGTCAAGCTTTTCGTTTGGTCTGTTAGATATTTGGGGTTAGGCTGCTGGAAATTTAGTGGAGAAACAGGGCTAGCAACATAAAGTTAAAGTTTGACCCATAAACACAGGAAAACCCATTGTAGACAGAAAGACGAAAGAGCAGGTAGGATTGTGGGTTCTCATGAAAAACCAGAAAGTTTCAAGGAGAAAGTTAATAAGGCAATTAAGACAAGGATTTGACAATAAGGTAACAACCTTGTAAAGGAAGATTTCATTACGGTAGAGTGTAGACAGCTCTGAAAGATGGACTTTTGTCTTCTTGTCCAACCTGCTCAACCCCACCCCCACTGGTGTCACCTCAACAAAGGAAGGAGTGAAATAAGGAGTTTACCTTACAGCGTTGCATGTGAATAGATTGTTACAAAACCTCATGTCTTCTCTGTCTCACCATGTATATAACCTTTACAAACCTCAATTTTCTCATCTATAGATTTCCAGTCCACAATTCTTTGATCCTTTCATCACTGATACCAATCGGTGTATTTGGGGAAAGGCTATGAACCAAGAAGGGTCTGCGGAAATCCTCTTGAGTTCATTTGACTGATGTTTCCTTTTGTGACTTTGAAACCCTCTGACCTTCAGTTCATTTTCTGGGCCCTCGAACCAACTCCTTCCCCAGGGTTTATCGTGGCAACCTTCTCCCTTCCACTTTTCTAGACAAAAGAAAGCATCCTAAGAAAACAACATCAGCTTCTTCCATGATCCCTCTCTTTTGGCTTAGCTCTGGGATTCTGGGATGCCTCCTGCAGAAAAAAGGGTTCCCTACACTCTATTTCTGTGAGACCTCACTCGGCATCCTCAGTTGGCATGCGATTGAATCCATGACCCTCCACTTGGAGAGCATCTGTCGGCGTTTCCATGTGTCCTGATGCCATACCAATCTCTAGGGTTTGGTAGCTGACCTCGGGCTGGTTCTGATGTTCCAAATTAACAGCAGTGCCAAGGTAGGGAGCTTCCTGGCTTAGCGTCCTTAACTGAAATGAACATCTGCTTAATTTCAGCCAAAGAATCATATTATAAAGAGTATGGGAAACTCCTTTGCACTCTTCTCCATTTGTTGCTAATCATAATTTGGCAAGTAGAATTCCTCCCATTTGGCGCTGCAGTGTAGATTGCCCAATGCTTAAAAAAAGAGAAGAAAGAAATACAGAAGCATTCTTTATAAAATTAGAGAGAATGCAGAAAGACAGTTACCTGCAGCTAAAGTGGTACCTTTAAGTCAGCCACTATGGAGAACAGTATGGAGTTTCCTTAAAAAGCTAAAAATAGAACTACTGTATGACCCTGCAGTCCTACTCCTGGGCATATATCCAGAGAAAAACATGATCCGAAAGGATAAATGCACCCCAGTGTTCACTGCAGCACTGATTGCAATAGCCAAGCCATGGAAGCAAACGAAATGTCCATTGACAGAGGAATGGGTAAAGGAGATGTGGTATATGTATACAGTGGAATACTACTCAGCCATTAAAGTGGTATCTTTAATAAGAAACCATGCCGACTCATTATTGCTCTACAAAGCTGGCTAACCATAAATCCTTCCATGCTTTTATTACTATATATTTCATATTAACTTATATATAATATTCAATATTTATCCACTGCTTTCATATTTCAGTTTTCAGCTCCTATATTTAACCAGCTCAGATCTCAGGAAACCAAGCAAGAATCTAGGAGACTCTCAGGCCTATAGCTGCCCCTGGACAGCTCCCAAATGTGCAGAAGAGTCTCAAAGTTTATTCTTGGCCCCTTGAAGTTTCTAACCTGATCTGAAGCTAGTGGTGGCCCCCGCTTCCTTCCATAGCAGCTCACTGTTTGGGAAGAGAGGCCCTGGGCAGGCCACTCTCTTTAGGACCTCATAATGCTATCACCGTCAACCACATTTTCATCCTCAGCACTATGGACATTTGGGGCCAGATTACTTGTGTGTGTGTGTGTGTGTGTGTGTGTAGTGGGGGGGTGAGGAGTGTTCTGTATGTTACAGAATGTCTAGCAGCATCCTTGATCTCCACCTACTAAATCCCAGTGATATGCCCCCACCAGGTTCCTATCAGGTACAGTTATTCCCAGTGAAAAAATGCTGCTTGGGACCTCCCTGGCTGTCCAGTGGTTAGGGCTCTGAGCTTCCACTGCAAGGGGCCCAGATTACATCCCTGGTAGGTGAACTTGGATCCGAGAACCTTTCTGATACCAGTCTGAGCCTTTGCAGCATTCTCAGCATCCCTTATTCTGAAGGTTAGATATGGGATGGATGGTGAAAGATTTCTAGTCACATTTCCCCACAAATCACCCCTTTGTCCACGTGCCCTGCTTCTGTTAATGTCGTTGCCAGCAATCCCCACGTGCATGCTCTCTTCCAGCTCCCTGCTCTCCCCACTCAGTTGCCAAAGTCTAGTCAAATTTTTCTCCAAAAGCTTGCTTATGTCCCTCTCCTCCCAGCTCCTGTCACCATTCTTCATTCCAGCCTCCATCACCTGATCTCCTTGTCTGCTGCTTCTCAATCCGACCTTCACTTTGCCTCAGAGCCAGACTCCTAAATCCAACCAGACTGACCATACCAATCCCTCCTCGGAAGCCTTCACAGACTCCATCTGCCATTGCTTATAGCAGGGGCACCAAGCTTTTTCTTAAAGAGTTAGGTAGTAAACATTTTAGGCTTTGTGCACCAAATCAAAGGCATTATGTAAGGACTTATATAACCATTTAAAATAAAACCACTTAAAAATGTGAAAACCATTCTTAGCTCACAGACTAAAAAAGCAGATGGCGAGCTGGACTTGGCCATGGGCTGTAGTTTGCCCATCCGTGGCCTAGTAAATAAACGTGATGACCATTTATTTAAGGTTCTGGATGACTGTGGCCCACACTTGTCTTTCCCACCATGTATCTTCTGTGCTCCCTGCATGCTAGTATCCCCACATGCTCCCTACCCACCCCCACACCCAGCAGCCTCCTCTCCCGGGGAGCTTCTGTGCCCTTTCCTCACCTGGATTGCCGTTCCTGAGCCGCTTCCGCCTATTGAAATTATACCATCCAAGACGCTCTCAGATGCCACCTCGCCTGTGAAACCTTACCCTGTTCTGGAAGGTCAGAGTTAAACCCTCTTGCCTCTATGTTCCTTTTCCTTTGTACCTCTGCTATTTCATCCTCCTTTGTAGGCCAGCTGCTTACATGCCAAATTGCCCAGGAGGCTGTGAACCTGCAGAGAGTGGAGACCTTGCCCCTTTATACCATTATTTTGCACCTGTCAAAATGGAATCGTGGCAGGTCGTACCCCATGAGCCAGCATGTGAAGCATTTATGTACATCCTCACTAACCTGTGAAGATACACTTAATCTCCACTTTGCATGTGAAGAATCTTAGCCCAGAGAGGTTAAGTAAGTTGCCCAAGTCACACAGCTAGTCAGTGGCAGAGCTGGAATACAAACTAGGTCCACCTGACTGCTAAGCCTGGATTTTAACCACCTTGTCATATAAGGGACTCAGAGTGGCAGTGCTGGATCAGGTACCCCACCTCATCATACAGGTTTTCCTTACTTACCCAGAAAGTGAAAGTGAAGTCGCTCAGTTGTGTCCGACTCTTTGTGACCCCCATGGACTGTAGCCTACCAGGCTTCTCCCTCCATGGGATTCTCCAGGCAAGAGTACTGGACTGGGTTGCCATTTCTTTCTCCAGGGGATCTTCCCGACCCAGGGATCGAACCCGGGTCTCCCGCATTCCAGGCAGACGCTTTAACCTCTGAGCCACCAGGAAAGCCCCTGAAGCAGAAGCAGCATTTACTTACCCAAAAGCAGCATTTAAATTTGACTCACTGAACTTTAAGATAGCTTTGATAGGTTCTGCCTGACCCATCATTGAACTCATGTCTGCATTAAGGACTCTGCTCTCCTGTAATCCGGTCGTCTTTTGGTTTCTAATACACAATCTCACTGTTTGGTATTCATTTTATAAGGGTTTTTCCCTCAGTGAGGTCCCGGATCATTTTGCTGAGAACTAGCTTTGAAATCCTGTGATGAGAACTAATGGGACACCATTTTCAAATAGACCTGGGCAAACTAGGAGAAACAAACAGAAAGAGGGTAATTCTAGTCTTGGAATTTATGAGCTTCCCTATCTAAAAGTTTAAATTTCAACTCTCTTTTGATCTTTGGGTTTATGGTGAGTTTTAAGAGGTTGTTCTTCTTAGACAGTCTCAGGAACTTAATATGCTTTCCTCCTTCCACCCAGAAAGATACCTAGACACCTTGCCTCCACTCTTTTCAGCCTCGGATAAACCTTGTCTTCTGTGTAATTTGGTTCGAATTGAATAGGGGCAGAGTCATGAAAACCAAGAACCATAACCTTCTCCCTGTTGCCAGCAGTGTGATCACAGAACCTACCAATCCTGCCATTGCTGTTTCCCATCCAAAGCAGTTAACCCCACAGTGCGTGACAGGTCATGGTAAGCCCTGAGTTTCCTGAAGTGAAGTGGGAACAGACAGGTGTCTGCCCTCTGCAGAGGGACCTCAGGACAGGTGTTTTGGTGGCCCCATCCTTCCAGCAGACACACACCATAAATGTATACTAATGGTGTTGAGAGAAGAGACACATCATCAAACTCTCTGGCCCTTCTCTCGGGAGTTGAGAAGCCAAGTTCATCCTTAAAAGCTGCACCGCCCTTATACTCAGAGGTAGACACTTTGGGGAGGGAGGAAGGTTTCCAGGCATGTTCTTTACCTGTTTCTAATTCACCCCAGAGGGAACCGTGGCCTCTGCTTTGCTCACTGCCGCGTGACTTATCTTTCTTCTCTCCTCAAACCTGTTCTCCTGTGTGCTCACCTCCATCTCTAGGCCTGACTCCCCAGAGTCTTAGCTCTTGTCTTATTAGGCAATTATTTTCAAATCTTGCAGCAGGACAGACATTGCAACATCAGATAATCCCTCTCCTTTTACTTCCATATTCGATGAGACAGCTGCATTTTCCCAGCAGAGTCACCATCAGCAGCAGCTCAAAATAGTCTTGGGTTGTTTTTGTTTGTTTGTTTGTAACTTTTTGTTAAAGAAAAAACAAAGTCCGTTCTCTATACATCCCAGTTCTCTGTATGTTCATGGTTGCCTCATCTAAATTTCAGGCTTGTAGTTCCTTTCTCCCAATGTTGTTTCCTTGGAGTTTTGTTGTTGTTGTTGTTTTTCTGAGTGGGCCTCTGAAAATCGGCAGCAAAGAGGCCAGTTTGTTTATTTTGAGTACACTGCAGCAAAATGAAGGTAATTGTCCACACAGGCCATCTGCTACCTGGCAGGTGTCCATGAGTCAGAGAGAGAAAAATGGAGACTCAAGTGTCTCCTTCTGTTACCATGATAACCGCTTAGCTCAGAGTTGTCACTGGGCGTGTGTGTGGAGGGGATGCTGTTAATAGTTGCTCTGGCGAGGGCATGAACTCTCAAGATCAGGCTTTTTGCCATGAGCCTCCCTGGGTTTGATTACCTGATGATAACGTGTATCAGGGAGATTAAAAAAAAATTCATACCTGTTCCATCAGGAAAAAGAAGGGAAGGAAATAGTGTTTATGGAGCCCCTACTGTGTGCCAGGCACCCTGCCAGAGATGGCCGAGCGTGGCCAGGACAACACACACATCGTTTTCCTGGTACAAAGAGAGCCTCACCCCTTGTGCGGCCCCACGCTCTGCCACAGCCTGAGTCCCTGTCTCACTCACAGTGTCCTCAAGTCACCTTCTCTGGCATTCTCTGCACCTGTTTTGGCTCCACTATTAGATTTGCACTCAAACAGAAGACTAAGTCAGAATCACCGTATTCTCCTTTCTCACATTTTTCAGTTGTGGTGGAAATTAATTTCTGTTGCGTGGCCTCGGCAGTGGGGCGTCTCATCTGATGCATGTTCCGTCTGACCTCAGAAACTTGGTGCTGGGGTGCCAGTGTGCTTAGGAGTCTCCCTGCAATGTAGGACAGTTAGAACACCCAGGCGGGATTTCCCCGGTGGTCCAGGAGAGACTCTACCTTCCAGTGCAAGGGTGCGGGCTCATGGGTTCAATCTCTAGTCAGGGAACTAAGATCCCACATGTCACAGGGTGCAGCCAAAAATTTTTTTTTAATAAATAAAACTTCTTAAAAAAAAAAAAAAAGATGACAACCCAGGTATCTGTCTTAATCTTGCTACTAATTTATTTGTGACCTTGTGACCTCTCAAGGCATCTCTCTCTTCAGATATAGATAAATGCTGAACTGAAACAGAGCCTGTTTTCCTGGGATCATGAACCCTCTGATATGATGTGCATAACTTCCAAGCTCTTTTCTTGGAACATGATATGTAGCTTTCTCAGAGTCTTTGCTGATTGAGAAGAAGCAAAGGGCCAGCAGAGGAGAGAGCCTCTCCCATTGTAATGTTTCTCTAGCTCTGTCTTGCCAACAGAATTGTTCTCAACTACAAGGGACCTCTGTACTCAAAGAACCTGAGTTATAGGGCATTTCTTGTATTTAGTTATTGGTTGGACACATGACTGGTCTGTGCTATGTTCAGTCCTTTGTAATAGGTTGTATTTCAACAAGGTCCCACTGTCCTTGCCTCAGGAAACCTTAAAACCGGGGAGCGTGTCATGAAGCCTCCCCAGGCTGACCTCCACTCTCCCGGCAACTAAAACTCAGAGGCATGCAGCGGTTTGGGACCTTCACTGGACAGCATATCCCCACCCGCTAAGAGACATTTGAGTAGTCCCTCCACCTTTGCTGATTTCTATGAGAGTGTCAGGTTCCCAGTAATCTCTAGGTTCCAACAGTGATGCTCCCCCCAACCCCCAATCGTGCCGCTGCTTCTAGATCTGTTTGTTCTGAGTGGAGGGAGCACTCGGCAGTCTCCGTGGGGAGGGCCTG
Source organism: Ovis aries (assembly GCF_016772045.2). Lineage (NCBI taxonomy): Eukaryota > Metazoa > Chordata > Mammalia > Artiodactyla > Bovidae > Ovis > Ovis aries. Next base: position 32,813,090 of record NC_056056.1, on the reverse strand, counting down.
CCTCTTGGGACCCCGCTGGGCCTTTGAGACGGGGCGCTGTCACTCACAGCAGTGCTCCCATCTGCACTGACTTCAGTGTGTCTGTCTGGCACAAACCTGTCTCTGCGGAGGGCAGAGAATGAGCCGTCTCTACCCGGGCTGCAGGTGCCTGTCAGCGAGCTGGAGCGCTGCCATGAGCCCTGCGCCTCTGCCTCCAGCTGCAAGTGCTCCAGACACTCCACTCTACTTACGGAGTTAGAAGGACCTTGTTTTGAACTGTCTCCTTGAGACAGCCCCTCCTCTGCTCCAGCGGCCTGCTCTCTGTACCTCCTTACGGGCTTTGCATGCAGGGGCCTGAGGGTGGCGTCTCTGTTGTGGACTCTGCTCATGAGAAAGGAAAATTAGAAGCACAGCAGCCTCTGTGACCCTGAGGTGGCCGCCACGCGTCCCCGAAGGACGAGCCTTCACTGACAGGGTGGTTGTAGCCAAGACCAAGCCTTGGTGACTCAGCATTTCTGAGATGAGGCAAACTTGGTGAAGGCCAGAGCATCACCGAATTTTGCATCTGAAAGATGCTTCACAGGTCACCGGTGAAGCCACTCAGTTTGCAGATTAGAAGACTGAACCCCAGAAACACTGAAATGCATATGCTGTGCTATCGACAGAAAAGCCCAGGTCCCTTCCCACCAAGCCTCAGTGCCTCCTTGGCATTCACCCGGGGCGAGAGTCAGATTCCATCGTGGTGTCTGTGGCAGCCCCTCCTCTACAAGTTAGTGAAATCGCAGCCGAGAACTGTCTCCAGGTCCCGTCGGCATCAACAAAGTAAAGAGGTCGAAACTTTCAGCCTCAGGACAGACTCTTATGCTGAGGGATTTACACACATTCTCAGATCAGGAAGACTTTTTCTTGAACCCGTATCCTCGCCTCTTCTCATCCATCCATGGTCCTCGTCCCAAGGTCTTTGGCATCTCATGAGGGCCTGTGGGCCTGGTCGCATCCCCAGATTTTCCCTCCTACTCCCTTTCCGTCAAATGCTCTTCAGATGTGGCTGACCTAATAATGTATAAAGAAAAAAAATCAAGCTTAGCACCTAAGTTATCCATGGCTACACATACACTGAAAGTTAATGACTTAGAAGAACAAACTTAACTCACAGCTTCTGTGGGTCAGGGGTCCAGGTGCTGTTTAGCTGGGTTCTCACAAGCTGAGGTTCAGGGTTTCTCACAAGGTTGCAGGCACCTCAGGGCTCAGCAGATTACATCGTTGTTGCCAGGACCCCTTGTGGGCTGTAGGATTGAGGGTCACAGTTCAAGGCTGGCCTGATGGCTGGAAGCCACCCTCAGCTACTTGCCAGGTGAGCCTCTCCATGGGGCAGTTCACAAGATGGCAGCTGGCTTCCTCAGTGTGAGCGGGGTGAGAGGAAGAGAGATCACATCTGGACAAGACAGAAGTCATGTCTTCCGTCAACCAATCTCAGAAATGGTATCTCATTGGCCTGCTTCAGTTAGAGGCAGTCACTACAGCCAGCCCATGTTCAAGGGGAGGGAATTACATCAGACGGTGACTGCAGGGAGGGAGGGTGTCACTGGAAGGCTCCTCAGGGGTCTGCCCACCACAGTCAGTTACCTAGTTAAAGCATTTCACATAAAGCTTTATTGATGGCGATAGATTTAGTCCTCCCTGGAGCTCATTGCCCGCTCTGGCTCCGTTCCCGCTTTCCATTACAGAAGGAAAAGGGTCAGAAACTTGATACACCTCCTTGTCGTTTAACAAATATTTATTAAGCCTTTACATGTGGTAAGCACAATGGTAAGGAAGATAAATTTGAGAGGTGAGATTAATGCCATGCAGGGGTCCGAGGGAGGTGACAGTGAAGCAGTCAGCCGGAAAGCCAGTGGGAGCTGGTCAGACACATGGAGGGGGGTGGTGCTCCTGGCAGAGAGAATAGCAAGTATAGAGGCCTGAAGGCAGGAGAGAGGGCTGTGCTTCCAATATTTCAATAGCTTGTTGTTCTCAGAACCGTGCAGGAGCAGAGTCAGTTGACCTCCCTTGCACCAACATGTACCTCATCCCAAATCAACCCTATCCTGATCCCCTGCCTCGGGCCTGACTGAAGTCCCTGCATATTGACTGCCTGTGACTTGTCTCTCTGCTGGGGCCTTGGGGACGTACTGGCCCACAAGGATGCCAAACCAGCATTGTTCTGCTGGACCCAGAATCCACAGAGGGTTCCTGACAGCTCTATCCTAGCTGTGTTTTAATCCAGCATGATCCTAAAGCCAGGGACTGAAGCTTGAGATCCATAGAGAAAATCTTGCCCTCCCAGGGGTCTGAGAAGAGCTTTTCTCTTTCCACTGCTCCGAAGAAAGCCAACATCAGGAGTCTGGTTTCTATCTTCCTCAGAAAGCATGTCCTGGGCAGTGATCCCAGGAAGGGGGGCTGATTATTTTCAAGCTGATGGTGGGCAGTAGGATTCATTTCCTGATCCTACAGTTTTAGCCACATGTGGCTGTCTACTCCGTCCATTCCTCTTACCTCATTCCCCATCATCATTTTCCTATTAAACTGTTTGCAGAGGTTCCGTTTCATGTTCTTAAAAAGCAACCTATTTGTTCATCTCCGATCTTAGGGCTCTGACACTCAGTCCTCAGGCAGTGATGCTGGCTCCAATCTCCCCGAGGGAGGTTTATTGAGTCCTTGCCACACGGTTAATGCTGGGTTGGCCCTTCATACGGTGAAGTCAATTTGAGTTTCACAGGCCACATACTTAGGGGGGAAAATTATTTGAGTGGCTTTAGTTTCCCTCTTGAGTTCTCACTTTCTGAGCTGAGCACTTAGTCTGGGCATTTCAGGCAAACTCTGAAGTCAAGTCACTTCAGAGATTTTTTTTTTCTGGCTAAGCTGGGTTATGATGCACAAGTGTTTCTCTAGTTGTGGTGTGCAGGCTTCTCTTATTGTGCAGCACAGACTCTAGATCTTGAACTTAGTATTTGTAGCAGGCAGGTTTAGTTGCCCTGTGGCATGTGGAATCTTAGTTCCTCAGCCAGGGAACCCACGTTCCCTGCATTGGAAGGTAAAGTCCTAACCACTGGACCGCCAAGGAAGTCCCAACTTCAGAAATTCCTAACCCTTTTCCTGCACCCAAAATGAGCACTGCATCCTGGACGCTTATACAGGGTGCTGTAGAGTCTGTGGAGGAGTATCCGCAGCTCTGAAGCGACATGTTGCTGGGGCCATCATGTCCTTTGCTTGTGGCCGGGCCATGTTCTCGCAGGCAGCAGCCCCCATTCTGTGGCTAAGGCATTTGAGTTCAGAGACTCCTCCAGCATCCAGGCTCCACACCTGACCTCACTGATGCTCTGACTCCTCTGTGACTGAGGGACAGCTTTGGGCTCATTGCTTCTCACAGTATCAGCCTATTGACGGCATGGGATCCTTCCTTGAAGCTGCTCAGGCAACCCAGGAAACAACTTTCATTCTGTTTCCTTCCACCGTGGGAAGGCCCAGGAAAGGCCCAGGCACTGCCAGGATCCACCACTTCTGTTGTCTCCTGCATCCTCCACTGTGCCAGCTTAGGACTTTCCTATAAAGCCAGGCCTCTGCATCAGCCTTTCCTGTCTTCACTGCAGATTCTCTCATCTTTTCCCCAGTTTTCTTATCTTGTTTGGATTGAGACTAAAACTGCTAGGTCTGGTGTTCATAAGTACCTTCAAACTAGGTTGAATCTTATGCTCTATTATTTGCCCCCTGGCTTCCCTGGTGGTTCATTGGTAAAGAACCCACCTACTAATGCAGGAGACACAGGTTTGATCCCTGGATTGGGAAGATCCCCTGGAAGAGGGCATGCAACACATTCCAGTATTCTTGCCTGGAGAATCCCATGGACAGAGGAACCTGATGGGCTACAGCCCATGGAGTTGCAAAGGGTCAGACATGACTTAGTGACTAAGCACACACACATATGCCCCCTCTCCCATAAAAATATCCAAAAAGGCAGAGGCTGATAATAGTTACAGGGTGAAAGATGATTGTTTCCCAAAATGCAGTGATTAATAAGTGAAAATGTAATCTAGCCAAAGCGGGACTCCTAAGGTATTTATAAACTAGTTGGAAAGAAAAGATATATACCCTGAAAGAATAATAAATGTTTTATAGCCACAGACAAAAATAGAATATTTCACAAGATATAACATTTGAATTGTCAATGGAAGATTATTATAAAAGTTAAACGGTGGTAAAGACATCAAAAAAAGATTTTTATAGTATTCCATTATATGAATAAGCCTCATTTTGTTAAGTCATTTGCCAGTCAGTGGACTTTGGAGTTATTTCCACTTTTGGCCTATTAAACTGTTGCTAATGAACATGTGTGCACAAGCTTTAGATGAGCATATGTCTTTATTTCTCTTGGGTATGTACTCAGGAGTGAAATTGCTAGGTCTTATGATAAGTTTGCATTTAACATTTTAAGAAACTGCCTAACTGTCTTCCTAAGTGGTTGTAGCATTTTATGATTCCGTCAACAATGCACAAGGGTTTCCATTTCCCCATATCCCTGTTAGTCTTTTTGATTGTAGCTGTTTCAGTGGGGTAAGTGGAATCTCTTTGTGATTTCGGTTTTCATTTCCCAAAAGAGTACATATTGAACATTTCTCGTGTAATTTTTACCTTATTTTATATCTTACTCCGTGAAATGTATATTCAAGTCTTTGCCTGTTTCGTAATTGGGTTGTCTGTCTTCTTATTCAGTTACAAAGGTTCTTTATATGTTCTAAGCACAAGTTCTTTCTTACAGTTTATTCTGTATTTATTTCAGCTTTCAGTTAAGTTCAGTCGCTCAGTCGTGTCCAACTCTTTGCGACCCCATGAATTGCAACATGCCAGCCCTCCCTGTCCATCACCAACTCCCAGAGTTCACTCAGACTCACGTCCATCGAGTCAGTGATGCCATCCAGCCATCTCATCCTCTGTTGTCCCCTTTTCCTCCTGCCTCCAATCCCTCCCAGCATCAGAGTCTTTTCCAATGAATCAACTCTTCACATGAGGTGGCCAGCATATTGGAGTTTCAGCTTTAGCATCCTTCCTTTCAAAGAAATCCCAGGGCTGATCTCCTTCATAATGGACTGGTTGGATCTCCTTGCAGTCCAAGGGACTCTCAAGAGTCTTCTCCAACACCGCAGTTTAAAAGCATCAATTCTTCGGCACTCTGCCTTCTTCACAGTCCAACTCTCACATCCACACATGACCACAGGAAAAACCATAGCCTTGACTAGATGGACCTTAGTCGGCAAAGTAATGTCTATGCTTTTGAATATGCTATCTAGGTTGGTCATAACTTTTCTTCCAAGGAGTAGGCGTCATTTAATTTCATGGCTGCAGTCACCATCTGCAGTGATTTTGGAGCCCTCAGAAATAAAGTCTGACACTGTTTCCACTGTTTCCCATCTATTTCCCATGAAGTGATGGGACCTGATGCCATGATCTTCGTTTTCTGAATGTTGAGCTTTAAGCCAACTTTTTCACTCTCCACTTTCACTTTCATCAAGAGGCTTTTTAGTTCCTCTTCACTTTCTGCCATAAGGGTGGTGTCATCTGCATATCTGAGGTTATTGATATTTCTCCCGGCAATCTTGATTCCAGCTTGTGTTTCTTCCAGTCCAGCGTTTCTCATGATGTACTCTGCATATAAGTTAAATAAGCAGGGTGACAACATACAGCCTTGACGTACTCCTTTTCCTTTTTGAAACCAGTCTGTTGTTCCATGTCCAGTTCTAACTATTGCTTCCTGGCCTGCATACAGATTTCTCAAGAGGCAGGTCAGGTGGTCTGGTATTCCCATCTCTTTCAGAATTTTCCACAATTTATTGTGATCCACAGTCAGAGGCTTTGGCATAGTCAATCAAGCAGAAATAGATGTTTTTCTGGAACTCTCTTGCTTTTTCCATGATCCAGTGGATGTTGGCAATTTGATCTCTGGTTCCTCTGCCTTTTCTAAAACCAGCTTGAACATCAGGGAGTTCATGGTTCACGTACTGCTGAAGCCTGGCTTGGAGGATTTTGAGCATTACTTTACTAGCATGTGAGATGAGTGCAACTGTGCGGTAGTTTGAGCATTCCTTGGCATTGCCTTTCTTTGGAATTGGAATGAAAACTGACCTTTTCCAGTCCTGTGGCCACTGCTGAGTTTTCCAAATTTGCTGGCATATTGAGTGCAGCACTTTCACAGCATCATCTTTCAGGATTTGAAACAGCTCAACTGGAATTCCATCACCTCCACTAGCTTTGTTTGTAGTGATGCTTTCTAAGGCCCACTTGACTTCACATTCCAGGATGTCTGGCTCTAGATGAGCGATCACACCATCATGATTATCTGGGTCGTGAAGATCTTTTTTGTACAGTTCTTCTGTGTATTCTTGCCACCTCTTCTTAATATCTTCTGCTTCTGTTAGGTCCATACCATTTCTGTCCTTTATCGAGGACAGAAATGTCCCATCTTTGCATGAAATGTTCCCTTGGTATCTCTAATTTTTTTGAAGAGACCTCTAGTCTTTCCCATTCTGTTGTTTTCCTCTATTTCTTTGCATTGATCGCTGAAGAAGGCTTTCTTATCTCTTCTTGCTGTTCTCTGGAACTCTGCATTCAGATGCTTATATCTTTCCTTTTCTCCTTGGCGTTTTGCTTCTCTTCTTTTCACAGCTATTTGTAATGCCTCCCCAGACAGCCATTTTGCTTTTTTGCATTTCTTTTCCATGGGGATGGTCTTGATCCCTGTTTCCTGTACAATGTCACGAACTTCATTCCATAGTTCATCAGGCACTCTATCTATCAGATCTAGGCCCTTAAATCTATTTCTCACTTCCACTGTATAATCACAAGGGATTTTATTTAGGTCATACCTGAATGGTCTAGCAATTACTTTCTTCAATTTGAGTCTGAATTTGGTAATAAGGAGTTCATGATCTGAGCCACAGTCAGCTCCTGGTCCTGGTTTTGTTGACTGTATAGAGCTTCTCCATCTTTGGCTGCAAAGAATATAATCAATCTGATTTTGGTATTGACCATCTGGTGATGTCCATGTGTAGAGTCTTCTCTTGTGTTGAACATCAGGAAGTTCATATAATTGACATATAAAATTATGAGATATTTAAAATATGAAATGACTTAAATGTATACATGGTCGAAGGATTTCTCCATCTAGTTTATTAACACCTTTGCTAAGTCACTTCAGTCGTGTCCGACTCTGTGCGACCCCATAGATGGCAGCCCACCAGGCTCCCCCGTCCCTGGGATTCTCCAGGCAAGAACACTGGAGTGGGTTGCCATTTCCTTCTACAATTAACACCTTTATCACCTCACATATTTATCTTTTGTGTGTGTTAGAGCCTTTAAGTTGTTCTCTCTTAGCAAGTTTGAGCTATAGGATAGTATATTATCAACTGTAGTCACCATGTGACATTAGATCTTCAGACCTTATGTTTCAGCCAAAAGTTTGCACCCTTTTCCCAGCCTCTCCCTACTCCTCTAGCACTCAGCCCCTGGCAACTAGTTTGCTACTCTCAGTTTCTGAGTGTGGGGGATTTTTGTTTGTTTGTTTTTAGGTTCTGCATAGAGATGATACCTTGCAGTATTTGTCTTTCTCTGTCTGGTGTTTTTCACTTACCATAAATAACAGCAGGATTTCCTTCTTTCTCGTGACTAAGTAATATTCCATTGAACATACATAATACATCTTCTTTATCCATTCATCTGCTGATGGATGCTTATTGTCTGCGTATCCTAGCTATCATGAATATTGCTGCAGTGAACAAGTGTGCATGGAAATTCAGATATCTCATCAGAATCCTGTTTTCATTTTCTTTGGATATATACCCAGAAGTGGGATTATTAGATCATATGATAGTTCTGTTTTCCATTTTTTTAAATTATCGGTATTTTATGTGTTTGCTGTTGCTGCTCTCGCGCTTTCCTTCTAGTTGCTGCTGGTGGGGACTACTCTTCTTTGCAGTGCATGGACCTCTCACTCTGTTGGCTTCTTGTTCCAGGGGCTTCTCTTGTTATGAAGCACAGGCTGTACAGCACACGGGCTTCCATAATCATGATCCATGGGCTTAGTTGCTCGGCAGCATGTGAGATCTTCCTGGACCAGGGATTGAAACCCTGTCCCCTGCATTGGCAGATGGATTCTTAACCACTAGACCACCAGGAAAGTCCCCTGTTTTCATTTTTTGAATGAAATACTCAATACTGTGACTGCACCAGTTTACATTCTCACCAGTAGTGCACACGTGTTCCCTTTTCTGCACACCCTCACCGACACTTGTTATCTCTTTTTTTAATATTTAAATTTACTTATTTTAATTGGAGGCTAATTACTTTACAATATTGTATTGATTTTGCCATATGTCAACATGAATCCGCCACGGGTGTACACGTGTTCCCAATCCTGAACCCCCTCCCACCTCCCTCCCCATAGCATCCCTGTGGGTCATCCCAGTGCACCAGCCCCAAGCATCCTGTATCCTGCATCGAACCTAGACTGGCGATTCATTTCTTATATGATATTATACATGTTTCAATGCCGTTCTCCCAAATCATCCCACCCTCTCCCTCTCCCACAGAGTCAAAAAGACTGTTCTATACATCTGTGTTTCTTTTGCTGTCTCGCATACAGGGCTATCGTTACCATCTTTCTAAATTCCATATATATGCGTTAGTATAGTGTATTGGTGTTTTTCTTTCTGGCTTACTTCACTCTGTATAATCAGCTCCAGTTTCATCCACCTCATTAGACCTGATTCAAATGTATTCTTTTGTGTTTTTGATGATGACCATCCTAACAGATATGAGGTAATATCTCACTGTAGTTTTGTTTTGTTTTCCCTGATGATTTGTGACGTTGCCTACTCTTTCATATGTACCTGTTGGCCATTTCTGTGTCTCCTTTGGGAAAATGTCTTTTCAGTTTCTGTGCACATTTTAAAATCAAATTGTTTTTTCGAAATTGTATGAGTTCTTCCTATATTTCGGATATTTACTCCTTATCACACACAGGACTTGCAGATATTTTCTCCCATTCAGTAGACTGCCTTTTCGTTTCATTGATGGTTCCCTTTGCTTTGTGGAAGTTTTTTAGTTTGATGTAGTTTCACCTGTTATTTTGCTTTTGTTGCTTTTGTTTTTGGTATCAAATCCAAACAATCATTGTGAAGATCCACAATTCCTTTATCAGAAATAATTTACAAATATTTTCCCAGTCTGTGGCTTAGCTTTTTTATTTTTGATAGTGTGTCTTTTTTAGTAGTTTTATTGAGCTATAAGTCATATACTGTACACTTCATCCTTTTAAGTGGTTTTTAATATAGTCACAGAATTGTGCAACCATGATCCATTTTAGAACATTTCCCCTCCTCCAAAAAGAACCCCAAACCCATTAGCATTCACTCCTCATTCCTCCCAGGCACCCAGTCCCAGACAACCACTAATCTACTTTCCATCTCTATGGATTTGCTTATGCTAGACACTTCATATAAATGGAGTCACACAATATGTAGTCTTTTATAACAGTTCTTTCACTTAGCATATTTTCAAGGTTCATGCATGTTGTAGCATGTATCAGTACTTCATTCCTTTTTATTACCTAATCATATTCCATTGAAAGAATGTATTACATGAATTATTTAAATTATTTGAATCATTCATCAGTTGATGGACACTTGGATTTCATTTTTTGGCTCTCATGAACACTTGTGTACAAATTTTTGTGTATATATAGGTTTTCATTTATGGCCAGTATATACATGTAAGAGTGGACTTGTCACAATATTTAAACTTTTGAGGAACTGCCAGACCATTTTCTAAAGCAGCTGCACCATTTTTACATTCCTTCCAGCAGCTTATGAGAGTTCTGAGTTTGCCACATCCTAGCCAACACTTGTTGTTATCTGTCCTTTTATTATAGCCATCTTAAGAGTATGGTTGTGAAGTTGTATCTCATTGTGGTTTTGATTTGCATTTCCCTAATGGCTAATAATATTGAGCATATTTTCATATGCTTATTCTGTATTGGCATATTTTCTTTAGAGAATTGTCTATTCAGATCCTTTTCATATTTTTAAATTACCTGTCCTTTTTTTTGTTGTTTTAATTTTTTAAGTTACTTGTCCTTTTAGTATTGAATGTAGGAGTTCTTTACATATTCTTTTTAAAAAATTAGTTGTGTTATTGAAATATAGTTGATTTACAGTGTTGTGTATGTTTCTTAATATAAATCCTTTATGGGATATGATTTGAAAAAATTTTTCCCCATCCTATGAATTCTTTTTTCACTTTCATAAAGGTGTCCTTTGAAAATAGTTTTTAATTTTAATGAAGTCTAGTTTATCTGTTTTTTCTTTTGTAATGTATACTTTTGGTGTCAAATCTGAAAAGTCATTGTCTAATCTTTTCTTCTAAGAGTTTTACAGTTTCAGTTTTATATTTGGTATGGTGCATTTTGAGTTAGTTTTTATATATAATGTGAAGTAAGGGCCTAATAAGTTCATATTTATTTGCATCATGGAAAGCTCTCAAAAAAAGCATGCTAATTTTGTTGTATCAGTTCAATTCAGTCACTCAGTCGTGTCTGACTCTTTGCGACCCCACAAACCGCAGCACGCCAGGTCTCCCTGTCCATCACCAACTGCCAGAGTCTACCCAGACCCATGTCCATTGAGTCGGTGATGCCACCCAACCATCTCATCCTCCGTCATCCCCTTCTCCTCCTGCCTTCAATCTTTCCCAGCATCAGGGTCTTTTCCAGTGAGTCAGCTCTTCATATCAGGTGGCCAAAGTATTGGAGTTTCAGCTTCAACATCAGTCCTTCCAATGAACACCCAGGAGTGATCTCCTTTAGGATGGACTGGTTGGATCTCCTTCCAGTCCAAGGGACTCTCAAGACTCTTCTCCAACACCACAGTTCAAAAGCATCAATTCTTAGGCATTCAGCTTTCTTTATAGTCCAACTCTCACATCCACACATGACTACTGGAAAAACCATAGCCTTGACTAGATGGCTTTGTTGACATTACTTTGTTGACAAAGTAATGTCTCTGCTTTTTAGCAGAAGTTAAACACAACATTGTAAATCAACTATGTTTCAATAAAAAATTTTTTAAAGCATACTAGATGATAAAAGCAGATTACCAAATGATATGTGCAGTATGATACCCTTCATGCAAAATTTAAAGGCATGAAACATCATATATTATTCATAACAACATATGTACACATAGGTAAAAGGTTTCACACAAAATCTATGATAGTGGCTGCCTCTGAAGGGAAGAGAGGAAGAGACTGAAAAGAATTAGTAGTCAAGGGGTCTTCAGATCTATCTGCAGTGTTAGAATAAATTTCACACAATATTAAATATCAATTTGAATGGTCTGTTACGTTGTACTTTTAAGCTTGCCTTGTATTTTTCAAGTTTCTCAGATTAAAATACACAGACACGAATCAGAGCAAGAATGATGGAAAACAGACCACTTCTGCTCGGTCCAGCGCTCACATTGGGTGAAGCTGAGCTGAGGCCCCCTGTCAGCCTGTTCGGGGCAGCTGATTCTTTCTGTATGTGGGGTTTCTGAGCCAGCTCCCCAAAGATAATTATCTTCCTTTGAACTTATTGGCACACTTTGGCTTATATTTTCCCAGTCTTGCTTCCAAAGAGAACCCTAGTCTTTATGCCACCCTCAGTTGCCCTTCCTCTAAAGAGCCGCAGAGCCCAAATCTCAGCGGACTCCCTTTAACTGGAGTTTTAAAGCTTTTATCCCATGGCTCCCAGCTTTCTCCAAAACTGCACCAGAGCCTTCCCACGGAAGGCTCAGTGTCCAAGTAAACGTGTGTCCATTCTCACCCAGTCCCCACAGAATGGCTCAAAGAAGACTGCACTATGTGCTTGACGAGGGCAGCATGACAGGCCAGATGACTCGGCTTCTGAGAACTGCCTGCGGCTGGGCTCCTGACCCGCAAACTCATCAGGCACGTTCCCTGCAGCCCAGCAGCTGCAGAGGTGCAAAGCGCATGTCATTGCCCTGGGAGCAGAAGGGCTTGTTCCAGCATCTCCCGCTGACAAGCTGTGCAGCCCTGACACAGAGCTCTTACTCTCTTCATCCTTGTCTTTCTTCTCTAAAATGGATACTACTCGAGTCCTTATGAGGCTCAAATGAGATGATGCACATGAATGTGTTTGCAAACAGAAATGAAAGATGTTTGAGTGTTATTTCCCAGCTGTGACCCCAGCCCCTCCCAAATCCTCCACCAGCTACCCCGCTCCATCTGTCCACCTGGAAGGCCCTTCTACCCTCCCTCCCTGAGTACGCCTCCACTTTCCCTCCGCTTTTAGTTTATTCTGCAGTGTTCTCACTGCCTTGTCTCCTCCTCCCCCTTGTTCTCTCCCCTTCTCCCTTTTTGTTTCCCCGCTCCTTTGCTTCCTCTCTCCAGTCCTGGAGGCAGCCTGACTCTTTTCTTTCAAATCTGATCATGCAGTGCATTGCACCACGGAACTGAAGCCCTAGGTTGGCTCAGGTTGACTGAGAAAAAGCACTTGCCCCTTCCTCAAAGAGTTAAGGCACAGGAGATGACAGGCTTTCTCTCTTTGATTCTCCCAGGCTCAGGCCACAGGATCACCGCATACATCGCCCACTCACGGAGGCGGACGCCCCATACCCATGCCCGTGCGCTCCACCTCCGCCGGCTCCACCCCCACCCACTGCCCGCAGGACCCGCTGAGTGGAGTCAGCGGGGACATGCAGGAGGCCTTCGCCCAAGGTGAGTTCGGGAGCAGAGGAAAATGAAGCGCTAAAGGGGTTTGGAAACATGGACAAGACTTCTGCTGTGGTTCTCCCCGTTTTCTTTTGTGTGCTTAGCTTTCAATGATCAGATTTTCATGTACAGTAAAAACAAGTGTCGTGCTGGCCCCTTCTCATTCGATGGGCTGGTCTGCAGCGGGAGGTCTGCAGGCTTGTATGTGTGCGAGGGCCAGGCCTTCTGGGTTTCTGTGCTCTTTTTGAGGAGGGTTGTGGGAAGTGCCTTGTTCATTGGGCTTTGCCTCCTCCAGAGGAGTTGGATGGAATCATTCCCAAAGTTGAGTGCTTGGCCTGCAAAGTGTTTAGAGCAAGGAGGAGAAGGAGTCTAGAACTCTGAATCTGACCTTGCTGAAGGCACCTTGTCTGTGGAGTTAATGGCCTGCCGTGTTCTGTAGTGGGTGGAAGACGAGGCTGCTCAGGAAGTCTTGTCTTGTCTCGGGGCAGAGACGAGAGCAGGGAGGTGGAGCTGAGAGTAAGTCCTGGCCGAGGGTTTGTTCTGCAGTCCACCTCTTTGATTGTGGCTGAGAAGCGTGGAGGTGACAGGGTCCTGCCTTCGCAAAGGGAAGAGGGAGGAGAACCACGGCTTTGGGCACCAATGCCTGGGAGCAGGCGGAGCTGCTCGGCCCATCTTCCCTTAGGAGTCCACACTAAGTCCCGGGGCCGGCCGACTGAGGCATCTGCTCAGCTCTGTCTCCCCCACCCCCATCACCATCACCCACCTACCCACCAGGCATCGCCATCTGCTCTGCCTCTCCTCAGGTACGAGGAGAAACCTCCGCAATGACCTGCTGGTGGCTGCCGACTCCATCACCAACACCATGTCGTCCCTGGTGAAGGAGCTCCACTCAGGTGACGCCCAGAGCTCCCACCCGGCCTCCCACCTCCATCCTTGCCCCTGCCTTCCTTGCCACCCACCCGCTGTGTGGTAAAGCGCCTCCCTCATTTCACCGGGCGGCCTCCTTGCTTTCCAGGAACTCTCTGGATGCCTTCCCCTGTGAGCCTGTCTCCCACACGTGGTCACACACTTAAAGTTTCTCTTAAGAGCACGCCTTGTGGACCAGACACAGTTCTGACTTTAAAGGAACTTGGTTCCATCGGGCCCCTTCCTCACTTACTGTGTCTTCCACCTGGACTTCCTCCACAGCTGCTCTCTCCCTAGGCCTGCTCGGCTGTCTCGCTCGGAGCTTTCCTGGACGACGGGGAACCGAATCAGCCACAAAAGCTTGTGGACTTCCTCCCGCTGCCTTTCTGCTTCTCCTGTTTGATTTGGTTTTGAAACCCTATTCTTTCCTTTTGTCCGTGACGAGGCTCTGGTTTCCCTGGAGGTTCATGACCTGAGTCTGGTGCTTCCTCCACTCCACATGTTCAGTCTTATCTATGACTTCTTTCTCAGTCTGTCTCACAGCTATTTCCCATGATTTTCCCAAGACCCTTACCTCATGGCATATTTCCCCCTCCATGAAACCCAAGAAGGGGAGAAAAAAAAATAGGCCATTCCCATATCATCGTGTCTGCAAGAGTTCCCATGATTGAATCAGTTTTGAAGCCGCCAGATATTTCACTAATTTTTTTTAATGATGGTCAGATTCCCATATTTTATATTAAACAAACAGGTTTCCTTCCTAAGTGCTGTGGGTCACTCATACAGGTGGCCCTCTTTTATTTCCTTTCACCTAATATTGTGCTTTTAAATACCTTGAAGTAGCTTAACAAGGTTGTTGAGTAAAGATATAAAGCAGTTTTTCCATGGGCTATTCAGACACACGTACTTACTCAAACATAATACATTGAAATCATCCATACATACACTTAGGGAAGGCAAGCCTTGAGTAGTCCTTCAGACCTTTATAGGTGAAACCATACACTTTTAGAGTTGTCATGAGACAGGCTGAGGTCTGGCCAATGGCTTTGCTCTCAGATCTGCTGTTTTTGTTTAGAAAGGGATAAGGTTGGTGTTTCCAGTACAGTTGATAAGATGTCAGTTCTCCTGTTGAGGGAACAGGATGGTAACACTGTCCCCATTCTGGTACCATTTCTCAATCCCTTTTAGAAGCACTTTCACCCTCCACACACACACATAAACAGAAGACGAGACTGCCTTTGAGATGACCTCACGGGTGATGAGAAAGTCCCTTCCCTTATATAGCTCCCCACCAATGCCAGAAATCCCACTTTTGGAGGGAATTTCTTAGGGGATTTCAGGCCATGGAAATTAACCACAGTTGTGCCTCATGGCTGCTTATTAGGGTTTGTGCAAAATACGTGGTTCATGAGCTCATCACATGAGTTTGAGGAGTAACTAGACATCATTAAACACAAAGCACATAGAGACCACACAGCTTCTTAAAAAAGTAAGTGTATGGGAATACCCAGCCATCTCTCCTGGTAGGAAAGGATGGTTTTAATAAAGCTATGTAATGTATTTGGAAGGTACCTCAGAGATCACATTGTCTCCTCCCCTTACTTTAATTTTTTAATGTGGAATCTTAGTTCCCTGAGCAGGGATCAAACCCACACCCCCTGCATTGGAAGCACAGAGTCTTAACCACTGGACTCCAGGGAAGTCCCCCACTCCCCTTACTTTAGAAGTGCAATGAGTGATTATCAATAAAGAGATTTGCCTAAAGTTATTCAGCTGGAAGGGGCCAAGCTGGTCCTAGAGCTTAGGTATGAACGTTAAGCTGATGCTCTTATCACTGCACTGCCCTCATCCCCATGCAGGACAAGGGGTCAAACCTGCAATCCCACCAAGACCTCTTTCATGGATGCTTCATTCTCCAACGCCCTGAAGTCCATGGTAGACGTGGACTGGGTCCACATCTGGCACAGTATCTCTATCAGACACAGAAGCAAACTCCTTTATGTGCAAGGCTGCCAACTTCTCAGTGAGTGGAGGAGCTTTGCCCAACACCAGCACGTTCTTACTGTCACTGTCGAGGTTCTCATGGGGACGAGACTAGTTGCTCAGATTATCTTTATGTGTATCATGGACATACTGTTTATATCCATAGCTTACGTTCCTCATCTTTTTGGAAACTTTTGCACGAGTAATGGACTCTTTAGAGTTGAAAGGATCTCAGAAGCTGCTTAACCCAGCTTGCTGCCCGGTTTAAAAGTCCTCTGTTTGAATATTTCCAGTGAGCTCATTCATGACCAGTTCTCCTCCTTGGGGAGTGCTTGCTTATCAGAGAGCCAGAATCTGCCTTTCTATAATGAATTTATTCTCATTCCACAACCGCCCCAGAAGCTGCCAGAGGGAGCTCAGTCCTTCCTTCACGTTAGCCTTTCCAGTATTTGAAGGCAGACAGTGTGGCTCTCCCACAGCCTCTCCTCTTTAGGCAGCTGATCACCATTCCCTCAGCCATTCCTCACATGACACAGGTTTCCCTCGACCATCCCGCATGTCCACACCAGGTGTAGCCAAGTGTTTCAAGGCCCCACTTCAAAGTGAGTTCCTGGGACTGAGCACATCTCCAGATCACAAGTCTGGTCTTCCACCAGTGACCCCCTCCCCGTCCCCAGAACAGTGAGCCACCACCTCCCTGGTCAGGCCTCTTGGGAAAGCAGCCTCAGATGGCATTAGCTTTTTTTTCCACATTGCCACTTGGCACTGTTCAGTCATTTTAAGTTTGTTGTCTGCTAAAACCTCTAGTTTTTTTTTTTTTTTTTTTTTAATGGAAGCCAGTGTTCATCTAGTTATTCCCTGCTGTACATTTTAATGGTGCTTTTCTTGAACCTGAGTGCAAGGTATTCACCATATTGCTAGTAGATGTCATCCCTTAGAGAAACTAGCAACAGAGCCAGGAGCTGGGTGGGGGTGACGTCAGACTGCACTACTCCTCTGAGCCCAGGGCTTATGGGGACCTGATGCTGCAGCATGTGCCACGCGGGGTGACCGCAGCACCTTGGAGGCCCGCAGCCAGGACCCTTTAGCTAGGGTTTCATCCCTAGCCTGCTAAGCGCCTTCCTTCTCCCTCTGCCTATGCTTCTACTGGCAGAAGGGTCACTGGCCTCCTTGGACTTGTTTTCACAGCAGGGGAAGGTGCAGAGGAAGAAGAAGAGAAGATGCAGAATGGGAAGGACAGAGGTAAAGGCAGCTCCACAGGACCCCTAGTCTGATGGGGGCCAGAGCCCTAGCCCCCTCTCCCTTTTGTTCCT
The DNA here is from genome assembly GCF_016772045.2 of Ovis aries. Lineage (NCBI taxonomy): Eukaryota > Metazoa > Chordata > Mammalia > Artiodactyla > Bovidae > Ovis > Ovis aries. The sequence goes on along the minus strand of NC_056056.1, from coordinate 32,796,114 downwards.
TCCTTCCTGCCACCACCTTTCCCCAAAGCTTTCAGACCCCTGCGGATCCTTCTCCCAACTGGCCACCAGGTTTTTCCCTAGAGGTATTCTTGTCAGTGGATCAACAAAAAAAGCTTCCTGGTTTCCTGACACTATGAAAGATGGATGGGATGCAAGAAGTAGATATGAATAAAATGCCAAACATGACCCCTTGCCTCAATTTAGGGTAGAGTTAGGAGAGCAAAATTAAGATACGCGAAATAGGAGGTAAAAGGAAGTGGCAGGAAAAGTTAGTCACCAAACTTTAAGTGTAGGATTATAAATACAGGAAGGTTTCTTAAAAGGCAGAAATTATTGTGGACAGAATAGCCAGATGGTTTTGTGGCTTCTCAGAGTAATTAAAAGCAATAGAGAAAAGGTATCAGCCCAGGACAGTAAGGCTTCCTCATTTTATTGTATATGAAACCTTCTTAATAACTTGTTATGTTCAGAGAGCTGTGCTAGCTGATTTCCATGTATAATCTCATTCATCCCTCAACAACTCGGTGAGATATGTAATATAATGATATCTCCCATTTTACCAATGAGTAAATAGGCTCAGAGAAATTTAGTTCGAACAGCTTGCATGCATGCCAAGTCGCTTCAGTAGTGTCCAACTCTTTGTGACCCTATGGACTATAACCCACCAGGCTCCTCTGTCCATAGGCCTCTCCAGGCAAGAATACTGGAGTGGGTTGCCATGTCCTCCTCCAGGGGATCTTCCTGATCTAGGGATTGAACCCGCATCTCTTAACGTCTCCTGCCATCAGCAGGCAGGTTCTTTACAGCTGGCACCACATGTGGTAAGGGTTGGATTTGAACTGAGTTTTCCTAACTCTAGACTTCATGCTCTTAATCTTCATGTTTCTACATTATCCTAAACAGATATTACAATTCTCTTTGGACATTTGAGAGTCAGCTGTTATTTCTGTGATGTTTTTAATACATCTATTGCTGGCTTCCTTCAAGATATGAGCTCCCCAGGACAGAGACTTTCATCTGTTTTGCTCAGTTGTATCCCCAGTGCCTAGAACAGTGGCCAGCATGTTGTAGGATGTCAGTAGATTCACAAACATAAGGAAATAGACAGGGTGGCATGCAGGAGAGCACTTTGTCAGAGAGCGAGGCAGGTGGCTACCCTGAGGATGCTGAAAGTGGAACATGAGAGGGAGCTGGCCCAGCTTGCTCAGGTCCCTGTTGGAGGCTGTGCACTTAACACACTCCTGTCTAATTCCATGGCTCCATGAGGAAAGGATTCCAAAGACAAGGCTAAGGGCGGTTAAACAATGTGTCCAGGTAGTAATCGCCGGAGCCTGGACTCAGCCCAGGTGTCTGTAACATCAGCACCCATCTTTAGTCTGAGCGGACTGGGAGACCAAGTGCAATGAAAGAAGTCTTAAGAAAGAGTGGAGAGAAGTGGATACAGAAAAGGAGGCTGTGATGAGAACAGGGGAGCATCTCAGAAGGGGAAGGTCCAGAGCACTTGCCCATAGCGGCTTGTGTGGATGAGAGAGAGGGGTCTTTGGAGTTTGTCAACAAGGACACTGGAAACACCAAGGATGAGTCAAGGGAAGAAAAACATACTCCAGGTACTGCAATCATCAAGTGAGTCTGAGTGGGACTCCCTGAGTCTCCCTGGCCTGGGAGAAAGTGGACAACAGCTATGATGTATTAATGAGAATGATGTATTTGGCATAAAGCTGTCAAAAGGTCAGCAGTAGAGGGCAGTGGTGTTTGAAACGTCTAGAAATGCTGCAGAGAAAACTGACTTCTGCATGCCGATGAGGGACTAGGAAGGAGGCAGGAGGGCTGTACTGCAAGAGGTGGAGAGAAGAGGAGACACACAGAGATAGACTGACGCTTATGTAAACACACCCTGCGAACACGTGCATGCACGCACACAATCCAGTCAGATCCCGGCTTTCATGTGGAATGTTCTTGGCTGAAGACATAACAGCTGCTGCTTTGGCCTCTCCCCCCTTGTACCCCCCCCCTTCCCCAGTAGTTTTTCCCAGGGCCTCTCCCCAGTCTCCCTTGCTCCCCCAAAGCACACAGAAGACTGCCCTGGTCGCTTGGGCCTTGCCCTGCCCACAGACTCTAGCCTTAGGCCTGACTTAAGTCTGGACAGAGGCTGTGTCTCACACATGGACTGGGCGTGGTTTCCCGTGTCTGGTACCTGCTGGCATCCGGGACCCTCTGTCTTTGCCCCTGTGTTGCCTGGTCAACATCTCTTCTTTCTGTCCCTCTTGCTTTGTATGTCTACGTGAAATCTTGTTGTGAGAATGCCTGAATTTCCATTTCTGTGGTTTTTTTAGGTGCCATCCCCAGGGGGCAGAGTGTTAAGAGTTGGGGTGAGAGATGGGTAGGGTTTAAAAAGGATATTTGGCTGTCAACACTGTATGGGTCCCAGGATAGGCCCCTGTAGCTAACATGTGGCTGTTACGTAGGTGTAGTTCTAAAACCAAGTGTTTTTATGGATGAAACTTCTGTTTCTCCACCGTGATCTAGGCATGAGATTTTATTAATACTGTAGACCAAGGTGGCAATAACTGCTGTCACCTAGGCATTAGAGAGCAGTAACTATCAACCAGAAAGAGAGAAAGAGTGGCTTCTTCGGGGTTGAAATCATGCTGACATAATATAAGCACAACCAGGTCAGCACCCCATGAGGCATAGTCTGCTCAGTGGAAACCATGAGAGCCAAATGGACACTTTTGAAGAACCCATGACCCAGCCCGACTTCAAAGCCACATTCACCCTGGCCTCTCCCTGCCCACCCTGGCTCCCTATCCGGGTGCATCCTGGGAAACGATTCTGCTCCACTGTAGGAGTGCCCTCCCCTCACTTTGGGTGGTCAGTCCTTGTAACCAAGACCATACAGATGAAACACAGGCTAACATAACTTCCCCATGTTACTTCAGAGCCCTCAGCTGCTACTCCACAGCCTCGTTTTATGCCCCGGTGTCCTTCAGAATCACCTCTCCCAGCATCTGCCATCATGGTATTGAGAGCTATAAATCCAGTTTGCATGCTTAATTCTGGTACATGTCTGGGAGACTGACAGCAGTGGTCCTTGGTAAGAATAGATACGGGCTTTTGACAGTCCAGGAGATGGTTCAAGATTTCAGGGTGAGCAAGAGTCTGATTTAGAGTCTCCAGCAGATGCATCTGCAGGAAGGAAATATTGCTCTTTTCAAAGTTTAAGCCATTTTCACCTTGTTCACTTTCAGAACCACGTGGGCTGTGCCCTCTGATGTAACTGCTCCCTAGGTTGAAGGTGGATTCCTTTCCATTTTCATATGATATATCTTCCTCCTGAGAGACGTGTATCCGTAGCTACATAGGTCAGTCGTAGTTGCTGGTTGTAGGTCATGTGACTTCCCCCTTGTTTTCAAACCTGGTTAGAAAAAGTTGATCTAAGAGGAGACAAAGAGCAAGTCCAGGAGCCCATGGGTCGGGGAGGCCCCAGGAGAACCCCCGGGTGGCAAGGAGACCCCGACTGTAACCTCCATCTGTCGTTTGTGTCTGTGCTGCACAGGTTAGCGGAGTAGCCGGGCCAGAGAGGAAGCGTGGGTGAGTACAGTGTTCCTTGCCCTCCCCCACGGCCCACTCCCTCCTCCCTCTCCTCCATCACAGTTCCCAAGCCAGAGCTGCCCCGACACACGAGATGCAAGTTGAAGTTTCCTTTACAAGCGCCGCTGCACCTCCCTTCTTTGTGAAACTACTCCAGCACACCTGCTTGGCCCCACTTGCAGACCCTGGCCCATCCAGCACTGCTCTGAGCCTGGGCTTCAGGCAGGTGTCACCTGTGTTGGGACACAGGTGGCAAAAGTCACTTCCCCGGGCTGCCTCTCTTTTCTCCTTGCTTCTGATTTCCCCGCAGCCTCTGTCATTTTTCTCCAGATGTCCAAACCACCACCAGTGCAGGGTCACACTAATAACTCCATAAAGTCGTTTCCCATGGTGCCTGGCCAAGCTGCACCTTCTCACTTCCTTAAAAAAAAAAAAGAAAAAAAAATTAATAAAAGTTCAGATTTCCTCACAGACAAATGCACATTGCCTTGAGAGTTAGCCTCTCATGTTTTTCCATCTTAGGAACTTAACTCTTATCTAGCTCCAGTTCTAAGGTATTGCAGCTTCTAGGTCTGCACTGAGAGCTAAAAGGAAGGAACAAAAATACTTGGACAACCAATCTGTTCAAGAGAAGAGTTCTTTCAAGGATAGATGCCTTTGGTGCAGCCTTGAGATTCCTCTTTATTTTTTTAGTCTTTGCTTCCCTCCCCTCCCCCCACCTCATGTGTTTAAAAGTTAGGCCATTTTCCTCCATTATAGATCTTCCAGACAGAAAAGCCAGGGTTGCAGCCCACGGTACAGAAAAGGACCTTTCCCAGGCCCTCCTGAGCGTTCTTGTCCTGGAGCAGCTTCCAGACCTTTCCCTGACAGCCCCGCTTTTCCCCATCTGCACCGGGCCCTGGGTTCTGTCTTGCTTGCCCTCCCGGACCTGCTTTCTCTGGGTCTCCCTCGGCTCAGGGATCGGGCAAGCCGAAGGCGGGCAGTGCCTGAGCTGTGGAAATTCTCTGGCCGCCCTGGAAATCACAGAGCCTCCCAGGCTGGGCAGGCTTGTCCCTGAGCTCACTGCGCATGCGGGCAAGGCCCTTCCTGAAGCAGGCTGTGGCTGCCGCAGCTATGAGGCAGTCAGGAGCTGACTTGCCCTTGGGGAGCCTGCCAGGGCCCCTCTCCCCAGGGCACACAGGAACTGGGGGATGAGGAAAGGCGTGTCCACCAGCTGGCCCACCCCTCTTTGCACACAGGAGGAGACTAAGGCCCACCACCCAGGAGCTTGGTGCCAGCCCTGACTGCTCTGCCACTAGTGCTGTCCTCTGACCCTGGGAGGGGGTGGTTGTGAGAAACTCTCAAAGGAGGGAGAGTTTCAGAAAGTTAAGGAAAAGCCTAAACGCTCAGGTGGACTCTTGAGTTCTGCTCACTTTATGTGTGAGGCTGAGGCTTTCTCCCCTTCCATCCAGGGCTTCTCAGCACATCACCAACCTCTTTGCCCTTCCCTTCAGTCACAGTTCTTCACCCCATGAAACCACCACTTTCCTTGCACTGCAAACACAGTTCTTTCTTTCCTGGAAACATTTCCTGACCCTGTGACCTAAGCAAGGACTCCAAAGACCCAAGATACCCCCAGAAAAAGAACACTCGCTTCCCTAAAAGGGGGTTGTGAGCCCTGTCCCTCTCCGAGTGTCCTGAGTGGACAAGGTAAGCAGCCGGACAGCGCCATCCCCGTGCATCATCTGGTCCCGGCCGATGTTAGACGCCTTTGCCTAGAGACCCTGCACCAGTGCCCGGGGGTCACCGTGCATCTGTCCTGCACAGGCACAGGGGACGTGGAGCGAGCTGGCACCGACCGACTCGAAGAAGGCGAGGTGTTCTCCCAGAGGCGCATTCCTGTCCATCTGCTGCTGCACACCTGGACCAGGCTTGCAGGCTGCCAGACGTTACCACCTGCCAGGGAGAGGGGAGCCCAGGCCGGTGGGAAGTGGGAGGGACCGCCGGTGCCGCCTCAGGCACACCCCCCACCCCACCCTCGCACAGTCCTGCATGAACTAGCATCTTCATCACTCTCCTCCGGGCATGGTCCCATCTCTGCAACGGGAATTTACTGGAGGTTGAAAAGAGAAAAGAAACAGAACGAATCTCGTGTGTGTGTCTGTGTGTCTGTGTGTCTGTGTGTGTCTGTGTCTGTGTGTGTCTGTGCGCGCGTGCTGATGGAGTTCTTGCTGGAATTTACTGGAGGTTGAAAAGAGAAAAACAACGAGTCTGTGTGTGTGTGTGTGTGCGCGTGCTGATGGAGTTCTTGCTGGAATTTACTGGAGGTTGAAAAGAGAAAAGAACGAATCTGTGTGTGTGTGTGTGTGTGTGCGCGCGCGCGCGCTGATGGAGTTCTTGCTGGCACGTCGCCAGCACTCGGGCTGCTTCCCGGGATGGGGACACGAGTTTCCTCCCGACCTTTGACCTTTAAAAACCAACAGGTTTTCTTCCCTCTGTCGTGCAAAGACAACTTCAGGCTCTGCTCGGTTCTACAGACATTCACACCCTGGCCACAGGGCTAAAAATAGCCTCCTTCCTTTCTCTCTCGCTGCTTACACTTCCGCCCGATTCGACGCCGCTGCGCTGCAGCCTGGGCGGTAAGCGGGAGCAGAGAGCGAGCGAGCTCTGCCCCTGCAGCCCCGACGAGTCCTCCTCCTCTTTCTCCACCTCGTCCTCTTTCTCCTCGTTCTCCACCTCCTCCTGTCGCTGCAGGAGAGCAGGCGAGCGGGTGTCGCGGAGCTGGGGCGGCCAGGCGGGAAGCGCTGACCGGTGACCGCCAGAGGGAGCGCCGTCCGGGTCGGGGGCCTCGCTCGCGCAGCCTCTCCCATCTCCCGGTGCCATCCCGCTCCCGCACACAGGCTAATCAATCCCAATTCCGGGTGATTTTCATTTATTCCGCTCCCCCCCCCACCCCCGGGCTCCAGGATGTTATTTTTAGTAGCAGAACTGCTATAAATATTTATAAAGGGCAGTGACTGGAATGAAGGGAGAGGCCTCACTGCCGACTCTCGCCTCCCCCCACCCCCAACATGCACTCCCGCTGCAGACCCTGGGCTCACCCACGGCCTCGATCAGAGTCACCTGGGAGCCTTGTGAGGTAGCAGTCGGGGTGAAGGAGCAGGGGTGGGGCGCTCTCCAGCACTCCCTTCGCACCCCCTTCTCCCTCCGTGACTCCCACTCCTGAAGGAGGTCGAGGCTCGAGTGGGAGCATCTTGCCCAGCAGCTAAGTGTGATAAGACCAGACATGAGGGGCTGGAGCAGCTGGCAACACTCCAGAAGTGCCAGAGCAGCAGGGAAAATGGGAGCCAGAGTTGGTGTGGAAAAAAGCACTCTGGGAGCCTCAGGAGAAACCCCGTGCCTGGGGAAGAGCCTGCGGCCGGCCGCCCCCGCCCCCCAGCAGCTCCCATGCACTACGGAGCCCAGAGTGTGACCAGCAATGAGCTGAGGCCCCAGGGATGCCAAGGCAGCTCTCCTGAAAGAATATCTGTGTCAAGGTGCTCCGATGGGGGTTGGGGGCGGGGGTCCCAGCCTGCCTGGAGGACTAGAGATGAGAGGAACCAAATGGAATGTCCTGGGGGACAGTCAGTGCCAACCAGTGGTGAGATTAGGTGTGGAAGGTCTAGGTAGGCCGGGGCCTCACAGAGGACACCAATGGGTAATTCGATGCCGCCTCTGCAATCCTGACTGCACACACCTAGTACCCTGCCCCTGAGGACAGGCAAGATCCCACTTCCTGATTCATGTGGATTGCTTGTTTCTTAAAGAGTGCAAATACTCAAAGGAACAGATTTGAAGCACTAGTGGCTTCATAACAGCCAAGGGCTTGGGCCAGCTGAGGTGCAGGTGTGAATAGCAGTGTCTCCTGGGCCCCTGCAGGCCTGACCACCTTCCAGCTGTCTCTTACTCTCTGCTTGGCCTTTGCCAAAGAGTATAGTCAGAGTCTTCAAACACAGGAAAGGCTCCAAACTTCCAGCCTCCCACTTTACCAGCACCCAGAAGATGCTAAGCAGACAGGAGAGAGCCACAGGGACTACTCACATGTCTGGGTGGTCCATTTTCATATAAATTCTCAACAGTTGATTTATTTTCTAGCTGGAATATCTACCATTATATAAGGCCCCTGCTGTGCCTCCTGGCTGCTTGGCATCTGCTTTCGAATACAGATCCCTACCAGAAGCTTGAAGCTGGGTCCCTGTCCTTAACCCTGACCTGTAACAGGATACACCCTGTAGTGGGCACTTCCTTCCTAATTGCTTCATAACCATTTAGGAGCTGCTGCTGCTAAGTCTCTTCAGTTGTGTCCGATTCTGTGCAGTCCCAAAGACGGCAGCCCACAAGGCTCTGCCGTCCCTGGGATTCTCCAGGCAAGAACACTGGAGTGGGTTGCCATTTCCTTCTCCAATGCATGAAAGTGAAAAGTGAAAGTGAAGTTACTGAGCCGTGTCCAACTCTCAGCGACCCCATGGACTGCAGCCCACCAGGCTCCTCCATCCATGGGATTTTCCAGGCAAGAGTCCTGGAGTGGGGTGCCGTTGCCTTCTCCGATTTAGGAGCTAGCCTACTTTAACCTGCTTCCCTGGTGGCTCAGACAGAAAAGAATCTGTCTGCAATGCAGGAGACCCAGGTTTGATCCCTGGGTCGGGAAGATCCCCTGGAGAAAGGAAATGGCTACCCTCTCCACTATTCTTGCCTGGAGAACCCCAAGGACAGAAGAGCCTGGCAGGCTATAGTCCATGAAGTTGCAAAGAGTCAGACATGACTGAGCGACTAAGTACACACAAAAATGACCTTTTGAGAGAACTGGCATATTCTGTCGGCATTGTGGGCCCCCTGGGCTGGTGCTGATCTGTAGCTAGGAAGACCCCTGGAGAGGTCCCAGAGGCATCCTGGGTCTCAAGGAAGTGGAGATCCCACCAGGTTCAGGTTCATAAATCCTAGCCATGCTGAGGTTCCGTTTATTGTCACAGCCTGCTCCACTGCTGGGTGTGCTTCTTCCACCAGCAGACTCCCCCTGTGTTGCATTGCTTACGCCCTGCTCCTGTAGTCCATGACAGCTTCGGAAAGGTACAGTTGCTATGGTAATGCCCAGAGCCATCTGAATTCCTGCTGCACCTTCTGGAAGACGAGGATTTGTGAGGAGCCGTGTAGTAGATTCTAAACCTAGCCTTTCCTGACCACCTCTGTCAGGGGTCAGGTGACTGCTGGAGGTGGAGCGGGGACGTGGGTAACCCACCTTCCTTGGGCAGACATTCTATCACTGCAAGCTGTGTGCAACTGGACAGGTCCTCCACGTGTGGATCAGAAAACCAAGTGAGTCTCTTACTGGGGGGTTTTAGGTGTAAGAGACAATGCCGATGGCCCACAAACTTAGTATCCCCCACGGGCTTATTAAAATAGGGAGAGCTGGGTCCCACCCCCAGAGTACCTGGGGCAGAGCCAGAGAATCTGCCTTTCTAACAAGCTCCTGAGTGATGGTGGTGGTGATGGTGTTGTAGGTCCAACCACAATGTGAGGACCACCATACTAGGAGGGAAAAGCATATCACTGCAAGAAACCACGGCCAGTCAGGTGGAGAAGGGACAGCATCAGTTGTCTATTGTAGAGAAAGAGAGACTTCCCTTCTGGGAGGGCTCTGCTGTCACATTTCTTGGCCAGGATACCAGAAGGACTGGTGATCCTAGGATGTTTCTTTTTGGTTCCCCACCACTCAACAAAGACCTTCCCCTATGAGTGAGGGTGGGGCAGCGTCATAGGTAAAGCCTTGAACTTGGAGAAGACCAACCTCACAGATGCCTCGTGACTGAGTGAGTCCTACATGGTCTACAGTCTCAGTGTCTGGGCGACCAATGCCCTGCCTGGCTCAGGAGGGAGGGAGAAGAGGGGAAGAAAGGCTGTTGCTGGCACTGAGACCCCACCATTGGAGTTTTTACACCAAGATGCCTTCCCCAGAATGTTGTTTGGTCGTCATGTCCGACTCTTCACATCCCCATGGACTGAAGCACACCAGGTTTCCCTGTCCTTCACCATCTCCCAGAGTTTGCTCAAGTTCATGTCCATTGCATCAGTGATGCTATCCAACCATCTCATCCTCTGTCATGCTCTTCTTCTGCTTTCAGTCTTTCCCAGCATCAGGGTCTTTTCCAGTGAGTCAGCTCTTTGCATCAGGTGGCCAAAATATTGGAGCTTCAGCATCAGTCCATCCAATGAGTATTCAGGGTTGATTTCCTTTTAAGATTGACTGGTTTGATCTCCTTGCTGTCCAGGAACTCTCAAGAGTCTTCTCCAGCACCACAGTTCAAAAGCATCAATTCTTTGGTGCTCTGCTTTTTTTATGGTCCAGCTCTCAAAACTGTGCATAACTACCAAAGCCTTGACTATATGGACCTTTGTCGGAAAAGTGATGTCTTTGTGTTTTAACACACTGTCTAGGTTTGTCATAACTTTCCTGGCAAGAAGCAGTCATCTTCTAATTCCCTTCCCTAGAATGTAAATACTGTATTCTCCACTAAATGATGTTCAGGCCCCAGCTGGGCTGCTTACCTTCAGCCTATGTGAAACTCCTATTCCCATGGGTATTGTTGTAAGAGAGAAAATGATGAGTAGAGAACCTGATGGGGCTTCCCAGGTGACGAATTGGGAAAGAATCTACCTGCCAATGCAGGAGATGCAGGGTTCAATCCCTGGGTCGGGAAGATCCCCTGGTAGAGGAAATGGTAACCCACTCCAGTATTCTTGCATGGGATATCACATGAACAGAGGAACCTGGTGGACTACAGTCCATAGGGTTGGAGAGTCGGACACAACTGAGCAAGATCAGGAGAGAACCTGATTGACATTGCAGGCCCTCTTCCCAGTTACAAATAGTACTAATAAGTGCCAAGGATTCTGACATATTCCCTGCACACTTAGCCTTGCCTGGGAAATGAGGTCTCTAGGGGAGGGGCTTGGTGACTCTCCCACCGACCGTGTTGGCAAACAGGTGGAGGATACTCTGGCATCATCTCCCCCGCCTCCTGCCTTATGGCAGGACAGTTTTGGTAGAGCCTGCTGTGAAAAAATGGACATCAAATCAGTTTCCCAATTTTAGAAAGCACTGTTGCTGCTGCTGCTGCTAAGTCGCTTCAGTTGTGTCTGACTCTGTGCAACCCCATGGACTGCAGCCTACCAGGTTCCTCCGTCCACGGGATTTTCCAGGCAGGAGTACTGGAGTGGGTTGCCATTGCCTTCTGTTAATTTCCCTGAATATTCATTGGAAGGACTGATGCTGAAGCTCCAATATTTTTGGCCATTGGATGTAAAGAGCTGACTCATTGGAGAAAACCCTAATGCTGGAAAAGATTGAAGGCAGGAGGAGAAGGGGACGACAGAGGATGAGTTGGTTGGATGGCATCACCAACTCAATGAACATGAGTTTGAGCAAACTCCAGGAGATGGTGAAGGATAGGGAAGCCTGGCTTGCTGCAGTCCATGGGGTCACAAAGAGTCAAACATGACTGAGCAACTAAAAACAGTTAGTGTCCCAGCTCTGTGAAGGTTTGGGTGGGTGTGACTGCTTACATTTATAACATGTAGAATCCCTAAAGAAGACCATGAGGAAAACTGGGACTTACTCGGGTGGGGGTGGGCGTCCTTTGAAGAGGCAGAGTCCAGAGAGCCACGCTTGAATTTCTGAGACCACGCCCTAAGCAGAGCCTAGCACTGCTACAGGTAGAGATGGAACATGCAGCCTACCACGGGACTCTCATTCATTCTAGAGGGTACTTGATGAGCACTGTGCTGGGCACCAGATGCCCTCCTCAGGTCTTCAGGCCTCACTGAATGCAGGATCTCGGAGGTTAAGGCTGAAGCCTGGTCTGAGGTCATAACTAGGGTGAGTAGGGGAGTGAGCTTGGAGGGATTACATTGCCCTCTGAAGCCCGTCAGCTTTGGGATGGTGGGTGCTGCCTGAGGCCACTGCCACAGGAAGGGAAATGGTCACGTAGAAGTGTGCATCTCTGGACCTGTGACGGGGAGAGGAAAATGGAAAAAGACCTGGAAGCTAAGGGTCGTGACTAATGTGTATTTTATAGCACCAGGGGCCCAGGCATACTACCAACAAATAAGGAGTTCATTCACAATCAGTTATAACCTGAATCCTCTGCAGCCCCAGCAAGTGTCCTCAGACACACTTCACCCAGCTTTAGTAGAAGTGCACAGAAACCTCAGGACATGGGCACACACACCTTTGCCCTTGCAACCTGACTTGCAAAGTTTAGGTGTCAAGTGCTACTGTTTTCTCTGAAAGTAGAGCCTTAGATTCGGCACCTGACTTGGGGCTGGGAGAGCATCTACACAGCAGGCCTCAAGATCACTTGTGTATGTTGGGCTTTTCATTCAGGTCGCAGCTCAAGGGTAATGCCTTCCGCCCCATGCCTGATCCGAAGGCCTTAATCACTTTAGTCTCTTTCCCTCCCCACAGAGTTGGCATCCTTGCCCACCAGGCACTCAGCCCCTCACTGAAGAACTGTCTGTGGAATCTAAAAACCTCTAGAAATCCTCCCTAGGAATCCCAGGCCAGGTGGTCCAGGCCCCTCCAGGCTCCTCCCTCCTCTACAGAGCCTGACCGCCACTGAGGGGCGATAGGCAGTGTGGCTTTGGTTCACCTCATCAAACCCATGGAAATGGACTTCCCTGGTGACTCAGTGGTAAGGAATCTGCCCGTAATGCAGAAGATGTGAGTTTGATCCCTGAGTCGGGAAGATCCCCTGGAGAAGGAAATGGCAACCCACTCCTGTATTCTTGTCTAGAAAATCCCATGGACAGAGGAGCCTGGCGGGCTATGGTCAACAACTTAGCAAATAAACAACAATCAACCACCTGAGGAACTCTGCCCTCCTAGGCCTCTCCTTAAGGGGTAGGTCTTCTGGAAGAAACATGCATGCCCCAGGACTAGGAGGCCAGGATGGAAGGGCAGCTCTGGGAAAGGCAGCAGCTGGGCACAGATGCTGCTTGGGAGGGAGTCTGGTGGGGGGGTCAGCCAGCCAGCCTAAGGTTCCCCCTGGATCAGGGCCCCAAATGGGAGTCAGGCTGAGGGTGAGGAAGGAGGACTCCAGGCTTGGGATCCTCCTAGGTCCCCCTCTTCCCTGACTGTGGGCACTGTTTGTCCTACTTTCCTCATTGCCTTGGCAACCACCCTGGGGTCACCCTCTGTGGCCAGCCTGTCCTGGAAGCCCAGGGCCAGGCTCTTGCCATCAGAGGAGGGGAAGGGAGAATGGGATGTACGGGCACAGCAGGGTGACCTGGGAGAGGAAAGTGCAAGAGGAAGACAGTCCAAGAGGATGGGGAGAGAGGCAGAGCGTGAGGTGAGGGGGATCGGCCAAGGAGAGGCTGGGAGGAGGTGGGGTGGCATGATTCACCTGCCGAGTTCTAGGCAGAGGTCAGCTCATTCCTTTGCCCTGCTGTTGCCACAGCCCACCAGGCCCCTCTGTCCTTGGAACTTTCCAGATAAGTATACTGGGGTGGGTTGCCATTTCTTACTCCAGGGGATCTTCCCAACCCAGGGATTGAAGCCACGTCCCTTCCATCTCCTGCACTGGCAGGGCAGATTCTTTCCCACTGCTCCACTTGGGAAGCCTCACTAGCCCCCACATTTTGCTCTAATTATCCTTACTGGCTTACCACCCCATCTTGGGCTGGGAAAGGGGACTGCCCATGCCTTTCTTGGGACCTCTACCCCTAGGGCGGCCCCTGCCGTAGGGCAGGCCTTGGCCCTGGAAGGCAGAGGCCTTATCTCCCCATCCCTCCCTCCTCCTCACATCCCAGCCCTGACCCCAGCCACTGCAGCCTCAGGAGGGGGCTATGGAATTTCCCTAGGGGTTGTCTGGTTCAAGGAGTCGCTTATCTCCCCGCCTTTAGCCATCACTGAAGAGTGGAGGGAGTTAGACTGGGGTCACTGGGAGGCCTCTAGAGCCAAACTTTACAAACCATGGGTTTAATGCCAGGGTGGAGCTGGGAGAGGCCCTTGTTTAACATTTCTGTTTGCCAAGGCTGACCCTGACCTGCCCGTGGCCCACCTCACCTAGCTGCTAACTGGTCTCTTCCTGCCCCCATTTTATGATGGAGATTGGGTCTTTCTTCCCCAGACAACTCCCTGGACAAGGTCACTGTCTCGATGTGTTGTGTACACACAGAGCTACCCTCACAAAGGCCTTTTGGCTCTGCACACACAGGCACAACCTGGAGGAACTCAGAGCCCGCCAGCCCCAGGCCCCATGTCTGGAGAGCACTGTCCAGGCCTGTGAAGAGGTTCAAACTAAGGAAATGGAATGCTTCCTTGAGAAACCAACCAACAGAGCAACTTAAAGGCATCTGGGAGGGAATAAGTGAAGGAAAACACTAGAACAGAAAACAAGACAGTTAACGCACATAATCGGCTGTAGCTAGTGTGTTAGATGCTTGAATGTCCGGCTTACTGATGCTGCTGGGTGATGAACCAGGTGGGCTTCTTCAAGAGGGCTTTGCTCTAAAAGGAAGGGGAGGAGCATACAGTAAGCGCTTGCTGTGTGCCAGGTGTGTTCACACATGTCATCTTTAGTGTCCTCACCCAACACAGCTGCAATGTAAGTTCATCAGTTCAGAGGAGGATGGCTCTGAGAGGCCAAGTAACGTCCCAGATCACACAGCTGGGAAGTGACAAGTCCAGCCCTCTGCCTGACTGTGATGTAACTGCACTTCCCATACTATCACACTGCTGACATGGCAGAATTTCAGCAAAATTTCAAGGAAAAGGAAGAATATCCCAAGTGTGGGAGAGGAGGAGGAGGGAGATAGCTCCAGGAAGGGGCATGGGGAGTCAGCTGCCTGAAGGAGAGCCTGACTTACCTGCTTGAAAGGTCACAGTTGAGATATAATTGCCCAGATTTGCTGATATTTAAGACAAAAATTCTTAACCAAGATAGTATCTCTAATTCCTACTGCCACCTCCACCTCTGGGCATAACCCTTCCCCTAGGCTTCTCAGTTCAGTTCAGTCCCTCAGTTGTGTCTGACTCTTTGTGACCCCATGAATCACAGCACACCAGGCCTCCCTGTCCATCATCAACTCCCGGAGTTCACTCAAACTCATGTCCATCGAGTCGGTGATGCCATCCAGCCATCTCATCCTCTGTCAATGCAAATAGAATCTATACCTGCCATGGACAGTTGGGTTTGTTTTCCCCAAAAATAGGCTCTGTGAGACGAAATCCAGCACAAAGAGAATGTTAGATGCCTTTCTGGGCACATTGACCTAACTGATGACTTTACCTAAAGGGTACGGCAGCTCCACTATCCCCTGTCCACAGATGAGACAGCTGGAACAAGAGAGGCATTCTGCCACAGACACGGGTGGCAGGTGGCGGGGACTAGATCTCAGGCAGGCTGTCTCCAGAGGGACGTCCTAAGCCCCATGTTCTGCCTCGCTGGCTAACAGACACTGATTGAGCCAGAGTTCTGGGCCTGGTGCTAGGCTGCGCACTTTCCACGTGTCATCTCATGCAGGCAGGGAAGGAAGAGGCGGAGTCTTGGCCTCCGGTTCAACTGGGTGGCCTTTCCCCAGGCCCACTCTGCAGTTCGGAAGTAATGTTTAGGGCTCCTCCGTTTCCACCCTGATCTTGCAGGACAGGATTGGAAGGTCCCCGTCCACCTATCAGATTCAGCTCTGACCAGGCCTCACACTGAGGGGCTTACAGCAAGAGCACTGAGTGGCAGAACCCCACCCCGCCCACCTCATCTATGGAGAGGGACCTCAACAGGAACTTTTTTCTCTTTCGGCCAAACTGCATGGCATGGAGGATCTTAGTTCCCTGACCTGGGATCAAATCCACGCCCCCTGCATTGGAAGCATGGAACCTTGACCACTGGACTCCCAGGAAGTCCCACCAACAGGAACTCAGTTGTTAGCCCCACAGAGACACTGTGATGTTGCCACTGCTATTCACAGTCAGAGCAAGTCCGAGGGTTGAAGAGCTTGAACAAATGGTCTTGACCCAGGAAACTGACGTCAAGGAAATTGAACGGTTCAGGACCACATAGAGAGGTGATAGAGACGCTCTTGGAGGAAGTGTTGGTCCTTCCAGGCCTTTAAAAAAAAAAAAAAATTTTACGCTTAATTTTTAAAAAATCCTTGTGAAGGACATTATCATTGTGTAACCTTCATTCTAGAAAGTAATTCAGAGAGATGATGTCAGAAACCATATTCCCAAGGCCAACCCTGTCATGTGGTAACCTGTGAGCCATACCACTCCTGGAGCTTTAAATATGTCTACCAAAAGGCTTCTGTGAGTGCATTTCTCAGTATGCAGGCTTCCCTCTGTTAACATGCACCAAGGGAACTTGGTCCCACTCTTTAGATCATCCTGGATGTTAGGATGGGGTGTTTAAGGATGCTTCTCCAAGAGAACATACCAATCATTCCACACCTAACTTTATATCCTGTTCTTAGGTGAATCCTCGAGCATTCACCCTTCCTACCTAAGCCATGTCACAGACAATGAGGTTCCTATCTAATCACCAGACTTCCCCAACCACAAGAGATAGAATCCCCTATGGAGGGCAAATGATATTCACCCTCCCAGAGGAAAGTCTGCCTGGAGCCCTGTCATCCAGTGATTGACCTGAACTAACCTGGCAAAATAGAGTGGATTCCAACCCCTCGCCCCCGCCCCCCACCCCCAACTTGGGCTTCCCTGGTAGCTCAGTGGTAAAGAATCTGCCTGTAATGCAGGAGATGGGGGTTCGATCCCTGGGTTGGGAAGATCCCCTAGAGAAGGAAATGGCAACCCATTCCAATATTCTTGCCTAGAGAATCCCATGGACAGAGGAGCCTGGCATGGACAGAGGAGCCAATGCAAGGGGCAGGGGTCCGTGGGGCTGCAAAAGAGTCAGACATGACTTAGTGAATAATCAGCAACCCTCCTCTCTGCTTCTTTTAAGAATCTTCCAAGGTTAGAGGGGTAAATAGGTACATCTTACATTAAAATAGAGTTCCTAGGAATTTCCTGGCTATCTAGGGGTTAGGACTCTGCACTTCCATGGGTTCCATCCCTGGTTGGGGAACTAAGATCTCGAGTGCCACACACACTATGTGGCAAAAAAAAAAAAAAAAAAAAGTTCCTAATTTGTCATCTACATCGGTCATATATGTAAAATATGCCCTCAAAAGGCTACAGCGGAGGGGACTTCCCTGGCAGTCCAGGGGTTAAGACTCTGCACTTCCAATGCAAGGGTGCAGGTTCTATACCTGGTCGGGGAACTAAGATCTCACGTGCTACGAGTAGCGGGGCCAAAAAACAAAAAACGAAGTCATTGTTTTGAAAAAAAAAAGGTTACCTCCAAAGATGGGAGGGTATACATGGGGAAAAGGCAATCATACAGAGTGATACTTATTAATTACCAGACACCATACAGAGAAGTCTTCAGGGAATCAGAGAAGGAAGAAGAGTTCAGTTCAGTTCAGTTCAGTTCAGTCGCTCAGTCGTGTCCGACTCTTTGCGACCCCATGAATCGCAGCACGCCAGGCCTCCCTGTCCACCACGAACTCCCAGAGTTCACTCAGACTCACGTCCATCGAGTCAGTGATGCCATCCAGCCATCTCATCCTCTGTCGTCCCCTTCTCCTCCTGCCTCCAATCCCTCCCAGCATCAGAGTCTTTTCCAATGAGTCAACTCTTCGCATGAGGTGGCCAAAGTACTGGAGCTTCAGCTTTAGCATCATTCCTTCCAAAGAAATCCCAGGGTTGATCTCCTTCAGAATGGACTGGTTGGATCTCCTTGCAGTCCAAGGGACTCTCAAGAGTCTTCTCCAACACCACAGTTCAAAAGCATCAATTATTCAGCTCTCAGCCTTCTTCACAGTCCAACTCTCACATCCATACATGACCACAGGAAAAACCATAGCCTTGACTAGACGGACCTTAGTCGGCGAAGTAATGTCTCTGCTTTTGAATATGCTATCTAGGTTGGTCATTTTCACAGCTATTTGTAATGCCTTCCCAGACAGCCATTTTGCTTTTTTGCATTTCTTTTCCATGGGGATGGTCTTGATCCCTGTCTCCTATACAGTGTCCTGGGTTTGAGTCTGGTCTTGAGCACCCTGAGGCCAGGACACAGGTTCGTGCTGCCCTTTCTTCACCACGTCTTTTAATTTCATGGCTGCAGTCACCATCTGCAGTGATTTTGGAGCCCCCAAAAATAAAGTCTGACACTGTTTCCACTGTTTCCCATCTATTTCCCATGAAGTGATGGGACCTGATGCCATGATCTTCGTTTTCTGAATGTTGAGCTTTAGGCCAACTTTTTCACTCTCCACTTTCACTTTCATCAAGAGGCTTTTAGTTCCTCTTCACTTTCTGCCATAAGGATAGTGTCATCTGCATATCTGAGGTTGTTGATATTTCTCCCGGCAATCTTGATTCCAGCTTGTGCTTCTTCCAGCCCAGCGTTTCTCATGATGTACTCTGCATAGAAGTTAAATAAGCAGGGTGACAATATACAGCTTTGACGCACTCCTTTTCCTATTTGGAACCAGTCTGTTGTTCCATATCCAGTTCTAACGCTGTTTCCTGACCTGCATACAGATTCCTCAAGAGGCAGGTCAGGTGGTCGTTCAACCATAGGTAAATAAAATAATACCCAAATATGAAATAACAGAAATAACATATTGTCTCTTATTACATGAACTCATTCCTTCACTGGCTCACATGGCCTGGCCAAGGCTGCTTTTAGCTAGAGTTCTTGTACAGGGAGTTCTTTCACTGTTTCCTACACTTGTAAGATCTTACATGTGCCTAGTCTGCTCCATTTGCATCTTTGTTTTAAAAAAGAAAACACATACTAAAAACTACTTTTGAAGCAAAACCTTCCTCCTGGGATACAACTTTTCCTTCGCTGGCCCTTGCTTTTGAAGTGGCGCGTACCCTCCTCTGGGCCAACGTGCCTCTTCTGAGGTCTCTTTCAGGCAGGAGGCCTGTGGGGTGTCAGCGTGCCTTGCCTGTTTTCAATTAAACCCCTCAAGTCAAAGTGGAGTCAACGGCTTTAGCAAGGTGATTTTCCAAAGGGGTGATCTTATTTTGAACCAACATGTCAAAACACAACCAACTCAACCTGCAACACACACAAAGCAAATAAATACATCTGTTTGCAGATTTACCTGAAAAAATCACAAGGGCAAAGCAAGATGGAGAGGGCCCACAGGGCTTCCAGGGAGGGAGGGGGATCTCTTTCAGTTTCCCCCATGATGTGGTGGTGCTGGGGGGTGGGGGGAGTGGTGAAGAAAGGGCAGCATGAACCTGTGTCCTGGCCTCAGGGTGCTCAAGACCAGACTCAAACCCAGGACACTGTATAGGAGACAGGGATCAAGACCATCCCCATGGAAAAGAAATGCAAAAAAGCAAAATGGCTGTCTGGGGAGGCATTACAAATAGCTGTGAAAAGAACAGAAGCAAAAAGCCAAGGAGAAAAGGAAAGATATAAGCATCTGAATGCAGAGTTCCAAAGAATAGCCAGAAGAGATAAGAAAGCCTTCAGCGATCAGTGAAAAGAAATAGAGGAAAAGAACAGAATGGGAAAGACTAGAGAGCTCTTCAAGAAAATTAGAGATACCAAGGGAACATTTCATGCAAAGATGGGCTCAATAAAGGACAGAAATGGTCTGGACCTAACAGAAGCAGAAGATGTTAAGAAGAGGTGGCAAGAATACACAGAACTGTACAAAAAAGATCTTCACGACCCAGATAATCATGATGGTGTGATCACTCATCTAGAGCCAGACATCCTGGAATGTGAAGTCAAGTGGGCCTTAGAAAGCATCACTACAAACAAAGCTAGTGGAGGTGATGGAATTCCAGTTGAGCTGTTTCAAATCCTGAAAGATGATGCTGTGAAAGTGCTGCACTCAATATGCCAGCAAATTTGGAAAACTCAGCAGTGGCCACAGGACTGGAAAAGGTCAGTTTTCATTCCAATCCCAAAGAAAGGCAATGCCAAAGAATGCTCAAACTACCGCACAGTTGCACTCATCTCACATGCTAGTAAAGTAATGCTCAAAATCCTCCAAGCCAGGCTTCAGCAATATGTGAACCGTGAACTTCCTGATGTTCAAGCTGGTTTTAGAAAAGGCAGAGAAACCAGAGATCAAATTGCCAACATCCACTGGATCATGGAAAAAGCAAGAGAGTTCCAGAAAAACATCTATTTCTGCTTGATTGACTATGCCAAAGCCTTTGACTGTGTGGATCACAATAAACTGTGGAAAATTCTGAAAGAGATGGGAATACCAGACCACCTGACCTGCCTCTTGAGAAACCTGTATGCAGGTCAGGAAGCAACAGTTTGAACTGGACATGGAACAACAGACTGGTTCCAAATAGGAAAAGGAGTACGTCAAGGCTGTATATTGTCACCCTGCTTATTTAACTTATATGCAGAGTACATCATGAGAAAGGCTGGACTGGAAGAAACACAAGCTGGAATCAAGATTGACGGGAGAAATATCAATAATCTCAGATATGCAGATGACACCACCCTTATGGCAGAAAGTGAAGAGGAACTAAAAAGCCTCTTGATGAAAATGAAAGTGGAGAGTGAAAAAGTTGGCCTAAAGCTCAACATTCAGAAAACGAAGATCATGGCATCAGGTCCCATCACTTCATGGGAAATAGATGGGGAAACAGTGGAAACAGTGTCAGACTTTATTTTTGGGGGCTCCAAAATCACTGCAGATGGTGGTTGCAGCCATGAAATTAAAAGACGCTTACTCCTTGGAAGAAAAGTTATGACCAACCTAGATAGCATATTCAAAAGCAGAGACATTACTTTGCCAACTAAGGTCCGTCTAGTCAAGGCTATGGTTTTTCCTGTGGTCATGTATGGATGTGAGAGTTGGACTGTGAAGAAGGCTGAGAGCTGAATAATTGATGCTTTTGAACTGTGGTGTTGGAGAAGACTCTTGAGAGTCCCTTGGACTGCAAGGAGATCCAACCAGTCCATTCTGAAGGAGATCAACCCTGGGATTTCTTTGGAAGGAATGATGCTAAAGCTGAAACTCCAGTACTTTGGCCACCTCATGCGAAGAGTTGACTCATTGGAAAAGACTCTGATGCTGGGAGGGATTGGAGGCAGGAGGAGAAGGGGACGACAGAGGATGAGATGGCTGGATGGCATCACTGACTCGATGGACGTGAGTCTGAGTGAACTCTGGGAGTTGGTGATGGACAGGGAGGCCTGGCGTGCTGCGATTCATGGGGTCGCAAAGAGTCGGACACGACTGAGCGACTGAACTGAACTGAATGAGAAGACATCCACTTCACCTGGTTCCTCATCCTCGCCCACTGCAGACGCTGGCCGCCCAGGGAAGGGTGTCTGGCCCCAATGGACACGGGCATTAGAGGCTGGGAAGGTGACACTCACTCCTCAACCCCACAGCAGGCTGGCACCTCATAGGGTGGGGGTTAGCGGGTGACCCACATGGACCCCGGCACTTGCTCCCACCCCAGTCTCCTCTGCCAGCTTTGTCCTCTGGGGAAGGAGAGCTCTAAGGAATATAGCACCCCAGGGGCCGAGTCCTTATCATTTGGACTCTCTGTCCACAAAGAGACACTCTGTGGACTGAATTGGAGGGTTTAACATAGGGTGGCTTAAAGTCATTTTCTTTGGCCCCCAAGGTATTTTTAAAACAATTTAGTGGGTTGCAAATGGTGAAATAGCTGAAGATTTCATAGAAAAATCCAGATTTACAGCTTCTCTTCTCTGGAAAAGTTAGAATATCTGGCTGTACTGGTCCCACCATTCCCCCATGGCAACAAGCTTGCTCAAGACCCTCTGAAAACTTAGATACCCTCCTCTCTCATGGCCACAACTATGTGCCCTGGGGCGCTGCTCTGGGCCAGGCACGGCTCTTCTTGCCCGAGGGCGGGTTCCCACATCCTCTGAAGCCCCAGCCAGACAACTCCCTCCCCACCCCTCCGCCCACCCTCCCCACCCTGCGGCAATTCCCAAGCAGCAGCCCACAGGGGCTCTTTCTCTGACTCTGAGGATTTATACGGAAAAACTGCAGTAACGCAAAGTGATGCTTGCATGCATGCATGTGAATTCACTTCAGTTGTGTCTGGCTCTTTGCAACCTTGTGGACTGTACCCTGCCAGGCTCCTCTGTCCATGGGATTCTCCAGGCAAGAATATTGGAGTGGGTTGCCATGCCCTCCTCCAGGGGATCTTCCCAGCCCAGGGATCGAACCCACATCTCTTATGTCTCCTGCACTGGCAGATAGGTTCTTTACCACTAGCACTATCTGGAAAGCCCAATGTGATGTTTATTAACTATCGAACACAAGGCAAAAAAAAGTGTTAAGGGAATCAGAGAAGGAAGAAGAGTTCAACCATAGGTAAATAAAATCGTACCTAAAAATAAAATAACAGGAACAACATACCCTCTCTTATTGCACGAACTCAATCCTTAAACTGACTCACACACGGCCTGTCGAAGGCTGCTTTTAGATGGACTTCCAGTGAGTTCTCTTACTGTTTCCTGTGCTTGTAAGATCTTAAATATGCCTGGTCCACTCCATTTGCATCTTTGTTTTTAAAAAACACATACTACAAACTATTTTTCAAGCAAAACCTAAAATCATTTGTACTTTGCTGCTCCTTTTTACAGTGTGACCTCAGGTCACACCTTATTCTCTGCATCTACAAAATGAGAAGATACTATTAACCCGTGTGGTTGTTTATAAGGATTATATTGAAACGGGAGACCATTGAAAGAGTGTTGGCACATAGCATACAGTCAATAGCAGTTACTCTCCTTCCTTCCTCTGACACTCCAGGTGCTGCCCCTTCAACTGCTTCAGCCTCAGAGAAACCCCCAGCCCGACCCCCACCACCAGCCAGGCCCCTCCTGGACTCACAAGTGAGAGGCTGCAGTGATGGAGATGCAGGAACCAAGTGCTGCCAGTGCCTGAGCCCCACACCTGTGGCTCAGAGTCACCTCAGGGAGTCTCCCTGGGGCTGGTGAGAGCTGTTTAGGCTTGGGGCACTGATTCATCTCCCTTGCACAGACACGGGAAGGGCCACCTTCAGAGGTCAGAGGAGGGGTCCAGAATGCTGAGCCAAACTTCTACCCCCACTGTAGGCTTCACATCACAGAAACAAAACAAAACAAAACAAAACACTTTCAGGGGTGGAGGGCTAATATGGGAGTGCCAAGGTAGGTCCAAGACAGGCTGGGGAGGGCCACCTCACCCCCTCCACCAAGTACATCCCTCCCAGGGAACTAACTGTCGCTCCATGGGTGATGCAGTGTTTTCAAGCCTTTGAAACACCAAGTTCTTCCTCAGCCCCTTCTCTCAGGGCCAGAAGCTGGTTTGCCCTGGACGACAGAGCGCTCTTGGAACAACTTACCCTTCGCCGGAGGAGGTGTCAGGCTCTCACCGCTACAGTGAGACTGAGGGAGGGTTCTCTGCAGACCAAGAAGAGTCTGCTTCTTTTACTCACTTAACAGATATCTGTTGAGCAACTACTGCCTGCCAGACATATTCCAGGCCCTGGGCATACAGTAAAGACAGAGACAGGGTGCCTGCCCTCGGGAAGTTCTCATTTTAGGGCAGGAGACAGACAGTGAACAATTGTGGGAGGACAGGAGGTAGTAAATGCTCAAGGGGGAAAGTGTGGTGAACGTTTACAGAGTGAGTCATGGGGGGAGGTCATGCATGAGCTCTTCTGGGTGTAGGTCTCTGCCCCTCCTTTTTAGGTGAACAAAGAGAAAACACACACTACCCATAGCAGGAAATTCCCCTGGTAGGTCTCTAGTTGAGAACAGACTCTCTTGTCTTCGCCGCTTATGATTTTCTGGGTTATGTCCCACTGAGGCCAGGACCCTGAACCAGACTCTCCCAGCAGTTAATCCAGCCTCAGACTAACATCTTTCTGCCAACTTCCCCTCCCCCACTCTTGCCTCTTCAGGCCACCCCTGGGTTCTGGACTCCAGGCCTTTGTTTCACTCTCTGGTGGTTTTTGTCCTTTTGTTCTGCCCGTCCTTCTCTGACCATCTTCTCCAGTAACAAAGTTTCCCCATCACGTCCAGTCCCAGTAGATAGATGACTTTCTACTTTGCAGCAAGAAAAGAATATTCTGGAAATTACACACTTTCAGTGTTTCCCTCCACCCTGACCAACCACAAGGCCAGGTAGCCCCTCTTGGCTGCCCCTGGATATCCCCCAAACCACCTCCGAACGCCTTCTCCTCCCCAGCTTCCCCACCTTCACAAGAGAGCCCAGTGGGTTTTCTGAAATGAGACCAACTTAGCTTCAGTCTGTGGAGTGGCTCTGCAGCCACTGCACTCAGTACTGCTGCTGTTGCTGCTGCTGCTAAGTCTATTCAGTCGTGTCTGACTCTGTGCAACCCCATAGATGGCAGCCCACCAGGCTCCCCCATCCCTGGGATTCTCCAGGCAAGAATACTGGAGTGGGTTGCCATTTCCCTCTCCAATGCATAAAAGTGAAAAGTGAAAGTGAAGTCGCTCAGTCGTGTCCGACTCAGGGATCCCATGGACTGCAGCCTACCAGGATCCTCCGTCCATGGGATTTTCCAGGCAAGAGTACTGGAGTGGGATGCCATTGCCTTCTCCGACACTCAGTACTACACTTCCTCAAAACTCCTGCTCCTCTCCCAGGCACCAGCCACTTCTCATTATTGGCGCAAAGGAGTTTTTCAATTTGACATGTGTGTGTAATCACTGATTTGTGTCTGTGAGCTGCTTGAAGGAGGGCCCAGGTCTGTTTTGTTCACCAGTGACTGCAAAAACCCTGCTCGACATCAGACAGAAAGCGGAAGCTTAACAAACAGTTGTCAGATGTGCAAATAAAATATACCCACAAGTACAATTAAATTGGTAATATACATTCAACAGTCAAAGATGAAGGAAACAAAAAAGAAGTGGGTTTTGGCTGAGTGGCAGACCCTAACCTTAGCTCCCTTATAACGATGTATTTATTACAAGTGGATCTGACCAAGAATTTATCCTGTGTGTCAATTTATGGGGCAACATACTAAGGGATGAAAAATTGAACTCAGATAATCGTAAAGAAAAAATAACATTACACACCCTCAGGTAACTGTAAAACCAAACATATCACACACACACACTTCCTCCTGCCTAGTTCAGGGGCTTTGACTGGGTGCTGTCCCGAGGACCTGCTCGGGTCACGAAAAGAAAGCAAGAGCAAGTTCAACCAATCAGAAGTCAGCACCTACAGAGCCCCGCCCCTCCACATGGGTGACAGACAGCAGGCTCCGCCCCAGTCCAGCGCCACCTGGAGGTCGAGGGGGACAAATGCGGCGCCTGCCGGGAGGCGGATCTATCTGCCAGGAGGAGCGCGCTGAGCTGGCCCGGCAGGGTCTCCGTGGTCTGCAAAGATAAGGCCTCCGCCCAACTGTAGTCAGGCGGCTCCCGGGGCAGCTGTGGGGGTCATTGAGGGCGGAGCCGCTGAGGCGCGGTAGACAGCTGTTAACCTGTTCACTCAAGAGACTTTCCCCACAGCTTTCCGCTACTTCCTGTTGTTTATCCCTACTTGACCAGAAGGATGGGTGTGATGAGGAAAAAGTGGCTCAGAAAAGGGACACAACAGCGGCTGTAAATGCTTCAATAACATCTCTTTTGGGCCCAACCTCCATTAAGCAGAGTGGACCCGGAGAAGGGGTGATGCCCTCTCTCTGAGGCTGTCCCTCTCCAGCTGGTGGCCTAGACGTCCCCGGAGGAGCCCAGACTGCAGCGTTACACTCAGACCTCAAGGTCGGACAGCCAGCATGTCTTCAGCTGCCTCGGCCCTGAGTGGGCCTGACTAGGTGGCCATCCACTGAAGGCGATGGCACCCCATTCCAGTACTCTTGCCTGGAAAATCCCATGGATGGAGGAGCCTGGTGGGCTGCAGTCCATAGGGTCGCGAAGAGTTGGACACGACTGAGCGACTTCACTTTCACTTTTTACTTTCATGCATTGGAGAAGAAAATGGCAACCCACTCCAGTGTTCTTGCCTGGAGAATCCCAGGGACGGGGGAGCCTGGTGGGCTGCCGTCTATGGGGTCGCACAGAGTCGGACACAACTAAAGTGACTTAGCAGCAGCAGCAGCAGGTGGCCATCAGCCCTGGTCTCTCCCTCAGGGTCAGGGCACAGAACTAAAATAATTGTCATTCACTTCATATTCCTTGTTCCTAATTTGAAAGGAGGTCTGAGGTCACAACGGAGTAGCCTGTGTTGGGGTGAACTGGGCCAAACAGTGCTGGCACCCTGGAGAAATATTCTTTCCCTCTCCCATGTGGCCTAACACCCAACGCCTCTTATTTTCCCTCATTGTTTCAATTTCCTCCTAATTCCCTTGTCCCCAGAAACATGCAAACCCCAATGTTGGTCACAAAAACTGGCTCCCGTGGCCCAGTTTCTCCCCCCCCAACACCAAGCCTCTTTTTCCCTCTTGTTGCTCTCCTGCCCTGTTCATGGACTCCAGTATCCCCAGGGCTACAGGTCATGTTCAGCTCCTGAGAATTAATTAGTTGTAGAATAAAAGGCTTGATCTCCAATAAAGAGATTTCAAGACATCTGGGGGCAGGTGGGTTTTCTGAATACTCTGGATGCAAGAACTTGGGATGCTATTGGGGGAGGCTACTGCAAGGGGAGAGGAGGGTAAGACTAGCGAGGACAGAGCTGGGAGCTCTAAGTCCCACGCTCAGCGGGTGAGGACCCTGTGTCCAGTTTCGGCCATCTTCATGACTTGGAGAAGCCGTGGCTCCCCTGGGAAGCTCCATGTGGATGCACAGTGGAGCTGGGAGTCCGGGTCTGGTGCCACCTGGTCACTGAGTCGCCAAGATGCCTCTCAGGGTCTCAGTGGTCTCCTCCTTAAAAGGGGTATAACAATCACCAGCTTGAGTGCCTCTGGAATTGTAATTAGGATCTAATGAGAGCTTGATCTAAAAGCCCATCTGAAACATTATGTCCTACTGAGGGTATTTTCTTCATTCTTCTTTCCCCTTAGGTGACAACAAACAGAGAGGACCAGGCAGGCAACTAATAAGAGTACTCTGAGCTGCTTTTTAGAGTGCAAGGGATCTCCCAACTCCCTGCTGGATCCTTGGGGTGGGGGGTGGCCATTTCTATTGTCCCTGGCCCTGATCCATGTTGGACTAGAACAGGAATTCAAGTGGGAAAGAGAGGCAGTCCTGGGGAGTGGAAGGGCTCTGGAGTTGGGTACTGTCCTCCCTCACCCTGAAGATGCTCCACTGCCTCCATGGTGAGTGCTGATTGGTGAGATACAGATGGTGAGCCAGGCTTCTGCTTCCCTTGCTCTGCTATGGGTGGGGCAAGGGATGGGAGGAGGAAACAGACCCATGAAAAGAATCAAGCTGGGACCTTCTGTGCCACACTGCACAAAAGAGGGGTGGGACTCCTTAGTCTGCCCATGTCTCCCTGAAGTGCTGGGAACAGCTGGAATTTGGGTATCACCACCTGTCTTGCTCCATTCTGTCATCTGCCTCTCACACCCTTCTAATACTGTCCTGTTAGGGCCCTCTGGGGGAAGTTCAGGTTTGTCTTTGCTCCTCTAGTAAGCTGCATCTCAGCTGGCTTCCTGGTAGGGTGGTTCAGTCGCTAAGTCATGTCCTACTCTTTGCAATCCCATGGACCGTAGGCTCTTCTGTCCATGGGATTCTCTAGGCAAGAATACTGGAGTGGGTTGCCTTTCCCTTCTCCAGGGGATCTTCCTGACACAGGGATCGAATCGGGTCTCCTGCATTGCAGGCAGACTCTTTACTGACTGTGCTATGAGGGAAGCCGGCTTCCTAGTATGCAGACCCTTATATAATCCTCTCCCCTTGAGCGTGGGCTGGTCCTAACGAAGAAAGAAAGTGAAAGTTGCTCAGTCGTGTCCGACTATTTGCCACCGCATGGACTATACAGTCCATGGAATTCTCCAGGCCAGAATACTAGAGTGGGTAGCCTTTCCCTTCTCCAGGGGATCTTTCCAACCCAGAGATCAAATCCAGGTCTCCCACATTGCAGGCGGATTCTTTACCAACTGAGCCACAAGGGAAGCCATGAAGAGAACAGGGCAAAAGCATCTAAGACTCAGTTATAGAAATCTGTGATGGGACTTCCCTGGCGGTCCAGTGAGTAAGATTGCAAGCTTCCAGTGTAGAAGGGACAGGTTCAATCCCTGGTTGAGGAACTAAGATCCTGCCTGCTGCACAGTGTGGACAAATAATAATAATAATAAAAGTCTGTGTCCTCCATCTCGCCTGCACACTGTAGCACTCTCCTGTCCACTCTAAGAGCAAAGCCATGGGCCATCTTGTGAGCTGCCCTGTGGGAGGCCCACAAGGCAAAGAACTAAGGGCATTCCCTAGCCAACAGCCCATGATGAACTAAGCCCGAGTCCAGCAACGTGTGAGAAACTGAATCCCGTCACCAACCACAGGAGTAAGCTTGGAAATGGACTCTTCCCTATTAAAACTTGGATGATTGCAGTCAGACACCTTGACTGCAGCCTGTGAGTGACCCTGAGCCCAAGGACCCCACCAAGCTACCTACAGATTCCTGACACACAGAAACTGTGAAATAATGTTGCTGTTTAAGCCACTAAGATTCGGGTTAATTTGTCATGCAGCATAGATAACAAATACACTTTCTCTTCAACCCTGTTGCTTCGTCAGTGCTAAGTCTCTTTGTCCTTGGCCTTCATTCACTCTTCTGGTTCACTCCACCGGTTCACTCCAGCCCCACCCCATTCACTCCACCCTCACCCTGCTGCCCCTACCTCTCCAGGGCTCCTCCCTCTTGTCATTTCTCTCACCCCCTAATTGTGGTCTCCCCCAGCATCTCTGTCTGTGTACTCCCGGAGAACCCCTTGCTCATTGCTTCGGTAATGAGTAAGCTCTGTGTTTACGGAGATATTCTTCCAGTCATTTCCCCCATTCCTCCTGCTCATCTGCATTCAGTTCCATTTCTCTTCTGGCCCCTGAATATATATTTTATCTAGATGTTACTATAACAACTCAAATCAGTTAATATGTTCCTCCTCGTCATGTCTGTTTTCAGTCAGCAATACATGTTCCCTTCAGAAGGCGGCTCAGAGCTTCCCTGGATCCCCCGCCACAGCTGAACACGAATCTCCTCTCTTCCTATCTGCCTCTCTTCAGTTGAGACTCACTTTCTTTACATGCAACTGCCTGTATTCCCTGGTGCGACTTGGTTACTTCCCTGGTCCCAGTTTTTTAACCTGTAGCTAAAAACTAGAAATACCCCAGATGTTTTTCAACAGGTGGTACATTTCCATGCCATGGACTACTTACTACTCAGCAATAAAAATGAAAGCATTATTGATACATATAACAACTGATGGATCTCCATAGAATTATGTTGAATGAAAAAAAGCCAACCCCCAAAGGTTATATACTGTACGACTCCAATTTATATAACACTATTTACACGTGAAAACTATGGAAATGGAGAACAGATGAGTAGCTGCCCAGGTGAGTAATTGGGGCAGGGGGGAGGCAGGGAAGAAGTGAGCATTATTGAAAGAGAGCAACGTGGGGAATCATGGGCCGATGGAAATATTCTGTACCTTGACCACGTCAGTGTCAATAACCTGCTTGTGATATTACACTTAAGTTTTAAGAGATGTTATCATTGGGGAAAACTGATAGACGGTATAGGGGATTTCTCTGTAGTAGTTCTTGTAACTGCATGTGAATCCAAATTGGCATCAAAAGAAAAAGTTTAATTAAGAAAAAACACCGCCTTGAGTTACATGGAACTCAACTTATAACCTAGAAAGTACATTACCTAGAAAGTACATTCATTCCTAGAAGGTATGAATGAAAAAAAAAAAAAAAACACTGCTTAAAATAATTTAATCATCTACAATTCTTTATTTTTAAATTAAAAAATTTTTCAATTTTTTTGGCCACACCCCATGGCATATGGGATCTTAGTTCCCCATCAGGGATCAAACCCATGACCCCTGCATTGGAGGTGCAGAGCCTTAACCATTGGGCCACCTGGAAAGTCCCCATAATTCCTTTTTTCTTTTTTTAAATTGAAGTATAGTTGATGTGAAATATTATAAAAGTTACAGGTGTACAATATAATGATTCACAATTTTTAAAGGTTATACTCCATTTGTAGTTAACATTGGCTATGTTCCCTGTGTTGTACAACATATCCTTGCAATTTAAAAAAAAAATCACCACTTTTAACCCACTAAAATGTTTGTATTTGAAAAGTAGTAACAGAACCCCAAGTTTCTAATCTTCCACCTTGCCCTTAAGTCAAGAAAGCTAGGTGGACTGTGGAACTGCCCACTGTGCTCCCCTTAGACCATAAGATCAGGTCCAGAATATCTGCTCTTCTAACTGATCTGGCGCTCCTGCCCTCTTCTTCTGGAGGAGCAAAGAAAAGCAGGAAGAACTCAGAGAAGCTCTTTTAGGCAGGGGAACTGAGTCTGAGGTTGGGGCAGAAAGAGAGGGATTAGGGCAAGTCACCACAGGCAGGTCAAGTTCTCACCCTTACAGTGCCTTCTTTCCTCTAAGCTCAGGATGCCCTCGTTGACCGAAACTCCACCATCCTTCAGCCCCCGCTCAGATCCCATTTGCTCAGGGACTCCTGCACTCCAGCCCTCATCCCTTCTTGTCTGAGCTTCACAGTTTAACTCCTGATTAACTGGTGAACATTAGTCTGGATTGTGTTGTGTGTAAACTCCTCATAGGCAGAGACCATGTGTTTCACCAGGCTCTTCTGCACAGTCAGTTCAGGCACTCAGTTGTGCCCGACTCTTTGTGACCCCCATGAACTGCAGCATGCCAGGCTTCCCTGTCCATCACCAACTCCTGGAGCTTACTCAAACTCATGACCATTGAGTCAGTGATGCCATCAACCATCTCATCCTCTGTTGTCCCCTTCTCCTCCCGCCTTCAATCTTTCCAAGCAATGAGTCAGTTCTCTGATTCTGCACAATGCCAGGCACCAAATACACAGTATAGAAATATTAGTAAGTATTGGCTTGTAACACAGTCAAAGGGATAACCTCCTCAATTCATGAAGAGGTCATTTTGATAGAAAAGATAAATTGACAGTTCTCAGTTTATAAATGCAAACACCCCTCAACACATGAAACAAGTTAAACTTCCTCGTGGTCAGAGAAATGCAAAACGAAACATACAGCAAGAGATCACTGCTCACCCAACCAGTGGGCAGAAGTCCAAGAGTCTGATGACATACTCAGTCGGCAATATTCTCTTTCAGATGTATTCCTGGTGAGAAGGGAAAAGGCTACAACTCCTGGGGGTAATTTTTTTAACTTTTAAATTTAAAACTATCTCTCAGAAACTACAGAAAACTACAGAAAAGATGTAAATGTCGCAAAATAATTTATTTTTTTCTAAACTATTTGTGACGAGTGTCAACATGGTGCCCAGTCACCTCCCCCCCCCGCAAAAAAAAATTTACTATAGGATATATTTCTTTTTATCCTATACTAGAAATATATTCTTATAAGGATGCTGTCTTCCATAACTGCAGTACAAACACCAAAATCAGAAAAGTAACACTGATCCATTACTATCATCTATTACTAACCTCAGACCCAAGTTACAATTTTCTAATTTTTCCAATAATGCCCTCTGTACCAGAAATATCCAATCCAGCATCACACATTTACTTGTCTTGTCTCTTTAGTTTCTTTCCTTCCATCTGGAATACTTCCTCAATCTTTCCCTGACTTTCATGGCCTTGACACTCTTGAAAAATACAAGTCAGATATTTTGTAGGATATCCCTTTGCAATGGTGTGACGTTTCTGTCCTTTCAAAAGTCATATATCGAAACCTACCCTGCAAGGTGATGGTATTAGGAGGTGGAGCCTTGGGAGAAGATTAAGTCATTAGGGCAGAGCTCTCGTGACTGGGATTAGTACTTTTATAAGAGAGACCCTAGAGAGCTAGCTTGTAGCTACCACCATGTGGGGGCACAGAGAAAAGATGGCTATCTATGCAGATGGAAGCATTACCAGTCATCAAATCTACTGGCATCTTCATCTTGAACTTTCCAGCCCCTACTGTGAGATATAACTA
Organism: Ovis aries; assembly: GCF_016772045.2. NCBI lineage: Eukaryota > Metazoa > Chordata > Mammalia > Artiodactyla > Bovidae > Ovis > Ovis aries. The sequence goes on along the minus strand of NC_056056.1, from coordinate 32,764,373 downwards.
TTCATTGTTTATAAACCACCCAGTCTATAGTACTTTGTTACAGCAGCCCAAATGGCCTAGGAGAGGGTTTGTCTAATGTCTCCTTGAGATTAGATTCAGGTGATGCCTCTTTGGCTGGAGTGTGTATGACAGAAATGAGGCTGCATCCTTCTCACTGCATCCTGTTAGGTGGTGTATCATTTCAATTTGGTCCACTACTGATGAAGTTAACTTTGATCACTTGATTAAAGGGCTTTTTCATTGTAAAGTTATTCTTTTCCTCTGTAATTAGTAAGTATCTTGCTGGGAAGTACTCTGAGGCTGTATAAATATCCCATTCCCCACTAAACTTGCAATTTGTTTGTTTATTTATTTCTAGCACTGTGGACTCATGGATTCCTATTTTATGCAGTGGACTTATAATCTGTTGGTATCATTATTTTGGTGCTCAAACTTTCCCATATTTTCCCAGTAGAAGCTCTTTCTGTACCTCATCCTTCATTGAATACTAACTTTAAAGTATAATATGTTCTGGGCTCATCTTGTTCCTTGCTTGACCCAGCTTTGGAAGCTGCCATTTCTCCAAAGAAAGTCCAGTTCCGTTTGGTAAAGAATGGTATTTAGAAACCAAGATCTGGGCATGAAGTATCCTCATCCCTGTTGAGGTTTCATTGCTTGTACATGCTCTCAGTGGACAGAAGAGGGGAATGTGTGTATGTATATACACAAGATGTAAATACACACACATACATTTTACATCTATATTTATCTCTGGTTCTATCAATATACAGAAGTGAGGCTCAGAGTGGAGTGAGAGGCAGAGGCTAAGGTGTTTTCTGGAGGAAAAGGCTGAATCAGTATCTAGAAATAGGGGAGGGAAGTTGATGACAGTTGCTGTGGGAAATCCAATAAGAAGGTAAAAAGAACTGAATAAAGGACTGTGTACTGGCACACGTAAAACCATATAGAATGAATTTGTGTCTTTATGATTTTCTTGATGAATTAGGATAATGACCTCATTTATGGGTTACAAAGCATTTTTCCCCTTTGGTGTAATGCTCACAACCTCTGTGGTGGCCATGCACTGGAGTCCTCTCATCAGCTTTGGGATTTTAGGGGGCGAGTTACTAGTCAGTCCATGGAGATCCTAGGAAATGAGCTGACTGGCAGCCAGTTGAGGTTTTAAGGAAGTGATTCTGCAGTCATCAGACCTAGGTATTGCCCAGCCTCTGAGGGAATCCCCAGGAAGCCACGACCATGCCAACAGGGAGTTGGCCTTCCACAAAGGGGACTTCTTCCCTGCTGGCCCTCAGGTTCAGCCTTTGAAGACAATGAGCCTCCAGACCAGGACTAAGCTCCCTTACGGAGAAGCAAGTCCTGGCTGCCCCGCTGGCAGGGTGGACCCCTGTGTGCTTTTTCTCTTCCCGTCTCTTCCAAAGTCAGTCTTCATTGAGAATAATCTATTTTGTCTCCACCATCATAGGCTTGGTGTTTTGAGGGTGGTTAAATTTATAACGTAGCCACTGTTACAGATAATGAGAAGCCACGTGTAGACCATTGAGAGGAATGCACCTTACCTGGATCCTCTTTATCCTCCTTTGGGAAGGAGAGTAAGTGGATTTTTAGTTGTAGATGGTGAGGTTCTTTATTTTAGTAGGAGCATTTAAAAATATCTTTTTATTGAGGTGAAATTCATATAATATCAAATTAACCTTTGGAAAATGTACAGTTCAGGGGCATTTAGTACATTTACAATGTTGTGCAACCACCACCTCTATCAAGCAGCAAGAGCATTTTTAAAAAAATATTTATTTGGCTGTGCTGTGTCTTAGTTGTGGTACGTGAGATCTTTAATCTTCACTGGGGCATGCGGAATCTTTGGTTGTGCCATTTGAACTCTTAGTTGCTACCTGTGGGATCTAATTTCCTGACCAGGGAGTGAACACAAGCTCCCTGCATTGGGAGCATGGAATCTTAGCCACTGCCTACCAGGGAAGTCCTGGCAAGAACATTTTTGATGCTTGCATGGGGAAAAGTCGGTGTACATGGATGCTGGGCAGCCACTGGGTGAAGAGCAGTGTGTCTGCCCAGTACCCTTGCTTTGGAGAACAGCTCTGCCCCTTCTCCACTGGGTGCTGCTGGGTCTGTCACCTCCTGCACCCACTTAAAGGGGTGGATACGTGATCCACGCCACCCCCAGGTTGTAGGACATGTTCAGAGTGGGCTTTGACCAAAGTCAGAACAACTGAAATAACCCTCAGGACATCTCTGCTAAGGATGGCGCAGAGAGCAAGGGTGCAACTGAAATGCAGAACAGGACAACTATGTCTCATATTTGAGGCTCAAGGGGTTTGGAGGGTGTTATTTTTTTATTAATTTATTTTTTATTGGGAGGGTGTTATTAAAGATATGGAGGAACTTCCCTGGTGGTCCAGCAGTTAAGACTCTGCACTTCCAGTGCAGGGAGCACAGGTTTGATCCCTGGTCAGGGAAGATTCTGTGTGTTGTGGCCAAAAATACATAAATAAATAAATAAAAAAATAAAAGACATGGAACCTCCTGCCCTAGAAGCATTAGGGGGCTTCCTGAAGGAAAGGAAATTATGTTCTTCCACTGGGATTCTCTAAGTTGGGAAGAGTAAGGACATAAGACAGCTGCCCCACCACCTTGGAGTTTGTTTAAAGCACAGAAAAGTGCCCAAAGTGGGAAGAAGAGTGAAGGTGAGAGAATCAGCTCTGGAGCTGGCACTTGAGTCCCTGGATTTATCTGTTCCCTGGTCTTCCTGGCTGTCTAAACTGTTTAATCCTTTTGTTAGGCAGGATTCTGTCACTTGTTTGTTACTGCAGGTGACTGATACTGCCCCTCACCCCAGATGATCTAGGGTTGACCCAGATACTGGCTGGGCCACAGTGGAGCACACACAAGTGATGGGGCCATAGGAGCCTGAAGGCTAAATCAATCTGAGCTGGACCCTGTGTGATGTATGGTGAGGAGGGCCCAGTAGGGTTAGCCAGCATTGATGTGTCTCTTCTTGGGACAGCCTGGAGGGCCTTCCTCATGCCAAAGACATCAGGGCCAGGCGCCGGAACCAACCCTGCAGCCACACGTTTGCTTCTTACTGGACATAAGCAAACCCCTGAACATGGTCACCTTGGGCCTTTTGACACCAGCAACACAAGACATCCAAGGTCACACTTGTCATGGGCTCCCAATGATTTCATCACAGATAATTCTATTGAATAGAAAGCTGCTTTTTTTTCTTTTTTGGCCGAGCTACATGGCTTGCAGGGTCTTAGTGCTCCGATCAGAGACTGAACCCAGGCCACGGCAGTGAAAGTGCCGAGTCCTAACCATGGAACCGCCAAGGAATTCCCTACTGAAGAGAGACACAACTGCCCACTTGACCCAGAGAGTTTCAGTTTATTAAGAATAACTGTAAGGTTTTAAGGTAACTATCATGATTTCAGAGTCAGATGGACCATGGTTGAATCCTGGCTCTGCTGCTTCCCAACTGTGTGGCTTTGACTGAGCCTCAGTTTCTTCATCTGTAGAGTGAGGATGACACAAACTGCCATAGAGTGTTGCTAAGAACCAGGAGAAAAGTGCCAACCTGGTGCCTGGCACACAGGAGACACTCAGTAAACTGTCATTGCTATTTGGGGTATTATAAGCCGTAGGGTTTCCCTGGTGGTTCAGATGGTAAAGAATTCGCCTGAGTGCAGGAGACCCAGGTTCATTCCCTGGGTCGGGGAGATTCCCTGGAGAAGGGAATGATTACGTACTCCAGTTTTCTTGCCTGGAGAATTCCACGGACAGAGGAGCCTGGTGTGCTACAGTCCATGGGGTTGCAAAGAGTAGGACACGAGTGAACAACTAACACTGTCACACTTTAAGGAACTAGAATAGATAGTGCAACTATCTTTCTAAAGATGGTCTTCCCCTTAGCCAAGCTTTAGCATGTTTATGGATGTCCACCTTGATGCCGAAAGCAAAGTGGCAAGGGGTCTGCAATGCGCATGTTCATTCAGCCAAAGCTTTTGCCAAGTATGGGGCTACAGAGGTGGCAGAGGTGGTCTCTGTCTTCAGAGACCACTTAAGATGGAAGAACATCTTAAGTCTCTGGAGCTGGCCAGGTAGAGACCACTGATAGCAGGACCTCTCACCAGTGGCATGGGGTGACCCCTTGAATGAAGGTACCACTGAAAACTGTGTAGGTAGTGGTCTCTGACCTTGAGGCTAGGGGAGTTGGCAGACTGAAGGACCTGGAAGCATTAGAGGACTTCTGGAAGGGAATCTCTTGGATGAAAGGTCAGCTCTATGACCCAAAGAGTTAGGTAACTGTTGCTGTGACCCTTGAAGGGCTGAAGTTAGTGGGGGCGGAGGGAAAAGGAGGACTGGTTCCAGCGGGGAGGGTGATGGATGCCTGGGGAAGGGGGCACACTATGTCCTGGGCCAGGGAGCTCAGAGCACTGTAATAAAGATGAAGCGCTGGGTGGAATGGGAGTACACTGTGGGAGACGAGGGGGTACAGGCAGAAGAGGGGAGGGGAGTGAGGGGGCCAAGCCTAGCGGTGGTGGTTGGGAGAGTGAGTCGTGGTGCTGATGCAAGTACACAGAGATGCCCCAAGTCAGAAACCTGGAGCCCTGGGAACTCTATGGGAAATGAGACCAACCCTCCCGGCAATGGGGTGAGTAAGCACGAGGGTGGAGTGTAGGTGTGTGCACGGAATCTTAGAGCTGGAAGGGATCTTCAATGTCATTTAGTTCCACCTCCCAGCCAAGGAATCTTTCAGTCTTCCACTGACCAACTGAGGGCACTCAACTCTACTTGGACACCTCAAGGTACGGGGAGCTCACTCCCTTCAGGGGAGGCTCATCCAATAGAGGTACTCGAGCCTCCAAGACCGCCTGGATAGGCCCGGCGCCCCGACCTTGGCCCTGTTGAATGGACTGGCCTCCACTCGGCGGCGGCACCTGGCGGGGGTGGCGGGTGGCGTGGGGGTTGCGACGCGGATGGGCCGGCGCTGCTGTCCCCAGCCCCAGTGCTGAGGCAGGCAGAGTGCAGTGGGCTCTGGTGGAGGTCGGGAGAACTGCAGGGCGAAGGCCGCCGGGGGCTCCGCGGGCTGCCGGGGGGGAGGCACTTGACACCGGCCGCGGGAGAGGAGGGGCCGCTGTCCCTGCGGCCAGTGCTGGATGCGGGGACCCAGCGCAGAGGCAGCGCCAGGTAGCGGGGCGCCCCGCGCAGGGTTGCGGTGGTGGTGGTGAGGGCTGCCGCAGGCCCCCGGCGGAGTGGCCAGGAGAGCGGCCGAGGCGGGGTGCCTGGGCCCTGCGCACGGTCGGGGCGCTGCGGGGTCCAGCTCTCCGACCCGCAGCGTGCGGGGACCCCCGAGCCGGGACGTAGGGGCCGGGAAGTCGGGCCGAGGGCGCTAGGACCGGCCGCGCGCCCAGGCCGCTCCCGCCGCGGCGCCCCGGGGCCCCCAAGTCGGCGCTGCCTCGCGGGCCGGCTCCGCAGCGCCGGGGCCGGGGCCAGCGCGGCCGCGGGGGGCGAGCAGCGGGCGGAGGCCTGAGCCCGCGGGCGGCCGGAGGGAGGGAAGGAGGAAGGCGGAGAGAAGGGGTGGGAGGGGGGGACCCGGCGGAGGAGGCGGAGAGAGGGAGCGCGACAGCGAGCGGAGGGAGGGAGCGAGCGAGCGAGGCAGGCAGGCGGGCCGGGAGGGAGGGAGGGAGGGCGCGCGGGCGGCGGCGGCGGCGGCGGCGAGAGCAGAGGACGAGCCGGGACGCGGCGCCGCGGCACTAGGGCGCGCAGCCGGGCCGGCCCGACCCCACCGGCCACACGGTAATGAGCGCCGCTGCTGGCGGCCCGGGAGGCCGGCCCGGAGGCGGGCGGGGAGGAGGGTAGCCGGGCGGGGGGCACGGTGGCGGGCAGTGCCCGGCTCCGGACACGCTCCCGGATCCCCGCAACTCGGCGCCGGGCGCTCCCGGGGCCAGGGCTGCGGGCGGCGACGGCGGGCCGGGCTGGCCAGGGCGGCGCGGGGGATTGGAGGGTTTGTTTATGTCCCCGCGGGCTCGCCAGGCGCCCCCTCCCGTCCCGCCCGCTCCCGGCGCGGAGCCCCCTCCGCGCCCCCGCCCGGCTCCGGGCTCAAGTTCAAGTCTATACAATGCCGCCGGGGGCCCCCCTCCGCCGCCGGCCTCAGCCTCGGTGCCCGGCTAGGCGCTGCCGCAGGGGCCCCGGCCTTGCCGCCCCCGCCTTCCGGGCCGTGCCTGCCCCCGCCCCGGGGCCCAGCCTGGGGCCTGCGGCCGGGGCGCTGGAGGGCTCGGACCCCGACCCGGAATAATCGGCTCCCGCCGCGGCCCGCAGGGAGCGGGGGAGGGGGGCGGGGGCCGGGCCCCGCGCAGGCTCCGCGGCGGCGGCAGAAAATGGCAGCCTGGCACGACCCGGCCCCCCGCCCCTCCCCCCCGGCTCCCGGCCCTCCTCGGCCCGGCGGGGCGGGGGGACCCGGGAGGCCCCCGGGGGGCGGGCCGAGGGGTGATCCGGGGGCCGGGCCGGGGAGCGCTGCGCAGCGATCTTCCTCCGGCCACCTGTGGCTGGGGGTGCGGGGTGCCAGCGGATCTGGGAGGGGCGGCGGGGGTGGGGAGAGTGCCAGTTGGGGGGCACACCTCTCCGCGGAGAGTCGAGCGGCGCGCGCGCGGGGCGGCGGGGCGGGGGGGGGGGGGCGGACGTCGTGCCTGGCTCCTCCCTGCCCCCGCCGTGGGCCGTGGGAGCCGGGGCGGCGGCGGCGGTGGCGGTGGCGGTGGCGGTGGCGGCGCCGCAGTGTGGGGGCGGGGCGGGGGCGGGCGAAGATCCCGGACCCGGGCCGCGGGGACCGGAAAACGCAGGGGGGTGGGAGCCTCGGGGCAGGGGCCCGGGGCGTTGCGGGCGGGGGCGCCCAGGGTCGCCCCCTGCAGCAGCACCCACCCGCCTGCACACACTCACACGCACGCGGACACACTCACGCACACGCACCCCCGCTGGGCCGGTGCAGACGTGTCCTTGAAAGCTTCGCATCTGCACGGTGAAGGACGAGGCCTCGCCGAAGCTGCGGCTCGGGGTCTTCGGCCCCTACGTCCCAGTGCCCCGGGAGACCCCAAGCTTCGGAGCCGCAGGCGGCTTCGGGCCGTGTCCCGCCCTCACCCCAGCTCCCTTCCCCCAGGCCGCCCTGCCCTCCCTCCCCCTCGGCTCCGAAGGGGCTGGCCGGAGTCCAGGGCCCGCCCCCGGCCTCCCCCAGCCCCCCATCGCTGGGGCCCGCGGCCCTCGGGCTGCCAAACTGCATTTCGCTTTCCTGGAGCCTCCCTTCTTGGGGCACCCACTCCCTTCCCTCTCCCCCCACCCCCCAGCCCCTGTTATTTCCCCCTTTTCTCTCCATCCCTTCCGTCCTTCCTTCTCTCTCTACTGCAAAGCCTGTTGAGTAGGTGTTGGCGCCTTGGGTGGGGAGTGAGGGGCTCGCTGGTTCTCAGGGGCTCTCTTCCCCCCGGCTTGCGAAGGGGAGCCCCCTGTGGCTGCACCTTGACCCAAGATGGCGTCCTGCACCCAGCTGGGCAGCTCCGGCCCGCGTCAGGCAGGGAGGAAGGGCCCGGAGCCCCGAAGCTACACAACTCGCCCCCTCCCAAACCAGCAGGGATAGGAGGCTGCGGGAGAGGAGCCCGCCGCCCTGTGACCCAGCTTGCCCCTCGCTGCCGTGCCCAGAGACTGCCATCAGCATCCCTGGGGGACTGTTCCGTCTTCATGTTTCAGCCGGGGCTGCCAGCGGCTGAACCAGGCCTCCTGGGCTGGCGGGCTGTGAAGGGATCCTGGGATCAGGTGCTGCTCCGCTGTGCCTGCTCCCTCCCGGCAGATGTGACAGCTGCAGCCGAGGGAGCTTTTCTCCTTGGGCGATGCGGAGTGCTAGGACTGGCCTGTGGGATTTGAGGAGCCCAGCTGTCAGGCGGACCCTCGTTGGGTCGTCCCCCGTGCTGGCAGGGGCCGGTCTCTTGGTTGGTTTCCTGAGCTGCCTGGGTTAGGAGGCTTGGGTTTTTAGGAGTTCTTGCTAGGTTTCTGGGACAAGGTGGTCCCCCTTTGCCTCCAGGTCCCACTGAGGCCCTGGTTGGGCTGTTTGACGGGCAACTCTGTGAAAAGTGTGAGTCTTGTGTGCATGTGTGTGCATGTGTGCACATGTGCCGCACTCAGGCAGGGGCCCAGGCAAACCTGTGCAGCGGGTCTGGCACCTGCCCGCCTCCCTTCCCCAGGCCCCACTCCTCTGGGCCCTGGCTTCCTCTCCAGCCTCTTGTCCAGGTCCTTGGGCCTGTCTTCAGCTCCTCATCAAATGCACAGTTCCTGGCCCAGATGGACGGAGGCTCTCCTTGTCCTCCTTCCCAGGCTCATGGACCCGCAATAGGAAACCAGCTTTCAAAAGTGAATTCCTTCTCGAATTCAAGGAGTGTCAGTTTCACTGTGCAAGGGCTCCTCCCCCCTCCCCTCACCCCCCAAGCACTGGAGAAGCAGAGGAGAGGACAACCAGGGCCATGGTCAGGGTGTCTGTGGACAAGATTCTTCTGTAGGTGGGGGTTGGACTGCAGCTTGAAGGCCCATTCCAGCTTTTAAATTCTATGGCTCTGATTCCATTGGTGTAGTTTCAGACCCAGGAAGCGGGGTGGGGTGGTCTTATTTCCACCACACAGGGATAATCAGGAAGGACTTCTCAGGAGAGGAGGTCTGAGTGAGAGCGGGGCCTCCTGAGGGGTGGGCCTTTGAAGGGAGCTGGTGATGTGAAGGGTGGGGGGCCTTCAGGAAACAGGTCGGTCACATCTGGCTCCACAAGGAGTGTAAAAGTTTAGCCTCTGGTTAAGCCCTCACATGTGTGTGTCCTTTTGTAGGTTTACATGGGCATTTGTGTGTGTGTGCACAATTTCTGAGATTTCCTCTCTGAGTCCAGTTTGCAGTGAGCGTCTGAGTTCGTTGTGGATCTTCTTCAGGCTGAAACTCCAAACCTTCTCATCCTTTCTTGGTTTCCCTGGGGACCAGCCCCCATCCCAGAGTCACCTCATTAGAACAAGAGATGCTCCTAGTTTCATGCCAGTGGTCCTCTGAAAAAGTCTGCAAGGAAGACAGGAGAAGCTATAAAATCCTGGCCTGGGATGACCTGGCTGGGAAGAAGCAGGGCCAGAGCTGCCCTCTGGGGAGCTTAGACTGCCTCCTGCTCCAGCTCTCCTGGTCTCCTACACTGCGTGTTGGTCTCGCCTCTTGGTTCATAGTCTCCACGGGACAGGACTCTTGCCCTGGCCACCTCTGGGTCCCCTTGGTCATTTTGTGGGGCTTCTAAGGTGTCTCTCGGATAGTGAGGAAACTTGCTGCACATCTGTGTTTACGTCCCCGTCCTCTCCCTAGCTGCACGATTGGTGGCCAGGCTCTCTTCATCTTGCTTCTGCTCCGCCTTCCCCAAACAGTCACTGCCTACTTAGGTTCCTTAGGCTCAAGCCCCCCTGACAAACAGATTCTTTTTCAGCATGAGCCAGGACTCCATCAAGGCTCCTGTTTTTTTTGGGAGCCAGATAGAAAGGGGACTCTGAGAGCAGTGTTGCCAGCTCTCTAATGAGTGAGTTAAAAATAGACCACCCTCTCCCCATCCTCTGCCTGAAATGTTACCATTAGAATCCAAGCCCTAGAATTTAGGGTTGAAAGACAACCTGAAGCTCTGGGAGCACTTGGGCTGGGTTGGGGGCTGTTTGGGTGTGGACCCAGGCCCGGTTTCTTCCAGGGTTGGCAGCGCTACCCAGAGCCCAAGGCCAGAAGGGCCAAATGCCTGCCCATCACATGCTCCCCTCCCTTAGCACTTCCTGCCACCTTCTGCTCTCTTGATCCCGGGGTCCCTGTCTTGGTGCCCGGGTCCCCTTGCCCGGACCCATGCCCCACTTTCCAAGCCTTGCGCTTGGAAACAGGCAACAGTCAGGACCAAGGAATGGCCTGTAGGAATTGTTTCCACTTCCCTTTTGGTGTTTAGTGGAGAGTAGTGTGCTTGGAAGCTGGGGATCTCTGTGGGCCTGTGTGCTTTGCTGCTGCTGAGCAGGGCTTTAATAGTAAACCAAAGGTGTCAGATTCCTTTCCACTCAAATCTTAAAGGCTCGTTTTCAGGCATTTCTCTCTTTGATTCTTTTTCCTTAAAAAACAAACAACCTACCAGATCTAAGATCCATGCAGTGTCAGATTTGCGTGTGTGTCCCTTGGCTAAGTGTGTGGGCAAGACAGGGTGTGGTGCACGTGTGTCTCTGCATATTTCTGTGTACGCGGTGTGCAGCTGTGTGGGGACAGAGACTTGCTTCGACATGAGCCTGTCTGAGGCAGCCCAAGTGAGGGCCTTGGAGTCGGAGGGAGCTGCATTCAGCTTCTAGCTGTGTGATCTGGGACAAGCACAATTTCTTCGACCCTCCGTTTCCTCACCTGTGACATGGAAGTGAGACCAGGCTCTATGCACAGGTTGTTGGAAGAATAAAACGAGATAATGCCCATCGCCCTTGGCAGAGTGCAGGCGCTCAGCATGAGTAGCGTTATCATCAGGTAGTTTGCGTGGCTTGGTGCTGCAGTAAGTGCTCTGGGAAGTCTCGTCCACCTTCCTGCCTCTGTGTGCAAAATCTTGGACAGATGAGCAAAGTGCTGATTCTGATTGAAATGTCTTCAGAGGAGGGAGGCTTCTCAGCGCCATTTAGCAATCCTTCCAGAGTTTAGCAGGTCACAGTCAACAGGCTGTCTGTGTGTCCACCTACAATCCCTCACGCCAGCTTCAGCTCTTTATTCGGGTTCTGTCCCAAGTGCAGCCTGTTTACTTCCAGGTACCAGAGACTTTCTGAGCATTTCCTGCGGGCCAGACCCTGTGCCGGGCTTTGAGAGGGTACATGGTGAGTTTAGGGTGTGCCCAGGTAATTAATGCCATAGACCAAGGTCGAGGGAGAGGGAGACACAAAATGCTCGAAGGACAGTGAGGTGACAACCAACTGGAGAGATCAGGGAAGACTTCTTGGAGGAGGTGGCACCTGTGATGAGCCTGAGAGCACAGAGATGGGGCATCCTGACCGAGGAGAGGAAGCCAGGCTGCATGGGATAAGGTGGCTGGAGTGTGGTAGAGACCTTGGGGCAGTGAGTGGGGCCTCCGTGTGCTGGAAGCCAGCCTGAGGCCCCATGCTGATTTGAGGGGAGTGGGCCCCCATGCCCTGTAGCTCCGGTGTGGCCTGTAGGAACTCACTTCGAACTTTCCTGCTTGTGGTGGCTCTGGCGGGTGGTGGGGGAGAAGAGCTGGTGGTGGGGGAGAAGAGAGGGAGGGAAAAGAAAGGGAGGGAGGGGAAGGGGCCAGCTGAGCTCCTTTGGTGTAGGATCTTGATGATTCCTTTATGTTCTGTAGACTGAAGCTTAAGAGCTCAGACTCAGGGAAACAGAGCAGGGTTTAAATTACAGGAACCCCGGGGTGTCGCAGCAATTAAGGGGAACACCAGCGGGGCTGTCTCTGTCAGTGATGGCAACGTGATGTGAGTGATGTGAATGGGCGGCAGGAGGGTCCCTGACCTGGCCTCCCAGGGGCATCCCCTGTCCCAGGCTGAGGCATTGCAGCACCCACATCATTCTTGTAAGGGGCCGAGAGCACAGGAAAGGGGAAGGGGGTACCGCAGACCCTGCCTGCCCTGCCCTCTCGCCTCCCTCCTCCACATGCAGCAGAACTGAGCCCCCCACCTGGAGGAGAGATGCCCCCAGGTGTGACTGGCAGCCACAGCAAGGACAGCCAGTGGACAGGGCCCGCCAGGCCACATCTCCCTTGCTGATCACATCGTATCCCTGCTTGTCTGGAGGACAGAGACAGGGGGAGGAGGTGTGGGCGCCCGGGGCTTTCCTAGCCGAATCCCAGCAGGGAATGCAAATTTTTTTTTTTTCCAACTGCAGCTCTTCATTGCCCATTCCCATCCTGCTCTGGTCCCCCCTGACCTCCAGGATTTCCCAGCCTTATTTACATCTATAAGCAGATTCCTATTTTCTCTTTCCTGAGGTCATGGCCCTGCTCGCTGTCATCCCTATTGATCTTCCCTCTCTGTTTCTGTTTCAAATGTCAAGGTCATCTTTAATTCTGAGCCAGTTGTTGGATGCCCCTTCTGGGTGCACAGAGGGGATGGAGGACCATCTCTCACAGCTCGTAACGGGACAGCTAGAACTTGGGTGTCCTGGCCGCTAATCAGGTGCTCTTCCTGCTGTGCTGCTAGGTAGATGGCTCCTGGGGTCAGTGCAGAAGGTGTTCTAGACCTAATAGATCAGCTCGATCCTGGTGTGCCTGGTGCTTCTTACTTCAGAAGGTGAAAAGATGCTCAGAAGGACGTTATGCGGTCAGATCTGCAGTTGACTGAGCTGGGAGCTGGATGTGGGCTCTGTCATGGTGAATGCCCAGGAACACCTGAGCTGGGAGGCTGGGAGCTTGCCTTCCCTCAGAGTTTCCCCAGAGGACTCAGGGAGGGGCAGGCGAGGGTGCTTGGACCCATGCCAGGCAACTGAGATCCTCCAGCAAAGCAGAACCTGTTGGCAAAGGGCTTCTTGACAGCACGTTCCTGTGTGATTTATTTTGTAGACTCTGAAAGGGTACCTAAGTTAATGGATAAAAGGGAATCTAGTCAGATTCTCCCAAAGCCTTTGAAATGGGATACTCAGTGTGTCTATTCTGACATGTTGGATGTCCATGATATGGTGTGAGGTCACCCCCACAAGCAGCGTGCAGAGTCTGATCTCATTTTTGTCAAGTTCCTTTAAAATGTATACCAGTATGCACACGTATGCTAGTGATGCTTAGAAAAAAAATTGTTCTAGAAGGATCATCCAGCAAGCGTGTCAGCATTTTGGTTATACACTTTATATACTTTTGTAACCTTTGCGACAGTGTAAAGGCACATGCATTCCTTTCTTAATGACCACAGCAAAAATAAAACCACAGTTTTGAAGCTTCTGGATAAGAACTTGAAAAAAATTTGAGTCACCCTTAGGCTGGAAGGGTGGGCCCTTTTATAATGGATGTGAAACTGGCTTGGAGAGTGACAGCAAAGGGTGGAGCCACTCAGGTACTTGTATTTTCTGGAAAGGTTGCAGGGAGATTTATTGCAGACCCTGAGGTCTCCAAGCGAAGGCATGGACTGGTTGGGGTTGGGTGAGAGCGGAAAAGAGGCAGCTGGCAGCACCCCAGCTCACGCCGGGGCTGCAGACCGAGTTCGCATTAGAGGGCAGGGACGGGAAGCTCTCAGATCTGAGCAGGATGACAAACTGATCATCGAGGATCTTCAGTCTGGTTGCTCTTGTGACCCAAATGGTCCTGGTGTGGACCTCAGGCGACCCAGCCCTGGCGTAGCCTGGGGAGCCACACCAGGGCAGCCACATGCAGGGAGGACAAGATGGCGCTTCAGGAGGCCCTGCCAGGGGCGGAGGGGAGGCCTGGGAAACTCGTCTGGCATGTGGGCTCAAGCTGTGCCCGACTCTGATCCGGAGGCCCAGGAGCAGGTGGCAGTGACCCAGGTGACAGGGTGGAGAGGTGAGGAGGGGCGGATACAAATTCCTCTGCTGGTTGCTTGGCAACAGTGCCCACCTCCCCCTTCCACAATCGGGTCTCCCAGCCCCGGGCCATGGGTGCCAACTTGGAGCTTGCTTTGCCCCCTTTTTGAAGACTGGAAAAAGGGTATGTGGACTTCTCCAGCCCCGCCCCACCCCGCCTCTGGAGTGAGGCTGGAAGATAAATAAAAGGACCATTAGCATCAGCATGGGAGCAAACCTGTCCCTCTGCAGACCGCCCCTTGTCCCAGGTTGCCAGGAGACAGATGTGCAGGGCACAGAAGTGACCAGAGGGCGGGCAGACCTTGATTTGCATCTCAGCCCTGCTACTCCTACGGTAACTGAGAGACCTAAAGGTCTCTGAGCTGGGTGCTTCATCTGTGAATCAAGGATAAGAGGAGCATCTGCCTCTTACTGGTATTGCTCGAATATAATGAAATATTGTGTGATGACATCAGCACTGTGCCTGGCGCATAGTAGGTACTCAGGTGGTGTGCATTCCTTTTCTCTTAGTTGGGTCATGACAGGGGTGCATCTGGGGACTGGGTGAGATGACCCCTTCAAAGGCTCCCTTGTCTTCCAAGACCCCGCACGTGTTGTCTGTCGTCCTCATCACCTCTGAGGGGTTGCAGGGCCTTTGTCTCCTCCTCTGTAAAGCCTGGATTTGGCTGCTTGATCTTCAGCCCTGGGCATCTCATCTCTGGGCCTTTAATTTTGATGTACTTCGATCAGTTTCTTGAGTCTCCGTGCCCACCAGGAACCAAGCAGTTTCCTCAAGCCCTGGGCCCTCTCCCTTCCTGCCCTCTGCTCTCTTTGGGTCCAGAGCAGGCACTGGCCTCTGCTCTGGTTGCTGGGCTCGCTGGCAGGGCCAGCTCTGCCCCCTGGCCCACAGGCATGGGAGGGTCTAGACCTCAGCCGGGCTTGGCAGCTGGCGCACAGCACTGCTTCCTAATGGTTTTATTACCAGCAACAATGTGGTGCTTGTTGCCATCCTCTCCCAGGCCTGTGGTTCCCAGCCCAACTAGCGGTGGCCTGAGGGCCTGCCTGGTACTGGCAGCTCAGCTGGGAAGCCCAGTGGGGCAGGGCAGTCGCCTCTGCGTTTTCTTTGGTCAACACCTTCTATGTAGCCTGAACTCTGAGATGGCATGGTGAGAGACTGGGGCCCCGACTCGACAGGCCTGGCAGCTCTTAAGTTTTCTCTCCGGAGGCTCCTTGTTTCAGATCCACAAATAACATTTATTTATTCATTCACTAAAGACCTACTATGTGTCAGACACTGGCTACAAAATTATAAAGAGGACTGAGCCGGTCCTCAGGGTGTCTGCAGCGGAGGCGAGAGTCTGGCAAGGTGACCATTACATCATAGGTGGGTGGAGAGAGCTCTGCGGCATGTGCCCAGGGCATTCCATGAGCTCAGAGAAGGGACATCTCAGGCAAGTGGGGAGGGAAGATCCAAGAAGGGTTTCTTAAGGAGGTGAGGCTGGAGCTGAATCTTGAAGGGTGGGCAGCAGTTAGCCGAGTGGTCCAGGGCATGTTCTCCCTTGGTGCAGCAAGAGTGAAGGGTGATGGGAGCCATGGGATGTGAGGCTAGGAGGGCTGAGCAGGGCTGGACAGAAGGCTGGGATGTTACCCATCAATAAGCATTGGGCTTGGAGTACCGTGCCCGTATTTGTGTATCAGAAAGATGGTCCAGGGGCATCAGGGAGAAGAAATTGGGCAGCTGAGGCTGGGGACAGATTGTCCAGGCAGAAGGCTGGTGCAGGAGTCCAGGGGAGCAGCAGCGCAGGCGTGGAGGAGGAGGAGGGGGAGGAGGGCTGTTCTGTGAGGCATTTAGGTGGGAGTGGCTGGGTGATGGAGAGGGTGAGGGAGCTGGCTCAGCCAGCCTGGTGGGCGGGGCCGGGGGTGCTGTCCATTAAGAGGATGCGGGTGGAGGGAGTCTAGGAGAGATCTAGGAGTGCTTCCCATGGGAGGCCGGTTGGAGTTGGGACTTGAGGGTGGTGCTTAGGATTTTTATGCTGCTGGAGCCTGGGCTGAGCCAGGAAGGTGAGAGAGGCCTGGATGGAGGGGGGCCCAGGGAGGCGCAGTGTCCGGCTGATGGATTAGAAAGGCAGGTGTGTTTTTCTCCATAACTGGTAGCCGTCCTTCTAGATTTTTGAGGATGGAAGTGACTTAACCAGGAGTTTGTACCACATGTACTGGGGATCCTGACGTTGGGGCCCTTGAGCAGGGGCTTCCGCTTCTCAGGAGCTCCCCCAAACGATGAGCCGCAAGGCCTAGACCCTGTTCTTCAACTCCCACTGCACGACCTGGAGGGAGTTGTCGTCACCCCGTGGATTGCAAAGTTGACATCCACCCTCCATTCAGAGGCAGGTCTGCCAAGGTAGGAGGGAAGATGGTGTCTCTGCAGTGCTTGTGTTTGTTTGCAGTGTCGGTAAGCAAACAGAAAAGAAACAAAAACTGTTTCTCTAAAATAGATATATGAGTCTTCTGTGTATCCTAGGAAGAGCTGTTTCTAAAGAGTTTCTAGAAAACGGCATGAGCCAGGTCAGCATCCCTGAACCCGGGCAGAGGCGAGAGGCGGCATGGCGTTGCGCCAGGGCCACCAGGCTTGGCGCTGGACAGGCAGTGATTTCACCTCGGCCTTGCTGCCTCCTAACCGCATCCCTCTCAGGTAGATCACTTAAGTGCCCTTAGCCTCAGTTTTGCCGTCTGCAAAGTGGAAACCACCTTCCAGGCTTGTGTTGTTTGTTTCAAGAGCCCTGCTTCTTGCACTCAACCTGCACGTTTTGTTTCACGTATCTTTTAAAAGAATGCTCCTGCAGTTGGCCTCGCAGGTGAATGAGGATCGCAGTTCAGCCGTGCCTGGCCCCTGTCTGGCGCTCAGGAGACACAGCCCCTCTTTCCCTGTCTCACAGGCTGAGCCTCCTCTTGCTGTTCACCTCCCCAGAGGCCCAGCCCCCAGTGGGTTTTGAGTTCCAGGTTCCTGGGAAGTTCCGCTTAATCGTGTCCCATTGACTCCCTTCTTCCACAAACCTGGGTCACCCCAGTGTATCTGAAGAGCATCTGTCGAGCTCAGTGGGAATTAGGGGAGGGGGCTCAGCTCCTTTTCTCTTCTTAGTGGAGGGGAGGTGGAGGTCTGTGCAGAGTGGCTCCTGGCTGTGTGGAGAACAGAAGGCGAAGGTAGGAGAGGCTCTCACCTGCTTGGGTCCTGGGTGGACCACAGGTTGGGAACTTGCCCAGGACCTGGCTTCCTGTGCCTGGAAAAGGGCTGTAGGGCCTTGGTCCATCTCTCTGGGAGATGACTTCGGGGTGACCTTGGCCTGGACAGTGAGGCCAGCTTCCCAGGAAGCAGGCACACGTGGTGGCCATTGGGCACACGTGGTGGCCTGTAACATGCAGCCACGCCCACGGGGAGAGTTTTGAAGCATCTGTGCCTTGCAGAGGAGGCTCTGGCAGGGGTGGGGGAAGGTGGGTTCTCAGTGGGGGCTCCTGTGGTGGTGACGTTGGCAAGAAGGCCAGTCAGGCTGTCTCTGGCTGGGGATGGGGTGGGTGGGGACCACTGTCAATTCGAGGGTGGAAACCAGTGTTTCTGTGGCTAGTACAGACCTGCTCTTGCTTCCCCATCACAGGGGGAGCGGGGCTTGTATGGACCGAGGGTGTGGCGGTGTCATCACATGAAGCGTACAGCATAGTTAATCCAGCATACCCTTAATAGCATGCATAATTGTGCTGCCTGGCAATTAGGTGTAAATGGTAAGCAGTTCACATAAACGTTTTTGTAATTGGTATTAATTTTGCAGAGGCAAACTAAGTTTATGTGGTTTCCCTCTTCTTGCTCTGTTAGTTTTCTAGCACAGGCAATTCCTAGCTCTTGGAGGAATTCTATTGCAAATGTTTGTTTATAGGGCCATGTTTTGTATTTTCTCTCAGAACAATGTTATGAATGGTTATGAGGTTCCCAAGCTGGTTTCCAAATGCCTCTTTGGCCCGCACTTTAGGTGAAATGTGTGATGCATGTGTGGGGAGGCCTCGCTGGGAATCCTCCTGCTCCAGGTTCCCGGAGCCTCTGTGTGTGTGTGTGTGTGTGTGTGTGTGTGTGTGTGTGTGTGTGTGTGTGTGTGTGTGTGTGTGTGTGTGTGTGTGTCTGTTGTGCGCGTGTGCTCACGAGCGCGCATACCGTGTCTTTCTGCGTGTGCCTGTGTGTGAGTCTGTGTCTCAGTGTGTGCCTGTGACACCTCAGGTGACGGTGGCAGGTTAAGGGTGCTGGTAAAGATGTTATTTATTCTGGTTGCAAAGGCCTTTGCAGTTGGGGATTAGGGGAAGCCTCGCAGCATTAGCTGGGAGAGAGGACTCTGGGTCAGGCCACAGCAGCTGTGCAGGAGCCATTCTTGGGCATGGTGTGAAGTAGGAGTCTAGGTTTCCTAAGGACACCTCACCGGCCTTACTCCCTAATTAATAACATTTTTTAAAATGAATATTTATTAAGTGCCTACCTTGCTCCAGGTATCATGTTGAACATTTGATTCAGATTCTCTCATATCTTAAAACAGACTCAGGAGTCAGGGACTCTTATTCACCCCACCCTACAGGTTGCTAAAGTGAGGCCCGTGTCTGCCATGGCAGAAGTTTGAGGTGGGTTCTGGCTGAGCCCTCTTAGGGCTGAGCTGCACCAGGGGCGGCTGTGTCGCCCGGGATCGTCCTCCCCCCGGCTCCCCACCCCCGCCCCTCTTCAAGTGGTTGGTTTGGGTTGGGGCAGAGGGTAGGAGAAAGGAAACAAGGGAGCAGTGGGTGGTTCTGACAGCCGCAGACTCTTTCCCGCCTGCCCTGGGTGGGAAGGGGCCGTGCCCCAGCAGCGGCTCCTAGACCGTGAAGGCCCTCTGGGGGACCTCCTGGTTTGGGCCTGGGAGGAGTGTGACAAAGTGTGGGCGGGCAAGCATCTATCACATGGGTGGTGTGGGGAGAGAATGGTCACAGGCAAGCAGGGGACCAGCCTCTAAGGGCCTGAGTACAGGGAGGCCAGCTCCCCCTACTTCCCATGGTTCACAGACACACTGACCCAGGCGCCTCCCAACCCCGTATTCCCTGGACATCTGGAGGCTGGTGGGGCCCTGCAGCAGGTGTACGCCCTGGCCTAGGGCAGGTGGAGCAGGAGTCTTCTTGGCACAGTGCCTTGGGGAGCTCTGCCAAGCGACCCCTAGAGTGGAGGTTGCGGGGGGTCGCTCTAGGCACCGCAGCACTGTGTGGGATGTTGCAGCTGCCTTGGCATCAAGGGTCGCCTGGACCAGGGAGGATGGGAGGGGTGGGTGGCAGAAGCGCAGGGTGCAGGGAAGGACTCTGACCTCATGTGTTTAGGAAAACACGCACATCCGTCCACATGTGAGTCGCTAAATGACCACATGACAACCTGATTAAAGACCCCTGGGTGGATGGTCAAGGAGAGGCGATAGGGGGTGGGGGTGCTGAGGGATGGAGGAAAGGGGGCCTGAGGGGGCTCTCTGGGAGGAGCCCGCCCCACCACCCCCCTTGGAGGAGAGAACAATGTGAGTGTTGACACAAGTGTGTGGAAACAGGGGATGTGAGCCCGGGGCCTGGAATGATGGAGTCCACTAGGCAAGGTGGGGGCCAGGTCAGAGTGATAGGCTGAGGTCAAACTTGGTGAGCCAGCAGTGTAGACCAGACCCGAGTTTAGGTTTTATGGTATGTGAAAATCACTGGCATCAGAGGGTTTTTTAAAAAGAACAGCTTTGTCAGAATATAATTCACATACCATATAGTTCACCTGTTTAAAGTGTGCGATTCGATGGTTTTTAGTACATTCACAGAGTTGGGCAACCATCACCACAATCAATTTCAGAACATTTTTATCAGGCATCATAGGTTTTGATTGAGGAAGCCATGTGTGGAGAATCTTTGCTGAGAGGCTGGGGCGGGAGGGAGAGACATCGCAGGCGGCGTTCCAAGATAACTGCCAAGGTCTAGACCTGTGGTTCCTGGGGGCCAGGAGGACAGGGATGGGAACAGGCGCCCGAGAGTCAGGTGCCTGGTGCAGTGCGGGGATGGAAGGAGGAGGCAGGACCTCAGTTTTCCCTGGGGCAGGTTTGGGGTTTTGACAGCTGAGGATAAGGTACTGCCACTTCCACACAGAGAGTGGAGCCAGAGGAAACATGAAGCCTCTGGTTCTAGAAGAGTAGGATCTTAGGTAACTGCAAGTCATCCAGGTGGGGTGTCCAGAGAATAAAGATGGAGGCCTTGCAGTAGGAGGTCTGTGCTCACTGAAGGCCAGGGATCTCAGCAGAGAATTTCGAGTACAGCTGGAGCCGAGTGTGACCTGAGGGGGTGCCTGCTATGCAGTAGTGGGAGCAAGACCCCAGCCAGCTCAGGAGATGGAGCAGAGGGGCCTGAGGGCCAAGAGCATAGAGCCAAGTCCGGAGAGAGAGCCAGAGAGTCCCCTTGCTTATGAACTTGCAGAAGCGGAGGTCTCCTGTTCACCCAGGGCCCAGCTTGGCAATGACACTCAATAAATGATTGCCGAGTGAGTGCTTGAAGCCGAGAATGACTAGCTGGCAGGCAGGCTGAATTGAGCTCAAAGATGCCAAGGACGGAAAAAAGGCCCTTTGAGGCCGTGGGTGACTATATCTGTCAGGGTCAATTCAGGAGACAGAAACCACATAGTGATTTGAACAGGAAAGTTTTAATATAAAGACTTATTAACCGTAACGGGATTGGAATATCGAAAGATTGACCAGTAAGAAGTAAAGAGAACTGCAAAGGATACAGAAGTAGCATTAATGAGAACAGCCACTACCCCTAAGCTGGCCACAGAGTGCCCAAGGTACAGCCCTAGGGTTGAGAGCCTGACCGTGATGGAAAGGGCATGGCCCTGGCTCCCTGGATGGCGGAAAAGTCACCATGGTGCCATGTTGGCACTACTCGCTGGAAATTTGTGCTGCCTGTACCCCCCACCCTCCCCCCTACCCTGCTGCCCATTCCCAGAACTCAATGGAAATCTATCCTTTTGGGTCCCACGGAAAGTTGTTCATGAGGAATTATCTTGCTAGAGGCACAGTGCTGCTAAACTACCCCAAAGGAGAACTGAGTGGAGCTGCTGGCTGTTCTTGACTGTGAAACACTGCTACAGCCAAGTGCTGGAGAAGTGCCCTGGCTACTGGAGCTGGGCACTGGAGAAGCTGTGATGGGACAGGACTGAGCACTAGGAAAGGCACGGGGCAATAGGATCTGGTTGCTCGAGAAGTTGTATACAGTGCAGGAATCCTCCAAGAGAGCACTCTGGCTCTAGGAGAGAAAGCACCTCCTCCTCCTGTGTCTCTGCAGTGCCCTCTACTAAGGGGGTTTGATGTCAGGCCAGCTAGTCTGCTAGCTGGGGACATATTTAAAGGGCCTTGCTGCATCTTCACAGAGCAGGCAATGAAGGGTGAATCAAGTCGCTGGCACAGTCTGCTGCTTCAGCTGCACAGCTTCCAGTGGCTTCCTTTTTACACCCATGTGACTCCCCTATAACAACAGAATAGTTGTATTTCTACCTATCAAAGCAGCTCTCCCGCATCCTGTTCTCACCCTGTCTTCCAAACAGGGAGTGCCAGCACTAATTGTCTCAATCACTGTCCACATGAATAATGCCTCATATTCAATCACAGTCTCCCTGAATATTCTGTTACCTAAAGACTAGACTGTAATTCGCAACTGAATTAACGAAATAAACTAAATTAACTTCCAACAACTTGTGTATAAAATAATAAGAAGATGGCTGGAAAAAAAAGAAACTAGTTACCATGTACAAACAAACACACGTCTCTACCAAGTAAATAGAAAGCATGCAAAGACTGCCAGAGTTCTCATTTTTGAGTTTGTTCACAAGACCGCATTTGCTATCTGGCTTCCTTCTCCCGTTTCTCATCCTGTAAGTTCTCTGCACTCTGCTGGGACCTCAGCAGGGCCAGCTTTTACCTGGTGGAGTGACCCAAAAGCCTTGATTCTTGAAGGATCTGAATCCTTGGTCCCGGTTTTCCTTGGCACTCCCCCCACCCCCCCATTTTTTGTTGTTGTTGTTTTTGGTTCCTGTAGTTTTTCATTAACCCTTACTTTTGGTTATGGAAATTCTAAGAGGTACCTGAGAGAATCCGCTAGTTCCAGAGGTTATCTTCCTGGCTTCTATTGTGTCCAGCAACCCGATTTCTCCTTGGTAACTGGGATTAGTCACTCCAGCCCACGAAGTTAACTCTTTCTTGTCTGTTGATTCAGCAGTATAAGGGGCTCCCCCAAAAGTCAGTGACTTGTGTTCCAGTGCAGTCACTGCAGTATCCTCTTGGGGGGCAACACTCAGTGCCCCTGGACCCTTTCAGAGATACAGGGGTGAAGTGGGGGCCAGATGCAGGGATCACGGGGAGAGTAAGTGAAGAGCCTCTAGAGCTGGCAGTTGTGAACTCTGAAGGCTGGAAAAGCGGAAAATCACACAGGTGTGGACCGTGGGTCACTTCGGGGCAGGGAAGGGTGGGGACAGAGTCAGATCCAGGCTTGTGGCTTTCCAGACAGCAGGCCCCACCAGGGCCTCATGGGAGCTTTCAACCTGGACTCTGTGACCTGCCTCTCAGACGTGGGACGCCCATCGACTCCCAGATGTGTGGCCCATCGCTGCGCACACATCCCCAACCCCCTAAGACAGGATTCCTCCTGAGTCACCATGTTCGGAAGTGCGTGCTCCTGTATGGAACTCTGTATCGGCTCATT
This sequence comes from Ovis aries, assembly GCF_016772045.2. Classification (NCBI taxonomy): domain Eukaryota; kingdom Metazoa; phylum Chordata; class Mammalia; order Artiodactyla; family Bovidae; genus Ovis; species Ovis aries. The sequence continues at coordinate 32,742,077 of NC_056056.1, read as the reverse complement.
TTGGCTCCTAAGAACAACTCCAGCTCCTTACCAGTGTCTATTTTGAGTAAAAACCATTTCCCCCCGCCCTGCTTTTCGGGCTGTGTCATGGTAACCGTAAAGTATGAGCAGAGGACTCCGATTCAACTCATCTCTGCCCATGTGGCCACCATAATGGCAGCACTGGGTGTGATTTAAACGCTCATGCTGGTGGTGCCCCAGCCTCGAGGGTGGTGTGACAGCCACAAGCCATCTTGCCGTGACTCCAGAGCCGGCAGATGGGCTTTGAAGTGGGGGACAGCATGGCAGGATTGCTGACCTGCTGCCAGTGGCTTTTGGCGCTCTATGGGCCGCTGGTGGTTTGGGTGGGAATGACGTTTCTGGAAGTCAGAATGATGGTGTGATGACAATCCTCTCCCTCGTGTTGAGAGAGAATGAGCAATCAGAAAGTGGCACTGGGGCCTCCCCCGCCCCCTTATCCAGCCCCAGTCTTGTGACCAAGAGAGGCTGTGGCGGGGAGGGGGAAGACGTGGCAGATAAACATCTCCGTCTGGGAGGCCATGCCGCCTCCCTTTAGCTTTCTGCTGCCCCCAGCCTACCAAGTTTATCACCACCCTGGCGGATGATTGGCTGGTGTGGGGCGCACGATACTCTCCTGTCTTCTGTCACCCACAGGACGCGTTTGCACCTCCTCCTAAGCTCAAGTGGGAAATTCAGCCTTGAGCCTGTTATCAGCAGGCTCAAGGGGCACAGACAGCTCAAGCTGGGGGCCGTGCTACTCACATTCGTTGCCATGTTTGCAAGGACTCCTGAGTTAGATGAACCCAAATTCAGAATCCTGCGAATCCTGCCTGGGGACTTTCTCCCTGAAGTACTCTGGAGAGGTAATTAACCTCTCCAGGCCTCAGCTTATCCTTCTGTAAAATGGGAATAGTAGAAACAACTTCATACACTTCATAGGATGGTTCTGAGGATGAGATGGAGGCAGTGCATGTCCCGTAGCACAGTGCCCGACACAGTAGGTGCTCAGCAAATAGAGGGATGACTACATGAGCGAATGGCTCCCGCATTGGGCAGGGCACTGAGCACCATGATTAGAAGGTCGCATGGCCTGTTACCACCCCTCCCCCTGCCCACTGCCGACCAGCCTCACCAGGAAAGAGAGACGACCTGGAAACTTTGTTTTCTGATGAGTTCCTGCCCAAAGTTAAAACATGGCTCAGTGGTAAAGAATCCACCTGCCAATGCAGGAGACCAGGGTTCGATCCCTGGGTTGGGAAGATCCCCTGGAGAAGGGATAAGGCTACCCGCTTCAGTATTCTGACCTGCACTGTATAGCCCATAGGGTCGCAAAGAGTCAGACACGACTGAGCGACTTTCAGTTTCACTAAGTTAAAACATGGCTCAGTGGTAAAGAATCCACCTGCCAATGCAGGACCGCAGGGTTCAATCCCTGGGTCGGGAAGATCCCCTGGAAGAGGAAATGGTGACCCATTCCAATATTCTTGCCTGGAAAATCCCCTGGACAGAGGATCCTGGTGGGCTACCTATAGTCCATGGAGTCGCAAAAGAGTCAGAACTGATTGAGTTACTAAGCAACAAAATTTAACAGTGCAGTTAGAAGTCTACAGTGCATTTGCTAATTGTAAGAGATCCTGATGGAGTGAAAAACTGGGAGCCTCAGAGGGCGACAAGCCTGCATCTGTATTGATAGCTGGCTCCCCTACCACCCACGTACTGTGTGACCTCAGGCAGCTTTGCTAACCTCTCCTACCTCATTCTTCTCATCTAGGAAATGGGGATAAAAATGGTCTGCACTTCAGAGGGTTGGAGTGAGGTATAAAAATGAACAGGATGTTGAAACTGTAAAGCTCTTTCCACAGGGCCTGGTGCGTTGTAAGAATCGTAATCAGTATGAGCTCCTGTCTAAGTGAAGTACACTCACAGGCACTCCAGGGATGTCAACAAAGGAGAGAGAAAACTGTGGGCTTGGTTAGTCAGGGACCAATAATTGTTAAAATTTATTGAGTATTTTCTTTGTGTCAGGCACTCTAGTTAGCGTTGTTTTGTTTTTTTTTTTTTTTAGTAATAATTTTAATGTTATTTCGTCCATTCTTCTTTTTTGGCCATACCACCCAGCTTGCTGGATCTTAGTTCCCTGACCAGGGAATGGAACCTGGGCCCCCTGTAGTGGCAATACAGAGTCCTAACCACTGGATATCAGGGAATTCCCTGTTAACCATTTTTAATACATCTCATTTTAATTCTCACAACAGGCCTGTGAAGTGGCAAGTGTCATTTTCCCCATTTTACAGCTGAGAAAACTGAGGTACAGGTATGCCTCAAGTTGCAAAGTTGTTGCTAGTTAAGCCAGAATTTGAACCCATGCAGTCAGGCCTTCCAGGTAAGACTTTAGGAGGTTGAGATTAGTGTATGAGTCAGCGTATGGCCGTCAGCCACAAGGCACAGACTCACTCACACCAAAGTAGTGAAAGTCTCACATTACTCAGGGGAGGTTCAGAGATGACCAGCCTTCAGGTACAGCTGGATCCAGGGGCCCCCAGACAGTGACTTCAGCGTTCCAGCCCTCTATCTCCATCCCTCAGGCAGGCTTTCTCCAACACAGCCAGCAGCCCCTGACTCACATCCTATCATTGTTAGTATCTTTCCACTGCACTAAAACGCTCCTGGGGGGCCTCTGGTTGGCCCTGCCGGGTCACATGCTTACTCTGTGACTAGGGTTGGGGGTGGGGTCAGTGCAAACACCACAAAACCCCCTGGGAAGGAGAGGAAAGGAACCAGATAGACCCAAACCAGTGAAGTCAACTACAAGAAGAGTGGACTACCAGCTTGAGGGGTGAAGAAGGAACCTGGTGCCAAGATGGTTAGATATTTGTCTGCAGTTCACATACAGGATTCGAGATGGTGCAGGGTGGTCTGTCTTTATGGTGATCATGTTAGGATCATTTTTGATGGAGAATTTGGGTTTGTGGGCTGTTATGGTTTTGTTTCTGGAAGAGGATAATTCCATGCTGGCCCTTGTTGAGGTGAGACTTGGGTGACGGTCTAGTGGGTGCTGGTTGGAGAAGGCTTGGAGGCGAGACTTTCGGGTGAATGGCCCGGGGGTGCTGATGGCATTGGGGTTGGTGAAGAGGGTAGGGATGGCACTGGGGACAGTGTGGTGGCAGAGGCGGGAGCTGAACAGCAGGAGGGTGTGGGCAGGAGACGGTTGAGTTGTGGGCCTTGGGTCTGAGATGGACTGATGAGCAAGCGGCGTCATGGTTAGGGATGTGGGCAGCCATGGCACATGGAGATGCAGTTTGGGAGGAATGTAAGGGAGGTGAGCTGTGCCATGCATGGGCAGGGTTTGGTGGAAATGATGCTGGGAGAATTAAACATTTCGTGAGGGGTGTGGTGGTGGGGCGAGGAGGGAGGTACCACTTTTAGAGCTGATGATGGAACTCTGTGTGGGTGTGAGGAGCTGATGATGGTTATTCCGTGGGACGTGATAGTTTCATAGAGTAATAGAGGTAGAGGGACTTAGCTGCACTCTTACGGAGGAGGATGGAGGCCAAGCCCACCTGATGGCTGCAGCTGTGATGTAAGTCCTCGTTCCCAAACCCATTCTCTCTTTTCAAAAATTACTCGTTATTTTCTTCACAGTGGTACATGTGTATAATTTAAGAAGTCAGACAGGACTAACATCTCTTCACAAAAATGCACTTTTTCCTCGCCTACTTCCACCTTCTCAGAGGCAACCACTTTTAGCTGTTTCTTCTAGCAATTTTACAGCTCGTGGATCTGAGTAATATGCGTATTTTCGACTCTTCCATTGTAGACCTTTTCCATTGATTTCCTATGTAGTAAATAAGAACTTAACTCTCTTATATGGCCAGCCATGGCTTTCTACCCTGCCATCCTCCTAAACAGCTCTCACGGTAGGCAGACTATTAATAGTACCTTACCAGGGTTCTATCAAAAATGTCTTATGCATAAAATAATATATGTATGTGTGTAGCAGGCAGGTAATGGCTCCACAAAAATTCAGGGGATTAGGATGTGGCCACATCCACATCTGAACCTCGTGTACACGTGTCACCTCGTGTGGCAAAAGAGCCTTTGCAGAAGTGATTAAGCAAAGGATCTTGAGCTGGGGAGATTCATCCTGGATCACCTTGGTGGGCCCAGTGTCACCATCAGGGTCTTTGAACATGAGAGGCAGAGGCAGGCAGGTCAGAGTAGTGCGATGGGAGAAAGATCAGCCATCACTGACTTTGAGGATGGAAGGGGGCCAGGAGCCAAGGAATGTGAGCTGCCTCCCAAAGCTGAAAAAGTCAAGAAAATGGATTCTCCCCAGGGCCTCCAGGAAAGAATACTGCCTGCCAGCACCTTGATTTCAGCCCAGTGACAAGAACCATTTTGGACTTTGTTTAGACTTCTGACTTCCAGAACTTCAGGAAACAAATTTGTGTTTTTTTAAGCCGTTAACTTTCTGGTAATTTGCAACAGGAGCAATAGGAAATGAATACACCATGTAATATGTGTACATCCACATGCACGCATGCAAACATGCACTCATTTGTATGTTTTATGTATACACACACACACTTGTTAAATCAACTAATACAACTATTCACAGCTGAGCTTTATACTGTACTACCATAGTTTCCTTTTTTCCTCCTTGCCTCTTTATGAGCTTTCTTTTCTTTATACCTTTTGCCCATACCTGCCGCACCTGCTAATAGCTATCTGTATGGCTTTCCACAAGGGCAGTCACAGCAAGTATTATGTTTCAGTTCCATTTTTTGAGTTATCTGCTCTCAGAACTTACGGCACAGCGTAGCTGCTCTTCACTGACTTCTTTCTGGGGTCTTCCTTGGCATTCCCTTCACTTTCCTTCTGGCTGGAATTCCTGTTTTCTGGAGCTCATGTCTTCTTGCTCGGTTTACTCCCCTGTTTGGAGCACATTGCCCACGACGGATCTCCATTTTAATCCAAATCCATTCAGCTCCTGAATCCAGACCATAGAGTAAGAACAGCTAGTCACACCTGTAGTTCTGTCTGGTTAAAAAGACGGCCCTGGGGGGTAGGGAGCACGGTTGTGACAGCACTCCAAGTTAGGAGGCTTCCCTCGGGTAGCTAGTGGTCCTTGGTTGTCCTTGCAGGATTAATAACAGGGGACTGAAATACAGATTAGAAGCTGGTTCATTTGCAGATCCACGTTGGCTGATGTAAACAAGCCACTTGGAAACCATTTGGGTTCTGGTTGCCGGTATCTGTATTCTTAGACCTTTCTTCTTGCACTGATAAGATTCTGCTGAAGAGAAGGTAGGGGTCTGGCTCCTGGTATTCTAGGAACCCAGTGAGCGACTAGCCTGAGGTATTCAACATCAGCATTGAAAATACCCTTCATCTCCTTGGGTTTGTGTTTTTGCATTTATTTGACAGCACCAGGTCTTAGTTGCAGCACTTGGGATGTTTGATCTTTGTTGCTGCATGCAGGACCTTTAATTGTAGCTTGTGAACTCTTAGTGCAGCTTGTGGGATCTCCTTCCCTGACCAGGGATAGAAGCCAGGCCCCCTGCACTGGGAGTCTTAGCCACTGGATCACCAGGGAAGTCGTCATCTCCTTGGTTTTGATTTATTATTCTTGCTCTCAGCTGTATGCAAAGACCTTCTGTCTGGTGCTCTCCAGAGAGAAAACCTTCAGACTTTAGGGTGGAAGTGTATCTAGATTTTAACTTCTTTCATTTGATCTTTTCCACACATACCTTCTCTTCACCCCTGGTCCCACGGATGATCCGTGGTGCTGTCATCGCAAGTGTCTTTAAAGGACTCTGTCATAAATCACTTGTCATGTGCTATCTGAAATTTGCCTGCCACAAGTCTGCTTTCCAGACCCCCACATTCTGTTGGTGGTGTCTCCTCTCTGTTCAGCCCAGTCTTGTGAATTTGTGTCTTAAACAATCTTTCTCCCATATTGGATTTAGAAGATCACACATTTGGGCAGTTGGGTGTGTGTATTCAGAATCCCAATCTTTTTCCGTAACAGTTTTGTAGCTGGAGCAGTGATGACGGTGACCATGTCAGCTGTGATACCAAGATACTTTCCTGTAGGATTCCTCAAAGCAATTGTTGAAAAGCTCTTGTAAACATTATTCATGGTCACTCTTAACTTTAGCAGTATAAAGGAGAAAATAAAAGCTGCCTATCACGGTAGTGGGCCTTCCCTGGCAGCTCGGTGGTAAAGAAGCTGCCTGCCAAGGCAGGAGATGCCAGTTCGATCCCTGGATTGGGAGGATCCCCTGGAGAAGGAAACAGCAACCGACTCCAGGATTCTTGCCTGGGAAATCGCATGGACAGAGGAGCCCGTCAGGCCACAGTCCACGGGGTCCCAAAAGAGTCAGACACCACTCAGCAATTAAGCAACAGCAACGAATCTTGGTGGGAGGGTTCTTGGCAAGGGTCTCTGGTGGTGGTGGTTTGGTGGTGCAGCCTTGGCACTGGTGAGGAGGGTTCTTGGGAGCCAGGAGCAGCAGGGTGGTCATGTCATGATGGACACATGCTGCTGCATTGGGACCGTGGGCTGAGGAGCAGGTCCCTCCCCTCAGCAAGGCTGCTTGGGAGAAGAAGGAAGCTTCTAAGGACAGGCGGGCAGCGCCGTGTCCAGGCCTGGACCTTGGCCGCCCCAGTGGGCCCCAGAGCTCTGCAGTGCCTGGCCTGCCCGGCCCTGTGCTGGGTGATTTTCAATGATGCTGGCTGACTCGGAGGGACACTTACTGACAAGGCTGTTCCATCGAGTTATGCAAAGGAGCCAAAAGGCTGACCCAGGTCAGCTGTGTTTGCTGTGTGGACAGAGTGTGCAGCTCAGGCGGGTGAGCAGGGGAGGGTGAGGGGGACGAGCATTTCCTTTCCGGGGTGTCTGCCCTCAGGGTCAACACCCTGTGATGTTCTGCTTTTCCCCTCTTGCTTCCTTCCTCTTGTCACCAGTGCTTTTTCTAACAGAAACCCCTGGACATTTCTAGCTCTCAGGGCAGCATTGAAACAAATTTCCTAGAGAGGGTTCTCTGTCCCTAATGTACTTGGTGCCCAGGTCTGCATGGACTTCATGCTAGGCCCTTGGGGCTCACAGAGACACCCAGACCCTCCTCTCCCTCAGTCTGCTCACACCATTTGCCCTTGGGGCCTCCAGCAGCTTGGCAGGACAGGGCTGGAAGACCTGGTTCTTGAAGATCAGCCCAATGCTTCCCTTTTACAGATGAGGAAACTAAGGGCAAGAGGAGCCCGAGTCAGGATTAGAGCCACCTCTGCTAACTCTGGGATCAGTGTTCTTCCCAACCAGACTCTGCCTCTCTCGGCTTCCACCTCCTTTTTGAAGCTTTTGATTATGATGGGTGACTGGGGGATGTTTGTACTAACAAACAAGGAGTGGGTTTGAGGGGGACTTGCTGGCTAATGATGGGTGGCAGCCCTGTGGAGTTCTGGGTCGGACGGTGTCTGATGGGTTCCTGGGGTTGTCTCTGAGGGTTGGTATGAGCTGGGGGGATGGAGCTTTGTAGAGATGCCCTGAGAGCTCTGGAGTTGGTGATCTGGGTTCAAGCCTCTGCTCTGACTCTGGAGCTCAGATAAGCCCTAGCCTTCTGCAACCTTAGATTCTACAGTAGACGGTAGTGATACTCCTATAGACGGTAGTAACCACTCGTGGAGATGGTAATAATACTCGTGGCTGCCCGAAGAGGAGGGCCCATTCTGGGCTTCGCACAGCATGGGACACCCGGACCTGCTCTAGCTTCTGCACCCACTGTGCCAGCAGCTAACGGCACACACACGTTCTTCAGCTCAGGTGTCTGTGGACTACCTGCGGCTTCCTCAGGGCTCCCCTTGGGTGGGGGTGGGGGGGGGTGGGAGCATCTTCAGCCTGTCCAGGTTCTAACTTACAGAGGCTCCTACTGTCCTAGCCCTAAGGAGGTCCCTCTTAGTGCCAGCTTCCCCTCCACACCACCCGGCCCCCAACGCCCATCCCTGGGGAGGGGCTGCACCCGTGGGAGACCCAAGCCTGCGCCTTCTCCGGTTCCTGGTTTTCCAGGGAGCCCTGGCTGGAGGGGGATGGGAGAAGAAGCCCTGGAGGGAGGGGGAGTGGGGGAAGCAGAACCGGGAACTGGAAGGGGAAGGGTGTGGGTGGGCCTCTATCCAGCCTGCCTCCCACTTTCCTCCTCCTGCCAGTCCCCTCCCCGTCCTGGCTGGCGCACTGGAGGCAGGGGCTTGGCCCAGGAGAACTCAGTGTCTCCTCCGAGTGAAGAGGGGGTGGTGAAGCCACAGCACCCCCACCCCCAGCTGAGGCCTGTGGTGGGGTGGGGCCCAGGCTTTGTTAGTTTGCTGACTTGAGGCCCACACCTGAAGCAGGGAGACTGAAAAGCCCCTAAAATTCAGCTGTGTGCCTTTGCAGGGCCCCTTGGAGCCCACTAGTTTCTGAGGGCAGATGGGGCCGGTCCATGGGGTGGAGGGGCAGAGCGGCCTGGCCTCCTCCCTCGGCCGGGCTGCGGCCACAGCCTCTCCCGCCCACAGGGCGTCCCCACGACAGCTCTGCAGACCTAGGCCTTCAGCCCAGCCGCAGCCCCCAAGTTCAACCTCAGCTTTCTCTGGGCCCAGGCGCCCGTCCTGAAGTGAGGTGACTTTCATTTCACTACATCCTGTGACTGCCGCTCACTTCCTCCACGTGGGGGGAGCGGTGTGGGGGTGGGGGTGCGGGGAGGACAGATCAGAGGAGAATGTAGCCAGGCTGGGGACCTCTGGGATTTCCCAGGGGGGTGGTTAGGGGTGGGAGGGTGGCTGCGGGAAGCTTTCAAAGGAAAGAACAGACGTGAATGAAGACACGGGAGGAGGCGGGAGGCAGCTGTGAGCCCCAGTGTGCCACAGCCGGGGGGGACTGTCGTCCCATCGCTGCCTCGGAGGCAGGTGGTGGGCCCCCCGAGGAAAGCCAGGCAGGGCCCTGCTGCCAACTTGGCTGCCTCGATTTACCCTGGCCCCTAGGGTGCCGGATCCAGCCAGCACCCGTGAAGAAGAGTCAGGTTGGAGGGGCAGGCCTCACAGGCTGGGGGTTGGGGGGTGCCCTGAAGCTGAGGGGCTGGCTCCGGGAGGGACTAGGGGTCAAGTGGAAGGGCCTGGGTTGGGGGGAGTGCCTGCCCTGCTGACCCCTCTTCTCTTTTCTTCTTCCACAGGTGGAGTCACTGGAAGCCCAACCCCACCGGCAGCCTGAGGCCGCGGTTCCCCAGGGTTTCCGCTCCGCACCTGGATCTATGTCTAAGTTGTAACTCTTGCTTACCAAGACCACGATAATTCCTTCCCCAAAGCCCAGCAGCCCCCCAGCCCCGTGCAGCCCCAGCCTGCCTCCCACCGCCCAGCTGCCCGCAATGCCCGCCAGCGGCCCCGGGGACACCAGCGGCTCCGCTCTGGAGCGGGAGGAGGAGCGCAAGGTGAGCGGCTGGCTGTACGGGGATGGGGGTTAGTGCTGGGCGCTGGACCGCATTACTCATCTCCATATGGGGCTGTAGGGAGGAAGGAGTCTCCTTCTTTTGTGATAAGCAAACTGAGGCGTGAAGTGGTTAAATACTGCAGGTCAGGCTCCAGGAGCTGGTCTCTAAGCCCCCACCCCCACCCCTCCGCGGTGTTTGAGCTGAACTTCAGACCCCAGGTCTGTGTGATTGTTAGGGGTTGGGCTGGCAGGGGCCCCAAACCTGGCTTCCTTTCTGAATCGGCCTCTTAATTAGCTGTGTGTCCTTAGTCATTTTACCTGGTTTAGTGGCCTCTGTTTGCCCGAGGGGTTAGTAGCTTTGGGGAGGCCAAAGACAAGTTCAAGGAGCTCTGTAGATGGGAGGCCTGGTGAGGACTCCCCCTGCCTCACACACAGCCGGCTCACCGCGGGGCATGGGGTGCGGTGAGCTCAGGGTGGCACCAGCCACGGTGGAGACACTGGTTTCCTGCCCCCACCCCACCCTGGCTCTGAGTAGGCGTCACTTCTGGCCCTAGAGCCAGTGATGTCCTTGTTTTTAGGGCCCCAAGAGGAGTGACCTGTTCACCCTTCTGCTGAACTCTAGGATGGGCCCAAGCCAGTTAGAAGAGATCCCTGCAGACTAGTGGGAGTCCCAGCGGAGTCCTGACTGGCTAGCTGAGGACCTCACCAAGCCATGTCCACCTGTCGGCAGAGCCACTAGAATCCCCAGGGATGGCAGGCCCCGCCTCCACCCTGGCAGGGAAGCCGTGCCAGCCACGGCCTTCCTGGGGCGTCCCAGCTGGCAGGCCCGGGCTGGTCCCCGCAGTGTCCTCTGTCTGCTCTCCTTTTCCTAAGTGGGAGTGAGGGGTGGTGGTGCTAGGTGGTAGCTGGAAGTAGCAGGGTGTGTTCATGGGGCACAGTTGGTCTTTCTGGAACCAGGGGGACACCTGACACCAGGCATGGGGCCCCTGAGCCCTCTGAGGAGGGCAGCTCTGGGGACCGCGATCAGCTGCAGTTCCGAGACCTGTTCCTGCCTACTCTTCCCACCGTGTGTGCTTGGCTCCTTCTGAGGCTTGCTCATTCTTAGAGCCAGTTTCTGTTTTCTGGGTAATTTCCATTCATTTGGTCCTTGAGGACAGCCCTTGAAACAAATGGGGCAAGGACAGATGGTCCTGGTTTGTAGACGAGGAAGCTGGGCCCAGCTAATCAGTGGTGAGTCCGGATGAGAGCCCGGTCTTCTGCCCCACCTGTGTGGGTCCTGGTATGGACACACACACACACATGTGCATGCATGAAGCCCAGAAACCTGCCTTCCCAGCCCAGAATCCAGTAGAGTGCCTTAGGATGAGGGGCCGTGTATGCCTTCAAGCTGGGGACAAAATGCATGCTGCAGCCCACCTGCTGGGGCGCCTAGGGGCTGCAGGTCAGTCCCTTTCTTTCTGATCCCATGGGCTTTCTGGGCTCCTCCCACCCAGGACTCAGACCATAGCAGACCCACACCCTGCCGTCAAAGAGCCAAGGCCACCTGCGGCCACCTGTGCTCTTGATCCGCAGCTGTGGCCATGACTAATTCCCTTCCCTCCTTGGGCTTGGCTTTGCTCCTCCATTGACCCTGACCCCCTCCCCTCGCCCGGTGTCCTGGCTGGTGCTGACACTGCTCTGTGTCCATGCACCCGCAGTCGGTGGTCAGCTGCCTCCAACAGATGAAGGAGATGGGGCAGACAGGCCACATTCCTCCCGTTACTGGCCAGGGCTTCCCCGGGCAGCAGAGCCCCCAGGGAGAGCAGCAGATGAGCTCGCTATCATGACAGTTCAGGACAGAGAAAAAGCACTGGCCAGAGAGTCCCAAGTCCCGGGCCCCAGGCCTGCAGATGTCATTTCCTGGAGATGGGACTTTCAGGCCCTCTGGGCTTGCATTTGCTCAGCTGTAAAATGGGGATAGTAACTCTTATTGTGCCTGTTTTATAGGGTGGTAGTGGAAGTCAGATGAGGTCGCAGGCATGGAGTGCCCTGCAAACAGCAAAGTCTGGTCCAATTATGAGGGATTACGATTGCTATTATTATCTACCCATAGTAACTGCTCTGGCTCAAGAGGCAACAAACACACACACAGGCCCAAGCGCCTGGTGCTGATAGAAGGAGCTGATAGACAGGGGCTGGGGCATGGCGGGCGCTCCTCCCCAGTGTGCATGCTGGCTCACCTGGCTCATCTCCCTGGCACCTCAAGGCTGGCTCTCCTGGCTCCAGGAGCCGCCCTGGGAGGGCGGGCAGAGATGCTGACAGCCACTCACGGCAGCCCGTGAAAGCCAGGCCTGGGGCAGGGGTGCCGCGTGGCTGCAGAGGGGAAGATGGGTTTGGGCCAGAGCCCAAGGAACCTGGCAGAGTTTCCAGGGGCGCCTGGCACAAAGGAGCTGTTTGGTGAGCCAGAGGGCAGGGGTGTGGCTGCCCACTGGCCCCTTCGCCGCCCGGTCCCACGTGCCCTTCCCACCTCCCCCTCCCTCCCCACCGGCCACGCCTCCCTGCACCTTTCACTCCAGTGCTTCCTGGAGCTACCAGGCCTTTGTTTATGCTGCTTCCTCTGCCTGGTGTGCCCTTTCCCTAAGCTTCTCTCCTTCTTTCTGATCAAAGCCCTGGCTTCAGTCCGCCTTGAATTACAGAGAGAATCAGCAGTTCTCAAACTGTGGTCTATAAACCAGCAATACCAGCAATACCTGGAAGCGTTAGATATGCAGATATTCAGGCCCCACCCCAGACCTGCTGAATCAGAAGCTCTGGGGAGAACCCAGCGATCCTTGTTTTAACCAGCCCTCTAGGGCACTTGAGAAGTACCGGTGTGGATCATATCCAGCCCTGCCACTGCCCCTGGAGGGCAGGACCCCAATACTGTCATTGGGGTGGATCCTCGAGGCCTGACTAGCTCAGAGCAGATGCTCAGAAAATACCTTATGGATAGGACAGAGAGGAAAATGAGAGTGGATGAGACTCCTTCACTGGAGAGCAATCCCAGAGCCCGGATCAAGCAGTCAGGGCGCAGCGCTGGGGGCGGTAGGCTGAGAGAGCAGAGAGGTCTGCGTTATTTGGTGTCCTTCTGGCTCCTGCCCAGCGTCCCTTCTCCCTGCAGCTTCCCTTACCTTACCATCCGTGTGCTGGGCAGGGATGGTGCTGCTTGGGGAGACTGGGAGGAGGCAGGCTTGGAAGGGGTGCTGAGCTCTGGGACTCTGGCCAGGAAGGGTCAGCTGGGTAAATGTGGCCACAGAGAAGGGAGGGGGAGGTGAACTGCAGGAAGGCCAGGAACCTGGGTCCTGGCTCAGAGGGAATCACGGAGATGGGGTTCTAGGTCCCACTTGGAGGGGAAAGGTGGGGCAGAGAAACAGGGCAGGGGACCAAGAGTGTTCCAAGCCTCGGGGCTGGAAGGGCCTCCTCGGATCCTCAAATGTGAATCAGTGTCTCACGAGGAGTCCAGGCCCCAAGCTGGGCCCCTCATCTTCCTGCTCCCCTTCTCCTCTGGCCTCAGAAACCTAACAGATGCATTGAGTGCTGACTGTCTGCCAGGTGCTCTCTTAAGCTCTGCGCTTGCCTTCTTACAACTGTTCCCCAAGATAGGCTCTGTTATTTCCAACACTGTCTTATTAAAGACTAAACTGATGCTCAGAGAGGTCAGGTCACTTGTCTAAGGCCACAGAGCTAGCAAATGGTGGTGCTGGGATTATAACCCAGGCTTCTGAGCCTTTCAGGCTGCGACCCATGTGAAGGGCGAACAGAGTGGATGTTGCCTCCCTGCTGTGATATTCCGTGGTCCTAGCCACGTTTCTTCTGCTGCAAGTTAAAGAATGTTTATTTAGACTAAAAGTTGGGACGGTCAGAGAACACTTTTCTCTGCGTAGCCGTGCTCTTGCCCTGGGGTGGATGTTGGGGGTACTCACCCCTAGCAGGAGCTCATGTGTGCAGGCTAGTATGCACGACTGGGTACATGTGCGCACGTGTGCATGTACACACACACACACACACACACACACACGCACCCAATACATGCTCTTCTGTGTAAAGACACTGCTGTATACATGTTGCTTCTTTCCCTTCTGCCTTCCCTCTTTTCTTTCTCTTCAAACTTGGGTTTTTTCCCAGTACCTGGCACATAGTAGGGCTCCCCGAGTCTGTTGGGTGAACTGAATAGACCTCCCTGGAGGATCTAGCAAAGGGAAGGGGATAGGAAGATACAAGGATGGGTAAGCCATGACTGCCCTCGGAGGAGGGAGGCTCCTCCTTGGACAGTTTGCCCTCTCCTGCTGGCTAGGAGAAGCGCCAGTGGAGGTGGTGGGGAGATATGTGTTTGTGCTGGGGAGCACAGCAGGTGTGCCTGTGTATGTGTGTATGTGTGTGTTCACATACATGTGTATATATACACACATATGGCCAGCGCCATGAAGGGGGCTTCTCCCTCCTCACCTAAGTCCAACCCAGAGGCCTGGCAAGCACTGACTTCCTGAGCTCTGGCTTGTGAGCTTCAAGTGCATCCTTGGGTGGGGTTCCCCTGACTCCAGGCTCAGCTGTTCTTGCTGGTCCACAGGTCTGGTGCCCGCCCCCAGGCATGCCTTCCCTTTAGTGCACTTAAATTGCACATGGTCACTCAGGGCCGGCTCTTTGCTTTATAATTGTCACCATAGGGGTAGCCGAAATAGCCTTCCCTCTTACACATTTAAACAGTTCCAGAAAAGGCAGAAATACCCTTATCTCTTCAGGAACACAGCTAATAATAACAGTCCACGGATAATAAAAAATGTCCATTTTTAGCTCAGTGGAGTTGATTAGATGCTCAGGCATGGAGTGATGTAAATAGTGCCCTCCCCGCCCCCAGCCGCCCCAGAGCTGACCTGGACCTCCATTGTAGGTTCAGGCTCTCTCAGCTTCTCGAAGTTAGCTGCTACCACTTGTCGCATTTAAATTTGCAGTCAGTTCAGTCTTGAGCAGGGATCAGCTGGACTCTGGAGACAGGCCTGTGTTTCAATGTGGACTCACCTACATGACTGCTGAGCATTGAAATGTGAGGTTTCCAGGAGACAGTGTGTGTGAGTGGTTAACACAGGGCCCTGGCACAGATCGAGTCTTTTATCATTTACCTTGTATAGTTAACTAGCTGTCTGTCTATCTACCTTCTTACCTTTCTCCCCATTTGCCTGTCTCTCTGCCTACTGCCCTATCTGCACTTTGGTGCCCAGGATCTACTGTAGCCCTGAGGACTGAGGACCTGGGAGAAGAATGGGGATGGTACAGATGAGGCTGTGAGTGGTGTGGATTTAAGCACCTTGAGCGCCCCTGGCCCCTTCTGTCACCCACTGAGCAGAAGCAAAACCGAGGGAAGTTGCGGGATGAATGCAAATCCAATGGCAGCGGCTCTGCTATCTTTGGAGGCTCCATGAGGGGCCATGGGTGGGGAAGCCGAGCTCAGTTCTGTGGAGCGAAGAGGGCCAGCAGGGAGCTGAGCAGGAGAGGGTGTCCCAGGGAGAGTGTAAAGTGGGATGATGCCCTTCCTTTCTGGCACCTGGGCTGGGCACAAGGACTGGACCTGGCCTGAAGCTGCCCTTACGGAGGGCCACAGAGCAACGAGGGCTCTCACTTATAATCACCCCACTTAGCACATGCACAGCATGGAAAGGCAGAATCTAGAGGAATTACCTGTACCTGGCAATTTCCTCACTTAATCCTCACGGTAGCTGGAGGTGCCCACTGTCATTATCCCCATTTTTACAGGTGAGAAGTTGAGGCTGAGAGAGGCTGAGAAATTTGGTAAAGGT
Organism: Ovis aries; assembly: GCF_016772045.2. Classification (NCBI taxonomy): domain Eukaryota; kingdom Metazoa; phylum Chordata; class Mammalia; order Artiodactyla; family Bovidae; genus Ovis; species Ovis aries. Next base: position 32,726,816 of record NC_056056.1, on the reverse strand, counting down.
CACATGGCGGCAGAGTGGTTTTACCTGGATTCTTTCTGTCCACGAAGTGAGGGTGGCTGGTGGGGCAGGGATGAGATGGTGGGCTGTGCAGAACCTGGGTGGGCTGCTGAAGGAGTGAGGGCAGAGGCGCTTGGTGGCTGCAGGGGTGGCAGCTAGCCGAGTGGCCGTGCTCCATCCAGCCTTCAGCACAGCGCAGGCCCTTGTGTGTTTAGGTGGTGTCTCCCGCTCTGAACTGAGTTCCCTATTTGCTTATCTTTATATCCAGTACACAGTAGGTGCACAATAAATGTTTCTGAGCTTATCCACAGGCCTGGCCTCATGGCAGCCCTAGGACTGCAAGGGTGGGCATGGCCGGGCTGCGGTGGGCTGGGTGTATATTGGAGGAGTTTCTCTTCTGGAAGGCAGTGAGGCCCCAGCATGGAGCATGGGGTGTGAAGGACCTGGGAGAAGCCATGGTGTGCAAGTGCCCAGGAGCTCTGAGGGTGGGAGGGGCGCACAGGACACGGCCGCTGCCCGCCCAGGACCGGATCCTTTTGGAAGCCGTGGAAGACCTTCATCAATAATTATTACACGAAGCCCACCGAGCAGTCAGTTTAATGCTTGTTGAATATTGTTGGATAGTTGGAACAGAGGACTGCTGAGCTCTGGGAGGTGACTGAGAGCAGGGAGGAGGGGGCCCAGGAGGACTGTGTGGAAGTGTGAGCACCCACAGTAGTGTCCGCTGTCTCTGCCCTCCCGTCCGGCCTCCTGAAGCTCGCCCTGAGGCCACCTCTCCGTGGCCTGGCCTGGGCCTGCTGGGCGTGTGCGTGTGCATGAGCGTGTGTGGGGTGGCCCGGGGGTGGGGGTGGGGGTCCTGTGCCCGTAGCTCTGCAGGCTGGGGACTCAGGTGCCCAGAACGGACTCTGCCTGCCAGAGAAGCCAATTCGTTTCACTGAATTCCACGACCACAGACAGGTCTTGGGAGGCCGGCCAGCCAGCTGGCAAAGGCTGGTACATGCTTCTTGTCCCGGGGGGCCCGGGCAAGTGGCTGGCTAGATCCGGCAAGTTCATCCCCTCAACTCAAACACCAACTTGAGACATCTGCTCAGTGGATGCCAGGTTGGTAGCATCCGGTGTGCGTTCCAAAAGGAGCACGTGTGTCTGGCTGGCTATCTCTGGGCGAGGGCCTCGTGGGATGTGCTCTCTCTTAGCAGGAGGGGTCCCTGTCTAGGCATGAGGCCCCTGAGATAAGTGTGTATGGATGTGTGGATGTGTGAATACCAGCACATACCTTTACCTTGGCTTTCCTGCCTGCTCATGTCACACATATGTACACGTGCCAGGGGCACACAGCAGAGGGGGGTATCGTGGCATGTTGCTGTGGAAAGATCCAGGGGCTGGGAATGAAAAGATTTAAATTTGGGTTCTTAAGGCCTTCCTTGCTGGCTCTCTGATCTCTGAAAGAACCACTCTGAGCTTCAGATTTCCCGCCTGCGTAATGGAAGAAAAAAAAAAAAAAAAACAGCTCTACTTTCTGTAAGGCTTAAGAATAAAATGAAATAACGTATGTGAAAATGCTTTGTTAATTACCACGTACTATACAAATGCGAGAGATTATTATCGTCATGGCCCAGCTCCTCAGAATGAGAAGTTGTATGTGGCTTAAAATAATCCATCCAGTGAGCTGTGTTAAAATGTAGGTCAAATCCTAGCCTCAGAAGTTGAGAGAGCCTGATGATAACTGCCTCATCTAACAGACCTCCAAATGTGAAGGGGCTTTGAAACCTGTAAAGGGTTATATAAATTGAAGTGACAGGATCATGTTTAAGACAAGAAGGTACATTTTGGTCACGCTCTTGCCTGATTTACAGTTTTAATGGTCAAGCAGCCCTTGAGCCTCCTGCTTGGTTGTACTGGTGCAGGTTTGTGGATTTGCACATGTGCGTCTCTCTCTCTGTGTGGACTTGTTTATTGAGCATCTACTATGTGAGAGTTACTCATCAAGTATTTTGAGTCCCTGCCCTGTGCCAGGTGCAAGGAATGGAGGCACTGGGGACAGAGGCCAAGGTGAATAAGAGAGTTCCTTCCCTGGAGGGGCTCATGGCCTGGCCGGGAGGAGAGCCAGCAGTCAGTTGCAGCATTGGAGAATGGGTACACTGTGAGAGGAAGAGCCCAGAGACCCAGTCTAGTAGAGGGATGGGAGGAGGGGCCCGGGGGGGAAGGAAGGGAATCTAGGAGGTGAGGTTGGAAAAATTAGGGTTTGCTGGTCAACCTGAGAGGAAGGTAATCGTGGCAGAAGCCAGGGTCTGTGTCAAAGTCCCAGGGAGGAAGCAGCCCACATTTGCACCTGGTATGGTGGTTTTGCAATGGCCGGAGCTGCCAGCCAGAATCCTAGGTCCTGTCTTTACCAGGCTAAGGAGCTTGGGCTGATTCCGCTGAGCCCTGCGAGCCCCCTCCGCAAGGGCTTAAGCTCTGTGGAGTGACATAATTAGTTTTGCATTTTGGAAAGATCATGGAGCCCCAGTGTTCCTAAGGATCGCACTGCGGCGGGTACCAGCCAGATGTTGGGGTTTGTCTGAGCAGTGAGTGATGGCTGCATATGCAGGCCTTGAGCTGGGATTTGCATGGGGGTGGGGAGGAGACACTTCTGGGAATAGTTCTGGTCCATACGTGCGGAGCAAAGGAAGTTGGCAATTCTTGAGTGCCTCGCACATGTCAGCTTTCCATATATTACCTCAGTTAATTGTTCTACCATTGCTGCGAAGGAGGTATTAGTATCCCCATTTTGTAGGTGCGGAACGCTAGGCTGGAGAGGTCAACTAGCTGGAAGGGCCTAGTGAGGAAAGAGCAGAGCAGAAAGTCTAGCCTGCCCCTCCCCTGCCCACTCCCCGAAAAGCCCACCTCCCTAGAATTTCTGCCCATTCCCACTGGAAGGATTGACTAATCCAGTCCCTTCACTTGACAGATGAGGAAACCAACCTGGGCTCAAAGCTTGTTCTGCTCAATTTGTTACTGTTTTCCAGCTGCTCCAAGTCATTGTGGATCAGATTCTTCCCTTTCAGAGTATTAGTGACGCCTCCTAACTCAATGCTACTTGCAGATTTGATAAGCATATTTTACATTCCTTCGCTCAACCCATCAGCAGGGATACTGAATGAAACAGGCCCCCTGACAGATGCGGGAATGAACCACTTGATACGCCTCCTTGAGGGGCACGGCCCCAAGCCATCTGCTCACCCTGCTCAGCGTATTATCCCCTCTCCCTCATGGGTGTGAACGTGGGCAGGCCCGGAGCAGAAGGTATCACCGCCTCCCTCTGCCCTGCTATGCTGCTACATCACGGAAGAATGACACGACCGAAAATAGCGCGCTTTTAACAAAGCTGTGTGCCGGGCCGGATGGAAAGGGTATGGGCCAGAGTCACTCAGACCTGGCTGCGACTCCTGCCAAGTCTCATGGCCACTTGGCTTCCTGAGCACACCCCAGGGTACCTGAGGCCTGAGTGTTGGACTGGGCAGCAAAGGCCTACTTGGGCCCCAGGGACGGGCTCAGGACAGGGCCCCAGGGACTCCCTATTCTCAACACACCAGGACTGGACAGATGGTCTGGTGTCAGGGTCCTCCACCCCTTCCTCTTGGGGGTGTTGCTAAGTCACTTCAGTCGTGTCCGACTCTGTGTGACCCCATAGACGGGAGCCCACCAGGCTCCCCCGTCCCTGGGATTCTCCAAGCAAGAACACTGGAGTGGGTTGCCATTTCCTTCTCCAATGCATGAAAGTGAAAAGTGAAAGGGAAGTCGCTCAGTCATGTCCGACTCTTCGCAACCCCATGGACTGCAGTCTACCAGGCTCCTCTGTCCATGGGATTCTCCAGGCAAGAGTACTGGAGTGGGGTGCCATTGCCTTCTTCGCTTGGGGGTGTTGAGTTGAATAAAATTCAACAAGGGAAGATGCACTGAGTGCCTCCGTGCATCGGGCCGAGAGTGCGTGGCTTAAGGTGAGGAATGACAGCGAGTCTCCAGATGGTAGGGGGTTGCCTATCAGGGGCCCCCAGAGGCTTTCTCCATATGCTGATGTGGGGGTGGGCCTGGTGGGCCTTAAAAGTCAGGTGTCTTTGTTTTCAGTCTGTGCAGGCGGCCTGGTGACTGGTTCCTGAGTGCTGTTCTGAACCTCTGACCGGCTTTCATGCCTCTGATTAATTCAGAGCAAAAGTTAGAAAATCAGATGAATCCTCCTGTAAGAAATGCAGTGTGTTAAAGAAACAGTTCAGAGGCCAGAATTTCTGGGTGGTGGGAGTCCTTCCAGACCCTTTGGCTGCCCAGAACGATCCCAACTCACCTCAGTACCCCACCCCAGCTGCTGCCTGTGCCTTCCAGGCCCGTCAGCCCAGACACAAGAACAGTCAGAGGCTTAGCTAGGTCTGGCCTGTGTTCTGTAGGCAAGTCCAGGGGCTTGGTGGGCCCTCTTTTTTCCAGGGAAGATGTTATTCCTCTCATCTGAGAGGCACGTGGAAAACCCACCAAGGGCTGCGTCTGTTCTAGGCTCTGGGAATTCAACAAGGGGATAAACCATTTTATTCATCTGTCTTCTTAAAAACCCGAGAAGCAGGCAGAATGGGCACCAGACACCTTTATGCCCCCATTTTATGGATGAAGCAACTGAGGTTCAGAGAGAATGGTCCTGAAAGCAGCACACAGACAAGCCAGGCACATAGCAATTTAGGTTTGCTCTAAGCTCCGCCTTTCTATGATCGACCGCTCTGAATGCTGAGCTACCTGGTCAGCGCAGTGAAGACAGTGCCATTTTAGCCACTGTGGAGTCTGACCGAAAGCACCATCTCAGATTAAATTCACCACACTTGGTTAGATTCAGTTGCAACCTTCACAAACATTAAGTTGCTCTGGGAATCCTTGCTCTCTGTGTGATCCAGGTGATTGTTTTTTTTTTTTTTTTTTCCCCATTTAATCAAATTTTTATTCAATGAAAGTATGTATAAAAACTTTACAAATCTTAGAACTCAACTGTACATGAAGTAGGATGACGGGATATTCAGTTTTTAACATACACGTACAGCACAGTTATTAACTGTTCTTCCGTTTCCCCTTCAGTCCTTATTTCTGGCTCCTGTTTTATCGTGTGAGACCATTCTCTTATTGGCCTAAAGGAAGATTAATGGACAACTTTTACTGCTTTCAGGCCAATGGAGGAAATTTCAGGTGGTTTTTTTTTTTTTTTAAAGAAATGGGAGACTAAACATCAAAAATTAAGTTTTTTCCCAAACAGCAATTTTTTGTCCTGATTTTTCTCTGCCATTTTTGATGCCTTGATGAATGTTGCCAGTAAACTATCAGCATTAACATTTAAAGTCATTAAAGTTTGCACATTTGCTCACAACTTTCCCTATAAGGTGCGTGTTCTTGTATCTTTCCCCCACCCCTGCATACTCACACTGATTTAAAAGCAGTTGACTGGTGCTAAAAACAAATTTACCATTGGCAACTGCTAGAATGACATGTTGTTTTCTATTCAGAAAGACAATCTATAGAATGGTACTCTCAAGTCTGATTTTTAAAACAACCAACAAATTTGTTGGAAACTGAAACACATATTTTGTTGTTATTTAGCTTTGAAAAAAGCCAGCAATTAGATAAGGCATGTGCATTAATTCACCTGTTTACAGCAAGTATCCACACATATAGGTGATTGTTTCTTAAACGGAGGTGTCTGTGGGGTCTCGGAAGATTGCTCAGAACCAGCAGGTCTGGCCCACTCACCCTAGGCCCCTCCTAGAGGCCTCTCCTGCACCTGGCTGTGTCCTACCTCAGCCTTTCTGCCCTCACAGTCTCTGCCAGTTTTTCCTGAACAGAGCCTTGCGAGGGCCTCTGGTCCCGAGGTAGCCTTTTCTTGCTGCCCTGCACCCTCCCCTCCTGTCCACAGCCAGCACCGTGCTCCCTGTCCTTGGCTTCTTATCCAGACTTCCCTCAGCTGGGCTCCGCAAACTGTCTCATCAGCCCCTCTCGGGGCTCTCAGCCCTCACTGCTGTGTCATTCTGCACAGCTTCTCCAAAGGCTGCCATGCCCATCCCTAACCAAATCGTGCTGCCCTCGACTTCTCTGTGTCTGTCAACTTTTGCCTCTTGAGTTGGCAGCTCCCTTTTTTTCTTGTACCCACAGTACACTGGTGTCCACTTTCTGCTCCTCTAAACACTCTCTCCATGTCTTCCAGCTCGACCATAGCTTTCCCCTTGGTGCCAAGGCCTGGCATCTCTGTCATCGTCTCTTTGCATGTCTTCCGAGAACTCCCAGAACCTCACCTGTGATGCCCCCAAATCTCCTTCCTGGTTGGGTCTGTCCCAGATGGGCCTTGAATGGATAGATGGAAAGAGGGGCCAGGGTTGCTCTTCCCACAAGTCGAAGGTCTACGACTGGCCACAGTAGGTTTTCGTCCGCATGTCTCACCATCACCTGAAAATTAATGTGGCAAACCACAAGCTATTTTGAAATCACAAAAAATGAAAGTTGAGTGGGACATTGAGAGCTGCCTCGATAAAACCCCCCTGGGAATCTGTGTGCCTCCCCTTCTCTGTGGCCCCAGCATGGTTCTGGGCCAGCGCCCTCCCCTGGGAGGACCGTGATGCCACCCAAAGCTGCTGATATCATCACACAGGGCCATGAAGGGCAGCCGGTGGGCCCCCTGCTGGGTCGGGGTCCCTTTCTCTCTCCTGCCCCAACACAGTTTGTGCTCGTGATTAGTCATGCTGGAGCCGCTGAGTCAGAAGCGACTTGTGGGTGGTTTGTGGCCAGGCTGGAGCAGTGAGGCAGGAGGACTTTCTAGGTTTATGTGTCTGCCCCACGAGACAAGCCCTGCAGGGCCTGGCCCTGGCACAGGTGAAGGGTGGTAACAAAACCAAGCTTCTGGTCCAACCCAGTCACCGAAAGAGGGGCATCACAATGAACCAAGACACAGTCCCTGAGACACTCCCGTGGAGTGACAGCGCACTGTGGCAGGTGTTTCAGGGCAGGCGTGTGTAGAGCGACTGCCACAAGCCTGCTTCCAAGGGCCTCGTGCACTTCCAATAGACGCTCAGCTGCGTGGGTCTCTTCAGGGGATTCTCTTCAATAAAGGTGATTCACTCTATAGAGCTGATTTCATTTTTGTACTTGTGTTAGATTCTTTTTTTTCCCCATATAAATAAACTCATGTCCAGAAACAACTTTTTTGTCAGAGCCTGTGTGATGAGTCTGTGGTTCAGAAAACGTGTCCACCCGAGGGAGAGCTGTGTTCTGCCGGGGCAGCGGGGCGGCCCACAGGTCCCCCCGAGGATATACTGAAATCGGCCCGCGGGAGTGGCTCAGCTCTGCCAGGCAGGAGGCGGGTGAAGACCATCCCTACCAGGGTGCCGGCGTGACACTGCCCTGGGAACGTGGCTGCCCTGTGAGTGGGACGCTGGGGAGGGCTCTGGGGGTCCAGCCCCGGCTTTACAGGCTGTGTCTGTGCCCACAGGAGGGAGAGGAGCAGGAGGAGGCTCGTGCCAAGGAGGAGCGGCAGGAGCCCAGCACAACTGCCCGGAAGGTGGGGCGCCCTGGCAGGAAGCGCAAGCACCCCCCGGTGAGTGAAGTGGCGTCCACCCCAGCCCCATGTGCACACACACACGTACCCACACGTGTAGGCTCTAAACGTCCGTGATGTGTGGCCTGCAAGGACCTTGGAACACTAAGACTGGGGGATGGGGTGCACCCCTCCAGCTGTTAAGAGCCCAATTCCATTCCCCATTCTCTGGACCCAAAACCACCCCCCACAACTTTCCTATTTTCTACATTGAACTGGATGCCCCCAGAGGTCAGGGGACTTGCATTATGAATCTTGTGGGACTTGAAGCAGGCCCCTGACTCCCACTTTCTTTCTAGAATGCCAGCAAGAGGGTAGGACTTGTTTTTCCCTGGCCTGCCAGCATGGGCCCCTCCCTCCCCATCCAGACACCCACCTTGGGCCTCTGTCCCACCTGGAGAACTTGGAGGAAGGGGACTAAGGTCTGGAAGTCTGATCAAAGTGAGTAGGGAAGACATGCAGGCTCATGAGTCCCTTTGTCTGAGAGAAGGAGGGCTGGGCACTGTTTTAAGTCTAGTCAAAGTGGAAGACTCCAGCTTCTGGGTGCCATTGCCTCGGAATCCAGGGCGAGGCTGCTGGGTTGCCCAAGATGAGGAGTGCTCTGTGGGGCAGGGCCTGGGGGCTGCAGGAGCCTGCCTTCCTTATGCCTTAAACTCAGAGGCAGAACAGTAGTTATTTGCCAGCACCAACGACAGCTGGTTCCTTTCTTTTCGTCCCTTCCAGCTGAGAATGGGAAACTTGGAGCAAGAAGGTAAGGAGGAGCCAGGAGCCCTGCATTAATTGTAACTCAGCCCTTCAAGAACATGTTCTCAGAGGAGCAGGATTTTCTTCTGTGGGGCAGAGAGTAGGGTGAACAGTGGCTGCAATGAGGGAGGGAGGGCTACACCTGCTGGAGGTGACGGGGTTTTCGGAGTCAGGAGGTTTGGGAACCTGTGGGGCATTGAAGTGCACCGCTGCCAATGCTGCTCGGAGATTTGGAGTGGAAGAGGGCAGAAGTTAAGTCATTTAACTGGTAAGTAATTTTGAACACTTTTAATATTCAAGCAAACATGGATATTTTATGGCCTGGAATGAAAAATGCACAGGCAGTTAAAAGATAAAACTGGGGACTTCAAAGGAATTTCCAGCTTGCAGCAGATTCCAGGCTGAACTTCCAGATTCCTGGGTGCCCCTCCACTCCACACCCCAGATAGACTGGCTTGTCGGGGAAAGTGGGGGGCACAGTGCCGATGGAGTCAGAACCCATCGGCCATTCCATATCTGAGCCATGCATGTGCCTGTCATCTGCAGAGCACGCTTCGCCCTTACTTTCTGGTGCTAGGGGTGGGAGCCACCACCTGTAGCAAATGGAACTGTCAGCCCTCTGACTCATCTTTGTGAGTCCCTGAACCAGAGGGAGGGCACATGACGGAGAGGTGCAGGAGGTCCTTGAATCAGCGGGTACAAGGAAGTCAGGGCCAAGTATGTGTCCAGAGTTGGATGAAGAGAGAAGGGGGTGCAGCACAGCCCAGTGGATGAAGGGTCAGTGGGTCACACACCTTGGCCTGGAAAAGGGGCCCAGCAGGGAAGGAAAAGCACTGTCTTTAAAATCCAGCAGACCTGGGTTTAAATCTCAGCTCCACCACTGACCCCCTGTGTGACCTTGAACAAGTCAACGCCTGAACCTTGGGTTCCCCTTCTGAAAAATAGAGATGATATGAATGCATTCCCCCTAGACCCCTGGGAAAATTAAATGGGTTAAAACACCAAAGAGCCAATGGTCAGCCAAAGTCGGTCCTGTTCTTACGTGGAACAGAAGCAGCAGCGCTGGATTTATTGCTCGCCAGCTGTGTGACCTTAGCAAGTTATTGAACCTCTTTGAGCTTTTGCTTCCTTGTTGGAAAAAATATGGCTGCCAGCCATACCTGCCCTGTCTATTTCCACGGATGCTGTGCAAACAGCAAGGTGGGCTTCAAATGCACAGTGTCATAAGCCTGCCCCTCTGGCCCCCACAGGGGCCAATGGGCCAGGGTCTAGAAGGCCTTTCACGTGGGAGCCTGGCATCAGCCTCTCAGAACTCCATGGGAGGTGCGCACATCCCATGCAGGTCAGTGTTGATGTGGTCCAGTCCTAACTGACATCTGAAGCCACCTGGACTCCCAAGAGAGGCCCTGGGAAGGGGGACAGAGCACGGGGAGGCAATGTTGATTGGGGAGGCGGGGGATCCAAGACAGCATTGTGACAGGGACCCTCGCACATTTCAGGGCACAGAGAACAGCCAGCCGGTCTTTCCTGGCAGCAGCCCCATGGACCCCGAAGGGAGCCTGCATAGGGGAAGTCTGTGCTGCAGCCCAGCGCCAGTCCACGGTCTCCTGGGCCTCTTGCAGAGAGATGCTTGCCCAGGCCTCTTCCCCTCCCCAGCCAAGGAGAACAGCAGCCTGAGTTTCTGGGGACCTGGTGCAACTGTCACCCTGGGAACAGATTGGCCAGGGTGCTTTAAGGCAGCTGAGTGTGTGTCATCCAGCTAAGCCTGGGAACCAGGCAGGGAGTGGTGGGCTCGGCTCAAACCCTGGCAGGTGGAACAGAGCAGGCAGTGCTGGGAAGCACAAGAGGAAAACCTGGCTGCAGGCGGGCTCTTGATTTGTGCCAACATTGCACACCCACTGCTGGACAGGAAGGGATCAGGTATATCCAGTGGTGTCCTCACCATTCCCCACCCAGGGTCTTTAGATTTTGCTCCCAAGGCCTACCTGTCTCTGGGTACCTTCCACTTTCTCCTGCATCAGCCTCCTAGCTGTGTCCTCACCCAGACCAGGCCCCACCTGCCCGCAGCATCTCTCTAAACATCCCCTGCTGCTGCTGCTGCTGCTGCTGCTAAGTCGCTTCAGTCGTGTCCGACTCTGTGCAACCCCATAGATGGCAGCCCACTAGGCTCCCCCGTCCCTGGGATTCTCCAGGCAAGAACACTGGAGTGGGTTGCCATTTCCTTCTCCAACGCATGAAGGTGAAAAGCCAAAGTGAAGTAACTCAGTCGTGCGCTCAGTCGTGCCCGACTCTTAGCGACCCCATGGACAGCAGCCTACCAGGCTCCTCCGTCCATGGGATTTTCCAGGCAAGAGTACTGGAGTGGGGTGTCATTGCCTTCTCCCCAGCCCTCTCTTTTTTGGCCACAAACACATTACACCAACTGAGCACCTGCCAAATAAATAAGACTTATTTCAACCTAGTGTGTTCGAGAGGAGACCACATGTAATTACAGTAAATACAGCCTGGGGCACGTCGCTGTTCAAGAATCTGCAGGGGGACTTCCCTGGTGGTCCAGTGGTTAAGAATCCACCTGCCAATGCAGGGGACGTGGACTTGATCCCTGGTCCAGGAAGATTCCACACGCTGTGGAGCAGTTAAGCCTGCGTGCTGCCACTACTGAAGCCCGTGTACCTAGAGCCTGTGCTCCGCAACAGAAGCCACTGCAGTGAGAAGCCTGAGAGCCACAGTGAAGAGCAGCCCCTGTTTGCCACAAATAGAGAAAGCCTGTGTGCAGCAATGAAGACCCCGTGCAGCTAAAACTTAAATATTAAAAGAAAAAATCTCCAGGGGCTCCGTTTCTCATGGGATGAGACCTGGAACACTCCGTCTGGCTCCTCACCACATGACTTCTCCTGCTTCTGCATGGGTGCTCAGCGTCCACCTCTTTTGCCAAAGAAACCCCGTCAGCTTGCTGCTCCCTGAGCACCCTAGGCACATTTGTTCTGATGTTCTTGGCAGCCTTACCTGCTCTCTGCCCGCCCAGTGTCACAGCCCACCGAAGCCTGTCTTGCAAATGAAGCCCAGGGCAGCCATCGTGAGCCACGCTGCCCCACCCTTTTAAACCAATTGTTGAATTAAAACGAACACTAAGAACTAAGACAAGATAACAGCCCTGCGATCCCGGACCTGGGTCCGCACACCTGACGGAGAAGCACCAGTCTGAGAGCTGTTCGTTCCCCGGTCTGTACAAAACCTGAGAATCAGTTTAGAAACCTTTATATCAACTTGATGCTGTCACCACATCTACAGGCACAATTTTGTGTTTTACAGAAGTATCATTCCCTGATGGATTGGGAATCTAAGATACCTAAACCAAAGCCTGGCTTTTCGCACAGAAAAGCTGGTGGTGAGAGCGTGTCGCTTCCACCAGATCTTCCATTCAGAGGTGTACCACCCCTTCCCCTTGCACCGGGTACCCGCTCACTGAGACTGGCAACCCTGAAGAAAAGCTGAGAGGGGCGCAGCGCTCGACTCCCTACGAAGGCCTTCTACCCCCGTGGGCCTCATTTGATGCTGACAGCAAACCTGTATGGGGAGGTGGGGACTACTGTCCTGACTGTCCCCACAGTCAGAGGAAGAGACCAAGGTTCCGAGAGGGCGACCTAGACTTGGCCTCCAGCCTCCCAGCTGCAAAGCCCAGGGTGCTTATCCTCTCTTGCCACTCCAGTCTCACCACCTGGGAGACTGGGTACCCTAAATTCGCTTTAAGATAATATACGCAGGCCGGGCTGTTTGAAAACATGTGTAGACCTGGTCTGAAAAGCATCTAGAGGAAACAGAACTGAGCAGGGCGACTGACCCACATACTAGAGAGCCTGTGGCTAAGCGGGGAAGGGTAGTCTGAGGAGTAAGAGGTGGGCCTGTTTCAACCAGGCGGCGGCATTGGTCTGTGGCACTGGCCTAGGAGCCAGGATGCTCACGGCCCCCACGGCAACAGGAAACAGGAAGCCAGCCACAGGGCTGGGCGGGGCCTCGGAGGGGAGCTGGCACCTGCGTGCAGGGCCTGCTGGCTGGCCAGTTCTCATGGCCCACAGAGGGGACAGCACCGTGCGGGGCTGGTCGCTGCTGGCCGGAGAGCAGAGGCCCACGTGTGGGTGCGAGTGTTGGGCTGGGAGCAAGAGGCATCTTTTCTGTTATCCGGCTCCAAGGACATTGAGAGTAACAAGTGAGGGTGTCTGAAGCTGGTTCCTGCCTGATCGCAGGCCCGGACAGCCCTGCGACCAACTTTGTCCCTTGTGTTGGTTACACCTAGGGCTCTAGGAGGGACAGTATCCGCCCTTGCCCACCAGACCCTGGTGGGGGACTGGACCTTTGGGGCTCCCTGCCCTGTTTACTAGGTAGATGTACTTATTCATTGAAGATTTATACTCATCAACTTCCTCCAGGGTTATTTTTGCTCAGTGGGAGCACTCTGAGGTCACTTCTTGCTAAGAATAACCCAGAGAGGGAGGGAGGGGGAGGGGAGGAGGGGGCTGGGAGCAGGCGCTGAGCTCAGCCAGACCGGCCCAAAGCCAGTGTTACTCACTCCTCTTTGGAGGCGGAACCTCCAACACAGTGCCCCAATGAGTGATCTCACGAGGGCCACACTGCCCCACTTCAGAGCGAAGGATTTGGGGGTGTAAGCTGTGTGAAGCTGGGATTCTGTCCCATGGCAGGTTAAAGCCAGCTGTTATGTAACTTGCTCAGTAGTGTCTGACTCTTTGCAACCCCATGGACTGTAGCCCACCACACTCCTCTGTCCATGGGATTCTCCAGGCAAGAATAGTGGAGTGGGTAGCCAGAGGATTCGCTTCTCCAGGGGATCTTCCAACCCAGGGATCGAACCTGGGTCTCCTGCATTACAAGTCAATTCTTTACAGTCTGAGCCACCAGGGAAGCTAGCTGAGAACCTTTTAACTCGGTTATTGAGAGTTTGCAGTACTGGCTCATTTTCCCACCTAACAGATCCCTTTGCTTCTAAAGACAGCGCTTTTTGTGTCCAGGTTCGAAGGGCTCCTTCACTTACCTCTGGAACCTTGACTCAGTGACTTGGCACCCCTTATTTTTATGTACAAAACTTTTTGAAAGGGTGTCTCCCATTCCTGGGGCCCAGCCCCTCAGGGGGCGTCCCTGCCTGTGAGCCTGCATCAGGCACACGGGTGCCCACTCCCGTCTCCTCATGCTTTTGTAGGGGTGGGGGAAAACAGGGCTGGCAGGCCTCTCAGTAGGGCAGAGACTTTTCTTGGAACTGTGCCCTGCAGATGCCTCTGCTGTTCCACAGCTGGTCAGTCAGATCAGCACTCATGGAGGCATCCGATACCCAAGAGCCTGGTCCGAGGTCTGCGCCTGAAATGCCAAAGAGATGTTGTGGGGAGGGGCTGGACTTTCAAAGGGAGGTGATCCCTGGAAGGGGAAAGTAAGAGATTTTCCCACTTGGGACCCTCCTGAGCAGCATGTTCAGAGAGGGGACCCATGTGGCAGGGAGAGGATGGACTGTGAGCAGACTGGCTGGGCTGAGTGGATGGAGGTTTCATTTAAAAACACCTTCTATCTTGGTTGGAGAGGTAGTTTACATTTTATCCTCTTGAAAATACGTTGTGTTTATCTGGAGAAGTTTTGAGACAGCATAGGGTGTGAAGTGATGGGAGTCAAGGTTTGGGAAGGTCACTCTGGCATTTGTGAGTATGACAGTTTGAGATACAAGAATGCAGGGAGACAGGGTGATGAGGCCAGAAAACACGTGCAGGGTCTCCTGGGTTGGGGGCAGCCACGATGGGGCAGGATGGGTGGGGCCTGCACTGCTGGGCTGCAGACAAGGGGGAGATGGGAAGGTGCTGCTGGCCTCCAGGGATGGCGACAGTGTTATTGCCAGAGACAGAGACTTCTGGAAGGTCTGGCAGGGGCCCTTTCAGAGGCCGCTCTAGATAGCTGGTCTTACCAGGGAAGCATCTGAGTGAAATCTCAGAATCTCCATTTTGCTTTCCCGAAAATCCCTGCTTTATTTTCATCCCTCCCCGGCCCCTTCCCCAGAGCCACACGTCCCAGGCCACCTCCAGCGAGAGGCATTCATTCCCTCCTGTCCCAAGCCCTGAGGGCTTCCTAGGACCCCGTGGGCTTCTTGGGAGCCTGAGCTGCACCTGCCACACTCCCCCAGTGGCAGGGACCTTCCATGAACGCTTTGGGGCAGAGTTGTTGATGTCGGTCTTCTTTCATCATCCTCACCTAGAGAATTCTGTGCGTTTCAGTTCTGCTACCTCAAGAAAGATGTAACGGAGCTGGAAGAGCTCCAGAGAAGGGCAGCTAAACCGATCCAGGGGAAGGCAGGGCTGCCAGGTGAGGACAGACAAGAGAGAGTATGGCCCTCCAGTCTGGAGAGACAAAGGCTGAGTGGGGATGTGATTAAAGCTATGAAGTCACGGCATTGGGTGGGGCAGGATGAGCAAACCCCGGCGGGGGTGGGTGAGGGTGGGCGGTGAGACACCCAAAGAAACTTTAGAAAGGTAGGTGGAGCGGAGAAAAGAAAGCCCCATTTTCCATGGTGAGTTCCCTTCTCACCGAAACTGTCACCCGAGGCCTGAATGTAGAGGCTGAAAAACAGAAAAAACTTCAAAAGAGGCTGACTTAAATCCTACGTGGGATCTTCTCCACATAATGGCTTTTTCAAGGCAGCCTCCAACTCACCCTGAAATCCTTTGAGGATGACTTCAAAGAGCACAGCCAAGCCCTCTTCCAGGTGGACAGGTGACCCTGGCTGAGAGCGGAACCCCGGGTGGGCCACCGCTCACCAGGTGCTTGCTTGCTCTCACATCCGTGTGTCACAGCCAGCAGGGGCCCCGACTGAGTGACCTCTGCACCCTGAAGTTCTCCCCTCCATCCTCAGTTGCAAGTGGGCGTGCACACGCACACACACTGAAGAGATCTCTGGGGAGGAGGGTGGGTGGGAAGGCAGCTCCTGGCCTCGGTGGTGAGAGGAACGGTAGGACCTAGAAGTCGCATGCAGCCTGGGGGATCAGACTTGCCAGAGTTGGCCCTCTTTGGCCTCTGATCCTCCTGTCCCTTGACCCCACTGGTGGCCCTTTTAGCTACTCCAATGGCTAAAAGGAAATTGGAAGGGTCAAGGTCCTGCTTCCAAAGTCTTGGGGCCCAACTCCAATCACCCCAGGAAGGCTGGGCAGGGAGGCATGTAGAGCCTTTCTCGAGAGTGGGCACGGGGAGCCTCTCTGGCTCTCTCTGCCTCAAGGCCACTTCCGGCCAATCAGAACAGACAGTGGCTGGGGGAAGGGGCTGCAGGAAGGCCTGGAACAGAGGAGACTGGGGAGCCTGGGCCCAGTGCCAGCGCTTAGGGGACAGGGCCGCCCTGCTTACGTGGACAGTTCGGCTGTTTCCTGAAATTAGAATCAAGTTGGGAAAATCCAGGGCCTGGTGGGGACCCGATGGGCCTGCAGCAGCTGAGGGACTGGATGAACAGTGGGTGTGGGTGGAGGGGGATGCTGGTGTGTGTTTGTTGACATCATTCTGGGGCATCTGAGCACAGCTCTGTCCTATGGCCGGTGAGCAGATGTCTCTGGGCCATGGGTGCACTCCTTGTGTGTCTGCACATGTGATTGTGTGTCTGTGTGTCTTTAATCAAGAAGACGTAACTGGCAGGATGCCAGGGTTCCTGGCTGGCACAGAGCTGACTGCTGCCAAGGGCCTTAAAGGCACAATGGCCATTTGGGGGTGGGGGTAGGAGGGCAGGAAGACGGGAGGGCGAGGTGAGGCCGCCCAACATCTGCTAGCCTCAGGGCCTCCTTCCTCCGGGAGTGAAGGCCTTTTTCAGCAGCGGCTCTTGGCATGGGAAGAGAGGGTGAGTCAGGTGCTCAGAGCCAGGCCGGGACCTGGCTCCAACTTTCAGGGCCGTGCAGTGGGAGAGGCAGGGTCCCTGGGTATCCCCCCTCCACACCTGAGCTCAGGTAAGCCTGCATGCCAAGGCTGTGCTGGAGAGCTGGGCCCTGGGCCCTATCTCCCATGTATTATTTCCATCACCTCTTAACTTGCCAGTGTGTGTGAATCTTGTGTGTGTGTGTGTGCGCGCGCGTGTGTGCGTATTATAACTGTAAAAAGCCTCAAAAATCACTTCCCTATCTGGAGCCTCAACACTCCTCCCCACCTTGGAAGACAAGGCCTCACCTGCTGAGGCCTGGTGGGCGTACTGGGGTCTGGTCCAGACTTCCAGCAGAGAGGGAGGGGAGCAGGGCGTGGGGGGTGGGGCTGGGGAATTGGCTTTGGCCTGAACAGGTTCACTGCAGAAGGTTCCTTCTTGCTTCGCCTCTGGCCTTTCGTTGTGGCGGCTGCTGCCAAGGAAACAGCCGGCAGCCTTTCCCTGGCCCTGCTCAGGCACATCAAAGCCTCCTTTTCCTCCTTGCAGCCCTTGGGATTTGAGGTTGGCTTTTCCGGAGACTCAACCCAGGTGGGGAGGCCAGCTTTCGAATGCCTCTCCTGTACCTGGGTCATTCTGGAAGCTCTACCACTTAGAAGGTGTGTGACTGGAGGGCAAACTATGGAGCCTTTTTCTTTGGAAAAGTAAGAGCAACATAACCCATCGGGATAACTGTGATAATTACGTTTATTAATTGTCTAAGCATCTTTATGCCGAGCCCTCTGCTTAATACTGGGGAGCTGTCAGTGGAGTGGTTGAAAGGAAGAGAAATAAAAAGATAAATAAGGCAAAGCTCACAGCCTAGGAGGGAGACACACAGTAAACAAATAATTAGGTACCATGTGAGGAGTGCTTTAATGAGATAGGGTGTGAAAGTGCTTTGTAAACAAATGTGGTGTGCGGTGGACTGGGAGATGTGAGTAAATGCTGGAGTGGACTGCAGGGCTAGCCTTCAAGGGGGCTCTTGGGGGGCAGAGGTTGGGAAAGGGGTGAGGCTGAGGGCCTTAAAGAGCAAGCAGGGCCTGACACAAATGCCTTCCAGAGGTGTATGTGTGTGTGTGAGAGAGAGAGAGACAGACTTAAAATATTCCTTAGAAGACAGAAAGTAGAATAGTGGTTGCCAGGGGCTAGGAGGAGAAATGGGGAGATTTTTGTTTAAAGGGTACAGACTTTCAGTTTGGGATGATGAAAATGTTTTCAAGATGGGTGGTGGTAATGGTTGTACGACAGTGTGAATGTACTTAATGTCACTGAATTGTACACTTGAAAATGGTTAAAATGGTAGATTCTATGTTACATATATTTTACAACAACGTTTTAAAAAGTTTAAAAAAAATGGTCCTTAGATAAGGTCCCTGTGTCTGGGCCCCTGTCCTCAGCCCAGGGCTTTTCAACAACAGCACCCTCCCTCCCCCTTTGGGGCTGCATAATTTCTGTGTTGGGGGTTGTTGTGTAGAGTATTTAGCAGCATCCCAGGCCCCTACCCACCAGAAGCCACAGTCCATGCCTGCCCCCACCCCCTGCCACCCCCACAGTGTGGTGACCAAAAATGTCTCAGACATATTGCCAAATGTCCCCTGGGGGGCTAAATCCACCCCAGCTGAGAACCACTGCCTTCACTGCTTGGAATAAGCTGCTCACAGGAGAGGTCCAAGGAGCAGGTAGGCAGCAGAGAAGCAGGAGGCATTATCTTGGGATGGAGGGGTCTTGCTTGGAAGGAAGACAAAGGCCAGCAAACTCTGAGGGGGCCCCAGGAGGTGGTAGGCCGGGTTTGAAGAACCAGAGTGAGGCATGTTGGTGGGGGGGAGGTGCACAGTGGGTGATGGAGTCTAGCTTTACTCCACTCT
Organism: Ovis aries; assembly: GCF_016772045.2. Lineage (NCBI taxonomy): Eukaryota > Metazoa > Chordata > Mammalia > Artiodactyla > Bovidae > Ovis > Ovis aries. The sequence goes on along the minus strand of NC_056056.1, from coordinate 32,708,701 downwards.
GTTGTGCCCACCCACCCAAAGGAAGAGAAGTGAGGCTCCCATTCCCCTCCTGCCACCACGCCTGACCCCCTCTCCCCGCCTCTGCAGGCAAGAGGCAGAGGAAGGAGAAATTGTCACCTCCAGCTGCTGGTGGCTCCTTCGAAAAGGGCTGGGGGTCGGGGGTGGGGTGCTTCTGCTGCTACCCTTCCTCCCACGGGAGAAAAGAGTGTCTCAGAGTGTGTTGTGTCTCCTCCACTCAAGGCAGTAGTAAAGAGTAAAAGCAAACAAAACCAGATCTTTAACCAGTTAGGTTTGACATGCAACGAAGTCGATACTCCCTCTAGACGTGTGGACTGGGTGCTCTCACTGTAACCTGGTCTTGGGCATTAAGGAGTTCATTATGAATACTAAAGAGCTGCCAGGTGCCCTACTCAACGCCCAGTCTAACCCAGTAAAGCGACCCCGTGCCGCCTCTGCGGCTAGTGGCCACAGAGGAGAGGAGGGGGCTGAGAGGAGGTAGGAGCAGAGGAGACGGAACCGGGAGGGCACAGGCCGGGCTGGGGTGGCCACTCCCGGCGGCTTCCAGGTCTGCTCTTCTCACCTGAGATGGAACATCCAGCTCCCCCCGTGGACCTCCTTCCTTCCTTCCTCTCAACGGTTTCTTCTGGGTGGATCTGACCTGCCCAGTTTCCATGCCTCAGAGAGAGGGACAGTGAGGGCCCACTAGTAGCTGGGGGTGAGGGGGGTAGTTCTTCATGGGTTAGATGGATCTCAAGTTGACGGTGGTAAGAGTCAGCAGCTCCCCTAAGCCCAGAACTCCAGTTGACTCAGGCTGGTGGGGAAGGGGGATGAGGGGGAATGGTGAAATCAGGGCCGATTTCAGCCCACTTGAACTGACACCCCCCAGGCTGGAGCTGTGCAGAGCGCCCCCTGATGTCTCCTCCGCCCACCTCTGGAAGGATGGCCTGTTTCACCCTCTTGCAGATTGGGGGTCCCTCCGGGGTAGGCCTGAGAGGGGTCTCCAGTCAGGGTGGCTCGGGACCCCGGGGCTGGGTCGGGTCTCAGAGCAGGTACTCCTGGGTCTCTATGCTCTGGAGCTGGCAGTCAACAGGAAGTGAGTCCCAGGGTGAGAAGAGGCGGTGTGGTCCCCGGGCAGGAAGTAAGTGACAGCGGTGCTGTCTGAACAGTCTGTGGGGCTGGGAGCCTACCCTGACTCGAGGTGTGTGTGGGGAAGCGAGTGGCTAGAGGAAAGGAGCACACGGCTATGGTAAGAGATTGGTGCCGCTGACCCAAACTCCTCAGCCTGGCCAGCGGGACCCCCCGACTCCCTCCTCCTGGGAGCGCCATGTCTGGGGCTCCGGCGGTGGCACAGCCAGACCCGAGTGGGGCAGAGCCCCCGCTGCGGGCCCCTCCTCCAGGCGTGCCTGGCTCTCCGGTTCCCCGGGCCACGCGACTGTGTCACACACAGGAGGCTTGAGGACTGAGAGGATTCATCCAAGGAGGGGAGCTCCAGGCCAGGGAGCCCACTGGCTTGAGCAGGGAGGTGGAAAAGACCTCCTGAGTCCTGGAGAGTGTGTGTGTGAGTCCCGACCCATGGGGTAGCCACCGAGGAGAAGGACAGGGCCTGCTTGCTCTGCTGGCTTTGGCCTCCAGTGCCCAAGCCTGGTGGAGGACTTCTCCCTTCTCCACCCCATCCCCGAGGCCTACCTCTTCCTCTTGCTGCAGCACCCCCGACCCCCCCCCCCCCCACCCCACCCCCGCTGCTGAGGAGCACACACATGTGTAGCCTTCCGTGGGAGGGTTTCTTCCTGGAAGCAGGCCTGCCCAAGCCGGTCCCACATGCCCCCTCCCCCGGAGAAAGCAGCCTGGCCAGGCCTCGAGGGCACTCTGCATGCCCTCAGGCTGCTCTGTGTAGGGAACCTCGTCCAGGGCGGACTCTGGCTTTTATTTCTGTTCTTTTCTCCAAGGCCCTTGTCCCTCTTTGCCACCTCTGGGGTTTCCTCGCCATACAGCAGTGGGCTCACCAGTGAGAGTGTGGATCCCTGGGGCAGAAACCGCCTTGGAAACTGCGGAGCCTGGCAGGGAGGGGCTGGGGGACCCAGCGCTCCGTCAGGCTTCGGGGTGCATTCTTCATGGGTATAGCTATCTGGAGGGAGTTTGGCAGGATCTCTTTCCTCACACTTGGATGAGCAGACCCTCTTCCCCAGCCAGGCCACTTCCGGGACTCTGGCCTATGGAAATTCACAGGTGCAGAGAGCCGTACGTGCAAGAGGTTCTCTGCAACAGAAAGCCAGTCGGCCCACAGCCCACCACTAGGAGACAGTTTGAATAAATTAAGGACCATCCTTTCAATAGAATGTTGAGCAGCCGAGGCAGAGTGAGCCAGATCCAGACGCGTTGGTATGGAGAGATGCCCGCTGTGCTTGCAAAGTGAAAAAGCAAGTTGCAGAACAGGATAAGTCATATGATCCCTTCTTAGGGGGAAAAAAAAAAATTCTGGATCTGGATGTGTGTGTAAATACGTGTGTATAAACATGCAACTTACGCATGACTGTAGATGCACAGGAAAAAAGTCGAGAAAAGACACTCGCCAAACTGTAAATGATGGTTCACCTGTGGGGAGTGAGTCTGGAGGTAGGGAATTGAAATAGGGGCTTTAACCTTTCAATGCTATTCATTTTTGTGTGGTTAGAATTTTTGTATATGACTGGCTTTTATAAATAGAAAAAAAATGACTTGAAGGAAACCTTCCTATAGGACTAGCCTAGTCATCTCACCTTACAGGTGGGGAAACTGAGGAGCACTCTTGAGCAGCACCTTCCTGAGGCTTTTGCTGAACTCGTGCTGCTCCCGCCCTCCTCCGGGCACCGATTCTGCAGGGGAGCCAGCGGGCAGGGCTGCGGCGGGTGGTCCGGTGCCCGCGGGCGTGGCAGAGCGCCAAGCACAGGCGGACTCCTGTCTCCTGCCCTGAGAGGACACCTCTGTCCCTTCTGAGATGTCCTGGCCTACCTGCCCCCAGATGGCCGAGGACCAAGTGCTCGCCACGCTCTGTCCTCACAAGGTGTGTGAGTGACCTCAAGCTAATCACAAAAGTCTCCAAGAGCCTCCCCAGGAGGCCGGGTGCTCTGAGGGGTAATGGCTGAGAGGGAACTTCGCCCACCGTGCAGTGACGCTTAGGAGGGACAGTTGTGACAACTCTCAGTGTGGTTCCTGTAGCAAGCTCAGTTCTGAGACTCTTGGGGCCAAAGCACAACCCTTCCTCTTGGGGGGGAACATGGCACTCCAGACTTGCTGCAAGCCACTGTGTGCTGCTGGCCGGGGGCCTTGGCTCTCCTGGGGTCTGAGCGCCCTCGAGAGGCTGTGGGGCCAAAGCTGAGCGAAGGAACAGTGCTCGGGTTGGGGTTGGGGGAGAGGAGGCCCCCCTTTCACTCTCGCACTCCACATGCCGGGCCGCAGCTCAAGAGGACAGCCAGAAGGGCGTTGACACAGGAGTCAAATCAGCCCCGGGTTACTAGGAATCCTCTGGGGAAGGGTCCTGGTTTGAAGTGGGGATAGAATGAGGAGCATTCGTTTTCAGTGGGGGCCACAGGGAAGGCTTTGGGACCCCCCTGTCACTTCAGTGAGTGGGGGTGCTGTGGGCTGGGGTACAGAGCTGTAAACATGTTAGTAATGAAGACCACTAGCACTCGTACAGGGCTTCACAGTTTACAAAGCACTTTCTCATACATTTCCCCGTTTTCTTCTCTGGAGTCCACAGACCTTTGGACTTCAGAGGGTGAAGCCCTTGAATCTGAGAGAAAGAATTGAGTGTGTTTGACTACCTACACATTTATGTGAACACCATTTTCTGGACAGACGGTGTGTAATTTTCACCAGAATCTCCACTGGGCCAATGATGCATGAGGGGCTGAAACCACTGGTCTAACGCTCCCCTCATGTTTATCTTTGCAGGTGGAAAGCAGTGACACACCGAAGGACCCTGCCTTGACCTCCAAGTCCCTGTCCATGGCCCAAGACTCAGGCCCCTCAGAGCTGTTACCCAACGGGGACTTGGAGAAGCGGAGTGAGCCCCAGCCAGAGGAGGGGAGCCCCGCTGGAGGGCAGAAGGGCGGGGCCCCAGCAGAGGGAGAGGGTGCCACTGAGACCCCGCCCGAAGCCTCCAGAGCTGTAGAGAATGGCTGCTGCACCCCCAAGGATGGCCGGGGAGCCCCTGCAGAAGAGGGTAAGTCCCGGGCACAAGGGGGGAAGCCTCTGCAGGGCTGGCCGGGATCCCCCTGAGGGTTAGAACTCAGGGCCTGGAAGGTCCCAGGAGGCCCCGGCTGGGTGGTGGCTGAAGGTCTGCTTGCCAAGGCTGTGTGCCCTGGAGGCTACTGGCTGGATGTAGCCCGCGCATGTTTTATTTGACCCAGGCAGTATTTTAAACATTAAAAAAAATTATTTGCCAATATTTGAAAATCAAGAAATTTCACATAAAAATCTGGAGTTTTGGGATCTCAGAAAACAAACAAACAAACAAACAAAAACTAGATTTGGTACAACAGTGAGTTTGCAGAATGCTAGTGGTTGCTGAACTGGGGTGATGGCTGTCTCTCCACAGGCTGGTTGTTCTCCTTGCTTTCCATCAGCCTTGGCCTCGCCTGCTCACTCTTCCACAAGACCTGTAGCTCTTAGGGATCTACACGCTGGAAGCCCCTGGCCTGGGCGCTCAAGGACGGCAGGTGCCCTTGTGGGTGTTATAAGCCCCATCAGCCTTTCCCAGTGCAGATGTCCTAAGCCCACCACAGTTCAGCAGACGGGACTGAAGTTCAATGGTGACAGAGTCGGGGAGGGGTAGGGCAGGTGGGGGTGGGGTGTGCACTGCCCAGCCGAGACCTCTTCCTCTAGGGACTTTCTGGCCTAGCCCTGGAGCCCTGGAAAGTTGCCCACTTTTTTCTTTCAGGTTAAGCCAGTGATTTCAGGGCCAACAGAGCTGTAAACATGTTAGTAATGAGGACAACTAGCATTTGTACAGGGCTTCACAGTTTACCAAGCGCTTTCTCATACATTATCACGTTTGATCCTCCCAGGGCCCTGCCAGGTTGTTTTGCATATGTGCATTTTAATTTCAGAATGCCTTCCTTCCAAGAGTACATGATGGGGAGTGAATCAATCGATTAATTGGCGTGACTTAATTTCGCATGCTTCCAAACCTCATATTCATGCAGGGTAGAGAGCATCTCCAGAAGAGATTTCCCAATTTATTAAAAAAAAAAATCTTTCATTCATTTACTATTCAACTAATATTTACGGTGCTCCCACCACGTGCAAAGGGCTTTCTGAGGTACTCATTCTGCATCTGTGGTTTTATTTACTCTCTCAGTCTTCTTCAAGAGGTATTATGAGCCTCATCTTAAGGTGGGAAAAAATCAAGGCTTAATGAGATGCAGTGACTTGCTCAGGGACCCCAAGCCTGTTGGCAGATTCGGAATTCATTCGTCTTGGTTTCTAGCTTCAGAGTCTGTGTGCCCTTCCCATGCCCCCTGCTGTTCTGGGGGGTGGGGTTGATGTGGCAGCCGGTCCTGAACTCAGCACCTCTGGGGATGTGTCCTGACATGCAGAGGAGTGGCCATGGGGCCTGATTTGAAACAGGAAGAAAGGGAGAAAACACCACCTCCCTTTACAAAGGCCAGATGTGCAAGAACAGAACTGGGAACCCACTGGTCCTGCCCACCAAACAGGCAGCTCCTGGGACCCCACCATAGCTTGCACCCAGCTGAGGCCCAGGGCTGGGGCAGGCCTTCCTGCCTGTTGGGATGGAGCCAGCACTGTAAGGCTGCTCTTAACTCGTGAGAGTTTGCTTTCGGTTTGGGATTTCCCTGTTCTCCGTTCTCAGGAGCAACTCCTCTAGTTGGTCAGTAGGGGTTTATTAAACACTTACTTGATGTGTGCCGAGATCCGGGGAAGCTATCACGAACAAAAACCTGGTTCTTGCCCTGGAGGACCTCAACAGTCCACTGAAGAGATGGACATTAATGAGAAATGCACACTTACAAGTGTGTGTTTATACACAGAGATAAGTTCTTGAAGAGAAAATAAACATGGTTCTCAGGAACTGTAACAGAGGAGCCCCAGACAAGCTGGGCTGTTACACCTAAGCAGAAGGATGAGCTGGGGTTTACCAAGCGAGGGGGTGAGAACAGGTGGGAGGGAGCAGGGTATCCAGGGACCTGACAGAAATGCACACGTGTGGAATGGGGGGAAGGAGGGAGAAGGGTATGCGACAGGGGGACAGCAGATACGGCCAGTGCAGCTTCAAGGCTGCCCTCTCGAGGGGTGACATGATCCGCTTTACGTTTTGAAAAGATCCCTTTGCCATCTGGATCCTGGGATGGAACAGAGGGGCCGGGAAGCAGGATGAGCAATCAGGCGCCGAGGGGAGGATGGCAGATCTGGAGAGCTGTGGATGAGCGCCAGGGACAGGAGGGGGGCGGGCAGAGATGATGTCAGGGTGACTCCTGGGTTTGGGACTTTCGCACACTGAGGGATCATTCTCAGACTCTTAGTGCAAAGTGCAGTGGGCGAGAACATCCTGTGTGTCCTTGATCTCCAAAATTTGGCCTTGGAGCACTCCTGTGTGGCTTCAGCTATTGAGGCTGTAGAGATGCTGGCAGGGATCAGAGTTCAGATCCCTGAAGGTCATGGTGAATTGCCTGGATGCAGAGACTGGTGAGCTGGTTCCTAGAGGGGTGGGCAGTGGCCTACTGGAGGCTCGGCCACTGCTTCAGCAGTTGGCCCCATAGAATGCATATGCAGCTGCTTGGTTCCAAGAAGGAAGGAGACTGAGGCCCCAGGGAGAAAGTGACTTGGTCATGGTCTCTTTTCAGGGGCCCCATCTGTCTCTCCCGGAACTCCTCTCATTATTTCCTACACAGGAAACATGGAGGACTTTAAAGCAGTCTTGGCCTGGGCACCCTCCTGTGTGCACGTAGGAGCCCCAAATCCTGATAGTACAGCCAGGAGAAAGGAGGAACAGGGGAGATGATGAGTAATAAGGACATGAGCCACCTGGACAGGCAGGTGGTGGCCTTGGAACTGCTCCTGCACTCCTAGCATTAAGGCCATCATGGTGATAGTAGTAATGATGGTAATGTAGCTTTCTTTTTTACTGAATATTAACCATGTGTTGAGTGTTCTATGTTCTTGCTACTCAAAATGGTCCATGGACGAGCAGCGTCTCCTGGCATCACCTGGCATGTTACAAATGCAGTCTCCAGCCCCACCCATAGACCTATTGAATCAGAATCTACATTTGAAAGAGATCCTCATGATTCTGAGGCATGTTAAATTTGAGAAGCCCTTTTCTTTATGTAATTCTCTCATTTAATCCTTGCAAACATCTAAGGAAGACTTTTATTATCCCCATTTTTCAGATGGGGAGACTGAGGATTCAGACAGGTTAAGTTAGTTACTGAGATTATACAACTTGGTGAAGGGCCAGATGAGGGTCAGCACAGAGCTTCTCTCTGCTTAGACTGACACACTAGTCCTGGGCTAGTAACTACCCTCTGAGGCCAGCCTGACCTCAGTCCTGTCCTTGGGATTTTGGTTCATTTTAAAGGGAATTTGGAGGTGACCCCCTGGCAGAGTATAGCCTCAGACCAGCAGGTAAGTGTTAGAAGCACTCTGGCCTCCCCTGCCCCCAGGACCTGAGATGCCCCAGGGTTATGTCCAAGCCTGCCAGGGCCATCCTGGAAGACACACAGCCACCTGGCCCAGCCTGCGACCCTGGGTCTGGGCCGGGAGCAGATGGACGGCAGAGGGAGTGTCCAGAGAGCAGCTGACCACCCCCTGACTCAGGACAAGTGCTGCATTCTGAAGCAGCCCAGTTGGTTGTTTTGCTGGGCCGGGCTGGAAAGTGTGTGTGCGATATCACTCAAGTGGGCATGCGCGGAATCTGTCAGGGAGAACATTCCAGAAAGAAGCCAGTTGGAAACCGCATGAGGAAAAGTAGTTCTGTTTCGGGGAGCATGGGGGCTGGGGAAGGAGGAAGAGGGGAGCCTCAGGGCGGTGTGATGTGAAAAGGAGATAGCCGGCTTGGGAGTCAGGAGCCCTAAAATCTCAGCTCTGGTAGTAAGTCCCTCCGCTCCCCGCCCCACCCCACGCCCCCCCGCCGCGCCTCAGTTTCCCCCTCGAAGGGCAAGACAAGTATCCCATCATCTGGACAATTCCTTTCAGCCCCGATTCTCGGTAATTCTAGTGAACAGAGGATTCCCCACAAGCCAAAAGCCACGGAGGGTCCCCCGGAAGAAAGGTCCCAGGCGCCGCGCGATCCGAGGGTGGGCGCCCCCTCCTGGCCAGCCCAGAGCGTCGCCGGGTGGAACACGGGGGGTCTGAGAGACGTTGGGGGGCGGGGACCCGGGGAAGGAGGGAGGCCCGGAGCCGGCGGGCGGGAGGGGGACTCCTGCCCCCAGAAGGCGAGAGAAACAGTTGGGGCGCGGGGAGGGGGGCTGGCAGTGGTGAGGCCAGACGGCCTAAAGGAAGCACGAGGAAGCGACAGGGAAAGTCCGGTGAGACGTACCTTAAAAGGCCTGCTGTGTACACAGCGCCGGCGAGTTAACACGCGCCCCCGCTTCCTCCCGGCGCCCTGGGCATCTGGCACCGCGGGGTCCACACCTCCCAGCAAACCCGCAGGTGCAGCCCGGCCTGCCCTGTCCCCAGGCTCCAGGTCATCGAAGCCCAGAGCGGAGCCGCAGGTCTCCCTCCGTGAGTGAGAGAAGGGGGAAGAAACAGCCTCTTCAGGGGCTTGGGGATTCAGAGACCTTCAGTGCTGTGGCTGGTTTCCGCCTCACAGCCAGGAGATGCAAGAAGGGCTGTTTTTTTCCGTTTGGGGCTGTTTGTCTCCCCTTCACGCCGCCCACAAACCCCCTACCCCCAGCCTACCAAGTGACCTTGAGTCAGCCTTAGTGACCTTCCTGCTTTGGGGCCAAGCACAGTAATCTTGGCTTCAGATAAAGGAGGTCTGGGGCCCAGGTGAGGGGAGGCTCACCCCGCCCCCCCCCACACACACTCCAGCCTCCCTGCCTCAGCACCCCCAGTCTCCAGCAGGAAGCTGGAAGGCAAAATTAACCCAACCCACAGCCAGGCAGGGCTGCAGACTCCAGAGTGTGCCAGTGAGGAACCTGAAAGGGACAGGACCAGCCTAGGAGCTCCGGGACCTTTTGGAGCTTGGGACCTGGAGAAGGACAGGAGAGGATAAGGCTTCCCTGCCCCCCACCTTTAAAGGCTGTACTGCTGGGGCTTCAGCCCCAGGGGAGCCTTCCATTCTAGGAACTGGAGTCCGGGCCAACTGAGGAACCATGGGGAAGAGGAGCAGGGAAATGCTGTCTGAAGCATTAGCAGGGTTATGTACCTATCCTCAATGAGGAAAAAGCTGGGAGAGATTCCAGAATGACTGTGGAGAGTGGGAATCCAAGGCTTCTAGAATAAAGACAGAACTCAAGGACCTGAGAATGGGGTACAGAGGCAGATATTCATGGTAGAAGTATGGTGTTGAGAACTGCAGGAGCACCTTAGAAACCATTTCCAGCATCTTTATTTTCCACATGAGGAAACTGAGTCTCAGAGAGACAAAGTTGCTTCAGTAGTCTTGCTCCAGTCCTCCTGCGCCCCCGTCCTTCCACCCCCTGAGCTTCTTTGCCACACCCCACACCTCGCAGTCTGGCCTCCCCTCCAGTAACTGAGCTCTCTTGACTGGGAGTAGCCAAAGGGGCTCTTTCCAGACCCTCCTGTGTGCCTGACTCACTCCATGGGCCAGAAACCACAGCCCTGGCTTTTCTGTTGTTCCTTTGGGTTTGGGCCTCCAACCCTGCCCAGGTCCTTTTTCTGCCCTGGCTGTGCTCCGAGTCCTGGGGCCAGCATGATATGATGCCTGGCACACAGTAGGCCATCAGGTTTGACATAGGCGCGACCGAATGGCTGGAGAAGCCCTATCCCCGAGGCAGGGACCCCAGGCACAAGGTGAGGCCTCTGAGCCACTCCTGTAACTCTGCCGACAGTCCCTTTGTTCTTCCCTCTCCACAGGCAAAGAACAGAAGGAGACCAACATCGAATCCATGAAAATGGAGGCAAGTGTTTTCCTCAACCCCCAGGGGCTCTGTGGATCCTGATTCTAGGAGAAGAAAGCCACCGCTCTGACCGACTGTGGCGAGTGTGTGTGAGGGGAGCCCGAGGTGGCCCCTGGCCCCTTCTGTACTTGTCCCTCCGTGAGGAGCAGAGGAAGTGGGTGTGGAGGTTGGAAGGCCCCCAGCGAGGCAGCCAGCTGGTCCCCACTCCAAGACCAAGCACGTCCCCTCCTGTTTTATGTCCCGCCCCACATCCCGCCCCATCCCTCACTCCTCCCACCCAAGCAGGGGCTTGTCCCGAACTCCAGGGCCGGCATCTCCGGCCAGGAGTCAGAGCTCCTGTGTTCTGTACGAGGTGAGTGCCTCCTTGGTTTCCCCTCCAGGAGGAACGACCCTGCAGCAGGGCTGTCCATGCCCACCTTAATGCCGGTCTGTCTGTCGTCTCTCTGTCCTAGGGCTCCCGGGGCCGGCTGCGGGGTGGCCTGGGCTGGGAGTCCAGCCTCCGCCAGCGGCCCATGCCGCGGCTCACCTTCCAGGCGGGGGACCCCTACTACATCAGCAAGCGCAAGCGGGACGAGTGGCTGGCACGCTGGAAAAGGGAGGTGAGGTGCCTTCTCTGGCCTGGGCCCCAGCCCGTCCCACAGAACCGGGAACCTGGAAGTTAGCTTCAGCCACCGTCTGTGGCTGTTGTCAGGCCCTGGCTGAGCCTCAGTTTCCCCTTCCCCTTCAGGTTAACCTCTCACTCTACAGGGAACTGCTGGCTCCCTAGGCAGTGACTGCGCGTCCTTTGTTATTTCCACAAATGTTACTGGACACTCAGCGTGCAAGCAGGCAGTGTCTAGGCCTCATGCACGTATAATTCCTGCCCTCATGGAGCTGACATTGTGATGGGGAGATGGACAGAAAACAAGCTAGAGCTCTTATTAGACCTGAAATAGAGGGTAACAAAGGCCTGCTTTAGGTGGGGTGGTACGGAGAGGCTTCTTGGAGAAGGCAGCATTGAAGTTGAGACCTGAAGGAATAAAAGAGCTGGCTCTGTGAGTTGTGGGGTGGCGGAGAGTATTCTAAGCAGAGGAAACAGCACAAGCGAGGCCCTGACTTGTTTGGTTGTGTAAAAGACCGATCTTCTCAGAGTGAACCAAACGGGAGAGAGTGGGGCCAGATGAGAGGCGGCGAGGGGAGGTAAGCAGAGGCTGATCATACAGAGCCTTGAGATCTGGGCTGGAAGCTGGTTTAACGCTGAGTATCCTGGGCAGCCCCTGAAGGTTTCTGCGCAGAGGAGTGATTCGATGTAGATTAAAAGAGCAGCAATGGTGAAGGAGAGGAACAGATCTGGGCTTGCTGACTGATGGGAAGGGTGTGTGAGGGGAGAGGATGGACATGGCCCACAGGGGTGATGCGTGTGCTGCTGCTTCAGGTGGGAAGACTAGAGGAGGAATGGGTTTGGGTGGGAGGGAAGCAAGCGTTTAGTCTGAGATACTAAGGTGCCCGGATCCCAGAGCGGAGGGAGGCCAGGCTGCAGATGCAAAGGTGGGAAGGCATAGAGCCACGAACGCTGATGAGCTCTCCTAGGAGACCGGAGAGAACTGAGACGCATCCTAGGCCTCGGGCAACAGAAACCCTGCAGTTATGGCCGCATGAGGTAGGGGCAGTGGCAGCAGTGGTACTGAGAAGGGGCCTGGGAGGAAGAGCCGTGTCTCAAAAAGGAGAGAAGCTTTTCCAGAGGCAGTGGCCACCTTGCCCTGTGGAGGCTGAATTGAGACGGGCTGTTTGCACCTGCCCACCTGGAGGCAGCCGGTGACTTTTCTAAGAGAGGCTTCCGTGCGGGTCAGGAGGGAGGAAGCCAAGCCAGGGCTTCGGCAGCAAGAGGCGGTGAGGCGGTGGAGACCAAGGGGCGAAAGCAGTCCCCCCGAGCAACCACTGGGGGACTGCCCTCCTGTGTGTCTGATGAGCAGAGAGAAAGCATGTTGACCAGGAAGGGAAGGGACCCGCCATGAATTGCCACCTGGGGCCTTTCACCTTCACTCTCACTGGTCTTTACCCCAGGCCTACAAAGGAGGGTGTTATCCCATCTGCATTGTGTGAAAGCTTGCTCTAGAGAAAGTTCCAAACCAGGTGGGAGAGAGAGAGGGTGGTAGCTACTTGATTATTTCCATTTCCTCTGCGATCCAGGAAGGCAGAAATTTCTCTCCTGGAAGAGCCTGGAAAAGGGACAGCCTCTGCAAGGTCTCTGAGCTATAAGTGTGGTCTTTGGGATGGAAATTTCGTTCAGGACTTGGGGCTATTCCTCTGTGGCCGGTGGGAGGGGCTTTGCTTTTTAACTACTTGTTACGTCGGGTCTGTGCTGCTTCTTTCCTTTAGCCCTGGGGCCAGAAGCTAGATATAATGACTTTTACACTTGACGGGCTTCCAGAAATTTGGTCATCCTCAAATTATACTTGAAGAACCCTTATGGAGGCCTGCCCTCAGTTGCAGTTTAAAAAAAAAGGCAGTCTTTTCTCAACTCACAGGGAAAAGTAAGATAATAGATACATTTTCTCAATCTTAAAGTTGCCGCTAAAATTTATTAAAAAAAATTTTTTTTTTGGCTGCACCATGTGGCATGTGGGATCTTAGTTCCCAACCAAGGATTGAAACCGTGTCCCCTGTGGTGGAAGCACAGAGTCCTAACCAATGGACCACCAGGGAAGTCCCCCCAGCTAAAACTCAGGGTGAGGGATCGGGCACCTCAGGCAGAGCATCGCCAAGGAACTTAGACTAATTCTGCCTTGGGTCACCTTTGCATCAGCAAGAGGTGGCTTTTGGCTTTTAAAGGACGAGCGAGAATTTAGGGAAAGGGGAGGAAAGGCAAGGTAGAAAGAGACTTACAGTATGTGCAGAAGTTCAGAGGCACAAGACTGTGTGGTCTTTTCGGGAATGCAGGTCCGTGGTGGTGGATGAAGGAGCACAGTATGCAGGCTCAGAGCAGCAGGAGGGTGGCTGGGGAGCTGGGCTTGTGTGAAGGCTGTAGGGCTTCACCTGACCCCAGTCTGCCCCTGGTCCACGTGCCTCGCCTGTAGAGCCTTCTACCCTCAAAATATCCCCCTCGGCTTAATTTCCTTTTCCCATGACCTCCCTGGTCACTCCACACTGTGAGGTCTGCTCTTTACCATCTGAGTTTACCTGCCACCTTAAGCTTTGGAAAAAAAAAAAAACCCAGAAACTAAGAAGACTTAGAATATCACAAAATAAATGAAATTTAAAATAACCGGATGAGAAAAATGGGGCATTTCCAACCCCTCTGGCGAGGCTGAAGTGGGGATTCCTCCCTGAGCTGGGATGCTCACGTCTGTCTGTCCCATCTCCTATTCTCAGCACCTCTGTGCTTGTCCTGGGAAGGATTAAATTTTGCCTTAGTCGTGACCAGGGCCTGCAATAGAACCAGCAACAACTCTCCATTGTCTCCCTGTCATGTCAGAAATCCTCTGGCTGTTTCTCCAGACTTTAACCCTCACTGTGACATCCACAAGGGCTGCACCCCCTAAACCCCCCCACTACCATTCTCTAATAGAACAGTCCCTGTGAGAGACTGGTCTCCCCTTTCTGCTATACTTTTAAAACCCTTTTCATTCTTCAGGGTTGAGTCCGAGAGCTGCTGCCTCCTCTAAGAAGCTCTCTGGGATCGCTCCAGTCCACACTGCCCTCTTCCCTTCTCTGCACTCCTGTAGTCCTTACTGTTAATATTGTTGGGTTTAGCAGTCAGTTATATTTCATAGAGTACTTTTCACTAACTCTTACATGTTATGTCTTCACCAGTTATGCCAAACCTGATAATCGGGCAGGGAGAACAGGCTCTGTGAATAGCTGTTGGTTGGCTAAGCAGTTGGGAGGTGGGTAAATATGAGACAACTTCTCAGGGAGCTCGGGCCCAGGCCATTGGTTTCTGGTGGTGCTGACAAGTGTACCCGGAGAATAGTGTGGGGCTGGGGGACTGAGGGCAGGCTCCCACGGGTAAGGCGGTGCCTGAGTCTTTTCCATCCCACGTTCCTGCTGTCCCCTGTGGTTCTCCTCTGTGCTTGAGCCAAGGAGCACCTACCTTGGCCTGGCAGAACTAGCCCAGGGTGGGGTGTGGGGAGGAGAGACGAGAGGCACCTTCCCCCAAAGGAGGGCAGTTCCAGACTTTTCTTTCTGTTTTCAGAACAGCGTGGCCCTGAAGGAGCACTTTAGGCTTAGGAAGGGCTTTTCACAGGTGTTACCTCGTTAACCCTCACGAGTGCGAGGCAGAGGCCTGGAACTGTCATCCAGCCAGAGGGCCTGTGGACTCCCCGTGTGTCAGTGCTATGGTTTTAGGATGCGGTCATAGCCCGGTGAGATTATGACTCTTATTAATGTCTTCACCCCAACCTATTCTAAATTGCTTCAGGGTCAGGAAACCATGTCCTGCTGTTCTAGAATCTTGCCTCTTTCCTGGCTTCCAACCCAAATGGAGGGACTCCTGCATCCTCAGACTTACTAGATGTTTCAGTTCAGTTCAGTTCAGTCGCTCAGTCGTGTCCGACTCTTTGTGATCCCATGAATCGCAGCACGCCAGGCCTCCCTGTCCATCACCAACTCCCAGAGTTCACTCAAACTCACATCCATCGAGTCAGTGATGCCATCCAGCCATCTCATCCACTGTTGTCCCCTTCTCCTGCCCCCAATCCCTCCCACCATCAGAGTCTTTTCCAATGAGTCAACTCTTCACATGAGGTGGCCAAAGTACTGGAGTTTCAGCTTCAGCATCATTCCTTCCAAAGAACACCCAGGAGTGATCTCCTTTAGAATGGACTGGTTGGATCTCCTTGCAGTCCAAGGGACTCTCAAGAGTCTTCTCCAACACCACAGTTCAAAAGCATCAATTCTTTGGCGCTCAGTGTTCTTCACGGTCCAACTCTCACATCCATACATGACTGCTGGAAAAACCACAACCTTGACTAGACGGACCTTTGTTGGCAAAGTAATGTCTCTGCTTTTGAATATGCCATCACTTATTAAATACTGATAACAAGTAATCAGGGGCTTCCTAGGTGGTGCTAGTTGTAAAGAGCCCGCCTGCCAATATAGGAGATATGAGATTTGGGTTAGATCCCTCGGTCAGGAAGATCCCCTGGAGGAGGAAATGGCAGCCCACTCCAGTATTCTTGCCTGGACAATTCTATGGACAGAGGAGCCTGGTGGGCCACAGTGCGTGGGGTCGAAGAAGAGTCAGACACGACTAAAGCAACTTAGCGTGCACACAGGCAACAGTCATCTCTGGTGCACATATTCCAGTCTGTCCTCTCCTCCCTTCTCCCTCCTGCACTCAGAGGCCCCTTTTCTCTCCACAGGCAACACAGCCTTCACTTTCCTGGAAGTGAGTCCAGGTGCCAACTTGTCCACTCGCTGGACCTGGGACCTTCTGCATCACTTAATCACCCCATCCCCGCCCCACTCTCCCACCACTGCTCCCGCCCCTCAAGCTTAGGTCCCTGCGCTGTTTGTAGACTTTGGCTGTACTCTGCTGTCCTGTGTGCGTCTCATCTTCATGGAACCCCACTCACCAGTGTGTTTTCTGCTTTTGCCCAACCCGAGCTTGTTCCGCACAGGCCCTCTGGGCACCTCTGCTCCCAGGGCTTGCCGTTCAGGAGGAACTCTGTAAAAGTTTGCTGAATGAATGAATGACTACTTCTAATCTCAGAGTTGTGTGAGTTAATAAGGGATATATAACATGTACAGCACAGGGCTAGAATATATAGGACATGCCTAGTTTTTTAAAACTGATTTTATATAAGTATTACACAAATACATTCTTTAAAAAAAAAAAAAAAAACAACCATCCCTCCCCAGGGACTTTAATTCCCCTACCAGAGGTATCTGGTGCTGTCTCTATCCATCTATGTGTGTGTGTGTGAATTTATAATTTTGCTTCACAGTTGCTTTTTTTCTCTTTTCCTTTTTTATATAAATAGAACCACACTATAGTTTCGTTTTACAGCTTGGTTTTTCACTTACGATAAGTCTGGGCAATCAAGCCACATAATTATTGTTCTCTTCCACTGTATGGATTACCATGATTTTATTTAACCATTCTCTTATTGGTGGACATTTGTGTGGTTTACAATGTTTTACTGCATAAGCACCGCAGCAGTGAACATCCCTGGTCATGTCTCTGTGTGCATCTGCTTCTCTCGGAGAGAGACCTAGAAAGAGAAATGCTGGGTTGAAAGGAATGTGTATTTTGCATTTTATACAGTGTGCCAAATTGTCCTCCAAAAAGGGCAGTGGCAACTTAGGCTCCCGTAAACAGGGTATGAGAAGGTTTTCACCTGTGCCAACATCAATATTTTGCTAATCTAATGGGTGGGAAAAACACTATCTTGTTATGATTTTAATTGGCATTTCCCAGATAAGTGAGGTTGGACATCTTTTCAAATGCTTATTGGCCATTTGTGCTGCTGCTTCTGTGAGCTGAGCAAATGTTGCTTCCTCTTGCTTTATAACCCTGCAGTCTCAACAGACTGTGCTTCCTGTCGGCCATGGGAAGAATAGCCTCTGAGTGTCCAGCGGGTCATCTCCTGCTGTGCTGTATTCCATTTAATAAGCTATCCCCAAGCACCTTCGGTGTTGGGGGGTTGAGGGTATTGTGGCGGGCACTTGGAGAAGAAGGAGATGAATTAAGTGTGATCTCCTGGGCTTTAGTACAGGAGATGTGAGAAATGGCAACGTAACGTAGACCTTTAAGGACTGAAACCAAACTATTAGCCAAGTACGTGGGTAGCAGTTTTAGGGGATTCCAACTGGCAGACGTTCCTTGCTTATTCACCATATAGTGTATAAACTAATGAAAACCCGAACCCTTACAGGATGGCCTCAGGAAAAACATTGCCCTTAAAGGAGATGATGCTCTTTAGAGCAGATGTGACAAGTGTGCTTTACCGAACGGCTGAACGAACACCTTTTAAAGGCACTGTTGTGACAGCCTGTACTCAGTAGTGAGTTCCAGGGCTGGCCCTTAGGACAGGCTGTGAAACTGTCATCACAGAGGCGCCCGTTGTCTCTCTAGCGGACCAGCTGTTCGCCCACTGAAATGTTCACTCCATCTGGGGGGGGGGGCGGTGGGTACAGAGAGAAGAGTGCTGAGCACAACCCCCACTTTTTAGTGGTGAGAAAACAGTAAGGAGGCCCTGGGTTCAGCAGTGGCCATGTCCACACCTGAAATAGGCCAGACGGGCAGCTTTGTGAGCACCTCCTTCATCTCAGGCAGCTCAGCTGGTAATAAATCCGCCTGCAATGTGGGAGACCTGGGTTTGATCCCTGGGTTGGGACGATCCCCTGGAGAATGGAAAGGCTACCCACTCCAGTATTCTGGCCTGGAGAATTCCATGGACTGTAGAGTCCATGGAGTCACAAAGAGTCAGACATGACTGACTGACTTTCGCTTTTCACTTCATCTCAGGGACAGTGCCGAGAGCATTAACTTCTACCACAATCCTAATGATAAAGTAATGTTGTATTTCAGGTTTCACAAAATAGAGACCACCCCTGTGGCCCGGCCCAGATCAGAAATCTAAACCTAAGTCAGTGCGTGGGCTAGGCCGTCCCTGTGTGTGTGTGCTCAGTTATGTCTGACTCTTTGCGACCCCATGGACTGTGCCCTCCAGGCTCCTTTGTCCATGGGATTCTCCAGGCAAGAATAGTGGAGTGAGTAGCCAGGGGATTTGCTTCTCCAGGGGATCTTTCGACCCAGGGATTGAACCCCCTGTTTTGTGTTTTGCATCTCCTGCATTGGCAGGCACATTCTTTACCCCTGTGCCACCTGGGAAACCCTAGGTGGTCCATGGGCTAGCCCAGTGGTTAGGAATCCATGCTTCCATATAGGGGCCGAGGTTTGATCCTCAGTTGGAGAACTAAGATCCCGTATGCCATGCCTCAGCCAAAAAAGTTTTTTTAAAATAATAAAGCTAGGTCAGTGCAGGTACGGGAAACTCCTGCTAACTCTTCAGCTCAGTTTAGTGGATTCACTTTCCCCTAGGAAACAAGACTCGCTACCTTATAAGGAAATCCCATCCTTGCTGGCCAATCACGCCCTGTTCCTGTTCCGGATGCCTCTTCCGTCAGTGGGCGGAACTTACGCTGGCCCAGCATCCTTGGGAAGGCGCTCTTGCAGCTCTAAGCCGCTGTACTTCCCCAGTCTGTGGACTGTTTTCCCTTAAATAAAGGACATCAGACTTGTTACTAAATTGTATTATTTTTGTCATTTCACAGGTATACTATTCACAATTACTATAAGTAAGCTAATTTTCATCTCTATTTTACCACTAGGAAGCTAAGATTCCTGTAGATGAGATAAGAGCCATGTGGACATCCTTGTGGAGATGTCTTTGGGCTAAACCAGACTCCAGATCGCAGGCTGCTTCTGTTTAGCAAACAACTCCACTAGAACTGTGTCTTCTTGGTTTTCAGTCTTGGCTTCCCCTGAAACTACTGGATAGGGTTGGAGGGAGCTCACTGGCCCAGCTCTCTGTCCCTCCCTTGGCTGCAGGTCTTCAGGCCGAAGGGTCTTGCCAGGTTTGGGTCCCTTTCACCCTGGGGACCCCTTCCCTACTTCCTTCTCCACTCCTTTGGTCCTGAGCCCTCACCCTTGAACTGCTGTTTTTCTCATGATTGGTTTTGATGTTGTGAAATTGGATTAAGTAAATGGAATGAGATTCAGGAGGCCTGGTTTCTGAGTACAGCCTCTGCTGCTGCTGCTGCTGCTAAGTCACTTCAGTCATGTCCAACTCTGTGCAACCCCATAGACGGCAGCCCACCAGGCTCCCCTGTCCCTGGAATTCTCCAGGCAAGAACACTGGAGTGGGTTGTCATTTCCTTCTCCAATGCATGAAAGTGAAAAGTGAAAGTGAAGTCGCTCGGTTGTGTCTGACTCTTCGTGACCCTATGGACTACAGCCTACCAGGCTCCTCTGTCCATGGGATTTTCCAGGCAAGAGTACTGGAGTGGGGTGCCATCGCCTTCTCCAGAGTACAGCCTCTACCCAGGATCAATTTGAGAAGGTTGTTCTCCTCTCTGTACTTTAGTTTCCTTGTTTGTAGCAGGGTACAAATGGACCCAGATGACCCCTGAGATTCGGAAATAGCATAATTTAAGGGGAGGCGGACTGAAGTCATGAGCTGTAGCTCCCTATGTCTCCTTGTATGGACATCCTAAATTAAATGTTTGAGTGAATTCTCATACCTCACATATATGCTTCTTTTAGAGGCACATACATAAAGCATCTTAATAAAGATGCTTAGAAAAAACTTTCACAAAATTAATGTTTTGTGCTAGAATCTAGTTTTCCTTTCCTCTTCATGGTGGACCCCTTTTATTGTGTTTGCTGCCAGGATCAGAAATAGAAGGGCTTGCTACTCACCTGGGCAAGGGAGAGGCTTGAAGCCACCACTAAAAAGGTGATGTTGCAAACACAGCCCTGTCTTAACAGGCACACGTTCCTGGCGGCAGTTCCTCAGCCCAGGAACTGCACATCCCTGTTCTGGCTTTGGTCACCAGGTGTCTAGCTAGGTCTGCCCCTTACTGCTCGTTTTCTCTTCTTTAGTCACACAGTCACCCTTCATCATTTTGAGAGTTACAAACCTTGATTGAGCAAATACTTTGTGCTCAGGCTTTCAGAAAACTCCATATTCATCTGGGTCTCTGCCACTTTTCCACATTTTCTAGACACTAAAGAAACACGTTTAAAGGAACATCAGAACCCCACCCTGGCAGCAGTAGGCAGTTAAGTGCTGCAACCCAGTAAGGACTAGGACAGAAATAGGAGGAAAGGAGCCATGGGAGCAAGCTAACTAGCCCTGCCCAAGGAGGCCGGGAAGGCCTACCGTAGAAGAGACATCCTGCAGGCCTGCTCCTGGGATAGGAGTTTGCCTGATGGGGACAGTGGGGGAAGGGCACTGAAAAAAAAACCCCTCTAAAAACCCTCTAAGGATCTAAAAAAAAACCCTCTAGGAGTTTGGGATCTAGAGCACCTCAAGATTTCTTGCATTTTTATTTCAGCTTTCAGAAACCACCTCATAGCCCTCGCTGTGAGGCAAACAGAGAAGATCCAATGGTGCTATTCTCTCTTCTTTGCTTTCATGATCAGAGCATTCGTTAAGGAGGTCCCTGGGATGCTCAAGCACGGGGGCGGGGCGGGGGGTGGGGCTCAGCTGGACTGTGTGACTCTGTTAAGGAGCCAGTACTCTAGATGTCGTAAACGGACTTGAGTCTGTATTTACTAAATACACGCAGCGCCATGCTGGCACTGGAGGAGACAGTGGACACAGTCCCTGTCCCAGGGTACACATGGTCTAGAGGAGGAGGTGGGAGTGCCCACCGTGAGCCACAGCATCAGATGGAGCATGGGCCTCGGCCTGTGTTTCTGCCACCAAGAGTCTGGTGAGCACAGAGGAGGGCAAGAGAACTTCTGGGGGAACTCCTGGAAGGTTCCCTGGAGGAGATGTCTTTTGAGAATTCCAATAAGGATAAATAAGGAAGGCGTTTCAGGAAAAAGAACCACTGAGGGCAAAGACAAAGAGGCATAAAACTTCTGGGTTGGTCAGGGAACAGCGTGAGAGCTGGTAACTAGGTGTGGGAGTTGGCAAGGAAGTGTAAGAAGAGATAAAACTGCAAAGGGAGATGGTCAGATTGTTACCAGCCTCCCTGTCATAGTGAGAAACGTGGGCTTCACTGTGCAGGAGGGAGCTGGAATGTTGGAGAACCGGGTGTGTATTTTGGGAAGGTAACCCTCCCTGGCTGCAATGCAAAGGGACCCAAGGAAGGTTAGAAGGACCAATTAGGAGGGTGTTTCATCTGATTTTGACAAAGTGGCCAGGCAGTGGGAGGCAGACTTGATAGAACTGATACAGTTTGCCTCTGGTTGGAGGCGAGGGAGAAACTGGGCTGGTATTTGGGGGCTGCGGTGAGTGGTCTGTCATGATATGAGCTAGGAAATCCTGAGCTAGGGAGGAAGAGCAGGTTTGGAACAGGAAGGTGGTATGGACTTACCATTTTCTTACGGATTTATTTTGATGGTCAGAAGCTTTTCATTTGAACAAAGTCCAGTTAACCAAATTCTTCTTTTATTGGAGTGAGTGTGTGTGTGTGTGTGATCTCTGAGTTCTCTGCCTGCCCTAAAGTCATGAAGATACCCTCTTAGGAGGAGTAAATTTATCTGCTTGTCTGGCTGTGTCAGATCTTGGTTCCGGCACGTGGGATCTTTCGTCGCGGCGTGCAGGCTCAGTAGTTGTGGCAGGCAGGCCTTCTTGCCGTGCGCCACAGGGCTCAAACCCACGTCCCCTGCATTGGAAGGCGGATTCTTAACTGCTGGACCACCAGGAAGTCCCAGGAGTGGACTTTTAAGTTAGGTTTTGGACAAGCTGCTTTTGAGAAGCCAGCAGGGTGGCTGACAATGGGGAGGGGTTTAGCAGGCACTCAAGAGTCATCCACTAGGAGGGTAAGTGCAGGCTGGTGAGCAGGGAGGGAGGAACCCTGCATTGGAAGGACCAGGGTAGGGAGGGTCAGCTCACCTACCTGGGGCTTCTGGGAGCAACCAGCTGGCAGGAGTTCCAGAATAATTGAAGGACCACTAAAGGCCCCCTTTGCACCTGTCTCTGGAGGCTTTTAAAAGCGTTGCCTTTTAAATAGTACCGAGATTCACATAAACAGGAGACTGCACTTTTTTATTCCTACTTTTTTTTCCTAATCTGAGTTGAAAGTGAAAAATGAAAAATACAGTGCCCATTATTCCTTAACTAAAGAGTCATATAGCATCTGTGAAGAGTTGTTATTAAGGGACGGCAAGTCAGAAAAACAGCGAAAGTTGCTCACAGTGTGCAGTTGGCATGGGGGGGGGGAGGACCAGGATGGCCAGAGATCTGACGGGTTAGAACTGAGTGACTGACACACACATTCTGGAGCTATGAGGCAGAGACCCTGGTGTGATTTCTGGGAAATCTGACTCTCTAGTCAGATGCCCATGGTTCTGGGGCTTGTGCAAGTTTGAGAACCACCCAGCTTCAGACGATCGGACATAAACCAAACCCAACACAGGAGCGTAGTAAATAGTGGTACTTGCTCAGTCGAGTCCGACTCTTTGCAACCTCATGGACTGTGGCCTGCCAGGCTCCTCTGTGCATGGAATTCTCCAGGCAAGAATATCGGAGTAGGTTGCCACGTCCTTCTCCAGGGGATCTTCCCAAGCTGGGATCGAACCCAGGTCTCCTGTATGGCAGGCAGATTCTTTACCACTTGAGTAAACCGGGAAGCCCCCTGACACGGAAGAGATGCCTCCAAAGGCACTTATTGTGTCACCCACCACCCTGATAGTGAAGGACAGGGAAGCCTGGCATGTTGCAGTCCACAGAGTTGCAAAGAGTTGGGCATGACTTAGCAACCGAACCACCACCACCCTGTCACCCTCGCGGGGTCTCCCTGCACATTCGCATTATTAACCATTGCTCTCTGGGCCCCCCACCCTGGATTCAGTACACTTGGAATTTAGTTCTGGGCCCAGGCGCAGATCTCTCCTAAGGCTGTCCAGGTGACTAAGGGCTTGAAACTCAGACCGTGAACACTGAGCTCTAACGCTGGCACAGCTAGAGAACTGTTTCCCAGTAGAGGTGGGGGGAGAAGACCGGAAAGGACTTGGTGCAGGAATTCAAATGTTTCCTTTGGGATGGAGATGGTAGGCGTTCCTAGTGTTTTCAGCAACGGGTTTACCCCAAGGCTTGTCCGCTGGGTTCCTCCTGGGTCTTCCCTTTGGACCCTGAAACTTGAGAGGGTCTGCATGCCTGAATCTGAATGGTGGTCCCTGAGGTCCCTCCCTTTGACCCCTGGAGCCTGGGGTGGGGGAGGGGAGGAGAAAGCAACCCTGGCAGTTCAGGTTTACTTGGTTTCTTTGGACCCACACCCCCCAGGTATAAAATTAACAAGTCTCCCCAGAGTCTAGTTTCTAAAGCAAAGTGACTGTATGTGGTCAAGCTAACTTGTCGAAAGGTTCTTTCCAAACCTCTTACATGATATGCCCTCCTGACTTCCTTTGACCTTACCTGTAATACTCAGCAGATATCTGTGGTTCCATCGGACTGATTAAGAAACTAAGATCCAAAGAAGCTAGGCACTTACCGAAAGCTTTGTCATCAGCTGTGATCCTCTGCTCCCATCCTGCCCCTTCTGTTCTTTTTCCTGGCAAGGGGCAGGTGAGACCTGGGGACCTGCAGCACCACCGCCTCCACCCTTGCTCCCTGCCCACAGCCTGCTCACAGGCAGGGCCGTGCTCACCCTGCAGCTCCCGGTTAGGGGCTGGAAGTGATGGGGCGGGAGAGTTGGGTTTGTGGAGAAGCCTTCCTCTTAAGGAGCAGACCTGGAGCCGTCGGGAAAGAGGGGTCAGATGGGCGAGGGCAGAAAGGAGGCTGCAGCTGAGGCTTCGGGAGCTGCTGGCAGGTCTGGCGAGTTGAGACTTCCAAGCATGCAATGACTGGGAAGGGACGGGGGAGCCAGGAAGGAAGGGATGGGAGAACCAGGGAGAGAGGCAGAAGAGATGGAGACGTGAGGGGTCAGCGAGGAGGTGGCTCCCAGACCCTGCATTTTACTCTGGATCAGATGTTTGTCATCAGTGGAATGTAGAACAGGCAGGAGGCCCTGGGCGGCTCGCCTCCCTAACAGGTGTGCACACAGCTGTGCTTGTGCATCTCTCTGGGACGCTAACGCAATTGCAGATGCCCCCAAAGATCTGCCGTCTGAGAAACCTGGGAGGCTGGGCCCTGTCCTGGCTCACCGTCTCTCATCTTCCCTCAGTCTTCCTGCCTTGACTGGTCCCGGCCGCCTCAGATTTCCTTCAGCACATGGAGAAAGCATCTCTACCACATAATTTACCATCTAATTGCATGCTGTCTTGAATGAGGGCTGTGGCTTCATGTGCGGTGGGTCCTGGGCACACAATTAGGCTGTGAGGAGTAACAGGAGGGAGGTCAGCTCCTGCACTGGCTCCGCCCCCTCCCTCCCCCCTGGCCCCCCCCCCCCCCCGCCCCTGCCCCAACCCACCCTGCCCCTGTTGGTGTGGTGCTGCTGCTGGATGCTAGGGTTTTGGTGTGATTCAGGCAGGCTCAGAGGTTGGCTCCTGGATAAAGCTCAGCCTCCTTACAGTTCTGAGAGTAGACTAGACCGGCAGCGGTGAGGGGTTTTGAGGGGGTGGGCTGCCCCTGCCCCATGGCCTTTGCCTAAAGATGAGCCTCTCTTGGGCCCAGGTTTGGGGATGGCACCAAGCCCAACCAGGCCAGCACACTGCAGTTTCCATGGTGACCCTTTTGGTTTCCTTCCGAAGGAGGATGGATTTCCTCTTTCAGTCCAGGTCGCCTGCCTGGGCCGCTACCACTCTGAAACACTCTGGGGACCAGGCTGTCCAGCTCCACTCCCCTCCACTTTCTGCCAGACGGGACAGTTTGTGGAGAGGCTCAGTTTTAAGTCACAGTCCAATATCAGACATCAGCATGTTCTGGTTTGAAGGGGGAGCAAGAGAGACAGGCCCAGGAGAGGGGGTGACTCCCCTCCTTCTACCTCCCCCTCCTCAGTTTTGACCCTTTGGGTGGGCTCAGTACCCTGCAGGCCTGTTTCCTCATTTGTAACAGCCAGGGCCCTCGGTGATCTCCATACCTGGTTGGAAGCAGAATCACTTAGGGGGAGGGGGTTTTAATAGATTCCTGGGCTCTACCCCAAGCCAGCTCATCGCCATAGGTGGGCCTAGGAATCTGTATTTTTAAAAATCTCCTTGGGTGATCCTGATACAAATGAGTTTGAGATTCTCCTGTCAAGGTGACCTCTGAGGCCCCCACAGGAAGGAAAGGAAGCTCTGCCTTGTGCTGAGGACTGACTAGCCTTTCTGGGGTCCCTGGAGCTTCCGAAGAGCCCATCGTAGGTCACTCTTGTCAGGAAGCCGGTGTTTCCTAGTCACAGTGGCTAAGCCAAGACCAGGCCCCCACCTTTTCCCCACAGGAGAAGCCAGGAGAGAGAGGATTGGGGGGTGGGGGGAAGGTTGCCATAACAACCAGCTCCAGGCAGAGGCCTCCCTTCCAGGGGCTGGTACTTCACCCCAGCAATGGTGGTTTCCATGGAGATGGGTTACTGAGGGACAGGGGGAACATTTGCCCCACTTAGTGTATTAGTCAGGAGCTGCCAGAAGGCAGAACCATCTCTAGGTGGGAGCCTTGGACCCCTGTCAACTTTGAGTCCCCCCCGCCCAACCCGACTGTGGCCTCTGCTCTCTGGGTGCAGGTCTGACGCTTTCTCCCCGCTTGGTTGCTCTCTCTGTGACTGGTCTCCCTAGCAACAAGTCCTGCTAACTCCTTGCTGTTGGCTCTGTGGCTATTTTTAGCTTCCCTGCCAGCAGCCCAGTCCTGGTCATTTGCTTGCAACCTCCATGTGGATTGCAGGGGAGCAGGAAAACAAAGATTCCCGGCCTCTTTTGGGAGCCGTGGACCCAAACCTCTTAAGCACCTATCGGAACTTTGCTGTGGAAAGTATTTGCCCCCATTTGGGAACTTGGTCAGTAGACTCCAGATGGAGGCTCTGGAGACAGTGTTGGATTCAGTTTAGCAAACACTGCTTTAATCCTCTACAGTGTGCAAGAGGCTCTGGTCCACACTGCTTCCACAAGAACCTGAGTGAGAGCCGGGCCCTGCCCTCTAGGGATTTTTAATCTTGTGAAGAGGAAAGAGGAGTACACCTTAGTCCAAGCAAAGATCGGCAGGTGCTAGGAGAGGATTACAAGGTGCTCTGGGAGTATGGGGGAGTAGGCGGGACAAGGTAACTTTCAGGTGGGGAATGGTAAGGGTGAGGGGCCAGAGCAGCACTGTCCAGGAGAATGTTCCGCAATGACAGAAATGTTCTAAAATCTGTGCCCTCTGCTACAGTAGTCCCCCTCAGCCACATGAGCTCTTGGACACTTGGGATGTGGCTAGTGCAACGAGGAACTGAATTTTCATTTTTATCTAATTTCAATGAATTTAAATGGTTTTGTGCAGCCAGTGGCTCTCTCACTGGCCAAGTCAGGTCTAGAGAAACCGTCATGGTGGAGGTAACTGGTGAATTGGGCTGAGAAAGATAGGTAGGCTTTTGACTGGTGGAAGGTGAAGGGGAGGAGCAAGGAACGGCATGAGCAAAGGCATGGAGGCAGGGAAAGGGCATATTTGGGAAACAGCAAGTGGGTAGGCTGAGTGTAGGTTGTGTGAGGTAAGAGCTGCAGATGGTGGGGGCCTTAAGTGCCATGCAAGGAGCGCAGGATGTAATCAGCAGGTGGTCAGAGGTCTGCTGTGTAGCATGGAGGCTTCTGAACTATAGGTGGAAGGGCAGGATTGGAAGAGACATCCATCTTGACCTTGTGGTTCTTGTCTAGATAAGTTCTCATTTGTCATGGGGGCAGTGGAAATGTTTGTGTGTCAAGAAATGCACAGTGTCTCCCAATATGTGGCTTTGCAGATGGCTTCCCAGGGATCCTGGCTCCTCTGATTTTGAGTTCAGGGACTCAGGTGCTAAAACGTCCTGTTCAATGGACGCCACATAACCTCCCCACCTCCCACCAGCACCGGATTTTATGACAAAAAATGCTTCAGAATGCTGAACTTCGAGTTAAAATCAGTCAGGCATTCCCACTTGCGCCCGTGGGAGCTGCTGCTCCTGGGGGGAGGATCACGACTTAGCATCTCATCTCCGCTCCACAAGCTGGAAAGTCAGCTTCACAGCGCTCCCTACACTCATGCTCCCAGAGACAGGGGTGAGGCCCACACCCGGATGCTCAGTTTACAGATTTATAATAGGACTTGTCCTTCCAACACAGATCCATCCAAGTGCTTGTCCCCATTTTATCTGGCAACTTACCGGTATCAGTGTCACTGGAAAATGTAATCAGTTAGAAGTATGCTTGATGAACACAGGATCAGTGCTGAGTCAGGTGTCCTTAAGAGGTATTTTCATCAGGCCTGTTGGAGCACTGCAATCTGCCTGCCAAACAGGAAATACACCCTCTCTTTCAGGTTGCCCTCTCTTTTGGACCATGCTGGATACTCCCTCTCCAATGCTTCTTTTAGGCTCTTGACATCCACCAGATCTTCTTTTCATCCAGGGGTTCCTCCTTTCAACATACTTTTAGAACACGTCCAAGAACCTGGCTCATTTTACGTGGCTCTGCTATTTTAGGTTGACTATCTTTATCTTGATCAAAAGACCTATTCCAATAACTACCCTGGGCGGGTTACTTTGGAAGGTCGAGAACATATATGACCTGAGGATCCTAGAAGCCTGCCCTGGTTTTTTCCTGACCTTTGGCTAAAGTCACTTCTTAGCCTAGATCCTGGGATCTCTTCTGCTTTGAGGTCTCTGTGCCCACCAAGTACAAGGTAGACACAGATCTCAGTCTGAGTGACTCACTGTGTAGAAAAGGGGAACCTTTCCCCTTGGTGTAGCTACAGGAGAGGGGTGGTGCTGTAAGTAATAAGAGGACACCTTTGAGTTGAGCTTCCTTTTTGCTTAAGTTGGGAGCTATGTGGAAGAGGTAAGATTTGGGCTTAATTTTACTAAGCCCAATTTTTTATTGAGGTATAGTTGATTTACAATATTATGTTTCAGGGGTACAACATAGCGATTCACACTTTGTAAAGATTATACTCCATTTATAGTTATTATGGGGTTCTCTGGTAGCTGAGCTGCTAAAGAATCCCCCTGCAATGCAGGAGACCCTGGTTCGATTCCTGGATCAGGAAGATCCCCTGGAGAAGGGATAGGTTACCCACTCTAGTATTCTTGGGCTTCCCTGGTGGCTCAGACAGTAAAGAATCCACCTGCAGTGCAGGAGACCTGATTTAATCATGGGGTTGGGAAGATTCCCCTGGATGAAGGGAATGGCTACTACCCACTCCAGTATTCTTGCCTGGAGAATTCCATGGACAGAGGAACCTGGCAGGTTATAGTCCATGGGGTCGCAGAGTTGCACATGACTGAGTGACATACACACAGTTATTATAAAATATTAACTATATTCCTTGTGCTGCATATCCTTATAGTTTATGTTAAACAATAGTTTGTACCTCTTAATTCCCTACTTTTATCTTGCCCCTCCCCCCCAATTCGAGCTTAATTTTAGAGAATGAGAATAAGTAAGTTTGGCAGCTGGAGGGAGAAGGCACTTTTTGAGTGGGCCAAGGGAAAGCAAAACTGATGGTCCTGATCCGCTCTGACACTTTTGAGTCCTGGCTGCATACACAGGTGTCATTACTTATTGAAGACCAAGACCCCGGAATGTAGAGTCTAAATGTTTACCCACATTAACAATAGAAAGAGAGATGTCATAGGTGAGATAGTGTTTTTAAAGAGCTGGCCAAGCCAGATCAGAAACTTCATTTTGAGAGGATGCCTGGGGTGAGGTCTAAAGTGGCCTGTTAACAGGGCCTGGATGCCGGGGAGGCATGAGTGAGAGAAGCCAAGCAAGTCCTATTACATTCCTCAAAGGGTGAGGGCCGGCAAGAGGTATAAAAGCCTGGAAACTGTACCAAGCAGGTACCGTGATTGGGCTGAAAGATGGCTAAGAGCAGACTAGGGCCTTTGTTATGTGGAAGGGCTCCTCTTTGCTGTAGAGGTTCTGGGTCTCAGTCAGGGCTGGGAGGGGGTTTGTACGGCTTGGGTGTTCTGTGGAGAAGGCTCTCTGATGTGGGGTCCTCTTCCCTTTTCAGAGCCTTCTTGTTCTCTGATGGCCCCCAGGAGGGTGCTGAGCTTTGGCAAGGATGGTGGGTTCTCCTCACAGCACATCTTTTGACCTCATTATACCAGCACCTGTTCCAGCTGGTTTGTTCCCACTGTCTGTGGCTGAAAGGCAGGCACCTGGGGGCATTATCTCCTTGAGATGCTGGTATCCTGGGCCTGGGAGGGCAGACGTCATCACTCCTGTTTTGCAAGTGAAAAAAAAACTTCTTGGAGTTAAGTGGATTGTTCAAGGTCACAGGGACAGAACCAGAACTCCAGTCCTGATCTATCGAGCAGTGCAGCTGGCCACACAGCCATTTCCCGCTCGGACATTTACTCTTGGTTCCCCTGCTCTGCCTTTTAATTCATCTTGCAAACTGAAACCACACTAATCTTTTTCCAAAATACCCATTCACCTCATGTCAGAAAACTTGCCGTTATTCTTCACTGCAATAGGATATATCTCTTCTCTGCACTTTCGCTTTAGTTGTATTGAGGGGATGGGAGGTGGAGGTGGGCAACGGTTTTCCTCCCTTTCCAGCCTAACATCTCTTATTTCCTACCTGGCCAGCCTCAATCCAGATCTGATTCATCCTCCAGGTTCAGTCTCTGCTCCACATTAATCTCATTAACCTTATCACTCATACTACTTGGTTTTGGTTGGCTTCCAAGCCATCCTGGCCCACTGGACTTGGTATTGGTGGTATAGTTCTCTAGAAATGCTTTTCAGTGACCTTTTCCAATTACTCCAAGTCTAGTTGAATTTGTTAGCTCCTTGAAGGCAGTGTCTGCTTCTGGGTTGTTGAGGGGGTGGGGGTGGGGGGTGGGCAGGGTGTGGAGGGACAGAGTGAGTGTGTGTGTGTATATATATATGTATAAATTTTCTTTGTGGGGAGGGGCCTCTGCTCAGGAGGAGGGAGCATGAAATGGTTGAAGGTGCAACTGGAGGCTCCACCTGGAGGCTCCAGAGGAAGAATGGAGTCTTGAGCTGCAGATGTTAGTGCTGCGAATGGAGGTGTTATATTTTTGCACTCCTCCCCACCCCACCCCCAACCCTGCACCTTGCAAACAGGAAAAATGAGACATAGAAAGCAGACCTAGAATGACCCAGGGGACCCAAGAACTTGGCCAGGAAGTTATTTTCTAAGCCTGAACTCCTCACGCTACGCTAAGGCACCACTCTATCCACGGGCAGTGTGAAGAGGAGACCCCCCCACCCCTTCTCGCCGCCCCCCACCCCCCACCCAAGTTCTCGTTCTGGAGCGCTCCCGGTTTTGTGCGTGCGCTTTCTGTCCCGCTGTGTGCTTTGAATTTTCCTTCAGCTTCCTGGGCCTCTCCGCTCACTTGTAAGCTTTTCCTTTTTTCTTTTTGGTTGCGCTGCGGAGAGACTCACTTTTAACAACTTTCTCCTGGCTGTCCCAGACGGTCCGAAAGCTCCTCTTTCCTTTCGTCTGCGCTCCCGGTTCTCGGGGCGCTCGCAGCTTACCTCCGCAGTTGGAGCGCAGCGCCTTCCCTCCCGACCCCCGTCCTTCCCTCCCCGCGCTGTCCGCGGGCTCCCCGCCTCACCCCCGGCTCCGCGCCGGGTTCGGGCCGAGTTGGGGCGGGGGCAGGGACAGGGAAGGCCGAGCGGTGGGATGGGGCGGGCGCCGCCTCCAGCCTGGCTTGGGCGGGGCCCCAGGAATGGGCGGAGGCCCAGCCGCGCCCCCAGGCCCCAGCGCCGGCCCGCGCCCCTCGGACCGGAGGAGAGGGGCTGGCCCACTGCCAGCGTCTGAGAGTCGGCCCCCTCCCCCGGCCCGCTCGCAGCCAACCAGGCACTCCAGCGGGGCCCACGTGACCTGGAGTTCTAGACAAAGAAAATGTTCAATCCCTCCCCCCCACCTCCCCCCTCCCCCTCTCTCTGGCCCCCTCCGCCCCCCAGCCCCATCGCCCCCTTCCCCTCCCCCCAGACGGGCAGCTACTTACAGAGCTTCAGGGCCGGGGCTCACACCTGAGCTGGACCACCGAGGGGCTGCACCTGGCCTTATGGGTAGGTTCCTGGACGGAGCCCTGGGGAAACTGGGGGCGGGGAGGCGGCAGGGGCCGGTGGGAGGATCTCTGGGCCTGCAGCCCTCTGGGTTGAGAAGAGTCAAGTCTGCCTCCCCGGCCCGCGGGAGCTGGCTCCCCTGCCTGGCCTGAGTTCTGGAGATGCTGAGTTACTGCCGTCCCACCCACTCTCTGCTCAGGAGCCCCAAGCCCCACTCCTCCCTGCTCTCAGGTGGGACCTGGTGGCTCCGGGGCCAGGAAGAGCAGCCCTGGCCTGAGCCTGGGGCAGTGGTCCTGGGGGCAGACTCCGGCCCGTGGAGTTGGGCTGGAGGCAGCGGTTTTGCTGAGCTGGCTGGCAGATGGGTCGTTGGCGTTTCCTGGCTGACCTGTGTTCCTGGCTAATGGACCACGCTGTCCTCAGGCCGTGCCAACCTTGTGGACTCCCAAGAGGGATGGTCTCTCCTGTGTGTTCCTGGGAGCCACCGTTAGGCCACCAGAAAGAAGTGGTGTTGGAGTGGGAGGGAGCACTGGGACCCTAACACGGGGCTGTGGGGTGGCCTTATGCCGGCTTGGGATGGCAGAGGCACTGGAAACAGCCCTGGGTCTGCTGCCCCAGCGGGCGTCCGCCTGGGTCCCTGGACCTCTGACCTTTGGCATGGGAAGCAGCCTGAGTCCGGAGGGAGGTGGAGGCGGGACAGCTGCCGGAAGACATGGGGGACTGGACGGGGAGGCCTTGCCTCCACCAGAGTGGAGTTGCCAGTGGCTCTCCAGGCTGAACAAACTCCAGGCCAAGTGGCCCCCCGGGTGGCCTGTAGTGGAGCTGCAGTGGTGTCTTCATCCTGCCCACTCTCTTGGCTACTCTGGCCTGGGACCTTCTGAACTCAGGTGATGGGGAGGTGTATAGGAGCTGTTAGCCCCAGAGCCCAAGCCCAGAGTTAATTAACCCTTATTTCTCCTATTGTCTGCCCGGGGAGGAGGGTTGGCACAAACGTGGAAGCCCAGCCCTCTCTCACTGCCCTAGGCAAGTCTATTCTAATTAGCCCCTCCCCCACCCAGCCACCCTCTCGCCCCTTCTTCCCCTTTCCTCTTGCCTCCTGCTGCTAACCCACCCCCCCCTTCTTCCTTCCCCCACTCCTGCTGGCCGGGTCCTATTGGAGGCCCCTTCCTCCTCCTCTGCTTGCCAGACCATGCTGGATGCATGTTCTCCTGCACCTACTGGGTTGGGGGCGCTTAACAGCCATCAGCAGCATCCTCTGACAAGCTGGGGGAAGTTGTGGGGGAAGAAGAATGTTCAGGAACTTGCTTTGGAGGGGGTGAGAAGAGAGACAAAGGGGCTGAGGGGGAGTCAGGAGGGTGGTGGCAGGCACGACTCCCTTCTAGACTAGGGGAAGCGGAGAGGGGTGCCCGGCATGCCCCCCCACCAATGCTGCTGACTGTAGATCCTTTGCCATCTGCACACCTTGTTCTGGCTGAGGGGGCCATCACCCCTAGAAACTGGGGCTTTGGGTCATCCAAGGCAGCACCCTGGTGTAGATCAGCATCCGTGCCTGAAGTTCATAGAGGAGCGCGTGGTGGAGGGAAGGGAGCAGAGAGGGCGAGGCACACTTATATCTGAGCACATCTGGTACTGGGATAGTGCTGCTGCAGCTGACAATTCTAGAGAAGAAGCCCTCTCCCCCCAGGACTTGAGTGCACACCTAGACACACCTTCCTGTAGGGGGGGAAGAGGTAGATAATTGATTTAGGTTGGGGTGGGGCAAAGTCCCCAGGTGAGAGTGGGGCTGGGGAGGGAGGAGCAGTAACCCTGCATTCTCCCACCCCCTGGTCTCCAAGGGCTCATTCCTCCAGCTGTTCGTGCTTTGGGGGCAAAGGATGCTTTATCCCACTGTAGAATTTGAGTTAGAGAAAGAACTAGGACTTCCATCCTCAGGTTTTAGGAATTGCCGCAAGCAGCAGGTTTGGTTTGTGGCTAGGAGGCAAAGACGTGAAGATAGAACAAAATAAAATGAATCTAAGAGACAGTAGACCCTTGAGCTGTTCTAACCTGGCACCTGGGGATCCATGGATAGGCTTCAGAGAGTCCTTAGAATTCCCGGTACATGCATAAATCATATTTTTAAACCAGTCAGAAAAGGTTAACAGCAATCCTTCAGTTCAAACTCTTTTTTTAGGTGGAGCAACTCAAGGGACTGTTCCAAAGTCAGCTATTAATTAGTAGCAAGGCTGAGACAGGAATGTAAATGCTGTGACTTCCAGCTTGGAGGTCTTGTACTCCAGGTAATCTTGAGGCTGGGTTTGTATTCACAGCTCTAAACTCTCAGGGAAAGTGTTATTTTGATGATGGGGTTTTTTTCCCCCCTGAATCTGGTGTGGTGAAAATGGGGGCAGAGCCTTGAAGTTTGAGGGCCACGTGTCCTAGATTTGATAGTTGGGGTGAGGTTAGGTGGAATGCCCCTCAGAGCTAACTCTCAGGCATTTTGTCCTCTGTAGGGTGATGGGAGGGCTTCCCTGGTGGCTCAGTTTTAAAGAACCCTCCTGCCAATGCAGGAGATGCAGGAGACGTGGGTTTGATCCCTGGGTTGGGAAGATCCCCCTGGAGAAGGAAATGGCACCCCCACACCATCATTCTTGCCTGGGAAATCCCACGGAGAGAGGATTCTGGTGGGCTACAGTCCATGAGGTCGCAAAGAGTCAGATACGACTTAGCGACTAAACAGCAAAGGCCGTGGGAATCCTGGAGCAGGTTTCGAGAAGGAAGGGGCCTGTGGTCACAACTTGAGAGAGGAGCATGAAACAGTGAAAGGATGGAGGCTGTTGAGATTGGGCAAGTCCCTGGGATTGTCAGTGGGATGGCAGAGAGGATGCCTGGCTATACTGTGGACTCTCTAAATGACTGTTGAAAGAATGAATATATTGATGGATCTGAAAAGGTGCACATAGAAGGTGTAGAATCTGGTGACCAAGTAAGTTAGATATCATCCTGAGAACTCCAGGATGGCGTGTGAGCAGGAGAGCAGGCAAGCTCTTCTGGGTCTTGTGGTGGTTGAGCAGATGGGAAAAGAACGAAGCACTCTGAACACAAAATAGTGATTTCATTGTTAGGCATCACAGCAAAACTAGAATTGTGTGGAAGCCAAGACCAGGAATAGAAGGGGTCGACTACCCAGGAAAGCTGTGGAGAAAAGGACAAGAGAATCTGTTTCTAGACTGGGGAGTAAGAGAAGAAAGGACAAAACCAAGGTCTGTGCCTAATCTTAGGTGCACACACAAGGTCTGTGGCTAACCTTGGTATCTAAATAGAATAGTCTCTGAATATAATTGATGCATATCAGAGGGTGGGCAACTGATGATGCTGACCATTGAGGAAGATTAGTTGAGGGAGGAAGATTTCCTAAGAGGCAGAAGAGAAGGCTGGAATTGAGCCAAGTGATTGAGTTCACCTCTCAACTGCAGATCTTTCTGTTTTCCACGGCAAGCCCGTTGAGTTGATGAGGGAACTTCTGTCTCCAGCCCCTGACCTTCTGTCATGATCTCCAGACCATGGAGAGATGGAGAAGTGCCCCTTGAGTATCAGATCAAGGTAACTTCTGTTCCTTGTTTCCCCAGGCTGAGAAGAAAGCCAAGGTGATCGCAGTAATGAATGCTGTTGAAGAAAACCAGGGGTCCACCGAGTCTCAGAAGGTGGAGGAGGCCAGTCCTCCCGCTGTGCAGCAGCCCACCGACCCTGCGTCCCCCACGGTGGCCACCACGCCTGAGCCCGTGGGCGCCGATGCCGGGGACAAGAATGCCACCAAAGCAGCTGACGATGAACCGGAGTACGAGGTGAGCCGCTGGCTTCTTCACCCGCCTCGTCCGGCTCCTTCTGTCCTGCTCTTTCTACCTGACCCCACGTCTCTTGGTCTCTCCAGTCTTGCTCTGTCCATTCCGATGGAGCTCCCTCCCGGCTGTCGTGACCCTCAGACGTCCAGGGCTGGGGTGCTGTGGGGGGAAGCAGGGTGGCAGGGCCTTGTGACCACCCTGTAATGACTTCTGCTCCTTGGGGCTCCAGGACGGCCGGGGCTTTGGCATTGGGGAGCTGGTGTGGGGGAAACTGCGGGGCTTCTCCTGGTGGCCAGGCCGCATTGTGTCTTGGTGGATGACGGGCCGGAGCCGAGCAGCGGAAGGCACTCGTTGGGTCATGTGGTTCGGAGACGGCAAGTTCTCAGTGGTGAGTCCGGGGTTCGGTGGTGGCCTGGAGAGTGGGGATGGGAAGGGGTCTTGGTCCCAGGGTCTCTGGTTTCGGCTGGGGGTGTGGTTGGAGTGGGATCATAGGAGAGGGAGCTGTGTTCATCCCCAGTCTGCAAATGTGTGGTTGGAAAAGTCCCCAGAGGTAATTAGGTTGCACTTGGAGAGCTCGGCTGCCTTCCAGGAACCCTTTACCCGGAATGCCCTCCCCGCACCTGGGGCTGGACTCTTCCTTTGCATTCTGTGATTACTTATTGGTGCATCTGGTCCTTTTGAGGGCAGAGGCGGGTCTTACTGTCCCTCCCACCCCACCATGCCCCCCCACCCCACCATGCCAGGCATGTGGTGGGTGCTCGATGAGCTTGGGAAGAGGTGCAAATGAGGCGGGTTGTGCCTCCAGGTGTGCGTGGAGAAGCTGATGCCGCTGAGCTCCTTCTGCAGTGCTTTCCACCAGGCCACCTACAACAAGCAGCCCATGTACCGCAAGGCCATCTATGAGGTCCTGCAGGTCAGTGCTCCTCCAAGGGGCTCAGTGGCGGGCGGCGGGTGGGGGTGGGTTCCGTCTGGGGGCTGGAGCCCAGGGTTAGGCTTGGGCAGAGGGTCCACCTGCGAGGCCCTTTGGCCTCCTCTCGTCACTTGCCCCCTTTCTGCACCTTCTCCCGCCTCTTGCCTGAGCCCACCTTCGCTACTCTCCTGACAGCCTCCCCCACACGTGTTGCCCCCAGGTGGCCAGCAGCCGAGCGGGGAAGCTGTTTCCAATGTGCCATGACAGCGACGAGAGCGACACTGCCAAGGCCGTGGAGGTGCAGAACAAACAGATGATCGAGTGGGCCCTGGGAGGGTTCCAGCCCTCTGGCCCCAAGGGCCTGGAGCCCCCAGAAGGTACATGCAGGTGCACCAGCAACTCCGCGCCTGGGCTGGGGGAGCCATGCTTGGAGGGGGGGCCTACCAGGTCTCTCTCCCATCACAGTGGCCTGTGGGAATGCTACCGTCCCCATCTCCCTGGGGTCAGGGTAGGGGCAGGGCTGCTCTGGGACTCCGAATGACCTGTTCCCCATTGGCTTGCGGGCCCCGGAGTTGGGAGTAGGAACAAGTTAGGGACCAGGCTGCACCCCCTTGTTGTTGTAGGCAGATGTACAGGGGAGGGAGCTGGGGTTCCTTGTCAGCGGTAACCGTGGTCTCCTCACCTGCTTCCCTGATCCAGAGGAGAAGAACCCCTACAAAGAAGTTTACACAGACATGTGGGTTGAACCTGAGGCAGCTGCCTATGCGCCGCCCCCACCAGCCAAAAAGCCCCGAAAGAGCACAACGGAGAAGCCTAAGGTCAAGGAGATCATTGATGAGCGCACAAGAGGTAGTGGGCCTGGCTGTGGAGGGCGGGGCCCCTGAAGGGCGTGGTGGGGTGGGGCCAGCATTCAGAGGGGTGGTCGTGGCCCTCGAGGCCCCTCTAAATCCCGAGCTGCTCTCTCCCCTCCCAGAGCGGCTGGTGTGGAGGGCGGGGCCCCGGAAGGGCGTGGTGGGGTGGGGCCAGCATTCAGAGGGGTGGTCGTGGCCCTCGAGGCCCCTCTAAATCCCGCGCTCGCTCTCTCCCCTCCCAGAGCGGCTGGTGTACGAGGTACGGCAGAAGTGCCGGAACATCGAGGGTGAGTCCTGAGGGGCTGCTGGGTGTTGACTCTGGGAAGTCAGTTATCTGTTGTCTGTGGGCCGGGCGTGAGGGCCCGTGGGGTGGACGTGAGGTCCACAGGTGGTTGCTGGCACAGAGCAGTAAGGTACCAGGGAACATCCGCTGTCGTGGGCCAGGGGTACTTGGAGGCAGCTCTGTCCTGTACCTGCCATTGCCTCCAGCCTGCTCGGCACACCCCTGCCTTCCCGGTGCTACAGTCTCCCTGTCAGTGGCAGGGGCCAGTCACTAGGGTTGTTGGTCAGAGAGCGGTGGCCTCATTTGGACTTGCACGCGAGCTCAGTCACTTTAGTCGT
Source organism: Ovis aries (assembly GCF_016772045.2). Classification (NCBI taxonomy): domain Eukaryota; kingdom Metazoa; phylum Chordata; class Mammalia; order Artiodactyla; family Bovidae; genus Ovis; species Ovis aries. The sequence continues at coordinate 32,671,640 of NC_056056.1, read as the reverse complement.
GTCCAGCTCTTTGCAACCCCCCGGGACTGTAGCCTGCCAGGCTCTTCTGTCCATGGGATTCTCCAGGCAAGAATACTGGAGTGGTTGCCATGACCGCCTTCAGAGGATCTTCCCTACCCAAGAATTGAACCCACATCTCCTGCATTGCAGGTGGATTCTTTACATGGGGCTTCCCTGGTGGCTCAGAGGGTAAAGAGTCTGCTTGCAATTCGGGAGACCCGGGTTCGATCCCAGAGTCAGGAAGATTCCCTGGGGAAGGAAATGGCAACCCACTCTAGTACTCTTGCCTGGAAAATCCCATGGACAGAGGAGCCTGGTAGGCTATAGTCCATGGGGTCGCAAAGAGTCGGACACAACTGAGCGACTTAACTACTTACTTACTTAACGCTTTACACCTAAGCCACTGGGGAAGCCTGGATTTGAGCTTGGCCCTTTTGCCTTTCCTCCACCTTCTCTCATCTGGTGGTCATTAGTGCCTCCCATGTCTGTCTCCCTTTGCCAAATGATGGTGTGTCCAGCTTGGGGCCCTCAGGGCTGGGAAGGATGGGATCAGGGACCCAGGCCCTCAGGACTGGCTGCTCAGGGACATCTCCGGAGGGTCAGGCCTGTTCTTGCAGGCAGGCATTTGTCCTTATAGCATGCCTTTCCTGAAAGGTGGCATCGTTGCTCTGGGAGATGAGTAGGCTCCTGGGATGGGGCTGCATGGCCTCCCTGTTCCATGGGGCCCCTCCCAGACGCCTTCCTGCCTTCTTTTCTGGAGCCAGGCTTTGGCCCCAGGCGGGAGGGGGGCCCTTCAATGACACTCTGCTTCCGCTGCTCCCCAGACATCTGCATCTCTTGTGGGAGCCTCAACGTCACCTTGGAACACCCTCTCTTCATCGGAGGAATGTGCCAAAACTGCAAGGTAGGGCACGCCCAGCAGAGACAAGGCCCTAGGCTGGCCACACCTTCTGGCCTCAGGGCTGTAGTAGGTGTGGTAGCTATAAGGGTGACTCTGAGGTTTGCTCTTGACACAGAGTCCTGATAAAATGGACCCTGGGGGTTCAAGTGTCTGACCTGCTGTTGCTTTTCCTCTGAGAGATCCTTGCCCCCCCTTCTAAGGCCTGGTTCTTGTCCTCAGATGGCGTGCTCACAATGTCACAGTCACTAGTGTGAAGTAGGGGCAGGACACGTCGTTGAGTTAGGGTTAGGGTGCCTCTCCCCGCTGCGTCCACTGCAGTGGGTGGGGAGACACGGCATCCCCTTCCCAGATGTGTGGTCTGGGCGGAACCCTGACTGGATGAGTGGCAGGGTCATGTCTCCAGGGCTGTGTGGAGGTTCCAAGGCGAGAGCCCGGAGGCTGGGTTTACCGCCTGCCTTTGCACTGGCTGGCTTGGGTGCTGCCTGTTGGTCTCTGAGCCTCCATGCTGCTCCCTAGAACTGCTTCCTGGAATGCGCGTACCAGTACGATGACGACGGCTATCAGTCCTACTGCACCATCTGCTGCGGGGGGCGCGAGGTGCTCATGTGTGGGAACAACAATTGCTGCAGGTGAGGCCCTGCCCCGAATGCGGTGCACTCCTTGCCCGGCACCTGGGCTTTCACTGCCCCTCCTGCCCAGCACTGCAGCCACAGCCACGCTCCATCCTGGCCTGGGGGTGAGCGTCCACTTTGCTCCACTGTGCTTCCTTCCAGGTGCTTTTGCGTGGAGTGTGTGGATCTCTTGGTGGGGCCAGGGGCTGCGCAGGCAGCCATCAAGGAAGACCCCTGGAACTGCTACATGTGCGGGCACAAGGGTACCTACGGGCTGCTGCGGCGGCGGGACGACTGGCCGTCTCGGCTCCAGATGTTCTTCGCCAACAACCATGACCAGGAATTCGTGAGTGCTGGGTGCTGGGTGGAGGGCAGCTCTTTTCATCCCCACCTGCCAGAGCCAGAGGGCAGAGTCTGCCAAAGCGAGAGCACTGGATTGAGGTCCTGAGCACCGTGTAGCCATGCCTGCACTGCCAGCCAGGAGTGTGGGGGTCTGGAGGGCCCAAGTGCTCACAACTGGCAGAGAGGCCTGCCCCAGGTGTGGGTCTGTGGTACATTCCTGGATGCTCACCTGGCCTGTTGTGCTGGCTGCTAGGACCCTCCGAAGGTTTACCCACCTGTCCCAGCCGAGAAGAGGAAGCCCATCCGGGTGCTGTCTCTATTCGATGGAATCGCTACAGGTGAGAGTGGTTGGCATCTCGGTCCTAGGACATGGGAGCTGAGCTCGGGGGACTGTGTGTATGTCACTCTGGCAAAACAGGGTGACAGTTAATATTACAGCTGTTAAAATGTTAGCCTAAGGAGGAAACTCTTGTGTTGAAGGAGAAGTTGAAAATAGGTGGTAAACCAGCATGTTCAGTGGGCATTCCCTTAAATGGGCAGGGCTAGGGGGCTCTTCAGCAGAAAATGGAGCAGTTGCTGGTCAGAGATTATTGAAGATTTTCACAAAACCTCAAAGGACAGACTTGGCGACCAAAGTAAAAACATAGGCAGTCCTGTTGTGCTTTGATTATAAGTCACAGTGAAAAACAAACTGTAAACAAGAGTCTAAAGAATATTTAAATTGCCCATAATCCTATAATTAGTGTTTTGGTATATGTCCTTTTACATTTTTAGATTTTTTTCTGGGCTTGTATGTTTATATAATCATATGTAGATATTAAAATGCATAGTGTTATATTTTGCCATTTCATTTATAGTGTTACGAGTAGTTTTTCACATCAACCAATATAGGACTGTGTTATTTGTAAATGCTACATAGGATTCCGTGGAGTGAAAGTACCATAATTTAATGAACCCCTATTGGGTGTTTTGCTTTTTTCCTGATTCTTCTGGGCAGTGCGGTAATAAACATTCTCATACATGCGTCTTTATATACTTAACTGTGTAGCCAGTTTTTAATTTCATGTGTTCTTAACCTGAGTCCTGACAGCCACTCCTCTGCCCTGCCCCCAGGCTGAGGCTTTTCAGTCTTTAGGAAAGAACAGTCCTCATCAGAACTTGTCCCAGGACCAGAGGAAGATGGGAAGGCTGGGCCCAGAGACCTTGGCCAGAGGGTGGGGCTGGTCCCCCCAGACAGATGTGTGTCTTCTGTACCCAGCTCAGTGCTGTTGTGTGAACCTAGAGGAGTTCATGTACAGCTTGGGTTTCCCAGGCTAGAACCTGGAAGCCTCCTTAAGCAGCATCACACCCCAAGAGGCTGGGCAGGCTCCTTGTGGGGAGATCTGCTGGGAACAATGAGGGATCATACAGGGTCTCCTGAAGCTCTCAGCGTCTGTTCCGAATGCTGGTCTGTTCCAGCCAGTTTGTGGAAGGGTCCTGGTCAGGAAGTGTGAATACTGGTTAGCTCAGGAGGAAGCACATTCAATGAGACCACCCACTGTGCTGTGAAGACCCAAAAGAAGGGTTGGATCAGGCATGCGTGGTGCTCTGAGGTGGAGAGGGTGCCGGAGTGTTGGGGGCTCAAAGAGGCAGGAAGGCCATCCTGGGGGCCATGGAATGGGGTGGGCATCAGTGAAACCTTTTTAGAGCAGGCAGCGTTTATGTTGAATGTTGTTGGATGGCTGAATTGCAGCCTGATGTTAAGGGCCAAGGAAGGACACGTGTACAGAAATAGAAAAGGAAAGCCCACTCGAGATTCAGCTGTTGTTCTCCCCTGGTTCCGGAAAGCCCTGGAATGTCCTGCCTGGAATGTTTTCTGAATAGATCCAGTTAGGCATGAGACAGCCTCAACGGTAACAGCTTCAGTGTCTTTGTTACTGATAATTCCAGTTGGACCCGGAAGTTTCTGGGCAGGGTGGGGCTTGGGCCTGACTCTGACCCATGTGTCCGGCTTGGCTCAAGGACCCCTTGCAAAGACCAGGGTGCCAGGCAGGTGGCCCAGTGACTCTGCTTTTTGCTGGCTGGTACAGGGCTTCTGGTGCTGAAGGACTTGGGCATTCAGGTGGACCGCTACATCGCCTCCGAGGTGTGTGAGGACTCCATCACAGTGGGCATGGTGCGGCACCAGGGGAAGATCATGTACGTCGGGGACGTCCGCAGCGTTACACAGAAGCATGTACGTCAGCGCCGCAGTCTGCCCCTTTCTCCAGGCACTCAGCCCCTGGGCCCGCCCCTTCCTCCACGTCACTCAGCTCCTAGGCCCGCCCCCTTTTCAAGTCGCTCAGCTCCTGGGCCAGCACCTGTTGCTCTCATCTTCCTCTCCCTGCTTGCACTCTGTCCCTCCTCCTCTTTCATCTCCCTCTTTTGTCTCAAGAGGCTGGGCAGGTTCTGCTGGGACTTGGGGGGCCAGGCCTTTAGGGCCTGGGCTCCTCCCTGGCTGGTTTCTGGGCCCCTTTGAGTGAAGCGTTGTGGGGTACAGTAGGTTCCTATCCTGGTACTGCTAGCCACAGTTTCACCAGCCTGCATTTTGTCGCGGTAGTGGGGTCTGGTGGGGTCTTCTCTGAGTGGCCCCCTTGCCTTTCCAGGTAAACATGTAGACCTTGAATCCCAGGCCCTGAAGGGCATTGGAAGGGTTCAGAGGGCACAGGGCCCCTTTCATCTGGCACAGCCCAGACTACTGTCCCTGCGTGGCTGTTTTCCATGCTGGCCTCCTAGATGTTCAGTTGAGTCCCTTCATTTTACTATCTGGAAAACTTGGCCCAGAGAGCCTCACTGACTTGCCCATGGCTGGAAAGAGAGAGAGTGTGTATGTGTGTGTAGATAGCATACAAAGCATCTGGTCTCTTCTCTCCCAAGCGAAGTACTTTTTTTTGCCAACTTCACAGATCATTTCTCTCTTCCTTTCCGCCTCTGTCCCTGGACATCAGGCCCATCACATTACCTTTATCCTCCCAGATCCAGGAGTGGGGCCCGTTCGATCTGGTGATTGGGGGCAGTCCCTGCAATGATCTCTCCATCGTCAATCCTGCCCGCAAGGGACTCTACGGTAGGTGCCTCATCGCCCTTCCGCCTCCTGAGCTGGCGCTTCCGCACATCGGTTTCCTCTTTGGATATTTCTGCCCTGGGACGGCTACTCCCAACGACCCTGCCCTCCCCGTGCCCGAGCCACACCACTGTCTCCTGCAGACAGCCCCAGCTGATGGCTTTCTCTTCCGACCTCTCAGAGGGCACTGGCCGGCTCTTCTTTGAGTTCTACCGCCTCCTGCATGATGCGCGGCCCAAGGAGGGAGATGACCGCCCCTTCTTCTGGCTCTTTGAGAATGTGGTGGCCATGGGCGTTAGTGACAAGAGGGACATCTCGCGATTTCTCGAGGTATAGCCAGCACCCTTGGTTTGGCCAGCTCACTAATGGCTTCTACCTTGGACTGCTGCTTTATCCCTATCTCATCTGCATTGTGGAGCTGGGGACTGGGAACTTCTGCTTTGCAAGGGGCCCGGTGGGAAGCTCTGGGCTTCCCGAGTAGGCGAGGAGGAAGCCCACCCCTGATAGAATCCGTGGTCTCACTCTTAAGAGGTGGTATGTCAGTGTGGCCTCAGTGCTTGGAGGACCTAACTTTCATAAACAAGGTGGAGTGCCAGACTTGGCTTGGAGGTCTGTGTGGTGTTTCCCTGGGGGATCCTTTTGAGATGCCAGAATCAATTTTCCCAACCAGGATGGTTTGTCCTCACTCCCAGCCTCCATAATGGGTGCTTTACGCCACCTGGGAAGAAAACACGGTTTATCTCAGTTTTTACTTCACGTAATGTGGGTCCCAACTTGGCTGAGCCCAGTTTGGGCCTGTGCAGAGGGTTTCTGGGCCAGAGCCCTTCTTTGGCTGAGCAGTCTATGTGCCCAAGTCTTGGGTTCAGACCCCTCAAGCTGGTTGTTGACTGTGTTGGAGCAGGCATCTGTTTTGCTCACTATCGGGACATGCAGTAAAGACTTCCACACTTGTTGGAATGTTCTTTCCCAAAGCCTCCGGGTTAGCTGTAGCTGTGTGGTCCAATGAGGTGGACATCCACCACATGTGGTGTTCAAACTGACGTTAGGATTCCCCGGTCGCCCCAGCCTCCTCAAGTACCTAGCCATCAGCACCTGGTAGGCTAGTGGCTACTACATGGAACAGTGCAGATAGAACCTCTCCATCTTGGCAGTGTGGACCATGTGCGGGTCTAGAATGTTCCCGTGGGAGCATGTGGAATGTAGCTGAGTTTGATTCTGGCTTTTCCAGGGAGCTTCAGGCTATCACAGTGTGGCCTCCTGAGAGAGAAGTGAGAGCCTTTGAGGCTCTAAACTAACAAAGTTTCTTGGCCCGCTATAATATTCATCTCTCTCTTTTGTTTTATAGTCCAACCCTGTGATGATTGATGCCAAAGAAGTGTCAGCTGCGCACAGGGCCCGCTACTTCTGGGGGAACCTTCCTGGTATGAACAGGTTGGTGAGAGCTCCGTGTCCAGGTGGCCGTGGGTGGGTGTCTGCAGGCAGGATGATGGCGCAAGGGGTGGCCAGCCTCCCCTGCAGACCAGCTTTCTGCTCTGCCAAGTTTTGTCTTTCCTTTTCCTTGAGGAAGAAGGGGAGTCAGGGTGTAGAAAATAACTTGGCTAAGAATCGAAAAACTAGTGGTCTCAGATAGGACCTTTAAAAAGCACACTCTTGACACAGAAGACCATATATTGTGCTGCTGAGTTACAGGGTTGGTTCTCCTGTACTGGTGATGTGTTGAGAGTCAGCTAGTCCTTAGTTTCCTGAGGTAAAGCCACAGAGGATGTGTTTGGGAATGGGGAAGAGTGGTGCCCATTGCTGGGCCATACTGGCTCTGGAGACACTGTCTTGAAACAGCAGGCACCACACAGCTTAGAGCATCCTCCTCCACTTAACTGTTCACACGCATCGTCAGCATCAAGTCCTTTTTTGGGAAGATGCCCTTTGTGTAGGTTGCACAGGGATGTTAATGTCCCGGAATGAAGAAAACTTCATTTCTTCAGTGTAATAGTCATAAAAAGGCCTATGAGAAGAGACAACCAGGTTTCTCCCCTGGTAAAGCATCTGCCTCCAATGCGGGAGACCCAGGTTCAATCTCTGGGTCGGGAAGATCCTCTGGAGAAGGAAATGGCAACCCACTCCTGTATTCTTGCCTGGAAAATCCATGAACGGAGGATCCTGGCAGGCTACAGTCCATGGGGTTGCAAAGAGTCGGACACGACTGAGCCGACTTCACTCACTTTATGAGGAGAAAAGAATTCTGGTTGAGAGTCAGCAGTTTAGAAGCAGAGGGAGACTCCCCCAATTGCGATAATATATTACAAAGAGAAGTATTTTCCAGAGTGTTTTAAGTTTGGTTTTTTAAAAAATTATTTTAAAATTGGAGGATAATCACACTATTGTGATTTTTGCCATGTATCAGCATGAATCGGCCATAGGCTTACATGTGTCCCCTCCCTTCCAAACCGCCTCCCACCCCCCACCCCAAGTGTGGATTTAAATCTCCATGGTTTCCTTATAAATTAGATGAACCATTTAACCTGAACTCAGTCATCTACTATGCCTCTCTGCCAATAGCAGAAGGTTTTAGGAACTTCCCAGTCTCAGACCTGTTTGGCAAAGCTCCTGTCTTTCTTGAGGGCTTGTGGCTCAGAAGGAGGTGGGTCAGTGGGCACCTGACCTAAAAACTATCTTGGTGTCCCCCTAACCTTCCCAGGATGTCTGTGAATATTGGATAGGGTGGATTGGCTTATGTGGTCTAGTATTTTTATAGAGCCACTAAGTGATTATCTCCTGACAGACCTTGGACCTGTGGGATTTTTCTTACCTGCTTCTTCCAAGCCTAAAATTTTAGAACTCTGAGCTTCCAGGAGGAGCGGAGGTACTGCAGGGGACAAAGTACAAGCACAAAGGGACAAAGTACAGGATGTGTGTGTGTGTGTATGCACATGTGCACATAAACAGAGGGGAGTTCGGAGGTGCAGTTTGACTGTGGGTCCTGGGTGGTGGACCACTACGTGAAACCTTTAGTAAATAATCCTAAATGTCAGAAAAGGCCATCACCGAAAGTGATGCTTAGTGATCTGGTCTACCTTCTGAGAAGTGACACGTTTAGTGTCGCAGAATTTTAGTCGTCTGGGGACTGGGCAGAATTTAAGTTCTTGTTAACTGTACATGTAAGTACAGTTACCGTTACAGTAAGTACAGTAAGTACAGTTGATGAGTGTCATCTGCCGTACACACCTGTAACCATCACCATAGTCGAAATACAGAACATTCTGTCATGCCAAAGCTTGCTTCGTGATGAGTACTTTTCAGATGCAGTCTTTAGGGAACAGATTTAAAAATAATTGGATGTTTCCCCTTCTTGGCAGGCAGGCGTTATCTGTTTGTTTGTAGTTTGGGACCACTTTTGAGTTTACCTTAAAGGATTTGGTGCTTGATGGCCCTGTGTCCGTGAGTGGCCACAGTGTCTGTACCTGTGTTTGGGGGAGTTTGATGGGGGTTCTTTACTTCTCCATGTGAATCAGATGGTTGCTGGGTCAGTGCCGAGAGTGCATCCCTGCCATTCTCCTGGTTTCGGTCGTTACCCTCTCTCTCCTGCCTCCTAGGCCATTGGCATCCACTGTGAATGATAAGCTGGAGCTGCAGGAGTGTCTGGAGCACGGCCGAATAGCCAAGGTTAGCCCCAGCATCAAAGCCCTCTGCTAGGGGTAAGGAGAAGGGCAGGATGCGCTGGAGCGGCACCAGGGCTGTGTGCTGCCTGCGGAGGATGCAACTCGGGGTTGCAGTTGGCCAGAGGGGGAGGGTCCAGAGGAAAGCCTGAAGGGCAGGGGAAGAGGTTGGAATCCTTGCTGCTTACAACCGTTGCTTGCTGAGCATCGCCCCGCTGGTCCCATGGGAGGCAGACGCTAAGGAGTCTTGGCCAAGATTCCTGGGCTTTTGAATTACCAGGCCAGGATCATCATTGCATGAGCCTTCAGAGCAGATTCTCCTATGATGTGGCAGTTCCGTTTCTCTCTGGAGAAATCTCCTGGGACTGCTGGCACCCCAGGGGTGTCTTTGCACCCCTGGGTAATTTGGCATCCTTTTGCCTGTAAATCATTACTCCTGGGAAGAAAAACAGCTCTTAGAAGACTTGGGAAGGATGGTGACTCAAGCTGCTGTCTCTCTAGTCCTTGGCCAGCAGGATTGGAATGAGGACAGCTGGGTGCCCTCTGTGTAGGAGGAAGAGCAGGGAAACCCTGGCCCCTGGATGGAGCAGGCGTTGTAGGCTTTGGACGTGGCAGTCGCTGTCAGCTGCGGATGAGTGCTCATCTCCCGTTTCCTCTCCCATCTTCTAGTTCAGCAAAGTGAGGACCATTACTACTAGGTCGAACTCCATAAAGCAGGGCAAAGACCAGCATTTCCCCGTCTTCATGAATGAGAAAGAGGACATCTTATGGTGCACTGAAATGGAAAGGTACCCACTCTTTGTGCTGGTGGGGGGTGGGATCCCGGCCTCTGTGCCAGGCTCAGATCCCCTGCAGACATCGTGTGAGTGGTGGGTTTATTTTCCCAGGCATTTCCCAACATGGCTGGTGCCTGGGGAAGACTCTGGATTGTGAGGCTGGGCTAAACTAGGGGGCATCTAGGAATCTGTCCCTGGTGCCTTGGCTCCCAGCAGTCCTGCTCACCTCCAAGGAGACACTGCAGCTGCAGAAGCTTCCCTGCTCCACGCCGCTCATGTTAGGTTCTTTGTAGACCAAGACAGCATGGGAGCAAATGGGCCTTACAGCCTCAGTGCCCTCATTTGTGCAGACTGGACTTGAGTCCTCATTCTTGGGGTAACTGTGATTTAGCCAAACAAAGAGACATGTAACACACAACCAGAGCAAGCAGAAGCTCCTGGCATCAGGCATGAGTTGGGAGCCTTGCAGAGTTTTCCGTCGTCCAGGGGTGGGGTTGGGAAGACACAGGGGTGTGTGTTTATTACAGACTTGAGATGCCCACTGTGGGTCTCAGTCTCAGGTGAAGCGTGTCCTGGATGTGTTTTTCACAAACACTGACTTTGTTTCTGGGCTTCCTGTGTGGGTCAGCGGTAAAGAGTCCACCTGCCAGCGCAGGAAACAAGCGGGTGATGCAGGTTTGATCCCTGAGTTGGGTTGATCCCCTGAAAGAGGAAATGGCCACCCACTCTGCTATTCTTGCCTGTGAAATCCCATAGACAGAGGAGTTTGGTGAGCTATATAGTCCATGGGATTTGCAGAGTCACACACAACTGAGCGCACACACGTTTGTTTCTGTTGTGTGGTGAATCTCTCAACAGTCATCACCTTAACTTGCCTTTGGACCCACAGAAAGTAGCCAGGCGCCTGAGACTCGAATTGGTTATCACAGACACAGGATTGCCCCAGGCCGGCGCTGACCCCTGCCCCTCTCTGCCTTTTCTCCCCAGGGTGTTTGGCTTCCCTGTCCACTATACCGACGTCTCCAACATGAGCCGCTTGGCGAGGCAGAGACTGCTGGGCCGGTCGTGGAGCGTGCCGGTCATCCGCCACCTCTTCGCTCCGCTGAAGGAATATTTTGCTTGTGTGTAAGGGACGTGAGGGCAAATCGAGGTAGTGACACAAGGTTAAATAGACAAACAAAAAACACAAAACACAACAAAACACCAACAACGTGAGGATGGAGAGAAGTATCAGCACCCAGAAGAGAAAAAGGAATTTAAAACAAAACAAACAAACCCCACAGAGGCGGAAATTCCGGAGGGCTTTGCCTTGCAAAAAGGGTTGGACATCATCTCCTGATTTTTCGATGTTAATCTTCAGTCCTATTTAAAAACAAAACCAAGCTCCCTCCCTACCCCCACTACCCCCTTTTTTTCTGGTCAAACCTTTGTTTTCTACTCTTTTCAGAGGGGTTTTCTGTTTGTTTGGGTTTTTGTTTCTTGCTGTGACTGAAACAAGAGGGTTTATTGCAGCAAAAAAAAAAAAAAAAAAAATCAGTAACGAAAAATAGTAACCATACCTTGCAGAGGAAAGATGGGAGAGAAGGAAAAAAAGGAAATTCTATAGAAATCTATATATTGGATTTTTTTTTTTTTTTTTTTTACTATATATCTTTTTTTTGTTGTTGTCTCTAGCCTGATCAGATAGGAGCACAAGCAGGGGACAGAAAACAGACACTCAGGAGGCAGAGGCCCCTCCCAGCCACTGAGCTGTCTTGCCAGCACCATTCCTGGTCATGCAGATCACAACCCAACTAGCAGCAGAGAGACGAGAACACCACACAAGACCCTTTTATACAGTATTCAGGTGCCTACCACACAGGAAACCTTGAAGAAAATCAGTTTCTAGAAGCCGCTGTTACCTCTTGTTTACAGTTTATATATATATGATAGAAATGAGATATATATATAAAAGGTACTGTTAACTACTGTACAACCCGACTTCATAATGGTGCTTTACAACAGCGAGATGAGTAAAAACATCAGCTTCCACGTTGCCTTATGTGCAAAGGGTTTTAACCAAGGATGGAGAAAGGGAGACAGCTTGGAGGTGAATCGTTTCCGTGGTGGGGTGTTTGATTTCCCCTTGGTGTTTAACAAGGTGTGAAGGAGAATTTGGGAACAGCGTTCTCCCGCTTCTCCCTGCCAAAAAAGGGGGGTGAGATTCGGTGGTTGGGACCGTGGAAAGCTGAGAGTGGGATCCATCCAGGCTCACGCAATAACCTTTTGATTTTTTTCGAAAAGGAGACTCCCTCGGCAAGATGGCAGGATGAGGGGTCTTCATTCCCAATTTCTCACATTAGCCGATTTGAGGGCTCCTTGCGGTGGGATCAGAAAAAAAATCCAGAGTGCGGGCAAGTGACAATTCAGACCCCACCTGGAGCAAATAAAAAAACATACAAAACGTACTGGTGCTCTCCTGTCTAAGTCGCTTTTTGTGTGTTCTTTTATGAGGTCCCCGCCATCCACCCTCTGTGCACAAGGCGGCTTCCAGCCCCTGGAATGTGATGTTTTTGGTCATCTCCAAAGGCTGCAGTTTTATACTGGGAGGCTGATGACACCTTTTGTTATAATTATTCTTATGGTTCTGGTTATAATTATGTTTGTTTTCAGATTTTCTTTTAAGAAAACAAAAACCCAACCCCCCCTCCCTTTAGGTTTCAAACCAAGGTGCGGGGAGCAGGGTGCTTCGAAGTTAGTGGTGGCCCTGGTGCCCTGGCTCCCCACCCCTCGGGCCAGGTGGGCCACCAGGCGTGGTGGGCAACAGCTGAGCGGCCAGGGAGGGTGTCCCTGAGGCCGGCCTTCCGGGCGTATCCCTCTTCTCTTCTGCTTCCCTCCTCTCGAGTCACGTGTGTCAGGGCTGGAGGGAGGACCAGGCCCCTCTCTCCTCGCGTGTGTGATCGGAGTGGTGTGTATTTTTTTTCTAGTACTTGGTCTGATGAAAGCTGTGCTCTTACCTCGAGTCGGCAGCACCTGGAGCCCCAAGTGCACGACACTTGGTTCCGCTTCCCACCGAGGCAGGCGGCCTGGCGTTGGCGGTAGGCAGGGATGGCGTGGGTGGCTCCAGGGTGAGGGCCCAATGGGCAGACGCCTGCCTGAATAGATGGGGTGTAGATATGTGGCATATAGAGATATATATTTTATAATGGGAGGGGGGAATGGCACCTCCTGGGACTGGCAGGGCTGGGAGGTGTGCTGTCAAGCACATGGTCCCATGTTCGCATCCCTAGAAAGATAGGGCCTATGGTGATAGGCGCTATATAAATACATAGATAGGGTCATGTATAAGAAATATTATGTCGTGGGGAGTGGGGGAAGGAGGCTTAGAAGGCTGAGTCTCGGGCCCCACTGCAGACAAGCCCCACACCAATCAATCAGTCCCACACGCACACACAGGAACATGTTTCTATACCGATGCATAACAAATGCACGTGCACACACACACACACACACACACACACACACACACACACAGCCAGGGAGCTCCCAGTGCTCTTCTCCCCAGGATTCAGGACTTTGCGGAGTCGGCCCTGCAGCTCTTTACCTCTGTTGCCCTGTTTGCAGGTAGACTGTCAATCCCAGAAGTTGCTAGGTGCTGAAGACAGGAAAAGGAGGAGGTTTTCTTTTAGCAGGTGCTCTCCTCTAGCAGGTAGCGTTCTATCTCTTTTGCCCCTGGTGATGTCAAAAGATTCTTCTGTTAGCAACCTGTGACACTGACCTGCAACCCTAGGCACCAGTCAAGTCAGCCCTCAGCTCCCCCTACCTATTCTCCCCCGTCCAAAATGAATCTGACGTCCAGGGCTGTCTTGGCCAGGGGGCTTCCATTGGAAAGAAATGGGACAGCAAACCTCATCTTTGGAATAAAGCAAATTAGTAATTTGTTAAAAAAAAAATTAACCAAGCTTTGAATCCCTGCTCATTGCTCAGGAGTAAGCTCACAGCTGGTGGCCATGGTCTCCCACTCCTTTTAGGGGCTGCTTAGTCCCACACCCCAAGCTACTCATTTCCTTATCAGATTGGTTTTTAAGATCATACCCAGTTGCTTCCTGCCAGCTCCATGCCGTGATGGCAGGTGGTGACGGTGGGCTCCCCCGGGGCTGGAGCAGCTGGTGGGGGGGTGTTCCCTCTGCCCCTCCCTCATTGGAATCTGTACCCAACTGTGGTGCTCACCCTGACCCCCTCCTCCAGCCAGGTTCCATCTTCCCGGCCCGGAGCCCACCAGCACAACTCTGGAGGGCGGGGGAGGAGGGCTGCGCAGACAGTCCAAGGTGCTCCCTCCCCTGGCGGCGGCCGATGCTAAGGTCTTCCCAGCCCGTGTCAGGACTGTCTCTTCCTCTGCGGACCTTCTGTTCTGCTAGGCTATGTGTGTGCAGGAGTTTGCTTTTCCCAGTGGCCCAAGTTCCATCCAGGGAGCTTGCATGGGAAAGAAACTTGGTAGCCAAGGATGTGGCAAGCCTTGAGGGGTCAGCGTGGGCCAGCCAGCTTGCTTATTGTGGCTGATCCTTTTTCCTCCTGGTCTGGCAACCTGACTTGGCCAGAGGCCCCCTTGCAGGGATGAGCATTAACAATTGCCAGCTTTTCTTCCAGCCACACCTGGGGGCTTGGTCCCACAGTAGAACTTGGCAAGTCCCAAGGGGACCTTGGGAATGTGCCAACTTGGCCAGGCTGGGGTGCTCTTCACAATCTCCTTCCAACCCCTGGGGTGCCTCTGGGTATACCTTCTAAAGGAGAGTTGTGCTTGGACAGGCCTGGTCAAGGTTGTGCGTGGATTAAGGTGGGGGATCATTGGTAGAGGCAGTGCAGTGGGAGAAACCAGGAAGGCCTTTGGAAAATTCTGGAGCATGTTCTTGGTGGAGTTTTGTTTCTCTTGAGCAGGCTCATTTACAAATTCCTGGAAATGGGGGTTTCCAGGGACTTAGGGTGGTACCCCCTACTTACTGCAGGTGCCAAGTGGAGTGTGGTGCCAAAGAGATCCGTGGCTCTGGGCTGGGGGAACTGGCTGAGGTCACAGAGCTGGGGGTTGCCTGCCCAAGGAGGAAGCTGGTCCTTGGCCATAAGCTGCTGTACTCTGGGGGCCTCGAGCTGGTTGGTGCCGACCCCCTTCCCTGGGGACCAGCCGAAGCACGTAGGCTGGGAGCTGGGGGTGAAGGCTGGTGGGGTCTTGTAGTCAGAGGACAGCCACCCGGGTGTGCCACTGTCTGTTTTTCTTTCTTAGACCTCAGAATCTTCCTGCTGTTGAACATTCTAGAAATACTTCCCAAAAGAGTACGGGGGGCCGCTTTGCTTTTGAGATGGGCCTGGGAGAGGTTGGCTGGCGAAGGTGCCTGTGTGGGTTTTTAATGAGTTTGTACGATGTGGATTGGGACAGGCCGACCCAGCAGGAAGGAAGGCTAGTGGACATTGAACTAGTCTCCCCCTACTTCCCGAGCAATTGGCAATTCTGGGGAAACCTCGATGGGAATAGCACCATCTCCAGCACAGGATGGTGTACAACAGGAACAAGGAAAGGATTCTTTCAGCATTGCCATCCAGGGAGTAGTCTTAGTCTTCATCTCACTGATGACAAAAGTTATATATAAAGTGGGTCTCGGAGGCGGTTTTGAATTCCTGTTGTCCTGCCTGGTGCAGAGATGCTATGGCAAGGGTGTCTTTAAGAGGTGTCGTTTTCAGGGAACTTGCAGAGTTAGGGCCATGGGACCTGCCTGGCACCGCGATCAGATCTGATGAGAGCTGGTTGTTACTTGTGGTTAGCAGAGCCCAGATGCTGGTGAGAACTGGGTTCCTAGCCAGGCCCTGTTTTGATCCTGGGAGATGAGGAATCTGAATTTGTCATCAGGCAGGGTCTAGTCTGGACGCTTCCAGCGCTTGTGGTCAGAGATGACACTGGAGTTGTCCAGCTCTCTTTTCCTCCACCTTTGGAGGGATGGCGTGGAGCTGGAATCCCCACCCCTTCCCCACCCCCGCCCGGCTGTTCCCTGCTGGGGCAAGGATTAACCACAAGTGTTTGGAGGATCTAAGAGGAAAGAGGACAGGTTTATATCAAGGATGGACTCCACTGTTCTAGCAGAAGCTCTTGGATCTTTACATTTTGGTAAAGGAAGGCTGGGGTCTTTAGGATGTGAGGTCAGCCCCTCTTGCACTGTGTGTTCCAGAGACCCAGCTGAGCAGGCCTTTGGTTGGCCACCTCCTGTTCACCGCTGGCCCTTGACAGTGGAGTCCAGGGGAGAGGGACAGACAAGCAGGTCAGAAGCAGTGAGGACAAGGATGGAAGGTCCTTGGCTGGTCATGACTGGCGGAAATTGCCCTGGCGGAAGCCCCCAGACTCCTGTAACTCCCCTAACTGGAAAACTCCCCCGAGGGGCATGGGAGGGTGGCTTTCTCAACCTCCAGTCTCATGGCCTCCAGCCCTGGGCCCGAGAACATGAGCAGGGATCCGAAAGCATCACCGGAGTCCCATTTCACTTCACAGACTGATTTGGTAGCACAGCCCTAGAATCCAACCAACCACAAAAATACCGAAATTCCTTAGAATACGCAGAGGGAGGAGGTGACTCAACAAGGTGCTAAAACATTTTATTAAAAATATATATTGTTAAATTAAGTCTGCTGTCTGGACAATGACTGTTTGTTTTGTTTCCTTGTAGTGGAGTTTAAAAGAGACTATTATTTTACTCTGATATATTATTATTAAAAAGGCATTTTAACTTTGTACTTGAAAACTGAATGAGCGATTTCATGTGTTTTAGCTGAGGCATTGAAGCAGCGGGTGCTTACTTATTTGTGGGAAATCATGTATTCATACTGAAGAATAAACTCCGTAGCTGATTTGGTAATAACTTTTACTGTTACAGACGATTTCGCTTTGACCCCGGCGGGAGAACACTTTGACTGCACATTCCACGCAGCTAAATGCAGGACTTACTCCCCGACCCTTCCCTTCCCGGCCCTCTTTCCTTTTTCTTCAGTTCCTCTTCTGACTCTTTGTTGTTGTTGTTGTTGTTTTTTCTTCCTGGTTCCAGCATCCTTTCACCACTGTATTTTTTTTTTTTTTTTTTTTTAGGGTTGCTTCTCTATTTATTGACAATAATAATGTACATTTCACAGTCTGGTTCTGGGACATCGGGGAGGGGGTGTGAGAAGGCCCTGCGTGGGTCCCCACCACCACGCCCCCATGTCCTGTTGTATCTCTGTGTAAGTGATGCTCGTGACATAGCTGTTATGAAATAATTATAAAGAGGTCAGTGCGTACAGCAGATGTAGAAAGTCTGTCAATTCCGCCTTCATCACATTTTTTTTTTTTGTGCCCAGAAGAATATAATAAAGCTCCTTTCTAATGTACTTGTGCTGGAGAACACTTGAATAAATGGACTGTTTTTGTGCAAAAAGAAAAACGGAAAAAGCACCGTAATAATGTCCTTTTGTCTTGCGTCTCCTTCCCCCTGACATGACTGTTCTCAGCCTTCCCCAGAGAGGTTTAAGTGCCCCAGTCGGGAGGTCCTAGATTGGGTTTAGACAATGCAGTTCCTCCCTTTAAAACACCACCTGCATGAACATTGGATAAGGATTGTAAACCAGATGAAAAAAAGGGTGGTTTGATTGACTGGAAGGTCAAAGATCAGTTAGTGAGGTGTAGTTGCTAGAAAAGCAAATTCTGTCCAAGGCTGAGCCGGGAAGACGATCATCAGGGGGGTCACAGGGCTTTGGTCATTGGCACTGTTCCCCTCTCTTTGGGTTTTTTTCCCAAAACACAGGGGCATCCAGAAGAGAGCAGCGGTGTGGCGGACAGTCTGGACTGGGCAATGGACCCTGCGAGACGCAGGCGTTTGGCCTGAAAAAGGGAGACATGAGGGATGAGTGCGGACAGTGACAGGGCGAACCCCAGGGGTGGGTGATTCTGGGTCGTTCTATGTGGCAGGTGGAAGAGGGGCCTGTGGGCAGAGGTGAGCCTGTTTCAGCTCAGCATAGGGAGATCCTGTTTCACTCCTGGCCAGCAGTACTAGGGCTGCCCTGAGGACAGCAAAACCCTGGTTGATCAAGAGGTGCTGAACAGCCCCTGGGGCTCATGCTGGGCTTCCCTGAGACTCCAAGTCTGGGTTCTTCTGGCTGACCCGTCCCTCCTTGGCGCTGTCTTGCTAGTAGACAGTGCCTTGTGGTTGGAAGAGCCTGTCCACACACGACATCCCCTTTGTCCTCGTGATTCTTTGCCTGACGGTCACTAGTTCCCTGTCCTTCCATCTAAGAGACTGTTCTGAACAGACAGAAGAATTGGGCTTTTCCCATCACATCTCCTCCCTAAGACCCCCATGTCATGCTGCATGGAAATCCTAAGCGCCAAGCAGGTCCAGCCAACAGTTTCTTCTCTTAAGGGAGGCCTATTCAAGGTTTCTTTCCTACATTAGATTTTGGGGGAGGTTTAGGATGGCACCACTTTGCTGGCAGCTTTGAAAGAAATGATAAGGGGAAATTTTGAGAAAAAGAAAATAACAGGCTTCCCCCCCCCATTCCCCCCCCCCCCCCACCATGGGCACTTTTTATTTTCTTTACAAAATTGTAAATGTGTATTTAACTTCTACTTTTTTCTCGTATTTTTCAGTGTTGATGTAGAATTCTTTTTTAAAAAATGGCTGCATGGCATTTTCTTGTTGGATGTTTGTTTATATATATATATATATATATGCATTTTATTTTAGCTATAAATAGAGCTGCAATAAATATCTTTATATGTTGGCTTTCCCCCCCTATATTTTGTATTTTTTTTCTTTTAAGATACATTCCCAGAAATGAAACTTACTGAGGCAAAGTAGATGAATGTGGTTGTTGGATCCTGACACGTTTGCCTGATGTCCACCCAATCCTCAACTCTGAGTTCAGAAAGAAACAAATGTAGACTTTTGTTGGACAAACTCCAAAATGTGTTCATCTCAGTGAGAAAGACTCAAGACTCTGTGTGAGAGAGAAGCTGGAGATCTATAGCTACAAGCCAGAGACGGGAGCAATACTATTTGGTCACTAAATTTTGCAAGTGAGCTCATTTGGAGTGCAGGCCTGGAGGAAGCCTGGTAGACACTGAGAGTCTAGCTCCAAAGCTAAGGAGAAATGGGAGGGTGTTTTTGGTGCCTTCCTGCTCTGTAAGCCAAGGCTGAGCACCCCAGTGTCATCAGCTGGGGGGTGGGAGGTCTGGCCAGAGCTTATGGGAGGGAGCTGCTGGGGCCATTTCATTACTAGAAACCATCCTGTGAAGTTATTTGATGATAGAGGGGTTGGGAGTGATAGGGAAAGGTCAGGATTGGGCAGGAATCAAGGTAGATGGGGGTCGACTGCTCGGGGGAGGGCAGGCTGCCCTGGGTGGGGAGAAGGTGCCACATCCACCAGGTCCAGGCTTGTTGGTTGAAGAGATCCTTCCCTGGTTAGCTTGGGTCTGGAGTGGAATTAGAGGAGGGAGGAGAGAAGAGGCGGGCTGGGAGCTGGCTGGTTGGCGGAGCCAAAGCCGTACATAGCAGGGCCAGAGGGGCAGGTGTGGGCAGTGGGTTTCGTTCCTGGGGGGTGCTGGTTTTGGGGGTGAGGCTGCAGTGGGGGGAAGAAAGTGTATGTTAGAGGTGGGGGCACAGGGAAGTCACATCCAAGGAGGATGAGGCTCCCTTTGGGGAGTCCCCTGGTATCACCCCAAAGCTCCCTTTCTCTTTAGCTCCAACACGCTTTAAAATGGGCTTTCCTGGTAGCTCAGATGGTAAAGAATGTGCCTATAGTGCAGGGAGACCCTGGCTCCGTCCCTAGGTCAGGATGGTCCTCTGGAGAAGGGGATGGCAACCCGCTCCAGTATTCTTGCCCAGAGAATTCCATGGACAGATCATGGGGTCTCAAAGAGTCAGACATGACTGAGCCACTTTCACTTTTCACAGTTTAAAAGGCCACGGCCCACTCACCTCAATGATACCTTTCCCTGCCCTCAGCTGGGATCCTAGGAGGGGCTGCGGCCAGGCTGGAAGGCTGGAGGCTTGGGGATGACAGCCTCTGAAGGGTGAACAACTCAAACAGCAATTTCCAGAGTTGGGTTCAAATGTTAAAAAGCAGCCCTGCCAAGCTCTCTTTGTTCAACCCCAAAGTCCCAGGTACACTGAACTGTGTTAGAAGAAAGACCATCATTTAGAATGCGCTTGTCTGGATCCTGTGTGGCCTCAGGCAGGTCAGCCAGCCTTCTTGAGCTTGGGTCCTTCTCACCGGAAACTTGAGCTTTGATTTGTGGTCAAGCATGTGGCCTCTGGTGGTACCCTTGTGTAAAGGGAGGAGACTTGGAGCCTTTGGCCCTGAGGCCCTGATGGGTCTCAAACCCTGCAGCCCCCCTCCCCCCTGCGTCACTGGAGGAAGGAAAAATGCCAGCATACAGAAATATACCCACCTGTCCATCCCTTGTCTGACCCTGACTGGGCTTGTGTAACAGCAACATGAGCTTACTCCATCACCGAGGTCCTGCCTGGCCCAGTGTGGGGACTTCCGTTACCTCCCTGTCCTTCCTCCCCTAACCACCCCTCTCGCCTGTTTCGAGAGGGGGCTGTGCTGATCCCCACTCAGATACCCTGTTTCTCTGCTCCACTTTACAGCAAAACTTGAAGGCACTCCCAGCCCTCACCGGCTGTGTTTGCTCACTTCCTGTTCCCTCCCCTCTCCCCCAGC
Source organism: Ovis aries (assembly GCF_016772045.2). NCBI lineage: Eukaryota > Metazoa > Chordata > Mammalia > Artiodactyla > Bovidae > Ovis > Ovis aries. The sequence goes on along the minus strand of NC_056056.1, from coordinate 32,651,565 downwards.
AGGGCCATCACCCGCATCCCATGACCTCTCAAGAGCTGGACCAGGGGACTTCCCTCCTCCCTGGGTTGCTGACATCACACTCTGCATGTTCCTACGCCCCTGGGTCCCTTCCTCTTCCTGTCCTCAGCATGTGGGAGGGTCTGGGACTGCCACATCCTCCTCCACCCCAGCTTCCCTTGGAGGCCCAGGTTCGTATATCCAGCTGTGATTATATATCCAGCTGGCCCCCACACTTGGAGGTTACACAGGCACCTTAAATGTGACCTGAAAACCCGAGTTCTTCGTCTCCTCTCAACCGGCTCCTAGCTTCTATGTGTCAGTAACTGGTGCTTGTGTGTGTGTGCTAAGTCACTCAGTTGTGTCCAACTCTTTGTGACCCCCATGAACAGTAGCCTGCCAGGCTCCTCTCTCCATGGAATTTTCCAGGCAAGAATACTGCAGTGGGTTGCCATTTACTCCTCCAGGGAATCCTCCTCCAGGTAATCCTCCTAACCCAGGGATCAAACCAGAGTCTCCTGCATTGGCAGGCAGGTTCCTTACCACTGAGCCACCAGGGAAGCCCTCCTATCACCCTACAGAGAGTGAAATACCTGATAGTATGTAGCTACCGGGAAGCCCCTTCACTGGCATCAGAACCCTGGGGCTCATCCTTGATTCCTCCCTTTCTGTCATTTCCTATATCTGGTTCACCAGCTTGTTCTAACAGTCCTCACCTCTAAATGTATCCTTCGTTCAGCCATCCTTGCCCACCCTGCTTCTGCTGCTTTAGCCCAAGTCCCCATCATCTGTCCCCTAACTGGTCTCTCTCCCCATCTTTTTGTCTTCCTGTCCCTGTTAGCACATTCAGTACACAGAATAATCTCATAAAAAATCAAACCCTCAAAAAAGTCCCATCAGTTGTGTGCCTGGTGGCTCAGATGGTAAAGAATCCACCTGCAATGTAGGAGACCTGGGTTTGGAAGATCCCCTGGAGAAGGAAATGCCAATCCACTCCAGTATTCTTGCCTGGGAAACCCCATGGACAGAGGAGCCTGGCAGGCTACAGTCCATGGGGTCGCAAGGAGTTGACTGAGCGGCTAAGCACAGCACAGCACTTACCTATCTTCCCTACGAGAGCAGAGCCTTTTCCCTGTTTTGGCAGGATCCCTACAGCCCAGACCAGGTCTGGCACATTATCTCTTTCTAGTTATTATAATCATTGTTATTACTTAATGAGCGCTTAATATGTACCAGAAATCATTCTGTGTTAACATCTTCACAACCTCTGTGCCAGCTACTATTATCCCATTTTACACATGGGATACATACTTGGGCATGATCACTGGGCACACAGTGGCAGTGTCTGAATTTCAAAAACTGTCTGCATACTTCTAGGCTGCAGGTTGCAGCCCGAGGGGTTACCTGTCCCCACCTAGCCTCTCATCTGTGTTGGACTGGTCCCCTGGGGTCTCTGTGGCAACTCCCTGCTCCCTCTTCAAGGGTCTGGGTGTGCAGCCCCTCACCTTCTCTACTTAGTCCTGGCTCCTTCTGCACCCGCCACCCCAGGGGGCTGTCTCTTTGGAATGAGGGAAATGCAGGAGTTGGAAGCCTGGGCATAGGGGGACCTCGGTGAGAGATTTCCTATTTTATAGCTCCTACTCTGTGCAGACAGGCTTCCCAGGTGTCACTAATGGTGAAGAACCCACCGGCCAATGCAGGAGACAAAAGAGAGGTGGATTTGATTGCTGGGTTGGGAAGATCCCCTGGAGAAGGGTGTGGCAACACACTCCAGTGTTCTTGCCTGGAGAATCTCCACGGACAGCGTGGTGGGCTACGGTCCATGGGGCTGCAGAGTAGGACACAACTGAAGCGGCTCAGCATACACACATTCCCCATATTAGTCCTTGGGTTTCTCGAGGGCCTTGATGACTCCTGGGTGTGCAGCCCAAGGGGACTCAGCTACGGTGGGACCTCTCCCTGGATGTGCGTGGGGAAGGGAGCAGGGGCCCAGAGGGTACCGCTCTCACAGTCTACCTGCCTGGGGACCAGGGCAGGAGGTGGGCCCTGCTGGCAGGGTGCTCACCCTTTCTGAGTGAGGATGAGGTATCGCTAGGTTCCCAGAGGAGCAGGTCTCCTGATATGGGTCAGCTTTCACCACCTCCCACCCGAATCACATTGGTAACTAATGCAGCGGGGCATGAGCTGTTGTCCTTGAGGGCTGGGCTTTGAGGCTGCTGTGTCTGGACAGGCCGCTGGTCTCATTCCCTGCTGCTCTGAGGAGGCAGGGACCCCTGAATGCGCCTGGAGAAGGTCCAGTCGGGCTCTGCACAACTAGTTGAGTGAAGCCTGTGGAGAGAGTTTCAAGACCATCCCTTATCGGTTCTGACCCTCCACTTAGTGGACAGTGTCACCAACCTCTCTGAACTGTGGTTTATTCACCCCCAAAATGGATTCATGTTCTGCTCTGAGTAGGTCCTCTGAGAGTGGCTGTGGGGAGTCCTCGAAAGCCCGGTCAACCTGCCCCATCTCAGGGCTGGCTTCCACTGGAACGCAGGGCCAGAGACCCGGGGCCTCTCTGTCTCTCTCTTTCTTCCTCTCTGGAAATGCTTTTATCCAATTACTTAAGTCATACTTGGCCACTGAATTAAAAACATTAGAAATTTTAAAAAGGCACAAAGGGGAAAATATTATGTGGTGGTTACATGGGTGTATATTTTTGTCAAAACTCATTTAACTGTGCTCTTAAATACATTGCAGTTTATTGTATGTAAATTATACCTCAATAAAGTTTTTATTTTTAAGACTCCCACGTTATTGACATTTTAGTATATTTACTTCTAGACTTTTATTGGTATATAGTGTATATTCTATTATATATACATATGTAAATGTTTGTGTCTATGTATAAATCTACGTACACAAACTGTAAACAAGTCTTGAATTCTAAATGTATGTGTGAATATATACATATTTGTCTTTTAAATAAAGATGGACCACGATGTGTGTGCCCTTTGTGAAGGTTTTCCACTGAGGCAGCTGGCACTCTCCACCTTCAAGAGGTCTTACCCATCCTCATGGGACTGGGCTGTGCACACCAGGCCCCCATCCAGTGCTGCGTGAACTAGTCTCTTGGGGCGGGGAGCCTGAGAGGAGCACTTCCTGGACTGGTTAGGCCTCTCTCATTTGAATTTCTGGAAAGGCCTTTTAGGCACTGTGAAAAAGGAGAAAAGGAGAAAAGAGGAAAGAGGAGGTATCAAGCCTGTGGGTGAACCTAGGGAAGAGGCAACCCTGATGGAGGGACGTGGAAGTGAGAGCATCCAGGAACTTAAGGATGGCCTGGGCAGGGAGGGAGGCCCACTCAAGGGGTCAGGAACGGCCAGTGGCCATGGGGTGGGCTCGGTCACAAGAAGGAACACAGAGTCCTGCCTGACTGAGGGAAGGAGGCTTGGCAGAGCTTGGAATAGGTGTGAAGGGTTGGGAGTAGGGGGAAATGTGTGGATGGATACAGGGTCTATGAGAGAGGCAGGGCCCCAAAAACTGCCGCCCAGCTTTCTGTACAGCTGGAGCCTGCACTGGGAAGGTCTAATAGGTGTTCTGGATCTCTGGGTCTGGCAGTGTAGGATGTACTATCTAGTCCAAGGGCAGAGGATGGACAGATGGCACCGTGGAGTGGTGCTACGGGGGCTGTCCTCATCTCCAGCAGGAAGATATGGCCAGCTGTCACCATGACAGACACTCTCTGATCAGCTCATCCTCCACCCCTGGAACCCTACGTGATGAATCACACTGTCTCCATCCTGGCGACATATTATAGAACCATGTGTTTAACAAAAAGGAAACAGACCCTTTCAGTTAGGAAGGATGCGGTGTTGATTCACAGAATTGAACGGATCTCAGGACCTGCCTCCAAGTACTGGTTCTCTCTCTCTTTCTCACTCTTTCCTTATCTCTCAACCTCGCTCCACTTCTGTCTTTTGTTTTGGCTCCCTCTGGCCTCCTTCTATAAATAGGCTGATTCTATACTGGGGGAAGAAGGCCAATGAGAGCACGGTATTTACATGCTGTCAGCTGACGGCCCCAGTGGAGCTCTCCTGATAGCCTTATATCTAGCTCAGGGAAGTATTCTGATTGGCCCTGCTTAGTCCTGCGCTGCTAAGCTGCTAAACCGCATCAGTCGTGTCTGGCTCTTTGCGACCCCATAGACGGCATCCCAACAGGCTCCTCTGTCCCTGGGATTCTCCAGGCAAGAATACTGGAGTGGGTTGCCATTTCCTTCTCCAATGCATGAAAGTGAAAAGTGAAAGTGAATTTGCTCAGTCGTGTCCAACTCTTAGCGACCCCATGGACTGCAGCCAACCAGGCTCCTCTGCCCATGGGATTCTCCAAGAGTACTGGAGTCGGGTGCCATTGCCTTCTCCTGTACCAACTCACTACTGGGTCCAATCACTTTGTCCAAGGAAGCTGGGTACCCTGATTGGCCAGATCAGAGTGATATGGGGGAGGGGGAGGCAGCCCTTGCTTCCAGAAGGGCATGGAGTTAAACGGGCTGGTCAAACCCAAACAGTAGCAACCAGATGCCATGGCATATGGTTTCAAGGATGAAGAAGGCAGAGGGCCCATGTTACAGAACACACTGTCTGCTCAGGGAGATGGGACTGCAAGAGAGGTTCATTAAAAATTTTCATTGGTGGTTGTCTTCAGACCACGGAGAGACTGCCCAGCTTTTGGAAAAAGTAGAATAGAAGCGGGGATACCCCTATCCTGCAACTGATTGGTTCACATTTCCAAGGCCACAGCAGCTTGAGGAATCGAATCTAAAAATATGGATCTTAGTAATGGTAGGAAGGCAGTGCAGCAAAGCAGAAAAGACATAATGGCCAGAGTTTGAATCCCAGTTCTTTACTAGCTGCGTGACAATCAGCTTGACCCCTTCAAAGACTCCACTTCCTCATCTGTAACATGAAATAACTGATGGCCTCCTTCCCCGGGCTGCTGTGAGGATTAAGACATGAAGGTCAGAGAGACAGCTCAACAGAGTACGTGTATGCACACTCAGTCAACGAGTTCCAACATTATGGTATGAGTGTTTGACCTACGCTGCCACAAGTGAAACTGCTGGTATCCCACCTCCCTCCCTTTTTTCTAGGGGATCCTTGCTTCTCAGAAGTTGCTCCAGGGGCTTCCCTGGTGGCTCAGTGGTAAAGAATCTGCCTGCCAATGCAGGAGACACAGGTTTGGTCCCTGATTCAGGAAGATCTCACATGCCACAGAGCAACTAAGCCTGTGCGCCACAACTATTGAGCCTGTGCTCTGGAGCCCAACGGCTGCAACTACTGAAGCCTGTGTGCCCCAGAGCCCTTGCTCCACAACAAGAGAAGCCACTGCAATGAGAAACCCACACACCACAGCTAGAGACTAGCCCCCTTTCGCCACAACTAGAGAAAAGCCCGAGGAGCAACGAAGACCCAGCACTGTCAGTTCAGTTCAGTCGCTCAGTTGTGTCTGACTCTTTGCGACCCCATGGACTGCAACACGCCAGGCTTACCTGTCCATCACCAACTCCCAGAGCTTGCTCAAACTCATGTCTATTGAGTCAGTGATGCCATCCAGCCATCTCAGCCTCTGTGGTCCCCTTCTCCTTCTGCCTTCAATATTTCCCAGCATCAAGGTCTTTTCCAGTGAGTCAGCTGTTTGCATCAGGTCACCAAAGGATTGGAGCTTCAGCTTCAGTCCTTCCAGTGAATATTCAGGACAAATAAAAATTAAAAACAAAAACAACCAAGTCGCCCCAGATGCCCTCTTTGGGCAGAAGTAAGGCATCCCAGCCTGAGAAGGCAGGTGGGACCCCTTCGGGTGGAGAAAGGTGCTCTGAGGACCTGCTTTGGGCTGGTCTGTTCTGCCTTCCCTGTAAGCCTATTGCACGAAGGTTTGGCTTCAAGCCCCCTAATCTACTTAACATCAAGAGGGGCTTGGAATCAGCAGGCAAGAGCCAGAGTAAGGTGGGACACCTGGACAGCAGCTCTCTCCAGTGCTCCTTCTCTGGGGCTGTGTGCACACTGCCTGTGGCCCTTCCTGCTTATCCATTTCCTTCCCTTGCCCTGCCATGGACCTGCTAAAGGGCCGGTGTCCCAGTCTCCCTAATCTTCCACCTGGGCGCCAGCCCTGGCTGACCCCATCTCTCACTCCACACCAGGTTTCTGGGACAGAATCTGACTGCCCGGCTTGGAGTGGAGCTCACTGCTAATCCAGTAAGCTGGGAGGGGTGAAGCCTCTTGTGATGTTGAAGCCTTTGCTTGGGGATGGGGCATAGCCGGCTCCCTTAGAGGTCCTGGTGAAAGGCCAGAAAGCCCTCGCCCCAGATCCTCAGCTGCCTACTTGCATCCATGCCACATCCCAAGGCTGCCTTGTGTCCTAGCTTGACCAATGACACCTAGAGAAGAAGTATTCAGTGACATGAGATTCAAATTTCAGCACTGTGTGAGTTTCCTAGGGCGGCTGTAAGAAAGTGCCACAAACTGGGTAGTTTAAAACAATAGAAACGTACTGTCTCGCAGCTCTGGAGGTGTAGAAGCCCTCCAAAATCAAGGTGTTGGCAGTGCCAGGTACACTCTCAAGCCTGCAGGAGGATCCTTCCTGGCCTCTTGAACTTCTGGTAGCCCCAGGTACTCCCTAGCTTGTGACAGCGTCACTCCATCTTCACATGGCCATCTTTTCGCTGTCTCCAAATGGTCTTCTCTGTGTGTGCCTGTATCCAAATGTCCCTCTTTTTTTCCTAAAAAATATTTATTTGGCTGCATTGGGTCTTCACTGTGGCACGCGGCATCTCTGTTGTGGCACATGGACTCTCTAGTTGTGGTGTGCAGGCTTAATTGCTTGGCAACATGTGGGATCTTAGTTCCCTAACCAGGAATCCAACCCAAGTCCCTTGCATTGCAAGGTGGATTCTTAACCACTGGATCACCAGATTCTTAACCACTGGACTGCCAAAATTCCTGTCCCTCTTCTTATAAGGATGTCTAGTCATACTGCAGGATTAGGGCCCTCCTTAATAATCTCATCATAATTTGATATCTGCAAAGACCCTATTTCTAAAGAAGGTCATAGTCTCGGGTACTGGGGAGTTAGGACTTCAGCTTGTCTTTTTGGGGATACAATTCAACCCATAACAAATGTTCCTAAATAAAATGCAATGGGATCACCACCCTGCTCATTCTGTGGCTAGCTGTGACAGAGACCATATGTGAATTGTGAAATACTTAACTATCTGGTCCTTTACAGAAAATATTTGCTGACCCCTCCTTAAAGGATTGGGTGGCGGTAGGAGGAGTCCACAGAAGGAGAAGGCTGGGGTTGTGGGGCGTCCTGGGCTGAAGGGACAGCAAGGCTAACCACAGTGAAAACCAGGATGTGTCTGAGGCACCATGAGCCTGGAGCTGTCACAGACCAGGTGCTTCAGGAGCTGGAGTTAAGACACAAAGCTTCTCCGGTTGAAGCGTCTTCAGAAGCGCTCCCGGGTGGAGTGGCTATGGGAGCCCTTTTGCACAAGCTGCACGGGGCACACCTGGAAGGAGACGCCTGGGAGGAGCCGTGGCGGCCCGCTGCGGAGAAAGCCCCAGTCAGCCGACTTTCTCAGGTGCATCAATGGAGGAGGCCAGTGGGCGCTATATCACAAGCTCCTCTCCCATCAGGGCCCAGCTCCCTTCAGCTGCTCCACGGGAGTTTGCTTTTAAGGCTGACGGTCCGATTCTCGATTCTCCGGTCAGGCCCTCTTCAGCCTCAGATGTCCTGGAAGCTCTTGGGCATGTCGCCTGCCAGGTGGTGAGATCTCTCGTTGTTTCCGTAGCAGCTGGGCCACGGGAGCCACCCATCTCCCATGCCCCAACCCAGCACTCATCTTCTGGCTGGGCTGGTGGACTGATTGCACTCAGAGCCTGGATGACATTACCCGAGTCCGGCAAAAACAACCCCACAGCAGCCCTGTTAGAGAGCGAGCGCTGGGGCACTGCGCCCCACTTGGCTGCTGGCAACTGCAGCTCCAGGGATGTTCCTTGACTTGCCCAGGATCACAGGGCTAGGCCGGGCCTAGCTGGGCGGGCAGCTCAGCCTCCTGCAGCCCTGGTCCAGGTCTCCCTCCTCTTTTCATTGATAACATAGCAACACTGAAAGAGAAACAGTGAAAGGAAAATCTCTCAGATCCCACCACCTTCACACAGTTCTACACATGCGTGTGTGCTAAGTCGCTTCAGTCCTGTCCAACTCTGTGCAACGCTATGGACTGTTGCCTGCTAGGCTCCTCTGTCCATGGGATTCTCCAGGCAAGAATACTGGAGTGGGTTCCTATGCCCTCCTCCAGGGGGATCTTCCTGACCCAGGGATCAAACTCGCGTCTCTTATGTCTCCTGAACTGGCAGGTGGGTTCTTTACTGCTAGCACCACCTGAGAAGCCCTACACATGCACACGCTCTTTAAAAAAGCATTCTGATGTGCTAAAATTGTAGCGAACACACACACACACACGAGTAAAATAAAACTGGGGAAATCTGAACGAGGCCAGTGGACTATATCACTGTCAATATCCCCATTTTGCAAAATGTCACTACTGGGGGAGACTGTAAAAGTGGCAGCTCTCTGTATTATTTCTTACAACTGCATGTGAATCTGCAATTACCCAAATGAAACATCAGTTAAAAGGAAAACAATTGCATGAAGCTGAAATCCACGAGTAGGCAGCATTTCATGTTAAACCGTTTTACTCTAAGAGGATACTGTAAACATTTCTGCAGCCCTGGCAATAACCATCTCCTGGCTGCACAGCGCGTCATTGTGAAGGTGTAAAATCCTTTATTTAACCATTCTTCTTACTACATCTTAACTTCTTTATTTTTTTTTTCTTTTTTGACTGTGCCTTGAAGCCTGTGAGATCTTAGTCCCCTGACAAGGAATGGAACACGTGCCCCCTGCACCAGAAGTTTGGAGTCCTAACTCCTGGACCTCCAGTGTCCCTGTTTCTAAATTTTAGGTACTGTCAATAGTGCAGTAATGAACATTACTGTGCATACAGCACTTCTAATTCTTTTGAACTACTTCATTAGAATAAATTCTCAGGAAGTGGGAGTACTGGGCTTAAGGAAGGCTGGAGCTTTGTGGTTGTACTGTATTTTATTAATGTTTTGATACCTTTATTATTGCCTTTTCCAACCTACAGACTGGCTTTTTCCCAAGCAAGTGAAAATTCTCTGCTGTGCCTTTCAGCATTCAGATTTGTAGGAAAGAACCAAGGACAGCCCCACCTGTTCCTACCCACACAATGTCACCTGGGATTTGAGTGGCAGAATGCAGGGGCAGCGAAGTTCAGCAAGAGGAGCTGTCACCGCCCACGGGGGCCTTGGCAGGCATCCCGGGACCTCGCCAATCCGGGTGGGGTGACACCCAAGACTTCCTCCCCAGCAAGACAAAGCAGCAGAGGCTAGGTGGGGCCTGCAACTTCCCCCCAAACAGAGCGGGCACTTGCTCGGTCTTCAGGGCGCTCCTTTCCTTTCTAGAACTCTGGGATTCGGCTAGGGGCGCCAGGTGGGGAGGGCCCACACTTTTCTGGGGCAATCGCCACCCAGGAGGCGCAGCAGGGTGAGCCCTGGGCAGTGGCCCTTCTCCAGCTTTCTGCGGGCCTGGGCCCTGCCCCACCCTCCGGGGTGAGCCGGCACTGCTCGGGGTGCAGGTGGGCCCAAGTGTGGGGGCCACTAGCCACATAGCCCAAGTGTGGGGGCCACTAGCCAGGGGCCAGCCGTCACCTGCTGGGGCTGTATTATTTCATATTATTTTATCTTAATGAATTTATTTTATTATTCAAATATTTGTTTACTTTATACTTCACTTAAAATGTTAATATTTTATTTTATATTATTAAAAATAATCATATAATTTCACTTTATTTTTATATTGTGTTTTATTATTACATTTTTAATTCTTAATTTAATATAAGGTTTTATTAATCTAATTCGATTTGAGGGGGCAGTTAAGATGGCCAGATTAAAAACAGTTGAATTTGAATTGTAGATAAGCAGCAGATACTTTTTTCTTGTTTAGTATGCCCTATTTAGTATATGTGTGTTCCAAATATTCCGTCTTGTACTTTTATTTAAATCTGGCCACCCTATGAGTGGCAGAAAGGCTTTCTTTGCAGGGAGCTGACTGAGAGCCTCAATACCTGACACAGAGAAACTGAGGCAATTCATGTGAACTGGGGGTGGGCAGGAGGGAAGACTCTGTGTGCCCTCGCTCCTCCCCCGGCGGGCCTGGAGAGCCCCACTGGGCTGAACCAACTGCAAGCATCTCTACAGGGGCCAGAGAACAAGATGGCAGGCGTCACAGCAGGAATCCAGGACAAGCCTCTGTGGTCACTGTTTCTGTCCCCCCAGGTGTTATAAAGGGACCAAGCGGCGCCGAAGAGGGAGCACATTGGATTTTCCCAACCATGACCAGCCCACAGCCTCTGAAAGTGTCCCTTGTATCCATCTCCTGTGAGCCTCAATCTCTGAGTGTGGGTCCAGGGTTGTTGGCAACTGTGGAATCCGGGCAAGAGATAGATACTTCAGCTTCTCCATCTGTGAAATGGGGCTATTGTCAGGGTTACACAAAGTGAGTGGAAGGAAAGTGCTTGGTAAACTGCAAAGCACAGATACTCTGTGGTTCGAATATGTTGTACTTTCTCTATCAGTTTTTCTCTAGTTGCTAGGTTGTGCCTGACTCTTTGCAACCCCATGGACTGTAGCCCACCAGGCTCCTCTGCCCTTGAGAGTTCCCAGGCAAGAATACTGGACTGAGTTGCTATTTCCTTCTCCTGGGGACCTTCCCAACCCAGGAATTGAACCATATACCATCTCTCCTGCATTGGCAGGCAGATTCTCTACCACTGAGCCATCAGGGAAGCCCTGTCAGCTTTACTGGGGTATAATTTACAAACAGCAGCATTCCCCAGTTTTAGGTCTTGACCTATGTGGATGCTTATGGTAGAAATTCAAATAGTAAAGGAGGATATAAGGTAAAATGTCCAAGACAGAACCCTCTCTCCCTCATCCACAACCTCCAGACCTGCTTCTCAGAGGCAACCAGTTTCTTCTATGCACTTCTGATTTTTTAAAAGCATGTAGCTGCTTTTCAGTGCGTGCACATTTGTAGTCGCGTATAAGCGTGTATGTGTATATGCGCGCAACTTTATAGAACATACGGTGCAGACTTCTGCACCTTGTGTTTCACTTGTGAGTGCATGCCGGGGCTCTTTTCCTGCGGCTGTGTCCAAAGACAGCTTTGTTGTTCCCAGCGATTTGCTCTTATAAATAATGCTGCAGTGCAATCAATTCCTACAAGTGGAATTGCTGGCTTAATGGAGACACGCGATTCAAAGCTGATAGCTGTTGTCCAGAGCCTCTCAGAATGGCTTCCCATTTCCTTTTCCACAGTCTGCGATTTTGCCTCACCCTCACCAACATCCCCATATTTTTGTCACTTTTATAGGTAAAAATTGGCAACTTATTTTAATTTGTATTTTTAAAATTATGAGTTAGGCTGAGCTTTTCACATATCTGTTACCCACATGGATCTCCTTTTCTGTTGAGTCACCTTGCCTGTTCTTTCTACTGGGTTCTTTATCAAGTTCCAAGCATTCTTTGCAGTTAAGGAAATTGGAACATTGTCTTTCATATTGTAGTAAATATTTCTCCCACTTTTTCAATGGTCCGACTTTCTGTATTTTTGCCAGGAAAGAGTTTTATGCTTTTTAGAATCAAATTAATTCATCATTTCCTTCTCGGTTTATGGAATTAGCACCATGCTTTTCTGCTTTGCCATTACAATAGAAATATATTCATGCTTTCTTCTTATGCTTTCATGGTTCGATTTTTACATTTAGATCTTTGACCCACCTGCAATTTATTCGATGTGAAGGAGAAAGGTATGGATCTGCATTTAATTGTTTTCCAAATGGCTAGCCATTTTCCCAATACTATTTACTGAATAATCCATTCCCCTAATCAGGTAATGCCAGCTTTATCATATTCTAAATGTCTACCTATAGGTGAGTCTATTTCTGACTCTTTATTTTGTTCTACTGATCTTTCTACATATTCTTATATGTGTGCCAAATTGGTTTATTTACCCCAGCTTTATCGTGTATTTTTTTCCTACTTAGGTTTTTTTTAGAAATTTGCTGGTCATTCTTCACTCATATTTTTTCCCAAATGAATTTTAGTGTTATTTTATCAATATAGTGGGTAAGTGAAGTCGCTCAGTTGTGTCCGACTCTTTGCGACCCCATGGACTGTAGCCTACCAGGCTCCTTCATCCACGGAATTTTCCAGGCAAGAGTGCTGGAGTGGGCTGCCATTTCCGTCTCCAAAGGATCTTCCCAACCCAGGGATTGAACCCGGGTCTCCCGCACTGCAGGCAGACGCTGAAATATGTATTACACAATGGTTTAATCGCATCGTGGTATGTGATTTGGGGGAAAGGTCGTAGGAGTTGGGTGAGTGTAATAATTCAGAACATTATATCATAGGTATGTGGCAAACGTACAGATAAGCCTAGGGAAACTTCACATTTTCACAATACTGGCTTTTGCTCAAGACCAAACATGTCTTTCCATTTATTTGAGTCTTCTCTTTTGTGCCTCAGTAAAGTTAACAGCTTTTCATTAGATTCGTGTTACCTACTTCTGCTTCCCTGGTGGCTCGGATGGTAAAGAACCCGCCTGCAATGCAAAAGACCTGGTTTGATCCCTGGGTGGAGAAGATCCCTTGGAGAAGGCATGGCAACCCACTCCAGTATTCTTGCCTGGAGAATCCCATGTCCAGAGGAGCCAGGCGGGCTACAGTCCCTGTGGTCGCAAAGAGCTGGATGCGACTGAGCGGCAACATAAGTGATGGTAGAGGTGATGGCATCAGACAAAAGGTACACACTGACTACAGCCAGGATGTAAGTGGCACAAATACGTAACCAGTTTCTTTAACTTGTTTGTTCACAGCCATTGCCTAGAACAGTGCCTGGGTCATGGTGGGCACTCTGCTGATGCTTGATTGAATGAATGAACTGGGCATAAAATTGGCATAAGATTGGAGGTTCCAGCAGCATCAAAGGTATTAAGGTGATGTGATTAGTCCTTATTCCCTTATTTTATGTCTTCCCCATTGTCTATAATGGAGTTAGGCAACTCCTGGAATGAAATTTTTTTCCCTACGTTTTTGGTCAAAGCATTTCCGCGGTGGCATTGCACTAGGTGGCCACCAGAGGGCAGGGCCGCCCTACTGTCGGGGACAGTAACCACCAAAAAAAGTTTCTTCTAAAGCCTGGAAGTCACGTAGAGGTTTAGTTACACCCTTGGGACCTTCTTGGTGACAGGAATCAATCCCACTTCTCCCTCACTCAGATCTCAGCTTCCCAGATTGGAGGCAAAAGCTTTTGTGTGAGGAATACATCCTGTCCCATTGGGTCCTGCACCTTCTCTGAACCAGCTTTTAATTTATTGAGTGCCGAGCCCCTTCTGAGGATCTTCTCTGGGATCAGCAGTCAGTGGGACTTGGTTACCTCCACGAAGCTTGTCCCTTCTGATTATAACCTTCAGATTCACACGGGGAAACTCGGGCCTGAAAAGATGCCAAGCTTGGCAAAAAAAAAAAAGAGCTTGATTTAGGAACCCATCTTATTTATTTTTGTGTCTATTCAAACAGCAAGTTATACTGGTCCGGAAGTTAGGACTTGTGAGAGGATTCATTCATTCTCCCCAAATAGGCACCAGGTCCCTTTTCTGCCCAGGCACTGCTCAAGGCCCCGGGGAGGCAGCAGACCCTACGCTCCTGAAGCTCACAGTTTGTTGGTGGTGGTGATGGGGGGACAATCAAGGAAACAGAGTGTGACAGTGGTGATGAGCCCTATGAAGGAACACAGGTTGGATAAGCGTGTTGAGAGTGATGGGCTGGTGGTGCTGTTTGTATCAAGAAGTCAGGGGAATCTCTGAGGAGGTTAATTTTGAACAGAGACCTCAGTAAAGTGAAGGGGCAGAACTAATGGCCTTCTGGGAGAAAGAAGCAGGGACAAGATGTGCAAAGGCCCTGAGGCAGGAGAGTGCTCGGGTGGGAATGTGTGTATGGGTGGGAACACATGTCCTGGAGAGGCACATGTCCCCACAGACCCTGCAGGCCATAGCCTTTCCCTCTCAGCAGTTGCACTGAGAATAGTCTGGGGAGGCGCAAGGTGGCCACAGGGGGATTGGTTATCCGGGTGAGTTGATAGTGGCTTTACACCCAGAACCCTCAGTAAACGCTTGTTGAACTAAGCTATTCTGGTCTGATTTGGCTTGAAATCATGACTTCCTGGCTCGCTGCGGGGAATGGAAAAAGCACCACAGGAACAAAACTTCCAAAGGAAAAACTGCCCCAATTTTGGTGGTTGGGATAATAAAAAGGAAGACTTTTTTCCCCCACTACTCTCCATCAGGAACCAGAATTCTAACAGGGCAAGGCTCCTGGCTAGAAATGCCCAACCAGACCTTGAATTTGGCAGAGGAGCTGTCTGAAGTCCAGGGCAGTGAGGTGACTCATCCGGCGTCACAGGGGCCACCTGGGACTCGGGAATGAGGACTCTTGCCCTGCACTGTGTATCTCTCACTGCTTCCTTCCTCTTCCCAGGCTCCCAGATTGGCTCTTCTCTGTTCCCGCAGTATGAGTCGCTCCCGGCCTGGGATCCTGCTGAGGTCTGGCTACTCGCCAGCTTGGCCAAGTTGCTCCCAGCCTCCCCAACCTTGCCCTGTTCCTCCCAGGACCCCCAGCCGGCTCTGGTCCTCTTTCCACTTGGCTGACTCCCCGGTTCTCTCACTCCTAATTCAGAGCAGAAATAGACTTGATCCATGGCTGACGCTGTCATGCAGTACTGATGAGAGAGAGAACTTGTAGTGTCTGTCAAAAGTATAAGTGCAATGTCCTGAGACCTAGAATCCCCCTGCAGGATTTATCCTGTGGAGACACACGGAAACTCTTGCCCAGGGGTCGCCACGGAGGGCCCTGCATTGTGAAATAGCCCCCTCTGAAGTGACCCCTCTCGAGAGTCCCTTGGACTGCAAGGAGATCCAACCAGTTCATCCTAAAGGAAATCAGTCCTGAATATTCATTGGATGGACTGATGTTGAAGCTGAAGCTCCAATACTTTGGCCACCTGATGCGAAGAACTGACTCATTGGAAAAGACCCTGATGCTGGGAAAGATTGAAGATGGGAAGAAAAAGGGACAACAGAGGATGAGATGGTTGGATGGCATCACCGACGCGATGGACATGAATTTGAGTAAGCTCTGGGAGTTGGAGATGGATAGGGAGGCCTGGCGTGCTGCAGTCCATGGGGTCGCCAAGAGTCAGACATGATTGAGTGACTAAACTGACTAACTGAAGTGGCCCCTGCATCCTGTGACTCTGCCACCCAAGCCCTGAATGTGGCTGTTGCTCTGGGCACAAGGCCTCCTCCCTTTCTCCCTTTCTGGCTGGGTCTCACTCAACCAACTGCCTTTCTTGTTGCTGGCTCCGCTGGGTCTTTGTTGCTGTGTGCAGGTTTTCTCTAGTTGCGGTGGGTGGGGACTGCTCTTTGCTGAGCTGCGCGGGCTTCTCTTTTTGGGGAGCACAGACTCTAGGCACACAGGCTTAGTTGCTCCTTGGCATGTGGGATCTTCTCAGACCAGGGATCCATCCCGTGTCCCCTGCGTGAGTGTGCTCAGTTGCTCCATCATGTCCGACTCTTTGCCACCCTATGGACTGTAGCCCGACAGATTCCTCACCAGGCTCCTCTGTCCATGGTATTTCCCGGCCAAGAACACTGGAGTGGGTTGCCATTTCTTCCTCCAGGGGATCTTCTCAACACAGAGGTCAAACCCATGTCTCCTGCATTGGCAGGCAGATGCTTTACCACTGAGCCCCCTAGGAAGCCCCCTCATGGACAGGTGAACTCGTAGGCACTGATAAGAATCAGGGAATTCCCACCCAACTGTCCTTTCATTTTTTATTTTTCAGATAGAATTCACATGCCATAAAATTTGCCATTCTGAAGTGTGTGTTTCAGTGGCTTTTAGTGTATTCAGCAGGTTGTGCAGCTATCACCACTGTATCATTCCAGGACATTTTTGTTCCCTGCAAAAGGAACCCTGTACCGGTGAGCAGTCAGCCACCCCCGTTACCCTCTCCCCTCAGCCTTAGGCAGCTGCTAATCTGTTTGCTGTCTCCGTGAATATGCCTGCTGTGTACATTTCCAGTAAATGGAATCGTGTGACAGAGGGCCTTTGTGTCTGACTTCGCTCACGTAGCATAATGTTTTCGAGGCTCACCCATGTTGTAGCGCGTATGAGTACTTCATTCCTTTTTTTGTCCAAATAAAGGGTCATTGTACACCATAAGTGTAAATCATATTTTGTTTACCCATTCATCTGTGGATGGGTATTTGGATTCTTCAATTTTTTTAGCTATCGTGAATAATGTTGCTGTGAACATTTGTGTACAAGTGTTTGTTTGAATACGTTTTCAGTTCTCCTGGGTCTATACTCAGGGATGGATTGAATGGGTCATTTGATAACTCCCTGTTTCACTTTAAAAAAAAATAGTTGGCTGCACAGGGTCTTAGCTGCGGCATGTGGGATCTATTAATAGTTCCCGACCGGAGCTGAGAGCACGAATTCTTAGTCACTGGACCACCGAGGAAGTCCCTCTGCTTCACTTCTTGAGGAACTGATGAACTGTTTTCCAACCAGCTGCACCATTTAACATCCCCACCCACAGTGTGTGAGGCTTTCAACCCCCAGTCTCCTGAAGGTCCGCACCGGGATGCACTGTCTCCTTTGTTGGGATGAATGACACGCAACTGTGCAAGCCGGACACTTGGGAACCATTCTTCAAACCGCCTGCATTCTTGACCCCTTCAGCCGATAAGTCCTCTCAATTCTATCTCTGTAAATAAGCCTCAAGCCTGTCAGTCCCTCCATCTCCCCGCACACACCCTGTCTACCAACATGACTCACTCAAACAGTCATCTCCTCTTGGGATCCTCACCTCCAACTTGCTCCCTCCAATCTATTCTCTAGCAGAGTCACTTCTCTAGAATAAATTTTTGCATATTTCATTTTTAACTGTAGGATAATTACTTTATAATATTGTGGGTTTTTTTTTTTTTTGCCATACATCAACATGAAACAGCCACAGGTATACATAAGTCCTTTCCATCTTATACCCCCTGCCACCTCCCTCTGCCTCTTATACATGCCTCACACGTCTGTCTCCCACCACAAAAGTAAATTTTTAAACATTCAAGTAAGAGAATTCCCTGGCAGTTTAGTGATTAGGACTTTGCACTTTTACTGTTGAGAGAGTATTCAACCCCTGGTTGGGAAACTAGGATTCCACAAGCTTCAAGGTGAGGTCAAACATAAAAAAATAAAAAATAAAATTTAAAAATAGAAGATTTAAGTAAAAGTTATACATTGTGCTTCTGCTCTGTCATGTCTGACTCTTCGACCTTATAGACTGTAGCCCACCAGGCTCCTCTGTCCATGGGAATTTTCCCAGCAAGAATATGGGAGTAGGTTGCCATTTCCCCTCTAGGGGATCTTCCTGACCCAGGAATCAAACCTAACTCTCCTGCATCTCCTGCATTGGCAGGCCGATTCTTTACCACTGAGCCACCTGGGAATCCCAAAAGGCATACATACACATGGTAAAAGGAATCAACTATTATCAGATAATACAATGGCCCACAACGCCCTCCCTGCTCTGACTACCAGTTACCTGCCTGGCCTCATCTCCTGCCTCTCTCCCTGGCTCACTAGAGCCAGGCCTCCCAAGTCTCCTCACTGTCCCTTAAACCCGCCAGGAGCACTCCTGCTGCAGGGCCTCTGCACATGTGGTTCCCTTTGCTTGGGATGGAACACTCTCTCCTTTGCCTCCTTCACCTCTTTGCTTAAACATCACTAAGCGATACATTCTCTGGCCCATCTTCTAAAACTAACCCTCCTTCTCTTATTTCATCTTTCTCTCCTTTTTTTTTTTTTTTTTACCCCCCCATAGCACTTATCACCCTGCTTCCTACATTTTTTGGTGGGGGTGTTTGTGCACGTGCTAAGTCACTTCAGTTGTGTCCGACTCTTTGTGACCTTATGGACCGTACCCCACCAGACTCCTCTGTCCATGGGATTCTCTGGGCAAGAATCCTGGAGTGGGTTGGCATGCCCTTCTCCAGGGGGTCTATCCCCACCCAGGGACTGAACCCACATCTCTTAGTCTCCTGCACTGGGAGGCGAGTTCTTTACCACTAGTGTCGAGGTGCTGCTCCTTAACTTCTTGCAGGATCTTAGTTCCTTGACCAGGGATGGAACCCATGTCTTTGGCAGGGCAAGTGCAGAGTCCAAACCACTGAGCCCCCAGGGAGTTCCCCTGTATCCTACTTTGGATTTTTCTTATTTATTATCTCCGTTTCTAGAAGATAAACTCCATTTTTTGGCTGTTTTGTTTACTTCTGTATCCTTAGTGCCTTGAACAAGACCTGTCAGCCAAGTAGCTCAGTGGATACCTGTTGAATGAATAAATGAATGAAGGAAACTCAACTGTTCTGCCTCTTATCTCTGTCCCTTCCGCCAGTTCTCTACCTCAGGGGTAACCATTCTCTGTTGTTTCCCTGTTTCTCTAAATAACGTGCAGCTGCTGCTATTTCTGATTTATCGATTTTAAACATCTATCAACTTCCTCTGACCCTGCTACCTCTTTCCATGATCCCCAAACTGATATTTTACATTCAGTTAAATCATTAGGATATGGAAATATCGTTCCCTGCAGGCAAATTTGCCCCCTCATTATGTTTCCTTCCTTAAACAGCTTTTTCTTTTCCTAGAGCTTCTAATTGCCTGTGTCATTCCCTGCGATGTTTATTATTATCACCATTCTAATCCTGATCATTTTTGAGTGTGGCACTATATTAGAGTCTAAGTTGTTTTTTTTTTCCTTCCATGGTGTTTATCACAATTTGTAATTATGTATTTACTTGATTGTTCACCTTCTTAAATACCTGTCTCTCTTTGGAACATAAGCTTCTAGAACAAAGCCTGTTTTGTTTACTAGGGTATTCCCCGCACCCAGTACTAATAGATCCTCAATATGTATTTACTGAATAAACAAACGGCAAAAACTGGCAACATATATGGCCACCAGTGACTGGTTGGTTAGGCAAATTGTAGAACCTATCTCTAAATGATAGTATTCAGTATTTAGAAACAAGGAGCTATGAAGGCTGCATACTCTTCCAGATTATCACTGTTTTGGTTCTTATCGCTGCTAAATCTCCTAAATTTTGCAGCTTCAAAGTAACTACTTTAGTACCCTCAAGGATTCTGTGTGTCAGGAACTGACCTCCGCATTGCTTTCAAAGCTTAACCTAACTTGTGTTTTGTCTTATAAGACTGAAATATGGTTATTGCAGAAAAGTCAGAAAATGTGAACGAAAGATCAGATAGAAAAGACTTGATAGTCTCCCTCCTCTAGCAGTGAGCACTGTTAATATCTCCAGTGTGTCCTCTCCAGGCTCTTTGTGTTTGTTTTCTTGTAATTCCTTGCAGGCTTAAGCAAATGTATAGACAAAGCCATGGTGCTGGGTTGTGATCTGTATTTCCTACTCACCAACACACTGTGGCTGTCTTTTTGTATCAGTAGAACCAAGCTCAGCTACTTTTTCTCTAAAACACTTCATAATATCACTTTATGATTGTTCATTTGTTCTTTTTTTTTGGCTGTGCCAGGTCTTAGTTGCAGCACGTGGGATCTAGTTCACTGACTGAGGTTTGAACCCAGGCCCTCTGCATTGAGAGTGTGGAGTCCTAGCCCCCGGACCACCAGGGAAGCCCCTGTTCTTTTCTTCATCGAAAAAATGCCAGCTGTGTGCCAGACCCTGTTCTATGTGCTCAGTGTATTGTGTTGATAGAGCGGATGTCTGCTCTGTCCTTGAGGGGCTTACAGTCACTCCAACATGTGGAAGCACCACGGCTTATCAAGCCAGTCCCCAGTTGATGAATATTTAGGTGGTTTTTATTTTTTCTTCTTACAAACACAAAAGCCCTCCTTTATATATCTTCATGTACATTTTCATGCATTTTCTTTTTTAAAATGTAAAAAAATATTTTATTTTTAATTGGAGGATGATTGCTTGACAGCGGTGTGTTTGTTTTTGCCATGCAACAGCTTGAATCAGTCTCAAGCATTTTTGTATCCTGCTTCCCGTGAGCCTTCCTCCCCACCCCCTCCCCATCCCACTCATCTAACTTGTTGCTGGGCTGGGCTCCCTGTGCTCTATAGCAGCTTCCCACTAGCTGTCTATTTCACACACGGTGGTGTGTATGTCGATGCCACTCTCTGAATTTATCCCACTCTTTCCTTCCCCTACTGTGTCCACAAGCCCATTCTCTACATCTGCATCTCCATTCCTGCCCTGCAAATAGGCTCATTGTACCATTTTTCTAGATTCCATATATCTGCATTAATATACGATATTTGTTTTTCTCTCTCCGACTTTCTTCACTTTGTGCAACAGGTTCTAGGTTCATCCACCTCACTACAACTGACTCATACTCATTCCTGTTTATGGCCGAGTAATATTCCGTTGTATATAGGTACCACGACTTCTTTACCCATCCATCTGTCGACGGGCATCTAGGTTGCTTCCACGTCCTGGCTATTTCCTTAGCATAGCGTCCCAGAAGTGAGACATCTGTGGGAAGGGGCAGGCACATCGGCAGTATGGAGATGCAAAACCAGACTGATGTTCAGCCAAGCTGCTGCAACCTACTGACCCCCACCCACGCCCAGTCAACTGCAGCTGTTATTCAGTCACTAAGTCGTGTCATGAGTGAGAGTCCCTTTTTTTCCCCTCCCCCAGCCCTGGGTATCAGCACACTTGAACATTTCTGTGGATCTGGAAAGTGGGAAATAACTGTCGTTGACTCACTTTCCCACTGTGTCCAGTGTGGACGTGGTGGCCGGGACTCCGGAGGCGTCTTGGATACAGTGGTTGCACCTTGCTCTGTTTTTTGTTTCTGGTGACCTCCTTGTTCACACCCACTGGTGCTTTGGTCTCTCTGAAGCGTACTGTCAGCCCTCAGGGAACAGGCTGTCTTTCTGACCCCTTTCCTGGTCTTTACAGAGAGCCCAACTGCGTTAAACACTCAGCTCCTGCTTTGCTTTAGACTCCCCGAACCCCTCCATCCTCCTTGCTCTGCGTTTGTCCCCAGCAGCTCAGAATCTCACTCTCCTGTCACCTGTAGCCTTGAAAGACTGATGTCAGTTGAAGCCCTCTCTTCAAGGTCATGGATTAGAGTATTTCCAAAGACCAAACAGACTTTGCCCAGACCCCCTGAGCCCCACATTGAGGCTGGGCCCTTCTTCCTGTCACACCAGGGTCCGTATTGTGACCACACACTCCCTCCAGATGGTGACACATCTTTACTGAGGCGCCTCTGGGGCAGAAGACACAGGACAAAGGCCTGAGGTGTGATGAGACGGGGCTCAGCTGCACCAGCACCGACCCTTCAGGGCCCTGTCCTTCACTCCTTGGCATTGAAACATATATAACATCATATAAGAAACTAATCGCCAGTCCAGGTTCGATGCAGGATACAGGATGCTTGGGGCTGGTGCACTGGGATGACCCAGAGGGATAGAACGGGGAGGGAAGTGGGAAGGGGGTTCAGGATGGGGAACATGTGTACACCCGTGGCTGATTCATGTTGATGTATGGCAAAACCAATACAATATTGTAAAGTAATTAGCCTCCAATTAACATAAATAAATTTAAATTTAAAAAAAAAAGACAAAGTCTTGACCTGAAGGATTATTATGGGGTGGGGGGGGCTTCAGACACGACGGCAGATGTGAAAGAGGGAGCACTGTATTTATTTTGTGTGTCATTCATTTAAAATTTATTATTAATAAAATCGCTTTCTCACAAAAGGACTATATGCTCATTTTAGAGAATTTGGAAAATTTAGAGACAAGCGAAAGGAAGAAATCAAAATTTCCCGATAGTCCCTGAATAAGCACCGTCAGCATGTGCTGTGCATCCTCTGGAGCGTCTGATTCTCTTCTGTACACTCTGTCAAAACGGTGAAAATGGTGTCAAAACACCATAGCTACTGATTTATCACTTGCTGTTTATTACTTAATAACAGCTTGAATGTCTTGCCACATCATTACAGAGTTTCATATTGTGGGAGGGACTTCTGGACCCTCAGGTCTGCAGCAGCCTTCTCATCCACTTAGATTGCCGGCCCTGCCCTCTGGCCCCAGGTTCCTCCACCCCCCATTCTGGGCCATACATATGGCCAGTTTCAGGACTGGAGGAGGGTGTGTGTCCTTTTCCCTCCCCTCAAAACCTTGAGGTGTGAGTCTGTCCTTCCAGATGGCCAAGCAGACTCCCAAGTCAGGGGAGCAGGGGAGGTGGGTTGCAGAGGAGAGACCCTAGGGTCTCTGAGAACTCCTGAGAGGCACCCCCATCCCAGCCTCCCTCCTCCCTTCCTTTATCCCCAGTTGCAGGCCTCTGCTCTTCACATCCCATGACCCTGGTCTGGCCATCATTAGCGTCTAAAACATTCACAGGGCCACGAGTCACCGGGCTCCCAGGCCTTTGTCATCCATCCACTTGAGTGGAGCGCAGTGGGCTGAAGGCCGCGGACACAACAGTAAATGGCTCCCCGCCTGTGCTGATGCAGCCCCTTGGGCTCCCCTGAAAGCCTCTCCCCTCCTCCAACTCACCGCTCCTCCAGCTCCATCTGGGAAACCTGCCTCTTCAACTCAGGGCCCAGCACACCACCTCCCCTCTCAGCTCTTGAGCTTTTTAAAAGCAGCAGCAGAAGATGTACCCCTTTTGTGCTCCCCCACCCCAACCCCCCCACTGCTATGCCCCCTCCCCCCGCCCCCTCCCCATCTAGGCCTGCGGAACGGAGGCAGCAGTTGCCCAACGAGAGGCCACGTCTTTGTCAGGGGAAGGCAGGGCCTGGTGGACCCTCTCTCTCCCTCTGGCTTCAGCTGAGAAGCCAGGGCCCTTTGATGACATTTGTTTCCTCTCAGTGATGGTCCCACGGCCCGTGTCTTCAAGGCCTGGATGGCAAATGGTCCCCAGAAAGACCAAGTCATGATTAGAGCTTGGAATTTTCAACCCCACTCTTCACCCCTGAGAGAAGGGAGAGGGGCTGGAAATTGAGTTTCCTGCCTACGTGAGGAAACCTCCATAAAATCCCAACCGTGCAAGGTTTGGGAAGCTTCCAAGTGGATGAACACACCCCGACTCCATAAGGACAGAAGCTCCTGTGCTCGAGACCCTCCCAGACTTCACCCTGCGTATCCCTTCATCTGGTTGTTCATCTGTGTCCTTTATCATACCCTTTAATCAGCTGGTGAAAGTGTTTCCCTGAGTTCCGTGAGTGGCTCTAGCAAATGAATCAAACCTGAAGAGGGAGTCACCAGAATCTTCGTTTTTAGCCAAACTGGACAGAAGTTGTGGGGAACTTGGGGACCAAATGCTTACAACTGGCATCTGAAGTCGGGAGGCAGCAGTCCTGTGGGTGGGACTGAGCCTTCAGCCTGGGGGATCTGACACTGTCTCCAGGCAGCGAATCAAAGGAAACTGTAGGACACTCGGCTGTTGTAGAGAACACCACCAGCCATGTGTGGGGAGAACCCCCCACGTATTTGGTGACCGGAAGTGTTAGCAGTGAAACGTTCGGTGAGAGTAATAAAGGAAACACACAGGAAAGAGCAACAGGAGGGGAAAACTGGGTGGTTTTGCTTGCACAAAGGGATGAAAGGTCACATCTTTGTACCTGGAGGATTCCCTCCTCTTTAGCTATGTTGAAAGACGATGCATTTCTCTGTAGTCACTTCTCTTTCAAAAAATCACCCCCTTTTTAGTAACCATTTATACTGAGATGTAATTCACATCCCATACAATTCACACACTGTACAATAAAGTGACATTTGTAATATTCAGAGCTGTGCAACCACTACCACAATCAATTTTAGGACATCTTCATCACTTTACAAAGAAACCTCATACCCATTAGCAAACACTCCTTATTTTTCCCAGCATCCTCAACCCCTGGCAACTAAGAACCTACTTTTTGTTGCTACGGATTTACCTCTTCTGGGCATTTCATATAAATGGGATCTCATTGTATGTAGCTTTTACTATCTTGTCTCTTCTTCCAATTAGTATAATGTTTTTAAATATTCATCCATGTTGTAGCATCTATTTTTACTTCATTTCTTTTTGTTGCTAAATCATATTCCATTGTATGGATATACCACATTGTGCTTATTCACCAATTGATGGACTTTGGGGATGATTCCACTTTTTAGATTCTATGAATAACACAGCTATGGATATTCATGTATAAGTTTGGGGGTATATATCTGGGTTTGGATTTGCTGGGACATATGGTAACTCTATATTGTTAAAAGATAAACCAAGCCATGTTAACAATTTTAAGAGTTTACTTGAGCAAAAATTAATTCGATTAGGCAGCATCCAAATCTAGCAGATAAAGAGGACGTCTGAGGAACTGTCCAAAATAAAAGACTTTGGGAGTTCCTTGGTGGTCCAGTGGTTAAGAATCCAATTGCCACTGCAGGGGACGTGGGTTCGACTCCTGATCTGGGAAGATTCTACTTGCCTTGCAGCAAGTAGTAGTGTACTGTGACTACTGAGTAGTGTACTCAGTAACTACTAAGCCTGTGCTCTAGAGCCCATGTTCTGCAACAAGAGAAGCCACCACAATGAGAAGCCTGCAAACTGCAAAGACTCAACGCAGCCATAAATAAATAAACAAAACATAAGGCTTTTATGTCAGAAGGGGTTGGGGACAAAGAGATTACACTAGCAAAAAACAGGTTGGTTACTGCAAAGTTACTTCCCTTTAGGGGATGGCCAGGGTTCATCAGGCAGATGACCAAATTAGTGCTGGTCAGGTGATTTCTGAATTCTTGATTGACTGGTTTAAGATCCCATTTCTGGGACAGCTGAAACTAATTAAGTTTTGGTTTGGGGACATGGAGCTTAGCATAAGCAACTCCATCTTGGGCCTGTTGTCTTGTTTTTAACAAATGCTTAACTTTTGGAAGAACTGCAAACTATTTTCCAAAGAAGCTACATTATTTTGGTATGGTACGGACCTAACAGAAGCAGAAGATATTAAGAAGAGGTGGCAAGAATATACAGAAGAACTGTACAAAAAAGATCTTCATGACCCAGATAACCATGATGGTGTGATCACTCACCTAGAGCCAGACATCATGGAACGCAAAGTCAAGTGGGCCTTAGGAAGCATCACTACAAACAAAGCTAGTGGAGGTGATGGAATTCCAGTTGAGCTATTTCAGATCTTAAAAGACGACACTGTGAAAGTACCACACTCAATATGCCAACAAATTTGGAAAGTGCAGCAGTGGCCACAGGACTGGAAAAGGTCAGTTTTCATTCTGATCCCAAAGAAAGGCAATGCCAAAGAATGCTCAAACTACCACACAATTGCACTCATCTCACAAGCTAGTAAAGTAACGCTCAAAACTCTCCAAGCCAGGCTTCAACAGTACGTGAATTGTGAACTTCCAGATGTTCAAGCTGGTTTTAGAAAAGGCAGAGGAACTAGAGATCAAATTGCCAACATCCGCTGGATCATGGAAAAAGCAAGAGAGTTCCAGAAAAACATCTACTTCTGCTTTATTGACTATGCCAAAGCCTTTGACTGTGTGGATCACCACAAACTGGAAAATTCTGAAAGAGATGGGAATACAGACCACCTGACCTGCCTCTTGAGAAATCTGTATGCAGGTCAGGAAGCAACAGTTAGAACTGGACATGGAACAACAGACTCGTTCCAAATAGGAAAAGGAGTATGTCAAGGCTGTATATTGTCACCCTGCTTATTTAACTTCTATGCAGAGTACATCATGAGAAACATTTGGCTAGAAGAAGCACCAGCTGGAATCAAGATTGCCAGAAGAAATATCAATAACCTCAGATATGCAGATGACACCACCGGTATGGCAGAAAGTGAAGAGGAACTAAAGAGCCTCTTGATGAAGGTGAAAGAGGAGAGTGAAAAAGTTGGCTTAAAGCTCAACATTCAGAAAACGAAGATCATGGCATCCGGTCCCATCACTTCATGGAAAATAGATGGGGAAACAGTGGAAACAGTGGCTGGCTTTATTTTTGGGGGCTCCAAAATCACTGCAGATGGTGATTGCAGCCATGAAATTAAAAGACACTTACTCCTTGGAAGAAAAGTTATGACCAACCTAGGCAGCATATTAAA
The DNA here is from genome assembly GCF_016772045.2 of Ovis aries. Taxonomy (NCBI): domain Eukaryota; kingdom Metazoa; phylum Chordata; class Mammalia; order Artiodactyla; family Bovidae; genus Ovis; species Ovis aries. The sequence goes on along the minus strand of NC_056056.1, from coordinate 32,625,223 downwards.
AAGTAGAGACATTGCTTTCCCAATAAAGGTCCATCTAGTCAAGGCTATGGTTTTTCCAGTAGTCATGTATGGATGTGAGAGTTGGACTATAAAGAAAGCTGAAAGCTGAAGAATTGATGCTTTTGAACTGTGGTGTTGGAGAAGACTCTTGAGAGTCTTTTGGACTGCAAGGAAATCCAACCAGTCCATCCTAAAGGAAAGTATTTCTGAATATTCATTGTAAGGACTGATGCTAAAGCTGAAATTCCAATCCTTTAGCCACCTGATGTTAAGAACTGACTCACTAGAAAAGACCCTGATGCTGGGAAAGATTGAAAGCAGGAGGAGAAGGGGACAACAGAGGATGAGATGTCTGGATGGCATCACCGATTCAATGGACACGAGTTTGAGTAAACTTTGGGAGTTGGTGATGGATAGGGAGGCCTGGTGTGCTGCAGTCCATGGGATTGCAGAGTTGGACATGACTGAGCGACTGAACGATACTGATACATTATTTTACATTCCAACCAGTCACAAAACTCCCATTTAGTAAATATACAGAACAAAGAGTAAATATACTATAAGATCTTATTTACTATCTTGAAATGAAATTTATACATAAGATAACCTTCCCACACCCATCATGAATAGAAAATATGTCAATATAAAGACCCAACTACTGTGTAAAGGAGAAATAAAAGGAACATAATAGATACATTAAAAAAATGTGATCCTGGACTCAAAGACAGGCCTTCTTGGGTGACTTAGAAACTGGCCTTGGAGGTGGCTCCCCCAGAGTGTTTGCCGAAAGCTGGAACCCCAGCCCCATATCTCTGGCGTCAAAGACACTGGCCCAGGGGACGTTTTGAAGGAAACCACTTTCATTTCATGTAAAGGTTTTGGCCAATTTGTTTAAAAAAAAAAAAACCCCAAAACCGCCTTTCAGACACCCTTGCGCGACTCAGATCACATGCTCACACGCGTGTGCAGGTGCAGATGCGGAGTCACGGACTTGCGGCCACAGCAGGGCAGGTCACGATGCACCAGCTCGGTGCGGGCCTGACGTCACTCCCTCGGGGCAACCGGACATGGGGGCTCTCTGGGGCACAGGCCGGCTGCTTGAGGATTTGCTGTCCAGGTTGCTTTGAGGAGAGCGTGGAAATGGAAGTCAGGCCCCCAGCAGGCAGGGCGCAGAGATGGCACTGAGCTGAGTGCCTGTTAAAAAGGCCACTTCAGCCCCTTCCATGCAGCCATTGTTGGCTCGGGAGGAAGAAGGACGGTTCCGGGGGCTCTGAATGCACTAATGGATGTGCATTAGCAGCGTCCTTCCTGGCCACGCAGCACTCTCCCCACCTCCACCCCTGGCTGGAGAACTCGGCATTCTTCTGGAAAAGTGGCTGTCATTCTGAAGGCCCTAACAAAGGCATTTCCCCACAAAAGGACCATTACGACCACCACTGTGTCAGGCGGTGACTGCTGGTGCCTGGGTTCTGGAGTCTGTTGTGCTCTCAGTGTCCACGACACCTTCAGCAAGACCCCACCTTCCAGAAGTCTGCTCTGGTTGCAGAGGAACAACTCCTCTGTTTGAAAAAAAGGAATTAGGGTAGGGAGCAGTTCTTTTTTAAAAAAATTACTTACTTTTTCGCTGTGCTGGATCTTCACTGCTGCACGCAGGCTTTCTCTAGTTGTGTTGAGCAGAGGCTACTCTCTAATTGCAGTGCGTGGACTTCTCATCGTGGTGGTTTCTCTTGTGGGCACAGGCTCTAGAAGTCTGGACTCAGTAGTTGTGATCCACAGGCTTACTTGCTCCGCGGAATGTGGAATCTTCCCAGACCAGGGATGGAGCCCGTGTTCCCTGCATTGGCAGGTGGATTCTTATCCAGTGGACCACCAGGAAGTCCCAGGGAACTGTTCTAAAGGAACACACACGTGGTTCCATGTAGCCATACACTCGTGAATAGAGTGCCAGGGAGGAGAGCCTGAGATTTCTAACCCAGGACTGTGAACCCAAACTCACAGACCCCTCTCCTGGGGGTGTTACAGGGTATAGAGAAGCAATTGCAGGGTGCTCTTTGCCTGGGGCTGGCCACCTGCAGGCTGCTGGACCCCCAAGGTAGCTCTGACCAGGAAGAGAGTAGATAATTAGTCAAGGGACTTCATGGGCTTCCTTTGGAATTTGGAGAGGAGAGAACAGAGAATTGACTGGCCCCTGCAAGGGGATTCAAGTAGAAATTTAGAGAAAAATAAGACATAAGGGAGACCCAAGAGACTGATGAACAGAAAGGGCTCAGCTCCTTGGCCCGGCGGCTCTGCTGTCTCCACTCTAGGCCGTGTTCTGTGAGACTAGTTATCATGCACTACAGAGTTTGACTCTAGATCTGAGCTTAAAACCACAGAACATCGGGGACTTCCCTGGTGGTCCAGCGGTTAAGACTCTCTGCTCCCAATGCAGGGGGCCCTGGATCAATCCCTGGTCAGGGAACTAGATCCCACATGCCGCAACCATGAGTTCTTAGGCTACAACTAAGACCTGGTGCAGTCAAACAAATAATTAAGTGTAAATATTAAAACAAACAAGCCAACATAGACCATCAGGCCTGGAAGGGATTGAGGGGCCCTCTTGTCCATGTCCCTAGTCCCAGGCTCTGTTCAGATAAAGAGCCTGAGACAGGGCTGGGGCTGGAACCTGGGTGGGCTGCCCTCCTGCTGCCCCTGCCTGTACTCTTGACTCCACTTTGGGCCTGAAGGGGGCTGCAGACCAGTTCCCTAGAGGGTCATGGACACTGGTTCCCCAGCGCCTCTGACCCTGCCCCCCTGCCCCCAGCATCCAGGGCATCTAGACGGAGGCCCAGGAGGTTGCAAGGGTGCAGGCATTAGCGGATAAAAGCAGTCTCAAGAGTGTCTTCATGAGCCTCCTTTGGCTGTAATAAAGCAAATTAAAACCCCATTCAAAGGTCAATTGAAATCGCTTCCATTCCCATTCTTTGCACAAATTGATTCCTCTTTGCCCTTGGGGTCAGACTGAAAGCCGTTGAAATGGTCCAGCCACAGTGCTGAATGGGGGCGTGCAGTAAGTGAAAGGGGCTCTGAGTGGGAGTGTGTTGCTGGGGATAAAGGGGGCTGGTGGGACCCTCCCCCAGTCCCTGGGCCATCTGGGGCCCAGGAGACCTTCTCTTTCATGGTGCTCCAGACTTCAGGGTCCTTTGTTAGAGACTAGCCCTACCTCTGCTCCCTGACTCCCATCAGGCTCCCCTTGGAGGAATTCATAATTAGTGTTTCTATTGACAAGAATCTAATGGTATTACAATAATAGTTAGAATGTCTTGCATTTGCTTATGAGTCTATTTACTTATAGCTGTGCCAGGTCTTAGTTGCAGCATGTGGGATATTTAATTGTGGCATGCGGGCTCTCTGGTTGAGGCACACAGGCTCAGCAGTTGTGGCAGGCAGGCTTAGATGCCTTGTGGCATATGGGATCTTAGTTCCCCAACCAGGAATTGAACATGCGTCCCCTGCATTGAATGGTAGATTCTTAACCACCAGACCACCAGGAAAGTCCCTGCTCATGAGTCTTAAGCACTGTGGGCTGAAGCTTTGGAGGTGCCCAGAGAAACTCAAAGAAGTTGAATAACTTGCCCAAAGTCACAGAGCTCGTGGTTTCTCCCTCCAAACCAAATTGCCCCTTAGGCTTCTCCAGATCACTGAATGGCCCCACACCTCATCCAGCTGCTCAAGACAGAAATCTTTGAACCATCTTTAACCTCACCTGCTCCTTTGCTTCATTTCCACATCTGCTCCAAGTCCTATTGATTCTGACCCCCCTCCCCCTCAGAGGCCATTGGTTGCTTGCTCTCTGGTTCTCGATCCATAAAAGCTGTCTTTTCAAGAAATTGTACTGGATCCTGTCATTCTGTTGTTTAAAACCCAGCAATGGTTGCCCTCTGTGCTTGGTATAAAATCTAAGTTGTCATCTGACAACCTTCACAGCTTCCAAGGCCTGGCGCCTTGTGTCCCTCATTCCAAGGATTGCTCCCCTTCCCTGCTTCCTCTCCAGCAGTGCCAGGAACCCCTTCTCTTTTCTGCCCCAGGGCCTTTGCACACTCTTCCTTCTGCTAAGAAGCCTTTCCCCTCCCCTTCTTTCATAGTCTTTATCACTGTTGTTTAGTTATTAAGTCATGTCCCACTCTTTCTCTTTTGTGACCCCATGGACTGCAGCCTGCCAGGCTTCTTTGTCTATGGGTTTCCAGACAAGAATATGTGTTTATCACAACTTGAAATTATTTGTGGACTACTTCATTATCGACTTCCCTTTAGAACTGAAGTCCTCTTGGGAGCATAGACCGGATCTCTTCTGGTACACGGAGGGGTCCATAAACATTCCTCACATGAATGAAGCCCCCAGCTTGGCTCTGAGCCACACTTTCCCCACAGCTCAGGAAGCCCCGTGTGAGCGCCCACTGGGGGCCTGGCACTGGGCAGAGGGCATGTTGAACAGCAGCTGCTTCACAGTCATGGTGTCTCAGCCATTCCCCACCTGACCCATCCCCTTTCTGGTCCTCCTGGTCCACTCCCCCAGCGCCATGCCTAAATCCTGCCTGACTTCCTCCTCTCATCCTCTCTGCCCAGCATCCAGTCAGACCCAAGGCCGGGCCTTGGTCCTTTTCTGACCCTTCCTCCCTGGGGCCCTTCAGCTTGTCTCTTCCTCTCCAGGCTCTCCGCACTGTGCCCTCCCTTCCCTCCTCCACAGCCGGAGGGTGTTGGGACCTGACCTGAGCCATGATAGGCTCGACGGACCACACTAGGCCTAGGCCTCAGGTTCTTGTAAGCATGAGTCATAATTCTGGGAAGCCCCACCAAGGTCCCCGATGACACCAAGGTCCCCGATGACACCAAGGTCCCCCCCAATGACGCCAAGGTTAAGTCAATCACCACGATGACCCAAGGTTGAGTCAATCACCACATGCCAACTACACTACTGCTGAGAAAAAAGACCACCTGTATATAAGCAGCTGTGATTCAGAGCTCAGGGCTCTCATCAAGACTCCACTGTGCTGGATGAGACTTGAGCCCTAGCTCAAGCTAGCAATAAACCCCTTTATGCTTTTGCATTGCTATGGACGTCTTATTCTCTCAGTTTTGGGGACTCGGACACTGGGCATAACATTTGGGGGCTCATCCGGGATACCTTTTAACTGAGGGGAATAACACCCTCCTGGCAGAAGGGGTTCCTTAACCTGAAAGGTCAACCTAGCTGGCATAAGGCCGAGGCCCAGCATTGTGCTGGGAAGTCGGCTGGCTCTATAAGGGGATTACACCTAGCTGACGTAAGGCCGAGGCCCAGCATCGTGCTGGGAAGGCAGCTGGCTCTGTGGACACCTTGTTGGTAAGATAACCTCAAGGGAAAGGAAGTTTCAGGGGGGCCCAGGAAGACCTAGTGCTGTGTTCTCAGCCAATGTGTATTTGTTATCTGTTTGTTGTGTCTGTGTGAGTGCCAGCATTGTCTCTGCTCTTTATGTGTTCATTTTGTCTCCTGTGTTCTTCTCTGTCATCATGGGGCAAGCAACTTCTACTCCTTTGTCCCTTATGACTAACCACTTTTCTGATTTTAAGTCTAGAGCACGAAATCTATCGGTGTTGGTGAAGAAGAACAAACTAATGATTTTTTTGTTCCACCGAGTGGCCTGCCTTTAATGTCGGCTGGCCGCGAGAGGGAACCTTCAGCCTGCCTCGTTGACCTTTTAGAAATCCATTCTTTTCACCCATAACCCCACTTGGGATGATTGTCAGCAGCTATTACAAGCGCTTTTCACTACAGAGGAACGCGAACGGATATTGTCAGAAGCACGGAAAAATGTTCCAGGGGTAGATGGGAGACCTACAACGCAACCTAATCTGATTGATGAGGGATTCCCCCTGATGCAGCCCCGATGGGACTTCGAGTGCGCTGAAGGTAGGGAGCATCTCTGAGTGTACCGCCAGACTCTCATGGCTGGTCTCCGAGCAGCCGCCAAAAAACCAACAAATTCGGCTAAGGTAAATCTGGTTAGGCAGGAGCCAAATGAGAGCCCGGCAGCCTTCCTTGAGAGATTAATGGAAGCTTTTAGGCAGTATACCCCCATGGACCCACAGGCCAATGAGTCACGCGTGGCAGTTATGCTAACATTTGTGAATCAGGCAGCCCCAGATATCAGGAGGAAACTGCAGAAAATAGAGGGATTAGGGGAACAACCCATACAAGACCTGGTGAGGGCAGCAGAGAGGGTTTTTAACCATAGGGAAACTCCAGAAGAAAGAACAGAACATGTTAGAGGGAAAGAGAGAGAGTTCAGGGCCAAGGAAAACCACAGGAATCAAAAAGAATTAGCCCAGATATTCTTTGCAGGGGTGAGACAAGGAGCTAATTCTCAGGGAACTAGTAAAGTCAGGCTGAGAGATGAAAGAAAGAGACTAAGAAAGGACCAATGTGCATATTGTCAAGAGTGAGGACACTGGAGAAGAGAGTGCCCTAAAAGAAAACCGGGGGAAAAGCCCACCAGGGAAGAAGCACCTTCCCCAGGGGCCCACGTCTTATATGCAGGAGATGATAGCGATTAGGGGGGTCAGGGCTCAGCCCCCCTCCCTGAGTCCTGGGTAACTATACATGTGGAGGGGAAACCAGTCGGCTTCATGGTGGACACGGGGGCCCAATACTCAGTCCTTACTCCTCGTCAAGTGAGAAAATTTCTTGGGACTGTTGGGTACTGCAGGCTATGGATCTTGGGGTTTGCTGAAAAGGCCCAGCCATTATATGAAGGGAGCAAAGAAAGTAAAAACTGGACTTGGACTGAGCCAATGAGACAGGCATTTCAAGAACTTCGGCAGGCTCTGCTGAAAGCCCCGGCCCTTGCTCTTCCTAACCCGTCTAAGCCCTTCCAACTGTTTGTGGATGAAAAACTGAGAGTAGAAAAGGGAGTCTTGATGCAGCAATGGGGGCCTTGGTAGCGACCTGTAGCCTACCTCTCTAAAAGACTGGACCCAGTGGCCGCAGGGTAGCCACCCTGCCTCCGAATCATTGCAGCCACTGCTCTCCTGGTCCATGATGCCGACAAGTTAACGTATGGACAACAGCTCCTGGTCTACACTCCCCATGCCATTGAAGGGATTCTCAAGCAGCCCTCAGAGACTGTAAAACCCCCATATTGACTGTGAGATTGCCACCCCCGGAAATGGGAACCCTGCCCCCGACCCCTGAGTATTCCTCTTCCGATCTAAGCTGGATTCAAGAAAATGCCAACTGTCCAGAGGGCAAAGATGGATGGTATCGAGACCAAAATGACAACTTGTTGCTTCCGGCTAACTTGGGTCGACACCTTTGCACACACCTACATCAGACCACCCATCTGGGAGAGAAAAAGACTCTAGCACTCTTACTGACAGCATGTCTGCAGTTTCCCCGACAAAAGGCAACTATACAAGACATAGTCCATGCCTGTAAGGCATGCCAGATGATGAGACCAGGAAAAGGACAGCACACAGGTGTAAGGTACCGGGGAGAAAGGCCAAGACAACACTGGGAGATAGATTTTGCAGAGGTAAGGCCAGGCAAGTATGAGTACCATTATCTGTTAGTTCTGGTCAATGCTTTATCTGGGTGGGTAGAAGCATATCCCACTAAGAGGGAAACAGCAACAATGGGAGCTAAAAAACTCCTAGAAGAGATAGTGCCTAGGTTTGGGCTGCCGATAACCATTGGCTCTGATAATGGATCTGCTTTTGTGAGTCAAATTTTTCAGGGACTGGCCTTAGCTCTGGGGACCAAATGGAAACTACATCGCGAATACAATCCCCAGAGCTCAGGACAGGTAGAAAGAATGAATCAGACTCTAAAAGAAACTTTGGCAAAACTGGCAATAGAGACTGGTGGGAACTGGGTGACTCTCCTTCCCTTCGCTCTCTTCCGAGTGCATAATACCCCCTACAAGTTAAACCTAACCCCCTTTGAAATTGTTTATGGGGGGCCCCCTCCAGTGTGTCCTATCTTCAAGGGAAGAATCCAGCTGCCTCCTTCATTGCGGCAGTTCCAAAAAGCTCTATTGGCCTTAAGCAAGGCACATGTGCACATCTGGACTTTACTCAAAGACATCCATAAAGGCCAAGAGAAGGGAACAATTCCTTCACACGACATTGGTCCAGGGGACTGGGTTTGGGTCAAACGGCATCAAGTCAAGACATTAGAGCCTAGATGGAAGGGCCCTTATGTTGTTCTTCTTACTGCCCCTGCTTCCCTGAAGGTCGACGGCATTGGACCTTGGGTGCACTGTAACCACGTGCGTTGTGCCACTCCGGAGGAACAAAAAAGGCCCAGAGAAAATGGAAGGTGACACCGCATTCTTCCAACCCTTTAAAGATGAAGCTCACCCGTCGACAGGACCCAGATGAATCACCCTGGACCCTCAGATAGAGGAAGATTCCTCTATATGATCAAAAGACAGGGGGGAATGTTGGGACCTGACCTGAGCCATGACAGGCTCGACGGGCCACACTGGGCCTAGGCCTCAGGTTCTTGTAAGCATGAGTCATAATTCTGGGAAGCCCCACCAAGGTCCCCGATGACACCAAGGTCCCCCCCGATGATGCCAAGGTTAAGTCAATCACCACGATGACCCAAGGTTGAGTCAATCACCACACGCCAACTACATTATTGCTGAGACAAAAGACCGCCTGTATATAAGCAGCTGTGATTCAGAGCTTGGGGCTCTCATCAAGACTTCACTGCGCTGGATGAGACTTGAGCCCTAGCTCGAGCTAGCAATAAACCCCTTTATGCTTTTGCATTGCTGTGGACGTCTTATTCTCTCAGTTTTGGGGACTCGGACACTGGGCATAACAGAGGGCAGAGAGCCCCTGCCCAAAGCCTGCTCACCTTCCTGCCATACTGTGTGCTTCCCATGGGCCCTCCTCTCTGCAGGGCCGGGGTGGGCTGGATCCTGTTTTCTGTCCCCATTTATCAGCCCTCCCACCCCCGTTTCCCTCATTGAGGATCCACCTCTGCTTTGCTCTCTCACCAGGAGGCCTCCCTCCCTGGCACCCATAACGCACTTGGTGTCCTCTCTTCTGAGCTCTGAAAGAGGAGTCATGGGGCGCCAGAGTTATTCCAAAGCAGCCCGTGCCCCCTGAGCCACTTGCTATAGCCAGGGAGGGTTGAGCTTCTTCCTGCTGTCCCCGCCAGACATGTTCACGAAGGGACAGGTGCTGGGCTATTTCTAATCCAGTCACATTGTGAGGAGGGAGACCACCTCTCAGGTTCAGGTTCGCGTAGCCTACAGAAGAGGTCTGGAGAGTATTTTAGAGGATTGTGAGCTTCTGCACTTAGGCTTCAGAGGGGCTCCCTTCCTCAGGCACTGCCTCCAGCCTTCTCTCTGCAAATAACTCTTGAGCACCAGTTCTGACCAGACACACTTCTCATACACTGGTTTGGGAACTGTCCCCTTGCAGGCCAGGGGCACCAGCTGAGTGGGCCTGAGGCCTCCCCACCCACCCCGTGACCCAGACCATAACAGGAATGAAGTGCTCCCTCCGGCAGAGACCCCAGAAGGGCCCAAGGAGCCCTGAGAAGGCACGGTGGTTCTGACTCGAGATGGGACTGGCAGCCTCCTTGGCTTGCCCACTGCGACTTGGAGCATAGACTTGGATTGAAGTGAAGAAGGGTGGCCAGGATGGAGGTGGGAGTCACTCTGACCCTCCAGGCTTGAGTCGATGCTTGTCCCAGAGTTTTCAAAATGCAAGCCTTGTCCCAGAGTCTTCTTTTCCCCAGTGAAATGGTCCCTATTGCCTGGCCCCAGGGGCCTGGAGGCTGGGGGGCCAGGCCACCCTCCTTGTGCCCCCTCCTGTGACGGGCTCTTGTCCACCCGGTGCTTGCTGCCTTCCGCCCAGCCCTTCCTCTCCCCGCGGAGGCTGCCTCCACACCTGTCTCTGTTACGCACTCACACCCTGGTGACATCTCTTTTCCAATTAAACCCTCAGAGGTGAGAAGCTGGGGTGACGAGAGGAGCCCTGGCCCTATGCCCACAGCCAGGTGTAGACGCATCACCCTGCCCCAGGAATCCTCACCGCAAGCCCTCCGAACAACACATCTGCTCCCCGCCAAAGACTCATGTCGGCTCCGGTCTCCTTCCATCTTTTGCTCCTTCCCTTCTTCCTTCCCTCTTCCCCTCTCTCCCTCCCTCCCGCCTCCTCCCTCCTTCCTTCCACCCAGGCAGTTTCTCTTGTCACCAGCACTTCCATGATAACAGGGATAAGGGCTAACTAACGCCAGGCCCTGCTCTACCATTTTTACTTGTATCACCTCTTTTCAGCCACATGACAGCCACATGGGCGGGAGCAGTCATTTCTCTTTTTGCAGATAGGACACCTAATACAGAGAAGCTGGGAATTTGCTCCAAGTCACCCACAGCTAGGCAGTGGGTGAGCAGAATTAGGACCAGCTGTTCTGGCTTCAGAGTTGTGCACTTTTTTTTTTTCTTTTTTGGCACCATACACACACACAAAAATCTATATTTTTATATTGGATGGGGGAGTAGAAAAGAAAGTAGCCCCTATACTGGGCCCTATTCAGTGGCAGCTTCTTGTTCCATAAGGTTAAGGAAGACTTTCAGGAAATAAAAGTTGTTTGGAAAAATCCAGGTGGAGTTGCTTTGTATGTTGTGATGGGTTGAAGGGATGAAGTGAAGTGTGAAGGACCCTCGCACCCTCCATCTTGCCTCAGACTATGTCCTGGAACCCTGGGGGCAGAGAAAGCGCCACTCTCATTCCTGCTTCTTGGGATTGTTGACGGCCACGTGGTGATAGAGAGCGACAAGCAAGAAGAGCGACACGCCCAGCATGTTGGCGAAGATGGCGAACTACACATCTGTGATCATGTTGATCAGCTGGGTTCAGCTCCCCAGAGCTGTGTTCTTAACCCTGACACCACATTGTGTCATCCACATGACCTCAGATGGGGAGAGTGTCCGTGACTTCTTCCCTGACACTGATGCCACCTCTTAAGTATTTCATGAAGCTGCCTCTGTCTGTTCTCCTGCCCCACTTTTCCCACTGCTGGCTGGACTGGTCCCCAGGCCCTGGAGCAGAGCACTGGACTCTGAATCACCCCTTGCTGGCTCCAGGCTCCCACTCCTCTGATCATCCTCCTCACTGCCACAGAAAGCTGGTCCTGCGGCTCCTTTGACCCAATCGCTGAATGGTCCCCAGCTCCTCGCCTCTGGCCTCTGACCGTTTCCAGTCTTTTCCCTCTCTCCCTCTACCACCTGTACCAGCATTCTGTGACCATAAGGCTTTTCCTGCCTTGAGGCCTTTGCACATGCTGTTCCTTCTGCCTGGAATGACTTTCCTCTCTTCATCCCGGTATCAAGACTCAACCCACCTCAGCATCCCTTTCTTGGGGAAGCCCTTGCTGACTCCCTCTAGCCAGCAGAGCAAGTCACTTCCTGATGCATGTTTGGGAGGCCTGAGGCTCTGTGGAAGCAGTCTAGCTCCCCTAAGGCATGCTGAAGAGGTCACATGGCTAGACTGCATGGAGATAGATATGTCTGAGGATCCCCAGCTCTCCTTGCCCCCAGCTGAGTCTTCCCAGTCAGGAACCAGCTACATGAGTGAGTGGCTTCAGATGACTTGTAGAAGCCAGGCTTTGAGCTGCCCAAGCTGATGCCAAGTAGAGCAGGGATGTGTAGGCCCTGCCAAACCTTGGCCATACTGCAGATTTGTGAGCGAAATAAATGTTGTTTAAAGCCATCACATTGGACTTCCTTGGAGGTTCAGTGATTAAGACTCTGCACTTCCAATGCAGGGCATGTGGGTTCAGTCCCTGGTTAGGGAAGGTCCCACATGCCATGTGGCCAAAATGTTAAAACCAAATAAATAAAATTGGGTCTCAGCAAAAACAAACAAACAAACAAAAAAACCATCAAGTTTTGAGGGTAGGTTATGATATAGTATTAAATAGCCAGAACAAATATTATTAACACTCTGGTATCTTTTCACTTTTTCTCTATTTCTATTTCTCTCTATTTATAGTCATTCCCTCCATTTCTGTGGACAATTGGTTTCAGAACCCCCTTAGATACCAAAATCCACAGATGTTTGCGTTCCACAGTCAGCTTCCCCTATCTGCAGTCCCACCGCCATTGTCTAACCACGATCACGTAGGACAGTCGCACATATTTACTTAAAAAAATAGGAGTATAAGCGGACCCGTGCAGCACAAGGGTCAACTGTATATTCATGTTTTATCATGTTTCCTCCCCTCAACATACAGTGGTTATTTTTTATGTCTAAACATCTACTTTATTTTGAGTAACTGCAAAATACTCCATTGCATAGCTTTACCATAATTTTTATAAGTATACTCTACTGTTTTTATAATTACACCCTAGATGTTTAGTGTATTTCATTGCTACTATGAACAATATTGTGTGAATAGTCTTAGACAGCATTTAAAGGATAACTGTAAGATATTTCCTCAGGAAATTTTGGGTTAAAAGGTAAAGACTTTGGTACAGAATCGCTCATCTTCCCATGGCTTTTCTTACAAGTCTCCTGTGTCTATATCTCCTCCTTTTTTGGAAGAGGAAAGCATTCCACTGCTGGGAAGCCAGGTTCTTCGTCTGAACCTCACTCTACTTAAGACTTGGATCATTTGGTTTTTCTGACTCTCATCTGCAGCATCAGTTTTCCCTTCTCGACTCTATTATTCCCATCAGCATGCAACCATGTCCTAGTAACTCTCTGCCATCTTTATCCTACGTTCTATATTAGATTTCTAGAAAGAGTCTTTTTTTAAAGCCAGGATCAAAAGTAGAAGTAGTTAAATTCACAAGATTAATGGGGAGACTTAAAAAACATATATATATTAGTAACTAATTAAGATGATAAATAATCAGAAAGAATATAGGTATAGAAAGGATATAGAATATTTGAGAAATCATATAATACATATTCTTTTGAAGTTTACATAAAGCATTAATCAAAATGGGCCATATGTTCATCCATTAAGCAGTTCCCCCGATTTCAAGGGACTAGAAGCAAAGTATGTTCTTTGACCACAGAGGAATTATGCTAAAATGTAGTTTCAAAACAGATCTAAAAAACCCCCAGTGTTTGAAAGTTAAACAGAGCACTTCTCAATAACCTACAGGTCAATTAAGATATTTCAATGAAAACAAAATATTTTAAACCAAATGGTAATAAAAATATGATATATCAAAACTTGTGAGATGCAACTGGAGCTATACTTAGAAATTTATAGCCATAAATACACAGGTCAAAAAGAATAAAAGTTGAGTATCAATTATCTAAGTAAAAGCATTTATTTATAATATCCAACTCAAGAGAATAGAAAGAGTAGTTAATTAGAAATTAGAAGATAAGAAATTATAATAAAAGTGGAAATTTTAAAAATAAAAAAGTAAATGTAACAGAATATCATCACCATTGAAATTCATTCTTTAAAAATACTAATAAAATTGTAAGCCCCTAATAAAATAAATAAAAAAGAGAGAGGATCTATTAATAAATTATCAGTATCAGAGATAAAAGAGGACCATAGAGATTCCATAGATCCTAAGATGATAATAAGAAGATATAATAAAAATTTCAAGCCAAAATATTTTAAAAATTTAAGTGAAATGGACAAATACCTAGAAGTACTAAACTTACACAAAGAGAAATAGACAATTGGAATAGTGTTATTTAAGTAATTGAATCTGTAGTTTAAAGCCACTCAACAAACAAGCAACCTTAAAGACCTAGATCCAAAACAAATGTTTCAGATAACATTTAAGGAAGAGATAAACACCATTGTATACAAACTCTTCTATTAAATTAGAAAAAATGGGAGTCAGTGGAGGGATTTCCAACTTGTTTTAGAAAGACAGCAAAATTTTGACACCAAAACCTAACAGGAATCTTACAAGAAAGGAAAATTATAGGTTGAGCTCATAAACATAGATGCAAAAATATTAGATAAAATATTAATAAACTGAACCCAATGCTACATAATGGTAGCACATCATAATCAAATTGGGCTCATAGAATAGGAATGCATGGTAGGTGCAACACTAAAAATCAACAATGTAATTTACCACATTATCGGGGAAGAGAGGGATAAATCATATTATCATCTCAGACAATCAGAAGCACCTGCTCTAGGCTTTCAAAGAGAAGCTAGTGATACAACGAAGCAAGGGCGGTGACATCCTTTCTGTGACATCAGTCAAAATGGGAATGGCAAGCGCCCAATCTGGACTTAGAAGTGTCATCTGTGTCCAATGCCTGACTTTGTGGCCTCTTGTTCCCAGAAGTGGTCTGTTTGTCTTTCTCATTGGATCCGACCAGTGGCCATGATTCCAGACACCCTTTTTCTCTGCCCAGTTTTGGATCCTGGTTGCCCAGCTTTCCCAGTGATTCTAAATGTGATTCAATAGTCTGTGAGTTTACATCCCCTAAAGTTGGTTCTGCTGCACCTAACTAAGAACCCAACTGACAGAGCAGGACAGAAGCTGGGTCAATCTGAACTTTTCCCAGTCTGGCTCTTTTGCTACCATCAGCTGCCTCTTAAAGTTATAAAAATAGTACAGAGAAAAATGAGGATCTCTGATTGAGAGGGCTCATAAGCCTGGCAGTGGCAGGGGTGGGGCAGGAGTGGCTGGAAGAGGAAAGATGGAAAACAGAGTGAATTTGTTCCAGCTGTGCAAGCTACATATACAGATAAGATGAGTGTGGGCTTCTCTGGAAAAGAGATGATCATGTTTCATGTCTTGGAAGGACAATTGACCAAGGAGATCTTCAGGGAACTGGTGATGATGGATAAGCTAAATCTTAATGCAAGAGTCTAATTTTCCCAGGTGGTTGGAAGGAGAAAGGGTGTTTTAGGAAGGAATAGCATAGACAAAGAGGTGAGGCCTTGAGAAAATAGTGTTTATGGGAATGTGAATGCTGTGAATGGTCAAAGTGCCAGGAAACAAGATAGAGAGGGAAGAGATGCCCTGGAAAGAAGCCAAGGCCAGGTAATAATACCTTATTTAACTATTAAGGAGCGTGAATCTCTCCTGACTCCAAAGAAAAGGATTGCTGAGTATAAAGCCAGTGTTGCCAACCAGAAATTCTCAAGGGTGTCCTGAAGTCCAAAAGAGCATCTGGGAATAAAGAAATTTCTTGCAAATGACACATTAAGCAAGAACCTTTTTGAAGTCCAGTTTAGTTCCAGCACTCCTGTTCACCCCCACTGCTTCCCACAATTTGCTTTTGCTTCTTTACTCCAGGTTAAGGTAGAGACTCCTCCATTGCAGTTTTGAGTGCCATTCTTTCCTCCTTGGCTTGACAGTAGGGCCCTCCAATTTGTAACAGAGGGATTGTAAGGACTCCTGACATTTTCTCATCACAGTTTCCAAACGTTGGGGAAAATCAGAGGCATCACAGACGCACTCCCTGGGTGGTGATATTTACCTCCAAATGAGAAAAAGGCAGATGCCAGCCCAAGCAGGCACACAGGTAACTTCGCCCTCTCGTTAATGATCTCAGCCGGCCGGCCAGGCCAGCCCCATACCGGGGTGCTAAGCCTCCCGCTCACCGAAACTGGAGACCCAAAACCATCCTTAATTAAGTTCTTTCCTGACGGCTGCCAGGTGTGCCCTTCAGCAAGAGAGTGTTAATTCCAGCCTCCGGGGGACAGAGATCCAGACCCCTTTCCAGGCACGTCTGCTCTCCAGCTCAGCCGCTACCTGGAAACCCCCTCCCGCGCCCCCACGCCCCCGCCCCTTCCTATGGACGGGGGAGTTGCCTGTTACGTTACAGCTGCCGGGAAGTCCACTCAACGTCTAGCGCCCACCCGGGCGGGCCCCGCAAGTATATAAAGACCGCGGAGAGCGAGTGGGACAAGACGGCGCAACGGAGGAGAACGAAAGGAAGAAAAGTGACCGAGAGGCCGCTGAACATCCTCGCCCCGGCGCAGCGGGAGCCGCCCGAGGCAGCTTCCCCGTGACAGGTAAGGGCGCAGCGGCGGGGAACTTCAATCTTATCCCCGGATCCCCTGCTCCGGGGGCCTCGGGATGCTGTCGCCCAGCTCCGATCTCAGAGGCATCTTTTGTCTCGGCGCCGTCCTGAATTCTTTGAAAACTTTCTGTGCTGAGCGCGGCGTGGGAAGCCGCTGGTAGCGGAGCGGCGAGGACCGGCCTCTCTGGACGGCCGGAGAGCCGCAGCGACGCTGAAAGTGGTGCCTTTCAGCAGCTGGCGGCCGCGTCTGTCCTGGGCAGAGGAACTCCTGAGGAGTCCTATCCGTATTCTGGGGAGATTCCAGGAGACCCAGTCTTTTGGGACTTCTGATTTGCCGGGTAGGTGTCACTTCTTAAAAGATACGGTATACCCTAGCGTAAATTGATGTTGGAAACGGGGGCAAAAGAGAAGAGGCTAAAAGTGACAACAAACTCCCTGCGTTCAGACTTCTTTGAATTCAGACTTCTGAAACTTCGTTTCCCTGCCCACCTTAGCGCCCCCGACGTGGCTGCGCTTAGAGAATGACACCGTCTGCTCTATATGAGCTGCTGGTGTTAAAAAGAGGTGGCCCCGATGGGAACTGTCCACGGTCCTGAACCACCCCGTCTCTGCTCTCAATAGGACCGCAGAACGGACCTCCAATCCCGCAGACCTTAGAGAGCAGGGCAGCAGCAGCAGCCGTAGGAGGCGGTGGAAGCTCAGGCAAGATGCAGGCTCAGGCAAGGTGGGTTCCCAGTGAGGGAGGGAGAGTCTGCAGAGCATTTGGATCCCCCAAATTCTTCCTGTATAAATGGGGAGCTGGTGGTTCTCACAGAAGTGCTGGAAGAAGCACTTGTTTGTGTTGAGATCTACAGATCACGGCTTATTTAATGATGTAATACTCCTTTGACATTGTTTTAGGACTTGATGGGTGTGTATCATGGTATCAGGACAAAACTCTGCATCTCTGTTCCTCTAATCTCTTACAGACTGGCATGGCCAGTGTGCAATATTAGAGGGCCAATTTTAGAGGGGGGTGGGGGACAGAAGGACTGGGAGTGTGGGATTAGCAGAGGCAAACTATTATATATAGGGTGGATTAAACAACAAGGTCCTCAGTATCATCCGATAAACCATAATGGAAAAGAATATTAAAAATGAAATTAAATAAAACAAAATATGTTTTCTTTAGCTCATAGAGAATTCACCAACACATATGAATTCCTAATTAGTGTAGTTCTATTATAAAGTTAATGTCAAGATTAGCAAATTACAAGTTTATATTCATTTTTCCAAGCTTTCAATTATTCAACACTCCTTACAAAAAGCACATTTGACATCTACCTATTATTTTATTGCTTTAAAAACATGCAATGTAATATTTGTTTATTGTAGAAAAATACAAAATATACATGAGCAGAAAGAAGATAAGTTGCTTTCAGGAAGCTACCTAGTTTTTTAGCAGGAGATTGCAGCTCTGAGACGTGGTGAGTGAGGATGTTATCATGTTGTATTATATAGCCCATGGGGCAAGAGAGGAAACACTGTCTGAGACTTTTCAGGAAGGTCTGATATCATGAGGTAGGTTTTTAGAAAATGGAAGTCATCTCAGACTGGCCAACTTTGAGAAGAATTGAAATATAGTTGAGGGGATTGTCAGATCTGTATGACTTTACTTTCTTCTCTACTAAGATGCTATTTTACACTTGTCCATAGTATATAAGGCCTTCCTACGTGGCACTAGTGGTTTAAAAAAAAAAAACAAACCCAATTGCCAATGCAGGAGATGCAGGAGCCTTGGGTTGGATCCCTGGATTGGTAAGATTCCCTGGAGGAGGGCATGGCAACCCACTCTAGTTATTCTTTCCTGGAGAATTCTATAGACAGAGGAGCCTGAGGGGCTACAGTCCATGAGTTTGCAAAAGAGTTGGACACAACTTAGTGGCTAAACAATAACAACAACATAGTAACATAAAACTACCACTTTTCTGCTTCTCTTTTAAACTTGGGCATTTTTTTCTGACCAAAATGTGCTGTGTGGTCTCAGAGATTTAACACAATTTACCTTGTCCATCAAATTCAGGCTTTGTACTTGAACTGGAGCACCAAAAGTCTACAACAGGAGCATCCTGTCCTCGGTCACAACTGGACACCAGGTTGACCAATGTTCTCCTAGTTACCCTGTGATGCAGATAGGCCAGCTCACTGGCTACCAGCACCATCTAATGGCTGCTCTGAAAACACTCGGGCTGCGCTTGGCAACCATTCAGAAGGGAGCCCTTTCGGCTCAGCTTTTGGGAAAAGGAGTGGGGTGGGCCAGAGAGAAGGAAGTGGCTTCCTGAAGCAGACAATGAGAGGCAGGGGAAATTTCACTTCCAAAGCTGTCTCTATAAAAAAGATTTGGCTCATGCCTTCACAGATAGGAGATTCCTTTGGGCAAATATTTTTAAATCAGAAGAGACAATTAGTCATCTACACCTTAATATAAATTTCTTATTAGATTTCTTCCATAATGGCTGGGTTGAAAAGATCTAAAATCTAGAATGACTGTGGAGTGCATGGTAACAGAGCTTAGGGTCATTTTGGAGGGGAGACCTCTGTGAGGGGTGGCAGGGCAGTATGAAAGCTAAAGGGATGGGGAAAATGTTGGGCACAGTGGGCAAAAGGCAGCATTGATTCTCCCTTTTACTGCATCTGGATCTCTTTAATTAAGCATCTGCCCAGTGGTGCTTCCTGATTTCTCTAAGAAAGTGTCTTTGGCAGGAGTTCATGATGTGATGTAGTTCCCTTCTGCTCTGTGTGATCATGTCCTTCCTTTCCACACCAACAGCATCTTCAGGTCCAGCTATTTCAGACTACATTTGAGAGACTCAGAGAACAAGAGGAAGTCTGATGTATATTGCACTCAGGAGATGAACTTGTTTCAAATGGGGATCTACTTTAAAAATAAATCTCCAAAGTCACAGGGGTCTGGGAAATAGTGATTCCCTGAGTGACTTATGTACAGGACATCAAACTAGGTTGGCTGAGGTTTTGGCTTGGTTGGACAGTTTCATTTGCCATTATGCAAACCTACTAGTCATAGGAATTGGAGTTCCTGAGGAATGATAGAATCCTGGTGGAGAGGAGTAGACCACCTCGAGGAGGAGTTTCACAGTCCTTTGTCTTTCCCAAGTTACTCCTTGAATCTGGAGTGTTAGAACTTTAGTTTCCTGAAGATGGGGAAATAGAAAAGCTCAGTGACGGAAACAAGAGAACTTGGCCATACCTCATTGTGAAAAACCCAAGTCATTTGTCTCACTCTGTCTCAGTTTCCTCATCTCTCAAATAAGGGGCCATACCAAACGACCCCCAAAATAGCTTCCAGCCCTAACATCCTTTGGTGTCTGATTTTTAATAGAAGATAAAGGGAAAATTGTGCAGTTTACCCAGGTCCCACTGCCCTCTTTATTACAACTCACACGACCACCCTGCACACCAACCTGCTCCTTGAGCTGCTCTTGTCCTCAAAAAGCCTCGAGCTCCACAAATGAGAGTATTGTTAATGTTGGCTCATGGTCCTTCCTGATGAGTGGCCAACATTGTTCTGCTCCTTGCAGGGGTCCCACTCATCTTGTTTGCCTCTGCAGAGCCTCAGCCTGCCTGGAAGATGCCGAGACTGTGCAGCAGTCGTTCGGGCGCCCTGCTGCTGGTCTTGCTGCTTCAGGCCTCCATGGAAGTGCGTGGTTGGTGCCTGGAGAGCAGCCAGTGTCAGGACCTCACCACGGAAAGTAACCTGCTGGTACGTGGGCTGTGGCCGCCATCTTGATTTGGGTATCAAATGGTACTGGGGTGGGGACAGCACAAAGAAAGGAGCATGCAAAAGGGGAGATTCATTTCCAGAGATATGGCTAACTCAATCAAGGGCAGGAATAGACCTCTAGGGCGAAGTAAGAATTGGGCCAAGGAAGGGAGGAAGCAACTTCAGGGAGATGGGTCTGGTCCATAATGTCTTCTCGATTTTCTTTACTTCCTGCCCTGTCTTCTTGTATAGAGAGCCACTCTTTTTAAACTATTTAGAGATAGTGCTATTAAAATAAACAACACTAATGATAGTAATAACCATAATTGCTCCCTCGACTGACCCTACCTATTCTTTCAATCTTTTAGCCTTCAAATTATTCCTTTTTAGATGACCTCATATCACCTTCCATTTCCATTCCATTTTTCTTTCCTTATATCTGCTACCAGTTACAAAGTCAGGAAGATAATACCACAAACCAGCTCTAGAAGGAAAAACTCAGGTGCCATTTTCCACTAACTGGTGCCAAATGCCTCCTGCTTCTCGAGGACTGACCTTCTGCAGCCTTTCCATAGCATCTCAAAGCCCTTTGTGCCAGGCTGGAACTCCCTGTAGGTCACCATAGCTTGCGTGTGTATTTGTTATTATTTATTTGTATTGGGAAGTATAAATGAGGAACAATACCAGCTCAAGGCTACAAGAAACACTTCTGGTGGCCATGACTGAGTTCCAACCTACTGCCTGTACCTGCCTGGCGAGGGTGGAATGCACACCACTACATTCTGTGTGTTTTGTCAGCAGAGAAGCTGAGTTAAGGTGGAGAAAGACTTTCTCAAAAACAGAGCAGGTTGCACGTAGAATATAAAATAGAAGTAAAGAGCCCAGGAATCCCATGAGCTCTGTTTCCGAGAGACCCAAGACACTCTTGATTAGAGACACCCACTGCACAGTCTTTCCTGTTGAGAGCTCACCAGGGAAGCAGCACTGGCGGTGGTCAGAGTCTGTGGGTTCTAGTCCCAGTCCCAGTTCTGTCAATGGGCGGTGGAACCTTACCAAGTTCCCTTCTCCTCTCTGAGAAATTGTGTATCATTATATGTCCAGGGGAGAGAAGTATGAGATAATTTGTTTCTCACTGTTACTATTCTGCAGTGTTATAATTCTAAATTTCTGGAGTATGAAGTTCCCAGCTCAACAGAGTGGGTGGGATCCTTCTTTTTCCTCCTTTGTTGTCCCGAGTATCTGAAAACTCAAGGCTACAGCCTCAAGATCATTTTCCTAAGCAAATGTGTGCCACAATTGTCTAGTCACAGAAAGCAGACAGGGCTCCACGTACAGGACTCCATGACCCCTGCGATGGAAATAATCCTGACTTCCTATCCTTCCATCCAGTTAGAAAGGCACAGGGAAGTGAGTCGCCCCCTCCCTAAGCTCACTGATTGAGGAAAAGACAGGATCAGCTTGGAAGACCTGAAAGAACCAGAGAAAGTGCCAGATGGGTGTGGGCAAGTTTGGAGGGAGATGGCTAGGGGAGGGCATGAGGTATGTTTACAGACCACTGGGGTACGGCTGACACATTGAAACTACAGACCCTGGAAGCCAGATTTCTCCCAAATTTCAACCCAATGCCCTTCCCAGACTCAAACTGAACCATATTTATTTCCTCAATATTCATTAAGTGCCAACAACTCCCACCCACCTGCCATTTATTGATGAATTCCTATATATCTGGCTTATAAAGTTTAGGACGTTTACCCTACCCACAAAGTGAAGTTGCTCAGTCGTGTCCGACTCTTTGCGACCCCATGAACTGTAGCCTACCAGGCTCCTCCGTCCATGGGATTTTCCAGGCAAGAGTACTGGAGTGGGTTGCCATTTCCTTCTCCAGGGGATCTGCCCGACCCAGGGGTCGGGCCCGGGTCTCCCGCGTTGGCAGACGCTTTACCGTCTGAGCCATGTCACTCTAAAGCAGAGATGGGGACTTCCCTGGTGGTTCAGTGGTTAAGAATCCACCTGCCAATGCAGGGAAGAGGGGCTCCATCCCTGGTCTGGGAAGATCCCACATGCGGACAAGCGACTAAGCCCATGAGCCACGACTACTGAATAGACTACCCACAAAGCTACAATGCAAGTACACCAGAAAGTGGGACGGGGATTTTGTTGTAGCTGCCGGGCAGGGGTACCAGGAGCCCAGGGGACAAAAAAGGCGCTGTCCGAGCTGAGTCTCAGACGTCTGAGGAAGCTCAGAGGTGGGAGTGGTAGATATGCTCTGCAGTTAGCCCAGTAGGCCCAAGCTCCCAAGCGCCCAGTGGGCGACCCCGCACGTGCGGAGGGAGTGGGGGGCGCAGGCGGCTAGCGTGAGCGGCGGGGGAACGCCTGGAATGGGTGGGGCCTGACGCGCTCGCCGCTCTCCCGTAGGCGTGCATCCGGGCCTGCAAGCCCGACCTCTCGGCCGAGACGCCGGTGTTCCCCGGCAACGGCGATGAGCAGCCGCTGACTGAGAACCCCCGGAAGTACGTCATGGGCCATTTCCGCTGGGACCGCTTCGGCCGTCGGAATGGTAGCAGCAGCTTCGGAGCTGGGGGCGCGGCCCAGAAGCGCGAGGAGGAAGTGGCGGTGGGCGAAGGCCCCGGGCCCCGCGGCGATGGCGCCGAGACGGGTCCGCGAGAGGACAAGCGTTCTTACTCCATGGAACACTTCCGCTGGGGCAAGCCGGTGGGCAAGAAGCGGCGCCCGGTGAAGGTGTACCCCAACGGCGCCGAGGACGAGTCGGCCCAGGCCTTTCCCCTCGAATTCAAGAGGGAGCTGACCGGGGAGAGGCTCGAGCAGGCGCGCGGCCCCGAGGCCCAGGCTGAGAGCGCGGCCGCCCGGGCTGAGCTGGAGTATGGTCTGGTGGCAGAGGCTGAGGCGGCCGAGAAGAAGGACTCGGGGCCCTATAAGATGGAACACTTCCGCTGGGGCAGCCCGCCCAAGGACAAGCGCTACGGCGGGTTCATGACCTCGGAGAAGAGCCAAACGCCCCTTGTCACGCTGTTCAAAAACGCCATCATCAAGAACGCCCACAAGAAGGGCCAGTGAGGGCGCAGCGGGCAGGGGCCTCTCTCCGCGGAAGGTTGACCCCGAAGGCCTCTCTTCTGTCCTCCTGTCGCCTCGCAGCCCGGGTGAGGACTTGCCCAGGCAGTGATGGCGCCAGGTATCCCGACTCTTAAAGCTGTCTGTAGTTAAGAAATAAAACCTTTCAAGTTTCACGAATATTGACTGGGTGAATTAAAAATGCATTTCCATCAAGTAAAGGGCAGCACGTATTGGAGGGGCTATAGTGGTTTCCATGTGACTACGTGTTAGTATGTTTAACAGGATATACTGAGAATCAAAGGAAAGTGTACTTCCTTCCCGCCCCTAGCAAATGGGTCTACTAGGGTCAAATAAGGTGATGGCTCAGTGTGCTGCGTTTCCCACTCTCCATCGAGTGCGGAAAGACTGATCAGTCAGCTGGTGATTCCTCTAAAAGACAGGATTCCTCCTGTTACCCTGGTTCCCACCTAAGTCCAAGAGCCAGTGGGACACAGATGAGCCCCCAGTGGAACTAGGAGGTCTCTGGGCTCCCAGGTGGGATGCTGTGGTTAATGCCTATGTGGATCTAGCAGTCTGTGAGAACTTGGGCAAGTCTCTGAACGTCTCCAAAGTTTAGTTCTCTCATTCCTTCCTATTATGAGTGCTATGTGATGGTTAATGAGAAACTGGAGAGGTCATCATCACTGAGAGGCTAAGTGTGAGACCTGAGGGTTGGTATGGTTCAGATTTGACTGCTCTCCCAGGCTACCCTCAGACACTGTCAAACACAGGGTCTCACCCACATAGACATATACCCATGGAGACACATCTGTAGAAATACAGTATGCACAGATGCTTCTTCCAGCCTCTGGGGCTCAAGATTGAAGTCTGTCTTGACCTGCTCGTGTCATGCCCGAGTTCTCTCCTCCCCAGGTTACCCAGTGTCAGCCTTCTCTTCATGCTCAGTGCTCTCACTCAGGCCTCAAGTAGCCTAATAGCTTCCTAACCAACTGGTATCCTGGCCTCCAGTTGCTTTTTCCCCAATCCATTGTACGAATTCTCAATATTAATGTATATGTACAAAATCTTGCTTTTGCCACGTTAGTTGGCTCAAGATACAATCACCCCACCCCGACTCTTCCATCAGTTCCAAACAACTGGGCATGACACATACAAGGGCCCTTCTCTGTCAGTTTCACTCCTTACCAAACTCCACTTCCCTGGTTTTATCACTTCTTCCATCCTTCTCCATCCTCTGCCTGGAATTCTCCACCATTCCCCTCTATTTTGAATGTTACACTGTTTTCAACGTGAATCCAGGCTCAAGTCCACCTCTGCTGGGAAAGATGGGATGTTTTGCAGCCAAGGCTGCTCATTTTCAGGGTTTCTGCAGTCAGCTCCTCTGCACTGAAGAGCGAGCGTGCTGTCCAGCTCGGATGACAAGTTTCTTACTGCAGACACATATTGTGCTCTTTTCTTTCAAGGAAACTAAGCTCCAAAAGGGCAGAGGCCAGGGGTTGTGTTTATTATGTCCCCAAGATGTTTTCACAAAGTTGGGGCCACTGGTTTGTAGTCACACGTTCACAGAGTGCACACACACAGATGCATGTTGCCATGTCAACTGCATCAGTGGGTGATACAGATCAAAACCGGCTGGGGAATATTTCTGTATGGCACTTCCATATTTATATTTTGATATGGACGTTCACAATTAAAACTGGAATACACCTGGGAAGTCCTGATATAAAGGGAACAAGAAAGCCAGACTCAAGATAAAGTCTCCCTCAATGTGGGTTCTATGAAATGGGGTTGTATCCTAGTCGCTGTAATAAAGCAATGTCCCAGGCCTTCCCATCTGAGGATGCTCCCACGCTGGGAATCCTGGGCCTCCTGTTTACATCTTTGTAGCATCCTTTCACTTACTCCCGTTCAAGGCAAGTAAAGTAATGGTAGGTGGGGGTGGCTAAATGTCAGTGGTTAATGCTGGTGGTATTTTCAGATCCTGTTTGCATCTCAAAACACCATTTACTTTAAAGAAATCAAATACACAACTGTGTGGTGACAACATTAACATTTATTTGAAAAGGGCACTGGGAATTCACAACTAATAGTCCTAAAGAATAATCTTGCTAAGAGTCCTTCTTCCTACATACCGAACGTCACCCCCCCCAATCCTTCTTCCCCTTCCTTCAAATTGGATTCAGTGAGTTCAAAATACAGAAAACTTCCACAGGCACTAATTCTGCACTCACATATAAATACATCAGCAATTATATACAAACATTGTCAACTATGAACTACATTATACACACATGCAGACACATGGGCACACACACACTCAACCAGGTCATGAAGGTCTTAAGTGGACACAGACATGTTATAATGTATGAGTAACGCTGCAGCATCTGTGGATTTACAGCTCTGCACTCCATAGGCCAGAATCAACAGCCGTGGAGGAAGAGCTCAAAAGGGGACGGTGATGGGCTGGGGCCCCAAGGTCCCCTGAAGGAGAAAAGACTTGGTCAACCTGGTTGGTGATAAAAGACAGAAAGGAAAACAGACCACAGAGCCCTCTCACAGGTCTGTGTCCCCTCCCTGCTCCCCCAGCTGGCAGGCCGCGCCACCACCGTTCTTCTGCAGACCAGTCCTAGGCCAGATTTGGGATAAAGGGCATTTTAACTAGAAGATTTCTAGGGTCATGAGATGAAGAAGTAACACGCTGCCCTAAGCCTTCTCCCCAGACATAAGGCAGATATTTTGTTTCACCACAAGCTGCCTTCCAGGGTCTGTGGGTCCAGAGAATTGGGTGTGGCCTGCCTTGAGGAGCCTCCCTCCCTTTCTACCGTCAAACTTAATATTCAGCCTAACAGCTCAGGTCTAGTTTTTTTCCCATAAGCCCCAACTGGCCAGCTGCCATTTCATGGTCATGAAAAGGAATTGGGAGAAATAGCCTCACTTCTCAATGAGACAGCTTCTACCCAGGGACAATAGAATAGTATCTGGAAAGGTTTCCTGACCCAGGGGCCCCAAGTGAAGCCAAGAGGTCTAGCCTTTTAGGCATCAAAGCAACTGCAAGGCTGTTCTGATCCTTAAGCCAGTTGAAACATACCCTTTGGGACTGAGAACACCAGGGCAAAGGGCAGCGCCTCCATGACCCCTGCACTTCAGGCACTGTAGATGGTCCCAGCCCTGCCTTTTAACTGCTCATTCATCTATACTGATGCTTGAGGTGGAGGGCTGGACAGAGGAGAATGTCTGAGGACTTTTCTATTTCTTCTTCTGATCCACCCAGGCTCCTTCTCTGGGGAGGAGGTGTTCAGAAGTCAAGAAATCATTTATTTCCACTTTTCAGAAAGAGGAAAATGGGAACAGGCACAGGCCATGGTGGATTCCTTTGCAAGGAAAACCAGAAGGAGCCTCTAGGGTCATAATGGGGCTCTCCTCTCAGCTGCTTCTGACACACTCATGTGACTCCGCCAAGTTCAGTGAACTTCCAAATCCCCAGTACATCCGTGCTACTGGGTTCTGTCAGTATTTGAGCCAATGGGCCCTACTCCTTGCCCATGAAGTCTTTAGTGGTTTGGGGGAGCAACTGGTTTGGATGGCTTTGTTAACTCAAAATCATAACACAGAAGGGTAGCAAAGAGGGCTGGTCACTTGACACAGTGTCACTAGATTCTGTAGGGTTTGGAAGGCAGGAAGAGTGATGCTAGGCTGAAGGCCTGGGTACCCACCATCCTCTGCTTGGCTTCTCTCCCAGGGCTTAGGAGGGCCAGGGGAGGGTGAAGGAGACTGCTTAATTTATCATTGAATTGTTTGAATTAATGTTCATCTCCTCTGATTCCAAGGAATCTTTGGCCAGAAGCCAGATTCTACAGCATGTCAGCAGGCAAGACAGTATTTCACTGAGTATGACTTTAAATTGAAACTGAGAAGAGGGCTACTCAAGATGCAGTCAGGTCTCCAAAAGCAGCACATCTCTGCTAGGCAGTGATGGCATAAAGAGAAAGCTGTTTCAGACAGAGGAAACAGCAGTGGAGTGTATGAAGACAGACATCCTACACCTTTTCCTTCCTCTACACCTTTCCATCCTACACTCTATTCCCAGGGTGGGGATGAGGGAGAGACAGTAGATGGACCTGGAGGTCTCTGGTTCTGGGGCTGGCACTAGAAGGAGGCTCTAGGGAATGACTCCCAAGTCCCAGAGCCAGGACCCCCAGGCAGGGCTCAGAGTACAGATGGCACAGGGTGGACCCCACAGTCAGAGAAGCATGAGAGAGAAACAGGGCCTCATGTCAAAGCCGAGCAGTGGAAGAGCCAGTGAAGACATGATTGTGGTTCAAGATTTAGATTTTCTCCAACAAGACATCTTCCAAAGGTTACTTGTCTTCAAGTTTGTTTCTAGTTATTTTAATCTTGGTTTCTTAATAAAGAGATATTAAAGTAAAGAGAGACCTCAGTCCATGCTTGTAAAGTTGGGTTGAACATTAGCCAAAAGCCATAGCGCAGAGCCAAAGGCCATGGTGGGAGCAGGGGCCACCAGCCCCCCTTGGCCCCAGAGTCGTGTAGACCCTCTGGAAGTTGCAAGCTTGCAGCACAGAGGCAGCAATCAAGGCAGGAAACTACAGGAATGAGGGTCAGACAGCCCCCCTATCCAACAAGTTTACTGCACATGCAGTAAGAAAGTACCTAGGTTCAGAGTCTCCTGGTTTGGGCAAATACACCTCTCTGTTCTGATAACCAGGCTCTCACAGTGCACCTGTGCTGGGCCATGCACAGGGGTGTGATCCGAGGGGGTCTCAAGAAGACTGCCCTCTCCTTAGCAGAAATGGCTTGCTTCTGACCTCACCTCATGCTGTCTAAAGCTGTACCCTCAAAAGGGGTTCCTTTGGGTCAAGAAATCTACTCACTCTCCCTCTTTTCAAAAGCAGTTTCTCCAGGGAGGAATCATTTGACAATTCTCCCCTTCCTGTGAGTCATATCAGCTCAAAAGTTATAGGAGGTTAGACTGGAAAAGAAGCAAAGGGCTCCCCTGGGCCAGAGGGTGCTTCCCCAGGAAGAGGCCCAGGGGAGGTTCTGCCAGAGGTGACTCACATTGGGATCTTCAGGAAGAAAGGCATCAAAGAAAGAGAATCAACTCGGGAGAACATCCCTCTGGACAAAGGAGGCGAGACGCTACAGAGGGGGACAGACTTGCCCACTTCTGCCTGCTGCTCCCCTACAGGGGGCCAGCAGTTGGGGAGCAGGAGCCCCCTCTATCAGCGGCTTCATCCTCTGCTGTCCCCCACTCCCGCCATGGGGTGTCTACCCCAGCTCCTGTTATAAGGGCTCAATATTAACCAACATTATAAAGAACCAAGGAGAGGCGCAGGGTGAGCCAGGGAGTGGAAGAGACATCAAAGATTTGGAGGCCTTTGGTCCCTCAAATGGGGAGGAGGTGGGGACGCTCTGGAGGAGATCAGCGTCCCGTTTTCCAGCTCCCACACACCACTGCTTTGCAGGAGGAGCCGGCCTCGCTTCCTCCTTATGTCTTCAGCTTCCTGTGTCTCCATCGAGTTCCCTCCTGGGGGAATGGGAACTGTGCCGCTCCCTGCCCAGGACCACCCGCCCCCCCCCACCCCCCGCGTGAAAGCCATCACTCACTACATTAAGCACAGCTTCCTGGGACCTCAGCCTCTCTCTGGAGAACCTCCCCTCCACCTCTGCCCCCTCACTTTTGGCCCCGGGCTGACAGAGGAGACAAAGGGCACAGGTGGTATGCTTTTTGGCCCCAGAGGGGCAGGTGGCCGGATCTCCCTCAGGGAAGACAAGGAGGAAGCAGGGAAGGGAGGGGCCCATATGAGGTGAGGGGGCCCGGGGCTCCACCTTGCTTCACTGGGGAGGTGCTGCTGTCCAAGGTGCTTATTCTCTGAGATCCCAGTTAAGATTTCCATATCATAGGGATGGGCTTGAAGGCGAGCTCCTCCCTCAGACCCTGCCCCTCGGAGAAGCTGTGTCTTGAATTCAGTATACGCAGAGATCAGGAAACTTCATCTCATAGACAGGGATCGAGTGGTTCTGAGGCTGGCCGTAGGCTGCAGTGATGGTTCCTGATGGGCTTGGAGGGGGCCTGGGGCAGAAACACAAGGAAGAGAAAGACATGAGGGTCCAAGGGTCCCACCTTGTGCAATAGGGCAGCTGATTGATTTCTCTTTGACTAGGGACCAGAGATTTTGTCA
Source organism: Ovis aries (assembly GCF_016772045.2). NCBI lineage: Eukaryota > Metazoa > Chordata > Mammalia > Artiodactyla > Bovidae > Ovis > Ovis aries. The sequence goes on along the minus strand of NC_056056.1, from coordinate 32,596,189 downwards.
CTCCGTGGGTTCCAAGGTTTCAAGCTGTTCTAGAATCTTCAGCTTGAAGTCAAGCTTCATAGCTGGTTCTATAGTAACTGTTGCTTTAGAAAGTAAAAGCACTAGCTTGGGACACTAAGGCCCCTGGCTCTTTTCCAGGGTTCACTGAGCTGTTTCTTTCTCCCTTCAGTCTCTGTTTCCTTACCTGGGGAGAGCTGGTGGCTGAGCCCTGGAGACAGAGGCTGGGGGCAGGGAGGGCTAAAGACAGGTGTGAAAGGAGGACTTGTGGGGAGGGGTACCTACAACTGGGCCACAGAGGTGGGGATCCCCTGCCCAGAGCTGCCACTTACCGGATAGTGATTTCAAAGATCTGATTGAGTTTGCTCTGCAGCAGTGATGCCTAGAGACAAACAGAGAAGCAAGTGAACTGGGGGCTCCCCACACCTTGACTCCCAAGCCTACTGGTCCAGCATGCACTGGAGGTACAGGGCAGCTGCAATCTTAGGAAAGAAACTGCTGTGAGCTTGTTTCCAGTGCTTATCAGTGAACCCTAACAGTGAGTACAGATCAGACAGAGGGGCCCAGCAAAGGCCTGCCGGGGACAGCACAGAGGCCAGGCAACCCCAGAAAGGACTTCAGCAGCAGTTCTGGAAGGGCCCTTAACTCCTCCAGGTGAGGCAATAGGGCCTGTTGGGAAGAGTCTGGAGGTTTGCAGCTGGTTCCAGCTCTTTCTTTAACTCCCAAGGAGCAGCTGTGCAAAGCTGGTGTGTTAGGGAAGACACTCTCTCTGGTCCCCTCTGGCTCCAACTAAGCCCATGGACACAAAGAGTGAGACTGCACTCAACTCTGAGCTCACAAAATAGGCACCTCTCAAGATAGGATAAGAACTTAGTATAATATAGATCCAGAAAAATCTGTATTATACTTACTTATATTTTTATATACCATAATGCATATTAGTATAATTATTAAAACATATGAGAGGTTTGAATATATGTATATATATATTAGAAAGTTATATGTATTTTTATGGGGAAGAAAATGTACAATAAAGTATGTTATCTGTAGACTTCAGATATTTACAATTATGTTTCATTGTTACTAAGATGGACCCTGGGTCTAACAAATCCTGGTCTATCATTTTCAAGAAATGTTTGCCCTCCTCCCTTACCCAGAGACATCAGACTGTCTTTCTACTTATCTGGTGCCCTCTCATTTAAATTTCTTTTCCAAGGCCAGGCTGTTCCATTCTACCCACCAGCGTCCCCCAGCTGGAAGCGGCCCAGTGGCGAATGCTGGCCATCTTCCCTGTGCCACAGCCCCTCCTGTCATCTCTCCATACTGTGACAGTCCTAATGGCAACCTCACAGAATTATGAGAAGGAGATAAGCTGATAAATGGAAGATGCTCTGGTGAAGAGTGAGCGCTACTTATGTTCTTCCTCTGACGATTATTATTATTATAATCTGTTCAGTACAAGAGGCACTGAGGTCAGGATTTCTCCCTTATGTGAAAATTGTGACGTCTGAAGGGGTGTATGACTAATAGGCTTTTGGTTCATGGGAAATCAATGCAGTGTTGGGCTCTAAGCCCTAGTGTCTGGTGACAATGGTACCGGGATCTCCTAGAAACTCAGTCCTGCCCTGGACACACATCCTGTGTCCAGTTGGTCCTGGGATGGGCCCCATTCCACCTCACTTACCCGGGCCCCGCAGTGCGCTGCAATCTCCTCAAAGGGCGCCTTCTGGAACTTCTCCACCACCTGTCGCCGCCGTTCCCGCTCCTGCTCCTCAACGGCCACGCTGTCCACTGTGGTGGAGAGCCAGGTCAGCACGCGGGTCCTGCCCGCTGTTGCGGCCCCAGATGGCCACCAGCTTTCCCCTCTGCCAACGAGGGGCAGGGTGGCATGGAGGGCGTGGTGCCTCCATGCCTCCATCACTTGGCCTCGGAAGGGCTGGACCCTTTCCTGATTCTGCCTGAGGGCTCAGCCCCCTTCCCTAAGAGTCTGAAAGCTAGTTAAGTAGACCCTTAATCGGGGCTAAAGCTCCATGTAGCTGCACTTGCTACTGGGACTTTCTCTCTCTCTCTTTTTTTGGTTTGTCCTATCAGAATTTTATTTTTCAAAATGATGATTCACTTCCCCACTCACATAAATGTATTGTATATTCCCACTCCTTTGAGACTTTAAATAAAATGTTTCTATCTTAATCAAGAGTTAACTGACATATAACATGGTATAATTTTAAAGTACCAGATATTATGATTTGATACAGATATGCATTGTGAAATTATTACTACAATAACATTAACTAACATATCTGCCACTGGGACTCTTAAACTAAGCTTCTGGAGCAGGAAGTACTATGGGGGTAACATGAAAAGGGACATCAACAATGGAAAAGCCAGTGAAAAACCCCTGTGGCAGAGAAGTCTGAGGCCATTTAGTTTAAGGCTTCCACATATTCCTCGTGGCCCCCAAAATGAAAAAAAAAAAAAAAGAGAGAGAGAGAGAAAGGTATGAAATGTGTTCATCACGCCCAGCTTAAGAAGACAGAGCAGTGAAACATTCAGAAAGAGCACCATGAATGACGACAAAAGTAAACACTTGTTATCAGCAGAGAAATTCTCTAATTCAGGATACTTCGTAATCCAATAATTCAGATGAGGTAATAATACTGTATTTTAAAATCCACTGCCATTATTAAATATTAATAGGATTTGGTCTTGATAGCTTTCATTGATCAACTTGCTCTTTTGTATCATACGCCACCAAAAAAATTGTCAAAGTATTTATACAAATTAAAATTCCTTTTTCACCTGTCTGATTGGCCATAACCCTCAACCAGCTACCTTTAATGGCAACCATCAGTAGAAAATGGGTTCCTGGCATAGGACACTGATCCCTGTTAAGAGAGGGGGACTATTAATTGCAGCTTCGGTAGTTGTGAAGAATTTAGAGGAAACTGCCAGCCTCTTCCCTGACATCTGTGTGAACCACGCTTGGGAGGGCAGCAGACAAGTCGCAAGCACACCCACACACACCCCAGGACCCAGCCCCATTTGCCTCTCCCCAGGGGCCTCCCACTCACCAATGGCCTTCTTCAGCGTCTCGTAGGTGATCTCCTCGGCAGGCACTCGCTGGGGGAGAAGGGACAGAAGTGCACAGAACGCTCAGGAAGGTGGAGGGGGAGGGGGGAGGCGGCAGCCTCGGCTTCCTCAGTTACCTGGTAGCCCCTTCACTTCTCAGAAGACCGTCCCAATGGGCAGAAACTCCCTCAGGATACCTGCATTCTTACCAGGGTCTCTGGAAGCTCTGTGCCTCTGAGCAGGCACAGACCCCCCAACTGAAGGGGAGCAGTGAATGATGGAGGCTAGTTCCTCAAGAGCCACAAGTCTCACCTGAAAGAACTCACCTTCCCTTCCCTCTCCCCTCCCTCCTCCCAGAGTGTCCACTTAAGTCCCCTGGGAAGAAAACACTGTGATTCAAACAAGTCTTCAGAAAAACGTCACAGAAACTATTCGAAACAAGAGAAGGCGGTTAGCAAACATAATCTCATATGAAAATTTCAAAAACTGACTAACATTTTTGTTCCCTTGTGGCTCAGCTGGTAAAGAATCATCTGCAATGCAGGAGACCTGTGTTCAATCCCTGGATTGGGAAGATGCCCTGGAGAAGGGAAAGGCTACCCACTCCAGTATTCTGGCCTGGAGAATTCTATGGACTGTATAGTCCATGGGGTTGCAAAGTCGAACATGACTGAGTGACTTTCACAACAACACGTGTAGGATTCTCGGCGAGTCACTCAATTGCAACTGCAAAGTATGCTACCATAGAGAGCAATCGTTTCACTCTGAAGACTCAGTCACTGAAGGTTTATTCTTTGTATGTACATTCATCCATCCGTTCACCCATCCATCCACTGTCAGTGCTGACCAACATCAGGTGGCGACAGGGATCCATGCGGTAGTGAGAGAGTACAGGAAGACAGATCACAGGGTAAGGGCAGGTAGAGGGAAGCTGATGGAGGAGGTGGCCACAAGCTGGGCAAGGAAGGAAGGGAGATTCATGAACGTGGAGGTGGAGAGGAAGGGTGATTGCAACATGGGATTCCATACTAGCAAAGACACGGAGATGAATGAGATAGCATGGGGAAGACTGAATACCAGCCAGACGGGAGGGGAGACGAAACGCCCAGGCACTCCTGACTCCAAATGGCTCTGAATGCCAGGCACTGGGTTGGGAATTTGACCAAATCAGCATTTGTTGATTGCCTGCTATGAGCCTGGTATTTGAGGGTTACAGGAAGTCACTGAGGGACGCTGGAGGCGTGGGGAAGGGGCATGGTGGGCTGGCTTGTAGACCTGGCTTGTGGCCCACCTCCTCCGTCAGCTTCTCTCTACCTGTCCTTACCCAGTGATCTGTCTTCCTTTACTCTCTCTCTACCGCATGGTTCCCTATCACCTCACCTGTGAATATCTGATGTTGGTCAGTACTGACAGTGGATGGATGGGTGGATGGATGGACAAAGAATAAACCTTCAGAGTGAGTGAGTCTTCAGAGTAAAAGTGGAAAAGGAAGTGAAAAGCATGGCAGAGGATGGAGGCCCCCACACTCCTGCTCTAGCTACTCAGCCATCACTGGGCTGAGCTGACTCTCAAAGAGGGGGAGGAACCCATGTTAGTGACAGGGAGGCCAGCAGGGAGCAGGTGGCTATGTACCCAGGGGAGCATTTCTCTTCCTTCTGCTGATTTACTTTATTTATCTATTTCTAAGGGTCTCTCGACTCTTAGGAAGGAAGAATTATAACTATGGAGGGGACAGCAGCCAACTACACTGTGGTCTTAACACGTGTGAGGCTTCCAGCCCTGTAGAACTGGAAGAGCCTTGGAGGACACCTGGCTCAACGTCATTCCGCTTCTTCAATTAGCCTGAGTCAGAGCTTGCTTCCTTCCAAGGGAAGCTTCCAGACAAGCCTCGAAAAGCCCAGCCCTGGAGGTGTGCCCCGGTAACTGAGGAGTTGAAGGAATGGCTGAGGGCATGGTTGGGGGAGGCTTGATCTTGACCCCATTGATTTGTCTTTGCCCCAAGCCCACTGGGGAGAGGCTAAGTGTCCAAGCTGCCCTCCACGGCTATGCCAGGCTGTTCATGCTGAAGGACTCTGCACATCTTCTTGTCCCAATTCCACCCAGATGTGTGTCCTCCTCACTTCTTGCTAAGTTCCCTCGTCTCTATTAATTCCCTTAATTGGCCGTGAAATGTGAGAGCCACTCAGTCGTGTCCAACTCTTTGCCACCCCATGACTATACACTCCATGGAATTCTCCAGGCCAGAATACTGGAGTGGGTACCCTTTCCCTTCTCCAGGGGATCTTCCCAACTCAGGGATCGAACCCAGGTCTCCCCACATTGCAGGCGGATTCTTTACCAGCTGGGCCACAAGGGAAGCCCTTAATGGACAGAGTCGCCATTAAAAGCTTCTGTACTGTGGGGAGGGGATAAATTGGGAGATTGGAACCAACATATACACACTGCTATATACGAAAGAGGAATGCAGGAGACCCTGGTTGATCCCTGGGTCGGGAAGATCCCTGGAGAAGGAAATGGCAATCCACTCCAGTACTCTTGCCTGGAGAATCCCATGGAGGGAGGAGCCTGGTAGGCTACAGTCCATGGGGTCACAAAGAGTCAGACACAACTGAGCAACTTCACACACACATATATGAAATAGAAAATAGTATAGCATGGGAACTATACTCAAGTCTCTATAAAGGCCTGTATGGGAAAAGAATCTAAAAAAGAGTGGATTTATGCATATGTACAACTGGTTAACTTGCTGTACAGCAGAAACAAATACAACATTGTAAATCAACTACACCCCAACAAAAAAAAAACTATAAGGAAAACAAGTGTACTGTGTCCCGAAGCTTCTGCTCCCTCGAGAGGCCTTTCTCCCTCCTCTCTGTCCTGCCCCCATTTCTTTCTCATTTGAGGGAAAAAAACTTGGTATTTCCACTATGACTCCTTATTCTCTCTTACTTGTGGGTACATCTGCCTCATTTTATGAGGCAGAAGTAATAATGGCAGAAGAGATACCACATGTTAATTTAAACAGAAATTAGATATTCACAGTCCTTAAGAGATGATAGAAGAAACAGTGATCTTTAAGCTACATCTTTCTCTTTAAAAAGCACCTTTCTTGACATATCTGGAAGAGACATTGTGAAAGCTATTTTTGCCTTCATCCTCTACGTGGGGCCTTCCAATTTCTAGCACAGATCAGGTTCACCTCCGTCGTGAATGGGGAATGACAACCAGAAAAACTTTCAAGACTGGTTTTTAGAACAGCCTCATGGGAGTGTATGGAGGTTCAGTTACTTTTTCCAGATGGATGGAAATGTCTAGGGTATATATGACCAGAGTCAGAAAGAAAACAGGGCTTACTTGAGAAATTTACCTTCCATGCATCCTTAAATGCATAGTGCAGTTAAGGGGGCCTGGATCACGGAGTGTCTGACCACCTGGCAAAGAGGTAGAACCAGTCCCCTCCCCCAGGGATGCTGAGCTTCTCCAGGACAGCAGATCAAGAAGGGGACACTCACCTCCTCCTTCTCTGGGCTGTTCCTTGATTCCACCTCCACCTGCAGGGAAATGGTCTCTCCAATGCTCTTCCTCTTGGATAAGCGATCCTCATCTGGGAAAAGAGAAGCCCGGAAGCTAGAGTCCCCCAGCCCTGGAGAGGGAGCCAGAAGCATGCCTCTAGCACCATCTCCCATCTTCCCACCCTCCTCCAACCCCTCCAGGCTTGGCTGGGTCCTCAGAGGGCTCAAAGGGATTATTTATACCCTGGGGGCTACAGCTGGAGTTTATAGAGGGCTTTGAGGCTTCTCTGCCCCTCTTAGGCTGGTGAGTTTTGCTCTTCAGGGCTAAGATTTTGCAATCATTGATGAGCACAAAGAAGCTGCTTATGACTAGAAAGCATGGTCGTCGCCTGCTAACAGCTCCAGCAGCATTTGCTCCTATGGACATTTTCCTCTTCCCTCTAAGGCAGGTATTGTTAACATTCCTATTTTACAGCCAAGGCAACTGAGACTCAGAGATGCCAAGGGACTCAGCTAAGAATTTTCAGGAGGGAAGTTGCAGAGAACTGGGTCTCTGACTCTGTAGTCCATGGGCGCTCTTTACAGCACAGTGGGGGCGTCTCCCACAGACAAGCCAGGCTATCTCGTGGGCCAGTTATTCCCAAGGACCCTGCACTGAGGGGAAGACACACAAGCCAGGCTATCTCATGGGCCAGTTATTCCCAAGGACTCTGCACTGAGGGGAAGAGGTGGGGATGCTGAGGATCTCATCACAGATTTCCAGTGTGATATCCAAGTTGCCGCGGAAGGTGACAGAAGGGCTCACAGGTCCCTTCCATTCTGGCCCTTACCTGGCCAAGAAAAGCCAGAGGCAGGCTTGGAAGTGCTTGAGCAGAGCTCCTACCTGTCAGCTGAGGGATGTACGGCACACAGAGCCTGTCGGCATTGTAACCGCTGCCGCCCAGGACTTCACTGATCTTGCTCTGGCGGAAGAGCAGCTCAATCACCACTCCGTCAAGGTTGTGAGTCAGCCTGGGAGACAGAAAGTGGGGAGAGGCATGTGAAGGCCCTGGGTGACCAGGCTGACTTCCGGAGGCCCTTCCGTATTATAAACGCAACGCTCAAGGGAGTGCCCTCGCGGCCCAGTGGCTTGGATTCCAGGCTTTCACTGCCGTGGCCTGGGCTCAATCCCTGGTCGGGGAACTGAGATCCTGCAAGCTGTAGCAAGGTAACACTTATTATACAAAATGACAGAGGAGCGAAAGGAAAAAAAAAAAAAACACACACACACACCTGCAGTCCCACTTCCCAGAGAGAACCATATCCACATTTTGTGTAGGTTCCCGTGATCATACACATTTATGCACACAGGCAAACATTCCCCCGCCCTCCACAGTCCTGTTCCAGGACCTATTTTATTCACCTATTATGCAGTGACTATTTCACATGAACTGCTCTTCCAAAACATTGTGGGTGGGCTACCAGTTGTCTAATGGTATGGACAGGCCATAATTTATAAAGCCATCCTCTATTATGGGATATTTTGTTTTTTCAGAATATCTTTTCCTTGAGTTCCCCTGATGTTGAAGTGACGCTGGCCGCTTGGATTGGTGGAGAGGCTTCTCCAGGATATGTTCCCCTGGGCTTGGCCAAAGTACCCAGAGGCTCTATCCCATACTCTATCATACAGCACATTGAGATAGTGCAAGGTGGGGATCACGGTCACATGAGGGGGATTAAACTTGACCCAGGACTTCTGCGTCACAGGCAGGGTCCATTTTCTGTCTGTGAGCTCACAGAAGCCCGAGTCTCTGGCCTCAGATCACCCCCACTTTCTTGCTCAGATGCCCTGAGAGTTTCCTTGACCATGTCCCCGCTGTGATGCTCACCTGGGCCTCTCCACAAACACGTCCTCTGGAAGCATGTATGGGGCCTCTTTCTTCCTGGTCTCTATCACCTGAGGTTTGGGAGGAATCAAGAGAAGAGCTGAGTTCAGTAGGGAGAGGGAGATGCAAATGGGCCAAGGAAAGAGCTCCCGCCCCAACAGAGCACTTCCTTCCTCCCACACAGTCCCTGGCAGAGCACCCAGAGCTGAGGGAGAAACTCAGACCAACCAAGACCTCGGGGCAGCTCAGGAAGCCCAGGAGGACTGCTCAAGCTGTCTCCAGTGACACACGCGCACTAAACGTCTGCCATAGGCAGGGGACTTTGCTCCCAGGAGAGTCAGCGTCTTGCTCCCATGTCCTATTCCTGTTTTCTGTTTATACATGAGAGAGGAAGCACAGATCGCACTGTTCCCCAAACCCAGAGGCACCGCAAAGCATCCTGATGGAAAGTGACACAGTGAGTTTCCCTCATCATCCTTTGCAAATTTTTAACAAGAAAAGTGACAGCTATTAAGATGGTGAGACGTGGGAGGACAGTTGGCATCAAAGTACATGCAGGAGGTGAGGAAGCCCCGAGGCGACTGTTTGTGCTGAAGAGGATGTCAGCATTGCTTTTCCTGTCCTCCTGGACCAGCCCACGGCTGGCAAGGTCCTGCTTCGTTCAGGCTGGTCTTTGGCACAGCAAAGGTGCTGTAGCACCTTCCTCCATGCCCCCCAGCGGGTCAGGTTAGCCGAGACCTAGGCTTTCTTGTTTACTTTTGTTTTGCTGGTGTAAAGTTAACCCTACATATGATATCATTCTACAGTTCAGTATGTTTTAAAATATCTTTTTGCAATAACTGAGAACATTGGATTGTAGACCGGCTATAAGATAATACCAAGGCATAATCAGTCATTTAATTAATACTTTCATTATGTAAATAGCATAGCAATTGAGCAGGAAGTTGTCCATATTTTTTTAGATATGAATACTGATGTATTTAGAGGTGAAATGACGTGATAACCAAGGTTTGTTTAAGCATATTTCAGCAGAGGAAAAGAAAGAGAGACAGATGAAGCAAATGTGGAAAAACCTTCATAAGTGTTTAATCTGTGTGATAGCTGTGTGGATGTTCACTACCCTACTCACACTGCTTTTGTGATGTAACAAAAATACTTATTAAATGTAGTTTCAGTCCCAGATGACCTGAGAGGTGTGTACATGTGTGCTTCTGGGAGTGAGGGGGGGATAGAGGGGCAGGAAGTACGGGGTGGGGGGCAGGTAGCAGGCTGGGAAGAGGTACAGGATACTGACTATGTCTGATCCCACCCTGCTATGTCATGTCCTGCAGTAGGAGATGCTCTGCTCGGAATTTCTCATCATTAGTTCTCATGCCTGGACTAAGCACGGAGCTCATACAATTCAGCAAAAGGTTTTTTGGGGAAACCCCAAGTCAAGAGCCTCCTGAGCTCTTGGGGTCATGAGGACACCAACCTCATGGATGTGCTGGCAGAAGGCAGGCACTGTCGTGAGTTGGCTGATAAGGTTCAGGTAGGCGGCGCCCAGTGCGTAGAGGGCACAGCGGTTGTAAACAGGCAGGTTCTCCTCATTGACCTGGGCCACATCCTAGGACAAGACAGAGGGGACAACCCATATGGGTGCCCACTCTCCACCAACCTCTCCCAACCTCCCTTAGAGATGACCCAACATTCTAGACGAAGTCTCTTCCCGCATTTGTCCCATAGCGTTCTGGGGGACAGAAGTCACTGAAGCAAACGGTCCCTAGAACAATCCATGAGCTGGATGCCCATAAGTACTTGAGGGGAGATGCGATAACCTCAATGCCCACTTTGCAGTTCCAGCTGTAGCGACCTTGATTGTCCAAACCCTCATGAATCCCCACTTCAAGGATGATGTTCCCTTCATTACAGACCTCGGATAATTCTTGGAGGACTGGATTCACACGTTAAATTGACAAAGCTATGAGAGTCACTAGGGGCTGGGACACAGAGGAATCTCATACTCTAGAATGAAGACTATCATAGCATCGGGGTTGGTCTTGCAGGATTTAGCACCATCAAGCAGGTAGCTAAAGAGTCTCCCTGACAGAATTCCCAGGTTCACCACCACTCAGAATATGATGCCCACTTAGCTTCAGGACTCTACAGACCCTGGCCTTTGAGGTCTTAAGAATCTGCTCCAATTCTTAGTATTCTGGGGAGTGTATTTTCACCCGGGCAGACCTTGGAAGTCTAAACCCTATCTAGCGCCACACTGGCTGCCTGGGAGTCATGACGGGGACTTGTTGAATCTCTAGGTCCCCGAACTTGGGTACAGTATGGGGATTATATATTTTTAATAAGTGTTTAAGGCAATTCTGAAAGCACAGCCAGTTTTGGGAACCAGGTGACGTTTAGATAAACAAGTTTGTTTGGGGATCACTCCTTCCCTGGGAGCTCAGCTGGTAAAGAATCCACCAGCAATGCAGGAGACCCCAGTTCAATTCCTGGGTTGGGAAGATCCCCTGGAAAGGGATAGGCTACCCACTCCAGTATTCTTGGGCTTCCCTGGTGACTAAGATGGTAAAGAATCTGCCTGCAATGAGGGAGACCTGGGTTTGATCCTTGGGTTGGGAAGATCGCCTGGAAGAGAGCATGGCAACCCACTCCAGTATTCTTGCCTAGAGAATCTCCATGGACAGAGGAGCCTGGCGGGCTACAGTCCATAGGGTCACGAGAGGGGCTAAGAGTTGGACTGAGCGACTAAGCACAGCACCAGGCTATGACTACTCTCTTGGTAATCCATGAAGCCTCATTCAGGCCTTGCAAGAATCCTGAAATACTAAGGGTGAGTGATGTTTTTGAAAGATCCTGTTCCCTGGGTCTCCTTTAGTCTGAGGATGGGTCAAAGCCATGAATTCAGCATTCTTTGGTGGTTACCCCAGCAGGACCGTGGTTTGTGGTCTTCAGAGGAATGGCCGACCAAGAATGCAACATACCTGGGCTCCAAAACATGGTAGTTAAAACAGTGGCCACTGGGCACTCTCATTAGTGCTTGGCCCAAACAGGTCCCCTCCCCTGACCCTAACCTCTGTGTCCTGCCCACACCAGGCCCCACCTGGACGGCCAGCACCAGGCGGATGAGGTCCACCACCACCTCCTCATTGGCCAGCTCGATGCTGATGAGCGCCAGCAGGCCGTAGAGCGCCTCGTAGTGCTTCCGTATGTTCGTTTCCTCCTTACAGCTCAGGTAGATGTGTCTGTAGAGCTGCTGGGAGTGCTGGAGAAGTGGGTGAAGGTGGGAGCAAGGCCACGGTGGATGGGCACAGGAGGGGCCAGGGCTACGGAAGAGCAGTCTGAAGGGGGTGGTGCAGCTCCACCTCCTTCCTCCTGTACCCTCCCTCTCCGCCCTCAGGGACAGGCTACCTTTAAAGCAGACCCCCGGGAATGGAGCACATGTAGGAATATGTGCTTAGGGAAGGCGGGGCCAGTGAAACCAGCAACAGAAGCTGCTGCCCAAACATAGGGGAAGATGGCCAAGCAATGGTCCTCCTCTGGCTTGGGATGAGTATGACCTGGGGGCTTGACCCCCTAGAGGGGTCGGCTGGTCATCCTGACGAATCATAGACAGGAGGAAGCGGGCTCTGTAGGCATGGCCAGTGGTGACTTGGGGGCTGGAAGGCTGGGGTCCACAGGGCCTGACCCACCCAGGTTTCACTGTGTCTTGAGGTCACGCTTGCTAACCTTCTTCATGAAGATGGTGTCCTGCCGGGAGCACTTGTCCACTTTCAGCTTCAGGACAGAGATGTCACTGAGGGTGCTGCAAGGGGACGTGAGGGGTCACCTGAGCCCTGGTGTGAGGCCAGCAGGGCTCACGTGGTATCCCTGAGCCCTGCCCCAGTCCTTAGTTGTATCAATGTCTCCCTGTGTCCTCCCACCCTTCTTAGCCTGATCGCCACTTTCGCTCAAGTCCTCAAGCTCCTGTCTCATTTTTTTCTTAAATACTGATCCAGATTACCTTCTTCTTCACTTTCTTTCGTCCCTTTCTGCCCCGAGTCTACTGATAACCCAGCATCCTCTTCTTCCCTTCCTACCAAAGAGCTCCCGTGAGTACCTGCTCTTTATCTCCCAAATCTCTACTCCCTCCCTTGCTCCTTTAGACGCAAGCACCCTTTCAGTCTCCTGCCCTCACAAGAACCTTGGGGCCACGTCCATGGTCAACTCCCTGGTGAGAGGTCCCCGATGAAGATCTGCACTGTCCTCCCACCTGAGTGTGAGACCCTAATGGGAGCCTTCTTCCCCATCACATACCAAATTGAGGTGGGGGGAGACCCTAAGTTCACCTGATGGTAGAGAACTTGTGACGGTTGCCATGACGATCAATGAAACTGATGAGAATCTCTAGAACGAAGAGACGGATCTCTGCGTCCTCCATGAGGGCGGTGGAGAGCAGGCGGTCAAGGAAGTTGCTGGGCAAAGCTGACATCATGTTGTTGCTCTGGAAGCCAGTGGATACCTGCAAGAGAGTCCGGGATGACATGCCTAGGAACACTGGTCCTCCTGGCAGCAGTGAGGAGATGGAGAAGCAGCCAGCAGGAGCTGGGTCCCAAGCATTCATCCTCTCTAAACATCTCCCAGTCCAGTTCCCCCTGTCCTTCACTGTAGGCAGCTTTGGGGAACCCTCCAACATCTACTGAGGCGACCTGCTCAGCTCAGTTTAGCTGAGCAGATGGGGACAGTATCCAGGGACATTAAGCTGCTAAAAGCAAGCAGAGGGTGAGCACTGGAGGGGAGCAAGAAGCCAGAGAGTATCTGAACCTAAAGTTCCAGCCCAGTAAGGCACACACGGTGAATGTTCACCATAAACACACTTCATCAGGAGCACGGACAGCCACAAACAAAAGGAGAGATAGTGGAAGAACTTACAGCTGGGCCGACGAATTAGAACCCACAGACATAGTCACAGTCAGAGAACACACATAGAGTTTGTTTACACCTCTTCTAGCTAGGCCATGATGGTGGTCTTTGGATTAAAGCCTGTTGGCATACTGAGACATCTCATCCGTGATATTGTCAAAAAGCAGCCAAACAGATTTATTGTTAAGTCCGTATCGCAAAACAATGCCTTTGATGATTCAGCAGGCCCTTGAGGCTCTGGTAAAGCCTGGTGACATCAGTGTTCACTGCAGTGGTGTGTATTTAAGGTGTGTCCCCAACCACCACCTTGGTAAGATGCTGGGTACAAATCAAAGAGGGTAAACTCAGCAAAGAAATGGCAGGAATACATAGACCAAGGAGGTAGCCAGATGCGGGTGTCAGCAGGAAAAGCCTTTATAACAAGGGGTGACATGAAAGGTGTGGGCTGGGAAGGGGGACAGTAGGCCTGATCAGGAGCGAGGGGGCTGTGCTGACTAGCATGGTTAGCGCAGAGACAGGTTGGGGGTGACATGGAAGTTCTAGGGGAGGGAATGGGTATGGAGGGTCTTCCAATTTCAATCTGAGAAGTTTGACATCTGGATGTACATCAATTGGAAACTGAGATTGACTCTTTAACAAGGAGCAACATTTCTAGAAAATTCTTGGTTGAATTTAAGATTGGTAAGGAGGGAGGGGGAGAAGGCAATGGCAACCTGCCCCAGTACTCTTGCCTGGCAAATGCCATGGATGGAGGAGCCTGGTAGGCTGCAGTCCATGGGGTCACTTTCATGCTTTGGAGAAGGAAATGGCAACTCACTCCAGTGTTCTCGCCTGGAGAATCTCAGGGACGGGGAAGCCTGGTGGGCTGCTGTCTATGGGGTCGCACAGAGTCGGACACGACTGAAGCGACTTAGCTGCAGCAGCAGTAAGGAGGGAGGGAGAAACCAAGAGAGTAATCTAGTTGTGAAATGTCCAGAGTTTAGGCCAGGGCTGTTCACAAAAATACCTGAGGCACCTGTTACAAATACACATTCTAGGACCTCACTCAAACTGATGGTTCAAAGTCTCTAGGGACTCTATATAGTAAACAAGTTGGTCACGGGAATGGCATTTGAGAACAATAAATCTAGGCTCCAGTGATGGCTGCAAAGATGGAAAGAAGACAAATGCAAAAATATTGCTAAGTGAAGGGTAGGGGCGGAGATTCCCTGGCGGTCCAATGGTTAGTTAGAACTTGGCACTTCCACTTTTGAGTCCCGGGTTCAATCCCTGGTCAGGGAACTAAAATCTTGCAAGCCACATTGCATGGCCAAAAAATTTAAAAGATAATTTTAAAATTAAATTACCTAAAATAATTATAGTTATTATTTTTAAAAAACTGATAAAGGGAAAGATGGTAACTGGGAGATTGAGGTGGGCATAAATGCCAAGGGAGAAACAGGTGGAGGGGACCTGGTGAGGTACTTGGAAGGAGAAAGGGCAGGGACCAGGAGATTCCATCTCAATCCAGAGATAAGGTTTGAGTGACAAGACCATCAGTAGCTGAGAAGGCACCTTTGTGAAAGTTAGAAACAGGTGTCCTGCCTGCTCTGGATAACCCAGCCTTGTGGGTGCCCAGCCTGCCTAGTGAGTGGAACACAGGTTAGAGTCAGTCCCCTAGTCACCCCTTTGGCTGGGCATGTTTGTGCAGTGTGCAACCTGCACAACAGAAAGTGATTGCCTTCTATTGGCCCCTTGGAAGGAGCTGCCTCCTGCAGAGGCAGAGCAGGAACGGGGACAGAAGAGGCTTACCTGAAGGAGGGATTTCAGCAGCATGATCTGGGTCAGTCGATTCCTGTTCTCCCTATAGATCAGAGATACAGACGATCACCAGGATGGTGGTGCAGATACAGACGACCCCGCACTTGTGTGCCCAGTTCTGTCTTGTGATTATATTCTCCATGAGGCTAAACTTGCTGGGTTACCCAGGACAGTGACTTCCAGAGGAAGGACGCTGACCAGCTAGTGGTAAAGTACCAGCCTCTCAGTGCAGGAGATGTAAAGAGATGCAGGTTCAATCCCTGGGTGGGGAAGATCCCCTGGAAAAGGTCATGGCAACCCACTCCAGTATTCTTGCCTGGAGAATCTCCATGGACAGAGAAGCCTGGTGGGCTACAGTCCATGGGGTCACAAAGAGTAGCACACGACCGAAGCGACTTAGCGCACACACACCCCTCAAGGTGGGCGATTGTTACTGATGGGACAGTCAGTGGAGTTACGTAGGATCCAAAGGCCCACGAAAGGCTGCGGAGGGATTTGCGAGTAGAATGAGAAAAGACGTGTGAGGGCAGAACCAGGAAAGTTGAGGTGGAAAGGGAGAGAGCCGAGAAACGTGGGAAGGGGAGTTGGTGGAGTCTAAGAAGGGAGACGAAGGCAGGGTAGACTTACCCAGTCCTCCCCGTCTCCATGGGGTGGTGCAGGGAAGGCAGTGGAACCTTGCTCATGATGAAGAGGATCACCTCGGAGCGCTGGTAAGTAGGCAATGTGCTGGCAAAGGAGCCTGCGGGGAAATGACAGAGGAGAGGGCTGGCTCTGGTAAGGCTGGCAGCTGCGGGGAAAAGGCGGGGGGGCCCTGCTCAGCCTTTCAGCCGAACAAACTACTGTGAGGAGTGCCAGCCGACTCTTCCAGGCTCCTATCCCTTGACCTGTTATTCCCGTGGCTGTGGCGACTCTTCCAGGCTCCTGTCCCTGACCTGTTATGCCCGTGGCTGTGGTGACTCTTCCAGGCTCCTGTCCCTGACCTGTTATTCCCGTGGCTGTGGTGAAGGTGTGGGACCTAGAGGGGATGCTCCAGTGGCACTGGAGCAGGGAGACTCTGAGCCCTTAAGATCACGTGTGGACTTCAGAGTGTCCATGTGCATACTATAGCTTTCTCCCTGTCCTCTTTCCTTCCTTTTGTCTTTCTTTCTCACCCCTCCCCTCCAATACTTTGGCCACCTGATGCGAAGAGCTGACTCATTTGAAAAGACCCTGATGCTGGGAAAGATTGAGGGCAGGAGGAGAAGAGGATGACAGAAGATGAGATGGTTGGATGGCATCACCGACTCAATGGACGAGTTTGGGAGTTGGTGATGGACAGGGAGGCCTGGCCTGCTGCGGTTCATGGGGTCACAAAGAGTCAGACACAACTGAGTGACTGAACTGAACTGAACTGAACCCCTCCACGTGGAAGGATCAGGTAGGCCTAATGGGGACTGGGGTGCAAGAAGAGCTCGCCTCTCTTAGCCTCTGATCTGAACTCCAGGCTGAGAAACCCAGGGAGATTGTTCTGTGATCTGACTCAGGCCTGGCCCCAGGGACGATGTGAGCTGTGAGCTGTGAGCACCGTGGGCTGACTCCACTTCTTCCAGTGTCCGTGCATTAACACCAAGTGCGAGCATGCGTGCTTAGTCGCTCAGCTGTGTCCGACTCTTTTCAACCCTGTAGACGGCAGCCTGCCAGGCTCCTCTGTCCATGGGGATTCTCCAGGCAAGAATACTGGAGTGGGCTGCCATGACCTTCTCCAGGGGATCTTCCCCAACCCAGGGATCGAACTCAGGTCTCCAGCATTGTAGGCGGATTCTTTACCAGCTGAGCTACCAGGGGAGCCCCAACGCGATGTTGAGTGGACGACAAACCTACAAAGCCAGGGACTAACATCCTTGGGGGAACGGGGACCGCCCATCTACCCCTCCTACAGCAGGTCTGGCCCGGCCGTCCCCTTCCCGGGGCCCACGCCCCTCCCGGGGCCCACCTATAGTCTTGATGACTGCCTCCTGGAACATGCGCTCTTCGTGTTCCTTGATGATCTTGGTGCCGAGGCTGATGGCCCCGTCGTAGCTCCCGGTCAGAGCGTAGTCGATACTGAGCCGCAGCTGCCTCAGCAGAGTGTTGAACATCTCCAGCACTGTGGGCCCTGGGCACAGTAGGGTGGAAGACCTGACATCTGGGGCTGGCACTCCTGGCTCATTGTTCCCTGCCCAGGCTTACCGGGCAAGCCCAGACCCACTTCCAGCCAGGGGCTTCCTCTGCCCCCCCGCCCCGCACCTTCCCTGGCTGAGTTCTCCTCCTGAGGATAACCGCTCCGACACCTCCCTACCCTTGCCCTTTTCTGGAAGGAGGGACAGCCCACCGCTAAGGGCAGTGCTTCGTCTTTGAGGGGGTTCCCAGCGCCCGTTCCGCTCAAGATCCCCCCTTACCCACAGAGCCGGTGGCAGCGATGACGGCAGCTTCCGACAGGACCTCCACGATGCCAGCCCGCACCGTGGCCGCGCTGCGGCTATTGGCATCCAGGTGGCTCAGGAGCTGCTGGATAACCAGGTGGGAGTGCTGCGGCTGGGGGGGAGGAAGACGTGCTGGTCCCCAAACAGCAACCCCCCCAACGTGGCCTCTGAGCCAGGGCAGCCCTCCAGGAGGACCCAAAGTTGTGTGGACAAAAAGTGAGGTTCCAAAGCTAGCGGGCACTAGAGGTGGCGCCCAGATACCCTGGCTCCTCTTCCTGAGTTTCTCCCCCATCCTTGGTCCAAGGAGGAGTTGAGTCAAATCCCAATGAAGACTTGGATTTCCACGTATTTCCTGGGCCCTTTCACTTCCAGTGGGTCAAAAGTCAGTTTAAAAATACTGTCTTCCTTTTCATTTCCCCCAGGTGCCAGGCCTTAAAGTAAGGGCCACAAGCACTTTAGTCCAGTGCTGCATAAAGTGTGGCCCATGGTCTGGTGCCAATTCAAGACCTGTCTGATTTACATTTACATTTACATTTACATTGAGCTGAGGACAGAAACTGAGAGCAAGTGTTGAGTGAGCAATCTGACAAAGCCACGGCAGCCAATTATGGTCTGTGGGCTTGTATTTTGCATGAGGCTTTCACTTACTTTTTCTGGGAATTCTTTTCATGTTTTATAAAGTATAAGTCTGTGACATATTAGAAATAAAATGGTTTAAACCAGTCCATCTCCACGACTAGGTCAGGCAGCACCAGTTCAGACGACTAGGGGCTGGCTTTCTCCAGGTGTGCACCATCCCGCTCCCAGGAGTACCCTTGGCCAAGGGCACAAGCTGAACCTGGAGAACCATCATACCTGAATTGAGTACATGATGATTTTAAAGCAACGGATGGCGAACACCTTGGGTTCCCAAAGAGAGTGGTTATCCAGATGGCTGTGAGGGAAAAAACGTGGAGAGTAACTATGAAATGCAGGTGATGCAAAGAAGGAGGAGAAGCTTGGTGGGAACATAACCCGTCCTGAGAGACCCAGTCCCTCTCAAAGCTTCCAGGTAAGTAGCAAGGGCTTTCAGATCAGGTTAGAGAAGCGGAGAAGGCAAGGAACAGGGGGTGGGGCAGTGGACTCAGGAATGAAGCCGAGCGCCTTCCTTTAGCCTTGGGACTCCTCCTGCCAACTCCTCTCCCCAAAACTGTGCTTGGCCACTACGTGGTAGCTTTTGATGCCACAATGCAGAGGAACATGGGCACAGAGAAGGGACCAACTTGGCTGCAGCCCCTCAACTGTGACTTCCCTCCTCCCGAGTCAGCAAGGAGGTGCTGGACCTGAAACAGTTCAAAGCTGGAGGCCGGGGGGTGGGGGGTGGGGAAGGGGAACACTCACATGAGAACAGGCTTGATGGCGTTTTTGATGTTGCCAAAGGCAGCCCGGCCCAGCAGTTCCCGGAGGCACCTCTCGGCTAGCTCTGCCGGGTTCTCTTTCTCCTTCTCTGGTGCTTGGAGAGGGGAGGGGGACCGGCTGTGGAAACACACAGCCCGTGGGTGAAGAAGGATGGAATGCACAGTCTGAGAGTCAGCTTTGTGCAGGCTTTCTGTGCTTCCCTCATGCAAACAGACCCAGGAGGACAAGCAGGAACTTGATGTAGGCTGTGTGAGGTCACAGGGGCATGGCCAGGCTCTCAGAAGTTAAATGGGGTAAAGAAGCCCAGAGTGGAGGAAGATGGCAGGAGGAGGGATAAACTTATTTTTCTGGACACCCTAGGGACAGGCCTGATGGGTCTCTGTGGGAAGGAGCACCATGGACCTGGGGAGGTGCAGACCACAGGTATCTCCATGCCCGCAAGGCTTTGGAAGGGACAAGAGATGAGATAAGAAGAGAGGGACGCAGGCAGAGTTGGAGAAAGCAAAAGAAAAGGGGAGAGAGGAGCAAGGGCAAAAAGCAGGAAGGGAAAAAGAAAGGCTCAGGAGGGAAAAACGGGTGCTAGCTTGGATGTGACTCAGTGGTACCCGAGTCACAGGGAGGGGGCTCAGATCTGGACGGGAGTCCCAGGATTCCTCATCCTTAGACCACCTGAGACCACCAAGGAGCTTGTCAGAGATAATGCTATTTCAGGAACAACCACCAGAGGGCATACTAAATTTCCCAACCAGCTCTAGTTACATAGTATCAATGGAAAGAAAGTGGGGAACTCAAAAGATCTTCACTTGGTGTCATGCACAGCAGAGGTGGACAGCACCAGCAACCTTGCTCTCCATCCCATTTCACAGAGGGGAAGAGAGCAAGTGGCATGAACAGGATGAATTCATGTCTGGGGGTTCCCAGATTAAAATCTAGTATCTGGAGCTCATGTCAAATGGCTGTTGGCTAGTGGGCATTTTTTAAGGACCTGAAACACCATTAGGAAGTGAGGGAGAAGAAGGGCCCTCCTCAGCAAATTGAATCATGTTGTTCAGTTGCTAAGCCAAGTTTGACTCTTTGCAACCCCATCAACTGCAGCATACCAGGCTCCTCTGTCCTTCACTATCTCCTGGAGTTTGCTCAAACTCACGTCCATTGAGTCAGTGATGCCATCCAACCATCTCATCCTCTGCCACCTGCTTCTCCTCTTGCCCTAACTCCCAGCATTGGGTTCTTTTGGTATTTAAAAACTTCCTTGTCCTGCTGCTTCTTGAAAGACTGAGGAAACCCGACTCTTGGTTCTTTGTGTTCAGCACACACTCACCCCAGGGAGCCCAGCACCATTGCTGCTTTTCCTTCAGGAATGCAGACCTTAAGGGGTACGGAGGGCTGGCAGAAGGCCAAAGCCAACGTTCCCAAGGAACCAGCTTTGGATGCGCTGCGGAACAAGCCACAGACGCCAAGATCCCTGGCCTTGGAGCTGGGTTTTACCAACCAGCCCCAGCTGTATGGTTGCTGAGCACCCGGGGAGGGCTGCAGACTGGCCGTGCAAGCCGCTCCCTCGCCTGCTCACCTCTCTGCCTCCTCCACGTGTTGCAGATTGAAAAGCAGTGATGGCACGATCTTGTCCATGTGCTGTGGGTCCCAGATATTGGCCTGCAGTTCGTCATTCACCGTCTTCCTCACCACCCCTTGCAGACCTTTGATGCCTGACATTCGGATTCTGTAAAGAGAAGGGAGACAGGGCCATGGTGTCTGCAAACCTTGGCAAGTCCAGCTTCTGGGACAAGGAGGGGAGCACAGCGAGGGGTTTACAGATGCCCATAAAGGCAGAGGGGAGCCCACCTTCTACTCTTTGTGTGACTGGGCCTCCTGGCTGGCTGCCTGAAAGCCATGTCTTCTAACTTGTCTTGGAGATTCCTAGACTGCCCTTGCCCTGTACCACCCAGGTTTCATCCCTAGGGTGCCAGTTTTCTCCAGGCTTCTTAATACCCAGCTGGGTTTTTTCCAGCTTGAGACTAAGACAGAAGAGCCCAAAGGGCTGCCAAGAACTGACAAGGCAGAATAGGGCTGAGGGCAACTTACAGGGGGAAGGGATCTGGAGGGGGAGGCACAGAGCTGTAAGGCTCTCGGGCACAAGAGGGTCTTGGCTGGGACCAAGCTGGCTGAGAAATCAGAGGAACATGAGTAACAGCATAGAGGGGACCCCTTTTGCACAGGTCCAGTCTCCAATGAAAGTGAAAGTCACTCAGTCGAGTCCCACTCTTTGCGACCCCATGAAATTCTCCAGGCCAGAATACTGAAATGAGTAGCCTTTCCCTTCTTCAGGGGATCTTCCCAACCCAGGGATTGAACCCAGGTCTCCATTGCAGGCGAATTCCTTACCAGCTGAGCTACAAGGGAAGCAACCGAGTAGCCATCATAGTCAACAAAAGAGTCCAGAATTTAGTACTTGGATGCAATATCAAAAACGACAGAATGATCTCTGTTCGGTTTCCAAAGCAAACCATTCAATATCACAGTAATCCAAGTCTATGCCCTGACCAGTAATGCTGAAGAAGCTGAAGTTGAACGGTTCTGTGAAGACCTACAAGACTAGAGCTAACACCAAAAAAAGATATCCTTTTCATTATAGAGGACTGGAATGCAAAAGTAGGAAATAAAGAGATACCTGGAGTCACAGGCAAATTTGGCCTTGGAGTACAAAATGAAGCAGGGTAATATTAAGAAGAGGTGGCAATAATACACAGAAGAACTGTACAAAAAAGATCTTCATGACCCAGATAACCATGATGGTGTGATCACCCACCTAGAGCCAGACATCCTGGAATGTGAAGTCAAGTGGGCCTTAGGAAACATCACTACAAACAAAGCTAGTAGAGGTGATGGAATTCCAGTTGAGCTATTTCAAATCCTGGAAGATGATGCTGTGAAAGTGCTGCACTCAACATGCCAGCAAATTTGGAAAACTCAGCAGTGGCCACAGGACTGGAAAAGGTCAGTTTTCATTCCATTTCCAAAGAAGGGCAATGCCAAAGAATGCTCAAACTACCACACAACTGCACTCATCTCACACACTAGCAAAGTAATGCTCAAAATTCTCCAAGCCAGGCTTCAACAATACGTGAACTGTGAACTTCCAGATGTTCAAGCTGGATTTAGAAAAGGCAGAGGAACCAGAGATCAAATTGCCAACATCTGCTGGATCATCGAAAAAGCAAGAGAGTTTCAGAAAAACATCTATTTCTGCTTTATTGACTATGCCAAAGCCTTTGACTGTGTGGATCACAACAAACTGGAAAATTCTGAGAGAGATGGGAATACCAGACCACCATACCTGCCTCCTGAGAAATCTGTGTGCAGGTCAAGAAGCAACAGTTAGAACCAGACATGGAACAATGGACTGGTTCCAAATAGGAAAAGGAGTACGTCAAGGCTGTATATTGTCACCCTGCTTATTTAACCTATATGCAGAGTACATCATGAGAAATGCTGGGCTGGATGAAGCACAAGCTGGATCAAGATTGCTGGGAGAAATATCAATAATTTCAGATATGCAGATGACACCACCCTTATGGCAGAAAGCAAAAAAGAACTAAAGAGGCTTTTGATGAAAGTGAAAGAGGAGAGTGAAAAAGTTGGCTTAAAGCTCAACATTCAGAAGACTAAGATCATGGTATCCAGTCTCATCACTTCATGGCAAATAGATGAGGAAACAATTTAAACAGTGAGAGACTATTTTTTTGGGCTCCAAAGTCACTGCAGATGGTGACTGAAGCCATGAAATTAAAAGACACTTGCTCCTTGGGAGAAAAGCTATGACCAACCTAGACAACATATTAAAAAGCAGAGACATTACTTTGCCGACAAAGGTCCATCTAGTCAAAGCTAGGGTTTTCCCAGTAGTCACGTATAGATGTGAGAGTTGGACTATAAAGAAAGCCGAGAGCCAAAGAATTGATGGTTTTGAACTGTGATGTTGGAGAAGACTCTTGAGAGTCCCTTGGACTGCAAGGAGATCAAACTGGTCAATCCTAAAAGATATCAGTCCTGAATATTCACTGGAAGGACTGATGCTAAAGCATCAGTTTCAACTCCAATAATTTGGACACCTGATTTGAAGAACTGACTCACTGGAAGACACTGATGCTGGGAAAGATTGAAGGCAGGAGGAGAAGGGGATGATAGAGGATAGGTGGTTGGATGGCATCACCGACTCAATGGACATGAGTTTGAGCAAGCTCCGGGAGGTGGTGATGAACGGGGAAGCCTGGCGTGCTGCAGTCCATGGGATCGCAGAGAGTTGGACACGACTGAACTGCACTGAACTGAGTAGCCACTGTGCTGAGCCAGGTGACAGGACGGCCCTGCAAGTGGGGGGGGGGCTCTTTCCTGGCTGTTTATTTCATCCTGAGGTTCCTCTTTTTAACCAAACATTTTTCTGATTATAACATAATACATGCTAATTATAGAAAAGTGCAAAGATGATTTATCTCCTGCCATCACCACTTAAAGATAATTATCACTGGCATTTTGGTGGCCTGCTTTTCTTCTGTGTATAATATGTAATAGAATAAAGAACCTGCTGCATATCTAATTTGTATTGGCTTTTTTCACCCATAGCATTCTATTACAAGCACTTTCCTATATCATAAACTCACAAACATGTTGAATGGTTACTTGATACACTGTTATGAGTTTCTAAACTAGTTTCCTATTGGTCATTGGTTGTTGGTAAACTTGCTTCTGTAATAATGCTACAGTGGACAGCCTTGTACAAAGTACTTTGTTGTTGGTGAGTTGCACAGTTGGAGTTGCTAAGCCAAGTCTGACTTCACTACATTCCAAATCATTGCCGTGAATAGAATTACTGAGTTGAAAGATAAGAAATAAAAGGCTCCCAATTTTGCCAGATTCCTCCCCCACCCCCATCATACAAGCTGCAGGAGACGGCTGTCCTTACTGTTTCTGCCTCAGCACTGGGATCTCATTTTAAACAACTGCTCTAATTTTGTAGCTCAGAAAAATCCTCCCATCTTGTAGCCATTTCAACTCCTGTACCCCTTATTGGAGTTGAGCAGTTTTTCTAAACATTTAGTTGCCATTTGTAACTTCAACTTTAGTCTTAAGTGCTGTTGCCAAGGTTCAGTCTCTGGGTAGGGATGATCCCCTGGAGAAGGGAATGGCACCCGATTCCAATACTCTTGCCTGGAAAATCCCATGGATGCAGGAGCCTGGTGGTCTACAGTCCATGGGGTTGCAAAGAGTCGGACACAACTGAGAGGCTGAGCACATGCGCACCAGGGTGCTATGCTGAGCTTTTAACCCAGAGAACATAAATGGGGAGTGGGGTTTGCCTAATGCATCAAGATGCCCTGGCCCAGGACCAGTTAGGCCGCTGGCAATGGACACAGATTCCCTAGGCAAACACTCAGCTACTCCCATCCTGACCCCCAGTCAGCACCCTGAGCCGAGGCTTTCCAGATTGGAGAAAAAATTAACTGGAATACAGTTCTGTTAACTATTGTTGGCTTCAGGTTAAAGGTTCTCCCTCGTGCAGTACAGAAATAAATCCCAGACATGCTGGACTCCTGTCCCACCCAAGAGAGTCTGGCTGGCAGGGAAACCAGGCCTTGGAGGTGGGAAATTTTCTACTCAGGGTTTCGCTCTTCATGACTATGAATTAATTTTTATTCACTCTTTCAATTTCCCCAGAATCCCTTCCACATATGAACACATTTCATTCCATGACACCCGGCGCTGACTGACTGGGACTGAAGGAGAAGCAGCTTCTTACTGCTCCTTGTAATGGGCTTAGTGGAGATCTGCCTGCATGCAGGGGACCTAGAGAGGGTGAATCCAAGGGGATTACACACACACACCCCACACCCCTATTTACGAGACCCAAGGATAGTTCTTAGAAGGGAGCTCTGGGCTCTGCAAAGGCTGCGAAGGACCAGGGGAGAGCTCCTGGAGAAGGGATGCAGGGAGGTTATGGATGGGAGACAAGAGGAAGGGAGAATCAATTCTCACCCCTCAGCCTCCCTTCCATGGGTGGCAGGTGCCAGGCTGTGGGTGCTGAGGGCACTACCCAGCTGTCAGGAGCAAACCTCAGCACCCTTCTCCCAATGTTCATTCATTGTCCACGTCATCAGGACGGGGTGTGACTGTGCCTTCTCCTCTCCTACCATGGACTGCGTATATGTGCATGGTTGCATGTGTATGGGTGTGTGATTGTGTGTGGGTTTCCCTGGTGGCTCAGACTGTAAAGAATCTGCCTGCCATGCAGGAGACCCAGGTTCAATTCCTGGGTCGGGAAGATCCCCTGGAGATGGGCATGGAAACCCACCTCAGTATTCTTGCCTGGAGAATTCCATGGACAGAGGAGCCTGGAGGGCTACAGTTCATGGGGTTGCAAAGAGCCTGACATGACTGAGCGACTAATACAACAAGACACGTGGGTTTGTGTAGTGAATGTGACTGTGTGTGTGGCTGTCATTGTATGTATGTGTGTGGTTGTGTGTGCAATTGTGTACTGTGTGATGGTGTGCATGTATGTGATTGCGTATGTGTGTGAGTGTGTGTAGAGCGGCAAGACAAGTGACCCCTGCCCTCCCTTTCCCAAAGCAGGGCTCTGCCTGTGTGATCAGCATCCCTTACAGTCACACCTGGTTACCTTTCTGCCTCTTCCTCACCTGCTTCTGGACACACCCCACCTGCACCTGCTTCTGCCTCTTCATAGCCATCTGGAGTGAGCTGGCTGCTGCGGGAATCAGCACTGGGGAGACAGGGGGCTCCTTCCTTCCCTGACCCGCACTGGCCTCACAGAGGCACTGCAGCAGCTCAGCCCCAAGGACCCCCTGGCTGATTCCAGAGAGGGGAGACTGGGGAGCCAGGATATTGCAGGCCAGTCACACGGGTCCTGCCCCAGAGCAGTCCTGAGGCTCAGAAGCTTTGGGAGCTGGCAGCCTGGGGGATGGAGGGGTTTGCGTCCTGATGTTCCTCCAACCCAGAATATCAGCCATGGTTTGCAAGCTGGTCATTAAGGGCACACGGGGCCCCCTGACCCTGCCATCACACATCATGTGGCACTCCGGGTCCCTTGGGGTGCTGACGTGATGCAGGAAGGAGCCAGCAGCTGAGTTCTGGAAAAAAGCCATGGAGAACTGGTCTCCTGTGGGCGTGTAGACCACCCAGCCTCAGCCTCCCAGCCCCTGCCTCCTCCGACTCCTGAAGCTTTGTCAAGTGAATGGCTCAGCCCTTCTCCTTCCTCCCTCCTCCTTTTCCATGGTTTCATATCACCTCCCAGAGGTGATAAAGTACTCTTCATAGGCAGGGGTTTACTTTTCATCCTTTGCACCTCTCAGTTCCAAGGATGATGCTTGGCACAAAGCACCAACGTACTGCTTCATCGGCCTGATGCTGTGTCGTGATTTGTCTATCTGTGTCAGCCTGTACTTGTGTGAATGTCTCTGTGATGTTATTTGAGGGGTTTAATTTCTATGTCAATGAGTCTATTTCTGTGAGTGAAGTATTTTTGTGTGAGTGTGTGTGCATGTGTGTGTGTAAAAGTGTGCTCTGTCATTTAAGAAGTTCATCTGAGAAGCACTTATTCCTTCATTCACTTACTCAACAAGTATTTCTTGAGTGCCTGCTGCTCTGCGGGCACTTAGCATGCTTCAGTGAATGAAAGTGATTCCTGACCTCACAGAGCTGACATTCTAGTGGGGAGAGACAGACAATGAATGAGAGACAGATGCAAATGATGAAACATGTTTGAAGGGGAAATAAAAACAGAGCAGGGTAAGGGAGAAAGGGATGGGGTATGTGGGAATTTTCAGGGGAAGGCGTTGTTGACAAGGGGGTATTTGAGCAAAGCCTGGAAGAGGTGAAGGAGTGAGCTGTACAGATCCACACAAGAAGCATTTCAGGCAGAAGAACAGACAGTGCAAAGGCCCTGTGGAATGTGCCTGGTGTGTCTCCAAGGCAGCAGGGAAGCCTGTGTGGCTGAAGGGGAACGTGCAGTGGGAGAGGGGATGAGATGAAGTCAGGAGGGCAGCAGGGATTGGCCAATGTGAGGAGTTTGGCTTTTTATTTTGGGGTGTATATTTGTGGGCTTCCCTGGTGGCTCAGACAGTAAAGAATCTGCCTTCATTGCAGGCGACCCAGATTCAATCCCTGGGTCAGGAAGATCCCCTGAAGAAAGGAATGGCAACCCATTCCAGTATTCTTGCTTGGAGAATCCAATGGACAGAGGAGCCTGGCAGGTTACAATCCACAGGGTTGCAGAGTCAGACACTACTGAGCGACTAACACTAACACACTGTTTTGATGGAGAGTGGAAAGCGGGAGTATTTCTGGGGTGTTTAAGTGCATGCACTTCTCAACAGAGAGCGTGTGTGTGTGTGTGTGTGTGTGTGTGTGTGTGTGTGTGTGTGTGTGTGTAAGCGGCTGGCTCTCAGACTGGGCTCAGAGGACCATGACCTTACACCTCACTCTGTATTCTGTCCCTTGAGGCCGTTCCTTTAGAAAACACGTACCGTACTGGGAGCACAGCTCCGCCCATGCACTCACCTAAGTCCCGCTGGGAACCTTTTCCCTGCCAGCAACACCAGAGCTGTGGTAAGTGCGGTAAAATTAGACACGCAGTAGGGGCTGGGAGCTCTGGGGACCCGCTGGTGCTCCTGCCTTATACTCACTTAGTCTTGATCTCCAAGTCCTCGTGGCTGGAGTGGCACATCTCACTGAAGCGAGACACGAAGAAATCGTAGCTCCGATGGTAGGACGGGGTGTCCTCCTCGATGTTGGCGAACTTCACAAACTGTGTGTGGAAGAGGAGAGGGAGAAATGACAGGAAGGTGACCCGCCATGCTCCCCACCTTTGGACTCTGGCACTTGGTGTCCCCAGACCCTTTGCCATAGGAAAGCCACAGGCTAACACATCTCGGGAAACACACACACCCTTGGATCCAGCTCTAGTCTGCTTCCCAGAGCACACTGTGAGATTTGAGAACCAAGTTCTGGAGATCTGAGTACCAAATTCTGCTCCCCTTTCTTTTCTATATGAGACAGGAATCCCTGGCCCTTCCCTGCTAGGTGAGCAGAGAATGGAAGAGAAAAGGGGAGCTCTGTCACTTAAACTCCTGTTCCCATTAACATCCAGAGCTGCCCCAAAAACACAGGCTGAGAGGCTTCGCAGAGCAATGCTGCAACTGAGCAAAAGCCAATCCTAAAGCATAGAGCACCTCCCTAGAAGACATTCTGGGAAATCAGGGCAAATCTGAACTTTGATTAGAAACCGTAACTACGTTTCATTGTGAAAATTTTGAGTATGTGTTGAAGATGCGCCATTTCAGTTCATTAAGTCTTGCTCAGCATTCTCAGCTGCTAGATCCCTTCTGCCATCGCTGTGCTGCGAATTTGCAGTTCTAAATAGGGACTTGATTTCTACCGAGCCCCGCAGAGAAGCGAGAATCACAGACTGAGTGGAGTTAAATTACCCAAAATGAAATATAATTCTTACAGCTTATTTTGCTTAGTACTACAAACAACTCTAAACAGATTTGATTTAGACTATATTCTCCATTATTCTGCCTTGTACTATTATTCAATTTTTACAAACTTTTGTTGGTTCAAAAAAGACATACTGTTATTACTAAAATTATCTCGTTAGTACACTCTCACAATATTCAGTATCATCAACCTGTTGTCCCCATTTAAATACTTAAAAGTTGTTAATAACTTTTTTGGGGATGAAAATTGGCAACCCACAAGCATTCTTAATTATTATAGCATTTTGTTCTTGCAGTAATAAATACACATTTATTTTCTGCTGACTCAAAGATCTCAACATGCAAAGCAAATAAGGAAATCTTTCCTTCAGAGATACATCTAAAATGTATATATGTATTTGGAAGTGATTATTCTGCTATTAGCAACAAATCCAAATGACATTGCTTGATTTATTGATGTCATAATGCAGAAGTGTAGTGTTAATCCATGTGATCACAAGATCATTGATTAGACATAAGTTCGGGAGTTCCAGAAACAACGATAAAGCTGTGGTTTGGCTATGTGATCTTCCTAAACCCTGCAGGCTAGAACACAAAGTCAGGCCGATACAGAGTGAGGGAAAGTCGCTCAGTTATGTCTGACTCTTTGTGACTGTATAGTCCATGGAATTCTCCAGGCCAGAATATTGGAGTGGGTAGCTATTTCCCTCTCCAGGGGATCTTCCCAACCCAGGAATGGAACCCAGGTCTCCGACATTGTGGGCAGATTCTTTACCAGTTGAGCTACCAGGGAAGCCCAAGAATACTGGAGTGGGTAGCCTATCCCTTCTCCAGTGGATCTTCCTGACCCAGGAATTGAACCAGGTCCTGGTGGCTCGGAGGGTCAAGTATCTGCTTGTAATGCGGGAGACCTGGGTTTGATCCCTGGGTTGAGAAGATCCCCTGAGAAGGAAATGGCAACCCACTCCAGTATTCTTGCCTGGAGAATCCTATGGACGGAGAAGTCTGGTAGGCTACAGTCCACGGGGTCGCAAAGAGTCAGACACGACTGAGCGACTTCATTTTCTTTCTTTCTCCTGCGTTGCAGGCAGATTCTTTGCCAGCTGAGCTACCAGAGTTGATACAGAGGTTGGAGCTAAATATGGGTGCATCGCTGCTCTTAACCACCACGGAGATGGTCCCAGGCTTCACTCCCCGAATCAGAAGCCTGGTTTGGTCCATCAGGTGAGAGGAGTCATGCAGCTATGCGGTTCTAACTACAGATCTGCCTCTAACTGGCAGGAGGACCTCTGAGTGAAGCATTTGTCTTCTCTTATGTCTTGGTCTTCCCATGTGAGAAATAAGCAGCCCTTCATTTATTATAGTTCTTTCTTTTACTGATACTCCATCTACTTCAGATATGATAAGGCAGTTTAAGATAAGTCTGTGTATGCAAGAGTGTGTGCCTTTCAAAATAATTGAAACAAGACTGAAGAATAAAAGAGGCCAGTAATAAAGAAGGAGACATTGTTAAAGAAAGACTTGGTCCCTGAGACTTCCCTGGTGGTCCAGTGGTTAAGAACTTGGCTTCCAGTGCAGGGGGCACTGGTTTGCTCCCTGGTCAGGGAACTAAGATCCCACGTGCCCTGGAGCAACTAGCCCACCTGCAGGCAACTACTGAGCCTGTGCACTTTAGAGCCCAAGCTCCACAACAGGAAAACCCCGAGCAGCGCAATGAAGACCCAGCACAGCCAAAATTTAAAAGAATAATAAATAACTAAAAAAAAAGAGACCTGGTCCTAAATATATATTGACTGTGTAGACCCAAATATGTATCAGGAGAATGAATAACTTCATGGTCACTGGTGTGGGAGTTGATAGGCTATGGTGTTTAGAACATAGAGGTATCATACCCTAAGCATTTTATATGTATCAGCTATTTCATTTCATAAAATGACTCTAATTTAGAGAGAGATTATTATTCTTGCTTTGAAGACAAAGAGACTGGTCTCCACAAATGTTACATAATTGCCCAGGGTCCTGCAGGAAAAACCCGGGTATCAACACAGAGGCCTCACTGCAGGTTTCTCCAGCAGAGCTCTGCCCAGAAAACCTCCGGCTTTGCTCTTGATCCTGGCTTCCTCTAGCGCCTCAGACCAAACGACCCAGGAGCATTGCTCTGGGGATGGGGGCAGCTGTCAGGGGGAATGTGCAGAGGATGAAGACACCACTGGAGAGGACCTTGTGTAAACCAAGTCACTTCAGTCATGTCCAACTCTGGGACCCCATGGACTGTAGCCCACCGGGCTCCTCTGTCCATGGGGATTCTCCAGGCAAGAATACTAGAGCGGGTTGTCATTACCTTCTCCAGGGGATCCTCCTGACCCAGGTATCAAACTCCCATTTCTTATGTCTCCTGCATTGGCAGGCGGGTTCTTTACCACTAGCACCACCTGGGACGCCCAGATGGGGATCTTTGTTGTTGTTCAGTTGCTCAGTCGTGTCTGACTCTTTGCGACCCTGTGGACTGCAGCATGCCAGGCTTCCCTGTCCTTCACTATCTCCTGGAGTTTGCTCAAACTCATGTCCACTGAGTCGGTGATGCCATCCAACCATCTCATCTTCTGTCGCCCCGTTCTCCTCATGCTCTCAATCTTTCCCAGCATCACAGTCTTTTCTAATGAGTCGGGTCTTCGCGTCAGGTGGCCAAAGTATTGGAGCTTCAGCTTCAGCATCAGTCCTTCCAATGAATATTCAGGGTTGATTTCCTTTAGGATGGACTGGTTGGATCTCCTTACAGTCCAAGGGACTCTCAAGAGTCTTCTCCAGCATCACACTTCAAAAGCATCAACTCTTTGGTGCTCAGCTTTCTTTATGGTCCAACTCTCACATCCGTACATGACTACTGGGAAAACTTCGACTATATGGACCTTTGTCAGCAAAGTGATGTCTCTGCTTTTTAATACACTGTCTAGGTTTGTCATAGCTTTTCTTCCAATGAGCAAGTGTCTCTGTCTCTGAGGCCCAGAACTGCCCAGGAGGCTACAGCCTCCCAGCTCAGGCTGATTATTCCATTGCCTTGCTCTCTAAGATTCTTGCTCTGTTACAAGATCTGGGGACGAGATTGTACTTGATGCCATCCACAGGGTGTGAGCCCCATTTATTACATTATGAGTGGCATCAGGGCTAATAAAACAGCCACTTTTTGGTACCAGGATCTCTGAGCATCCTTGGGAACCTTTGGTTTGGTAGCTTGATAGGAGGAGCTTCCCTTCCCCAAGTCTGAAAGTTGGACAACAGAGATGATATGGTCAGGGAATGCTGGCCTGAGTATCCCCATGGGTGCTGCTCCAATAAAGCCCACCTTAAGCTGCTCCTGAGTCCTCCAGCACTGATGAGAGGAGGCCAAAATGGAAACTTTGGTAATCGTGGTTCAGAGGATCAAATCGAAGGGCCCTGGTCATGGGGCCACACTCACTGTAGAAGTCCACGTGGGAAACATGCCCAAAGCTGGCTGAGACGGGGGCTGAGACTCTGGGCTTTAAAGCAGAGCCTCCATTCCTCCTATTAGAGGCAGAACAGTGTCATGATTATGAGAAGAGGTTTGAAGCCAGACTACTAGGAGGCTGATCTGAGGCTCTCTGTGCCTCAGCCACCCCATCTGTACAATGGGGCTAGCAAGAGCAGCTACCTCATAGAATTGTATGACCAGTCCATCACCGGTAACAGTTGCCACCCCATTTTTCCCACAGTGGATTTTGGGCTTGCTGTCTGTACTTAATGAGTTTCCACTGGGCCCCTGTACTTGTGTGACCCACTAATGTTTTTAAATGCCTGAAACAGCAGGAACTTCCTGTCAACTTCATGCCGATCACTGCTAGTTCATACCTTAAGAATGGCTTTCGTTAAAATGCTACTTGTCTAATGCATAAAAAATAATAAAGTAGGGCTTTTTGTTTTATTTTTTAAAGACATTGTCACGATGAGGAAGGTCTCCATAGCAACAAATTGGAGACTGTGAAGATGTGACATTTCAAAGGCCATGGGCACTGCTAGAGCCACCCTTTCATGATCAAAGTTTCAGCTCTTCATACGCAACAAAGGGTGCTATGCTTGCAGGAGTTGCTCACCCACCCTCTGGCACAGGCAGGAAAGAGCCACAGTTGAATGAAAACTGAGAGTCACTAAGCGGTTGGGTCAATAGAGAGAATGCAAGCTCCAAATATTGACATTGCAAAACCTGCCCTCCCTGGGTCTGGAAAATAGAAGCTGAGCTGCTGGTCGGCCTTACTTCAGCGCTAGCCTAGTCTCTCCAAGCACAAGCCAGCCTCCTCTTTTCTGTAGTTGGATATCTGAGCCACACAATTTCCTGCTGTCAACAACAGAACCATGGTCTAAAATACTGGGTATTGAGAAACCCCGACTCTTTGGTGGATCTAGGACTGCAGGCCTTTTTACTCTGTTCACCTTCATAAGAAGAAAGTTGTTTTGCTGCACTAAGATGAACCCTAGTTGGGAAAGATCTCATAAACCGCACTTACCTTTTTTTAAAATTAGAGGCTAATTACTTTCCAATACTGTGATGGTTTCAGCCATACATCAATATGAATTGGCCATAGGTATATATATGTCCCGTCCCTCTTGAACCCCCTACCGACCTCCCCCCCATCCCACCCCTCTAGGTTGTCAGAGAGCACCAGCTTTGGGTTCCCTGCGTCATATAGCAAACTCCCACTGGCTATCTATTTTACACATGGTAATGTGTATGTCTCAGTGCTATTTTCTCAATCATCCCACACTCTTCTCCCACTGTGTCCAAAAGCTTGTTCTTTATGTCTGTGTTTCCTTTGCTGCCCTGTGAGTAGGATCATCAGTACTATCTTTCTAGATTCCATATATATATATATATGTGTGTGTGTGTACGTGTGTGTGTGTGTTAATATGTAACATTTGCCTTTCTCTTTCTGACTTCCTTCACTCTGTATAATAGGCTCCAGGTTCATCCCCCTCATTAGAACTGACTCAAATGCATTCCTTTTTATAGCTGAGTAATATTCCACTGTGTATATGTACCACAACTTCCTTACCCATTCATCTGTCAATGGACATCTAGGTTGCTTTCATGTCCTAGCTATTGTAAATAGTGCTGCATTGAACATTGAGGTAGATGTGTCTTTTTCAATTATGGTTTCCTCAGGGTATATACCCAGTAGAACCACACAGTTTGACTTTAACATCCCCTATCCATTCTCCCATCTGCTTTTGTTTATAGCTATAAACAAAAGTCCTGGGAGAAGTTTTCCTTAAAGCCGAAGGAACAGTCGTACTGTGACATGTTGCTGCTGCTGCTGCTAAGTCGCTTCAGTCGTGTCCGACTCTATGCGACCCCATAGACAGCAGCCCACCAGGCTCCCCCGTCCCTGGGATTCTCCAGGTAAGAACACTGGAGTGGGTTGCTATTTGGTGCCCTGCAAATTGTCTGACTGCCGGCCAAGGTGAGTCCCTCCACCTAGGGCACCCTCCCCTGTGTGCATGTGTGCTAAGCCACTTCAATCGTGTCTGACTCTTTGTGACCCTATGGACTGTCCCACCAGGCTCCTCTGTCTGTGGGATTCTCCAGGCAAGAATACTGGAGTGGGGGGTAGCCATTTCCTTCTCCAGGGGATCTTCCCAACCCAGGGATTGAACTCGTGTCTCTTACATCTCCTGAAATGGCAGGCAGGTTCTTTACCACTAGCACCACCTGGGAAGCCCTAGGACACCCTCCCCTGTCTACCCATAGTACAGCTTTCCTCCTTCAAGATTCTTTGCAAAACTGACGGTGGTTTTAAAAACTCCTGGGAAAGCCCAGTGTTGCTGCCCGAAAAGGTGACCTCTCTGGTCCCAAATAGCCCCACGTGCTAGCCAGCCTCCAAGGCCTACACTTGGGAAGTACAGACCCAGGGAAGCCCGGGCTGCTTCTGCTCTGAAACCCTCATCATTTGCTGGGCCTGACCCCTGTGTCCTGAGCTGTTCCCCCAGCATCACAGTGCTGCCCCCATCTCCCTTCATGGAACCCACATTTAGCCTGCTGGTTTTTCAGCAGTGCTGATTTCTACCCTGGTGTGGGAGACAAGAGAATTTCTAGTCTATAGGTGACAGTTAAAACCACAAGAATTGATGAAATTGTCCAGAGGGAGCACACAGAGAAGAGGATAGAGCAGTAACCTTGGAGACCACAGACATTTCAGGGGGACGTGGAGGAAAAGAATCACTCAAGGAAACTGTCTTAGTTTCCTATTGCTGCCATAATAATTTAGTGCTGTAATAAATAGCACAATTTAGTGGCCTAATCTGACACAAATTTATTACTTTACAGTTCTGGAGGTCAGAAGTCTAAAATGGGGGCTTGCCTAGTGGTCCAGTGTTTAAGAATGCACCTTAATCCAGGTTAGATCCCTGGTCCAGGAAGATCCCACATGCCACAGGGCAACTACGCCAGTGTGCGATGACTGCTGAGCCAGCAGGCTTAGAGTCTGTGCTCTGCAACCAGGGAAGCCGACAGTGAGAAGCCCGAGCACAGCAACTAGAGAGAGCCCGCATGCAGCACTGAAGACCCAGTACAGCCAAAAATAAAAGTAAACGAAAAAAAAGTCTCAAATGGGTCTGTAGGGTTTCATTCCTTCTGGACGCTTCCAGGAGAGCATCTGTTTCCTTGACTTTTCTAGCTTCCAGAAGCCACCCACATTCTTTGGCTCATGGCCCCCTTCCACCATCTTCATGGCCAGCAGAGGAGCATCTTCAAACTTCTTTCTCTCTATTCCTGATCTGCTATCTGACTCTGATCCTCCTGCCTCCCTCTTAGAAAGATGGGAGCACATGGAGAATCTCCTTATCACAAGATCCTTAACTTGATCAAACCTGCCAAGTCCCTTCTGTCATCTAAGGTACATTCATGGGTGTCAGTGATTAGGATGTGGATATAGGTAGGGGACCATTATTTAGCCAACCATAGAAACTAAGAAGGATGGGCCAGGTGGGAAGAGCTGGGGTGACAGGGCCAGGAAGTCAAGGGAGTATGAAGAAGGTGCAGTCAGCAGGGAGAAATGCTACCAGAGATAGAAACATCAGCTGGAAGTTGAGTGAAGAATGGGTTGTTTGCATGGTTTCCACAGATTTCTAAGTGCAATAGATAGTAGATAGTGAAGTCACTCAGTCGTGTCCGACTATTTGCAACCCCATGGACAGTAGCCTACTAGGCTCCTCCGTCCATGGGATTTTCCAGGCAAGACTACTGGAGTGGATTGCCATTTCCTTCTCCAGGGGATCCTCCTGACCCAGGGATCGAACCCGGGTCTCCCGCACTGTAGGCAGACGCTTTACTGTCTGAGCCACCAGTGCAAAGACACACACACAAAAACTTTTACAACTGAGAGAGTTGGCTGTCACCACCCTAACTTGGGATGGCACTTAGCATCCATAGAAGTGGGCTGCCAGACACTTTTGCCCCTTTTAGATGCTCAGTGCCCAGCACTCTCCATGAAGCGTTATGCCCCAAAGGTATTTAACTGCATCCAATCAAACATTCAGACCAAATTCTAGTCTGTGGGAAGTATAGGAGACAAGAGAGCAAAACGAAGAACACCGCAAGGAGATGTCAGACAAATCCAGAATGTGGGACTTTCTACAAAGTGATGACCTGGCCAACACCATGAAAAATGAAGAGGGATGGGAGAGGGGTTGGGACAGGTTAAGAGACATAAGAGACACCGAAAACAAAATAAACATGTGATCTATACTGAATCCTGATTTGAAAGACAGTAATACAAGACAATGGGGGGACTATGAGGGAAATTTGATTTTGAATCAAATAATTTTTTAAAATCAGGGAAAGATGGCAAGTTTTGTCAGGTGAGCTGAAGGTGGTTCATAACTCTGTGGTTATGCAGAATGTAAATTTTTTTTAGTTTTCTTTCCCGTGTTTGCTTTGTTTCTTTCGTTTTATAGTGGAAGTTTTGAACTTATATTTAGACTAAGGGAAGGAATCAGAAAAAGGGGAAGAGTGGAGACATGCAGAGAAAAATCATGGATGTAGGGAGATTCCTGAGGAGAAGGGAACCTTCGGGGAAGAAAAAGATGGATACAAGTTGAGGGACCCCCAGCAGATAGTCCCCGTTTGCTCAGTGAACAGAAGAAGGCAAGACCACCTCTGAGACTGAGGAAGCAGATTCAGGATGGTGCTTGAGGAGACAACAGGAGGTCTCTAGTGACCACTGAGAAGATGAGAGAAGGCGGTGGTCAGAGAATGGATAAGGAACCGCCGTGAAAGCCCAAGTCAACTTTAAAGCATGCATCTGTAGATGCCCCAGTCCTCACATCAGGCAGTTTTCTGAGGGTGGTTCTCTGAGTGGGGCATTTGGGTGCAGAAGGCAGGGCATGACTGCAGCAGGTGGACAGGAGCCTGGTTCCTGCTGGCTCCTCCTGGCGGGGAGGCCAAGAAAGGGAGCCTCAGAGGGAGCTGACCCTGGGTAGAGGGAAGGGAAGGCGTCTGAGAGGTGAGGTCTTGAAGCGGGGAGGGTGGTTTCTTAGTGGCTCAGATGGTAAAGAATCTGCCTGCAATGCAGGAGACCCGGGTTCAATCCCTGAATTGGAAAGATACGCTGGAGAAGGGAATGGCAACCCACTCTAGCCTTCTTGCCTGGAGAATTCCATGGACAGAGGAGCCTGGTGGGCTACAGTCCATGGGGTTGCAAAGAGCCGGACATGACTAAGCGGCTTTCACATTCACAGAGCCTCCAGGCAAGTCACAGCCCCTCTGCTTTACCGGGAGGAGAGACCTCCCCGCACCGGGTCCTGACATGCTTCAAGAGCTTCCCTCCCCTCCCAAGGGACTCGCTTCTGTGCTGCCTCTGAGTGTTCTTGCCTTCAGGCTGGGGTGCAGTGTAAACACAAAGGGCTGTATGCCACAATCTGAGATGAAAGCACAATTGTTAAAAATTTGGGTAAAATTCACAAAACAAAAAGCGAACCCTTTTAAAGTGCAAAATTCAGTAGCATTCAATACATTCACAATGTTTGGCAACTAAAGCAGAACCCCAAAAGGAAACCCACATCTTGGTCATCCATCAGTCACTTTCTATTCCTGTCCCCCCACCCACCCCAGCCCCTGGCAAACACTAATCTGTCTTCTGTCTCTATGGATTCACCTATTCTGGTATCTCATTGAAATGGAAATACAATATGTGACCTTCTGGTTGTGCCCACCTTCTGGCTACTATGAATCGTGCTGCCAGAAACGTTGGTATACAAGTATTTGTTTGAGTATCTGTTTTCTGTTCTCTTTGGTACATATCCAGGGAGTATTGCTGAGTCATATGGTAATTCTGTATGTTTAACTTTTGGAGGAACCAATAAACTGTTTTCCACAGTGTCTACACTGTTTCACAGCTCTGCTAGCAAGGTACAAGGGTTCTAATTTCTACACATCCTCACCAACATGTCATTTTATAGGATTAAAAAAATATACAAACAACTTAGTGGGTGTGAGGAAGTATCTCTATGATTTCTGACCTGCATTTCTGTAGTAATTAGTGATGCTGAGCATCAGTTCATGTGCTTTTTGGACATTTGTATACCTTCTTTGGAGAAATGTCTACTCAAGTCCTTTGCCCATTTTTAACTGGGTTTTCTTTTTGTTGTTGAGTTGTAAGAGTTTTTCATACATTCTGGTTACTGAGCCCTTACTGTGTATGAAAATCACAAACATTTTCTCTCATTCTGTAGTTGTCTTTAGTTCTGTAGTGTCCTTTGATGCACAAAAGTTTTTAATTTTGAAGAAGTCAAATTTATTTATTTTTTCTTGTTGCTTTTGTTTTTACTATCATATTGAAGAATCCGCTGCAAAATTCAAGACCATAAAGATACATCCATATATTTCTTCTAAGAGTTCGTTAAGTTTAACTCTTATATTTAGGTCTTTGATCTATTTTGAGTTAATTTTTTAAAAAAATATTCATTTGTTTATTTGGCTGCATTGGGTCTTAGTTGTGACCTGAGGACATTTGGAGTCTTCCCGGACCCAGGACTGAACCTACATCTCCTGCACTGCAAGGCGGACTCCCCACCTCTGGGCCACCAGGGAAGTCCTTGAGTGAATTTTTATATATGCTGTGAGGTAAGGATGAAAGTACAAACTTTAAATCCATGATCCTTCATAGTATTTTGTTATTTATACTAGGTTCATTTATTAGATCGCTTATGTAAATAACCTCAGCATTTTCATATTTAATATTTTCAGTTTATCCTTAGAGTGACCTCAAAAGTCAGAGCGCATGGTCACTGCACTGTTCCCAGAACTTACATTTGGACCCACCAGGCAATAAGGCAGGTGTGCAGAAATAAATCTCTAAGCAAATAGTTGAGCTTAGTTGGCTCCATCATCTCCTGACTCCTGATCCCTCAACGTCACCTCAAGTTCAGATATTCTCATTAAAGACTTGAAGGCATCAAATAAATTTTAAAACCTATACTGCATATGATATGCAGGAATGGTATTAGCAAAATCAGATTTTTTGGGGGGTGATGAATTTCAGCACAGCTTCAAACCTTGGGGTGGTCAAGCACAGGCTGGATAAATATCCATTAAGAAAGAAGGAAGAAACAGAGAGAAGTCTCAGGCTTGGAGAGCTGGAAAGAGCATCTTTCTGCTAGCCAAGGTTGCCTCTGAAGCTGAACTCTGAACCTCCTGCAATTATCTGACTCATTTATAATCACCTGTCCTTATATAATCTCCACTGTCTGCAGTACACTAATCATTAGTCAACTGCTCTCTTGCTAATGCAGTGATTCACTGTGATGAGGAATTGAGGAATTTGCAGGATCTGGAATTTTCAAGGCTGTTGCTAACAAAATGCGTACCAGGGGCCAGGATGTGCTGCAGGGAACTCTGGGGCTGGCAGCCACCTGCTTCTATATCTCCCCCTGGGGAGATGCCGTGCGGACACATTGATGAGTGGTTTATCTTCCATTTAGATGTTCTTTTCCAGACTATAGTTATCTTAAACAGGACAAGTGAAATGGTATCTGAAGCAGTTGCCAGGGCAACATGACAAAAGACTTTACCCTTGCTACTGTATATGTAATTTATCAAAGGCAGCTGGTTCACAGAGAGAGGAAAGAGGGGAATAGGTGGTTAGTTTTGGTCTTTGAAAGAAGAGTTGAAAGACCATCTTCTGGTTAAATCAACTTAAGAAGAGGAAAGCAGTTGTGACCTGTGCAATAAAGATTCAGAAAAGTCAGGTTGGGAAAGCTAAGAGCACAAACCTTAAACTTTCCTTTTTTTTTCTGGTGATATCTGTAAAATAGTTGCATGTCAGGGCTTTCAACATCAAGCTGCTTGAAGGCCTAGAGCTGAAAGTATTCCCTGAAGGGAAAGGAACTGAGAGAGACAGCAAGAGATTGAAGAAAGCAACTGGGATATTCAAGCAGGACAGATGCTTAGGAAGTTGGGAGCTCGTTTTTGTTGTTGTTTAAACTTTTTATTTTGTATCAGGGTATAGCTGATGAACAGTGTTGTGACAGTTTCAGGTGAACAGCGACCAAACTCAGCCATACGTATACCTGCATCCATCCTCTCCCAAATTCCCCTCCCATCCAGGCTGCCACATAACATTGAGCAGAGTTCCATGTGCCATACAGTAGGTCCTTCTTGGTTACCTATTTTAAACACAGCAGTGTGTACATGTCCATTCCAAACTCTCAAACTATCCCTTCAAACTTGGGAATTCTTGACACAACTGATAGTTCTTCTCTCCACACACCAGAAGCAGATAGCAGCCACTTGTTCAGGGATAAGTTATGTTACAGAGCTTGGACTGAGTCCAATCCACTCATGGTATCACTGAAAAGCTAGGCTCATGAAAGATAACCTTCTCGAGGTTACCCAGCTAGGAAAGGGCAGAACTAAGCCAGAAGCCCTGCCTCCTGCTTCCCCGTGACCTTTCCACTTACCTGATGCCTCTGTCCTGTGAACATCAATGTATTCTATCTTTGAAAGAAGCACAACCTGGACAGCTTTCAAAGTATGCCCCGTGGAGTCAGGGGCCAAGCTTCGAGGGTGCTGGGCACCGCCTGCTCTCAAAGGAATACCCCCCTTTCTACTTTAATATCTACTGGGGCCCCACCTATAATTATTTAAGGGAAAAATCATTTTTAAACATCAGAAAACAAATAGGAATGGATCATAACAAAGCTGACCCAGAGGTTCTGTCCCACTCTCCCCACCATGCCCACTCTCCAGGGCCCCTCAGACCTCCTTACCGAGTTGGTGCCGAGGATCTGCAGATTGGGTTTCTCTGACTCAAGCAGCTTGGCCACCATCTTGAGGAAACTCTCCACGAAGAGATTGATGCTCTGGCAGTGACAGGCCATGAGCAGCTGGTCCAGCGCCTCCATGGCGATGCACACGTATCTGGGGAAAGCAGCGCCACCACCATCACTCAGCCTCATGCTGAGTACTCAGTGCTCATCACAAAGTATTCAGCCTCACCACTCAATCACCTGCACCACATGTCTGGGACAACCTCGATGGCAGTGCAGTGACCACCTGCGCAGCATCCAGCTAATACAGCTCTTCCCAGGTTGCCATGTCTGGACAGCTGTTCCATCAAGTACCCACTCCAGCCCAGCACTGAGAAGCAGAATGAAGCAGAGCTGCAAGGGAGCCTAGAGGTGAATTCATCAAGCCCCTTATTTTACACACGAAGAATATGAGGACAGACAAGGTATACCATTTCACGAGGAAATTTGAGCAGAAAGAAAACCTAATAACCCCTATCCTTTATTCACAATTCTACTTTCAGAAACAGCAAAAAAGAGGACTGAACCTTCTGCCTGCCAGCCCTTTAACCACTTGATAACAACAATCTCTTTTACTATGTTCTTCTCTTCTCCATGCTAAAAATACCCAGCCCTGGGAATTCCCTGGCAGTCTAGCAGTTAGGACTCTGTGCTTTCACTTCTGAGGGCCTAGGTTCAATCTCTGGTCAGGGAACTAAGATACCCACAAGCAGCATGGCATGACCAAATTAAAAAAAAATTAAATTACATTGAAAAAGTTAAAATACCCAATCCTTTCCAGGCTAGTCTTTGTAGGACAACCCCTAATTGTGATTGTCTTCAATGCCTCTCTTAAATCCCAAGAAAAATGCCACAAATCAAATTCCTACTGAGAATTAGGGATACATGCCTAAACTCAAACCCAACATTTATCCCACAATAGTGACGTAACGAGCATATGGTCAGGTAAGGCATGTCAGGAAAGATACATCCCCTACTTACAAAGTATTTGCATTCTAAAGAAAGCAAGGCAGACATACACAGAAAAAAGGGTTATTTTTAACTTCTAATAAGGCAGCCTCAGCAAAGCTAACCTGGTTAAAAATGTTATAGTTTTCATTAAGGATTTAGGTGTCTGGGGCAGAATGCTAGATGTCTCCCCTAGAAACTATTTTTGCCCTTCTCACTGGTTATTTAGAAGTTTATCTGAACTGTGGCTGCTCATTGGGAACATTTCCCAGCCTCTCCTGCTGCTAGGTGAGGCCACATGACTTAAACATTGCCATTAAAATGAGGGGGAGTGATGCAAGCGGTGTCGAGCATCATTTGCTTGAAAAACAGGCTTGCCCTGTCCTCTGAGTCCTCTCTTCTCTCTTCCTGCTGGTTGTGGAGTGGGGGCAACTGGATGGCAAGAGGTGAAAGCCCCAGATGACCTTATGGAACAGAGCCCATTGGCCCAGACTGGATTATTGCTTGAGAGAGAGAAAAAATACTTCTCTACTGCTGGTTGATTTTCAGTCTCTGTCGTGTCCAATTCTCTGCAGTCCCATGGACTGCAGCACGCCAGGCATCCCTGTCCTTCACCATCTCCCGGAGCTTGCTCAAACTCATGTCCATTGAGTCAATGATGCCATCCAACCATCTCATCTTCTGTCACTCCCTCTCATCCTGCCCTCAATCTTTCCCAGCATCGGGGTCTTTTCTGAGTCAGCCGTTTGCATCAGGTGGCCTAATTATTGGAGCTTCAACTTCAGCATCAGTCCTTCCAATGAATATTCAGGGTTGATTTCTTCTACTGCTGGAGCCAGTATATTTAAGTCTCTTTATACCTAAATAACACAAGTATCTGACAATCAGATTTAGGAGTGCTTTAGAAACCTGAGGGCACAAATAAAAGTAGAACCTGAGCAATCCAAAGCAACTCACAGGCAAGAGAAGTGAGGGCTGAACATGACTGCATCCTGCAGGAGGCGGGAGTCACTCGAGACTCTGTGGATTGCGGAGTGTGGCTCACGTGCCTATTACAGGGCGGCAATCCCTCTACCCGCAGAGTCAAACCCCATGGAACAGAAAAGTACTTCCTGATATAAACAAAATGCAGGCCAGACAGAGAGAGTGGACAACTCCAAACCTACCGGGGTGCTGAGGAATCAGGCTGATGCCTCTAAGTCAAAGCAAGTAGGAAAAGGCCTCTCTTCAAGAAGCTGCCCAGCGTCAGGTTTATAGGCCATGTATATAATAGGGGATGAATTAAAAGATTCATTCTAAGGACCTCCCTGGCAGCCCAGTGGTTAAGACTCCAGAGTTCACTGCAGGGGGCACAGGTTCAATCCCTGGTGGGAGAACTAAGATCTTACCCATGCCAAAATAAATTAGTAAAAATTGAAAACAACTTAAGATACTAGTATCTTAAGTTATTAAAATCTTAAGATCTTGCAGACCCAAGCCTGGCACATTCTGGGTCTACCGTGTAGGTCATGAAGCAGGCTGACTCTTGCAGGGTTGAGGGAGCAGCCTGGGGTGGGGCCCTTCCAAAGGGCTGGCAGGGAAACATGCACATATTCTGGCAATGAAACACGGCAGCTGAGAAATGGGAGCAGGCAGCAGCATGGAATTCTCTTCTTCTATGAATCATCCCAGAGCATGCCAGGTGACACAGTGGTAAAGAATCTGCCTGCCAATGCAGGAGCTGCAAGAGACGCAGGTTCAATTCCTGGGTTGGGAAGATCCCCTGGAGTAGGAAATGGCAACCCACTCCAGTATTCTTGCTTAAAAAATTCCATGGACAGAAGAGCCTGGCGGGCTATGGTCCATGGGAGTCACAAAGAGTCAGACATGACATGAATCATCCCAGCGTCCTTCAATATAAAGGGTTT
The DNA here is from genome assembly GCF_016772045.2 of Ovis aries. Lineage (NCBI taxonomy): Eukaryota > Metazoa > Chordata > Mammalia > Artiodactyla > Bovidae > Ovis > Ovis aries. Next base: position 32,552,532 of record NC_056056.1, on the reverse strand, counting down.
CACCATTATTTTACAGAGTTTAAATGAGGGAAAGGAAGGGACGGGGTGGGGTTTGGCAAGAGAAGAAACTAGAAGGCCTCCCAAACCCCAGAGCTTAGATTGCTGCTTTTCCTTTTCCTGTAAAAAAATTCCCAGAAAGTCCTGATAAGGAAAACTGTCCTTTGCTAGCCAGGGGGAGAAAAAGAATTGTCTAATTACCAGGAGTGGAAATTTTGATGGAAAGTGAAAATTATGGTAGAAGTGAAACTGAAAAGTAAATGAAGTTTAAGTTCCCTTCTTTTTCTTGAAGATTTTTGTTTTCTTTTGATGTGGATCATTTTTGAAGTTTTTATTGAATTTGTTTCAATATTGCTTCTGTTTCATGTTTTGGCTTTTTGGCCAAGAGGCATGTGGGACCTTAGCTCCCTGACCAGGGGTCAAACTTGAACTCTTTGCATTGGAAGACAGAGCCTTAATCACTGGACCACTAGGGAAGTTCTAAAGCCCTGTTATTTGAATACATACATGCTGTGTGCTCAGTCACTTCAGTTGTGTCTGACTCTGTGTGACCCCATGGACTGCAGCCCGCCAGGCTCCTCTGTCCATGGAATTCTCCAGGCAAGAATATTGGAGCAGGTTGCCATTTCCTTCTCCAGCGGAGCTTTCCAATCCAAGGATCAAACCTGCATCTCTTAGGTCTCCTGCATTGGCAGGCAGGTTCTTCACCACTAGTGCTACCTGGGAAGCCCCTTTGAATACACTCTCTTTCAATCCTCATCTTTAATCCTAACACTAGGGAAGGAAGGACTGTAATTGAGAACTTAAACTTTTCAAAGTATCTCAAAAGACTAGAAGTTAGTGGGATCTTGGAACCTCCTAGTTTAATGCTCACTGCTTTGGTCCTATCTTACAATAATCTTCCTGGGTACGTCCTATGCTTTATATCCATAATCTCAAAGGGAGAGAGCACAGGCTTCTCAGGGTGATGTTCACTGAGCAGGACTGGGACCAGATCAGTCTCAGCGGAGATCTAATCTGAACTTGGGATCCTGAAAGGGATCCAGTGTAATAATAGTTCTGAGAAATGGACCTGACTGGGTTGTTGGAGCAGGGTGGGGAAGGTCGAAGGTGAAGACTAACCTAGGGGAGAAGGCCTAGGCAGAGGCCTAGGGGAGAAGGCCTAGGCAGAGGCCTAGGGGAGAAGGCCTAGGCAGAGGCCTAGGGGAGAAGGCAAGAGCGGCACACAGACCACAGCAGCAGGGGATGACCAAGGGTCTTGGATCCACTAGTAGGGCTTCCCAGCAGAAATCAAGGAATCTGGGATGGACTGGAGTTCATGGGCAGTAACTGAGGTTAAGAGTGGCCAGTTAGTAGGTTACAACAACAGGAACTCAGGGTCATGGGCCAAACAAAGCAGAAGGTGAGTTATAACAACTGAGAAAAATACGCAGGGGGCCTGGTGCTGGGGAGAGTCAGGAAGTTCCTTGAATTGAATTCTAGAATAAGCAGCTGCTTCTGCTTCCCTGGTGGCTGGGATGGCAAAGAATCTGCCTGCAATGCAGGAGCCCCAGGTTCACTCCTTGGGGGAGGATCCCTGGGAGCAGGAAATGGCAACCCACTCCAGTATTCTTTCCTGGAGAATTCCATGGATAGGGGAGCCTGGTGGGCTACAGTCCACGGGGTTGCAAAGAGTCGGGCACAACTGAGCTACTAACACTGTCACACTTGCTGCTTGAACACCTCTCATTCAGCAAGGAGTGGCCTTAGGACCCTCTGGGAAAGGAGGAGCCAGCATGCAAGGTCTAGGAACCAGAGTTGGTTGGAAAGGAGTGCAGATACAGGGTCAGAGATGGGGACCAGCTGGCAGAGAGAGGGGGCAGCTTTAGCTGGGTCAGTCGTCGACTGAGAATCACTCAGAGAGCGGCAGTCTTGACGAAGAACCTCTCATTCTGGGCAGTCTGAATGTATGCAGTCAAGTTCTCCCTACCGAACAGAAACTTCCTGGTTTTAGGAGCCCAGAAGCAGGGGTTGACGTCAGCCAAGGAAGGGAAGGATGAACCTTCCTGTCTAGTAGGAATCTGCAAAATCTCTGTCTGCAGGGTCAGCTCCACTCTCTAACAGGGTTCAGAGTCCCTCTGGGGGACTGTATATCTCTTGGGAGCCCCACTAAGTCAGTACCAGGCCCAGGCTCCTGGGGAAGTAGCTCAACTCTTTTGGCATGGGTGTCTCCATCCTCCAGTCACTGGGGAACCTGACGATTCACTTTTTTAAATAATTTTTTTTTTAGTTGACTTATTTGGCTGCACCAGGTCTTAGCTGTAACACACAGGATCTTGGATCTTCATTGTGACATTTGGGATTTTTGTTTTTTGGTTTTTTTAGTTATGGTGTTCAAACTCTTAGTTGCAGCATGTGGGATCTAGTTCCCTGACCAGGGATCAAACCCTGGGGCCCCTGCACTGGGAGCTTGGAGTCTTAGCCACTGGACCACCAGCGAAGTCCCAATCTGACAGGTTCCACTGCAGCCTTCTACATGTGGTCATTGCTCTGGGGTCACTCAACCCCAAGTCTCAGCCACAATTGCTGTTACCTCCCTTGCTCTTCAGTTTCTAGGGGTGTTCTAGCAACTGGGCTGAAATGAAAGGAGGAAAATAGGAGGAATTCTTGCTTTTTGTTGCTCTGCATCTCACTGTCCATCGTAGCCCACACCAAGGAGAAATACCTTGAAATTCTTATCTTATTCTCTCCCCGCCCACACTGAGTTATCACCCCTGATGCTAAACACATGCCTGTCGAGGAGGGTGGTTCTACCACTTGGTCCAACACCCAAAGTTCTCATGTATATGGTCAAATCATAAACACAAACACCTGAATGATGGCAGGGAGACGGCTCCTCACACCATCTCCCCTGTCTGTAGGTGAATATTTTGCTACTCCAAAGCTGCCATCAGTGGTTAGGACAATGGTGATGAGTGCGGAGCTGGGTAAGGAAACTCGGGGAAGAAGCAGGAAGAGACCCAGAGAACAGATCTAACAGATTTCTCTTCTCCCAATGTTTATGATTAAAGCCCCCAGTGAGGCCATCAAGGCTTTAAATACTTAGACACTGCAATGGCTATTTTTAACAGAATGATGCCAATTTTGAGTGATAGTTCTGAGGGCAGTGGAATGCTTCTAAGTGGCTCTGCTAGCTACAGGACATTTTTTACTGAGAGAACCAGCACTGCAGAGAGGGCAGGCAAAATTAGTATTAAATGTTTAATGTCATTGCTTGCATATTAGTTTCAGGTTCAATCTAGGATAAAGATATTTTTATTGTACTTGCTTGAGCCTGCTTTATAATATGTCAAGGCGATTTATATAATCAGCATGTTCAGTATATTCATGCCCTTTTTATTGAGCATGTTAACCTAATTTTATTATATTAATAGAAAGGGATATAGAAATGAATTGTTTTCAGTCTTGTTTTTCTATCAGGGGTAGCTTGATGTGAGAGTGGCTGGTGGGTCCTATGGAGGGTGGACCTCTATACACTGTCAGCACAGTGCATATTCTCACCCTCTGGTTCTCACTCCACCTTCCTCATCAGGAGGAAAGGGCCTTGGAGGATGGTGGGGGTGACAGGTGGTACCTGGGGGGCAGGACAGAGAGAGTCCAGGGAGGTAATCACGGCAAAAGCACAGAAGCCAGAGAGTGAGGTGGGGGGTCATTAGCTAGTCCATCTGGAGGAGGTGTAGAGCAGCTATGGCACTTGTGGTGGGTTTGGCTGGGGTTAAAGGCAGTTTGGGGCTTCCTTGGTGGCTCAGTGGTAAAACATATCCGCCTGCAATTCAGGAAACATAGGAGATACAGGTTCAATCCCTGGGTCAGGAAGATCTCCTGGAGGAGGGTGTGGCAATCCACTCTAGTATTCTTGCCTGGAGAATCCCAGGGGCAGAGGAGCCTGGTGTGCTGTCACCCATAGGGTCGCGAACAGTTGGACATGATTGAAGTGACTGAGCACGCATGCAAAGGCAATTTGGGGGCAGGTAATGGAAGACCTTGGAGAAGGCAATGGCACCCCACTCCAGCACTCTTGCCTGGAAAATCCAATGGACAGAGGAGCCTGGTAGGCTGCAGTCCATGGGGTCGTGAAGAGTCAGACACGACTAAGCGACTTCACTTTCACTTTTCACTTTCCTGCATTGGAGAAGGAAATGGCAACCCACTCCATTGTTCTTGCCTGGAGAATCCCAGGGACGGGGGAGCCTGGTGGGCTTCCATCTATGGGGTCATACAGAGTCGGACATGACTGAAGTGACTTAGCAGCAGCAGCAGCAGTGGAAGACCTTAGAAGCCAGGCTGAGGAGCTTGGATTGGAAGCTAAAGGAGCCAGGAAAGTATAGCTTTGGGTCTGTTTTAATGATCACAGCTAGCAGGATTGATCTGGAAGGGCGAGAACAGGAAAGATGGGAGGCAGGGAGACTATTTCCAAGGCCACTGCAGTAACCCGGAGTCTGCACCAGGAAAAAGGTAGGAGCAGAGGAAAGTAGGGGATGGATATAAAAGGCGTCATGGAGAATAGAACCAATGGGACTTACAGACAACTGCCCTGGATCTGCTTTTCCCTCTGTCCCATCAGCAGCGCCACTAGAAACATCTTAGTGTTCCCTTTACATCCACCCCACTCCAGATCGTGACAGTAGGTAACAGACATGTCTCTCCTGCAGTTGACTTTTTCATTGAGGACCCCAAGTATTGCCCTAAAAATATAATATTATATAATCTCTGAAAATCTCTCTCCCCCTCTCATACTACTTACCCATATCGATGACGACCCACGTCACGGATGAGCCTTTCAGAGAGGTAGGCGCCAATGCGATCAAGCTTTTCAGGAGCTGAGAGGGCATAGAAGGTCAGCTTCTCCATGTTGGTCTTCACCAGGCCATCCTGTAAAAGACAGGTCATCCTCACTGTAGCCATGTGATGGCTAGAAGAGTTCAAGTCCAAAGGTAAGTGATCATTCAATTTAATCAATGTTTAACAGAGTGCCCATCATGTATGTGACAGGTATCATGTGGGTTTCGGGGATACAGAGATGATTAAAACATAGACCCCGCTCTCTAGGAGCTCACAACCTAGCCCAAAGTGTGCTAGCTATAAATAAAAACGGTAAGTGATAGAAATGTACATGTATGTGTGCATGTGTATATGATATGGGTTTACACACTTATATGTATATGTTCATGAATGCATAGATATGTGTGTGAATGCGTGTGTATATGAATGGATGACAAGACTTCAGTGAAAGCAACCCAGAATTAAAATGTTTTGGATCTCCAAAATCAAGAAGTGAACAGAAAGAAGGCAGCTCTATTCTATAGCTTTCAGGGAATAGTCCAGAGGATGCTGGAAATGTGACCTCCCCAACCCCTGCCCATCAAGAAAAGGCCATTGATTTCTAGAGAGCAAGTCAAGTACATCACACCTTGACATTTCTGAAACCACATGACCCACATTGCAGTCTGACAGTTGAGTGGCGGCTTGGAAACCAAGAAACCAGGCATCTCGTGTGCCCACCTGACACCTAGCAGATACCCGAGGGAGCACACAGAAGACCATGAGCTCCAGAGCCAAAACCCAGGAAGGGAAATGCTCACACCTGATGTCAGGGAAATAGTACCCTCCAGAGAGTTAGTGGCTCCAGGAACTATCACTCAGAGAGAGACAAGTGAGAAAGATGCTCAGCAGCAGCCGGAAGCACCAAGACAAACTTCCGAGCCCTCTGCAGATCTTGCCTTCAGAGGGGTCCGAAGATCCTCAGCTTTCAGGCTTCCAACTGCCTCTGGTCACTGACAGGGCTGCGGCTGTGGTTTCGGTGTGTCTGAACGGCCTTGGGGGGCTCGCCTCTCCTTGTGGCAGCCCCTAGGGCCCTGGATCGGGTGAGACAGTGAGAGGCACACTGGTGGCAGGAGATGCGACCCACCTCGGGATCCTCAGGGAAGATGTTGTCCACCAGCCTTTTGTACCTGGGGCGCAGGGCACCGCAGCAGCCGCACACACCTGGAACAGCAACGAGAATGCCCTGTGAGCTAAGCCTCCTGGGGCCAGGCTGGGCGGCTTCTGAGAAACCAAATCCAGACTGGAAACAGAAGGGTCCCTCTGTTAGAGCACCAGGGCCTCGGTCCTTCCTGCTGTTTCTCTACCCCTCCCCCACTCTAAGACATTGCTTTTCTTGTTTGGTGTCTTTCGCTTGGGGATCAGGCATAGGTGCCAGCAGATTAGAATTAGTTCAGGAAGCCAGGCCATTGAACACACATGTTGCGCGCATCTGCGTGTGCATGCACATGCAAGCACACACACACACACTCTGGGCCAAGACTATATAAAACTGCCTCCTGCAGCCCAAGACTCTTCCCCAGGTCCTAGGAGATCATCCAACTGGGAAGGGCGGTTACTCCACCTACCCTACCCTCTAGCTTTCTGTCCACTTCTTCTCTATCTGGTCCTCAATCTCCTTTACCATCCTCTCTCCTGGGGCCACTTCTATTATAGAATGTTATGTGAAACTATGATAAATTAACATTGCCATTAATTATTAACCTTTGAAAATGCATCTTTAATACAGCGAGACCACGGTGTTTGAAAGCCGTGGTTTTGAGAGCTGGAGGGTTTCCAGGGGCCACCTGGTCGGTGGTTCCCAACACCAGCCCTCTCCCACCACAGGAGATTCTCACCAGTCTGGGGCAAAACAAAAATCTAAGATAATGTGGGCTTCTCTGGTGGCTCAGTGGTAAAGATTCCTGCAATGCAGAAGCCGTAGGAGACTCGGGTTTGATTCTTGGGTCGGGAAGATCCGCTGAAAAAGGAAATGGCAACCCACTCCAGTATTCTTGCTTAGGAAATCCCATAGACAGGGGAGCCTGGAGGGCTGTAGTTCACGGGGTCACAAAGAGTTGGGCACGACCGAAGTGACAGCGAAAGAATAATGTACATTGTCAGAAAGCTGCGGACTGATGTGAGCTCCTTTGTGAGAGAGTGTTAAGAAATCAGTGATAATAGAACAAACCTTGGGAAAATAAAAACTTGATTCTAGAGGTCCCGCCGTAAAAAGTTTTCAATTAGAACCACTGCTCTTTTCCTCCCTTTCATCCTCGGCAGACACCTCCCTTGGCATATCCCAGCTGCACCCTCCAAGAACTGGGAAGGGGGGCAGTGACCCCTGAAGGAGCCAAGAGGATGGCAGGGAAGGGCCTGGGAAAGTCCACTCCCTTCCAAAATAATTGCCTTCTCACTCTACCAATTAACGCTTAATTTTTTTTGTACAAATGCTCTACTTGAAACGCAAAGGTGCCCTGGAAGAATCAAGCCTACAGGTCATTCAGAGAAGAATGAATTACTTTAGTGGGAATTACTTTAATCACACAAAGAGCCACAAACAGCTTTACAGTGGAGAGAAAAGCTGTTGGGGGGTGGAGTGGGGGGCACTGGGAGGGGGTCAGGGGTAGGCGGCACCACCAGGAGGAGGAAGGAATGGGGCAGTCTGGGCTCCCAGAGAGACCCGGGTGTTAGGGGATGGGCATGTCCCTGGGGAAATGGGGCACTCCAAAGGCAGGATATCAGATTTCTGATATCAAAAGACCACCAGGGTCCCAGTGTGTCCCCTAGTCCCTCACCCACCCCAGGCACAAGGAGGATGGTAGAACCAGTCCACAGCTGCACACTGGCCTCTGGGTTCCATCTTTCTGGGCTGAACTGGCACTGATGTCGCCTCATCTCCTCCCTGCCCACCTGGAGAGAAGGTGTGAGGGCTCCAACTGGCTGGCATCCAGGGCAGCTCCCTGGGGGGACCCTAACCCTGAGGCTCAGGATTGAAACCTGCCCTTGGGCCCTCTGCCCACTGCGGCCATCAGTGCACTTCTTCTAGGATGCCCCAGAGCACGGGCCCTGCGCGCTAAAACAGCAACATGGATGTTTGCATCTTCAAGGGAGTTAGAACTAGAGACAAGGAGAAATTAGAGCCCCCAAGCCCTCCAACGTCAGTCCCATTTTCAAACCTTTCTGAAGGACCCATGAGCTGGGACCTGCCCTGCACTGAGGCCAAGCTCACGGTTGTTAGAAACCCAGACTTGTCTGAGAAAGCACAAGCCTATTTTGGGTACTTAGGGTATAAATCTCCATGCAGGGGTCCCTCTTCCAGCACAGAGGCCCCCAGAAGCCATAAGGCAGGGGGAACCCATCACATGGAGGCCCGGGCATTTCCCTCCTGCGGGGAGAGGTGAGAAAACTGTAGAACAAGAGAGGCAAGCAGGTGCCCGGTCAGCAGAGCTGCCCTGCTTCTGGGTGCTTCCGGACCTACAGGCTTCCTTGGTGGCTCAGACGGTAAACAATCTGCCTGTAGTGCAGGAGACTGGGGTTCAATCCTTGGGTTAGGAAGATCACCTGGAGAAGGAAATGGCAACCCAATCCAGTATTCTTGCCTGGAGAATCCCATGGACAGTCCATGGGATTGCAAAGAGCCAGACACGACTGAGCAACTAACTTGACTTACATCCTGTGATTCCTTCTTGTCCACGCTTTCATTCCAGCCTCCTCTTACTCCTGGAGGGCAGGGGCTAGTTGAGGCCGAGTGGGCAACAGCATAGTTTCAAATCAAATCCTGGCACTGCCACTTCTCAGATGTGATGCTGCGCAAGGAGTGGCATTCTGTGGGTGCGGGTGTCCTGGTTTAGCGCTTGGGGCTGCTGTGAGGCCAAAGTGAGTTTATGCTGCAGAGCACTCAGGGCAGATCACCACCAGCCGCCCTTCCTTCCACATTCCCCAGCCCAGGGCGGCAGAGCCCTTCCCAGACTGCCAGCTGGTCCATGCTGGCTGGTACATCTTAGTGCAGCTTCCCCACCATTCACTTACTCAGTAATGGTGACCAAGGGAAAGGGACAACTGGAGGCCTAAGAAGTGAGAGTCCCAGAACATTCCTTCAGAAGACCTAACCTCACTGGCCTATGGGTTTGCAATGATAAATTGACCTGAACCTCCAGTCACTGCCAGCCGGCTTCTCAAAGTCAACATTCCCAAACTTTCCTGCCTCAGCATCAGCTCCACAAACCTCAATGCCAATATGACGTATTTCCAGCATACACAACAGACCAGAGTCAAATGCTGTTGAAAGATAAAGCAAGAGGCTCACTGGAGAGAGCCCACGGGACTGGCTGGCTGTTGGAGGGTCACCAGGAGAGCAGCTGTGGTGGGTAACTAACAAGCACTCTTCAGAAAAAGGGTCTGAGGACAAATAAATCTATGAAGCCATGCACACCAAATCCCTCATTTTAGATTCGCAGGCAAATAAGCTTACTAAAGCCTCTGAAAAGTCATAAGGCAAAGAAATCTATTTAAAATTTCAAATCAACACCTCCCCATTTTTCACTGTTATAAATAGCAACATGATGAATACTTTTAATATTCTTTTTTGAAGGCATATATATTGCCTACTCTATGGGAGGGCTTCACAAGTGGCGCTAGTGGTAAAGAACCCGCCTGCCAATGTAGGAGATGCAAGGGACACAGGTTCGACCCCCTGTATCAGGAAGATCCCCTAGAGGAGGCCATGGCAACCCACTCCAGTATTCTTGCCTGGGAAATCCCATGGACATAGGAGCCTGGCAGGCTACAGCCCACAGGGTTGCAAAGAGTCGGACACAAGCGACTTAACATGTATGCACTAGATGGGAACACTGCTGTAAATAGAGTACATTGGAAACAGTGCTGTTTTTTTTTAGGTCTTGAATAGGATTTTATTTTAGAAAAAAAGAAATAATTAAAATAAGTGGATTATGTTTGAAACTTAACAAAATGAAAAGAGAAACAGAGTTAAAATATGAGATGTTAAGGAAACAGAAAACAAATAGCAAAATAATCACAAAATACGACCTCATTATTTGAAAATACTCATAGGCAAACACCAAAAGATAAACATTGCCAGTTATCAAAGAAAAAGAGATACACCAAATAATAAGTTTAGGAACAAAAATGGAACATACACGGGGAAAAAGTGTTGAAAAAGGAACACCTTAATATCAGATGAAATGGACACTTTTTAAAAAGTGTAAAATTATTAGTGAAAATGGCCCAGTAGCATACTTGAATAGATCAAGACCAAAAAAGAAATCCAAATGGTATTATTGATCTGGCTCTACAGGAGCCACCAAGGTGACTGTTGTCAACTCTTCAAACAACAGGGGTTATTGGTGGCAGTTTTGCTCCATAAAGTCACTATTAACAGAAACAGTGCTAATTTTGGAGTTTAAAAGGTTTTGAGTTCAAGTCCCAGTTCTGCCATTTGATCTTTGAGACTCAGTTTTCTCATTAATATAATAAGAGAAGATTTTCCCCTAAGGTACAGTCGTATGAGTGAAGTCCCAGACCATTTGCAGTAGAATCTAGAAAGGGAGAAAACACCTTGAGCTCTGCTGGTTGGGAGAAGGCTTCTCAGGAAAGGACAGACAAGACGATGAAGGGCGGGAGTCACAGGGCAGTGGCTGCTTTACATCTTATGTGTCAGTTCAGTTCAGTTGCTCAGTCATGTCTGACTCTTTGCGACCCCATGGACTTCAGCACACCAGGCTTCCTCGTCCATCATCAACTCCCAGAGTTTGCTCAAACTCATGTCCATTGACTTGGGGATGCTATCCAACCATCTCATCCTCTGTCATCCTCTTCTCCTCCTGCCTTCCATCTTTCCCAGCATCAGGGTCTTTTCCAATGAGTCAGTTCTTTGCATCAGGTAGCCAAAGGATTGGAGCTTCAGCTTCAGCATCAGTCTTTCCAATTAATATTTAGGACTGATTTCCTTCAGGATACTGGTTTGATCTCCTTGAGTCCAAGGGACTCTCAAGAGTCTTCTCCAACACCATCATTCAAAAGCATCAGTTCTTCGGTGCTCAGCTTTCTTTATGGTCAAACTCTCACATCCACACATGACTACTGGAAAAACCATAGCTTTGACTAGATGGACCTTTGTTGGCACACTAGATGGACCTATGTGTCAGACACAGTGCTGAAATACTTTACAAGCATCAACTCATTAAGCCTACAACCCCGTGGGGTAGGTATTGTTTTTATTCCTATTTTTACAGATGTGGAAGTTGAGGCACCAAAAGGTTAAGTTACCTGCCTAGAGCCTCATAGTTAATAAGTGGCAGGATTTGAAACCCCAAAATCTACCTCTAGAGACACTGATGTTCTTAGGTACTATTCTAGGGAAGGGATGCATTAGCTAGGGAGCTAGACCAGGCTTATACAGAAAGGCAAGGACCACTAAGGCAGTCCATCTTGAAGGAAACTGGAGTATGTCATCCCAAATATGCCTCTTTGACATAAAAAACTGTCTTGAGCTGAAAGCAATTAAGTGGCAGCAAAAGGCAGAAAAAGCTCCCCCCTTTTTGCCTAAAGACAGGAAATAAATGTTTCTCTTACTTTAGTGACCAAACAACGACAAACTGGAGGCAGATTTTTAAGAAGTCACCAGAGAAATCTGCAAACAAATCTTGTTAAACTAACCCTTATCCAACAAGGTCCGTCTAGTCAAGGCTATGGTTTTTCCAGTGGTCATGTATGGATGTGAGAGTTGGACTGTGAAGAAAGCTGAGCACTGAAGAATTGATGCTTTTGAACTGTGGTGTTGGAGAAGACTCTTGAGAGTCCCTTGGACTGCAAGGAGATCCAACCAGTCCATCCTGAAGGAGATCAGCCCTGGGTGTTCTTTTGGAAGGAATGATGCTGAAGCTGAAACTCCAGTACTTTGGCCACCTCATGCGAAGAGTTGACTCATTGGAAAAGATTCTGATGCTGGGAGGGATTGGGGGCAGGAGGAGAAGAGGACGACAGAGGATGAGATGGCTGGATGGCATCACTGATTCGATGGACCCGAGTCTGAGTGAACTCCGGGAGTTGGTGATGGACAGGGAGGCCTGGCGTGCTGTGATTCATGGGGTCCCAAAGAGTCGGACACAACTGAGCGACTGAACTGAACTGAACTGAACCCTTGTCCTCCCACTTATTTCTTCAGCCTTCACTACCCACAGCTCAGTTCTTCACAAATGCATTGTTTCTTTGCCTAAAAGGTATAAAATCTCTTTGCTCTGGTCACTTCTTCTGGTCACTTTCGTTCTCTTGAGAAGGCTTCCATGCACATGTGAGAATTCAATCACATTTGTCTGCGTCTCTCCTGTTAATCTCTCTGTCAGCTTCATTTTCAGACCCAGCCAGGGACCCTAAGAGGGTCAAAGAAAACTTTTTCCTCCTCTACAACTGCAAACTGTAAAGAGCACACTCATCATCTGGGGATCTTATCAAAATGCAGATTCTGCTTCAGCAGACCAAGGCTGGGGCCTGAGGCTCTGCATTCCCACCAGGCTCCAGGTGATGCTGATGGCCCTGGTCCAGGGACCACACTTTGAGACTGCAAGGCACCAGAGCACAGCAGCTAAGAATTTGGGCTCTGGAGTCAGGCAGGCTCAAGTTGAAACCTCAGCTCTCCTAATTTCTTACTTGTTTGATCTTAAGTTACTTAACCTAAATCCAAGTTTCCTCATATGAAAAATGAAGATGATATGGTTCCTTCTTAGAGGAAAGTAAAAGAAAGTGAAAGTGAAGTCATTCAGTTATGTCCAACTCTTTGCGACCCCATGGACTGTAGCCTATCGGGCTCCTCCGTCCATGGGATTTTCCAGGCAAGAGTACTGGAGTGGGTTGCCATTTCCTTTTCCCGTCTTCTTAGAGGGCTGGAGATTAAATGATAGCATCTTCCTGGATTCTCTCTTTTTCTTTTTTTCCTCTAAATTTCTAGAAGGAAAAATACAGAAGACCAAATTGAGGCCAGACTGAGCACAGCCTTGAACAACAGGCTGAAGCGGTTAGATTTTGCCTGGATGAACCATGAGCTCTAGGAACCTCATGAATCGCCCCAGGTGAGGGGCAGATACCTGAACTGGGTGATATCAGAAGAATCAGCAAGACATGAGGGGTTCTGTAGGAAAGAAGAAGAGGAAGGTATGAAGCATGACTGCGGGCTTTCTGTTCCAGCGACTGGAGACCACAACCCCCTTGACTGAAATGGAGGAGACGGAGGTGGCTGGGACTAGGGGAGTGGCGTCAACTAGTTCGGATCATCCCATTAGTCGTGGGGAGCGCTGAGACTCATGGGAGAGACCAGGCTGAAGCTCTGAGCATCACTGGCGCTCAGTGAGCACTGGTGCATCAGCGAGGACCTGATTGCTCAGGGGAGGAGGAGCAGGATGGAGGAGCAGATCCCCAAGGATGGCTGCCTTGTCCACTTTCTCTGTCACTTTCTTCCTGTTTCCCCCACCCACTACTTTCCTATAAAGCCTTTCACCTTTCTTTTTCTCATTTCTCTGCCTGTTCCCCAAGGTCCTCCAAGCTAAGACATTTGGGGACTTCAAGCTGCTCACAATGACCCCAGAAATACTCCCTTATTAGCCCCCACTCCATCAAAATCCCTGTCTGATTATCTAATTCAAGAGATGCTGGTAGCTGATCAATAGTCTTCCAGAAGGTTTATGCATTTTTCTTCATATACATTTATAAAGGCTTGAAGCCAAGTAAAATAATGTCTAATAGTTGAACTTTGAAAAAATTTAGGTAGTGGAGAGTATTTACATGAGGAAATCAGCATACAAGTGTCTGAAAACTGTTCTGCTATGTTGGGCTCTAAAGTTTGTTATTTGACGTTTTACATACCCAGGTTTAAGAAAAGTAAGAAGCGAAGTTAATAGCACTGTTTTGGCCAGGGGTTGGGGGTGGAGCAGTCTAGAAAATGTTAACCACTTTTTGTTTGTTTTTAAGTAATCACAGTAACTTTCAAAAGAGGATGAGGGTAGACAACTATGAAGCCATAGAGCTGACCATATCCTAATTTAAGGAAAGAAACACAAGAAAGGATCATTGAGGGAAATAAACCCAAAGCGATTTACCAATTTAAATCTGCTCTACTTAGAAAGCAGATGATCAGTCATATAAGTAGAGATTTGGAATCTCAGCCAGAAGGCAGAAAACCCCGAGTGGCACCGAAAGCTTCCTGGGTAGGTAATCAAAGCAGCAGATAAAGGTCTCCTCTCTGATAAGGCAGAGAGTCTGAGGGCTTGGTCAGGAACCCCCAGCCTCTGCATGCCACAGCAGCTCAGGAGGTGACCGGAACCCACAGGCACCCCTCGAAAGCTTCCCACCAGAAGAAGGTCATTGCAAAGTAGCCACAACCAGGCCAAGGGAAAAGAAGCCCAAGGAACAGAAGATATTTAAAAGGAATTGAAAACAGTTCTTTGTTACGAGAGATTGTGATACATTCTAGCATATTTCTTTAGTCCGGCCTCTAATGGTATCTATCCTTAATGTTCATACATAGAAGTATATGGAGTTCAACTCACAGCCAAGTGCCTATTAAAAGAACCTTTTAGATTCTGAGCCATTTTATCTCTAAGAGAGAAGCACTCTCTACTATGGCCTTCTCCCCTTCTCTGGGGATCAGGTCTGGCAGATTAAACCATGGATGCCAAAAGTAAATTTAATAACGATGCTTTTCTGTCACTAGGACTTGTCTTACCTAATATTTTTATACCTATTTTTTAAGAAAGAGAGGGAAATGTGATATGGCCAGTTTCACTAGTAAATATACAGCTGCTCTGGTTTTACTGAAAAATCAAATCAGTGAGATTAACAGAGTGTCTAATGACACTCAGTGGCTTCATTTCAGTAGCTTCCTCCAACTTCGCAAACTCTGAGAATCTTTAGACCTGCCCCAGTCATCTCCCTATAGTTCATCCTGCCCCAACCTCAGAGGCCTCCTTGCACACCATCTGGCTTCAGGACCCTTGACTTAATATTACCCACCAGGAGGGTTTCTCTGTGTTTCCTCCAGGCTCCCACGCTCATTTCCCTCAAGGGTTTGCCCCAGTGCCACCTAACTAGAGAATTTCCCCAACCACCATCCTCCTTTAATTTTCGATCTCTATTTCCTTTCGTAGCACTTTTAACCGATCAACATCCTTCGTCTGTGTCCACACTCTGTCTGCCCCCTTCGAAGGTAAGTTCCTGGAGAGCAGGAGACATGCCTATTTGACCCTGTGCATCCGGGAGCCTGAACAGGGTGTAACCTGTGGCGGGGAGGTGGGGGGCAATGGTCACACACGTCTGTTGAATAAAGGAAAGATTGTGTGATTGGGAGAAAAGCGATCATGGATTTCAAAGTCAGTAGGGGAAAGGAATGGTAATCTACTCTAGTGTTCTTGCCTGGGAAATCCAACGGATAGAGGAGCCCGGTGGGCTACGGTCCAGGGGGTTGAAAGTCAGATTTGACTGAGCAACTAACACTTTCACTCACTTTAAGGGAATGACAGGGCATTTAACAAAAGGTCCCCGGGTGCTCACAAGACCTTGTCCTGGGAGGGCTAGGGGAATGTTTCTATTGAGAACCGTTGGCTCCAGTTCCTGAATCCTGCCCAGCTTGTCTTCTGGGGTTGGCACCTGAGGCTCAGAGCCAGGCTCGCTGGGGCCAAACTCCCTCCAGGTGTGTGAGTGGGGGAAGGGGGTCTTTGGGTTCCATTGCTCTGCCCCTGCCTCCCGCTGGCCCTCTGCCTGCTAGCCCCAAACCCCCACAGCCCCGCTTGCTGGCTCCAGTCCAGCCTGCTATCAGAATCTCCTCCTGTTTCCGAGGAGGGGCCCAAGGAGATCCTCTGTGACTCTGGCGCATGGCCAGAGTAAGAAGCCCTGGCCCAGCTCTCTGCCTGGCGGCATGCGACGGCAGATCTCATAGTTGCTGGCAGCGTCTGTGGACTCTGACCTCTCACTGGCCGCAGCCGTGTGCTCACACCTCCCGCATGCCGTTGCCCTGGCCTCCTTTGCTCCGCTTGCCTGATCCTGTTTTTTCGACTCAACTGACCCCTTGATCAGAGCTTACTCACTACCTAGGGTGATGGGAGGCTTGAAACAAGCAAATGATCTCAAAATACCAAGCACATCATGCTTCTAAACATCCAGGCCACTTCCCCTCCAATTCCCTATTTCTAACCCAGCATCGTCTGCCAGGCCCCCTGAGATATAATATTAGATTTTTTAGATTGACTCATCGCTGATCCAGCCTCTGTCATGCTGATCTTTAATACCTAAAAAATACCATGGTTTACCACCTCTGTGCAAAGCACTAGGCCAAACACTTTATAAATATTTTCATATGTATAATACTCATAACAAAGCACTAAGGTATGTACTATTATTCTCATTTTATCAAAAAAGCAGGATCAGAGAGGTCAGATGCCTGCTCAAAGTCACACAGCATGTGCTCTTCTGCAATGTGTATATGTGTGTGCACTCAATCATGTCTGACTCTTTGCAAACCCATGGACTGTCCCGTGGACCCCCACCAGGCTCCTCTGTCCACGGGATTTCCCAAGCAAGAATACTGCAGTGGGTTGCCATTTCCTTCTCCATTTCTGCAGTAACGGTCCCCTAATTTTTTTTCCCATCACGTTCCCTCAAAATAAATCCTCAACAGTTTCTCAGCTTCACCTTGCACTCTCCTTTGCCACAGCTGCCGTGCTAGGTCACCTTCTTGACACCTGATATCCAGTCCTTGTGAATGCCACTGGGCCCATTTCCTTGCTTCCATTCATTCCCTGGGTAGTTTTGAGGTAAATCTTTGCTTGATTTAGTTTGCTGCACAGCCAAGCCGTGAATGTGGCTCACCATTCCATTACACGTCAATCCTGCCACTTAGCACTCAACAAGGGATGCCCTGGAAAGGTGGGGGTTGTTCTGCCTTCACGTCCTTCCTCTTGGCACAGCTCTTGTCCAGCAGCCAGAAGTCACGGCAGAGTCCAGCTGTGAGAAGGACAGGGTGGCCTGAGGAGCAGACTGAGGGGGGCCATGCAACCATGCTGAGGCCCACAGCTGCAGAGGAGAGGATGTTCAGGTGATAGGGACCAGGCAAAAACTGGAGACGGTAAAGGAGCAGGGGAATCAGAGCCCCAAGAGTGTCCTGGGGGCCTAGAAGTCATCACACTGGGTGGGGTTGGGCGGCTGGCAGACCCCAGCTCCTGCTGAGTCCTCCTTAGAAGACCTTCATTAATAACACCCCCAACTCTAGGCTTTATTTCCCCTCTGCCAGCTAACTTCTGTACACCCCTTGTACCATATTATCTTTCTTTAGAAATTAAGTAATTAACTATTTTTGGCTGTGCTGGATCTTCATTACTTAGCATGGATTTCTCTAGATATGGAAAGTGGGAGCTACTCTTCGTTGTAGTGTGCCAGCCTCTCACTGCGGTGGCTTCTCTTGCTGCAGAGCATGGGCTTTAGAGCAGGGCTCTGCAGTTGTGGCACATAGGATTTGTTGCTTCCCAGTATGCAGAATCTTCCCAGACCAGGAATCAAACCTGTGTCGCCTGCAATGGCAGGAGGATTGATTCTTAATCGCAGTGACACCAGGGAAGTCCAGTACCATGTTATACTACACAGTCTTCTACTTGCTTCCTGCTTGCTCAAGCTGTTTTTCAGTGAATCGTATTTTCTACCCCCCAGATAAACTGTAAATTCCTCAGGTCTCATTTCCTCCCAACCTCAGTACAGTATTTGGAGCCCAGCAGGACTTGAGGAAAGCTGGCATGACGCGTGATGCCTTTGATCAGCGTGAGATCCAGGGAAGTCACCTCCTCTCCTAAACCTTGGCTTCCTTTTTATAAACATCAATGCCATTATCCCCATTCACCAAGAAAAATGCCTTTTTGCTCAAAATAGTTCATATTTATTTTCTTAGCTTTACAATCCCCTTGTAAAGGCAAGGGCTGGACTTGCTCGTCCTTACCAAAGAAAACTGAATTCTTTTTAAACAATTTACAATAAAACTTAACCCACAGCTAATGGCACAGACACTCCTTTGAAATGAATTGGAGGAAACAGAACAAAGTTCAGACAGAAAGGGGCGTTAGATTCAAGTACCTCCCATGAGGACCAGGTCTTGTGTCCAGCTGATGTGAACTGAACTTTAGCACTTTGTACAGTATTCTTGCTGGGTGGGGTGGGGAAAAGGAAAAAGTTTGAAATAGATAGGTTCTGCCATCAAAGAACTTACTCTCTAGTTTGGGACATAAAACCCACCCACATTTAAAGTCAATGATATTTCACAATGAGACTAAGAAGCTCCAAAACTGAAGAAATCTCTGGGAGTTTGATGAGTCCAGGAAAGCTTCCTGGAAGAGGCAAGACCTGAGGCGGAGAGAGCTGGTAAGTACTGGTCAACCCATGAAAGGAAAAGTCAACAGGTCTTCAAAGGGAAAAACTTTAAGAAAATCATAAAGGTTCTCTTTTCTGTTTTCCCCTTTTCCCTTATTTCAGATTTTCAAATGAATACATGCTCATGCATATAAAAGTGTAAAATAGGAAAAAAATAAAAATGAATGCAAACATCACTTGTAATCGCACTGTTTGTAATTATTAACATTTTAATGTATTTGTTCTAGTTTCTGTGTTTATGCATATTTTGAAAATATGCACATAAAATTGGGCTCATATAGCATTAAAACCTATCTTCTTATACTGTGCCTGTCATCTCACTAAATTTTTTCAGAACCTCATTTCAGAGGTTACTTATTATTCCATCTTTTGACCAGATCCTCATGGCTGTTTCCAATTTTTCATTATTCTGAATGATACAGTGATTTGCCTTCGATAATTAAAGCCAGAAATTGTACAGGGAGAGCCTGATCTGGTTTTTTTGGTGATAAGGAACTCAAGTGGCGCCAGGTGTCTGAGAGGCCAGCAGTGCCGTGGAGGGGGCATCTCTGGGCACCAGGACCTGGTTATCTTGTCCAAGGATGATTCAGGATCGAAAGACCAAGAGGAGGTGCTGACGCAAACGTGTTTGGGGAATGAGGCAGAGTCCGAGTTTCCAGACAGATTTTATTGGAAGTGGAATTAAGCAGCAGCTGAATTCTCCCTGGGGAGACAGTTTGGACCAGGCTGTGTCTGAATTCACCGACAACCAGTAGCAGTCAGTAGCCTGACTTTTTCGAACTCCATCACTTCCAATACGCTCACTGCTTTCCGGCCAATCTTGGCTAATCTGATTGCCATCTTAATTGAGAATGGGCATTTAAAAACAGAGAAATGTGTCCAGTTGGGCTTCTATTCTTTACGAAATGTAAGCTTCCCTGGGCTTGGGTATCATACTTCAAGCAAATAATAGATAAACAGAATGTTTTTCCATTCCTTGTCTCTTGGAAACACTAACAGCAGGAAAAATGTATCCCAACTATTTTCAGGAACCAGGCAGCCTAATTTCCAACCCTAGTTTCAGCTCTCACAAGCTGTGCAAACTTAGGCAGGGTTTCAAGCTTTCTGTGCCTTGGACTACTCATCTGTAAAATGGGAACAATAGAACCTACTTCATAGGTTTGTGGTGAAGCCTAGAAAAGGTGCTGGAGAAAGGATAGGCTACCTACTCCAGTATTCTTGGGCTTCCCTGGTGGCTCAGCTGGTGAAGAATCTGCCTTCAATGCAGGAGACCTGAGTTCTATCCCTGGGTTGGGAAGACCCCCTGGAGAAAGAAATGACTCCTACTGGTTGTCGGTGAATTCAGACACAGCCTGGTCCAAACTGTCTCCCCAGGGAGAATTCAGCTGCTGTTTAATTCCACTTCCAATACTGGCTACCAGTATTCTGGCCTGGTGAATTCCATAGACTCTGTGGTCCACGGGGTCACAAAGAGTTGGACATGACTGAGCGACTTGCACTCACTCACCTCATTAGATAAGGTAACACAAGTGAAGTTATTAGAACTGTTCCTGGCATATAATAAGCATTAAAAAAATAGTAGCTGTTATCATCATCGATACCAATATGGTAGTTATTATTAAAATCTCTTCTCTAACTTAGGAGAGAGAAGGTGTGCTAAATTGCTTCAGTCATGTCCGACTCTTTATGACACTATGGACTATAGGCCACCAGGGTCCTCTGTCCATGGGATTCTCCAGGAAATAATACTAGAGTGGGTTGCCATTTCCTCCTCCAGGGGATCTTTCTGACCCAAGGATCGAACCCTGGTCTCCTGTGTCTCCTGCACTGGCAGGTGGGTTCTTTACCACTAGCGCCACCTACGTAGGAGAGAGAAGGCAGGATAGAATAAAAAGGAATTTTAGAGCAAGAACGGCCCTTAAAGCCTTTTGTTTTCATTTTATACTTGGAGTGCACAAACAGCTATTAAGAAATCTAAATCCAAATCCACATAGACAAACATGACCTCTGGGATGCCCAAGGACAAATCTCCGAGTAGAAGCACAACTGATTGGGGTTATTCTGACCAACGGCAGCAGCTACCATGTTTTCAGATGGTCTGTGCCAGGCACCACCCTACGTGTCTCACCTGCGTCCATGCATTTACTATTTACAAAAGTCTATGAGGTTGATACAAGTATCCTTGTTCTGTAGATAGCACCAAACCAAGGCTCTTTCAACCTGTTGGCTTGTAGAAAATAAAGCACCGAGTTGATAGGTAAAAACAGAAATGAAAATACAATCAACAGAGATGTGGATCAAATAATCAGGATCATTCTAATTAAGTGCTACACATCCACAGAGTAGGACTGCTAAGAAACGGAATTGGAACATGTCAGAGGAGGCTAATTTTGACAAAACTAGCCTTTATAAGACAAAAAGAGGGCTTTCAATTGTGACAAAAAGAGGGCTTTCCATGAAGCAAGAGGGTAGAAAGAAAACACTAACAGTTCCTGAGTGCTTATTATATTATGTGCCTAACTTAAACACTTTCCAGTTTTTTTTTTTTTTTAATCCCATGAAGTATTATCACTTTCTAGGGGAGAAAAAGCAGAGCTCAGAGAGGTTAATTAATTTGCCCAGGATCACTCAGGGAGCAATGCACAAGGCCAGGAACAGAACAAGGAAGGCCCTCTGATTTCAGAGCAATACAATTTGAAGTGAGAGTAAATATGTTAGGCAAGGATATGAAGAAAAAGTACTTGAGTAGAAAATGATAAAATTTATGTACAGCTGATGATGGGGGAAATCTGAGCCAGCTCTGTGGACGGTATCCACACCGATTTCCTGGAACTGATACTGAACTATCCTTGTGCAAGATGCTAACATTGGAGGAGGCTGTGTGGAAGGTACGGGGGCCCTTCCTGTACATTTCTTTGCAATTACTTAGGAATCTATATTTCAAAATAATAAATCTTTTTAAAATTATTTATGGCTGAGCTGGGTCTTTGCTGGGGTCTTTGTTGCCATGCTCTGGCTTTCTCTAGTTGCAGGGCGTGGGATTCTCACTGCGGTGGCTTCTCTTGTTGGGGAGCATCGGCTCTAGGGTGTGCGGGATTCAGTAGTTGTGGCCCGCGGACTCAGTTGCCCTGCAGCATGTGGGATCTTAGTTCTTGGATCAGGGACTGAACCCATGCAGGGCAGATTCTTAACCACTGGACCACCAGGGAAGCCATCAAAATAAGAAGTTTTTTTTTAAAAGCATGGCATATAGGACTTCCCTGGTAGTACAGTGGGTAAGAATCCACCTGCCAATGCAGGGCACACCACTTTGATCCCTGGTTGGGGAAGATTCCACTTGCTGCAGAGCAGCTAAGCCCATTGCCACAACTACGGAGCCCGCCCACCTAGATCCTGTGTGCCACAAGAGAAGCCTGGGCACCACAGTCAAGATAGCCCCCGGTCACTGCAACTACAGAAAGTCCGTCAAAAAAAAAAAAAGGCATACAACGAAGGCAGAGTTCACCTCCTTTGAGTGGAGACAGTAACTAGTAGAGGAACTTGACACAGGACTGATCTGCTCGTGGGGTGGGGAGCACGGTGTCACACCAAAACCTCTCCCACAAGTCCTTTGGGTAGCCAGCCAGCCCCACACTCAGTTGCCTACAACTGGAGGGAGAAATAAGGTTTGCCAACACACATACTGAGCACCTATCACGGGCCCCTGTTGTGCCAAAGGCTTCCTGGAGATGTGAAGTGTTACCAAGACACAAGTCTGGCTTTTGGGGCTCTTACAGTCTAGTTGGAGAGAAAAGGCGCCGTCAATAAAATCTAAGCTGGCCTGGGTGTACTTTTCTTGAACTTTCTCAAGGAAAGTTTCACATGTTACGGCAGCGACTCAAAGGTAAGAGCACGCTCCCTAGGCTGGATTGGTTAAGGAAGACTTCTCAGGGGCAGCAGAATTTCAAGAGCCTTAAAGAAAGTTCTACAGTGGCTATAGTCCACAGGGTCACACAGAGTCAGGCATGACTGAAGTGACTTAGCACGGGACTATGAGCTGTGTGACCTCAGATAGGTCATCCAAGCTCTCTGCTGATTTCTTCCTCTGTGGGAGATGAGCAAGGCACCTAGCATGAGCTGGTGCACAGTGGAAAGTGGAAAGTGAAGTCGCTTGGTCGTGTCCCCATGGGCTGTAGCCTACCAGGCTCCTCCATCCATGGGATTTTTCAGGCAAGAGTACTGGAATGGGTTGCCATTTCCTTCTCCAGGGGATCTTCCCGACCTAGGGATCAAACCTGGGTCTCCCACATTGCAGGCAGACGCTTTACCTGCTAAGCCACCAGGGAAGCCATCACACAGTAGGCACTCCATAGAGGTGAGCTCTCTGGTCCCTTCATCCTATTTCATAAGCATTTTTCCTGTTGCTGAATTGTCATCAGAACTATCATTGTTAGTGTGGCTCAAATTTCCAGGGAGAAGATCTATGACCATTTACTGAACTGTTTCCATATTATTTGACATTTACCTCATTTATATTTTCATGCTATTAAAAAATAAGGTTGACTATGACTGATTCATTGTTGATGTTTGGCAGAAACCAACACGATTCTGTAAAGCAAGTATCTTTCAATTAAAAAATAAATAAACTTAAAATTAAAAAAATAAAAATATAAGGTTGAAATGAGGGTGAGTACCTTACAGACTGTTTCACTTTCTGGATTATCTCCTAGGATAGATGTTCACAATTCAAGTCAAGAGATATGGATATTTTTAAGACTTGAGACTTTGAACTGCCTCTTCAGGAACAGGAAATGGCCAAGACTAGGTCGAGAGGCAGTTTCAAGCAGAAGTCTCTCAAGTCCTTAGGATACAAGAAGCTCTGACTGCCCAGGTAAGGAATCCAGATTTGATCTTCTAGGTAAGGGGGAATTATTTGAAGGTTTGTTGAAAAGGAGGTGTAAGAGGATGAGATTAGTGTACTCTAGGAAGACCAATCAAGAGTAATATCATCACTGGAGTTTGAGTTTAGAGACAGCGGAAGAAGGAAGGCCATCAAGAGGAGCTGGAACCAAGACGTAGGGAAATACAGGTGGTGGGAAAAGAAAGAGCCAGATGATGCCAAATCTGGGACTTCCCTGGTGGTCCAGTGGCTAAGACTCTGTGCTCCCAATGCAGGGGGCCTGGGTTTGATCCTTGGTCAGGGAACTAGATCCTGTATGCCACAACTAAGACCCTGCTGCTGCTGCTGCTGCTAAGTCGCTTCAGTTGTGTCCGACTCTGCGCGACCGCATAGACGGCAGCCCACCAGGCTCCCCCATCCCTGGGATTCTCCAGGCAAGAACACTGGAGTGGGTTGCCATTTCCTTCTCCAGTGCATGAAAGTGAAAAGTGAAAGTGAAGTCACTCAGTCGTGTCTGACCCTCAGTGACCCCATGGACTGCAGCCTACCAGGCTCCTCCGTCCATGGGGTTTTCCAGGCAAGAGTACTGGAATGGGGTGCCATTGCCTTCTCCAAACTAAGACCCAGGGCAGCCAAATAAATAATTTTTCTTTTAAAGGAGCTGGAATGAAGACATAGGGAAATATGGGTAGCGGCAAAAGAGAAAGGAAGAGCCAGATGGGCCAAACCTGAGTGAGAACAACCCACAGCCATGACTGACAGCACAAAGGTGGGGGGAAGGGTCCGGAGCTTGGAATTAATGATAGAAATGGGGATGTCTCACCCTCCAGCGGTGGCTTCCTGCCCACACTGGTCTTGGAAATGGGCTTAGAAACTCTTCCTGCCACTGTGGAATGACAATGCCAGTAATATCACATCACCACAGTGACATGCGAGGTTGGGGACCGGCCATGAGAAAAGGTAGATTAGGGCCAGAACACCACCCAGTAAAATCAATGCACCGAAAGCCGATTACAAATCTGGAAGGCAAACAACAGAGAGAAGCCTGTAGCATTGCACTCTGTTTTCTGATGTCTATTAATCATAGGCGTGCACTACCACCATGATGTTTGCAAATGAAGGAACCCAGTGTAACTTAGCCAGGTGGCTGCAACGCATTTGAATAAATAACTTAAGTGCAAACCTTACTGGCATACTTTGGAAGACCAGGTGACAGCATGGAAAAATGCCTAGAGTGGAGTGATGGATGAGAAAGGTATATATGCACAAAACTATATCCACAGTATGGTCCAAGCTATGAAAATTAAGGGCTTCCCTGATAGCTCAGCTGGTAAAGAATTCGCCCGCAATGCAGGAGACCTGGGTTCGATCCCTGGGTTGGGAAGATCCCCTGGAGATGGGAAAGGCTGCCCACTCCAGTATTCTGGCCTGGAGAATTCCATGCACTGTATGGTCCATGGGGTTGCAAAGAGTCGGACATGACTGAGAGACTCGCTTTCATATACTTTCACATGAAAATTATGACTAAATTAGGACAGGGGATTTGGAGAAAAGAAAAACAGCTTGACCTGCTGGTGTATCAAACCACAGGGAATTTTCTCCTTGATTTTCATTTCCATGAACATTTGGATATTTGCAATTCCCTCTTGCCTCAATTTTGCTTGTCTGTAAGCTTGGAGAAGGAAACGGCAACCCACTCCAGTATTGCTGCCTGGGAAATCCCATGGACAGAGGAGCCTGGCAGGCTACAGTCCGTGGGGTCACAGAGTCGGACACGACTGAGCGACTGACAACAGAGCCTGGTGAGCAGGGTTTGCTTTCTCTGAGCCTCTGCTCCCTTTTCTGGGCTCACTTCACTCCTCTCTCCTTTTCCAGCTCTTTGCTGCAGAGGGAACCACGCCCACTCCTGGCTGTGATGGGGCATTTCTAATTTAAAGGATGCTATGGGCTGCTCACCCTTTTCCTCCTCCATTTTTCATTTCAGCTCAGCCATCACTAACCCCTCCAGGGTTGAATTACTACTGGGAGAGGAAAAACTTGCTGTGGAATCTTTAATAACTTTTATTTCAGCACACTTTGAAAAGGGGAGTGGGGTGGGGGGAAGTATGGCCTGAGATAAACTGTGACCGCCACAATGCGCGACGGCTTCTCTCCTCACTTTAATGTCACTGACTCCCAGCCATCCCTAGGGCCTGGGCCTCCTTTCCCTCAATTAGAAAGTGACTCTGGTACAGATCAGACAATGAGTCTTTGTTTTACTCATTGCTCAACACCCAGTATCAAATGCTAGCAAATACACAGATCTTTAAACCGAGTTATCTTATCAGTATATTTGTGTCCCAAGATGGGTCTAGCGAACACGGTTCAGGAAATCTAACTGAATACGAGGCACTCAACATTCCAGATTGTCCAAGTCCGCACTGAACTCAGCTTGTAGATGGATGCTGTCTGTGCCTGTCATCCTCAAACTGTTATTAACATCTCAGTATTTTCAGAGCTCATCACAGCCTGTTTGATAAAATCTAGGTTTCAGCTTCTCAGCATGCGGAGTGAAAACAAAGATCAGAGTAGAACACAGCTGCCAGCTTCCTACAAAAAAGTAATAATAATAACAAAGGCGCCCCAACACTGTCTCAGATACGGGGGCTGGTAGGTCACATCAGCTCTGACCCTGTACGGCAGCCCAGGAGAACCAGTGCTAGGAGGTTCACAGAGGGAATATCAGCACTTTTCCTCTCCTTGGCTCAGAAATCCCATTCTTAGTCCTGGCACCTGCTCATATGTACAAGGAAGCAGATATGAATGAATTGGTGGCTTTGTTTGGAATAACCTAAATGTACCTCAATAGGGAAATGACCAAATAGACCAGGGAGCATTCATGCAACGGACGCTGGGCAGCAGTTGAGATGAATAAAGCAGAGCTGACAGCGCCACTCTGATAGCTCTCCCTGATGTCATGTGTGTGAAACCCTCACTGGTGCACGTGTAAATATGTGCGTGAAATACGCTGTGAACGCACAAAGAAAGACCTGTAAGGTCACACACAGCAGGGTCATCAGGGTTACCTCCAGCGTGGAATGAGGAGATGAGGGAGACACCAGTCACTCGTGGTTATTTAAATCAAACAAAATTTAAAATTCAGTTCCTCAGACACACTAGCCACATTGTATGTGTCCAATAGCCACAGCTGGCTAGTGGCTACCTTATTGGACAGTGTAGATAAAGAACATTTGCATCATCTCACAAAGGTCCTTGAAAAGTTCTGATTTCAAGCTTTAGTTTTTATTTGAATTTCCTTCCCCAACAAAAAATATTTTATATTACTTCTCACTTAATTTAAAATAAATATAATTTTTAATATTCATCCCATTATTTTCTTTGGGATGAAACCCCACACAAAATCTGATGGGAATCACTTTCTGTTCAAAGATATGGAATCCAAGAGTTAAACACACACACACACACACATGGACCATTTTCTGTACTTGCTCAGCTTGGTTCTCACTGGAGCTGATTAAAGACCTGGCATAATCTTATTTATTCATGCACACACCAGGCAAACAACACAAATGAATTGAGTCCACTGGACATAGATGGGGAAAAAAACCAAAAACAGGATGCACAAGTCCTCATCCCCTTGGGCATGCTGTCAAGCAGCCATAACAAGAGGATGAGAATCACTTGAGTCAGAGAGCCAGTGTGCTGGGACATCAGAGGGTGGAAGTGTCATTTCAGCTTAGGTGCTTCCCAACAGAAATGGGGAACAGATAAGATGGTGACAAAGAGAAGGGAGGGCCTTCCAGACAGGGGGAACAGCATCTGCAAAAGCTCGGAGGAGCCAAGCCCAAGTCCAAGAGAGCCTTTGAGAGAAGTCAGTAGACCAGTCTGTCCAGGGCTGCATGACGGAAGCTGGGGTGTCAGGCAAGGGTCAGGTGGTGAG
Source organism: Ovis aries (assembly GCF_016772045.2). Taxonomy (NCBI): domain Eukaryota; kingdom Metazoa; phylum Chordata; class Mammalia; order Artiodactyla; family Bovidae; genus Ovis; species Ovis aries. The sequence continues at coordinate 32,525,458 of NC_056056.1, read as the reverse complement.
ATGCCCCCGGATGCAGGGAAGCTGGGGTGTCAGGGAAGGGCCAAGCGGTAAGATGCCCCCGGATGCCAGGCCAAGGGGGGAGGACTGTCATTACACTAAATAACAACCAGGTCACCCTTTATTGTGCTTTACATTACACTAAATAACAACCAGGTCACCCTTTATTGTGCTTTACAATGCATAAGGACTCTACTTCCAGTGTCTAGATGGTTGGGGCATGGCCAGGAAGTCACGAAGACTGTGACGGTCCTGGCAGGAGAGTAAGACCAGACTCTGAACAGGTATGTGCAGCTGGGGTGTGACGCACGTGGGGAAGTCACCCAGGGTGAGCCTGCAGCGCAGGCAGGCGGCACACATTCAGTCTCCGCCCCATGGCGAAGCAGAAATAAGCGGAAAGGGGAATCAGGAGGAAGCAGAGGCTTCTGATGGGCCTCTCACCAGCCCCAGAGCTGAGGGACGACATTTGGGAGCAGGACCAGAGATGGGCTGGGCGGAACGCAGGCTAACCTCAGCCTCTCTCCCTTCCTTTACACAAGAGGGCCACCAAACAAAGCTGACAGCTGAAGGGGGAGTGGAGGGGCTTCCTAGGAGCCACGTTAGAGACAGAAATGGCCGGGCATCTTGGCTTTGGCACAGCATCCACCATCACAGAGGAAGGCGAGGAACACAGAGGGCACCGGGCCACTGCAGTCTGGGGCAGGGAGTGAGTTTCGAAAAGTAGAAAAAGTCCAGAGAGGAAAAAAAAAAAAAAAACCAGTGGGAACTGAGAAGGCAAAGGCAAAGGGCCCAGCAATCAGGCCTCAACTGGTGATCTTCCAGACAGGTTTTCAGTAAGTTGACCTCAGAATCTCAAATAAAATGAGCCAAGTGGGGAATTACTTTTTTTTTTTTTTTTTTTGGCTGTCCTGGGTCTTAGTTGAGGCATGCAGGATCTAGTTTCCTGACCAAGGATCGAATCCAAGCTCTGTTGCGTTGAGAGCCCGGAGTCTAAGCCATTGACCACCAGGGAATTCCCGAAATGACTATTAAGGGAAGAGAACAGGTAATCTCAGCTTCCATGACTGCTGGTTTAGAAGCATCGGGAAATATTATATGAAACATTGATTTAAAAACAACACCACTGACAGTGCTTGGTCTGCCTCTATGTGGTTTATGGGAACACAGGGCTTCGGAGGCTCAGCCCTTATCAGGTGTGAATAATTGAGGAAATCCAGGCTGCCTCCAAGATCAGCAGCGGCACAGGCCCTAGGGCTGAGGGTAAACTTCTGAGGTGGCTTTGAGACCTTCTGCTTCCACTGTGGCCTTAGGACCCTGGAGCTATTTTTATAGCTTTGATGATAGAATTACTGCTAACAGAACATTGTTGGCATTTTATAATTTAATTGGTACTTACTTTATAAATTTTATCAGTACAAGCAGTGTATTGGTTACATATATGGAAGGACGTACTTTGTGGGTCTTTAAAACTGAGTGAATCCAAATAAATGAGATCAAGGCGGGTGGGGGTGGGGCGGGGGTTAATAATGCTTTTGTACATAGCTGTCTGTAAGGTGTTCTGAGCTCATGATAAGAATTTGTTCATCTGAAATTTATCCGTCTGGATATCTACAACTCAGCACATTGAAGCATTCACTTTTTTTTTTTTTTTCTAAGAACATAGAAACTATGGGGTTAAGAAGCCTTCTGATGAGTAACTCATGCCCTCAAAGAATCTGCAGCTCAGGGAGTAGAATCCATCACGTGAAAACAATACAGTGTTAAAAATTTCACTGCTGATTTGGTTTAAGTTTGGAGCTAAGAACCATACACCAGGACTCGGGATTTACCGTTTATGCTTTCCCCATTCCTATGATATTTATATGTCCAGTTTCCTACTATGGTCACCAGGCAGCCTATAAAAAGTAAGGTTACTCACCTCTATCTTTCCAACTGAACGCACTGTATCAAATATAGAAACTGGAGGAAGCTTCATTGTTACGGAGCCAAAATGATTGAGAGCAAGAGTGAGTGCTTTAAATATACAGATGAACTAACCGATTTAAGACGCAGACTCTTAAAGGCTAAGATTCCAAGATCAATCATTCAGAAGTCCAAATATATAATCAGAGAGTCTGTCACAGCATGAGCAGTGGTGCTGGAACACAAAACAGGCACTGTGCCCGGAGCTGCTAAAAGATAAAGCCAGACCATGGGGTGACCCTGGCGCCAGAGGGGAGTTTCAGAAGCAACACTTCTGAAATGCAAAACAGAGTTAGGAGCAAGCACCAGAATTCTGCAAAAACAAAACAAGTGCTAGGTTGAGCCACACTAAAACTGCCACGTAAGCAGCAGTCCAAGCACAGCCAAGATCCATTTTTAATGACGCAGTTCGAGTGCACATGGGCCTACTGGGTATATACCTGCATGAACAGTGTCCCTCCAGCAGGGCCTGCCCACATTGCAAGAAGCAAAAAGCAGACAGTGTGAAAAAGCAGCTGAACAGGCTGGGTCCTGAAAGCAGAAACCCAGCTGGCCAGGGACAGCTTCTTAAAAAGTTATGAATGAAGGGTGGCGATTACATTCTCTAAATCAGACCCTCAGCCTCTGGAGGGGTGGCTCTGTTACTGCTATGTTGTCATTAAAAAAGATCTGTTGATAGTAAAATATGTATTATGACCTCTCCTATTAACATCTACATCAGCTAACATTAAGCTCGCACTTTGCATCTGGAACTGTTAAGAGGGTTGAATGAATTATTTTATTCAATCTTCCCAGCAACACTGAGGTGGGATCTATGTCCCCATTTTACAGATGAGCAAAGCAAGGTTTAGCACAGTTGAAAAACTTATCCAAAATCATACAACTGTTACCTGGGATAGTGGGATTCAAATGCAGGCCTATCTGACTATAGCGTTTTCACACTTCACCCCAGGGCTGCAAAGGAGATACTGAGATTTATCCACTCTCATGTGCCATTAGATAAAAAAAAATCCAATTTTAGCTAGGGAGATGTAGATCTTTGTTCAGAGACATCACAAGCCAGCACAATATTAAGAAACAGGTGAATAATAAGGCTCTTAAAAGGCTATGCGTTTTTAGGAGAATGACATCCCTGGAAGGTCACAGAAGCTCCAAGGAAGAAATGGGAAAATCAGTCCTGCACAAACACCCAGCCCTGCTTAGCCATTTGCCGTGTCTGTGCTGATGCTCAGACAGGGCTGCAGGCCTGGTCAAGCCAGCCTGTGTTCTGTCTTTAAGGTCCAGTGAGATTCAGCAATGCCATTGGCAATGCTCAAAAGGCCTTGCACCAGATGGCTCTTTTTACGGGCTCTCTGCCCACTGCCCAGCCGGCTCCATCAGCCTCCCAGCTGCCAACGCCAGGCTGGACTTCCTGGGTCAGCTTCTTCCACTCTCTGCTCAGTATGTAAGTTTTTCAGCAGTGTGTGCCCCGACCAGCAGCTCTCAATGAGCGCTTTCACTGGGGTGCTGGGGACCCTGCTGGGCTTCGGGTAAGAGCTCGGTGCTGGCTGGCGCAGATCCCTGGCTGTCTTCTGGCACACCAACTGCCAGCGATGCGAAACAGACCCGTGATTGTTTGCAGGCCTTTTTCCTTCTTTCCCCGGCTTTCCTGCTGTCTTATTGCAACATACTTCACACGCAGTAGATGCACAGATCTTACCAGTTCAGTGCTGAGAGTCTCAACAACTGTTTGTACACTTGTGTAACCACCACCCAAATAAGAGAGAAAACTTTGGGATGTCCCCAAAGAGTTCTCTTTTCAGCCAACCCCTGCACCCAACCACTATCTGATTTCTAACTTCTATCAGTATTGATTTGGTTTTGCCTGTATTCTTGCCTAATCAGAGATCCAACTGCCAACATCCACTGGATCATAGGAAAGGCAAGAGAACTCCAGAAAACATCTACTTCTGCTTCATTGACTACGCTAAATCCTTTGACTATGCGGATCACAACAAACTGTGGAAAATTCTTAAAGAGATGGGAATACCAGACCACCTTACCTGGCTCCTGAGAAATCTGTATGCATGTCAAGAAGAGACAGTTAGAACTGGACATGGAACAATGGACTGGTTCCAAATTGGGAAAGGAGTACATCAAGGCTGTATATTGCCCACCTTGCTTATTTAACTTACATAAACAGTACATCACGTGAAATGCTGGACTGGATGAAGCACAAGCTGGAATCAAGATTGTGGGGAGAAATATCAATAACCTCAGATATGCAGATGACACGACACTTACGGCAGAAAGCGAAGAATTGAAGAGCTTCTTGATGAAAGTGAAAGAGGAGAGTAAAAGAGCTGGTTTAAAACTCAACATTCAAAAACTAACATCATGGCATCTGGTCCCATCACTTCATGGCAAATAGATGGGGAAACAATGGAAATAGTGACATTTTCTTGGGCTCCAAAATCACAGCAGATGGTGACTGCAGCCATGAAATAAAGGATGCTTGCTCCTTGGAAGAAAAGCTATTACCAACCTAGACAGCATATTAAAAAGCAGAGACATTACTTGCTGACAAAGGTCTGTCTAGTCATAGCTATGGTTTATCCAGTAGTCATGTATGGATGTGCAAGTTGAACTATAAAGAAAGCTGAGTGCCAAAGAATTGATGCTTTGAACTGTGGTGTTGGAGAAGACTCTTGAGAGTCACTTGGACAGTAAGGAGATCCAACCAGTCCATCCTGAAAGAAATCAGTCCTGAATATTCATCGGAAGGACTGATGTTGAAGCTGAAAGTCCAATACTTTGGCCACCTGATGCGAAGAACTGACTCATTGGAAAAGACCCTCATGCTGGGAAAGATTGCAGGCAGGAGGTGAAGGGGGACAACAGAGGATGAGATGGCTGGATGGCATCACTGACTCGATGGACACAAGTTTGAGTAAGCTCTGGAAGTTGGTGATGGACAGGGAGGCCTGGCATGCTGCAGTCCATGGGGTTGCAAAGAGTCAGACATGACTGATTGACTGAACTGAACTTGCTTAATTATATCTAAAACATAATTAGAAGATGTTCGATAACAATCCACAGGCCTTTGATGATGAAAAACACTTTGGATCATAACTATGATCTGCCATTAAAAGACATGCTTACTATACAACATGTGAAAAATATAAAATAAGGGCGTTTGTATGTGTGTGTGTTATTTTATTTTAAAAAAATTTTAATGGAGCATGGTTGACTTACACAATTTTGTATTAGTTTCAGGTATACAGGAAAGTGGATCAGTTACACACACACACACATATATATATCCACTCTTTTTTTAGATTCTTTTCCCATATGGACCATTACAAAGTATTGAACAGAGTCCCCTGTGCTCCACAGTAGGTCCTTATTAGGTATCTATTTTAAATAGTTTGCATATGTCAATCCCAATCTCTCAATTTATTCCTCCCCCCATTTATTCCCTGCTAGCCTAAGTTTGCTTTCTATATCTGTGACTCTTTTAAAAACTCTTATCAACTCTTCTAAGAACTTTCAAAAATTAAAAACAGAGCTACCATATGATCCAGTAATTCCATCCCTGGATATATACCCAAAGTTTTTAAAAGAGTTTAAAAATCACCTGGGATCCTATCACCCAGAAATAACGACTATTAGTATTCCAGTGGGTTTCTTTCAGGGCCAGTACACATGTATCGATGACAGGTTCTCTAGCGTGGCATTAGCTTTTTTTGTAGATAAATAAAGCTTGTTGCTGCTGACCTCAGAGCAGGTCATTTGGAGTTGCCTGTGTAAGAGACAGCTCCACCAAAAATCAATCTGCAATTTCAAGCACCAACTCTTGTGGTTCACTTGGGGCCAATATCTGAATTCACTTCTTGTTTTCTTCAGTGGGATATGTCTGACACTCTTTTTCCCACTGGCAGTCATATGACCTCTCCTGGTACCTCAGTTTTACTTCTCAGAAGGACAGTGGCTAGCTCCTTGAGATATACCTTGAACTATACCTCTACAATGTGAATAACGCATTTGCCATTAAATCAGACCATCTATGGGCTTCCCAGGTGGCACTGTTGGTAAACAACCTGTCTGCCAACGCAGGAGACAGAGGAGATGCAGGTTCGATCCCTAGGTCGGGAAGATCCCCTAGAGGAGGAAATGGCAACCCACTCCAGTATTCTTGCCTGGAGAATCCCATGGATAGAGGAGCCTGGTGGGCTACAGTCCATAGGGTCACACTGACTCAGATACGACTGAAGCGACATAGCACACACACAGATTATCTGCAACAAAATCTCCAAACTGGACAATCATTTCTCTAGCTACTTTCATAAGAATGCAGCCATAGACATGCCCTTGATATTACATAGATTTTCTTTGAAAGATGGTACTTTAATAACATTCTTAATTTTAAGTTGGAGGAGTTTTCTAAGGATCCCAAGAATATGATGGTGTTAGTTGCTGAGTCTTCTTTTATATACATCCCAAGCAACAAGGTAACCAATGCTAGGTCATCTTCCCAGCATGAATTATGCTCCAGAACTCTTTTCATCTCGCAAAACACTGTACCCATTAAACAACTCTCCACACCCCATCCCCTCAGCCCCTGGTGACCTCTGTTCTGCCTCCTGCCCATGAAGCTGACTGCTCTAGTATCTCACATGAGTGAAATCACACACAGTGTGTCATTTTGTGACTGGTTTACTTCACTCAGCACAACGTCCTTGGGGTTCATCCCTTTCATTGCACGTGTCAGGATTCCCTTCCTTTTCAAGGCTAAATAATATTCCACTGAATGTGTATACCACATTGTGTTCTATCTAGATATATTTAGCTAGCTTCCACTTTCAGCTGTTTCTCATGATGCTGCTGTGGGCATGGGGGTACTGTATCTTTTTGAGGCCCTGCTTTTGCTTTTTTGGGTATATATCTAGGGATGGAATTACTGGATCACACGGTAGTTCTGTTTTTAATTTTTTTCAAAAACTGCCATGCCATTTTCCATTGTGGAAATTATTTCCATTTTACATTCCCACTGGCAGTGCACAGGATTCCAATTTCTGTACACACTCATCAACACTTGTTATTTCCCGCTTTTTAAAAAAATATATAATAGCCATCTTAATCAGTGTGGAGTGGCATCTCACTGTGGTTTTGATTTGCATTTCCCTAATAATTAGTGATACGGAGCATCTTTTCATATATTTGTTGGCCATTTATATATTGTCTTTGAAGAAATGTCTGCTGCTGCTGCTGCTGCTGCTAAGTCGCTTCAGTCGTGTCTGAGTCTGTGCGACCCCATGATGGCAGCCCACCAGGCTCCTCCATCCCTGGGATTCTCCAGGCAAGAATATAGGAGTGGGTTGCCATTTCCTTCTCCAACGCATGGGAGTGAAAGTGAAGTGGCTCAGTCGTGTCGGACTTGTCTATTCAAGTCCTATTCCCATTTTTAACCAAGTTGTTTTTCTGTTGCTGAGTTGTGAGCAGTCTTGATATATTCTGGATAGAATTCTCTTATCAGATACAGGATTTGCAAATATTTTCTGGGTTGCCATTCCATGGGCTTCCTTGCCACTCTGTTGATGGTGTCCTTTGGTACATCAAAGTTTTAAATTTTTATGTAGTCCAATTAATAACGGTGTTTTAAATAAGAATACATTTGGTCTAGAAGAAAGAAGTGTTGGAAAAAAATCCAGACCTGGGTTTTTTCTTAGTTATGCCACTTAATGAGCTGGATGACCCTGGACAAGGCATTTAATTTCTCTGAACTTCATTATCCTTCTTTGAAGACTGTGTCTGTTAGTCGCTCAGTTATGTCCGACTCTTTGTGACCCCATGGACTGTAGCCTGCCAGGCTCCTCTGTCCATGGGACAGAGTGGGTTGCCATTTCCTTCTCTAAGGGATCTTCCCAACCCAGAGATTGAACCTGGTCTCCTGCATTGCAGGCAAACTCTTTACCATCTGAGCCACCAGGGAAGCCCTGTATGAAGATGGGAGAGGGGAAAAGAAGCCACATAAGGCTTTTGTGAAATGTGAATGCACACAGAGCAAGAATCAGAGTGCCCAGCACTTGGAAGACACATGCCTCTTCTCCACGCCTACCGCAGCATACTTGTCAGCAAGTATCAGCTCATTCAACAGGACCCCAGGACAGGCACTGTTCGAATTAACAAAGGGATCATTATCCTGGTCTTATCAATGAGGAAGTGGGTGCATGGCCAGGTTACCTAAAGAACCCAAGACCACAGCGCCTATACAGTTACCACTTAGATCTTCTGCTATGGGTATTCCCCTCACTCCTGGTCCCTGCTGTCTCACTCACAGGACAGACCAGTTGCCCCAACCCCGGTGCAGACATAAGAACTGGGAAACCCTTAAAGACCATCCAGTCCAGCTCTCCCAACTTACAGATGAGAGAATATGAGGGAGGTTGAGAATCTTGCCCAGATTCACAGAGCAACATTGCCTGAGTCACCCTGCCGGCCAACCCTCCCTGCCAGTGTGGCAATGAATGCCCTTGAGAGAGCAGAAGGGAGGCCTTGTTTCAGGTCCAGCACCACCCACTCCTCCCCGGAACGCTCAGCCCTGTTCTCCTCTGACAGTGTTGTCTGGGGGAGAATAGGACATTCTCAGCAGTGCTGGAGAATAGAATAGCTTTGGGGGTGAAATTTCTTAAGACAGACAGACAACTGGACATGTTTATTTAGCAGCCCCTAGGTCCAGGCCTGCTAGGAGGGCCAGACCTCTCTCGGGGGTTGAGGAAAACAATAGGATGACGCCGGTATTTTTTCCCCTTCCTACCCTGCTGTATAAGGCCCCAGCCAAGGTCAGCACACCAATTATCGTAGGTGCCCTTGCATTCCAGCCTTGAGATGGAAGGAGCACAAGGGAGCAGAGTGCTTTATCCCGGAACATTCTGGCCAGTGCTTCCAAGCAATGAGAAACAGACATTTCATTGCTTTTGCTTCAAAAGGCCTTTTCATCTTTCTTGTTTCATGAAGGAATAATGCACAGATGATATGAATGGAAATCAAACTAAAAATTTTCCCATAATTATGCCACTAAGTAACCTTGCTTTTTGAAGAAAATGATTGTACCATTTATTCTGAGATCCACAAACCAAGAAAGAAATGTGTAGGAATGACTCTCTAACTGCCTTAACCATCTCATCAGTAGGCCAAGTGGTTATTTCTCATGACTAACACCATTAAAATCTGGAGGAAAAACCAAGTGGTTATATTCTGGCATATTCTTTATTCTATAAAGAATATTTTATTCTATACAAAATTATGATCTATGCAGGAAGGCATAGTAAGATGATAAAATATTATTGTCTCTGACCTTGGAGAGATTCCTCAGCCCACCATCACTGGTTTCTTGGAAACCTGGATTGCCACATATGTATGTATACTTGGATGAATGACACATATAACTATTTTATAGTTCAATGCAAATATCTGAGCTCTTACTACATACCGGAGATTTCCCCTAGGCGCCAGGAAAAACAAAGATTAAGATAGAGGTTGTGTCCTCAAGAGGTTCACAGATCTGCTGTGTAAAGAAATAAATGACATTTAGTGTGACAAACACATGATAAAAATAACAGCAAAGTATAAGATACAGTTGGGGACACAAAGAGGGCTTGGCAGAGGCTGCAGAGCTCTGAATTTTTTCAGCATCCATCCTGTATGATTCAGCTCCAGGAGCACCTCCCGCACAAGTAGTGAGAGGCTAGGAGTGATGCTAGGAATGCATTGCTTTATTACAAGCAGGGCCTTTCTACAGATCTTCACTCAAGATCTTTATAAAGGTGCTTGTACCTTAGAGGTTCTGATTTATAAATGCTATTTCACATACCATTCACCTAAAAACAAAGTTGGGACATGGAGAAAAGTCTTTCTGAATAGTTATGATGAAGCTTGGAGCCCTACCAAGCTACCAATCTCCTGGTTCCCAGGTGCTTGAATTTACCTGAGTCATTCTGTAGGGTAAGGAAAAAGTTGGCATTTGAGCCCAGAAATCCTAATTCTCAGATTTATAGGCAGACTTCAGGATGCGCATTAGGGCACTGAGCTTCCAAGTCCTCACCAGGCACCCATATTCCTAGATGTAAAGCCACAGCTAAACTACGTACAGGCTACTGAAATATTCTGTTTATAATTCTCTTGTGGGGATATGTACTGTTTGGCATAAGACACCTGTCAACGCCATCAGGTACAAAAGCAGTGTTTTAATCTCACATGCAGTTCTGTGAACACTTGCTCAGGAGACAGTGGAGAGAATGAACTTCACCCAGCTGCGTGACCTTGGCCAGATGATTGGTCTTCCGAATCTCTAGGTCCCTAGCTCAGCCACTGACTTAATGAAGTCCATCACCATGACAGTTGTTCTGAGTGCTTATACTGCACAAAATGACTAAACATAGCTACAGTTTAGTAACACATAAGGATTTAGCATGTTCTGAGGACTTAGATGAAGATGTCATTCCTGTCCTCTTTGTGGTCTAAGAGATTTTCTCATCTATCTGGTACAGAGATGAGAGGGACACAGTCATGGCCCACCAATCTGCAGATGGTCCTCTAGGAGACAAACAAGTGCTCAACAGAATAGGTGTTATATCCCCTCTCAGGGCTCCCATCTGGCAGGCTGACTTCCCAGAGTCAGGGGCTCAGCTTGCCAATTCTGCAGCAGCTCTCGGGTTTGCATTTTTATTACCCAAAACTTCTGTCTAAGGATTTTAAAAATACAGCTGAAGTATGACATATGTATCTTTGTAAGCAGGGATTATCACTGTTTCTAGACAGGGCATGTTCATGCCCCAGAAGAATCCACAAGAATTACTCAGATGGTAATAATATACCCCTTCATAGGTACCATGTTTTGTAAAGTAAATACATGTACAGGGACATTTTCTCATTTGACCCCTCTCTCAGATGTTGCTACTGGTAAAGAACCTACCTGTCAATGCAGGAGAGGTAAGAGATGAGGGTTCCATTCCTGGGTCAGGAAGATCCCCTGGAGGAGGGCATGGCAACCCACTCCAGAATTCTTGCCTGGAGAATCCCATGGACAGAGGCACCTGGTGGGCTATACTCAATGGGACCGCAAAGGGTTGGACATGGACATGACTGAAGTGACTTAGCCTGGAGCATGCCCATACAAAGCAAATTAATTATCCCCATTGTTACTGGGGAGGAAATACGCTCAGAGAGAAGAACTAGGCACCTATGGCTTGCAGGTGGCCACTGGGGACTTCGACCACCACCCCTCTCTCACACACACAGCCCAGTCCCAACCCCGCCTCTCAGAGGCAGCAATCACTGCTTCTAGACTGGATGGATCTGAAGATGTAGGGAAGGAGTTCTAAATTCCGGGACAAACTATCAGAAAAGCAGAAGCTCCTCCCGTGAATGAATGTCTCAATCTCCAGAGTCTTTCTTGGTTCTCCAAGCCCTGACCATGGACCATGTTGTTAAGAACACTGCAAAGCAGGCATATGTGTGACTCAGTGGCGGCTGACACCCCACCCTGTCTACCCATCTCTCTCTCTCTCTTTTTTTTTTCAGATCATTAATTTTATTTTATTTTTTAATTGAAGGATAATTGCTTTACAGAATTTTGTTGTTTTTTGTCCAACCTCAACGTGAATAAGCCATAGGTATACATATATCCCTTTCTCTCTCTCTTTCGAGAGGCCGCCCATGCTCCCGTTTTTCATGACGTCCCTGGCATTTGCCTTCTGTCTTCCACTCTCACCAACTTACTCTCCTGACTCCTCTCTTACTTGCCCTTTCCTCATCTAGGTCCCAAGACTCTTCCTGGGGCCCTTTCTCTCTCCAACAAAGTAAACAGTCATAAAGCAGGTGGGCAGGCTGCCAAGAAGCAGAGGCTCCAACCAGAAGTGACAGCTCCCAGCTTCTCTGCTGACTGGCCTGTAACCAACCAGAAGGCATGTCCCCTCAGGAGTTCATGTCTGTTGTGTGCAGTCTCCTCTCTCCCCAGATTAACATGTGCCACTCTCTGCGGTGCAGGAATCTGCAAAGGAAAGACCCATATTCTCTGAAACATTTGGAATATTCTAGGGACAGCAGTGTCGGAGTAGGGGTGGGGTGAGCCCACAGTCTGGAGTTGGAATGCTGAGGTTCAAATCCCAGTGCAAACGCATAAGTGTGCAGCCACAGGTGGGTCACTAAAACTCTCAGCATCTCAATTTTCTCATTTCTAAAATGAGGATGATAATTCCCAATCCTCAGAATTTGGGGAGGATTACTCTGATGCTCAGAGGGATTGGGGGCAGGAGGAGAAGGGGAAGACAGAGGATGAGAAGGCTGGACGGCATCACCGCCTCGATGAACATGAATTTGAGTGAACTCTGGGAGTTGGTGATGGACAGGGAGGCCTGGCGCGCTGCGATTCATGGAGTCACAAAGAGTCGGACATGACTGAGCGACTGAACTGAACTGAAAATCAATAAGTGCTTTCAAATTCTGATGCTAGAGAAGACTGCTGGAAGTCTTTCAGACTGCAAGGAGATCAAACCAGTCAATCCTAAAGGAAATCAACCCTGAATATCTGGAAATCAACCCTGGAAGGACTGATGCTGAGGCTGACGCTCCAATACTTTGGCCACCTGGTAAGAAGAGCCGACTCATTGGAAAAGACCCTGATTCTGGGAAAGACTGAAGGAAAAGGAGAAGGGTGCAGCAGAGGATGAGGTGGTTAGATAACATCACCAACTCGATGGACATGTATTTGAGCAAACTCCAGGAGACAGTGGAGGACAGAGGAGCCTGGTGTGCTGCAGTCCATGGGGTCACAAAGAGTCAGAAATGACTTACCCACTGAACAACAAAAAAAATCAGTAAATACTTAAGTGCTTAGACTACTGCTTGGCACATAGTGGTGCCCAATGAATGGAAGCAAAGTTATAAAGAGATAAATTTTAGAAAAGGCCTCTAGCTTAGGGTTCATTCATTCAACAAGGATGAAAGAGCAGGTTTTTGAGCATCTGCTCTTTACCAGGCAGTGATCTGTGCCCTAAAGATGCAGTAGGGAATAAGAGAAGTGAACTGTGGGAAACACAGACAAGAGGAATATTAGATTGTGGTCAATGGCTGTGCAGTGAATTAAAATATAGTAAGTCCCCTACATACAAGTGAGTTTGGTTCGAAGAGCAAGTTCATAAGTTCAACAAAGTTAGCCTAGGCACCCAACTAACACAATTGGCTATGTAGTACTGTACTGTAATAGGTTTCTAATAGTTCTCACATAAATAATACATACATAAAAAACAAACACAAAAAATTAACATTTTAAATCTTAGAGTACAGAACCTTGAAAAGTACAGTAGTATAGTACAACAGCTGGCATCCAGGAGGTGGCTCAAGTGAACAGGCAAGAAGAGTTACTGAATGGAGGAGGGAGACAAGGTTGGAGATGGTACAGCTGAAGGATCTTCAGCAAAAGGAGGTGGAGGGAAAGCGGCAATTTAACTCATGACATGATGGCACAGGTTCAGGTTCCTTGCTGGAACCAGATACACGTTTGCATCTTTGAAAGTTTGCAACTTGAAGGTTCCTATGTAGGGGACTTAATGTAAGGCAAGCGAATGAGAGGGATAGACAGCTTCCATGGATTGTAGAGGCAAGAATAGCTTCTCCAGGGAGCAAATTCTCAAAAGACATGCGGAGTGACATTCATCCATGGAGGGAGAAAATAACATCCACAGCTTCAAAGGTGGGCAAGAGCCTCAGCAAGTCCTGGCTTATCCTAACTAGGAAGGAAGCCACGAGCAGAGTCTGCGGCAATTTCTGAGGGAGGAGTCAGAACCCACAAACTCCAATTTGGACTAGTGTTCATACTCTACCAGGGGCTTCCCTTGTGGCTCAGCAGGTAAAGAATCTGCCTGCAATGCGGGAGACCTGGGTTCAATCCTTGGATTGGGAAGAGTCCTTGGAGAAGGAAAAGGCTACCTACTCCAGTATTCTGGCCTGGAGAATTCCATGGACTGTAGAGTCTACGGAGTTGCAAAGAGCCGGACATGACTGAGCGACTTTCTTTCTTTCTTTTCTTTCATACTCTACGAACTGGGATACAGCCAATGAGGGGAACTATATTTTCAAAAGAAAAATAGAATTTAGGTCAATACTTTTGAAATATCTCCTCCTTAAGGAGGAACTCGGGGAGGAATTTATCTTAGCATCTCAAAAAGCTGTATTTGTCCTAGACAACTGCATTTTTAAAAGTTTTATAGACGCCATGAGTTTTGCAAATGACTTTTCTCTTGTGAGCTACAGGAAGCTCAAAACTGAATTTGCAACAGGGCTAGGTGGTAGGTACTTTTTCCCTGAAATGACTTTATTTCTGGCTTTTTTCCCTCTCTTTTACTCTTAGATTTTCTTTGAGTTGATCTCTTTATTTATTGTAGCACAGGTGTGTGTGTGTGTGCATGTGTAAAATATATGCTCCAAATCCTCTTTAGTACTAGCTGCTGCTGCTGCTGCTGTATCACTTCAGTTGTGTCCGACTCTGTGTGACCTCATAGATGGCAGCCCATCAGGCTCCCCCGTCCCTGGGATTCTCCAGGCAAGAACACTGGAGTGGGTTGCCATTTCCTTCTCCAATGTATGAAAGTGAAAAGTGAAAGTGAAGTCGCTCAGTCCTGTCCGACTCTTAGCGACCCCATGGACTGCAGCCCACCAGGCTCCTCCATCTATGGGATTTTACAGGCAAGAGTACTGGCCTGGGTTGCCATTGCCTTCTCCATAGTACTAGCTGCTGCTGCTGCTGCTGCTGCATCGCTTCAGTTGTGTCCGACTCTGTGCGACCCCATAGATGGCAGCCCACCAGGCTCCCCCGTCCCTGGGATTCTCCAGGCAAGAACACTGGAGTGGGTGGCCATTTCCTTCTCCATGCATGAGAGTGAAAAGTGAAAGTGAAGTCACTGAGTCGTGTCCAACTCTCAGCGACCCCATGGACTGCAGCCTACCAGGCTCCTCCGTCCATGGGATTTTCCAGGCAAGAGTACTGGAGTGGGGTGCCATTGCCTTCTCCATAGTACTAGCTAGATTATAATAAATGTACTGTTTGAAGTAATTTAGCACCTATTTCAAAATAAACAAACTATTTTTTATATCTTGTTATATAACCCACATTTTATGTACCATGGGAATTTTTTAAGTTTCAGTTCACCTTATCCCCACCTGCGCCCACTCCCACCCACCCACTCCCATCATTAATTTTTTTAAGGGGCAAACATATTCTACTACATATGCACAGTTGTAACTGGTCCAAAACTTTCTCACTCCTGCAGCTGTAGCATGTATCTCCCTCTTTTCTTCATCTTCCCATCATCCCCCACTCCCCGCCCACATATATTCTGCACAGCGCCCCCTAGTTTTCATTTCTTTAAAGCATCAGTTGAGCAAAAGCAGCCATTTGACAGTTTCAAACTCTTCCCTGGCTCCTACTGCTCATAGGGATAGGTGAAAACTCCTTAATCTGACAAAATCTCCTTCTCATCACATACTTCGTCACCTAAACTCTGCCCAATCCCAGGTAGCTCCCCTAACTGTCCCTGGATGTCTCTTCTTTCCCTGCCTCTGTGCACTGACACTGCTCTGTCTACCTGGCACGCCAGCCCCCACCCCCGGGGACCCATCCTCACAGCCCTCAAAACCGCACACAAATGCTTGCTGTCCTCTGAAGCTCTCCTAATGGCTCCACTTCCCAGGGGTCTCTTCCAAATCAAAATGTTGCTGGCTGACTATTTGAAGAGTAACTCCATTCCACCTTGCAAAACTGCATAAGTTTACTGACCCTGTCTCTGTATTGTTTAACTTTTTGCAGGTCTTTACAACTCGTTTGCCCACTGGAATTGGCATCTTTTTGATGCTCTGTGTAGTATCATATAAAATTGATACTCCACAAATACTTGACAGTTCATGTCTCTTTCCCTTCAAAATACAAAGCACAAAGCAAATGACAGACAAAAGGTTAGATGCTCAATAAACTAGTCATATTCATATGATAATTCACTAAAACGCAAAAGGTTAGAAAACATAGGAAGTGTTTAACTTCACTAGTAATAAAGAATACAAGTTAAAATGTTGTTTGCTATCAAATTAACAAAGATAAGGAAAAAAATCTCAATCTTTAAAGCTTTTGAGAGTGAAAGGAGTTAGGTACTGTCATAACTGCGGGTATAATCAATACAAATTGAAAACAATTTGACAATATGTAAAAGCTTTAAAATGTCTGTACACATTGGTGTATGTGTTCATGCATGCAAGCTAAGTCGCTTCAGTCGTGTCTGACTCTTTGTGACCCCATGGACTATAGCCTGCCAGGCTCCTCTATCCATGGGATTCTTCAGGCAAGGATACTGGAATGGGTTGCCATGCTCTCCTCCAGGGGATCTTCTCAACCCAGGGATCTAACTCACATCTCCTGCAGTTTTTGCATTGCAGGCAGATTCTTTACTGCTGAGCCATGCGGGATGCCCCAACTCACTGGAGTGTTAGAGACATATTCCAAAGTCCAGAGAAAGCCCTGGGCACCAGGGACTCCTCCCAGGGTTATAATACTGAATCTTTATGAATAACTTAAATGTACAATAAGGAAATTATATGTCCATTAAGTGGACTGTTACAGGGCATTAAAAATGGCAGCCAATGATTCTGTGTTAACTTGGGGCTGGGGGAATGCTTATATGTAAAATTAAGTAGAAAAAAATAAAATACCAGATTATAGGAAATTAATAATTCTAACCACATAAACAAATGCATGAAAGAAAAGATATCAAAACAGTAAAAGCAGTTATACTTGCTTATAGTTTATTGTGCTTTCCAGGTTTTCTAGAAATATTGGATGACTACCAGAGGGGGGTGTGGAAAAGATGCTTTTCTTTCTTTTTTGGCAATGTGCCGTGGCTTGCAGGATCTTAGTTTCCTGACCAGGGACCGAATCCGTCCCCACCCCCACCCCCACATCCCGCAGTGAAGTGCAGAGTCCAAACCACTGGATTACCAAGGAATTCCCAAAAGATGCTTTTCAAGTAGATTTTTTTTCTTTTCTTTATACCAGGAACAGCATCACAAGCACCACTATTGAGCTTTGAGACATAAGTTTTCATTTATTTTATTTTTGCACCTGTTTTAAAACTAAGAAACAGAGAGACGAGAGAAAGTTGAAGAAAGGGAAGGAGAGAGAGTGTGAGGGCAGCTCTCTGACCCTGATTAATCCTTGCCATGAAACAAGCATTGTCATCTTGGAGAGCCAGGAGACAGGCTCAGAAAGTCAAGTTCAAGGTTACCTGAGGGGCAGAGGCACCATCACAACCAGGCTACTATGCCAGGATCAGGCAAGAGAAAGAGAAAAGAAAGGGCAAGGCAGGTGAGCACAAAATCTCAGGGGTAATTTATAGAACAGTATAAAAGGGTGGTTCTAGTGGGTAAGATTGCAGGTGGTTTTTTTCCCCTCCTCATTTTTCCAGGTTTTCCATAAGGTGATATGAACTTTTTGTTTTTATTTATGTGCAAGAAGAAAACTGCAACCATTTGAAATCACTGAACTGTGAGCAACAAGACAGAAAATAGGCTCTACTCATCCCGAATCCCCTCCTAAGGGGAATACAAGGGTCGGAGGGAAAGGGGGGAGTAGTCTCACAACCCTGACTTGAACCATGTGCTGCACCATGGGGCCGCATCAGGATTCAGGGGACGAGGGTGGAGCATGTGTGCCTATGTGTATGTTGTGGGAGTCTCCTGTGATGAGGAGCAGCAGCATCCATGGAGCTGTCTGCAAAGGTGAGCTGTTGGTGAGTCAGCGCCCCCCTGCAGGTCTCCCCACCATCCACAAGTCACACACAAGCACTCTGTAAGGGACATTTACAGGAAGCTGTGTGCCATGGCTGTTTTCCCCACGGTCAGCTTTCTGGATCACAAAGCATGAAGAAAGGCATGTGTTGGGGATGGGGCAGCACCTAGAGGTGAGGAGGGGTTCGTTAGGGCAGCTTTAGTTTTAGGGGAGGGGCCACCCAGACAGGGGTTCCGGGAAAAGCCATCCCAATTGTCTTCAGGTCCAGCTGCCCTGATTCCAAAGGCAGCATTTCTTAGAGAGCTTGGCCTCATCTCGGGGGTCAATGGGGGGCTTCTAGGTAAGACCACTGTGGCTTCATCCCCAGGGAAAAGGTTAGGGAAACTTTTAATTATGTAATTCTAATATATACACACACACAGAAAAACCTAATTGGAATCCATTTTTTGCAGAGTATTTGCCCACAGTCTTCCCACCCAAGTATAAAGTGCTTTCTATTTTCCCAGGTTCCCTGTTAATCTATGTTCATAGGTATAAACAAGATTGTGGGGAGTCACCTGTGACCTTTCGGAGAGCCATTTCCAAAAAGTGACTGGGGTTTAGGAATGAGTGATGGTTCAGAGCAGCATGGGTAAGTCTGGTGAAGGGAAGCCGAAGTAGTTCAATGGCTTGAGTGGTTAGCTAGGTCAAGGTGACTCGTGTGTTAAAATGGGAGGTGGGGGAGATGCTGCAAACACACATCTTCAGAAGCCTCAGAGAGGAAGAGAGAAGGGCAAAGGCCCAGGAGGACCTGAAGGGCACAGGCTCTTGAGTGATTTGTCTTGTAAGTGCAGAACCTCCTATAATGCACTGTCACATCCAGGGGCCAGCCCTGAGGCTTGCACAGAACTGGGGAACACATGGGTATCTTGTCATTTAATACAGAGATGTGATTCCAAGAGACAAACCCACCTGTCTAAGGTGAAATAGCCATGATCTGACTGGGTTGAGATGGGCTGATGCCAGGTCTAGGATTCTTTCTGTTCCAGATGATACTGTGTCCTCTAACAAAGACAAGGGACCCTTATTCACCCATAGATGGGAGGAAGAAGATGGGGGAAACTGAGGACCCAGACAGACTGAGATGTTGAGGACAGAGGGAAGTGAGGAAGAGACAAGAGGGGAGATGAAGATCTGTCCAGCATCGCCATGCAGCTGAGAGGCAGCAGTGGGAGTGAGGTTATGCACGTTGATAATGGATCCCGTAACCAGGTACATGGTCAAGGGACACCTTTACCTAAAGCTCTTAAGTGACTGTTGGCTCCACACGGGGGCCTCACTGTCCATCAGTTAATGAAATCCCTGGTGGCATTTTCCTAATGAGCACTTACCTAGGGCATTAGGGGAGGGGTGGGGCAGTGGGCTTGGAAACCCCCATTTTCATTTTGCCATTTTCTATATAACTGTGTCACCCTGGATAAATCACTAGAAAAATAAGAACCAAATATAAGAAGTCTATTATTCTACACCTTCCCAATCTCCCTATTCACTTCTTATTTCATCACTTGACTGCCTCTGAGGACAGAATGATTGAAAGTATGACGTGGACCTTTTCTTTTCATAAGCATCAAGAAAATACTAAAATCCAGGCCAACGAGCCCTCCCCTTGGAGACTGGGTACCTCTCACAACTCCTGAGACAAGGCTTTGCACTAAAACTCAGTAGTCATCTCCCAACCAGCACTGGCAAGACTCTGCTGCAGGCAACTGCCCAGAGGATTCCTTCATTATAACCCTTCTATGAATGATTCAGAGGTGAGCACTATCACTGTTTGTGTCTGGAGGAATAAGAACATATTATAAAAGAGACCTGAAAATCTGTGATGTATCCAAAAATAGCACCCAGATACGCCAGCTTCCCGGCTCACCTTTCTGTACCATCCAACTCTTCCTTGACTTGCTTCACACAACAGGGGTAGATTGGGACCCCCCATCGCTCAGGTGTCCTGGGATCAGTCATCAAACAGTCTTGGACTGAATGCTGCCAGGTGACCCAGCAGAACTAGCACTCCTAATTCCTACCCACTCTGATGGGCCTTGTCCTAACTCCTTCCCCACTGCAGGTGCCCCTGCAGTCACATGCTTTTGTCAAGTGATCTGCAGCCTTAGGCTGCTCACTCTGCAGAAAAGAATGGGGAGGGGGGGGGGGGGAACAGAGAGTAAGAAAATATAGCTGTCTCCTGGGAACCTCACAAGCTTCTAGCTTATAAAACATAACTGCCTTGCTACCATTTCTGCAGAGTCCCCACTGGCCAGCAGCACATGCTCCGAAGTCAATCCCCTCCCACTCTACTCCCCAACCTCGGCCTATTGGGAGAGAAAGGATACTTGCTGAAGGGACCTGCTGATGTTCCCCATGGTTCAGAAATGCACATGTGTGACCAAAGGGGGCAGGAGAGGAGGCTGATCATAAGGTGGAGTGTCTCTAAATAAAGAGGCCCACCGACTGCTGAGCATCTCTGCACTCCATTCTCAGCTTCCTGTGCCTCCAACAAACTTTGTGACTCGGTGTTTGCAGAGTGAGGCAGCCAAGCAGACTCGGTGATGGATTAAATCCAGAATGTGCTTTTCTTCCAACACTCACCCCTCGGGTGCCACCTGAGCCCCTACCTGGCTGCGGGGGTGGGAGCTGAGCATAGCTCCCGCTCTTCTGCTGGCCCTAAATAGCTACCAGAGCCTGAGGTCTGACGACTTTGGTCCATGGGTATCCTCTCTCTCTTCTCTGTCTCTGTCTGTCTGTCTCTGACACACACACACAGCAGCTGGAGGCTCTATAATGCAGTTGATTTCTAAACTGGTCTGGGTCTCCCGTGCTCTATTTCTCCAGTCTGCAATCTGGACCCCCAGTGTTCTTTTCTTCACCCACACTGCCACCAAACCCAGAGGAATTTCTGGAAATTTTTAAGGCAGAGCAGGGCATCATGAGGGTCTGGCTAACTGTTGCACATCAGTTGAGGGGATGGCCGTGGAAGGGGGCAAGAGAGATCGGGTGACAGACAGAGGTGGCCACCCAGAGCTGCCTGGCACCCTCGGCAGCGTCTCTCCCCTTCAGCATGGCCGAGGGCATATCCGGAAGTTTGGGAGCTTGGGTCCCACGGGCGGCAGGGGAGGGCAGAGGCCAGGTCCATCCAGGGGCGGCGAGACCTGTCTCCCTCTCTCTGGCCAGCCCTCTGCACCGCGGGCGCCGCCTCCCACATCCTCGAAGCCGGCACAGGGCAGCCAGTGAGCGTCTCCCCGCAATTCCGGACCGGCTTCCCGCATAAAACTCCCCAGTACAACCTGCTTTTGTTAATTCTGCAAATGCTGTCACACGACCACCTCCACCAACACCCCCGCCCCCCTGGCACCAAGGGAGACTCGCTTTCCCCAAAACCCAGCTGCTTCGGATCCCCCGAGCCCCGCCGCACCCCGACGGACCACCGCCCACTCGCCCCAGAGCCCTCAAACAAGCGGCCCGAAGGACCACAAGGACCCCTGGGTCTCCGGTCCTGAGCATCTTTGTCCTCCCAACGCAGGCGCGCGCACACCGAGCGACAGAGAGAGCCCAGCCGGGCACCGAGTCCGCACCCTCTGGCCTCGCCGGGGCCCCGCAGGGGGACAATGGTCCGCGTCCTGCAAGTTTGCCAGCCCGGAGGCAGAGAGCCCTCCTTACCGTACATCTTGGCGGGGCGAGCGCCTCCCGGGAGGCCGCGTCGCCTGCAGCCAGCCCCCGGTGGCGCCGGCCTTTCATTCACAGCCGGGTTGGCGGATGGCGGCGGGCGGCGAAGGCCGGGGCGGGGCGGGAGCCGGAGCGGGTTCGGGAGCGAGAGCTGGGGCCAGACGCGCGAGGGCAGGGGACGGGAGCCGCGCGCCCATTCAGCAGCCCGGGCTGAGCGCGGCCGGCTTCCACTCGGGTTTCTGGGCTGGGCTGCGCCGAGAGGGGCGGAGGCTATGCTAATATTGTCCCTCCCCCCGGGCTCAGTCACTGCCTGGCCGCCCCGCCCACACCCTACCCCGCCCCGCCCCCTGCAATTCCCACTCTCTTAGAAACCCAGATCCCTAGAAGCACCTTTCCCAGGCTGTCGCCCCCAGGTGCTGGGTGGAGCGTTTTCCAGCGGCAGCGTCCCCTACGGGAAGTGACCCGTCCTGCTCCGGTTGGAATGCTTAGGCCGACAGCTAAGATCTCTCGTAACGTGCGGGGTCCGAGGGTCAGCAGGGGTGCTGGAAACTGCAGATGTAGCCCCTCCCCCAAATTTATCCAGAATACGTTAGCTAAGCCAAGGGGCGCCAGGAAGAGGAATTGTGCGGGGAGTATCACCCCCTCCCTTGGCCCCCTTAATAACCCCGTTCCCTAATCAAGCCCTTAGCTATTACCCTCCCAGCCACTCTCTGGTCAAGCGCTCACTACCAAATCGCGTCCTTCCCGGGCCAGGAATGCAAGAAATGCTCCCCGTCCTACCCCTCAAGCACTGCAGGAAGTCACTTGCTCTTCCTCTCCCGGATTCACACGTGTAATTCACATGCTCCGTGTCCAGGATACTCTCTACCTGTGCCCCAGGGATCACTCTCTGGACTCAGATACAGACGGGCAGAAGGCTTATGCCGATAGCCTGAAGACAAATTCTAGCCCAGCTCAGGGCTCCCCTAAGGCTTCTCACCCAGCCTCCATTTCACATCTACCGCATGATTAAAGGGGTTTGTCCTCAAAATTCTGCTAGTAGAAGTTCCCGTGATGCTGGGAAAGATTGAAGACGGGAGAAGAAGGGGATGACGGAGATGGTTGGATGGCATCACCGATTCAATGGACATGAATTTGAGGAAGCTCGGGCAGTTGGTGAAGGACAGGGAAGTCTGGTGTGCTGCTGTTCATGGGGTCCCAAAGAATCGGACACTACTGAGCCACTGAACAGTAACAACAGAAGTTAAGGAGGAGAGATCCTTAAAGATCCGTTGGATCATTGAAAAAACAAGAGAGTTCCAGAAAAACATCTACTTCTGCTTTATTGACTATGCCAAAGCCTTTGACTGTGTGGATCACAATAAACTGTGGAAAATTCTTAAAGAGATGGGAATACCAGACCACCTGATCTGCCTCCTGAAAAATCTGTATGCAGGTCAAGAACCAATAGTTAGAACTGGACATGAAACAACAGACTGATTCCAAATCAGGAAAGGAGTATGTCAAGGCTGTATATTGTCACTGGCTTATTTAACTTATATGCAGAGTACATCATGCAAAATGCCAGGCTGGATGAAGCATAAGCTGGAATTAAGATTTCCAGGAGAAATATCAATAACCTCAGATACACAGATGACACCACCCTCATAACAGAAAGCAAAGAAGAACTAAAGAGCCTCTTGATGAAAGTGAAAGAGAAGAGTGAAAAAGTTGGCTTTAAACTCAATATTCAGAAAACTAAGATCATGGCATCCAGTTCCATCTCTCCATGGCAAATAGATGGGGAAACAATGGAAACAGTGACAGACTTTCTTTTCTTGGGCTCCAAAATCACTGCAGATGGTGACCGCAGCCATGAAATTAAAAGACGCTTACTCCTTGGAAGAAAAGTTATTATCAACCTAGACAGCATATTAAAAAGCAGAGACATTACTTTGCCAGCAAAGGTCCATCTAATCAAGGCTATGATTGTTCCAGTAGTCGTGTATGGATATGAGAGTTGAACTACAAAGAAAGCTGAGCACTGAAGAATTGATGCTTTTGAAGTGTGGTGTTGGAAAAGATTCTTGAGAGTCCCTTGGACTGCAAGGAGATCCAACCAGTCCATCCTAAAGGAAATCAGTCCTGAATATTCATCAGAAGGACTGATGTTGAAGCTGAAAGTCCAATACTTTGGCCACCTGATGCGAAGAGCTGACTCATTTGAAAAGCCCCTGATGCTGGGAAAGATTGAAGGCAGGAGGAGAAGGGGATGACAGAGGATGAGATGGTTGGATGGCATCACTGACTCAATGGACATGAGTTTGAGTAAACTTTGGGAGTTGGTGATGGACAGGGAGACCTGGCGTGCTGCTGCCCATGGAGTTGCAAAGAGTCAGACATGACTGAGTGACTGAACTGAACTGAACTGAGACAGCATATTGAAAAGCAGAGACATTACTTTCCCGACAAATGTCTGTCTAGTCAAAGCTATGGTTTTTCCAGTAGTCATGTATGGATGTGAGAGTTGGACTCTAAAGAAAGCTGAGCACTGAAGAATTGATGCTTTTGAATTGTGGTGGAGAAAACTCTTGAGAGCCCCTTGGACTGCAATGAGATCAAACCACTCCATCCTAAAGGAAATCAGTCCGGAGTATTCACTGGAAGGACTGATGCTGAAGCTGAAACTCCAATATTTCGACCATCTGATGCAAAGAACTGACTCATTGGAAAAGACCCTGCTGCTGCTGGGAAAGATTGAAGGCAGGAGGTGAAGTGGATGACAGAAGATGAGATGGTTGGATGGCATCACTGACTTGATGGACATGAGTTTGAGTAGGCTCTGGGAGCTGGTGATGGTCAGAGAAGCCTGGCATGCTGCCATCCACAGGGTCGCAAAGAGTTGGACACGAATGAGCAACTGAACTGAAATGAACTGAACTGACTCTTAAAGATGATATCACGTCTCTAATTTTAGTGAAGAGGAACCTGAGGGTGTGAGAGGTTAATTTGTGTTCTTTCCCTTGGTACATTGAGCTGTGTGTCCATAGGCCAGTCATCTCCCTCTCTGTAGCCCCTTCCTACAGGGCTGTTAGAAAATTTATATAAAACTTATGTAAGTACACATTGGCACTCATGTATACCTTTTCTTTCCTTTTTCACCCAAGGCAGAGATAGAGCCAGGGAGAGAATCCAGGTCATTGGACTCTTGGAACAGTGCTCTCTGTTGTATCCCAAACCCATGCTTCCCATTTCTCTATGGCCTCACCACCCTCTCCCACTCCCTTGATGTTTCCACATTTTGTACCTGTCCTTTTGTCTCTTTACCTCTCTTAGCAGCACATGCAAGTTTTAGGGGCCCCACGGGAAATTCTGAGAAGGTTCCTGGAGCTCACATTTAACAGAGACCCTCAGGTGGCTCAAAGAAGCTCATCTTCTGTTGTTCAGTTCTAGGATCAGGTCAGGTGACTTTGAGATTTACTGAGAGTCACTTATGCCCTTGAACCAGGGCAGAAGCAAGAGAGTGGAGTCTAGCTTGGTCTGGACACATAGAGAGACTCCTACCCCTGCAATCTGTGCAACACAAAATATATTCATTAAACAATGGTGTCTGCATCACAGTGGGAAATGCAGTGTCTGGCTTTAGAGTGAAATCTCTAGCAGAGATGACAAGACAAATATTGATACAATATTACATGACAAGGAAGAATATGGTAAATTGTGCATAAGAAGCACAGATCTCATTTAGACGTACAATATAGCACAGACCTAATTTAGACTTTACAATATAGACCCTATTTAGGCCTTCAGAGGGCTGATAGGCTAATTCATTCTTTTTATCAAATACTTACTGATAACTGTTTTATCTGTTTTATACAGTGGAAGGTGCTTAGGAGAGGGGAGACATGCAAAAATAATAATAAAATGTAAATAATTACTATGGTGAAGATCCATAGAGGAAGCAGAGTAGAGCTTCAGGAAGGAAAAACATTCACGATGGGCTTTGAGGAATGGGTAGGATATTAGATGTGGAGATAATGTAAACAGTAATAATTTCAGCCAGAGGGACAACAGTTTGCAAAGGTCAGGACGGTAGAGGGGAGAGAGAATGTGAGACACAGCCTGGAGTTTCATCTGGTTGGAACAGAGTTAAGGATGAGGAACAGAAGTGGGAAAGGAGGGGAATTCCCTCGTTGTCTAGTGGTTAGGGCTCTGCACTGTCACTGCTCTCACTGTTCGAGTTCAATTCCTGGTCCGAAAACTAAGTGCCCACAAGCTGCTAAGTAGGAAGGGAGGCAAGAAAGGTGGTCTGGGGCCATATCGGGAAGGCCTTGAGCACCCAATCCAAAGGTTTCCCTGTTAGATTGAAGGCTGGCAGATTTAGCAATTAAATTTGAATTTTGAATAAATAAGGAATAATTTTTAGTGTATGAAATATGGGAGACATGCTATACTAAAAAATTTTTTTATCTGAAATTTAGATTCAACCCATGTTTTGTCTGGCAACTTTAGTTGGTACCATCCTTTGGGAAAGTGATTCTGGATCCTCATAACTAAACCAGGCCTGGAGTGGTCCTCCCCCTCCCCCCAACCTGTATTCCCAATTAGATCCCCTAAGGGCCCAGGGATGGAGTCACTCTGGCCAGCCTGCACCCTTTGCTGGGGTGCTTTGGCCTGACCACTCAGGTCCCTCTGGGTCAATACATTCGGTGGTGAAGGAATCTGGCCCATACCCAGCTTCTCTGAAGTATAATCAAGATGTTTAGATAAAATATATGTTGTGATAAAAGATGGTGTTGTAGAAGGCTAGGGTAGTGATGTTACATACAGGGAAGCTGGAACACAATCTTCCAGCTCACAGGTCAAAACAAAAGAGCAAGGACTTCCCTGGGGGTCCAGTGGTTAAGAATCCACCTTCCATTGCAGGGGATGCAGGTGCAATCCCGTGCCCCCTTTCCTCAATTTTACCGGCATTTGCTCTTCCTCTTCACCTATATTTCCCTCCCTCATTACTTGGGTTTGGACTGGAGAATGTCTTGGGCTGAACAGACCAAAGCAGTTGCTCTACTTTCCACCCCATTCCTGGGCCGACAGCAGTGCACCTGCTGTGGCAGCCACAGCCTTCAGAGCCCGGAGGCCTCCTGGGACTGGTTGGGTCAGGCCAGAGGAACTTGCCTTAGAAAAGCTTATTATTCTTTGGCCAAACTTGCCCTGATTAGCACAGTCACTCTGAACAATGTCCTTTGTTGCGCAGCTCAAAGGATCCCCTCTGCCGTGAGCAAGCACCACAATTCCCAGTTTCCTTTCGAACCAGAGACTCAAGCGCCCTGCGTAACAGAGAAAGGCAGACTTAGAAGTGGGAAGCAGTCTCCCACCATCACACAAAACACAGGTCCCTCACTTGTACCCAAGATTCCATGCCAACAGGCCGGTTCTTTAGTCCAAGGCTTCAGCTTCCTGAATCTCCAGCCTCCCACGGCCCTCCCTCCCTACCCCCCACCCCCACCTCAACTCATCCAAGTCTGCGCAGAAGCTTCTCATCTCCCCATCAGTCACAAAACTGCAGCAGCTCTTGCTTGGGTACCAGCCTTGAGTGGCCAACAGCTTTAAAGGGCCTTCCAGAGGGATGCAAGAGGGAAGAAAGTGACAGCTCCAGGGAATTCAGCTTCAGAGAAAATATGTCAGGAGACCCATTGAAGGGCTGAAGGAGAACCGGAGGGGAGAATGAGTCCCTGAGACATCAGGTAGCTGATTTGCTGTGAAGCCTGAAATAGTCAGGATTCCTGACTCCAGGCCTGGTGACTTGAACCCCTGGCACCTCTCCCTTAAAGCGGGTACCTTGACCTACTTCTCAGAAGCCGCAGGGAAAGAGCAGCCTATAAAAACTATAGCCAAATACAGTAGCAGATAAGTATCCAAGGGCCAAAGACAGCATCTCCACAACACAGGACACCTCAGGAGCTGGGTCAGGGGAACATACTCTTGGCCAGATCCCTGAGATCTGCTTTGGCTTGAAGGGGAGTCTAGAGGGGGCACAGAGCTGCCTGCTGCTGGGAGAGTAAGACCTGAGTGTCTAGGGTGGAGAAGGCTACTGCAGACAGATTTTTACCTCCTCTAAACCAGAGTTCACCAGAGAGTTTGTGAAGTTTGAGATATTGATTATTGACAAGCTGAGGTTTAAAAGTACTAAGTCAGATCTCTGGCGGCCATCCTCCTCTCTGCCTTTTGTTTACCCTGTGTTTACTCTCCAGACAGGTCAGGCTCCCTTCATTGGCTGCAGCTCCCTATGGTCCCTGGGGAAGAGTTTCCTCTTCTACTTGAAGCTCAAATCCATGTCCATGTTGCTTCCAGTTAAGAAGCTCAAGCTTTATCATGCCCTTAGCCTGACTCTTCCATCCTTGCACTCTCTCCTTGCTCCCAGCTGTTGGGAGGCACCTACTCCCCACTCTTTACCTCCCATCTCCAAGTGTGATCCTTGCCCTCACAGGGAGACCCAAGCCCACCCACACTCTGAATGACTCGAAAGCCCATTTTGTGTCATTTTCATTTACTGATAGATGTGACTTAGAAAAGAAAACACAGGAAAATGGACAGCTGGGGAAAGGAAAAAACATATAGTTGGTCAGATAGATAATCTCAGAAGATCAAATCTGGTTTTCCAGGCCATGGCTAAGGAGATCTGCATCAAACACACCACAGCCAGAAGGAACAGGCTTGACCAGAGGCTGGCCAACCCGGCTAACTGCTACTGCTAAGTCACTTGAGTCGTGTCTGACTCTGTGCGACCCCGTAGACGGCAGCCCACCAGGCTCCCCCGTCCCTGAGATTCTCCAGGCAAGAACACTGGACTGGGTTGCCATTTCCCTCTCCAATGCATGAAAGTGAAAAGCGAAAGTGAAAAGTCAAAGTGAAGTCACTCAGTCGTGTCCGACCCTCAGCGACCCCATGGACTGCAGCCTACCAGGCTCCTCCTTCCATGGGATTTTCCAGGCAGGAGTACTAGAGTGGGGTGCCATTGCCTTCTCCCAACCTGGCTAAAGAGTGCTTTAAATGAAATTGGGTGAGAGGAAGAAAAACACCTCCAGAAAGTTGCAAACCTGGCTACTGGGGAAGAAAATAGAAGATGATGCTGAACTCTAAGACCTGAAAGTGGCGCTGGGGGAGGAAGAGCCCCAGGACCTCAATGGGGTCAGACGCCAACACTCCGAGGGAGTTACCCTGGCCAGTCTGAGCCAAACCCTGGCTTCTTGGCTGTGTCTACTCACTGCCTTGCAGTGGCTGTGGACCTTGAAATCACCCCTCATTCTCCCCCAAATGATGCTGGTTTACTTGCTCAGCTTTTGGCAGCCCTGAAGTTAGAAACCCCTGGCTCCTTTTCCATTCCCTGGACTCCGGAGGCCACAAGACTCCTCTTTGATAATCAGCCCAATTATCAGCTTCTAAATCTCTAGCCCAGTTTTCTCTTTGCTGGCTCAGGGATGACAGCTCATTTTAGTCTCA
This sequence comes from Ovis aries, assembly GCF_016772045.2. NCBI lineage: Eukaryota > Metazoa > Chordata > Mammalia > Artiodactyla > Bovidae > Ovis > Ovis aries. The sequence continues at coordinate 32,496,513 of NC_056056.1, read as the reverse complement.
TGACAGGATGCTTAGCAATTCTCAGGTGAAAATAATGGAGAAGCTCAGACATCTATTAATATATACCAACACGTATGTAACCAAAAAAGTCAATTTGATTTTGAACCTGTTAATATCTGATGCCTGTTAGGTCAGGAAGACTTGTGTTCTAATTTACAGAACATGCATTTATTGAGAGCCTATTACATGCAAGAGATTCTGTAAGATGCAGTGAAGAGAGAGAACTAAGAATATCCTTGCCATCGAGAGAAGTGACAGTCTAGGAGAGTAGGTAAGTAAAGACAGAATAATGACATGTCAGAGGAGAGATAAAAATAGTCCCAGGATGTAGATTCTGAAAGCTACAGAATGCAGCTTTAAAAAATTAAAAAAAAAAACACAAATAAATAGAAAGACATCCATGTTCGTGGATTGGAAGATTTAATATTGTTAATATGTCCAGGGACTTCCTTGGTGGTGCAGTGACTAAGACTCTGTACTCCCAATGCAGGGGGCCTGGGTTCAATCCATGGTCAGGGAACTGGATCCCATAGGCTACAACTAATGGTTTTCATGCTGCAACCCAAGATCCCACATGCTACAATGAAGATAGAAGAATCAGTGTGCCACAACTAAGACCCAGTACAGTTAAATAAGTTAAAAAAAAGAAAAGATGTCCATAGTATCTAAAATGACCTTCAGATGCAATGCAATCCCTATTAAAATTCCAATGGCATTTTTCTCAGAGGTAAAAAAAAAAAACAAAACCTAAAATTCTTGAAATGTGTGTGCTAAGTCCCATTCAGTCATGTCTAACTCTTTGTGACCTCATGGACTGTAGCCCGCCAAGCTCCTCTGTCCATGGGACTCTCCAGGCAAAAATACTAGAGTGTGTAGCCATGCCCTTCTCCAGGGAATCTTCCCGACCTAGGGATCAAACTCAAATCTACCTGAATTGCAGGCAGATTCTTTCTTGTCTGAGCCACCTGGGAAGCTCAAATAAATATTACCAAACATATATATATATATATATATATATATATATATATATATAGAAAAGCTGGATCCACCACCTGAAGGCTGTGGAGGCTGCAAAACCCAGGAGCTATTCCTCCTGCAGAGGTTGATGCCCTTGAAGGTGGTAGTAGAGGTCACGGCACTGAGAAGCAACGCAGGCTGGCATGGGAGCCAAGCACTGGAAGGGTCTGATTGAAGGGTAGAGAACAGTTCCATACCCTAGAGCCAGCAACCACTGCAGGAGCCTCTGCCTGAATCAAATATTTTCTAACGGAGTCTGGTTTTTAACTTTTTGAATTTTATTTTTTAAAATATATTTTAAGTCAAATGAGATCCCACTAGTTAATTATTTATTTTGGTACTGAGGACCCATGGTTAAAAACAAAACAAAACAGAACATGAAGGTGTGAAACTTCTGATTATCATGCTGACCTTGCTGCCCTAGATGGAAATTATGTCCCCATATCACTAGCAATTAAGCATCAACATACAGCCTCTGCTGAGCCAGGATCTGTCCATTGTAATTGAAATGAGGGGGGAGGGAGCTTTGCCATAGTAGACATCACAGGCATTCCTGGCCTACTTAGAATAGCCACTAAAGCACTCTCTAAGGCTTCCTTCATGAGCATTCTCTGGGCTACCTTAGAGACACAGTAAGAGGACATGATAACTGTACTCCAATATTTCTGTCTTCCAAGGTCTTTGAATTTCATCCTCAACTTTATACTCTACTATACCTCCGCTTTGTTTAGCGTTTTCTCCTGTGACTAGGTTTTAGGCAAGCCACCAAGAAAATATTTAGAAACACTTCCAACTACTCAAGCCAACAAGTTAAATTCAAATTTCTAGCAAATACACCCTTGTCGATAAATTCAGCCTGAATCTAAAATGTTGGGTTTTTTCCTCTTTAGAAAATCCATCCCCATGTGTGTTTCCCCTGTTTTCTTGTAAATTAGCAAGTCTCGGTGTGTGGATGCTTGTGTGGTGTGCACCTCGTCTGCAGAATGTGTGATCAGTAATCCCAGGTTATCCTTTATAATTGGCCTCCCTGAGCGTGCTGGTACCTAATTTTAGTCAAATGTTTGGAGTTAATGAGGAGGGAAGGGGGTAGAGAATAAGGATAATCGGCTTCCTTCTGCTCGATAACTCCCTTTGGTGGCGCTTCACATAAAGCAATAATAGCCTCATTAAACAAGGGGCAGATTGTGCTTGGACTGGTGATGTGCCCAGTGAGGTTTAGGGGCGCAAGGGTCCACGAGTTCTGCAAACATTCACATGGATCCCCACTGTAGTTCTTGAGGGGCAGCACTTTCTTGATCAGTGCCCGTTCACATAAGTGACCTGGTGAGGCTGCGGACTCAGTGGGCTTGGTCATTTGACGACTCATGGACTTTGGCTTTTAGTTACCTCTGTTCTGTGAGAAATGAGTTTCTTTTTTAGCACAGTCTTAGAAAATGTTACAATTTCTATTATGATCTGGAAATCTAAGAATTTGAGCTTGTCTTTTATTTTTGTTTAAGTAAACTAGATCCAACAGAAGAAGTGACACCATCCATAGTCCTTTAATTCTTTCTGACTTTCCTGTAGTTTGGCAGGAGCAAATAGTTGCTTCTAATGAGCAATAATCAAAGACTTTATTTGTCTTTTAATTTTTCTACCATGGTATGTCGTGGACATATCATCTCTATGCTGTATACTAACATAATGTTTATTGCTCTCAGTCTTAAGTAATCAGCTAGCATAGTCCCTTTCCTCAAGGTCCTATTGCCTACAACTGTCTCCCAGCACCAATTTTTCTGTATTAGTCAAGGCTCTTGATCCAAATAGCATAAACTAACTTTGGCTAACTTAGGCAGAAAAGAAATTCATCGGAATGGTATAGGATCACAGAGTCAATGGGAAGCTCAAGATAAAAATCCAGCCAGGAACCAAGAGAGACGGAGCGTCCAAATACAGTCAAGATTATGCCACCAGAATAAGGCCACCATCACTGGCACCACCACCGTTGGCTGCTGTGACTCTTGGTGTCACAAAGGATGCCCCCTCCCCATATTAATACTCTAGACTTCTCTACTATAGCAACAATAGAAGTCTCTCCTTTCCTGTCTTCACACCCCTCCCTCAATATTAAAAATCCTGTGCAGTAGCATCTGACTCACCAAGCTGAAATCACATGCTAATACCTTTGGGAGAGAACAAGAGCTGTCCCCTTTGGTTTCTACAGTGGGAGGTGGAGTTCTGTTTCCCACATCTTTTTTTTTTTTTTTTTTCGGCTGTATCATACAGCATGTAGAGTTTTATTCCCTAACTAGGGATTGAACTTGTGCCCCTGCACTGCGAGCATTGCGTCCTAACCACTGGACCACCAGGGAAGTCCCTCCCACATCTTTTGGATTCCTTTAAATGAGAAGGGTATTTGAATGCTAGGGGTCCCACTGCATTCATCCCAGAAAAAGTCTACTGTAATCCTTAAACAGAAAGGATTTAGAACAAACATTGCAAATAAAGAATTAAAGCAACATAATTGATTAAAGCTACTTATTTTAATACATTTAATATTTAAAAATCTATTCAAAACTGATAATTAAAACCTCCCATATCTAGACAAATTTCTTTCTAAGATGTTAAGAAGACAGACTTGGAAAATGGATTGCAGAGTAACTATTGATAAACCTTAAAAATTCACGAGAAACTAGAGAGGATTTGAAATAGGGTTGACCTTGTATGAAAGGAAAGAGTAAGTTCTGCTAATTACCAGATTGGTGGTGAATATTGACAATTAATAGAATCCCCTGGTTAAACAGAGTTGCTTGCTGTGAACACCTAGAAAATAATTAAATGAACAGTTGGAGCCAGTATGAGTTTGTTAAGGACAAATCAGTGTAAATGTTTTTCTTTCCCTTTTGAATCAATTAATAGATTTGTAGACCATTGGTGGAAACAGGAGGCTGTTATAAAGATTGTTAACTTTAGAGTTAAAAATACCTTCAATATGCTATTAGTATAGAAGTAAAATATGAAAATTATAGAAAAGGTAGATAGAGTTTTCTAGTTTAATAACCCTAACTATTATGCGCTTCCTTCCCACTGAAAAACACTAAAATTACAATAAAGGAACAAGAAAGATAAAAATTCATAAAGATAAAGTGATTAGGAGAGGAGATAAAAAGAGCAGTAATGACAACAAATGTCTGGAAGGTGAAAAATAAATGGATGAGTGGTAACTGATTTGGCAGAGGAAAAAAAAAAGCTGAAAGCAGGTGCGTACAGAAGATGCCAAAGAAAGAAAGATAATTTGGGCAGCAGAACCCCAGAAAGGCTCAGGAAAAGGCAATATGAACCTCAGACGTAAGTAGTAGAGTTAAAAACAGAAGAACCAGGTATACGCCCTGCCTGTTTACATTTCTAATAATCATTTTAGTGAGTTGCTTTTAAATATAAACTAACATGACTGAGTGACTTCACTTTCTCTTTTCACTTGCATGCATTGGAGAAGGAAATGGTAACCCACTCCAGTATTCTTGCCTGGAGAATCCCAGGGACGGGGGAACCTGGTGGGCTGCAATCTATGGGGTTGCACAGAGTCGGACACGACTGAAGTGACTTAGCAGCAGCAGCAGCAGCAACAGTCAATCAGACCTTTAAGAAAAGCATCTAACATGAAGGACAGAGAACAAAATACAAAACAAATAAACAGTAAAAGGGACTTGTAGGATATAGAGACAAAAGAAAACTTTACGTTTTATATCACCAAAGAGAGAAGATTTTACATGCATGAAAGATGACTTATTTTACACGGCATTTGTAGAACCATATGAATTTATTATACAGGCAAGAAGCAACCAACTGGGAAAACCTCCCACATGTAAGAGCACTCTTGTTTTGTTTTACGTATTGGCATTTTTAAAGTGTCTTTAACTTTTTTAAGGGCTTTAGAGTTAGACTGTTTTTTAATTACAAGCAGCAGAAACTAACCCTGGATAACAAAAGCAAAAACGCAGTTCATTAGAAGGTAACAGGTAGTTCACTACATCAAAAGCATAGGTGACAAATCAGAATCCGAAAGGGCAGAAGCCAAGGGTGCTCTGGGCTCCTGGCAGCAGAAATTAAGAGCCATTTGGATCAGGGCATGCCTGCTATGATGCATCTGTTCCAACTTTTCTTTGGTGCTAGAAGACAGAGCCAGCCCCACTGTTCTAGGTTAGGCCAGGTATACACCCTCCAGCTAGGGAAGCAAGAGATACTGTATTAGATAGTTTAACTAAAGGTACCCCAGTGAGAAAGGGAAATTTCCCCCTAAGAAAATCAGTGATATAATCAGAAGAGGGAATAAAAATCAGAGTGAAAACCACACCAGATTTCTACAATATCTATAGCTAAAAATAAGTTTGGAAAACTACGAATCTGAGGAATTTTATTTTTTTATTTTGCAATAGTAAAGAGTAGTCCATCGAAAGTATGTACAAAAAAATGTATTAATCAATGACCTCTTATTGGACTTTAAGGTTGTTTTCTATTTTTTGCTTTTATAAACAGTGCCTCAGCAAACTTGCTTAGAGCCCAATTTTTGCAGACATCTTTATTAAGGAGTGGTCATTTTGGTCATCTTTATAGAACATTTATAGACAAGTTGGGAACTTGTAGGCTGAGTGGGTTACATATGAAAAATGTTGCTGTTCATTGATACTGATTCACAGAGACTTTTCTAAAGTTATGTTGATTTTGCCTTGGCCTTTTTCTATTCAATAACTTAGAAAAATAATTTTAAAGAGGAGAATTTTTAATATTTATTTATCTGATTGCATTGGGTCTGAGTTGCAGCACATGGGAACTTTGCTGTGTCATGCCAGATCTTTCATTGTAGTGCTTGGGGTCAGTGGTTGTGACACTCAGCAGTTGTGGCATATCAGCTTAGTTGCTCTGTGGCATAGTGGGGATCTTAGTTCCCTTACCAGGGATTGAACTCACATCCCCTGCATCGCAAGGTGGATTCTTAACCACTGGACCACCAGGAAAGTCTCTCCTGTTCAACAGCTTCATGGATGATTTAAATATAACATTGAAAGACATACTTACCTTACAGATGAGGAAGATCTAGGCATAATAACAAATATAGTAGAATGTTATCAAACTTTAAAACGATCTGTATGAGCTAAAACACTTGGTCCAAACCAACAAAATTAAAACTTATAGGAACAATTAAAAAATTCTGTATTTGCTTTTAAAAAAAATCAACTGTCCAAAGACAGAAAGGGTAAGTGCTATTTGGACAGAAATTCACACAGAAAGGTCTGAAGGTTTTGTTAAATGCAAGGTCAATATAACTCAACAGTATGATATAGCTGCTAAAAAACAAAAACTATCCAAGTGTAATCTTAGATTATATTGAAATTAGTAAAAATCTAGATCTTGTATGGTGTTAGCCCCTTGTAACTTTTGCCATGTGAGACTAAATAGAATTTGGGGTTTAATTTTGACTGGTTACATCTCAGAAGACTGCATTGACTGGTTTGATGCAAGATCAAACTAGTCAATCCTAAAGGAAATCAATCCTGAATATTCATTGGAGGGACTGAGGCTGAAGCTGAAGCTCTAATACTTTGGCCGCCTGATGCAAAGAGCTGACTCATTGGAAAAAAAAACCCCTGATGCTGGAAAAGATTGAAGGCAGGAGGAGACAGGGATGATAGAAAACGAAATGGTTGGATGACATTGCCGACTCAATGGATGTGAGTTTGAGCAAGCTCCAGGAAATTGTGAAGGACAGAGAAGCTTGGTGTGCTGCAGTCCATGGGGTCACAAAGAGTCTGACATGATTGAGGAACTGAAAACAACACACCTCAGAAGAGATATCAACAAAATGGAGTGCATCCAGAGAAAGGCATCTGAAAACTATAACTTGCTGGGTGTTTACTATGTACTAGGTGCCATGCTGAAAACATTTAAAAACTTCTGAAATAGGCATAAATTTATACCTATTTTACAGATGGGAAAACTGAGTCATAGGAAGTTAAATATCTTCCTCAAGTTTACACAACTGAAAACTGGGACTGAAACCCAGTAGTACAACCCTAGAGACAGCTGTCAACCACCCCACTCACTGCTTCTCTATTTTGTAAAGCAAAACACACACCCCCAACATGTAAGTGTGATTTGAGAGACTCCGGGCTGATCCTCTGCAGAGAAAATTTCACTGGTTTGTTGGACAGTACAAACAGACTGATGCACTTGACTTTTATAGTTCTTTTATGTCTAAATATAAATATCTAAATATTTCACAAATTGAAAGTCAGCTGAGAAAAGATTTTGATAAAAGAGAGAATTGCTAGACAGAACTGATGCATTCAACAACTATTTACTGAGTACTGCAATGTACTTGACAACGTGATAGGCCCTGGTAACAGAATGTTGAAAAAGGCTATTATTTCTTTGCCCTGAAAGAGGTAACCTCCAATAAAGCACTGAAAAATAGAATAAGTGATATTAACAAGTGAAGTTGATGAATAAGGAAAGAAGAAGAACTATGGGATCATATAGTAGGGAAACCTTCCCCAGTCTAGTGGGGTCAAAGGTTGGGGGTGGGTGTGTATTTCCTTGGGAAGTGAAGGCCAAGTTGAAACTTGAAGAATTAAAGACTTTTCCCAGAAAAAGGGAAAAGGAAAGAATTTTCCAGCAAGCAGAGCTATTCAGATAATTCCAGTAAGAGACAGTGATGGCTGCAGGGTGAAAAGAGAGTGGATTTTCTGAAGAATGTCATGCCTACCATTGATCAATACTTGAGATTATTTCGAGTACTTCACAGATATATACATCCTTTTACTAATTGTGTGTTTATTTTAATATATATTATAAAAATATATAAGGACTTCCCAGGTGGGGCTAGTGGTAAAGAACCCTCCTGCCAATGCCTGGAGAATACGCATGGACAGAGGAGCCTGGAGGGCTACAGTTTACGGGGTCTCAAAGAGTTGAACACCACTGAAACAACTTAGGACACACGTACAGAAAAATATATAAGTAGCATATCAAGCCTGTGATTTCCCAGATAGGATTGTTTAAAATGAAATTTAGGATGGTTAAGACACTTGAGTTTTAAAAAGAAAGTCAATTAAAATTATTAACCAAAGAATGATACTTGTGGCATTGTATTTAGAGAGCACTTGCTGGGGAGCTAGGCTGAGTTAGCTGGCTGTACCACATGGCCCAGGGTCAGCCCCGCCAGTAACAGTCTTGTCCTGCCTCCCCTTCCTCCATCTTCCTGGACTCTTTCTCTACGCAATGTTTGCCCCAGGTCTTGTCCTCCTTTGTCTTGTTCTTGATATTTCTTTCTCTGCTCATGTGTAAAGAGCTTTCTCTCACCATCTCTTTATCACTGGGTTTTACAGCACTCTAATTCAGACTGTTAATATGAGTTTCAGCTCTCTTAATAGCATTTCCTTTTTGATATAAAAAATTTTACCCCTTTATTTTAAAGTTTTATAGATGTGTTTATATAAACACAGTGGTAAACAATTATCTGGTAGTTCCCACACTCCTCCCACCACCCCCGACTCCTGTTCTCAAGCCCACCTGTACCTCTCGGTCCTTCCAGCATCACTGTGGATTCTCATTCCAGGACGTGCTATCGACACCTTAGCAGAATTAGAGCTCAGTTCCAGTGGTGATAACCTACTGCATTCAGATGGAGCACAGCTGAGCAGGATGACTGGGTCTGTGAATGAGGTTCGGTGTTTGAACACGCTCCTTGCGCACTGCTGCTGGAACAAAGCATCCACTCAAATGCCACAACTCCATATTCCAACAAGGATGTAGAAGAGGGGCTGTGACACAAGCAGAACGTGCAACAGGGAATACTTAACATGCAAGAGAAGGCAACACACACAGAATCGCACTCCAGTGACCACAAAGATAACCCTCTGTGTGGAACCAGGATCTATCTCACACCTCTAGCCTCTGGCCCGGGGAAATGTGCAATGCCTGGTTCAGGTTCAACACCAGGGAAGGGAGACAAGTGTGTCATTGCCATGGTCTGGAGCAAGCAGGTCTGAGTCCTGGAAACATGCTTCCCTTTCTCCTTTCTCCCTGTGACCCACAGGCAACTCTGGGAATAACCAGTTGTGGCCCCTAGCCACATGGTTTAAGGGACAGCCAGATATTTAGTTCTGAGATATCACGGTGACTATTTTGGAACAAAGAGGGAAATGAAAAAGCAGAGGGCTGGTAGCAATATCCCTGGACACTGACCACCCACTCTCAGCCACACTCCCTATGGTGGAGGCCACGTTCCTGGGATGTCCCAGGTTCCACTTCAACCTTGAGCCAATGCTTTTTTGCTAATATCAGAGGATTCAGTGGTAGGACTTACAGGGGTCATATGGAGGTTTCCAAGAGCAATAGAAATCATTGGGAAAGAGACCATGAGTAAATTCTGTTACAACCCTTTTAAAAAAAATTTATTTAGTTTTTAATTGAAGGATAATTGCTTTACAGAATTTTGTTGTTTTTTGTCACACCTCGACATGAATCAGCCATAGGTATTCACATATCCCCTCCCTCTTGAGCCTCCCTCCTATCTCCCTCCCCATCTCACCCCTCTAGGTTGATACAGAGCCCCTGTTTGAGTTTCCTGAGACATACAGCAAGTTCCCATTGCCTACCTATTTTATATATAGCAATTAATATCTAAAAATACATCAGATAGGGAATTCCCTGACTGTCCAGTGTTTAGGACTCTGTGTTTTGACTGCTGAGGGCCCGGTTCAATCCCTCACTGGAGAACTAAAATTCTACAAGCTGAAAAGAGCAGCAAAAAAAAAAAAAAAAATCATATAAAATATTGTAACTGAACAAAGTTTAAAAAAGGAAGACCACAGAATGTGAAAATGATTCATGGAAAATACAATTGATTGAAGTTTACATTTCTAAAAAATCTAGATCTATGAAAATTTATACAGCTAATCCTTAGCTTCTACTTGGCAATTGGTCAGAGTAGAAAAGAAAAAGAATAGACTTTTATACACAGAAAAATAGATAGAGACCAATGATAGAAATTAGATAAATTATCTAACTCTAGATAGAAATTAGGTAAATACCAAACAGCTCAGGGAATCTATTATATATTTATAGTATAGCAAAAGTGAAATAATAAAAGCCAGCATCAGTGAGATTCAAGTAAAGAATACAAAGGGAAAAAGCATTTGCACAAAGATGTATTGATAGTGTTACTTATGATACTTTAAATAATTTAGAAACAACTCCTAAAGTTCTCACAATAAAGATATGGTTGAATAAGTGATGACATGTCAATAAAATGGAATATTATGTAGCCATTAAAATAGTAAGGGTGATGGTCATTGAAATGTGTATATTTGGAAAAAACACAGGAAAACAAGGAATATGTAGGTAAAAATTTCAAGTGAATGTGCACATTCTAATGTGGGTTAGAAGTGATTTGAGAGAGGTGTACTTGGTTTATGGGTTTCCTTTTCTGTAAAGATAAGTGCATAATAGAAAGTGTATATAGGCATGCATCATGCAAAAGATGAGGTGGGAATAATTTCTTTTTTCTCCTTGCTTCCCGGGGAAGCCATAAGGATGAATTAAGCGGTTTGAACTTCTTGGATGAAAACATTAAATGCTTGAATTGGTGAATGATTCAGGTACTTCCTTGGAGACATCAGAGAATATCCATCTGTCAACTGTTATGATGTTTTAATTTAATTTAATGACTTTAAAAAACACATGATTCTGTTGTTGTTTTTTAAAGATTCTAGAATGTATCCCCTCACATGACTCCCCCACGCCCTCCATCATACGCACACATCCACAGTACATTAAAATTAGAGCTTATTATTTGGCATTAGTAAGAAAGGAAGAGACGGAATCTCCAAAGTAGTTACCTAATGTGCCTCCACACCTATCATATTTAATTCATTTCCTTACTCCTCCCACTTGGCTCTTCCCTGCTGCACACGCATCACACACATACACACACACACACACACACCCTACAAATTCCACTAATGCCACCCAGAAGTGGATTCTGTGGATCTGTTACCGACCAGGGTTCTTGAACTCCTTAATCAATAGAAACTGGTAAGAGGCCAGATGAGAATTTCAGGCAAGTCTTTATTGGGACTCGTGCTAGAGCATGAGGAAGCAAAAACAGGTAACAGGTGCCCTTGCTTGCTCCCTGAGTTGAGCAGGGTGAGGGCAAGCTCCTCCCTTGAATGGGCTGCAGGTAGGAGAAGAACCATGGGTTGGGCCAGAGCGCTGGCTTCGATGGTCTGCCCACCCCTCCTGTAGATCTGTATGCGGTATGGTGCACAGTACCCTGTTCTGGCTCACCATACTTCAGAGTTGGCAGTTGGGTTTTTCGTCTTTTTGTATCTTGCTCATAATTTGCCCCAACTGTGTATGGACACAGTTATTTTTACTCCCTTACAGGTTTTTTTGTAGTCTATTGTTTGAGGAGACATTTGTCCAGGTATAAGACCTGCAGCAAAGGGTCCCAGGTTCCAGTTTCCAGCCTATCTCAGCTCTGCCATTAATGATATGGTACATAAAACTGAGAAATTCCAAGTCTCTTTCTTTCTTTTGTCCTGTACCTATCCGGGTTTTCCCAGTACCAATGGTAATGTAACAGGCCAGCCTTGCCTCAGAACCAGAAAATAATGGGCAGAGTTGCAAAATCATTTGGAATACACTTTATATGAAAACAGTGAATCTTTAATTATAGAAGGAGATAATTATATTATTACCATATAATGATAAAACCATATTTAAACATTGAATTTTATCATTACATTTCTCAAAAACATAATGTGTTTCATTATATTGAAAACTATGAAAAATAAGGCTCCAAAATGACATCTGATGGTTGTAAAATTCTGCAAAAGAAACTACAGAATGGCGATCTGATACATTGCCTCATGAGAGAGTACTCAAGATACGTTATTAAGAAATCAGAATACAAAATAATGTATATGATAAGAGATCAGTTTTGCAACATACATAGTGCATTCATAAAATTTAATAGTGACTGTCAGTGAAATGGTGGAATTGTAATTTAGATTTTCTTCTATATAATTTCTCAGATTATAGAAGGAGATTTTTACTTTTCTCTCATAAGTGTGTGCTAGCTTTATCACAAGAAGAAAATCAGAAAAGTTATTAATAGAAAGCAATACCAAGAGTCTGGGAAGAAGCCTTGCCATTAGGTCAAGGGGCAGCTGGGTCAGGAGCCAGCAGCTATCACAGCTCCTCTTAATGGAGCAGAGGTCAAAGAGGACTTCATCTGGGGAGGGACAGACTCTCAAGAGAGGGTGGCCAAAAAGGGCTGGAGAAATCAATCAGGACTGGAAAGGTAAAATGGTAGATGAGACAAAAGCTCTTTAAGGCTTAGCTCAGATGGCTTCGAGGAGCATCAGTAAGGAAGCTTAACTGTGACTATGCATTTGGAGGACTTCTGCTGCTATCTTCTCATTGTCAGAAAAGAGCCTCAGAAAAGCTCACCTCATTCCCTCAAAGCTACTCCACAGCTCCCTGCCACCCAGGGTGGTGACTTAAGTGCTCTTGTTATTGTGATTGCTGCCACTGTTCTCATGATGAAAGGATATCACATAATCTTTGACCAGGACTGGAAATCCTGACTGGGGCTGCTTCCCTGACTTCACTGCAGGTGGACCCCCAGTGTTATTCCAGACTGGGATGGATTCACGGTATTTCTGTAGTTCTCTTGGCTCTAAACTTGCTCCCCCAAACCTACTGCTTGGGTCTTGGGACAAGCTCTCATTAGCTTGTCTCCTTTTCCTGCTTTTTCTACTCCTTTTTGTAAATAAAAATTAATTTGCCTTTGTTTTTATCAAAGATAAATTCTCCTTTTCATTCCCATAGTGTTTAAATCTACCAATAAAGCTGAAAAAATAGTGTAAGAACTCTCGTGTATCCCTCTTCTAAATAGAAAAATTGTTAATATTCTTAGAACCTAATCCTCTGCTTGGCTTTCTGCAAATTCTCAAAATGTGTTAGTTGAATGACTTTCCAGAGATGAGCAAAGGTTTTTTGGAAAGAAGGTGTTTTTGCCAGACATTGATGGATGGGTTGGATTTGGGTCAATATTTTTTTTTATTTTGTACATGCCTTTCATATATATGTAAGAGCATCCATGTTTAACACACACACACATATTACATATTTTCTGTCACCATTTGAAATTAGGCTGGAGACTGCAAGACACATCACTCCTCAGTTCTTCAGCGTCACCTAAGAAGAAGGCATTCTCTCGTATAGCTATGATATAATTACAAATCAAATATTATTGCTCAGTTGTGTCCAACTCTGCAAGCCTGTGAACAGTAGTCTGCCAGGATCCTTTGTCCATGGGACTGTCCAGGCAAGAATACTGGAGTGGGTTGCCATTTCCTCCTCCAGGGGATCTTCCTGACCCAGGGATCAAACTCACGTCCCTATGTCTCCTGCACTGAAGGAAGTTTCTTTACCCGCTGAGCCATAGAGGAAGTCCTATCACACCTTAAAAAACTACTATCTAACATTTAGTTCACATTCAGATTTCCCCAATAGTCCCCAGAAATTTCTTTTATAACCATTTCAAGTTTTTGATTAAAGATCTCATCAAGGGTCACATATACATGTGGCTGTTGAGTCTCCTTAACCTCTTTTGATTTAGACCAGAACCTTCGCATTTTGTTTTTATTTATGTTTTTCATGATGCTGAAGTTTTGAAGAATTCCAGCCAGTTTTCTTAGCTAATCTCCCATGTTCTGGATTTGTCTGATTATTTCCTTATGATTAGATTCAGATTAAACACCTTTAGAAAGGATACTTTTGATACATAGGGGATGTTCTGTGTTTCTTAACACATCACATCAGAAGGCACAAAACATCAAGTTGTCCCACTTTGCTGAATTTGACCTCTAGGTTAAGGTGATGGCCACCAGATCTTTCTATTGCAAGGGTACGGTTTGCTCTTTGTAATTAATAATGCGTAGAGAGATTCTTTGAGACCATATGAATATCTTAGCATCTGTTGATAATAATAATCCTTGCCTGAACTGGGGTTGCAAAATGGTGCTTTTCCTAATTGTCTTCTCTTATTAGCTGGCATTCTCTGTCAAACAGAAGTCTTCGAGTCTCATGTGCTCTCCCACAGCCGTCTTCTGACAACGCCTCCTGCCTCCAGTCTGGCTCACTTCATTCCATCTGCTGCCAGAAGCAGCATGTTTAATTGCAGATCTGGACACATTCATGCCCTGTTTAAAATCCTTCAGGGATAAGCTCAAATCTGTGATCTGGCCCCTCTTACCTCTTCAGATTCATCTCCCTCTTCAGCCCCTCATGTTCTCCACTCAAACTATCTACACTTCTCAACCACAGCACCTCACTTAACACCTGGGTCTCTGCACTCCCCTCATCCCTCGACCTGCGAGACCCTTCCCCACCCTCCAACTTCATCGGACCCCTCTCTTGTGTTGCTAGCTCTGGCTCATGCACCAGCCCCTCTGAGCCTAAAGTTGAACAGGTGCTTTTTGTGGGGAGCTCTCGTGACACCTGTGCACACATCTATCATTGCACAGGTGACCTCAAGTTGAAAATGCTTGCTTGTCTTTCCCACCTGATTGATGCTTTTTGTGGGAAGAGGTTTGTCTTTCATTTCTGGAAGACGAGAATCCAGCATGATGTCTAGCATTAAGTAAGGACTCAGAAAATGTTTCCCAACGAAGAAACTCACATTGCCTCAAATTCTTAAGTAAAGAATGTGACCAGCTTCCAGAATAACTAGAATATATGCTCTTTTAAGGGCCAAATTCTAGTCTTACAGATCTTCTTTTTGTGCACCCCTTTCACCCTATTGCTTGCTCATTAGAATTAGTTTTGAAGTGACTAGGCTGATACTTATTTAAAAAAATATATGGCTGTATTATTTTTTATCTGCCCAGTATATTTTCCTTTTGAGAATTGCTCCTCTTCTGCCTAACAGGAGGGCCAGTCCCTTGCCTGGTCTTCCCACACTACTGGGCTTGTTCAGTTCAGTTCAGTTGCTCAGTCGTGTCCGACTCTTTGCGACCCCATGAATCGCAGCAAGCCAGGCCTCCCTGTCCATCACCAACTCCCGGAGTTCACTCAGACTCACGTCCATCAGGTCAGTGATGCCATCCAGCCATCTCATCCTCTGTTGTCCCCTGCTCCTCCTGCCCCCAATCCCTCCCAGCATCACAGTCTTTTCCAATGAGTTAACTCTTTGCATGAGGTGGCCAAAGTACTGGAGTTTCAGCTTTAGCATCATTCCTTCCAAAGAAATCTCAGGGCTGATCTCCTTCAGAATGGACTGGTTGGATCTCCTTGCAGTCCAAGGGACTCTCAAGAGTCTTCTCCAACACCACACTTCAAAAGCATCAATTCTTCGGCACTCAGCATTCTTTCTTCACAGTCCAAATCTCACATCCATACATGACTACTGAAACAAACATAGCCTTGACTAGACTGACCTTAGTTGGCAAAGGAATGTCTCTGCTTTTCAATATGCTGTCTAGGTTGGTCATAACTTTTCTTCCAAGGAGTAAGCGTCTTTTAATTTCATGGCTGCAGTCACCATCTGCAATGATTTTGGAGCCCCCAAAAATAAAGTCTGACACTGTTTCCACTGTTTCCCCATCTATCTGCCATGAAGTGATGGGACCGGATGTCATGATCTTCGTTTTCTGAGTGTTGAGCTTTAAGACAACTTTTTCACTCTCCTCTTTCACTTTCATCAAAAGGCTTTTAGTTCCTCTTCACTTTCTGCCATAAGGGTGGTGCCATCTGCATATCTGAGATTATTGATATTTCTCCCAACAATCTTGATTCCAGCTTGTGTTTCTTCCAGTCCAGCGTTTCTCATGATGTACTCTGAATATAAGTTAAATAAGCAGGGTGACAATATACAGCCTTGACGTACTCCTTTTCCTATTTGGAACCAGTCTGTTGTTCCATGTCCAGTTCTAACTGTTGCTTCCTGACCTACATACAGATTTCTCAAGAGGCAGGTCAGCTTGTAACATGAACTAAATGTTTAAGGACTTATTTTATCCTCCTTGCCACAGTGGTTGATTCAAGTAAGGACAGTTGGTCTAAGCCAGGCCCATTAGAGCCGTCCTGGGACTTTTGAAGAAGCTAGTGAGAAAGACAAGCAAGGAAAACAATACAGGAGTCATTGCTGATAGAGTCCCCTTTGTCACAAGTTTGAGAAGAGGCTACATGAGAATGAAGCCACCACAAGGGCAAAAAAGTCAACAAAAGGGAGATAGAACAGGTGACATTATTTAAACCCCTAAACCCAGTCACATCTGAGGAGTCATGTTTTGTGGTTTTTTAAACCATACTGTTGCACATATTAATTTTCCATATAATTGCTATATAAAATTCCATTGGACACTATTTCTATCACTATTTTTATCCAACATGCATTAAAAAAAATTCAGATTTGGCAATTTTAAACTCTGCCCTAGCTGTTACTTTTTAAAATTTATTTTTATTGAAATATATCTGATTTACAATGATGTGTTAGTTTCAGATGTACAACAATGTGATTCACTTATGTGTGTGTGTATATATATATATATATATATATATAGGTTCAGATTATTTTCCCTTATAGGTTATTACAAAATATTGAGTGTAGCTAGCTGTGTTATATGGTAGGTCCTTGTTGGTTATCTATTTTATATATAGTAGTGTGTATATGTTAATCCCAAACTCCTAATTTATCACTCTCTCTCCTTTTCCCCTTGGTACCCAAAGTTTGTTTTCTATGTTCATGGGTCTGTTTCTGTTTTGTATATAATTCTATTTGCATCATTTTTTTAGGTTCCACATATAAGTGATATCATACATATTTGTCATTCTCTTTGTGGCTTTCTTCACTTAGCATGATAATCTCTAGGTCCATCCTTGTTACTGCAAATGACATGATTTCATTCTTTTTTATGGTTGTGTAATGTTCCATTGTATAAATATACCACATCTTCTTCATTCATCTGTTGATGGACATCTAGGTTGCTTCCGTGTCTTGGCTATTGTAAACAGTGCTGCAGTGAACATTGGGGGTATATGTATCTTTTCCAAGAATGGTTTCCTCTAGATATATTACCAAGCATGGGATTGCTGGATCTTATGGTAGTAAAGAGTCATGTTTTAGACTTCCTGATACATGAGTAAACACTTCCCTTCCCTCTTACCCTGTAAGTTGACAAAATTCTGACAAACATATAAGATCTGATTCCATGACATTTCGTATTTAGTTAGCAAGTAAACTGAGATGAAGAATTGCTCCTTTGTTTAGTTCTTTATTGATATTTGAGAAATTATGTAGAGATGGAATCTTAAGTAAGTTGAAAACCTGGACTTTCATTTTTCTGACCCTTGCTGCCAAATTCCTTCCATAGGGAAGAGGCAGAAACCTGGCTCAGAGCAGTGAAGTGAGACAGAGGAGAGCAGCATTTCTCCCTTCCAGCCTATGTCCGTGGTTCCCCCAGTGCCCCAGCAGGTATATCTCTGTCAGGCAGGAAGCCACAACCTTCCAGCCATTCTCAGCTTTTGTGCCCCCCTTCAGGTAACAAAGCACGGATCCCAGTTCTGCCCTGAACTCGCAATCTAAGTTAAAGAAGACACACAAGAGCGATGACCGTACGTTTCAAAAGAACAGCTTGGTGAGCTGAGGGAAAGGAAGGAAAAGACACTTAGCTTCTTTGTTGCCCGTAGGATGGGATGGTGAGAGCAGTTTACTTCCTCTGAGTCCCCTGGTTTATGTAATTAAGTACCTGGGGATTCCAGAGCATTACCTCATAGCAAAGATTAACAAGTACCAGGAGCACTGATCCCCAGAGGGCCTGGGGGAGGGGTGTGAAAGAGGCACCAGCAGAGAGAGGGAGGGTTAAGGGCCAGGCACAGCTGGGGGTGGCCTCTCCCTCCTTCTCTTGGCTGTCATGGGGACTAGCAACACCACAGGCTTAATGATTAGCTTAGTGTCTGCACTGTGGGTCGTGTTCAGAGGTTTCTCCCGGCAGGCAGATTCCTGCTCCGTTGTTCCACCTGTGCACCTGCCTGGCCTCCGCGCAGCCCAGCCCCTCCTGCCTGCCTGGCAGAGCCACTGTCTGCTTCCAGCACTAATTCTCCCATTGTCACTGGTGTCACCATCATCGCCACAAGTCCAGAGGAGCCAGGCTGTGCAGAGAGGGCTCTGCAGTCTCCCCAGGTGCCCACAAAGAGCCAGAGCCGCCTGCACACAGCTCTCCGCAGCCAGGGAAAACCAGGGGAGGGCTGGCCCTGTATCCCTGACTAATGATCACGCCTTCAAGACGGATGCAGCCGGTGACTCAAACTGTGGAGGCACTGCAAATGGAAAAGAGTGGGAGGGAGTAGAGGGACACGGAGGAAAACACAGATGGGGGGAGGGAAGAAGAAGAGAAAAAAAGCAAAGGAACCAAGGTCTCTGAACTTTGAATCTAGAAAGGGCTCTCATGCCCATGGCCTCTGCAGTCATTAAAGTACAGCATGATGGCACGAAAGACCTTCATACAGCAGTCTAGCAGTCCAGTTTGATGTCTGGACTTTGGAAGAAAAAGGGAACTGAAGTTATTAGAAGATACTACTATAATTGCGACTACTGTAACGCAGCACAATGTAACATATAGTGTTTTATGTAAATTCAGTGTTATATAGACTATGAGATCTTCAAGACAAGAGCCATGATTCCTTTTAAGTTAGGAAACTAATAATATATATCAAAACGGTTTTAGTTTGGTCCCATTCCAAGAATTTAAGTCTGGCCAGGAAGAATATTTATAGACAAGTTTGGTTCAATTTTTCCACAGGAAGTTGTTATGTCTTGGGGTATATCATTTGATGTATATTATACCTGATTGCTTGTAATAACAAGCTCTGTTATAAGAGGGGATTTGCTTTGTATGGGCAGTGTGTATGGACACATAAGTATCTATGTGTATGTGTGTGCATGTGTGTGTAGACTATAATTCTTCAGTTGTATTTAAAAGTTCATTTAATATTTTAAGACAGTTGTTTCAATCCTGTAAGACTAACATTAACTTTTTATTAAAAATATTTGTAACATACTGAAATGAAATTCATAAACAATGTAACCTGCATAATCACATGATTTCCTAAAATTGATGTATATTCGTGACTTAAAAAGGGCTTCCCTGGTGGCACAGATGGTAAAGTGTCTGCCTGCAATGCGGGAGGCCTGGGTTCCATCCCTGGGTTGGGAAGATTCCCTGGAGAAAGAAATGGCAACCCAGGCTAGTACTCTTGCTTGGAAAATCCAATGGAAGAGGAGCCCTGTTGGCTACGGTCCATGGGGTTGCAGAGAGTCGGACACGACTGAGTGACTTCAGTAACAATAGTGTGTGACTTAAAAAAGCAATAAATAAAAGTAACTTATAATAAAACAAATTGTATTTTAATACATAAATACTCAGACACAGCTTAACTAAAGATATAGTAAAACAGGCAAATGTTTGTGCCTATACGTGATGAATAAGTTTGCATTTAAGAAAAGGAAGATAATACTCATCTGAATACTGTTGATCTTTCATCTTTGTAGTTACCATTTAGAAAGAAAGGTTAAACAAATACGCTTCTGCATATGGTTCTACGTATGAATCAGACAGACACAAATACAGGCTGATACGGGTGTATTGACTCAAATACCACAAGCAACGTTGCCATCAGTGACGTGATATTCTGAAACTCTGAACAGCTCTTGGTAAAACTCCCAACAAAACAATATGCAGTCTTCTCT
Source organism: Ovis aries (assembly GCF_016772045.2). Lineage (NCBI taxonomy): Eukaryota > Metazoa > Chordata > Mammalia > Artiodactyla > Bovidae > Ovis > Ovis aries. The sequence goes on along the minus strand of NC_056056.1, from coordinate 32,476,700 downwards.
CAATCTAACTAGCAGTTGTATTTGAGGAAAATTCAGTATATGGTAAACCACGTAAATGTCTTGTGCCTGTTGACGAGATGGTTGGATGGCATCACTGACTCAATGGACATGAGTTTGAGCAAGCTCCAAGAGATGGTGAAGGACAGGGAAGCCTGGCATACTGCAGTCCATGAGGTCGCAAAGAGTCAGACACGACTGAGCGACTGGACAACAACAATATGTAAAATAGAGTTCACAGCTAGGCTTAGATAAGCACAGAAGGGTTTGTGCCTATGTGAATTTCTGACAGGCTTGGAAAATTATGTGGGAGGTGGGACAACTCTCCATGTTCAGGCTGTCCACACACTGCGGGGTGTCCAGCATCTCTGGCCGTCCAAGCCCCTGGGGCTCCTCAATTATTGTGGCAACCATAACACACCCACAGGTCCAAATACGTCCCAGGGAAACTGTTCTTCTTTTTCAAAAGTGTTTTGGCTATTCAGGGTTCCTTGAGATTCCATATGAATTTTAGGATGGGTGTATCTATTTCTGCAAAAAATAAGTGTCACAGGGATTGCATTGACTCTGTAGATTGCTTTGGGTAGTACTGACATCTTAACAGCATTAAGTCTCCCAATCCATGAACATGCATTCTTTACACTTATTTTTCCTGAGCCCTTTTTGAATTTTTAACTATTGGAACAAATCTTCTTTTCTTTGTATCTGATTTTCTAAAATCTAGGACACTGGTCTGTGCCCCAGATACACCCCCTTTCCCTCTAGTTTCTCACCACATCTGCATTAGGAATCTGTTTTCTCTATTTCCTGATAAACTGTTGGCTGGCAGGTCAAGAGTCTATCAGATGTCCTTTCAGCAAACTAAGACTTCCAGCAGGGATGCTAGTAAAGAGATTCCAGAATTAAATGAGATGTTAACTAACTTGCTGATATAAACTTCTCCAGCTCTAAGATCCTAAGATGTATTTTATCTTTCTTTTAGACCATGAGTCACAGATTTTTTTGATAGCATTTAATAAATATTAGTAAATATTTTGGGCTGCCCAGGGGGCCCTAGTGATAAAGAGTCTGCCTGCCAGTGCAGCAGACTTGAGACCCGGGTTCAATCCCTGGGTTGGGAAGATCCCCTGGAGAAGGTCATGGCAACCCACTCCAGTGTTCTTGCCTGGAAAAATTCCATACACAGAGGAGGCTGGTGGGCTGCAGTCCATGGAGTTGCCAAGAGTCAGACAGGACTGAGCACTTGACACCAGCAGTAAATATTTTAGACTTTGCTGGCCATATAATCTCTGTTGCAACTATGTAACTTGGCCAATGTAGCATAAAAGCTGCCATCAGTTCAGTTTAGTTCAGTCACTCAGTCGTGTCTGACTCTTTGCAACCCCATGAATCACAGCATGCCAAGCCTCCCTGTCCATCACCAACTCTCAGAGTTCACCCAAACTCATGTGCATCGAGTCGGTGATGCCATCCAGCCATCTCATCCTCTGTCGTCCCCTTCTCCTCCTGCCCTCAATCCCTCCCAGCATCAGTCTTTTCCGATGAGTCAACTCTTCACATGAGGCGGTCAAAGTATTGGAGTTTCAGCTTCAACATCAGTCCTTCCAATGAACATGCAGGACTGATTTCCTTTAGGATGGACTGGTGGATCTCCTTGCAGTCCAAGGGACTCTCAAGAGTCTTCTCCAACACCACAGTTCAAAAGCATCAATTCTTCGGTGCTCAGCTTTCTTCACAGTCCAACTCTCACATCCATACATGACCACTGGAAAAACCATAGCCTTGACTAGACGGACCTTTGTTGGCAAAGTAATGTCTCTGCTTTTGAATATGCTATCTAGGTTGGTCATAACTTTCCTTCCAAGGAGTAAGCATCTTTTAATTTCATGGCTGCAATCACCATCTGCAGTGATTTTGGAGCCCCCTCCAAAAAAAGTCTGACACTGTTTCCGCTGTTTCCTCATCTATTTCCCATGAAGTGATGGGACCAGATGCCACGATCTTCGTTTTCTGAATGTTGAGCTTTAAGCCAACTTTTTCAGTCTCCTCTTTCACTTTCATCAAGAGGCTTTTAGTTCCTCCTCACTTTCTGCCATAAGGGTGGTGTCATCTGCATATCTGAGGTTATTGATATTTCTGCATAGAGCCATGTAAAGAAGTATGATTATATGCTAAGTGAAAAAAAAAAAGCCAGGCATAAAAGGCTGTACATTGTATGATTTCATTTGAAATGTGAAGAATGGGCAAAGCAAATAGAGACAGAGGGTAGATTAGTGGTTTCTAGACTCTGTATGAGAGGGGAGAATGGGAAGTGATGATGAGTATCTTTTGAGTGTAATGGAAATGTTTTCAAATTAGATAAAGGTGCTGTGTGCACAACTCTGAATATTTAAAAAAATACTGAATTATAAATCTTATTTTTAAATAAATTTTTATTGGAATATAGTTGATTTACAATGTTGTGTTAGTTTCTGCTGTACAGCAAGGTGAATCATCTGTACGTATACATACATCCTCTCTTTTTTGGATTGCCTTCCCATTCAGGCCACCACAGAGCACTGCGTAGAATTCCCTGTGCTGCCCAGTAGGTTCTCATTAGTTACCTGTTTTATACATAATAGTGCATATATGTCAATCCCAACCTCCCAGTTCATCCTGCCACCACTCCCATTCCCCATATGGTATCTATACCTTTGTTCTCTATGTCTGTGTCTTTATCTCTGCTTTGCAAATAAGTTCATCAATTTCATTTTTCTAGGTTCCACATAAAGGCAATATTATATGATATTTGGTTTTCTCTTTCTAACTTATTTCAGTCTATATGATAGTTTCTAGGTCCATCCATGTCTCAGCATGTGGCACAAGTTCATTCCTTTTCATGGTTGATTAATATTTCAAAGAGTCAGACACGACCGAGCAACTGAGAACACACACAAACACACACGAAAAACTCCACTGTATATAGGTACCACCTCTTCTTTGTCCATTCCTCTGCTGATGGACATCTAGACTGCTTCCATGTCATGGCGATTGTGAATAGTGCTGCAATGAATATTGGGGTACATGGATCTTTTTGAATTATAGTTGTATTCAGGTATATGCCCAGGAATGGGATTGCTGGCTTATCTGGCAGTTCTATTTTTAGTTTTAAAGGAACCTCCATACTGTTTTCCATAATGGCTGTATTAATTTACATTCCCACCACCAGTGTAAGAGGGTTCCCTTTTCTCCGCACCATCTCCATCATTTATTGTTCATAAATTTTTTGATGATGGTCATTCTGACTGGTGTGAGATGATATACCTTATTGTAGCTTTAATTTGCATTTCTTTAATAATTAGTGATGTTGAGCATCTTTTCATGTGCCTCTTGGCCATCTGTATATCTTCTTTGGAGAAATGTCTATTTAGTTCTTCTGCCCACTTTTTTATTCGGTTGTCTTTTAGATATTGAGCTGCATGTGCTGCTTGTATATTTTAGAGATTAATCTCGTGTCTGTTGCTTCATTTGCAAGTATTTTCTCCCATTCTGAGGGTTGTCTTTTTATTTCGTTTAGGGTTACCTTCACTGTGCAAAACTTTTAAGTTTAATTAGGTCCCATTTGTTTATTTCTGTTCTTATTTTCATTACTCTAAGAGGTGGGTCAAAAAAAATCTTGCTGTGATTTATGTCAAGGCATGTTCTGCCTATATTTTCCTCAAGAGTTCATCCATTTTGTTACTGATGGAACCTGGGCTGTTTCTAAGTTTTGACAATTTGTTGTTGTTGTTATACATATTTATTTTTTACTTTTTTTAAATTAAAAAAATTTCCCATCAATCCCAGTCTCCCAATTTGTCCCACTCCCTTCCCCCCTTGGTAACCTAAGTTTGTTTTCTACATCTGTACTTTTTTTTTTTTTTTACTATTCTTAATGATGCTGCTAGGAACATTCTTATACAAACCTTTTTGTGAACACATATTCTCTATTTCCTTGGATAACTACCTGGGAGTATTATTGCTGAGTCCCAGGGTATATACGTGTTTAGATTTATCAAAAACTGTCAGATTTTCCCAGACTCCCACCAACAGTGTATGAGAATTCCAGTTGCTTCAAGGTGAATTTGACATTTTAATCCCTCAAATTATCTATCTATTCTGCTGTACTTTCTTTATAGAGTAAAGAAGCTTCACACCAAACTAACAGTGTTTCTTTTTTAATGTCCAAGGATACCTTCTCAGAGGGGACCCTGGAAATTATCACTTGGTTCGTGGAATTTCTCTGCCTCCAAAATTTTTCACTCCTATACTCCACTGTGTTGACCATGCGCTGAGCATGACTCAAGTACTTTTCTCAGATCCTGACCTTGCCCTTTCCATAAAGTGCTTGGATTTCTGGCTGCCTTTCACCTGAAGCAGCATTTCCAAAGCCTGCTTGACAGCATATACCGTGGCAGCTGCAGACTCCCAGGATCTGGTCTGCACCATGAAGCTCAACAGAAGCCTTGAGCTGTCACAGACCTCCTCTCCCCTTCTGGCAGACAGTGAGTTAAAAACTAGAGCCTGCTTTGCAACTACCCAGAGGGATTTTTTTTTAACTTCCTCAATTTAGTGTGATTATTAATTTGGTTCTGTTTCTGGAAACAAATAGCCAGCGCTAAGCAACCCACTGTCTTCCATTTGTAATTCTGATGCTGGTATCTTTTCAGAAGTGTTTACTTTTGCAGCTGTATGGCTCTCTGCTCCTCTGCTTCACATTTTCGTTGAAAATCTTTTTGGTCAAGTTAGAAGGTCTGCCCTGAAACACAGTCATCTTCATGTTAATGAGGAGCGTGCTGTCCCTTGCCAGCATTCCTCAGAAGATGTAGCGCACGCGCGCACACACACACACACACACACACATCCAATGCTGTTCTTCGGTGCTCTCTAATTTGCTGTTTGTTTTGAATATCTGTGCTCCTTATTATTTTCTCTTTAATACTTGTTTTTGGAATTGTCAGTAGCTACACCCAGTGCAAAATATGAAAGGTACAAAGAGTGTTCAGTGAAAAGTCTCCCACTCTTATCTCTCAGCCCCCATCCCTTTCCTTGGGGACCCACAATTACCAGTCTCTCTGCATGTTCAAAATCCACAAGTATGTACACTTCTTAAACAAATGAGAAACCCACTCATTGTCTGTGGTGACATTGGTCTGTGCCTTGCTTTTTCCTTATCTATCTCTTGGAGAGCGTTTGCTATCATCAATACAAAGCTGTCTTGTTCTTTTCACTAGTAGCCTGTCACTACGTGTGTGCATGCTCAGTCATGTCTGACTCTGCAACCCCATGGACTGTAGCCCACCAGTCTCCTCTGTCCATGGAATTTTCCAGGCAAGAATACTGGAGTGGGTTGTCATTTCCTACTCTAGGGAATCTTCTCAACCCAGGGACTGAACTTGCATCTCCTGCATTGGCAGGCAGACTCTTTACCAACAGTGTGTACCATACCAGAATCCAAAACCTCCTGATGGACAAATAGGTTGTTACTGATCGCTTAGATTTTGTTTTCATGACCAAACCTGTTAACCAGATGAAGAGAGGTGAAAATAGCTGTCATGAACCAGCAACAGTGTCAGGGTTGCCAGCTGATCCTGTGAAGTTTTATCAGAGTGTATGACATTTCCCACACAAACCAGCTGGTGAGTGTTTAATGATGCTTGGCAGGCTTTCTGTCAGATCTTGGATGCATCCTCAAGGAGACTGGCTACCTCCTGATGAGGTATTGCAGGCTGACATCTGGTCAACTCTGAATATCAAATCTAGCTTCCCTTCTCTCCTCTTTTTTTCAATGCTTGGTGTGATAAATTAGAGAAATAAATGACACCAACGACAAAGAGCATGAGAGTTTAGAAGCAAGAAATTTGTATAAACTGGATAAGAACAACAGCAAAAAAGATTTTTACAGGCAGTGTTTGAGGAGGGCAAACCAGGGGTTGGTAGAAAGGTAAAATTTGTGAATTAAAAGCAAGAAAAACAGAAAGAGCAAAGAGAGGGGAGGCAATAGCCCAAATTCAGAAGATAAGGAGAAGGCCAAACAGACTGGAGCAAACATTTCATACTGAGGAGCAGTGGCAAATGAACTGAATACATGGATGGTAAGCGCATCCTTCATCTTTGAGGGTCTAAAATAAGTCTTGCCATGTTATAGGGCACATTTCCCCAACTTATTCTCTTTTGTCTGGAGTGTCTTAATTATTGGTCACCTGTTCTTCCACATAATATGTAGAATCACCTTGCCAGGTTCCTTTTGGGACTGCATTTGTAGTGGCATTGATTCAAGAGATTAATCTGAGAATAGACATCTTTAATTTTTAAATACTCAAGAGATTTCATTTTACTTCTCAGAAGATGCCTACAAATAATTTTTCAGCCCAAAGTCAAAGATAACCAAGCACAGAAGGGAATAAGGCATCAGTGAGGTGCAGCAGAAACAACTGGCAAAGACTTCAGACATAGAACTTTCAGATACAGATTATAATATAAATATGCTGCTGCTGCTGCTGCTGCTGCTGCTGCTAAGTCACTTCAGTCGTGTCCGACTCTGTGCGACCCCATAGACGGCAGCCCACCAGGCTCCCCCATCCCTGGGATTCTCCAGGCAAGAATACTGAAGTGGGTTGCATAAAACCATTATACAAATTTATAGTTTAGATCCAAAATACAAACTTTTAAGCAACCCCACAAATGTCCTCTTATACAGATTCCAGCTAAGTGTAAATTCTCATTAACATATTTTACATCTGATCACATGTATGCATATAAACACACGAAATGACAAACTCATTCACAAATGTCCTTACATATCATACACCCAAAACTACACACACCAAACTGACAGAGGCACAAGATGAAAATCTACACACACACGTTCACCAGAGCCAACACATTGGTATACACATAGATTTCCGTACATACACTTGCATACACACATTTCTATCTTGATGTATCCAGAATAAGTCTCAAAATTTAACAAAGTCCGACACATATTTTCCCCTAGGGGCAAATTTCAACCCACCCTCTTTTTTTTTTTTTTTTTGGCTTCATCATGCAGCATGCGGAATCTTAGTTCCCCAGACAGGGATGGAAACTGAGCCCCTTGTAGGGGAAGCATGGAGGCTTAACCATTGGACTGCCAGGGAAGCTCCATTCACCCACTTTTTAAAATAATTCTTTTAGATTTATTTATTTTAAATTGACACATGAAAACCCATGGCCAAATCATGTCAGTGTATGGAAAAAAACACTACAATATTATAAAGTAATTAGCCTCCAATAAAAATAAATAAATTTTTAAAAATTAATTTATTTATTTTAAATTGAAGGATAATTGCTTTACAATACTGTATTGGTTTCTGCCATAGATATACATATGTCCCCTCCCTCTGAAACCTCCCTCCTCATCCCTCCCCTCTAGGTTGTTACAGAGCCCTGGTTTGAGTTCCCTGAGTCATACAACAAATTCCCATTGGCTGTCTATTTTACATATGGTGGTGTATGTTTCCATGTTACTCTCTCCATTTGTCCCACACTCTCCTTCCTCCCCCAACCCCCGTGTCCATAAGTCTGTTTTCTATGTCTGAGTCTCCATTGCAGCCCATCCACCCACTTTTAATCTGTCCTTTTGTGGACCTAGAAAATCAGATAATGAAGTGATACAATGATGCTTAAAATTAGAATTAATAAGCTCCGAGCTAGAACCTGAAGAACTCTGCTCTAAGTAAAAGTGCTTTTGCTTTAATGCACAGACCCTGAAATGTTCACTCTGCTACTCAAAGACCTTTTCAGGCTGTGCCCTCAGTAAGATTCCACCTTAGAGCTGAGGTAAAGCTTAAAGTTAGTGAGGGGTTATGTGCCTTGTCCAGAGAAGGCCTTTTCTATTGCAAGTCCCTGCCAGCCCTACTTTCCTTCTGGGTTGAGTAAAACGGAAACTAGTCACGGGGAGGGTAAGCTGGAACCAGTTATGAAATGCATTCCTGGGAAGTCATGACAAGCAGTAGTCACAGTTGTCACAGGTGGACAGTGGTCCTAGCAGGGAATGGCTGTGGCTGGAGTGGGATCTGAAAATATAGCGAGAAGACACTTGTTTCTTTGTTGTATATACTGCTTCCCACCACACATTCTCTGTCTGGTTTCCATGGACACCAAGACCCATCATAGGAACAGCACAAGAAACTCTGAGCAGAGAAAAATATCAGACCAAGTCTGCGTTTTTAACTCTTAAACCCATGTGAAAATTAGGTAGGATTTGTTTTCGTAAACTTTTTGTATTGAAGCGTAACATCGTATGGAAAAGTGCACAAAACATTAGCGTGCAGCTTAGTGAATTTTCACAACATGAACCCACCTTTGTAGCCATCACCCAGATCAAGATACAGAACATGACTAATGCCCAGACCCTCTTTACGCCCCAATTCATTCACTAAGCCCCCAAATAACCAGAATCGTGACTCCTAACACCATAGATTAGTTTTATCTGTTTTTGTGCGTATGTCTAGTCACTCAGTCGTGTCTGACTCTTGCGACCCCATAGACTGTGGTCTGCCAGACTCCTCTGTCCATGGGATTCTCCAGGCAAGAATACTGGAGTGGGTTGCCATTTCCTTTGCCAGGGGATCTTCCCAAGCCGGGAATTGAACTCAGGTCTCCTGCATTGCAGGTAGATTCTTTATCGACTGAGCTACGAGGCATAGTTGGAATCATCTAGTACATACTCCTCTATATCTCGTTTCTTTAATTCAACATTATATTTATGCAAGTCATAGCAGTAGTATAGTATTATATAGGGAAAATATAGTATTCCATTGTAAGAATCTGCCACAGTTTATTTATCCATTCTGCCACTGCTGGACAAATGAGTTGTTTCCAGTTTTTGACTAATAGTACTGCTATAAATACTCCTATGCCAGGAACATATAGCTGATAAAGAATATATATATATCTAGAACATAAAAAGAATTCTTACAAGTCAATAAGAATAAATAAACTCAATAAAACATTGGATGAGATAATTGAACAAGTACTTCATGTAAGAGAAAATGGCTTATGAATATATGAAGTCACCCAATCTCATTAGTCATCAGGGATAACAAATGACCATTAGACGCTACTACAAGCCTATAAGGAAGGCTGGCATGAAAAGACTGACAAAGTTGAAGACTACGGAGAATTTGGAACAATTGGAATGCTCATTCCCTGTTGATGGGAATGTAAATTGATAAAGCCACTTTGGAAAACTATTTGGTAGCACCTACATGCCCTATGACAAAAGAATTCAACCCCAAAGAAATGTGAACATAAGTAAAGTGCTGCATGGCATGTAGGGCCTTAATTCCCCAACCCCAAGGATAGAACCCACGCTCTCTGTAATTCAAAGGCAGTATCTTAACCCACTGGACCACCAGGGAAGCCCCTGAATGTAAATACTATGGTAGACTTTTCCTGTAAAATGTTAAGAGTTGCATTAAGCTGCTAATAGGCATGACTAGTCATCAGCAGACAAATCACTTTAAGCCTTCTTTCTATTGTCTACAGACTCAGCATAGTTCCTACTTTTTACGATTATTCACAAATTCTGTCAACATCCCTGCTGAAGGGTATGTTGAGGTAAAGATCTGAGAGAGCTGGGTAAAAAGCAGAAATGTAGAGACTTCCTTCTTTCTTTCATTCTATTTCCTGTCACTTCCTTCTTCCCGCTTCTCTTCCCTCTTTCTTTCTTAAACTTTCTATCAGGCTATTGGATGCCATTAACTGCAACTAGATATGCAAATAGAAACTTTGGTTTGTGCCAAAATCTCTTCTCCCTGGTAACCAGATCATTATGGCTGGAGCACCCAGAAATCTGGGGAAGAGCGTTTTAGGCAGAGGGAAACGAAACACAAAGCCCATGAGATTCAGGGACTTCCCTGGTGGTCCAGTGGTTAAGACTCCATGCTTCCCCTGTAGGGTGTGCGGGTTTGATGCCTGGTCAGGGAACTAAGACCTCAGATGCCACACGGCATGTCCAAAAATTAAAAACAAACAATAAAATGTCCGTGAGGTTCAAATGAACTCGGCATTCAAAGAATGGGAGGAAGATGGCATTTGAGCTCTTTCACTCTAGTAATTCACCTGGCACCCTAGAATGTCTCTCAAGAAATCTGCACTTTGCTCTGAGTTCAAATTCATTGGTGAAGCCAAGGCAATTTTCTCCCTGTCTGTCACTGAGTATCACTTGCCACAAACTCCTCGCTACATTCCACTTCCTGTTGGCATCCTTGCTTCATTGGTTTGGCACTTTCAAGATGGCTTGATCCCATGGCTGGCAAATTGGTGTGAGCTGTCATATGGGAGCTCAACTGTGGCTGTGGATGGGGGTGGGGTGCCTCATCTCCTGTCTATGGGGGCTTCTTAACAATTAGAATTCCAAAAGTGAGCATTCCAAGAGAACTAGAAGAAAATCACACTGCTTTCTATTATCTAGCTTTGAAAATGTCATTAACATCACTTATACCCCAGTCATAAAGCCACCCAGATTCAAGGGAAAGAAGACGTAGACATCCCCAGCAACACCTCTCAAGGGGAGAAATGGCAGTCCCATTATAAGAATATTATATAGGAACCTTGAAGACATTATGCTAAGTGAAATAAGCCAGTCAGAAAAGGACAAATACTGTGCGATTCCACTCAAATGAGGTGCCAAGAGTAGTCAAATGCATAAGGACAGAAGGAGAATGGTGGTTGCCAGGAGCAGCGGGAAAGAGGAGGGGAAACTGATATTTAATGGGGACAGAATTTCAGTTTGGAAAGATAAAAAAGATCGGGAGGTGGATTGTAGTAATGGCTGCATACAGTGTGAATGCACTTAATGCCACTGAACTGTATACTTTAAAATGATCAGAATGGTAAATCTTGCACGTATACCCTATGGGATAGGAAATATTGTTTCAGTCACACAGTCCTATGGATGATAGTAGGATGAGGCTGTAGCTGTCTGTCCTCTGATGGAGCGCAGTGCATGCTTAGAACTAAAATCTTGGAACTCACATGTAAAACAGAAGGGGCTAGTCAGAGTACCTTCCCAGGTCCTTGTATTGCTCAGGAGAAACTCATTCCATGCCAGATGCTTCTCTAAGTTTTTTTTACTCCTCTCCATCATCTTCCTGATTATTATATTACCCTTCTGAATCCCCAGGTCATTGTTCTGCATTTCTTTCAGAGTTTATAGTTATCAGCGGGAGACTTGGTCTATAGAGATTTTCACTGCCAAACTAGAAAGAGAGCTTCTCAATAAATTGAATCTAATAGAAAATTATTCAGTATGTGTATTAGTTTTCTGTTGCTATATAACAACAGCTTCAAACATTTAATATCTCACAGTTCTGTAGGTCAGAAATGCCGGCAAGGAGTACCTTGTTCTCTGGATCAGAAATCTCACAAGGCTGCAATTAGGGTGACAGATAGCTGTGTCCTCACCTGCAACTCAAGAGTTCCTTCGCATCTTATGCAGGTTTTTGGCAGAATTCATTTACTTGAGGTGGTAGGATTGAGGTGCCCGTTTTCTTGCTAGCTATAGGGATTCCCTCTCAGCTCTGAGAGTCCACTAAGGTCTTTGTTATGTAGCCCCTTCCATCTTCAAAGCCAGCAATGGAGAACCTCCCTCACACTGAATATTTTTCACTCTCTGAATACCTCTCACCAGAAAAAAGCTCGTCCCATTTAAGAACTTTCGTTAGCAACCTTCCCTTAACAAGGGCTTCTCTTGTGGCTCAGCTGGTAAAGAATCCGCCTGCAATGTGAGAGACCTGGGTTCCATCCCTGGGTTGGGAAGATTCCCTGGAGAAGGGAAAGGTTACTCACTCCAGTATTCTGGCCTGGAGAATTCCATGGACTGTATAGCCCATGGGGTCACAAAGAGTCAGACACAACTAAGCAACTTTCACTTTAACAACCTGAGGTCTGGCCCAGGGAGATTAATTTCCCTATCTTAAAAACAACTGAATCTAATCACAAGAATACACCAAACATAAATTGAGGGATATTCTAAAAATAAATTCAGATTTAAAAAAGACTGAAGATATATGACAACTAAATGATGCTGGATTAGGCTCCAGACCAGGGGTAAAAAACGTGGTTACAGAAAATACTATTAGAGTAAATGGTAAAATCTGAATAAGGATTTTTGAGTTTGATCAAAATTTCCCACATGTTCTTGGTTCAAGGTGCCCTCAGTGTCTCAGTAATTTTTTCATGGTGTTCCTTGGCCAAAAAAAAGAAAAATCTAGTTCCAAACAACTTATTAAATATTTATGCTCTAACAATTTAGTTGCCATTTGAAAAAAATATTACACATAAACTGAAAGAAAAATGGCATTTTTATTTCAGTCTTAAATAACCACAATTATTTACTAATGGGATTTAGGCAGCTATTGTGCACTGCACAACTTCTCAAATCTTGGACTCAGTTTGGGTAAGACCACCCTCACTTCCTGTTCTCATTGATTTTTGCACTGTACTTTTTATCACAAACACTGAAAAAAACCCAGCGTCCCAAGTATATGATATTTCCAAGAAACATGGCGCCATCTAATGTTAAAGCTGTGCATAACCTCAAGTGAGTAGTTTTGCTTGCCTTTTGAAAGTTCAGAATGTATTAATAAAATATCACACAGATACCCTCTATGAATTCACCGTGGTGCTGTGGGGCACCCAGTGCATAGTTTGGGAACCACAGGATTAGACGATGGTTTTGTGTTAATGTTACGTTTCCTCCAGTTGATAAATATGCTGTTGCTATGTAAGAGAAAGTCCTTGTTATTTAGGAAATGCACATCAAAGTGTTTATGAATAAAGAAAGACATCTGCAAACTACTGTCAAACGATTTAGACAAATTGTGTGTATATTTGTGCACACCTAGTTAGTGAGCACAACTGATATAGGAAATGAGCAAAATATTAACAAGGAATCTGGATAAAGGGTTTACAAGATTTTTTCCCCACTATTCTTGAAATTCTTTCAAAATAAAGATTTCTAAAAGATGCAATACAATACCATATTTCAGGGTGTATATACATATATAGTAAAACAATATTTAAATGCCTGGAAATTAGAAGCGCCAATTCAAATAGTTGTAACGTTTCGTAGAGTGGGAAGAGGGATGTACATTTGGGGAAGAGTACATACACTATTGCAGATGTTTTATTTCCTAAGGTAAGTGGTGGACACTACACAGATATACATTAATCATTCATATCTTTAAGTATGTCTGACATACTTCATAGTTTATTTTAAAGAATAAATACATAGAATCTGGACTTCCCTGGTGGTCCAGTGGATAAGAATCTGCCTGCCAATACAGGGGACACTGGCTAGATACTTGGTCCAGAAGATTCCACATGCTGAAGGGCAACTAAGCCTGTGTGCCACAACCCCTGAGCCCACGCGCTAGGGCCCTTGAACTGTAACTGCTGAGCCTGTGTGCCGCATTTACTGAAGCTGGAGCGCCTGGGGCCTGTGCTCTGCGACAAGGGAGGCCACTGCAATGAGGGGCCCGCACATCTAGAGACTAGTCCCTGCTCTCCACAACTAGAGAGAGCCTCCACACAGCAATGAAGACCCAGTGCAACCAAAAATAAAAGTTAATTAATAAAAAAAATGTAGAATCTTTTGTAACAGATAAAACATAAAAAATATGAGTAAATGAAAGCATACCACTGTTGTTTATTGGGGATTACCATTTACTTCATGGGCAGCCCTGACTGCCACTACACACCCATGTCATGCCAACATTAAGGATTAAGAGGGCTGACTCCGGAGCTCAATTTCTAATCCCCATACTATATCTTCCAGCTCCATACACAGTTAACATACTTCTCTTTGCTCTTTTTATCTTAGACTGGAAGAGAAAGCTAACTTTCTTGCTTTTTCTGCTTTAAACTAATTTAACACAACTAGTAAACAATACGGCTATACATATTCAAACCTTGAAAACATCAATATGAAGAAATGATAATAAATTTTCATCTTTAGCACATTTCACTGCTCTCATGCTCAACAGTATTATACCTAATGTCTTTAATAGTTGAAGATTTGACGTTTTGCAATTATACTTCCACAGTATCAGTTCTATTAGACTGGTCAGTATGGCAGAAACCAACACAACATTGTAAAGCAATTTTCCTCCAATAAAAAAATAAATTAAAAAAGAGGAAATAAAAGAAACAGATGTTTATTGATTTATCAAATCATACTGAGAGATCAGCATGAAAATGGAAAATATTCATGGAGGTCTGGAAAAATCAGTATAAATCCAATTCTTTTAAGCTTTAAACTATCAAAATTCTAATCAGGACTTATATTTCATAATTGCAAAGAATTTTAGAAACTTCATCGAACTAAGTTACATTACTTGTTTACTATGGAAACAATCCAAAATAAGCTTTTTTTTCTTAATAAGCATTTAATGTTTCAAAATTAAATTTTAACATTAAAATACTTGAAAAATCTAACTTAAAATAACTGTTACAAAACTTTGAGCCTTGTCACTATCTTCCTGTAATGTATTTAAAACGTTTATAGCTATGTGTGAACAGAAGCAATGCTACCTTCCCCCTCATAATTTAGTGGGAAAGTGGCAGCCATTCTTTTTCAGGGCACTAAACAAACTTTTGTCAAATTCTATTCTTCTTCTGTAGCTAAATATATTGACCCAAAAAGCGACAGTTGCTCAAACTGTTTTCTATTCTAGAAGATGCTTTCCGAAAAAAAAAAAAAAAAAAAGAAGAAGATGCTTTCCGTCTCATCGCTTGGAATGAGAAAAGTGGTTATCTCAGAATTATTATTTTCTTGTTATATTTTCAGCTAAAGGTGAGAACAAGATGGGGGTAAATGTGGATGAGTAGCAGGGTAACGAGACAAACTGAGCTCACAGCTACAATCACACACACCTTGACAGAAGTGAAAGTGTAAAAAAGGTCTAATCTGAACGTTCCACCTGCAGGCTAGAAGTACATAATAGGGACCCCGAGGGAAACATAATATTGGAAGAGGGGGTCAGTGGATGCGCCCATGGGTACTGAAGACTCCACAAAAAGTACACCAAAACGGACCGTGGTCTACTTGGTATATCCGCACCGATGGACCTTGAACTAATCCGTAATTTCAGCTACTTCCAGCCTGGGAATCTGCCTTCAACAGTCAATAAATTTCTAACACTCGGCTACGAACCTAACAAATTTCTAGGTCCTGAACCCCACCCTGGGCACAAGGTCGCATGCTCCATGAAGTGTAAAACTCCGCCACCTCCCGCGAGGCCGCCTTCCTGCCTAGGGACGCTGCCGGGCCAGATCGCGCGACCCTAGGGAGCAGCCTCAGCTCTGGGGCCTGGTGATGACGTCACGCGGCCCCTTGCTAGCATCGCGAGACTCTCTTCTCCCTCCCCCAGTTCCCTACCCTCCCAACCGCCAGCGCCCGCTGCCAGGTAGCGGCGGGGATGGCGAGCCGCGGAGCCGGGGCGGTGACGAGAGCAGCGGTCCCGCCATTGGACGAGGAAGCCTGAGGGACGGGCCAGTGTGGTGAACAAGCAGAGACCGAGGCTGCTGGCCCCGAGAGAGCGAGGGCCATGGAGGCCAGCATGCCGAAGCGGAAGGAGCCTGGCAAGTCCCTGCGCATCAAAGTCATCTCCATGGGCAACGCCGGAGTGGGAAAAGTGAGTACCGCGCTGGGAGGGGCGGGACCACAGCGCGGCGGAACGACGTGCCGATTGGCTGGCAGGGCGGCCACTCAACAGCCTGGTCGCCCGGCCTCCTCCCCGCCCCTGAGCAGGCCTGGGTCTCCGGAGGGATATGGCTCCACGGGGAAAAACTCTCCTGACCTTTTTGACCTTTGGGTTGCCCCGCTCTGACACCTAAGAAAGTGTCTCGAGTGGCCTCTAACCGTTGACTACATCCCAAAGAGAGAGGAGGCCTAGGTCCTCATGTCAGATCGTCTGCTTGGACAACATATCTGCGTTCTGGGTGACCCGTACAGGACTTTGAGGTGGAGAATAAAAGTTTAGTTACCCCAGCAGAGCATAGGAGCTGATAACTTACTGGGCTGTGTGTGAGGATGGGGATTTGTAAAATTTACTCTGTAGATGTGGAGCCCAGAATCTACATTTCATTTGTAAGAGAGCGTAACTGATGCTGAAGTGTTTCACAGGGAGGTGCAGTGGATGTCAAGGAACTTGCTCTATTTTGTTTTGTGTTTATCTCTGATAGTGTCACCACATGCATTATCGCAAAGAAGTCTTAGATCCACTGTCTTTTTCTATGGTGCGTCTACTGGCTATCAGCTCTAAACTCTCCCGTAGTATTGGGGGTAGGGAGGGCAAGAGGTGAACGGAGGTCTTTATCCCCACGTGAATTCTAAGACCGCCTCTTCTTCATCCAAATTGTCTCTTCTTCAGGGTGAGTGGAAGCTGTTAGTTAAGAACCTTCCAAGGTCATCAAATCAGTGACTGAGACAGAATTAGAACCTGGGTCTTCACACTTCCATTGCAATGTTCTTTCCATCATTGTTTAGTCACCAAGACTTTTGCGACCCCATGGACTGTAGCCCGCCAGGCTCCTCTGTCCGTGGGATTTCCAAGGCAAGCATACTAGATTGAGTATTTCCCTCAATTTCCCTTTCCAGGGGATCTTCCTAACCCAGGGATCGCACCCGCATCTCCTGCATTGCCAGCAGATACTTTACCACTGAGCAACCGGGAAGCCCCCCTTTCCAATCATTATTTGCTGTCAAAATCAACTCCTAGTAGGATCTACATGCCCAGAGAGCTGTTAATGGGAGTGTTTATGCCAAAGACCTGCACGTAGTTGATGCTCAGTAAATGTTTATTAGTGTCTTTTCTTTCCATTTAGTATTATTTTGTATTGTTTATATATCTATGTATATGTATGTAGTAACATAGCTGAAAGTCAGTGATTACTGAATGTAAACTATGTGCCAGGCATTGAAAAGAAAAGAAAGACCTCTAGAAGGTCATATACTAAATACTAAACTAGCTAAGTGAGCATGCTCACTTTTAAAATTTTCCTGTGCTTAATGATTCAACTTTAGAAATAGCTTAAAATGTCCAGTGTCAACCACGTTCATGTAATACAGTTCTAGATTTATTAACCAGTGCAGTTAGGGAGAAAGAAATAATGTTTGAAATGCTGAAAAGGAGAAAGCAAAATTGCCATTATATGTTAATGATATGATTGTTTATCTGAAAACCCAAAGAGAATTAACTGAAAACCTATTAGAAACAATGAGACAAAATTAATATATAAAAACTTACAGCTTTACTGTATCAGAATTATAATTTTTGGACTATATAATTGAAAAACTGTTTTAATTTACAATAATGACCAAAATAAAGTGCCCAGGCTTAAACTTCAGAAGATATAGGTAGGTCCTAGGACCTGTTATAAAGAAACATTTCTATAGAGACATGCAATTACTTAGATAAGTGGAAAGGTATGTGTCCTCTTAATTAGGATCACTCCAATATTTTGGAGATGTCAGTTCTTTAAAATAATCTACAAATGTCACTCAGTTATAGTTAAAACATCAGTAGTTGTTTTCTTCAGAAAACAATAATAATATAAGGTAATATAATAATAATAAAAGGTACTAAAAATCCTTATGAAAAATTAAACATGAGACTAACCAAGAAAATTGAGGAGAAGAAATGAGAGGAAACTAACACTATCAGATATTAAAACATATTTTAAAGTTACTAAGCTTTTCCTATTGATACTGGAAAGTAAATACAGAGACATTAGTGAAACAGACTGGAGTCCAGAAATAAATCAAATGTATAAGGGAATTCAGTTTACAACAAAAATAGTTAAACTGGGAAAGTATGGGCATTTAATAATACTTTTGTTACAACTATTTACTGTTTGGTCGTAGAGTGGATTCCTTTTGAATGCCTTTCTCAAAAATAATTTTTTTATAGATGAAATATTTAAGTGCAATTAAAAAATGTTTGAAAAAAAATGTTTGCCTTAGTTATAAAAGTAAAACATACTCATTTTAAAGAATTTAGAAAACGTAGGAAGATATACAAATAAATAATTTAAGGTTAAAAAGACATGCCCTAGTAAATAATCCTTGGCTCAAAGGACAAATCAAAGCAAATGACAAAATAACTAGAAACTAATAAAGGAGAGAATCCATGCCAAAATCTTCAGGGCAAATTGAAAGCAATCCTGAAAGGAAAATGAATTATCTAACTCATTTCTAAAAAGGAGACATTAAAAACTAAAAGAATTTAGTAGTTGTACAACTTTGTGAATATGCTTGGAACCACTGAATTGTATACCTTAAAAGTATGAACATTATGGTATGGTATGACTGAATTTTCAAAAATAAAGGAACTTAAACTTAAGACAGAAGAAAAAGGGCACCAAATATGAGAGAAAGAATTCCCTGGAAAGGTTAATGAAAAAGAAAAATGCCTAAAATTTATTTTAAGAAAAATAGAGAAAGCAAAAAATTACAAGATTAGTACTGAAAATCACATTCTGGATGAAATTAAAAGAAAGATTAAAGAATACTGCATATATTCAGTTCTGTGGGAACATATTTCAAAATACAGAGAAAATGGAGAATTTCTTAGCAAAATATAAATTACCAAAATTGACTCAAAAGGAAGTAGAACACCCAAGTGACCATTCACACAAAAATTTGGAAAAAGCAATTAAAAGATTTACTATCCAAAAAGGTATCAGGATCAGATGGCTTCATGAAAAGTTTTATTTAAGCTTTAAATAACATATAATTTCAGTTACTTAAGTTATTCCAAGGCAAACAAAAAGATGAACAGCACTCCAGTTTATTTATATAAAGTCATGGTGACTTAAATAGCAAAACTTGATATAATCTCAATAAAGAAGAGTATATATACTATTTTCATATATGCATACAAATGCATAATTCCTAAATATCCATGAATAGAATTCAGCAGCATATCAAAAATTTTACTATTAGCAAGTAGGATTTATTCCCGGAATGCAAACTTGGTTCAACATTAAGAAGTTAATCATAATAATTTGTTTATATTCTAAACCCTTTTTCTGTTAGACGATGTGTCTTTCTTACCAGTTTTTCTGGTTTGAGGATGTTAGAGTTATTAACTTTTTGCCAGCTGTATGAGTTACAAATATTTGCCCCAGATATGTTCTTTTAATACTTGGTGTTTTGCCATACAATTGCTTTCATTATTATTTGTATATACTCAATTATGCCCATCTTTTTAAAAATTGAAATATAGTTGATGTACAATATTATGTTAGCTCCGGGTATGTTACACAGTGATTTGACATTTACATACATTATGAAATGATCATCACAAGTCTAGCAACCAGCTGTCCTCATATGAAGTTATGCAATAATATTATTGGCTATATTCTTCATGCTGTATAATACATTCTAGTGGCTTACTTCTTTTATAACTGGAGGTTTGTACCTCTTATTCCTGTTTACCTATTTCACTTCCCCATCCCCTACCCCTTCTGGCAACCACCCATTTGTTCTCCATATCTGAGTCTGTTTTTGTTTTGTTTGTTAAGTTCCACATATAAGTGAGGTCATATGGCATTTGTCTTTCTTTGACTTATTTCACTAAGCATAATACCCTCTAAATTTCGTTCATGTTTTCACAAATGATAAGGTTTCATTTTTAAAATGAAAAAAATAAAAATTAAAAATTTATTTAAAAAATAACAGTAATAGTCCATTATGTGCATATATATAAAATATATATTTATACCATATCTTCTTTATCCATTCATCTATGGATGAACACTTAGGTTGCTTCCATATCTTAGCTATTGTAAATAATGCTGCAGTGAACATCAGAGTTCATATATCTTTTTGAATTGGCATTTTTGTTTGCTTCAGGTAAGTACCCAGAAGTGAAACTGCTGGATCATATGGTTGTCCTATTTTTATTTTTTTGCCAAACCTTCATACAGTGTGTTCCATTGTGACTGCACCAGTTTACAGTCCCACCAGTGTTGCACAAGGATCCCTTTTCTCCACGTCCTAACACTTGTTATTAATTGTGTTTTTGATGACTAGCCATTCTTACTAGTGTAAGGTGGTATCTCATTGTAGTTTTAATTTGCATTTCCCTTATGATTAGTGGTGTGTTTTTATGTATGGTGTGAGAAAGTAGTTCAGTTGATTCTTTTACATATAGCTGTCTAGTTTTCCCAACACCATTTATTAAAAGTGGTGTGTTTTCCCATTATATATTATTGCTTCTTTGTCATTGATTGACCATCTAACTGTAGGTTTGTGTCTAGGTTGTCTGTTCTGTTCCATTGATCTATGTATCTGTTTTTGTGTCAATATCCTACTGTTCTGATTACTGCCATTTTGTACTATAGTTTGAAATCAGAGGGTATACCTCCAGCTTTGTTCTTTTTCAAGATGCTTTGACTATGCTTTTCTGTTTTTTTTTTTTTTTTTAATAATGGTTTCTGGGTTTTCTGTCTTGGTTGAAAAGGTTTTCAGATGTTCTACATATATTGTGTATTTTCTTCTGAAATTTTTATTGTTTTATTCTGAAATACTTGAATCACAAATTCACCTGTAATTATCACTTTTGTCACTTTTAAATTTTTCATGTATAATGGGATCTATTTCTGAGCTCTCTGTTCTTTTCTACTAATCTACTTGTCTATTCTTATGCCAATATAAGACCCTCTCAATTGATTTCAAACTATGTTTTAATACCTGTCAATGCAAATTCTCACCTCTTTCTACTGCCCTGTCCCTTTCTTGTTTTTTATATTTCAATTAGTTCTTCTCAGATAGCTGTTCTTTCATATGAATTTTAGAATAATTCTATCACCTGCCTCCTGAGAAATCTATATGCAGTTCAAGAAGCAACAGAACTGGACATGGAACAACAAACTGGTTCCAAATTGGGAATGGAGTAGGTCAAGGCTGTATATTGTCACCCTGTTTATTTAACTTATAGGCAGAGTATATCATGCAAAATGTCGGGCTGGATGAAGCACAAGCTGGAATCAAGATTGCAGGGAGAAATATCAATAACCTCAGATATGCAGATGACACCACCCTAATGGCAGAAAATGAAGAGGAACTAAAGAGCCTCTTGATGAAAGTGAAAGAGGAGAGTGAAAGAGCTGGTTTAAAACTCACCATTCAAAAAGTAAGATCATGGCATCTGGTCCCATCATTTCATGCTAAATAGATGGGAAAACAATGGAAACAGTGACAGACTTTATTTTCTTGGGCTCCAAAATCACTGCAGATGGTGACTGCAGCTGTGAAATTAAAAGACGCTTGCTCTTTGGAAGAAAAGCTATGACCAGCCTAGACAGCATATTAAAATGCAGAGACATTACTTTACTGACAAAGGTCTGTCTAGTCAAAGCTATGGCTTTTCCAGTAGTCATATATGGATGTGAGAGTTCGACCATAAAGAAAGCTGAGCACCAAAGAATTGATGCTTTTGAACTGTGGTGTTAAAAGCTCTTCAGAGTCCCTTGGACTGCAAGGAGAAAACCAATCAATCCTGAAGGAAATCAGTCCTGAATATCCACTGGGAGGACTGATGGTGAAGCTGAAGCTCTAATCCTTTAGCCACCTGATGCAAAGAACTGACTCATTGGAAAAGACCCTGATGCTGGTAAAGACTGAAGGTGGGAGAAGGGGACAACAGAGGATGAGTTGGTTGGATGGCATCACCGAGTCAATGGACAAGAGTTTAAGCAAGCTGTGGGAGCTGGTGATGGACAGTGAGGCCTGGTGTGCTGCAGTCCATGGTATCGCAAAGAGTTGGACACAGCTGAGCAACTGAACTGAAATTAGGGAGAAAAAAAGATTCAAACCTTAAGATTTTAATTGAAACTGCTTTTAAAAAGAAAAGTGCCTAAGAATCTACTTAAGAGGAATAGAGAATGCAAAAAACTCTCTCTATATTTATGTTATTTAACTTAGCTTGTAAGATCCTAAGGCCCAGAAACCCTGTTTCTTTATAGGGAGTGGTTATTCATACTATTAATTAAATTTGTATCTCTTTGAATACTTAGGACTAGTGTTTAAATTGTCTACTGGAGTTAAAGGACTTGCAGGTCCCTTAATCTCATGAATAATTTAGAAAAAGGCTGTATTTATTTTTCTACGATATTGTGAGAGAAAACATTTGAAAAGTGCTTTCAAGCTATAAAGTGTTTTTTAAAGTGTAGCTTCTTAGCAGTAGTCATTCCAAAGAAGTTTTTCCTTCGGTTCCCAGTGAGCTTATTAAGTACTTTTTAAAGCAGCTGTCCTATTTAATTTAGATTGAGGTTCATCAGGAAAGTGAGCAGAATAAGCTTCATCACCAGTGCATCAAGTAAATTATGTTTCATAAGTGCTAGGGATTGCTATTAATGTACAAGTCATTTTAAATCGCTCTTTCATTGGTACTGAGCTAATCACTCAGATATGAATATGCAAGATAAAAGGAGTAAAATACTTGAAGGTGCCTGCCTTCAAGTAGTTTACTGTCTAGCTGAAGAGATAAAATTATGTACAGGCAAAAGATAACAAGGCAGTGAATGATAACAAAAACATTGTATATTATGCCAGCCTGAGGAACTCTGCCCATGGCAAAGGTCATGAGGAAGGAGGCTTGGCATAGGCAAAGGCGTGATCAAGCCTCAGGAAACCCACTGTTCCCGAGCATCTAACCCCAAAACCAGAGTCTGTTTTATGCTCTCACCTACACCTCTGACTTTACAGGGGGCTCTCCCCCATAACCGTTTCTCTTGGAGAAGGAGTAAACGCGCAGCTCCAAGGCAATAAAAATTCCTGGGCGTGACAAGAGTGTTTCAGCTTATGGACTCCTCTGAAGGTTGTCTAGCCTGCCTGTATAGGTTGGTCCGGCCACATGTGATTGTTTATAGCCTCCCAATCTGAGAGGCACGAGATGTTTTAGACTTACTAAAGGCAAATTCTTTTGGGGAGTTGGAAATTATTAGTATAATGGGTTGGTTAGGAATTATATTGGTGAAGGGTTTTTCATTTGTTGTGTCAATAATTGCTGCTAATTCCCTGCTCTGGGTGGGACAAGAATGTCTCAGGTCAAACCTCTCTGCTGACAGACTAGCTTGTGTGACAGGATTATCCATATTCCTGCCACATGATTGTTTACTACCTCTTAACCATAAACAGCACAGAGAGTTTTGGAGTATTTTGAGAGTCTTAATTAGCATAGGACTTTTTCTTCTTATTGAGTCAATGATTGCCGCCAGGCCTCCATATCCTTAGGCACCTGGGAATATATTAATCAATGTATTTGGACTATAGAAAAGGAAATATGATAGTTTTTGATGTTAGCAATACTAGACTTTTTGAGTTAATGGATTTTCTCTTTTGTAATAGATCACTATACTTTGTTATAAATCACTGTGTCCTTGCTATGTAAAAATGTAACTTTATCATATCTTAAGACTAAATAGATCTTAAGGGGAGCATTGGTGAAAGGATTTTCATTTGTTGGGCTGATGTTTGCTGCTAAATCTCCATGTTCCCTACCCTTATGATGAATATAACTAGCATATAGGAGAAATAAGTATTAACCTTTAAGCATATAGGAGAAATAAGTATTAACCTTTAAGATTAATCCTGTTAACCTTGGGTTAAATAAATTCCTTTCTTGATTGTAACTCACTACACCCTCACCCTATAGGAATGCAACTTTATTTGGAGGGTGGTTCCTGGTTTAAGAAAAAACACCCTTGGAAGAAATAAGTTTTTTGGTTATCAGAAAGAAAGGATCATAAAATGTCAGCAGGTCTCACTCATGGCCAGAAGATGATGTAATATCCCTAAGACCTTTTTTTTATACAGTTATGTGAAGCACCTGATTTTGATAAAGGTCAGGACTGCTGACCCCCGCGTGACTCTGTATTCATCCCTATGTGTAACAAAAGGTATATAATCAAACCCAAAAATAAAGAAATTGGATCAGTTCCGGAAAGACTGATTCCCCCATGTCGCTTCTTTCTTGCTCCCGTTTTTCTGGCTGAATTCCCATCTGGAGCATGGATGCTATTCCACGTAATCTAAGTTATTCAGCCTCTTTTTCTCCACTGATCTTCCTACTACACTATCCATTTGTAATCTCTCTATATCTGTGATTAAATATGTATTTTTCCAAAGATGCCAACTCCGTCCCCACCTTCGAAT
The DNA here is from genome assembly GCF_016772045.2 of Ovis aries. Lineage (NCBI taxonomy): Eukaryota > Metazoa > Chordata > Mammalia > Artiodactyla > Bovidae > Ovis > Ovis aries. The sequence continues at coordinate 32,452,474 of NC_056056.1, read as the reverse complement.
CACCCTGGATCCACCGGGGCTGGACCCCGGCAATATATATTTATATATACATCTATATACACATGTAGTTTATGTTGGAGGAGTTCAGATGTAGGCAAGATCTCTTATAACCAGAGTGCTTAGGGATAAGTAAGATTTGGAAAGAAGGGAGAAAGCTCCTTCCAAATAGGAAGGAAAGTAATGACAAGAGTCAGGAAGTCAGGCCTGGAGTTTGACAGAAATGGAGGATTTATATTAAAAGAGTTTAGACAAAAGACAGATTAGGGTCAGATTATAGAGAGTCTTGAATAATGGACAGAGGAGTTCGGATGTTGAACTCTTGGCAGTGAGAAGCTGCTGAAGATTTTTAGTTAGAGAAGTGAAATAATGTTAGCGGTATGCAGTGTTGGTTGAAATTGGGAGGGAAAGGAGGCATAAAGACCAATAAAAAATTTCCTGTAGTTGTACAGGAGTAGATAATGAAGACCTAAACTAAAGTGGTATCAATGGGAATTAGAACGAAGAGAAAGATCGAAGAAACAGTCAAAAGAAGATTTAGAAAAACTGAGTCAGATATGACTTTAATAATTTAATCCTCTGTAATTGGGAAAATGGTATTATTAACGGAAACAGATGTCAGCAGGATGAGCTGTTTGCTGTTTTTATGTATAAGATTAGTTCATATTTGGACACATGGAATTTGTAGAATGGTTGGACATCTAAGTAGAAATTAGTCTAGTAGATATTTGGAGATGTGGATCTGGTCTGGGGAGGGAGGTCGAGATAGATATTTTGGTGTTATTATCAAAAGTATGTTGGTGTTATTATTGAGTAGAAGAGGTCTTCAAAAGAAGAGAGAACAAGGATTGAGCACTAAATTGAAAACATACCCATATTTGGTATTAAGGGAAGAATTTTAAAATAATTTTTCTTTAAAAACTTCACCTTTAGTACTTGTTTCAGTTATTTTATAATTTCGGCTTTTGAAAAAGCTTTGTCTCATAGGGGTAGATGAAGAAACCGTAATGAAGAAATGTGCTTATTTTTTATGGATTCCAGAGTGTCTTTACTAAAAGCTTTTTTTTTTTTTTTTTTTTTACCTTTTTAGAGCTGTATTATAAAGCGATACTGTGAGAAGAGATTTGTGTCTAAATACCTTGCAACAATTGGAATTGACTATGGAGTCACGAAGTGAGTACATACATTGTTTCCTTGGGCTTGTAAATCACATAGAAATCCAGAACCCCTCTAAACTGATCTGTCTTGAAATAGAAATTCTGAAGATAAGTTGGTACAGAGAGGAACGAGACCTTTACAGACAGCAGTGATCATGTCATTCGTGCATCATGGAGCACGTTCTGTTCGCCAGGCCTTCTAAGTGGGATGTAGGGATTGGTGATGGGCAAGTCAGCACAAAGCCTGACTGGCAGACGTGGCTTTTCAGGAAGCATGTGTCTATGTAAGCAGGTCCTGTTAGCAGGTGTGTTTTTAGGGAATTTTGAAATATTTACTCCAAGAATTTTAAATATTCTATGAAAATTTTTCTATCAGAGAACTTCATTTTAGTGATCTTTTTATAGCCTTTTGAAATCTAGCAAAAATGGTCTGGGAAGAGTGAAATTAGGTATCAGTGGGGATTTATTTGAAGGTGGATTGAAGATGGGTTGAGCTTGGGGACACAGAGTCACATTAGGAGGGAAATACACCATGGAAGAGTAGAATGGAGGTAGATAGCTCATCTCCAGAGAGGGAGATTCAAGTGGCCAGTATTCTGACCCCAACCCGCCCCTCCCTTCTCTCTCATTACATTCTCGCACACTTAACTCTCCATGCACACCGAATTCGTGCAGTCATACTTTTCTTTCTCACTGCCATCCTTCATTCTGTCTGCCTGAAATGTGCTTTCCCCTCATCTCTCCCCCTGTCAATCTCCTCAAGCTCTAAAGTATACATGTTCCCATGAGACGTTCTGAACATCCCCTTTATCGGTCAGGACTCATTTTAGTTGAAAATGACAGTTGTATTAAAATTGTCTGCTATTCATAGGTGTTAGCATAAATTGTCTTGTCTTATTATTTGTATGTGTTTAATGTCTCCTGCTAGATTATGAGCTCCGTGTCAAGAGGCTATTAGAATAAATAATCTCCAAGTGCCTGGTACAGTGCTAGTATACAGTCCATACTCAATAAATAATTATTGTTAGGTAAGATACAGCTAAAGAGGAAGTTTGCGACATTAGAATATGAGGGCAACATTCAAGAAGGTAGAACTACAGTGGTGAGGGGTATCTGTACTTCAGGGCACAGGATTTCAGTGATATGGTAGTATATCCTGTTTAAGGCAGTTTTGTTTTGAGTCCATATTAGTAGCTAATTTATTTACCTAAGAAGCGAGAGTTACCATGTTATGCCATAGAGCTGTGGTTTATTCAATAGACTATAGTCATCTCACTATCTGAGGAATATTGGTTCCAGGACCCCCTGTGGATACCAAAACCTGCCAATGTTCAAATCCCTTATATAGAAGATAGTGTAGTACTTACTATACACATTCTCTCAATACTTCAAATCTTCTCTATATAACTATAATACATAATAGAATGTAAATACAATGTTAATGCTATGTAAATAGTTGCCACTTTGCAGCAAATTCAAATTTTGCTTTTTGAAATTTTAAGGGTTTTTTTTTCCCTGAATATTTTTGGTCCAAGTTCAGTTGAATCTATGGATACAGAACTTGCAGATACAGAGTGCTGCAGATACAGAGTGTTGATTATGCTCTGTTTTTGGTTGAAAATTTTTTTTTGTCCTTTGGTGAGGAAGAGGATATGGTTGACAGAAACCTAACTCAAGTCAAAAAAAAAAAGGAGAGAAAAAAAATGCTATTGATCCATTCACGTAATCCAATCATGAGGATATAGCTGGGTCTCAGAGATCCCTGGAACTAGGGAGGGATTTCACAACATGTCTCTCTCTACCTTTTGGCTCCCTCTCCACAGCTGCTAGTACTTCTCAGGCTTTCTAAAACTAATCTCAAATTTAAAAATCCCAGTCCATCAACAGATGAATGGATAAGAAAGCTGTGGTACATATACACAATGGAGTATTACTCAGCCATTAAAAAGAATTCATTTGAATCAGTTCTGATGAGATGGATGAAACTGGAGCCGATTATACAGAGTGAAGTAAGCCAGAAAGAAAAACACCAATACAGTATACTAACACATATATATGGAATTTAGGAAGATGGCAATGACGACCCTGTATGCAAGACAGGGAAAGAGACACAGATGTGTATAACGGACTTTTGGACTCAGAGGGAGAGGGAGAGGGTGGGATGATTTGGGAGAATGACATTCTAACATGTATACTATCATGTGAATTGAATCGCCAGTCTATGTCTGACGCAGGATGCAGCATGCTTGGGGCTGGTGCATGGGGATGACCCAGAAAGATGTTATGGGGAGGGAGGTGGGAGGGGGGTTCATGTTTGGGAATGCATGTAAGAATTAAAGATTTTAAAATTTAAAAAATAAAAAACTAAAAAAATAAATAAATAAATAAAATAAAATTTGCAATCACATAAAAAAAAAAAATAAAAAAAAATAAAATAAAATAAAAAAAAATAAAAATCCCAGGGAAAGTTTTGATTGTTCAGGTGGTGACAGGCATCTTTCCCCAGCTCTGTTAGCTGTGGCCAGCAGAGTGGCATCAAAAAAGAAGATGGGAGAACCCATTTAAACCACAGATGGCAGGAGGAGGAGAGACACTCTTTGAGCAGTCAAAACAATGGAAGCTCACTCCATCCTTCAAATCACAGTATGCTTAAGAACTACTTGCAGAGTCTGTAAAAGTGAAGATTCCCAAGCCTCATCCAGTAAGATTCTGATTTACTGGGGCTGAGGTGGGGCACAGGACTCTACAATATAAACACTCTCCCCCTCATTCCATAATTATGATTTAGGTGGTCTTCAGGCCACAGTTTAGGAGAGCACTGGCTTGAGGTATTGAATTACCGTTTTTCTTAAAGTAATATCCTCTGTCAGACTTCTGAAGTAAACTGCCCTGTTTTGAGTTCCAATTTGTAAACATAATTTATGTTTCTTCCTGATTTTATAAATTTCAGTTCCATCCCTTGTCAGCTGCTATGTGACAGAACTTTCTGATAGGAGTTGTTATATAAGATCTTCTCCAGAAGCTCTCAAACTCTTAAATATTTTGTTTTGTTTTGCTGTTCTCACATCCTTTTATGAGACAGATCCTGAATTCACAGTTGTCAAAATGAAAGCAAATGTGCATCTTAGAACTGATGAAATATGGCAGAGAATTCAGGACTGAAGAAATCACGATGAGTAGTGGTTAGTCTGATTTAAATATACAAGTAATATAAAACAACTGTAGGAATTATGGTTTCAGAATAGAAAGTACATGTTATAAACTTGGACAGGGAATTATAATCATAAACAAAGTAGGAGGTAATATAGAAACAATGAGAGTACGTGCTATTTCCTTGTAGTCCACAGAGGGAGTCCTACCAATGCTGTCTGAAGCACGTTACTTAAAAAACAGAACTCTAATCTGTTGATTTATTGTTAATAATCTCTATTCTTAACCTTAGAGGAATCTTTTAGGAAATGCTATTTCTGTAATGAAGAACATTTATATTTAAAACTCAGTAATTCCCCCCAATTTACTTCAGTTTCTTTTTCTTTCTTTTGTTAAACGCAGTGAAAATTAAAATTTTCTTTTATTTTAAATTAATATAATCCCAATTTTGTAAAAAAATATTGATGTTTATCATTCTTATCTGTATATAAAAAAGAAGTCTACAGTGATGCTCATCTGTTAATGAAGGTTTTTCTTTCTGGGTAGTAGGCTTTGGGGTTACTTTTAAGCTTTCATCTTTGTACTTTTCTTTAGTGTTTGAGTTATTTATAATGTTTCATTGATTCATTTTCCAGTAGTGATTTTTCTCTAGAAAATAAAAGGACTAGGAGCAAGAATGGTATGAGGTTAGCAGTAGTTAATTCTAATGTGGATGGTTGTTATTTCCCTTTTCTTTTCTCTACTTCCAAATTTCTGAAAACAGATTGACTGTTATTCTTGCTCAAGTGAAGATCATAAGAAAGTTGAAAAAACATCATTAAAATAGTAATACAACTTTGTACTATTTATTTGTACCATTTATTGTACTGCATGGTAACAAGCACAACCAGTAGTAATTAAGATGTCATACTAAGTGAAGTAAAACATTTTGTTTTTCTTCATCTTGCTCCTACTGTCCAGATAAATTTGTTTTAGCAGCACAGTAATAGCTACCGTTTGTTTTGTACGGGGTATAGACTGAACTGTTGTGGTAAGGTGAAGCTAAATGGGACTACTTGTTCTAAAAAAGCCTCTTTTAAATTTCATACACATAACCTTTTGAAATTCATAAGCAACATAAATGATATTAACATGAGTACAGAAGCCATGACCCACTTTGGGATTGTTTTCATTTGAACATTTCAGGGTACAAGTCAGAGACAGAGAAATCAAAGTTAACATCTTTGATATGGCTGGAGATCCCTTCTTCTACGAGGTAAGAAAGCCTTTTTGAGAAAAACCTATATCCAGTATTGTCAATGGGTTGAAGGAATGCTCCTGAATTATCAAAACAACCAATATTCAATTCACGTGTAAAAATAGGTAAATTTAGCCAGTGTTTGTGCCTTAACTTAATGGACATCTGTTGGTCTTTCGTACTGTCTCCTTAAATAGTGGTAGGAAATTTTGTTGCTAATCTTTCAAACACTTAGATAAGACATTTTAACCTTAAAAAGATTGTTGCTTTTCACTTGTGCCTTAGCCTAGAACACGAAAAGATAATTACATTCATCCTGAGGCTTAGGAATTCAGAAGGGAACCCTTCGTAGCCGGATGCTAGAGGGATTTTCCAGGGCACTCCTCAGTCATGTGTCCTCTCTCCCCAGAAGTTAAAGCAGCTTCACTTCCTTTCATCTGCCTATCAGTCCTCAGTACTCTCAGAGTGAATCTCATGGCCATTCTCTTTTGCTTTTCCTCCCTTCTGTTTTTCCTTTTCCATAAGGAGTCTCTTTACTCTTTCTAGTTTGGCCATTTCATTTCTGCTTTTGTCTTTATTATTTCCTTCCTTCTGCTTCCTATGGATTTATTCTACTCTTCTTGTAGTGAAGAGAGCTTAGGTTATTGATTTGAGATGTTCATATTTTCTAATGTATGAATTTGGTATTATAAATTCTCCTCCCAGCACTGCATAGCTGTATCCCACAAATTTTGGTATGTTGTATTTTCATTTTCATTTATACACTTCTTTTCAAAATTTCCCTTGATATTTTCTGTTTGACCTATGGATTATTTAGAAGTATGTTGTTTAGTTTCCAAGTGTTTAGAAATTTTCCTGTTATCTTTCTGTTACTGATTTCTAGTTTGATTTCAGAGAACATACTGTGATCAGAGAACATACTGTATGATTTCAATTCTTTAAATTTTATTGAGGTTTTTTTTCATGGCTCAGGATGTGGCCTGTCTTGGTAAACGTTATGTGGGTGCTTAAAAAGAATGTGTATTCTGCTATTGATGGATAAAATTTTCTATAAATATTTATTAGATCCTTTTGGTCAGTTGTGTTGAATTCTTTTATATCCTTGCTTTTTTTCTGTTTATTTGTTCTGTTAGTTGCTAAAAGAGGGGTTTTGAAGTTTCCAGCTGTAACTGGATTTGTCTATTTCTCTTTTCAGTTTTTGCTTCACATATTTGCAGCTATCTTGTTTGGTACATATACATTTAGGATTGCTTTGTATTCATTATATAATGTTGTTATTGTATACTGTCCGCCTGTGTCTCTGATAATTTTCTTCCTAATGTCTATTTTATCTGATATTAATATAGACATTTCTGCTTTCTTTTGATTAATATTTGCATGATACATCTTTTTCTATCTTTGCACTTTCAGCCTGCCTGTATCTTTATATTTGAAGTGACTTTCTTAGAGGATAATACATAGTTCAGTCATTTTTTTTTGAAGTATTATGCCAATTTTTTGTCCTTAGCCCATTTATTTTTCTGTAATTATTGATATGTTAGGGCTTAAGTCTACTATTTCATTTTTTGTTTTCTATTTTTTATTTCTACTTTCTTTTTCCTGTCTTCCCATGGGTTACTTGAATGCTTTCGGAATTCCATTTTGATTTGTCTATAGTGTTTTTGAGTAAATCTTTCTGCATAGCTTTATTGGTAGACACTCTACTACACTACATGTTATCACAGTCTACTGTTATTAGTTTAACAATTTTAGTGGGGTGTAGAAACTGTTCCTCCTTTTATGTCCCTTTATCCTCTCCCATTTATAATTATCTTCAATATTTTGTCTACATACAAGAGAACCACAGTAGTATTTAATTTTTGGTTAACTGTCAAACATAATTTAGAGAATGAGAGACAAGGAAAGCATATTATATTCACTCATATTTTTGCTTGCCCTATTCTTTCATCTTTTGTTGTGTTCCTATTGCAGGAAGGGGGGCCCCTTCCAGGGCCCGAAAGGGGGCTCTTGTCTAACACTTGGAAAGGAATTGACTGAGGAGACACATGTGCTGACAAAGCAAGAGACTGTACTGGGAAGGGGTGCCTGGGTGGAGAGCAATAGGGTAGGGGAACTCAGGAGGACTGCTCTGCCACATAGCCTGCAGTCTTGGATTTTATGGTGATCGGATTAGTTTCCAGGTTATCTTTAGCCAGTCATTCTGATTCAGGGTCCTTCCTGGTGGTGCATGCATTGTTCAGCCAGAATGGATGCCAGCGAGAAGGATTCTGGGAGGTAGTAGGACACGTGTTGTCTCCTTTTGACCTTTCCCAAATTCTTCCAGTAGGTGGTGGCTTGTTAGTTGCGTGTTCCTTACTAGGACCTCTTGTTGTGAAATAACTCACACAAATGGTTATTATGGTACCTGGCCAGTGTGGGTGCTTTCAGTTAGCGTGCCTCCCCTAACATTCCAAGGCTGCATCTATTTAGAAGACTCCTTTAGCCATTCTTTTAGTGTAAGTCTGGCGGCAACAGATTCTCTTAGTTTTCCTTGATTCTCTTAGTTTTCCAAACATTCCTTGAATGTTTTGGTTTCCCTTTGGTCTTGAATAATTTTTTTTTTATTGCAGGTATGGGATTCTGGGTTGATATTGTTACCAGACCAAACTTGGGTCCGCTTGCCCTTGCACAGTAAATTCAGTTCTACTGACAATGGGTTATGGTGAAGGAAAGTACAGTGTTTATTGCAGAGTGCCAAGCAAGTAGCTGGGAACTGCTAAAACACAGAACAAAACCCCAAATTCCTAAAGGGTTTTTCAAAGCATTTTTAAAGGTGAGGGAGGGAGGGTTGCAGGGTATGACATCAGCTGTTGCACAATTCTCTGATTGGTTGATGGTGAAGTAACAAGGCAGGGGTTGGCATTCTCTATCCTTAGGCACCAGTAGGTCTGGGGGTGCTTCTTGCTCTTGGTCATTAAGTAGTTCATTTCTTCCACTGGTGGTGGTTTTAGCATCTGTAAAACAGCTCAGGAAGTGTGCATCAGATACTATTATTTAGGTATTTAAAAGAGGAGCTATAGCAGAGGATGTGGGGGAGGAGTCTGTCCTGAAAATGCTTCCATGGGGTTCTGCTCAGTTACAATTTTTCTTCTTTCTTTTTTTGCAGCATTTGAAAAATAGTGTGCTTCTTTCCTCTGGCCTCATGGTTTCTGCTGAGAAATCTGCTGTCATTTGAAATGTCTTTTCCCCCCACTTTGCTTTTTTAACATCGTCACTGGTTTTTTAATATAAGATCAGGTCCATTTCATCTTAAGCTTAGAAATTTCTGCTGTAAAATTGTTTCAACTCTGCGTTAAGAAAGCAGCAGTGTTTTAAGCATTGTATTTCGCGGGAAAAATAGTAAATATCACAGAAAACTTCGTACTTTGCTGTTTACTCTAATTTCTCTTGAACTGTGTAAAAGTTCTTTCATGTTATATAAGAATCATTTCTCCTCGTATGATTATTTTCCTTTTCTTTACTTATATTTCCTTATCATTTGTTGTTTTCATGCCAGCTCTTGTACTCCCTGAGCCTCTTAACCCCAACAATTTCAACACTCTCAGGGAAGAATGGGGTTTCTGACTGAAAGATTTATTGGGAAGGTTAACTTAATTACCAATAGGTTCAGAGAGATGTCATTTTCTTTTTTTTCTTCTGACTGCTTTCATGGTTTTTTTCCTTTGTCTTTAGTTATTAGAGTTTTAATTATGATGTCTATTGGCATGGATTTCTTTGAGTTTTTCCTGTTTGGGGTTTTCTCAGCTTCTTATATCTGTAGGCTTCCATCTCTTGACAAATTTGGGAAGTTTTCAACCATTATTTCTTTAGTACTTTTTCAGTGCTACCATATTTATCCTCTCCTTCCTGGACTCTGATCTTGTTATAGTGTCACAGGTTCCTAAGGCTCTGCTCTTTTCCTTTTTTCTTTTCTTTCTTTCTTTTTTTTTTAAAGTTTATTTCCTCTCTATTGTTCAGATTAGGTAATTTTTATTATCTTCCCTTCTGTTTCACTGATTCTTTGCACCATCTCCTCCATTCTGCTGTTCATCACAACTCCTGAGCTTTTTATTTTAGTCATTCTGTTTTTTCAGTAATTAGTTTTTCTAAAATTTCCACTGTGCCTTTGCTTGAGTAGGTGCAGGTAGATAGATAGTGTTTTCCTGAGGTGTCAGTTTGGAGGAGAGTGGTTATCATGTAAAGTTCTTTGTCGTTCCTGGTCTTTCACTAAAGAGAGCAGCCTTTTGTTAGGCTTTTATTGGTCCAAGTTGTACTTTTGCAGCTCTAAATTTTGGATACATGAGGAAAAGAAAACCCGGGAAACTCACTGCTGTGTCATTCCTCAGGTCCCAAGGTCCCTTGCTTGTCTGCCTTCTTCTATCCACTTTCCAGAGTCTTTTTATGTATGAGATATATAGATATATAGATATATATATGGTCCAGAATTTTACTTCTGCTTAGAGGAAATAATAGGGAAAAGTACATCTACTTCATCTTGCCAGAGGAAACGTAATTTAATGACTATTTAATCTTCCATCTTGTGACACCCAGATATTTAGGTAAAATGAATTCCTTTTGATTGTGAAGCCTTATAATGGTTATATCAATTTCACAAGTGTAGAATATTGTCAGTGAAAAAGGCATGGAGGCTCTCAGTGACCAGAAGTTTGACATAGATTCTGACTATCAGAAATGCTAACATTAATCTTAGGTTACACCAGAGTTATGTGAGTGGAGAGTCAGGAGATGCCCGAGAATCACTGTGTCCAGAGTTCTGTCATCATAGGATCTCTTTCCGTAGCATTCCTGATTGATGGCCGTCATTCATCTACCAGACAGCAGCATGCCAGTTTCTGTGCTGCAGACTGAGAATACACAACCCCTGTTTTCACGACACATAAACATGTCAGAGAAGACACATGTTAAACAGAGGACAGAATGCTTGGGAGCACTTAGTACCCACACCTAGCTTATCTGGGAAGACAGGAAATCCTGTTGAAGGAAGCAGCATTTAAACTGGGTGCTGATGGAGAAGTAAGAGTTATGTAGGTTGGTGGGAATCCAGGGACAATATAAGTCACGGGACAGTTTTGAGTGGTGCAGACCCCAGGAGTTTGAAGAGTGATTTTCTTTAATGATGGGGTCTCACCCCTTCACAAGTTAATCCTTTAGAGTTAAAGACTCCATATTAACAACTTCTCTGTTGTGAAGCTGCCTTCCTTTGACTTTTGCCTCTGATTCTGGCCTTGTTTTTGAAGCAACATAGACTGAGGCTGTGCTTCTACAAGAGACCTCCTAATATTTGTTAATTTGCTTCTTTCAAGGTGAAACATTTTTTATTCTCACTACCGCATCCTGTTGGATAACCCCTAGTGAGCTGACAGGGAGCTGAGAACTGAGCACAGCCTTCCAGATACTGTCTGACTAGTGATGAAGACTGAGTCTTCTGTTACTTTCTGTCATTAGACACTAGAATCTTACTAATGCAGCTCGCAATTTCAATAGCTTTTTTTCAGCAGCTCACAGAAATAGAAATATAATTAACAGAAGTGCCTTAAAATCATCACTTCTGAAGTACCTTTTCTCCAAAGAGCCTTGATCTCTCCTTTTTTGTCAAATGTTTGCTGTCTATAGCTCAAACCCTCCTTTTTGACAAAGCCAAAGCCATCATCTTTCTAAGCCCTCAACTGACCAGCATACCCCATTGCTCAGCACATGCCTAGTGAAGCACCCACGTTCATCCTCGGGGTCCCAGGCTTCCTCAGATCCTTAGCACCTGTTCTGTGTTGGAGCTTCCACTGCCACCAGTCCAACCCACCAGGTTAACCCAAAGGACCTCCTGAGAAAAGATGGTCCCTCAGTGTGTCAGGTAAACTGATCTCAGAGGGAAGTGTCAGAGAGGGGACTACCGCCCAAGAGAAAGGTGGCCTGTGTCTTGCCATGAGTCTTGTTTCCCCTCGCATACACAACTGAATCCTGGGGTTTATTGGAATGAGTTAGTGGGTCTATAATAACTTTCTGAGGCCTGAGTGATATTAAACTAACAGCTTTCTCCAACCTACAGGCTTGAAAAGTGTGCCATCTCTGCTTTAAAGTTCAACAATCCTAGTTCCCTTAGCATCCTATTTAATTGAACTGTGGATTAAGTCTGCCAGGACTCATAGTAGACTGCTCTTTGGGGAGATAAGAATAATAGGATTCTAGGGCACCACTGAGGCATCCACGTGGACCTAAGGATACTCAGGTTTGAGGTAATAAAGTCACTTACTCAAGGTAACATAGGTAGATAGTTGCTGAACCCAGAATTGAGCTTGAGTCCTTTGAAAGAGAAATCCATTGAGCTTTTTAAATTCTCTTTTTATACACAAATCTCACTTTGGACAGCATGATCTCTGCTGTACTTTACTATATTTCTGCTCTTTGCTATAGCACATTCAGCCATTTGATTAAACAAATATGTGTCAAATATTTTTACCTGCTAGGCCCAGGGACTGACACAAAGGTGATATGTGCCTTCACACCACTTATAGTCTAGTGGGGAAGACAGCTAGCTATGCCACTAACTATGAAATTAGACAGGAAGTGACATGAGTGCTCTTAGAAGTACAAAATGCTGTGGTATTCCAAGGGATATAGAGGTTGCATTCTGTTTTGCAAGTGGAGGGGACCAGATGGTGAAAAAGGGAGAAGAAAAAGCTACATGAAAGATACAATATTATAGCTTGATCTTGGAAAGTGGAAGATGAAGAGGTGTCCATTTCCAGGTGGAATTAGGAGGGCATAGGGCAGGTTTGGGGAATGAGACTATCCAGTGTGAAGTACAGGAGATGGGTTGGGGGACAAGGCTGAAAAGTGAGTGGAGGACTGTTCAGAAACTGTTAATGTCAATTATAAGGGTTTGAACTTTGGAGAGTGTGCACTAGAGAAATAGGAAAGAATTTTTGAGGCAGGGCTTTAAAAAAGATACATATGCACAGTATATAGTGTTGCTAAGGAGATTGCTTAGAAGACTTGAGCAGTCGTGCAATCAAGAGATAATACTGGCAACGAAAATGGAAAGGAAGTGATAGTGCAGGAAGCATGGTGGAGGCAGCTTCTGCAGAATTGTTTGAGCAGAGGGACAGGAGCGCAGCAGAGGCTAACACCAGGCTCTCAACCCAAGTGACTCAGAGAAGGGGGTGCTGCTGTCATCACTAGAAGTTCAAGGGAAGGAAAAGTGTAGGAAGGAATGAGGTGGAGGGTTTCCTGTTATATGGTTTGAATCTGAGGTTCCAACAGGACATTCAGCTGGCAGTCTAGAGCTACTTGGAAATGCAGGAAGCACAGATGAAAGGACTCATCTTGGAGGTTCTCACAGTTGAAACTGTGCAAGTGGTTGACTTTGCTGAGTTGGGGAGAAGGGTAACAAAGAAAGGACGAGGGCCCAGGACAGGGTTTGGGGAACTGTGGCAGCACACTGGAGTGGGAGCAATGGAAGGAAGAGGAGTTGGAAGAGAGATGGGTTAAAGAACCTGGAGAATGTGACGTGGGCGTCAGGCAACAGGATTCCGGATGGAAGGGAAAGCCCCACTGTAGCTGCTATGGGAGGGCTGAGGACACTGAGTGCTGAGGGGAAAGGAAGCCTTCCTGGTCTTCACGATGTTAAATTCACTCTGATTATGTTGGGTTGGATTTTAGAGGATAGCTTCCTATGTTTCTGTAAGGTAAGAGGCACTTACATTCTCTGCCCAGGTGTCTCTGCTCAGAAACCCATAGATACTTCATGCCAGATGTGTGAGAGAAGTCTTTGTTCTTACCACATATCCAGCATAGGTCTCAGTACTTAACCAGATTTTTCTGAAAAGAACACATAATGCATGGCCTCTGTCAAGATTCTTACTCGTATTTTGGCCTGAAACCCCTAGTCTGTCAGTGTGACTCCTCATCCACCTAGCTTGTCACGCTAGCGCCTCTCCCACTTCACACCCTGCACTTCTGCTCCCTCTTCCCAGAAGTGAAGATACGCCCCAGAGGCGAGTTGCCATGGCTGATAAGAACCTCAGGGAGTGAATGCAAGGAAGGAAGGGAGAAGGTGCTGATATTGTTTCCCAGGCACCATTTAGGGGCTCTGCCTTCTTGATCTCATTTACTCCTCATAATAACCCTGTGAAGTAAGTAGTACTATCCCCATTTTACAGATGAGGAAACTGAGACGCAGGGAGTTAAGGGACTTGCCCAAGGTCGCACAACTAGTGAGTAAGTGGGAACCCAGATCTGACCCCAGGGCCTGTGCTGTTTTCCACTGCTTATGACACAGACACTCAGAGTTCAGAGTTCCGGAGTTGCTGGTGAGACCCAGGAGTCCTAGGGAGGTTCTGCCCAGCCTCCTGGGAAAAGCCAGCTTTTGGATGTGATATGTAAATGGCTATACCTTGTTGCTGAGACTGGTGTCATTTTTGCCTTAAGTTCTTTTTAATTGTTCACTCATCTTCCTCGTTCTTCCTAAGAAGAACTTCATGTAATTTGTGTTCTTCTTAAGGCCTGCTGATAACAATTAAAGATTGATTGCCTCTGAGGAGTAGAACTGGAGGTGAGGAGGGACAGGGTAGAAGGCTGTTAGATCCATTACAAGTCCTTCTATTCGAATAGACTTTTTTTTTTAATCATGTTATTTTGATTTTATTAAAAGCCCTCCAAAGACCAGTAGTACAATTAGTAAACAGTGTGAATACACACAAGAACACACTTTGCTAAGTTAATGACTGCGAGAGATACTTTTATAAAATCACAGTATCTACATGTCGTGCATCTGTTTTTTTGAAGGTTCGTAATGAGTTTTACAAGGACACACAGGGTGTGATACTGGTCTATGATGTTGGGCAGAAAGATTCCTTTGATGCCCTTGATGCATGGCTGGCAGAAATGAAGCAAGATCTTGGACCTCATGGAAACATGGAAAATATTGTATTTGCAGTGTGTGCCAACAAGGTAATTGTTTTGGAGATGAGATGCTCAACTTCCTAGGTTCATTATGGGAAGAGTGCAGCTCTGAGTTTTGGGGAATAAATAAGAAGAAAAAAATTATGTAATCTGTAATGTTAAGAATCAGCAGCTTTTCAAAACATATGTTCCTAAAACAAAAACAATTAAGAAACAAAACCTGGCGTGTTACCCAGTTTTTTCTGGTGCCATGTTTGGGAATGGATATTGGTGAGGGAGCTGGAGAGGTGGAGCCTGGTAATCAGACTCTGACCTGACTGGAGGAGGGGGCAGAAGTTAGGTGGAACGTGGGCCGTGGAAAAGCAGACCGTGAGTGGCAGGTGTGATGGAGCCGACTTCCACAAAGATAAGCAGCAGCAGCCTTCTCAGGAGAAAGTGCTGGTAGCAGGCACTTGTGGTTTGCCACAGAGAATCAGTCCATATTTAGTGCTAGTAATTTTTTGGTCCTGGTAATTTTATATACTGGTGCTGGGGTTCGCTTAAGAACAGTTTTTGCCTCAGCAGAGGGTTGACAGAGACCTCACTGGGCTGGGCCTATTCTAGAGGGACAAGGTTGGAATCTTCTCTGCTGCCTCCAACTCTCAATTTCAGATCGACTGTGCTAAGCACCGCTGTGTTGATGAAAGTGAAGGACGTCTTTGGGCTGAAAGCAAGGGGTTCCTGTACTTTGAAACTTCGGCTCAAACTGGAGAAGGAATCAATGAGATGTTCCAGGTAACCTAGCATTGTATTGTTTTAGAGTTTTTGTGTCTGACCATACCGAATTTTAGCTTAATGATGAGGAGCAGAAAGTAATAGAAGTTTCTTATTAGAATAAGCTGTTTCTTTTCAGAAGCAGGTAAGAAAGAGAGAACGGGAGAGAGAGGGTGGGAATGAGTGTGTGTGTGAGAGAGACAGAGAAAGAGGGAGATTTGCCTGCCATCTCCTTTAGATCAGAATTATCCACTTATCAGAATTACTGGGAAATTCTTCAAAATACAGATTGCTGGGCTCCAGGTCCACTGGAAACTTAATGTTTTGTTGGAGCTGAGGAATCTCGATTTTAAAAAACCTCTCTGGGTGATTCCTCTGATTTTCAAGTTTAATAACACTTATTATATGCTTACTTAAATGGGAGAAAGATTTTCTTTAAAACCACGTTTGGTTACATTTATATGCATAATCAAATGAAAGTATTACTTTGGCAAAATTGCCTTGCCATAGCTAATATAATCTTAGTTTGTAGCCCTTGAGGGTACAGTTAGAGAGAGACCAGGAGACTATCATTGCAGAATCAGTAGTCATATGTAAAAGTTCCGTCTCACCAATCAAGTAGGCAGGAGAAGGATGCAATCTGAGTAGATGGTCACTTTTTAGAACTTGGGCTTCCCTTGTAGCTCAGCTGGTGAAGAATCTGCCTACAATGTGGAGACCTGGGTTCAATCCCTGGGTTGGGAAGATCCCCTGGAGAAGGGAAAGGCTACCCACTCCAGTATTCTGGCCTAGAGAATTCCATGGACTGTATAGTCCACGGGGTCACAAAGAGTTGGACATGACTGAGCGACTTTCACTCACTTTTAGAACTGAATAATCTTGAAGCGCTTTAAGGGGCACCTAGAGGGCAGTGGTGACCCACTCCTGTACTCTTGCCTGGAAAATCCCATGGACGGAGGAGCCTGGTGGGCTGCAGTCCATGGGGTCGCTGAGGGTCGGACACGACTCAGTGACTTCACTTTCACTTTTCACTTTCCTGCACGGAGAAGGAAATGGCAACCCACTCCAGTGTTCTTGCCTGGAAAATCCCAAGGACGGCAGAGCCTGTGGGCTGCTGTCAGTGGGGTCGCACAGAGTTGGACACGATTGAAGCGACTTAGCAGCAGTAGCAGCAAACAATAAATTAGAGTCAACTTTTAATTCTAGTTTCATTTGGAAGTAAGTGGTGGCATGAATAATGCATTTTTTCTTATGAATATATCTGATATTTTAGGAATTTTTAGCATTTCAAATAATGTAGCTATACTATAAAGAGTTGTTCTTAATTACCGAGTGGGATTTCATTTAATCTTTTGTACTGAATCTCCTTCTCACAAGATGTCATCCCTCCTACTAGAAGACAGGTTTTATCCTTGGCTGACAGACTGAATTTGGCATCAGTAGCTTCTATTTCAAGACCAAACATGGTTGATGCTGTTTTGCCACTTTTCTAGCCCTTTGAGTACATAGACCCTTGTGAGTATGTTCCAATATGTGTACAGTAATGATACTTAACCATTGGAATAGTACTTTACAGTTCTGGAGAAGTTTACCTGTTTCATCTCATTTGAAACTCTCAACAATGTGTGGCAGGTATCATTCTCATTTCAGATATGAGACATCCAAGAGTAGTAGTGATTTGTCCAAGAGGTATAAATAACTGTCTCAATGTCTTTCAGCACTTTAAAGATATTTGAGTTTTCCTGTAGCCCTTGAGACTATTTTTTTTCCCATTTTTCCTCTGTGTTTTAGATCACACAATCTCTATTGATCTGATTTCAATCTGTTAAATCTATCAAGTGAAGTTTTCAATTCACGGCTTTCCAGTTCTAGAATTTGTATTTGGTTCTTTTGTATAGTTCCCAGTTTTCTGCTGAGATTCTCTCTTTACTCATTTTGAACATATTTTTCTTAATCTCTTTGAAATATATAATAGCTGCTTTACAGTTTTTGTTCAATATCTGAACCATCTTGGGTTCAATTTCTATGGACTACTTTTTTTCCTGACTATGGATCACATTATTGTTTCTTTGTATGACTAGTGACTTTTTATTTAACACCAGACATTGTAGATAATACACTGTAGAGACTCAGTTTGTTCATTTTCCTCGAATGTTGATTTTTGGTTCAGCAGGCAGTTCAGTTATTGACAGATTACACTGAATTTGTGTAGGCTTCACTCTTTTGCTTTAATAGTAAGGCTCAGAAGGAAGCCCAAAGTGTGTTCAAAGCTCTTCTGATCTAATTTAGCAGGACTCAGCCTCCAAATTCTGTCCCTCTTGCAGATCTTGTTGATTCTTGGTTTTAGGTTTTGTTAGGCTGAGTCTGCCTCCTAAGGCATATCCTTTTTGTGGCATCTCAGCTGGGTGCCAGGGGTATGAATGAGGTGTTAAGGGTGTCCCTCTACCTTAACTCTCATGAGTCTCTCTCACTATTGAGTCTTTCCCCCCTCTCATGAGTCTGTCCCCAGGGAGTCTCTCTCACTAGAGCCAAACTCTAGTATCCCCAGGATGGCTCTTCTCCTCACACTACTAGTCAGTTCTGTTCTCAATCTCTCAATAGTTGTTATCTGGTAAGCCTCAGGTGATTTCATCCTCTATATGAGCCTAGCCATCAGCTGCAAACTAGTAGGGAACCCCCACATGGATTTCTTGAGGCCCAGCTCCCTCCTATCCAAGGCCCTGCTCTGCAGATTCCAGCCACGTCAGCATCCTCAAGCTCTGACCTCTGCCTCCTTAGCTCAGTGGGACTTTGTGTCTTCTTAGACTCCAGCACTCTGTGACATGGTAGGAAATGGACTCAGATAAAAGACAAAGGAGCAGTCTTACACTTGTTGTCCACTACCTGGAAAGAGTTGCCTTATATATTTACTTTTATAGTTGTTTGGCAGGATGTTCCCATGATTCCAACATGGCTGGCACTCAGACAAGGAGTTTGAAGAGACTTTTGACTTCAGTTCCAGTATTCTGTATATCACACCATAGCTGGCCTTCTATTACATTACTTGTTATGACTAAATCCCTCAGAAATTTGTGAGGGTTTATATTTTAGGTTAACTTATAGACTAGTAGAAAACCTTACTGATACATGCTGCTGCTGCTAAGTCACTTCAGTTGTGTCTTACTCTGTGCGACCCCAAAGACTGCAGCCCACCAGGCTCCCCCATCCCTGGGATTCTCCGGGCAAGAACATTGGAGTGGTTTGCTATTTGCTTTCTCCAGTGCATGAAAGTGAAAAGTGAAAGTCGCTCAGTCGTGTCCGACTCCCTGCGACCCCCTGGACTGCAGCCTACTGGGCTCCTCCGTCCATGGGATTTTCCAGGCAAGAGTACTGGAGTGGGGTGCCATTGCCTTCTCCACAGGCAAACATCTGGAAGCTATGTTTCCTATTAGGTTGCTTTTATTTTTTAGATAAATCTAGGGTAGAATTAGTGAATAATTAGTCTGTTTAAAAAAAAAGGCTAATAAAGAGTATAATAAAACAATTCTATAAGTACTTAGAAGTAGTACTTTCCTGCTGGTTCAGTTTAATAAATACTTTCTTTGTTTCCTATTACTTAATAGATACTTTATGTCAGGAAGGAACTTGGTTTTATCTTACACTGTTAGCACAGAGTAATATTAAGATAGACTAAAACTAAGTCAGCACTTGTCTTGGAATCTAGCAGCTTTTCCTTTGACACCCCTTTTCACATGTCAAGGTTTCTTGTTTAGGTTGCCAAGTCGATTAGCTGATACTGGAGATAAGAAAGAGGAGTCAAAGAGAAAGAAAAAAATTTAGATGATAATAGGAACTATAGAAATAGCTGAACAAAAAAGGAGAAACGACTTCCCTGGAGGTCCAGTGGTTGAGACTCCACCTTCCAGTGTGAAGGTCACAGGTTTGATCCCTGGTCAGGAAACTAAGGTGTTAGTGGGGCTGCACCCCACATTCCTCGGGGTGCAGCCAAAAATTCAAGAAAAGGAGGAAGGGAGATTTTAAAAAATGGAAGAATGAGGAGATAAGTCAATTTAAAAGTCAGTTCAGTCACTCAGTTGTGTCTGACTCTTTGCGACTCCATGGACTGCAGCATGCCAGGCCTCCCTGTCCATCACCAACTCCTGGAGCCTACTCAAACTCATGTCCATTGAGTCGGTGATGCCATCCAACCACCTCATTCTCTGTCATCCCCTTCTCTTCCCACCTTCAATCTTTCCCAGCATCAGGGTCTTTTCTAATGAGTCAGTTCTTTGCATCAGGTGGCCAAAGTATTGGAGCTTCAGCTTCAACATCAGTCCTTCCAATGAATATTCAGAACTGATATTTCCTTTGGGATAGACTGGTTGGATCTCCTTGTCCAAGGGACTCTCAAGAGTCTTCTCCAACGTCACAGTTCAAAAACATCAATTCTTCAGCTCTCAGCTTTCTTTATAGTCTAATTCTCACATCCATACATGAGTACTGGAAAAGCCGTAGCTTTGATTAAATGGACCTTTGTTGGTAAAGTAATGTCTCTGCTTTTTAATATGCTGTCTAGGTTGGTCGTAACTTTCCTTCCAAGGAGCAAGCATCTTTTGATTCCATGGCTGCAGTTAGCATCTGCAGTGATTTTGGAGCCCCAAAAGAAAGTCTGTCACAGTTTCCACTGTTTCCCTGTCTATTTGCCATGAAGTGATAGAACCAGATGCCATGATCTTAGTTTTCTGAATATTGAGTTTTAAGCCAACTTTTTCACTCTCCTCTTTCACTTTCATCAAGAGGCTCTTTAGTTCTTCTTCGCTTTCTGCCATAAAGGAGGTGTCATCTGCATATCTGAGGTTATTGATATTTCTCCAGCAGTCTTGATTCCAGCTTGTGCTTCATCCAGCCCAGCATTTCTCATGAGGTACTCTGCATATAAGTTAACTAAGCAGGGTGACAATATACAGCCTTGACGTACTCCTTTCCCTATATGGAACTAGTCTGTTGTTCCATGTCCAGTTCTAACTGTTGCTTCCTGACCTGCATACAGGTTACTGAAGAGGCAGGTCAGGTGGTCTGGTATTCCCATCTCTTGAAGAATTTTCCACAGTTTATTGTGATCCACACAGTCAAAGGCTTTGGCATAGTCAATAAAGCAGAAATAGATGTTTATCTGGAACTCTCTTGCTTTTTCCATGATCCAGTGGATGTTGGCAATTTGATCTCTGGTTCCTCTACCTTTTCTAAAACCAGCTTGGACATCTGGAAGTTCACGGTTCATGTATTGCTGAAGCCTGGCTTGGAGAATTTTGAGCATTGCTTTGCTAGCGTGTGAGATGAGTGCAGTTGTGCAGTACTTTGAACATTCTTTGGCCTTGTCTTTCTTTGGGATTGGAATGAAAACTGACTTTTTCCAGTCCTGTGGCCACTGCTGAGTTTTCCAAATGTGCTGGCATATTGAGTGCAGCACTTTCTTTTAGGATTTGAAATAGCTCAACTGGAATTCTATCACCTCCACTAGCTTTGTTTGTACTGATGCTTCTAAAGGCCCACCTGACTTTGCATTCCAGGATGTCTGGCTCTAGGTGGATGATCACACCATCATGGTTATCTGGGTCAATAAGATCTTTTTTGTATAAATCTTCTATGTATTCTTGCCATCTTTTCTTAATATCTTCTGCTCCTGTTAGGTCCATACCATTTCTGTCCTTTATTGTGCCCATTTTTGCATTAAATGTTCCCTCAGTATCTCTAATTTTCTTGACGAGATCGCTAGTCTTGTCCTCTATTTCTTTGCACTGATCACTGAGGAAGGCTTTCTTATCTCTCCTTGCTATTCTTTGGAACTCTGCATTCAAATGGATATATCTTTCCTTTTCTCCTTTGCCTTTCTAGTATTTTCTTTTCTCAGTTATTTTTAAGGTCTCCTCGGACAACCATTTTGCCTTTTCCCATTTCTTTTTTTGAGGATGGTCTTGATCACTGCCTCCTGTACAGTATCATGAACTTCCATCCATAGTTCTTCAGGCACTCTGTCTATCCAATCTAATCCCTTGAATCTATTTCTCACTTCTGCTATTTAATCGTAAGGGATTTGATTTAGGTCATACCTGAATGGTCTAGTGGTTTTCCCTACTTTCTTCAATTTAAGTCTGAATTTGGCAATAAAGAGTTCATGATCTGAGCCACAGTCAGCTCCCGGTCTTGTTGTCACTGACTATATAGAGCATAATGGAGCAGGCAATGGCACCCCACTCCAGTACTCTTGCCTGGAAAATCCCATGGACGGAGGAACCTGGTGGGCTGCAGTCCATGGGGTCGCTAAGAGTCAGACACGACTGAAGCGACTTAGCAGCAACAGCAGCAGCATAGAGCATAAATTGGATTAAAGATTCACTGAGCATGGCCCCACCCATCAGAACAAGACTCAGTTTCTCCCTCAGTCAGTCTCTCCCATCAGGAAGCTTCCATAAGTCTATTATTCTTCTCCATCAGAGGGCAGACAGAATGAAAACCACAATCACAGAAACCTAACCAATCTGGTCACATGGACCACAATTCAGTGAAACTATGAGCCATGCCGTGTAGGGCCGCCCAAGATGGATGGGTCGTGGTGGAGAGTTCTGACAAAATGTGGTCCACTGGAGAAGGGAATGGCAAAGCACTTCAATATTCTTGCCTTGAGAACCTCATGAACAGTATGAAAGGGCAAAAAGATAGGACAGTGAAAGATGAATTCCTTAGGTTGGTAGGTGCCCAGTATGCTACTGGAGATCAGTGGAGAAATAACTCCAGAAAGAATGAAGAGACAGAGCCAAAGCAAAAACAACACCCAGTTGTGGATGTGACTGGTGATGGAAGTAAAGTCTGATGCTGTAAAGAACAGTATTGGATAGGAACTTGCAATGTTAGGTCATGAATCAAGGCAAATTGGAACTAGTCAGACAGGAGATGGCAAGAGTGAACATTGACATTTTAGGAATCAGCAAACTAAAATGGACTGGAATGGGTGGATTTAACTCAGATTACCATTATATCTACTGTGGGCAAGAATCCCTTAGAAGAAAGGGAATAGCCATCGTAGTCAACAGGAGTCTGAAATACAGTACTTGGATGCAGTCTCATAAATGAGAGAATGATCTGTGTTCGTTTCCAAGGCAAACCATTCAGTATCACAGTAGTCCAAGTCTATGCCCCAACCAGTAATGCTAAAGAAGCTGAAGTTGAACGGTTCTATGAAGACCTACAAGACCTTTTAGAACTAACACCCAAAAAGATGTCCTTTTCATTATAGGGGACTGGAATGCAAAAGTAGGAAGTCAAGAGATACCTGGAGTAACAGGCAAATTTGGCCTTGGAGTACAGAATGAAGCAGGTCAAAGGCTAACAGAGTTTTGCCAAGAGGACACACTGGTTATAGCAAACAGTCTGTTCCAGCAACACAAGAGAAGACTCTACACGTAGACATCAGCAGATGGTTGATACTGAAATCAGATTGATTATATTCTTTGCAGCCAAAGGTGGAGAAGCTTTATATAGTCACCAATTTAAAAGTAGCTGTAATGTATTAAATTAGTGTTTTGAGTGAAGTTATTCAACAATAATAGTGCACAAGGCGTGAAATATGAGCAGGATCACAAAATAATTTTCACTTTAAAAAACATAAAATAGGAAAAAATAATAACAGTTTACAGAATAAGAAAAGACCTATAAGCATATGAAAAGATATGCAAGCTCCCTTATAATTAAAGAAATGGAAATAAAAACTGTGAGATAACATCAGATTGGTAAAAATGAAGATGTATAATAATGCCCAATATTGAAGAGTATGGGGAAGTAGGCATTTCCATTCACTGTGATGGGAGTATAAACTGGTATAGCCTTTTTGTATGACAGTTGTCAAAATCAGAAAGTAAAATGTATACACACTTTTATTCAGCAATTTTGCTTTCAGAAATTTATTCTGAAACAGTATCCCCACAAGTGTGCAGAGACATGTACCCATAAAAAAATATTCCCTAAAGCACTGTGTGTGTGACGCAAAACTGGAAACAGTCGACCTGTCCGAGAAGAGGGAGTTGATTAAGTAAATTATGAGCACAGTCAGTCACACAGTGGAATACCAAACACTCATCAAAAGGGAGGAAGAAAGTGTCTATATGCAGCTAGAGAAAGATTCTAAGATTTATTATTACGTGAAGAAAGTTACAAGGTG
The DNA here is from genome assembly GCF_016772045.2 of Ovis aries. Classification (NCBI taxonomy): domain Eukaryota; kingdom Metazoa; phylum Chordata; class Mammalia; order Artiodactyla; family Bovidae; genus Ovis; species Ovis aries. The sequence goes on along the minus strand of NC_056056.1, from coordinate 32,429,049 downwards.
CTCAGCAGTGTGTTTAATCTGCTCTCTTTTATGTAAATACTTTGGGCTTGGATATGTGTACTGGTACTGAGAGAAAATTATTCTGGAAGGATACTGAAAAAAATGTATTAACAATGGTTTACCCCGAGGAGAGGAACTGGAGGGGCAGGGAGATAGTTTTCATTTTACATTTTTTCTATTTGAATTTTTCTAATAATATTTGTATACTAGTTTTTAATTTCAAGTATGACTGAGAGTAGGATCATAGGCTATTTAAATTCTTATACTTTTTGCGTGCTTAAATATGTACATAATATACATATATGTTCTACATATATGTATTAGTATAAAAGAGAAAAGGTATGTTTGCTTTATTGTGAATTTTAAGTTATTGGATTATATTAAAATTCTTTAAGTTGATGCCTAGAAAGAATTCCTATTTTCCCCAAATCAGTTCTCCTCTGGGATGTGTTTTCTTTTTGCAGACCTTTTATCTATCCATAGTTGATTTATGTGAAAATGGCGGAAAACGTCCTAACACAAATAGCAGTGCTAGTTTCACCAAAGAACAAGCAGACACCATTCGCAGAATTCGAAGTAGTAAGGACAGTTGGGACATGTTGGGAGTCAAACCTGGGGCCTCGAGGTAAGCAGTGCTCTCAGGTCCTAGTGCTGCCTTCTGTTATAAAGATTCAGTCATCAGGATATAGTGTGATATCTTCCTGTAATGGGCTAGAAATATGAAGATGTGTGGAAACAGATTACTTAACACTACTCCTTCACCAAATTAAGTGAATACCAAAGAAGGGAAACAGAGGGCACGATGGCCTGGTGTGGGGACGATGTCGTGTATCTGTTGTGTGAGTACCTTTTGAAATGGTATGCTCTTCTTTTGTTGACCAAGAGTCTAGAAACAAATGTAACCTCAATATATACACATATAATCACAAAAGAGAATTCTTAAAGCTTAGAATTTTTGAAAAAGAATGTTAGCAATCAACTTGTTGAAACACTTCATTTCATACGTGGGAAAACTGGGACTCAGGGAAACTAAAAACGCAGTCAGGGACTCCGGGAGTTAGTGGTGGAATTAACCCTGAACCCTGTGTGTCTTCCTGTCTCTGATTCTGTGTCTCTCAAAAATCATTGTAGTTCCTCATCTGTGTGTGTTTATATTAAATTATTTTATTTTAGCCAAAATAATTATTTTGGAGAAAAAGAAATACAATCACTACTCTTCATGAAAGAAATAAATCGTTACCTAGTACGATTATGTAACTTTTCCCCCAGTCTTATTGAAATATAATTGACATACAACACTGTATAAGGTTAAGGTGTATAGCATGATGATTTAACTTACATACATTGTGAAACAATTAGCGAAATAAGTTCAGTGAACATCCATCATCTCATAGAGATAAAGAAAAAAAAAAGTTTTTTCCTTGTGATTAGAACTTTTGGAATCTACTCTCCTAAGAACTCTCAATTGTTATCTCACTTTTAACTCTATAATAATACTGTTACTATGCGTATTATTGGAGTTCTCAGATCTTTTTATTTTGCACCATAGCTTTCCTCCCTATGTTTCTCCCTTTCTACTTTTTCACCTTGATTCCCAGAAAAGAAAAAAGTACATCTCAAAACTGCTTTATCAGCATCAACAACATTAAGTATCTCTTCTCCATTTTGGTCTCATAGCATTTCTGCAGGTTCAGAAGAGAAGAGGGGATGGGAACAGGGAGACAGTTATTGGTCACCCTTGACTTGACAGGCGTTACTAAGGATGCTTTAAACACCTGACGAAATTCAGATGACCTTGCAGCATAAAGTTAATTGGTGGCTTTTGGGGCTTCCCAGGTGGCACAGTGGTAAAGAATCTGCCTGCCCATGCAAGAGATGCAAGAGACTTGGGTTCGATCCCTGGGTGGGGAAGATCCCCTGAAGAAGGGAACGGCCACCCACTCAGTATTCTTCCCTGGAGAATTCCACGGACAGAGAAGCCTGGTGGGCTACAGGCCATAGGGTCACAAAGAGTCGGACACACCTGAGCAACTAATATTCCTTTTACTGTTGTGTATCAAATTCAGCTTTTTTGTTGTTTTGGCCTTTCCCTTACTGACCCTGCTCCCTGGCTGACTTTATCCGCTGTTTCCTCCTGGAACTACATGCCGGCTCTCCGTTCCCTCTCTGGCCTCTAACAGTTCTCTCCCTGCTGCTCTGTGTTTCCCATCACCGGATCAATTCCTGAACCCCATCTTCTTGCAGAGTCCTCCCCAAGGGGCCCTGCCCTTATGGCCTCTTGTCCTCATCGCTTCCATCAGCAATTATTTGCCAAGTGCCAAATGCCTGTGAGGCGCTAAACACTGTCTGTTTTCAGTTGATCATGTTTGTATACTCACTTTGTATTGTCTGTGTTTCTACTTGAATGTTACGTATTATTTGTCCATTGTTTGTTTCCCAGTCCTTTAGTCTCACCTTTGAGAACGGGTCACGATAATTTCAGATATGCTTACTGCAAGAGGTGTTCTGTTATCCAAGCAGCTGAAGTGCAGTGGGCAGAGGGTGGGGGCTGACTTCCCTACTGACAGAGAGCTCTGCTTTTTCTTTGCAGGGATGAAGTCAATAAAGCATATCGGAAACTTGCTGTGCTGCTCCACCCTGACAAATGTGTAGCACCTGGTAGTGAAGATGCCTTCAAAGTCGTTGTGAATGCCCGAACAGCCCTCCTGAAAAACATCAAGTAGAAAATAGGAAAAACAGACAGGTGTAGGCCTCGAGTCCAAACAGACTTTCTCTGGTGGTAAAATAGCCAACATGGGTTTTTCCTCCACAAAATTCTTACAGCCCTTTTCACTCACGTGCTGTCATTTGTAAACCAGTAATTTGGGTGCCTGTTTCCATGTCACAGACATTTTGCAGAGAGACAAAATGAAGAGAACTGAGTGCCACTTATACACTATCGTTCATTTTCTATTTCTGAATGATGATAGATTTTTTTTTTCTCATGAGTTGGTAAGCTCTGTCAGTATAGCATCGCTTAGGCACTTTGCTCAGGAAAGTCCACGAAGTTTCTGGAAGGATAGGAGGATCTTTTTGCTTTTCCTTTATTAAAAAACATTCATCATCAGAGGAAAAAAACAAAAATGGAAGCAAACATAGCAGAACCCCTGAAAGTGTGTGACCTTGCAAGCAAGTTGCCCCTTTACAATAAGTTTCTTAGATGATAGTTGCAGCATCAGTCTGCTTAATTAATGCATGAACTCTTGGCAGCCCTTCGGAAGTGAAACAAGGTGGTGCAGTCCTGAGCTGAGTGGCCCTTTTTTGACGTTCACTCTGTGCCCCTTCTCCATCACCGGGGGAGAGACCAGCCAGTCTTGAGCATAGAGGTGGCAGTAGCCGCAGGTTCTGGTAGGCTGGCTGCTGCTGGACCTGCCCCTGGGTCTGAGGCCTTTCCCTGGCCATGGGAGTGCTGGTAGCTGTAGGGGCATCTTCACCTAGGAGTCAGGAGTCAGATCCCAAGACAGAAATGCCTGCAGGTCAAACTGGATTGTGCACACATCCCCAGAGGGCATGACCCGCCTAGTTCGGTCGTGTCTGATGCCCTAGGAGAGCCCCCATAGGAGGCTTCTGCCTTTCCTTGTTGCAGCAGCATTTGCCAAGACAGGTGGGAGAGACAGGGATGCGTGTCAGCCGGGGGCCTCCCTTCGCTTCCTCATCAGTGTGAGCTCCCCTTCCCTCTTCTGTTCCTGCCTTATCTCTTAAGGTACCACATCTGCCACCACCGCTCTCTTCTTGAATCCCCGCCTTCCGGCTATTGCCTCCTCTGTCCTGTGCAGCCTTTGCCGGGGCCTGGTAGACCAGAGACAAGTATAGATCCTTTGGGTGGTGGACAGAGAGATCTTAAGGCCTGTGTGGGAAGAATCTGTTACTTTTGTGTAGGTTCCAAATTTCTGATCAGTAATACTTTTAAGCTGCAGATTCTGAAAATTAATTTCACATAGAGAAATCCATTCTCTTGCCATCGTCTCTCTCTCAGTATCCAAGAGATGGATGAAGATCACGCGTCAGGACTGGCCTTCCTTCCAGAGCTCACAGAATAGTGTCACCGCGTGGCACATTACACCATCGCTGTCATGTTACTCAGATTTTTAGCTGTGACCAAGCAGCACTAATTGGGGCTTTAAAGTATATGAAACTTTGCCATCAGTGAATTTTAAACAGCTATCCCATATTGATTGCCAAGTAGCATTCGCATTACCCTACCTGAGAAGAAAAACCACTTTCATTTAATTCACACCCACTGCAGCCTTCTAAACCCTTCCCTGCTCCAGAGCAGCTTCTCTTTGTGTGGCTGCCCTTGGGTGGCACTGAGCTGGTTGTCAGGAAACCAGAGCATTGTTTTCTAGTAAGAGTTTTCATTTTGATATTAAAAATGCTTTTTTTTCTTAGTAAAATTGAGATATGAGATATGATTTTTTGTGGGATTTTCCTTCATTTTAACTAGTTTCTGGGCCTGTAAAACTCAGGCCAAAGTTCTTCAGGGCTTTAATTTTGCTGTAGGCCTTCATCATGCCTAAAGTGACAGACATAGATCTGCTCTTGTGGCAGAACTTAGGAGTCATATGGATGAAGGACCGTGCGTGGTGGTGTCAGCCCGCATTGACGTGACGGCTCACTTGTGTATGTGGCCCTGTGTAAAAACTGGTGCCAGTTTTCATCACTGTCATTAAACACTAGATGGGTCACCTCATTCAGCTACATTGTGCAGGTGAGCAGTTATAGCAGAGAGAGTTCTCTAGTTCTTCTATTCACATCCTTATGTAATGAGTGACTTGTTGACATTTAGCCTGATCTTGATTCTTAGGTCTTGCTCAGTTCCCAGCACCTTGATTACTCATGTTAAGAATGGCTATGTACTGCTTCATTTATGGAAAAGAAAGAAAAGAAAGTTAAAGGTTCAGGGTCCTAGAATTTTTCTGATTTCCCTAATTCTGAGTAGAATGTCAAGAAGTAATGAAATGAAGCCTGATCTGCAATGAAAAGTAACTTCATATAAAATTTTACAGACCTCTGTGCATTAATTTAAATTCTTGGTACAAATGTATATTTTTTAGTTCAAGCTTATTAAAATTCTTCAGCCAGTTAGGATTGCACAGTACATCAGTGAGAGTAACAACTAGCAGAATAATTTCAATGGCTAAAGAAAATTTTATACAGGATCTTGTTTTTTTCAAAAAAGAACAAGAAGTTTGAACAGCTGTTATTCAAGAAAAGCCATTTCTTCTGCATCTGAGTCACCAAGAATGAACACTTTAAAAACTTGTTAGAAATCCCTGGAGGCTTTTGAAATTAATCGCCAACCTACCTAAGAACTTTAAAATACACCATCCTTTTGTTCCTCTGTTCCTCTTCCATGGCTCCTTTTGAATCAGTATTCTCAACTGTCAACGTGTCTCTTACTTCAGCAGTGTCGTTTATTTCTTTGCATAAATGTGTGCTTGTCTAGGCTTGGAGATACTGTGCTGCTTCCCAAGATAAATTGCTCTGATTCTGTAGATCGCACTCTGTTCTTTAAGGCTCACATTTACCTCAGGAAACTCACTTTAGCATGTTTTTTTGTTGTTTTTTTTTGCATTGAATTTTCAAATGGTAATTATTTCTTTATACTGGTAAACTAGTACCTAATTTACTGTTCACTAAGTGAGCCATAGATAAGGCAGCTAAATTTCTGAAAGAGAGAAAATGGGCAGCCCTTGGTTGCTGTGAATCAGTAGTAAGGTCCCTATTTCTCAAAGAACAATGACAGAATCTCAAGGGGAAGGAGGTATTTCGGTCTCATGTTAGAAAGTGTGGGGGGCGTGTGTACATTGCCTTTGACAAGGTGTCAGTGTCTGTCCCCTAAGCAATTTCAGTGGGCCCTGGAATGTCACTCCCTTCTCCACTACACTCTGTCTAGCTCACTCTGAGTCTGATTACATTTTTGTGAAACTTTTGCAGAGAAATTAAGCCGCAAAATGCAGCTAACTTCCTTCCATTGCAAGTTTTACAAAGGGAAGAGGGGTTCATATTTCTCATGATAGGTACCTAGCACAATTGTAAGAGACAGTTACTAATGTTTATATGTTGGTGTTTCCATTAAGCATTTCTAGAGGAGACGAAAGCTTAAACTTGTGGTGTGGATGAGTTAGATCGTGTCTGACAAGCAGTGCAATATGAAGCTGTGCAATAAAGGCTGTGTTGTGAAATGAAGCGCTGGAAAGCTGGACAGTTCGGGTTAGCTTCCTGCAGCAATTGCCAGCAGGATGGTCTGCCCTTGGCCCAGGAATGCAGAGTCTCTAAAGAAACCCTTTGCTCTTATGAGGTAATTTATGTATTTGCTTTCTGTTGAAATAATGGAAAATGTTAAAGCTAACAGCTGTCTATGTCTTGTACAGAGAGTGTCATATGTATTTAAGTTGTGTATTTTTATAAAGTAAAGCCAAATGCCAAATGGTCTGTGGGCTGCACTTATTTGTTGAGACACTGGTCTTTAACGCAGAAGCCAGTTGTTAACAGCTGAGATCATAGATAAGACATCTTGCTTTAGTTGCCAGTGGGTAAAACGGAGGAAATGGCATTCAGTGGTCCCTCAGGCTGTTCTAACCTTAATTCAGTTGTGATGAAAGTCTTTTGCTCTCTTAAAGAAAGATACTGATATTATGTTTTCCTTTTTAATTCAAATGAAACTATTGTTATCACATTTTAATAATGCAAGTCTAATTCAGCTAATTAGTCCCTAAACTACAGGAATCCTTAAGTAACAGACTATGGTGAAGGCGAATTTGAAAGTAAAAGCCTTGTAGGGCCAGCCCACAGAAGGCTTCAAATCAGAGCTCTAATTTTCATTGTGAATGACACTCACTGTCACCTGAGAATGCGCTCCACTCCTGGGGAACCACTCTACCATCTCCACACTGCTGACATGTGCTAAAGCAGAGCTGCCAAATCCTCCTATGACCTCTGCCTTGCTCCTTGGTCACAGAGCTTGGCCTGAGAGATGGGAATGTCACCCAAGCTCTGGAGAAGGAAATGGCAGCCCACTCCAGTATTCTTGCCTAGAGAATACCACGGACAAAGGAGCCTGGCAAGTCCATGGGGTCGCAAGAGTTGGACACGACTTAGCGACTAAACCACCACCACCACCACCTGAGATCTTTCTAGTTGGAATCTAGGAAGACAGACTTTCTCTCAGGACAGAAAGATGGGAGGAGTCCTGCTGATGCTGGCAACCGTGATTCCAACCTCATGGAAAAAATCAGAGCGAATGAAACAGACATTCAGAAAGAGACCGTATCCGTATGGCAAAGATGTTCCTTCCAGTTCCCAGGGTCCCCTGAACTGGCTGCTCTAAAAGCCCGTCACCCACCCCAGAATCCTCCCAATCAATCTCCACTCCCCTGTTTTCTGCTTAAGTTTGTTGGAGTTTGCTTTCTGTTACTCGCAACCAAAAGGATATTAGAAAATAATAGACATTAAGGGTCATAAGCAGAAATGAGAAAGCTATGGTCTGTAGACTGGTGCAGTACTTGATAAGTGAAGTGTGACAGTTTAGATATTAAGTATATCCAGATACTTGGTGTTTCTGTTTTAAAACAATAATAACCAACTGTAAAACTGAGAAGAATTTGGTTTACTCATTTTGTTTCAGGATCAATTTAAGATGCACAATTTTATCTAGCTTTTTTGTTTCCTTTTGATCCATTGCCTATCAGGGGCACTTGTAATATGGTAAATTTCTAATCAAGCTTTATTGTTAAAACAGTCATTCACCATGCATTTATTGAGCACCTACTATATGCCAGGCTTTGTTCTAGGCACTGAGGATATAACATAACACAGAATCGACAAAAATCCCTGCCCTGTGGAGCTTCATTCTTGTTGTTGTTCTTTTTAATTTGCGGAATTTTGAAGAAAGCTTCATTTTTCCTTATAGGTTTATTTCTGAAGAGGCAAATTTGCATTTTTTTTTTTACTGCTCTTTAAGATATGCAATTTTGCAATTAATACTCTGATTGCTGCTACATATGGAAGACCATGTAGGTTGTTAAAATGCTGTATTAATTTTTTTCTTGAGAACTTGACCACTATCATTATACGGAGTGGTTTTTCCTGTTGACCTGGAGGACACAGTACTAGACTTTAGGCGTTTCTTTATATATGTTTTATATTAAATAATTAAAATATTAATATCTTCCCCCATAGCAGTTGATAAGGTTGTGTTCATTTTGAGGGGAAAATACCTAGAATCTCAGTTGTTGTTTTAGTTAAGTAGTGTTTACCTCTAATTTCACCCAGTTAAAATTCTAATTAGCGGCCTGTTCTAAAGGATGCTTGGACTTTAGGAAAAATTATTTCTCTGTGCATCCTAAACAGATAGAGTCAGCAGATGCAGCCCAGGAAAGCACTTGTACTAGGGAAGAGAAAGTAAAAGTCTATGACTGAGAAAAATCGAGGTGCTGCATGCCTCAGATACCAGGATGTGAACATTCTGCTGGTTTCAGAATAAGAGAGAAAACAAAAAGGTTCATGCAATAAATACTAAAGAGAGAGGCATCGTATTAGGATAAATTTATTTAAGCTTACACTTTTAACATCACTACATATAAAAGCAACCTGCCAGGCAGTTACTGCCTCCTAGGGGAGATGTAGGTCTTCGCAGGTAGCACCAGTGGTAAAGAACCCACCTGCCAGTGCAGGTAGACATAACAGATGTGGGTTTGATCCCTGGGTCAAGAAGATCCCCTGGAGAAGGAAATGGCAATCCTCTCCAGTACTCTTGCCTGGAGAATCCTGTGGGCAGAGGAGCCTGCCGGGCTACAGTCCATAGGGTCGCAAGAGTCGAACACAACTTAGCAACTAAACCACCACAGGGGAGATGTCAGCGTTTATATGAGAAGATGCTAAATCCCCATGCTGTTCCCTCCTGCTCACAGTGCTGGTGGGGAGAGCACCTGGCCCACGAAAGTGATCAGTTTCAAGAAAGGTTAGCGCTTCTGCCAGGCACTCTGGGCTGCTGGCATGCTGGACAGGGACTCTTTAGTGAAGCGTCCTAGTGAAAATTTAGATATAAGGAAAATCAGTAAGGCTTTGTGTGGCGAGGCACAGAGCCAAGCTGCTCTTCATAAGAAATGAACAAAACTTCCAGGGGTTGGGGCTACCTAAAGGAAAAGGGAGAAAAACTTGGATGAGCAGGAGCTGAAAGCTAGGGTACAAAGAAGGATTATTAGAAAGATCTTAGATATTAAAAATTATTAGATAATCCTAGAAAGACAGCCAATGAGAAGTTCCCAGTGACAGAAACAATCAAAGGACTTTTCAGAACATGCTTTAGTAATGTTAGCCACATTTTATAGATAAGAAAACTGAGGCTCAGAGAGGTTAAGTGACTTGCTCTAGGTCAAACAGAAAGCTGTAAAAATCCAAGCTTACCCAACTTTAGAACCCAGGCTCTCATTGTACACTATCAGCCTCACAGTCCAAATTTTAAAGTACTCTGCTTCATATTCATAAGTAATGTTGTACCTGCTTTACCATGTTACTTACATAGATATAAATAGGCCTGCCTTTTTGATGGGGTTGCTTTTTTTTTTTGGTTCTGGATCTCATCAAAAGTGAGATCATATTATATATACTTTTATTTGTCTTTCTCTTCTCATTCAATAGTACCTCATAAAAATCTTAAGTCAGTTGGTTTAGATTTAATTCAGTTTTTTAGTGGCTGAATAATAATAATTATGTTGGTATGTCGTAAATAATTCAGCCACACAACTTTGTTTCTAGCTTTCTGTCACTACAAATAATGCTGCAATTTTATCCATGTTTGTATGTTTTTATGAACTAGCAGAGTTTTTTAATTAACTTTTTCAAAAAATTGAACTGAATAGTCAATGGAAGGCTTAAAACTCAACATTCAAAAAACTGAGATCATGGCATCTGGTCCTATCACTTCATGGCAAATAGATGGGAAAACAATGGAAACAGTGACAGACTTTATTTTCTTGGGCTCCAAAATCACTGCAGATGGTGATTGCAGCCATGAAATTAAGACACTTGCTCCTTAGAAGAAAAGCTATAACCAACCTAGACAGCTTATTAAAAAGCAGAGACATTACTTTACCAGCAAAGGTCTGTATAGTCAAAGCTATAGTTTTTCCAGTAGTCATGTATGGATGTGAAAGTTGGACCATAAAGAAAGCTGAGCACCAAAGAATTGATGCTTTTACACTGTGGTGTTGGAGAAGACTCTTGAGAGTCACTTGGACAGCAAGATCCAACTAGTCTGTCCTAAAGGAAATCAGTCCTGAATATTCATTGGAAGGACTGATGCTGAAGCTGAAACTCTAGTACTTTGGCCACCTGTTGGGCAGAACTGACTCATTGGAAAAGACCCTGATGCTGGGAAAGATTGAAGGCAGGAAGAGAAGGGGGTGACGGAAGATGAGATAGTTGGATGGCATCACCAACACGTTGGATAGGAGTTTGAGTAAGCTATAGAAGTTGGTGAAGCCTGGCATGCTGCAGTCCATGGGGTTGCAAAGAGCAAGACATGAGTGAGTGACTGAACTGACTGAAAAATTGAAGTATAGTAATAAACATTGTGTTTGTTTCAGCTATACAGCAAAGTGATTCAGTTATTTATTTCAGATTTTTTTCCATTATAGGTTATTATAAGATATTGAATATAATTCCATGTGAATAGCCCTGCATTTTTAAAAAGACCACAAATGTACAATTTTCCTCATTAATGGTCCAAGTTCAAATTTTTGTGCTTAGGAATGAAAAAAAACCTCTTTCTGAGGTGTGCCCAAGCCAAGAGGGAGTTAACTTGACAACTTAAGTTAACAGCAAATTAAAATATGGAATATGATACATCTGGATATTTATTAACAGGGTTATTTAAGTGAAATTCTGAACAAACTGTGGTAGAACCCTCTGATGCCTGCAGAACAACTTGAAAATTATGTCTTAAGGGATATCGGCTCTGAGAATCTTAAGAAATAACTGGTGGGCAGAGACAGATTCCTTTATAACACCTGTCAGCCTTATGATTTTGTTTCTGGGTGATTTTCACATCCCTAACTTATTCTTTTGTCATCTTTAGAACTGAGAAGCTATTAAAGGGCTGTTTCCCTCCCTCGCTCCACCCCAAAGCTTAGCATTTCGCACTAGAATCACTAGCATTGCAGCAGGAAAAGCTGCTTTATATTCACCATACTGTGTAGAGTGACCAACTGGGTTGTGGGTTTTAGGGGATGGGGTCAGGTTGGCATGACTTTCTTTTTAAAATATATTTTATTGGAGTACAGTTGAGTTACAGGTTGTGTTAATTTCTGCCATATAGCACAGTGATTCAGTTACACATACTTAAATATGCATGCTTTTTCATATTCTTTTCCATTATGGTTTATCACAGGATATTGAATATAGTTCCCCGAGCTGTACAGTAGGACCTTGTTGTTTGTGCCTAGTCGCTTCAGTTGTGTCCGACTCTTTGCGACCCTGTGGACTGTAGCCCGCCAGGCTCCTCTGTCCGTGGGCATTCTCCAGGCAAGAATACCGGAGTGGGTTGCTATGCCCTCCTCCAGGGGCTCTTCCTGACCCAGGGATCGAACCCGCTTCTCTTATGTCTGCTGCATTGACACGAGGGTTCTTTACCACCAGCGCCACCTGGGAAGCCCCCCTTGTTGTTTAGCCATTCTGTGTATAGTAGATTGCATCTGCTAATCCCAGTGGTTTGACTTTCTGCCTTATGCTTATCTATATTATTTGAGTTCTCCCAATGAATGTCAACTACTTTAATCATCTAGAATGTTATATGAAACCAAACACTAAATATAGCACCTGATTAAAAAAGAGATTCACTCTGAAGCTTGTGTGGGGACTCTACAGTATGGACGCTCTGGGCTATAATTAAATCTTACTTCTTTACATTAGTAGAAACTTCAGACTAAAACAGAAAAAATGCTTTTAGTAATTTAGAAGTTTTTTAAAAGCTAATATAGCATCAGTGCTCTCTGGCTGGAATTTCAGATTCACTTACTATAGTTACGTATCCGCAGATAACACAGAAGCAGTGGAATTGAAGTCACAAGGCCTGAGACAGAGGCTTATCTGTTAACAGTGTTGTGTGAGGGGCCCCCTTCTGAGGCTCGATTCCTCCATTATTAGATCAGGTTGATTATACCTGTGGCCCTTTCTGGTCTTCCCAGGTAGCACTAGTGGTAAAGAACCTACCTGCCAATGAGACACAAGAAACATGGGTTCAATTCATAGGTCGAGAAGAACCCCCAGAGAAGGAAATGGCGACCCACTCTAGTCTTCTTGCCTGGAGAATCCCATGGACAGAGGAGCCTGGTAGATTACAGTCCATGGGATCACAGAGTCGGACACGACTGAAGCGACTTAGCACATACACGTGGCGCTTTCTAAAAATCATTATGTTTTGAGATTTTACAAAAGCAATAAATACTAGGCCTCCATATCTCTTGTATATAATTCTAGTGCAACACTCCTACCCCCCAAAAAAAGAAGAGGAAGGAAAAGAAAAACTAATTTAGAAAAAAGTTAGTGAATTAAGTTTTTCCTGAAGTTAACAATAGGCATTGTTGAACCTTCTCATTTCTTTTGATCAAGAAACCCTAAAATTCTTGGAACTTGAAAATATGATATGGCATCTCATTTTACAAAGGCAAATGTCACAGGTCTGAAATATTTAGTAACAAAACAATAAGACTCGGATGTTCAAAGATAATCTTTATTCTTGTGAAATGGAAGTTATCCTGGCTCCCAAGCTCACCATTTTCATCAAGGACAGGTAAACTTAAAATTTGCCTTCTAAGGTAAGTTACTCATTTCTGGTTTTAAACATGATCAACTTGAGATTAAAACTCAGTAAATGCAATGTCCCCACCTCCCCCTCATACTTCCACTACCGCCTCTTCCCAGGGGAGATCTAGAGTTGGAACAGGGCTGCCTTACCTCGCCTCTTTTGGCCTTCTTGGCATCTTTCTTCCCAGTGGCCTCACCGGCTCTAGCTGGTCCCACCTGGCCTGCCATCTGCTGATGTCATCATGGTCCCAGCAGGGCTTCCAGATTGAAGGTCCTGGCACTCATCCTCCTAGGTGTCCAAGCTGAGCCCAGGCTCTTCTGCTGCCTGGTCCTTTAAGCACCTCTACGCCCTGCTCACCTGGGCAGTCAGTAACATGGACCACTTTCCCTCAGCCCAGCAATGAGGCACAACAGCCCCTCTTTCAGTCATCGCCACTCTATGCCAAGCTTCCCTGGTAAATTGCAATGCTCCCAGACTACACCTTGGAAACCACCTTGAACTTCTTTATCAGGCCGAGGAGTTTATGGTGTGCTGGTAAACTGACTCTAGGAGGCGGATGAGAGCCCTGGTTTGTGGGTTTTGCCCCAGTTTTCATGGCATAAATACTCTTTGTGGTTGATTCCAAGTTGGGAAGAGATGCACCAGTAAACTTTCATGAACTGTGATGACAGCAAACTCCAGCTTAGCTCTGGGTTTACCTGCAGAAAGTGGTGGAGGCAGGGTTTTGTGCATCCTCCAGTGTCTAAGCTCTCCTCACACCCCTCAAGAACCTCTCCTTTTAAATGATGCAAATGGTCTTACAAAACGGAAAGAGGGCCAGACTTAGAAAACGAACATTGTTGCTGGGGGATGGTATATAGTTAGGGAGTTTGGGAAGGTCATGTATACACTTCTATATTCAAAAGGGATAACCAACAAGGACCTATGGTATAGCACATGGAACTCTGCTCGATGTTATGTGCCAGCCTGGATGGGAAGGGGGTTTGTGGGAGAATGGATACATGTATATGTTTGGCTGAGTCCCTTCACTTTTCCCCTAAAACTACCACACGTTGTTAATCAGCTATACCCCAATACAAAATAAAAGGTTTAAAATTTGGGGGACAAAAAGAAGGTCCTCTATCTCATCCCTTCAACCAGATGGTTAACCCTTTGGGGCAGGGTTTAAGATTCAGCCTCAAAAAAAAAAAAAAAAAAAACAGATTCAGCCTCATCTCTTACAGCACTTGTCACAGTGACTTGCGGGAGGCACTCATTAATTCTGTTGACTGATTACAGTCTTTAACAATATTGCTGTTAAAGACTGAAAACCTCACTCCATTCTCCCTAATAGAGCCCTAAAGGTGACTCGCTTCATGTGATTTTTCCCTACAGACCGGATAAAATTAATCCAGTGCCCCAAAGATATTTATTCCTGCACTAGAGTGTATACCCACCACATTGTCAGGGAATTTTAATACAGCAAGGCTTGGGGTTCTGTAAAATGCATTTTAGGGGGTTTGGTTGAAATTAAACTAGTGTATATCATGATGTAAATTACTAGGTAGGAAGATTGGCTTAACTCACTAACAGCCTCTGGTCAACATCATCAGTGGGTATTAAGTCTTTGATAGTCTTTTAAAACCAAAGTGTATGATTCATTGCAGCAAGGATGGATTGAACACCTGCTATTTGCGGAGCATGGTGGGTGCTTCAGGAACTGAGAAACTGTGTAGGACAATGATTCCCAAAGTGGGAGCTGGGACCAGCAGCCTGAGCATCACCCAGGAGTTTGTTAGAAATGCCAGTAATTCTTGAGCCCCATCCCATACCTATCTACCGGATTATTGGGGGCCCAGCAGTCTGTATCTAGATAAGCCCACAAGAGGAATCTGGTGTGTAATGTTTGAGAGCCACTGATAGAGGACAGACTGCTCTGAAAGAGCATAGAGTATATTGTCCCCTGACATCCCTTCACTAAATCTCTCCTGCTTAAGTTGACCAAAGTGGTAGGAAAGAACGCATGTCTTGTAGAGAGAAGGAGGTCCTGCGTTCAGAATCTGGGTCTGTCATTCAAAGCTCAGTGACCCTGGGCACCCGTCTTTCTTCTCCGAGCTTCTGTTGCCTTATCAGTGAGTCTCTTAAAGTTCCCTCTGCTCCCCAAATTCCTCCCATCTGTTTCGTTTGTGCAAGTCTGCAGGCTTCTCTTGTTTCACTCATTTCCCTTTCTTCTACCAGCCCTGGGCTGTGCCCCTACTTCTAGGGCAGCACCTTCAGGATGACAGAGAGGGACTCTATCTAAATAACTCTAGGTTTTCAGAGATGTACAGCTCACACCGGCTTGGCAGTGCTGGGCAGCCTCTACCCCACCCCCCACCATCTTCATGTGTCCATTTCACCTTAAAACTCTTGCTGTCTCCATCACTGCTTTTCTGGGGTGACTGTGCAGTGTTGCTGCTTTAGGAGCCTCTGGCTGAGTCCGACCTTACAGAGGGCACAACCTAGTTACCTCTGCCTTCAAAAATAGAAAAAACTGGGGAAGTAACACTTTCCCGCAGGGGTGTTTCCTGCTCAAACACCTACTTTTCAAGCTTTTTGTTGCCTATAAGATAAAATCCAAGTTCCTGTCACTTGTTGAGCCCTTACTATAGATCACAGACTTCCTCCGCAACTTTAAAGTATTTTACCTGACTCTAAAATGACCCCTCGAGATAAATACTCTATCCCCGTAGTATGGATAAGGAAATACGCTCTTTAAAAGGTTGTGTCACTTGCCTAGTACTGCAGCACTGCATTGTTGCTGTGTGATCTCCCAAAGAGATGTCCACCCAGAACCTCAGAATGTGACCTTATTTGGAACAGTCCTTGTGGGTACAGTGAGGGTGAGGACCTTGAGATGAGCACATCCTGGATGAGGTGGACCCTGAACCTAATGACAAGCCCTGAGAAGAGAAGGAGGAATCAGTGAGACACCAGAGAGAAGGAGGCCCTGTGAAGACAGAGCAGAGATTGGAGCTATAAGGACCCGGGCCAGGGAATACGAACTGTTGCTGCAGCTTCAGAAGCTTGGAGAAGGGCAGGGAATGGATCCTCCCAAGGGAGCAGCCTTGTCCACACCCTCCTTTTGCACCTGAGGCCTTGAGAACTGTGAGAAAACAGATTTCTGCTGGGACTTCCCTAGCAATCCAGTTGTTAAGACTTTGCCTTCCAAGCAGGAAGTGCAAGTTCAATCCCTGGTTGGGGAGCTAAGATCCCACGTGCCTCATGGCCAAAAAACCCAAAGGTAACACAGAAACAGTATTGTAACAAATGCAATAAAATGGTCCACTTCAAAAAAAAAATCTTACAATATATAGATTTCTGCTGTTTTAAACCACCCAGCTTGTAGAAATGTGTTATGGCAGCCCCAGGAAACCAAAACAACCACTGAGCTATTTTAAGAGTGGAATGTGGGTTCAGACTGGGGCCTGACTATAGCACCCTGCTCCACACTGCCTAACCCAGCCTCCCCTCCCTTTGTCCCCTTACCCCCCTCCCCACCATTCTCCCCCTCCACCCCACCCCCAGTCCGGGCTCAGTGGACTTCTCGGTGTCCTCAGGGTCCTTCTGCTGTCCACGGCCTGTGGCTTTGTACTTGCTGCCCCCTCATCATGGCACGCTGTTGTGGACTCAGTGTTTGTGGTACCCTCCAAGTGCATTAAAGTCCTAACCCCCAATGTCATAGCATTTGGAGTTGGGGGTATTTGGAGGTAATTGGGTTTAGATGAAGTCATGAAGGTAGAGACCCATGATGGAATTAATGTCCTTATAAGGAGAGGAAGAGACACAGAGCTTGCTCTGAAGTCCAAGCAAGAAGGTGGCTGTCTGCAAGCTAAAAAGAGAGCCCTCCTCAAAACCTGGACCTGCCAGCCCCTCGATCTCGGCCTCCAGCCTCCAGAACTGTGGGAAAGAAATGTCTGTCACTGAAGCCCCCAGACTGTGGCATTCTGTTATAGCAGCCTGACTGGACGGAGGCACACGCCCTCTCTTCCTCCTCGCAAATTCTTGCTGAACTTTTATGTCCAACTCAGATACCTCCTCCTCTGAAATGTCTCGAGACTCACTTCTGCTGCCCAGGCACATTTCATAGATTTTCTCCTCAGCTGGACAGGGGTCTCTCCAGTGTATTACTTCTTGGCAGACTAAGACCTTATCTTTTCTTTGTGTTCTTGGTTGCCTAATAAAAGCATAGTCAATGTCTGATAAGTGAATGAATGACCTTTGTTGCTGGACTGTGAAACAGATTGAAGATCTTTCAACCACGTGTTTTCCGACTGACTATGAAAGAAGTCACAACACAACTGAATGTTGGTTAAAAGGAGCCTAATGGAGAGTAAGAAAATAAGGAAAATATGGGTGCACTTAGCATCCAACTATGTTGCTCATTAACCCGTCAAAGCTTGGCATAATTTCCTCAGTGAAACTTAAGTATTTTCCAGGTTTATAGAAGTTCCTTGGAAAAGTGACAGGAGAGTTGGCTTTGTCAGGAATCAGGCCTAGTCCATGAGGGCCAGCAGAGTCAGTAGTGTTGGAGGCCTGTCCAATAGCCATTTCTCCTTCTTCCTTGTTGGTAGTGTCTGTCCCCCCACTGTGAGGCTCAGGGTGAATCATGAGTGATTGAAGCCGTTTATGGTGGTACCAGTTCTTCTAGTGACTGATTTGGAAGTGGGTGCGTGACCCTACTCTGGCCAAAAAGACATAATGGACATTCTAGGGAGCTCCCAGGAAAGAATTTCGTCCTCCTGAAAAGGGCAGCATGGGAGGAAACTGTTTGTCTCCTTCTGTGGGATAATGTATCTGTGTATGATGCTAGACTGTGGTACCAGCTGGCCAAGACGGGGAGAGGTAGCCTGTGATGGCAGAACTGATTCCCTAAGGGTGGCAGGGCAGAATCTGGAAAGCAACATGCCCCTTACAGATGGGTTTGAGCCACCAAATAACTAACCTTAGACATGTTCTAACCAAAGACCTGTTATAGAGATATTTTCTCTACCGTTAAGCCATTGTGAGTTGAGTTTGGGGTTACTTAGGACAGAAATAATCCCAACAATTCTAATACAAGTTAACTACCCAAAAACACCTCTGGCCCCACTCCAGGAGAGATGGCTGAGAACTCTACCATTTGTAATTGATTAAAGAAAAGTTCTGTATGTTAAATTATAAGTTTTACCCTTGAGAGGGATTAATCACTGAGCTTTTAACACCTTAGCATTTATTCATTTATTCCTAAGCATTCCTTCCTCCATCAAGCATTTATTAAGTGCCTTTTCTATGCCAATCACTCTGTTAGACTCTGGGATAAAACACACACACACAATGAACAGTGAGTATCAATGTATACCTAACAGTCAAATCCTTTATATTATTCTCTCTAAAGTTATTTAAATGTATTTTTTGTTTGTTTAAAGGCATTTTTGAACTTGGGCTTGACTTAAAAAGAATTCCCACTTACAGCTACACTAATCCAAAATCATGAAGAAGATGAAAAGAATGTAGATGACTTGTGGGGAAGTTTTATTAAGAGAAGCAAAGAAATACAGACCCCTAAGAACCTGCCCTGAACCTACAGCCTGTTATACAGAGTGAAGTCTCTGACGGCACGAGAAAGAAAGAGCAAGAGGCCTCCAAGCCAATAGAAGAAAGACTGACTCAACCCTAACAGCTGCTAAAAATAGCAAAGCAGAGTTATAAGCTTTCCTGTCCAAACAGATGTAAAGCTGGCAGGTAGTCTGGGGCTAATAGTGAATGGAATGGTCAGAGCCATCTCAACCAGAGACCCTCACAAGGGGTTCTGATCCTCGCTCAGCTATGAGCAGAGCCATCGCTGGCTTCCCACTTGGCAGGGCTGGGTGCATGGAAAGCCAGAGGCACCAAGGAGGGGAGGACAGGTGAGAGACGGAGTTGCTCCAACCCACCCTGAACCCACTTCACTGAAGTGAGTTTTAATAAAGCGAAAAAAGAATTTTTTAAAATAAGAACTATAATTTTTTTTTAATGGACCAAGTGTTTGTTCTGGTTTTGGAAAAGCTTAGCAGATATCCCTGAATATAACACTTTCAGAAAGATGCTGGCTCTGCCCAGTGTCCCCCATGTGGCAAAGGAAGATTGGAAGAGGGGTGGCAAAGCTTGTTAGCTAACTTATTTCCACCACCCCTTGAGTATATTGCATCTTACCTTAAGAATGTGAGAGGGAAAGTAATGCCAGTGTGAGTTATTTAATAGTTATAGAAATCACTATCACTATCAGAAGCACATGGATATGATTAATCTGCTCATGTCTAACTTGAGTGTAAGTCAGCACACCAGCAGGGCCTGAGAACTTTGTGGAATGAATCCTTGAGAGTGTTACTTAAATCTGGACCACTGTCTTCTGGTAATTATCATTTTGTGCCTTCTTGTCCATTATTCCTTGATGGTCTCATCCTTTTTTGAACCACTTTCTATCCCAAATCAGCTATAGCTGGTTAGGACGTGTCATTCCTCCTGCTTTGCTTTCCCCATGGTCCAATGCTAACTTGACCCCTAGCCAAGCAAGGGGGCAGGCTTTGGAGGGTTATTCCCCCATTGATGTCCAGTGAGGCTGGGCAGGTCAGATTGCACAGCACAGCCTGAGGTCAGACATGTGGGTGTAGACTTGGGCCATGCCCTTTACCAGCTATGGAACCTTGGGCAAGTTATGAACCTAGTCTCAGTTTTCTCATCTGTAAAATGGACATATAATCATCTTTCTGCCATAGAACCATGAAGATTACATGAGATAAGTAGGTTGGGACCCAACCAAGGAATATCCTGGATGCTAAAGATTTTAGACTCTGAATCTGAAGGCAGTAGGAAAACCACAGACACTTTTTGATGAAGTAAAATTGTCTGAACTGTGTGCGCTTCTGGGAGATATGCCAAAGACAGCAAAAAGGGGGTTTGGAGAAGAATCTTGGAATGAATCCCACGAACCTCAGACATCCAGTCTTCTGTTGGGCCCATAATGTCCTCTTGATCCCAACCAGCCATCATGGAACAATGCCAATTAGGTGACATGGAAGGGAGAGGGACCCACAGAAGGGCCTCTTCCTTCCCAGCTTTACCTTGCGCTAGAAGATTTCAAGGGCTTCTTTTCTCTTACAAGAAAGTACCTTTTCAAATGAGACTTTTAAAATGCTTCACAGCCTCCAGATTTTACCTGCTAGTGCTTTTAGTGCAGCATCAAGAGTAGAAACCCTGCCTGGAGAGCACGTCAGCAGCCTCGCCTGATCAGTGGAGTAATGTCTCCCCAAACTGTCCTCATCCTGGTCTCCAGAAGCTGTGATGATGCTGCCTTATGTGGCAAAGGGGATTTTGCAAATATGATTAAGAGCCTTGATGAGATGATACAGGTGGGTCCAAGCTAATCACATGGGTTCTTCAAATTGGAAAACCTTCTTCTGGCTCTGGGGTGTGACTATGGAAGAACGGTGAGAAATGCACTGTTGCTGGCCTTGAAGACTGGGGAAGGGTCCCTGAAGGAAGGACTGTGGGCAGCCTCTAGAAGCTGGAAAAGGTAAGGATTTAAGTTCTCCCCTACAATCTCCAGAGAAAATGCAGTTCTACCAATGCTGTGGTTTTTGCCAGTAAGTCCCATTTTGGACTTCTGACATGCAGAATTGTGAGCTAACACACCTATACCGTTTAGACACTGAGTTTGTGGCCGTTTATTATGGCAGCTGCAGAAAAGGATTACACTTACCAGGGAGCTGCTCTGCCCTCAGCACAGGGCAATCAGCAGTTTAAAAACCAAAACAGGATCATTGTATCAACAGAACTCACATGCTATGGGAGAGAAAAGTGTTAGTCGCTCAGTCATGTCCAACTCTTTGCAACTCTATGAACTGTAACCTCTATCCATGGGATAAGAATACTTATCCAGGCAAGAATACTGGAGTGAGTAGCCATTCCCTTCTTCAGGGGATCTTTCTGACTCAGAGATCCAAACCCGGGTCTCCTACATTGCAGGCAGAGCCTTTACTGCCTGAGTCACCAGGAAGTATAGGTATGGAAATGTACAATTGGATGCTTAGTTTCCTGTGGCAGCCAGAACAAGTTATCACAGCTTGGATGGCATAAAACAGAAATGTACTCTTTCCCAGGTCTGGGGTCCACAACTGCAGAATCAAGGTGGTCAGTAGTGCCACACGCCCTGGAGGCTGGAGGGGAGAATCCCTCCCCGCCTTCTCCAGCTTCTGGGGGCTCCAGGTGTTCCCTGGCTTGTGGCCACATCCCTCCAGCTTTCTGCCTCCATCACCACAGCACCTCCTCATCTGTGCCTGTCTTCTTTGTGCGTCTTCTAAAGACATCAGATTTAGGGTCATCCAGGCAATCCAGGCAATCACCACTGCAAAGACACGTTTTCCAAATAAGATCACATTCACGGGTTCCAGGGATCTGGCCATGTACCTATCTCCTGGAAAGGTGGTGACAAGGAACCACGCAGCCCACTACAGATCTCCAAAAATGACTACTGTTCCTGGAGGACAACTTCAAGGGAAAATGACATTGAGCACTTTACAAGTATTATCACATGTGGTCGCCTAGCACATTGCTAGGTGGGGGACAGGTAGGAAGATGGGGATAAGATCAGATCTGGATTTGGAATGATCGATTGCCCTAGTTGGGTAGTAGAGAATGGGTGAGGGGAGGAGAGAGGAAGAATAGGGTCAAGAAATGCTTCCCGAGTCCTGAGATGGGACGCCAGGCCAGGGAGTGGCTGCTGGAATGGTTTAGGTTTGAATATCTGCAGTGAGGGCAGGGAGCCAGCCCTTCTCGAAGCCCCTAGCCTGACCCCCTAAGAACTGAGCTCTTTTGAGTATTGGGACCAGAAAGAGAGGCACTGTGGAGTGGAGGCCTCCATCTCCTGTTGGCCTGGGCCTTGTCACCTCTCAGTGTTCAAAATCTTTTTCTGCTCCTTCAAATCCCCAGCAGGCTAGGAGAGGCTCGTTAGGGCATATTTCTATGGTGCCTCTTCCCGGAGGGGCCCTGGCTCAAGTGCTTTTGGAAACGTGACATTTCCGTAGAGGCCTTGGGATTACTCAGCATCCACATATTGCTTTGCACTCCTTGGGCATGTATCTTACTTGCCCCAAATTTAACCTGCCTGGGCCTCAACTTCCTCAGCCAGGCTGAAGCAGAATAAGTGTCTTCCAGCTCTGACATCTAGGGAGCCATGATTCTGCCGGATGCCCCTGGCCGTAAGCTGGGCACTGAGTCTGAGATCACAGTGTCCTGCCCAGAGCACACTTCTGAGGATTCCCGCTGGAGCTGTGCCGGATGCCCCTGGCCGCAAGCTGGGCACTGAGTCTGAGACCACAGTGTCCTGTCCAGAGCACACTTCTGAGGATTCCCGCTGGAGCTGTGCTGTGCACCACCTGGAGCACCTGGAGTCCAGCCCTCCTTTGCCCCTCCTTGCTGTGGGCTCCGGAGCAAGTCCCCTCTCGTCTCTGAGCCCATTTCCTCACCTGTAAAATGGGGACCTGGGTAGTACCCAAGTCATAAAGCTGAAGGAAAGAACACCACAGAGCCTCGAGGCAGGATCCCACAGGAAACAGGGTCACTGCCCACGACCAGTGCGTGCAAGGGGATGAATGGTTGGTATTAAGTTGATGTTATTTCAGAAGCAGGTTATGCAATAGCTGCTGTTTCAAATGCTGGGCTGGAGGAGAGCTGGCCCAGCTCAGGAGGAGATGCTCACACCCAGGATGGAACAGACCCAGAGACACCCCCGTCCAGGGAAGAGAAGGTGGTCCTCACTGTGCTCTCTGCCCACCCAGAGGCCCCAGGAAGGGAGCAGAGCACTGGGGCTGTCAGATGGGGGAGGAGGAGATGAGGCCGGAGCCTACCTGCTAGGGCAGTGTGGCTGTGCCCGTGAGACGTGTGCATGCTCACCCATCACACTCATCACACACATGTACTCACACTCATCTCACATACGTAACTCTCACTGTCACAAACTCTAACACAAAACATGTACTCATACACTCCGAAACACTCATAAGCATACTTGTACATGCTCACAGTGGTCCAACAAGTGACCCAGGGGAGGGGCAGAGCCGGGGAGACCTTAACATGGACGCAGAAGCGACAAGAAACAGAGAAGGACAGAGAGACACAAAGAAGTGACATTCGGGCTGAATGTCAGAGAGGAACACCACAGTGGGGTCAAGAGAGGGACCCAGATGTAACCACAGGCAGGGCCCGAGGGAGACGGCAGCCCAGCCTGGTTCTGAGTAGGTCCTGCAGGAACAGCAGCACCAGAGTGGTGGGTGCGACCTGGCCAGGAGGTGGCTGGTAACTCCCATTTGACTTGTTCTGTAGAGACTTGCCAGCCATTCTGCTGGCCTTTCCGGGGAGCTCAGATGGTAAAGAATCCACCTGCAATGCAGGAGGTCCAGGTTCAATCCCTGGGTTGGGAAGATCCCCTGGAGAAGGGAATGGCAGCTCACTCCAGTATTCTTGCCTGGAGGATTCCATGGGCAGTGGAGCCTGGTGTGTTACAGTCTGTGGAGTCGGACATGACTGAGTGACTAACACACACACTGATGCCCTTGAGCCCCATTTCCTAGGGGGCAGTCTCTGTTATCCACCATGAGGATACTGAGAATTGGGGAGCTGGAATCATCTGTCTGAGTCCCCTGCAGCATCCAGGCCAGTGCCCACAGTTGACTCCAGAGGGTTCCTGCCCTCCAGATGAAGGCTCCGAACCTCTGAGCCAGAGAAGTCGGTGAGGGGTCTGGGCCCTGTAGGAGACATCCTCCCGGCCCACCCATCTACTCTGCAATTGCTGCAGGTATACCCTGTAGAGTCCTTGCCTCTCTGCACAAGTGTCCTGTTTCCTGCCCCACTGCCCACCACTCAGCCTCCCTGAGGCTCACACTGGCATGCCTGCAAGTACTTGAGAGTAAACCCACTGGCCAGGACCCCTCAACCACTGCAGGATGAAAGCAGACAGATAAATACTATCCCCCCCATCCCACTCCAGTCATCCAGCCAAACATGCCCAGGTGCCTTCTGCACGGCTCCTCAGAGGGTCCCAGAGGGACTGAGCCCCACAGCCAGCGGCAGGGACCACTCCCGCGCACACCCTGTATTTACCGGCTTTCCTGTCTTCCCTCCCTGGGAGTCACTCTCTCAATTAAACCACCTGCACACAGGCCCACGTCAGGCTCTGCTTTCAGCTGAGGCCCCAGTCAGGGCCCTCCCCAGGGCCCAGCACCAGGGGAGCTGGGGATCTTCTCTCCTCCCACTTCTCTTTCCCCAGGACTCTAGGGTTCTGCTCTGATCTATTGTTTGCTGGATTCAGGAGCCACCGCTTTTCCCCGGGGGGGGGGGCGGGGGGGCACACCACTCTTGTTTATCCAGTAACCATTAATTCTCAGCAATCATCTCTAGTCTCAAACCGTACAAACAGAAGTTGCCTTTGGCAAACAGTTATCCTATCTGAGTGGATCCTGGGATCGGCTGGAGGTTGGGACGCCCTCCAAGCTTCTAGCCAAGCCCGTAATTCTGTCTTCACTTTAGGACATGTGTCATAGGCAAGTCACCCACACAGCCATTCATGGTCTTGGGTTGTGTGGGTGTGTGCATGTGTGTTTGCAAGATAGATTTACTTTATCTTTTGATTGTAAAAGAATGCATGTCAGTTGTCCAGATAATGCAAGACGCATAGCATAGAAACTGAAAACACTTCGATCCCTTTTCAGTTGAGTGGGGTTATTCTTATTTTTTTTAATTTATTATAATTTTTATTTTTGCCCCACAATGCAGCATGTAGGATCTTAGTTCTCTGACCAGGGATCAAACCCACACCCCCTGCATACCCAAAATGGAAGCTTGGAGTCTTAACCACTGGACCACCAGGATAGTCCCTGCGTGCGTGTGTGCTCACTCAGTCGTGTCCAACTCTTTGAGACCCCGTGGACTGTAGCCCACCAGCCTCCTCTGTCCATGGGGTTCTCCAGGCAAGAACATTGGAGTGGGTTGCCATGCCCTCCTCCAGGAGATCTTTCCATTCTATGGATGGAAACTGCATCTCCTCTGTCTCCTGCATTGGCAGGCGGGTTCATTACCACCAATGCCACCTGGGAAGCCCAGGATAGTCCCTAGTTATCTTTAATTTACCCCAGCAAAGGACACATTCAGCATCAATGAATAAGGCCTGTTGGTCCTCTCAGGGACAGCCAGGTGCACTTACACAGTACCATTTCTCCTTAAGGAAATCATCCACTCATTCAGTGGCTGTTTTGAGCACCCACCAGGTTCCACATTCTGGAGAAGCAGCCACGAGGGAAACAGCTGAGACTCTTGTGGCCTCACTGTCTGTCTCTGACTAGCTCTGTTTTCCCTGACCGTCTCTCTTCCTCGGTTGCCTCTGGCTTCAATGAGGGGCTGCAGCTGCCCTCCTGGGTTTCCCACGTTCATAGGGAAGGGCTGTGCATATGATCCAGGTTGCAGAATGGGGTTGGGAGTGTACTGTCCTGCTGTTGAGCCTTGGCAGAGGCTCCAGACAATCTGATGCGCCCCTCTAGTCCTGAAAGGCCCCGTTTCAGGTGGCCTGTGCTCAGCTGAGGGTCTATCTTCGTGGACATAGTACCCTGGCAGAGCTGGCAAGCATCTTGAGAGCGCGGGCAAGGTGGCTCCTCTGGTCTTTGCTGATGGATGCCTGGGCCGGCTGGGCATCCTGGGTGCTCTCAGCACAGGTCTGTTAAACAGGTGGCATGGCTGAGAGAGGAGGATTATGGAAGGCCAGGAAGCGTCAGCAGTCAGGGTAGGAGGGGCCGAGAGATCTCTCTGTGGAACCTGCTCCCTTCACAGGGTTCGTGGGGAGGAGAGGCCAGAGCATGGGGTGGGAGCAGACTCATCAGGAAACCCACAGGGCCCAGGGCCTTGCCAAGTGGGAAGCTCCACAGAACCCCAAGAGTTGGCATGTGTGCCAGGAAAGCAGGAGGGATTCACAGAAGGCACCGTGTGCTTGTCCCTTGAGCCCAAGCAGGCTCAAACAGTATTTATCAGCTTTTTCTTTTTCCTTTTATTAACACATGTATCTTGATTGTGTTGGTGCTAGTAAAGAACCCGCCTGCCAATGCAAGAGACATAAGAGATGCAGGTTCAGTCCCTGGGTTGGGAAGATCCCCTGGAGGAGGGAGGGCAACCCATCCCAGTATTCTTGCCGAGAATCCCATGGACAGAAGAGCCTGGCTGGCTACAGTCCATAGGGTCGCACAGTCAAACACGATTAAAGCAAGAGCATGAGCACTTGGTTAAACATAAAAACCATGCCTCCTTAACATTGTGTAATGATTCAAAATTCAGAAAACTAAGATCATGGCATCTGGTCCTATCACTTCATGGCAAATAGATGGGGAAACAGTGGAAACAGTGACAGACTATTTTGGGGGGCTCCAAAAGCACTGCAGATTTTGACTGCAGGCATGAAATTAAAAGACGCTTAATTCTTGGAAGAAAACTTCTAACCAACCTAGACAGCATATTAAAAAGCAGAGACATTACTTTGCCAACAAAGGTCTGTCTTCCAGTAGTCATGTACGGATGTGAGAGTTGGACCATAACGAAAGCTGAGTGCCAAAGAATTGGTGCTTTGAACTGTGGTGTTGGAGAAGACTCTTGAGAGTCTCTTGGATAGCAAGGAGATCCAACCAGTCTATCCTAAAGGAAATCATTTCTGAATATTCATTGGAAGGACTGATGTTGAAGCTGAAACTCCAATACTTTGGCCACCTGATGCAAAGAACTGATTCATTTGAAAACTCCCTGATGCTGGGAAAGATTGAAGAGAAGAAGGGGATGACAGAGGATGAAATGGTTGGATGGCATCGCTGACTCAATGGACATGAGTTTGAATAAGCTTTGGGAGTTGGTGATGGGCAGGCATGCTGCAGTCCATGGAGTCCCAAAGAGTCAGACACAACTGAGCGACTGAACTGAACTGAATGATTCAAAATAAATGTTTGAATTCCAATGGGGAGAAATGCTGCTTTATTGAAACTGTTGTTTGCTGTTTAGTCACTTCAGTCTTGTCCACTCTTCTGCAACCCTGTGGACTGTAGCCTGCCAGGATCCTCTGTCCTTAGGATTCTCTGGGCAATACTTGAGTGGGTTGCCATTTCCTTCTCCAGGGGATCTTCCTGACCCAGGGATTATTGAAATTACCCTCCTCCTAATTTGATGTCATATTTCTCACCTTTGGAAGCAAACCCTGACAGGTTTGAGCTGAGATTAGTAGTTTTTTGTAGTTAGTATGAGAAACAGACAGAAACAGCTGTGATAGGGTCAAGCCTCTAATGAATCTGCCCCCTGAGGTTCTGCAAAGGGCCCTCACAGATGATCTCAAGAGATCCAGGAGTCACCTTCATCCAGGGCCTGGAGGGCTGGGTTCCTCTCTCCTCTTACCCAGTTCTGCCTTCCCCAGGGAGCCCACCCTGAAAGGGCTGGCGTCCTCAGCAACTCCCTTCCTCCTCCCTCCACATAGTTTCTTGTGTTTCAAAACAACTTATCTCCCTTCTCTCCCTTTATGTAAATTCCTAAAGCCTGTGGTTGATCTTGACAAGACGTTTTGTCAAATCCGAGGAAAGTAATTTATGCTGTGGTGTAAGAGATTGGTGGCTTCCCTGGTGGCCCAGAGGTTAAAGCGTCTGCCTAGGGCGGCAGACCTGGGTTCGATCCCTGGGTCAGGAAGATCCCCTGGAGAAGGAAATGGCAACCCACTCCAGTACTCTTGCCTGGAAAATCCCATGGGCGGAGGAGCCTGGTGGGCTACAGTCCACGGGGTCGCAAAGAGTCGGACACGATTGAGCGACTTTCAACTTTCAAGATACTGATAGACTTAACCATTCAAAGGAGCATCTTCGTTCTTAACAGCGTTCCTACATTCAAAAAACGCCTCAAACAGGTGGAATGTGCACAAGAGACCGTTTTGAAGCAGGGTCTCTTCCAATTCCACGTGCCTCCTGGGCCACTCCTACCCTCTTCCTTCAAGAATCGGGCTCAGCTGCGGGCCCTTCTGCGGCAAGCTCAGACCGGCGTTTGGGCTGCCAGGGTGGGCGGGGACACAGGCCTGGCGCGCCGGGCAGGGGAGTTGTCCCCAAACCTCAGCCCCCGCCTCTCCGAGCCCGGAAGGAAGCCGCGGTAGAGGAGGGGGCGCCCGGGATGCCCCTAGCGTGCCTCACCTGCGGGAGGGCACGTCCCGGGCTTTTAACTTCCGACACCGGGCCTGCAGCGGGAAGGCCCTGACTAGCCCATCCTTCCTGCCGCCGCCCACCCAGAGCTTCCACGCAGCGATCGCCGCCCGGTGCCGGAACGTGGGGCCGCGGGGGCCCCTGCAAGTCGCTCCAGCGCTCCTCCTCCTGCCCCCGCACCGGGTAGGGGTCCCGAGCGGAGCGCCTTCCCCCCGCCCCTCCCCTGCACCCCCCCCACTCCCACCGCCGCCCCAGCTCTGGACCAGCTCGCCGAGAGGGCGGCGACTGCGGGGAGGGAGGGGCGCCGCCCGCCTCCCGGGGCCTGGAGCGCGCGTGGCCCCGGAGCCGCCAGCGCCGCGCGGGGACTCACTGTGCCGCGCGCCCGGGCTCGGCTGGCTCCGCTCGGCACGCGGGCGGGGCAGAGGATGCTGGCGGGCTTCCCTGGCCTCGGCCCGCGCTCCCGCCGCCCAGGGCCCCGGGTGCGCCCCTAGCCCCGCTGCCGCCGCCGCCGCCGCCACCACTGCGGGGCCAGAGGGAGGGCGCCGGCCCCGCGAGCCGCAGCCCAAGAGGCTGGCGCCCCCGGATTTTCTAGCCGCCGCCGCCGCCTCCTCTTTTCTCCAGCGGCCGGGCGCCTGTGGATGCTGAAGGACAGCCCTGCGCCTTTCCCGGCCTGACGGCGGGAGGGTCGCGCCCCGGCCGGGGGACCGGGGACCGCGGCGCTAGCGGGGCGGCGCGGCTCCGTGGAGAGCAGCCCCCGGGCGCGCCAAGCCCTCCTGCCCCCTCCCGCTGCACGCGTGACCCGGCCTCGCAGCCCGCGAGGGGACTGGCACGGGCCACGCGGCTCTCGAGTTCCCGCACAGGTAAGCGCAGGGGCAGGGCCTGCCTTCCGGAGCAGACAGTGCCCTGAGATGGGGAGCCCCAGGGGCCAAAGGGCTGGCTGAGAAGGGAAGTAAACAGAGAAAGATTTAGGAACCCCCCAGGCTGGCGCTGGTTTCTTGGATCATGTTTTATCCTCACATTCTAAGACTTGGGCCTGGAGGCGACTTAGATGAGGAGATCAGAGGGGTGAGAGAGACTGAGATGACACGGAGAGAGACCAGGGATGGTGGAGCGGTAGCCAGGCCCGTCCACAGCCAGAGACAGGAAGCAGAGTGTTTGGGTGGACAAGACTAAGTATGTGTGTGGTCGGGTGGTGGCCGTTAGCCTTGGGGTGGCGGGAGAAAGGCCTCGGTTTTGGAGCCTCTGGCAGGAAGGAGTCTTCCCGGAGGGCTGGGGCAGGTCGTGGAGAAAGCTCGGGTAGGAAGGAAGAGGGGCTTCTACTCAGTGATGTCCTTTTAAGTTCCAGATGGTCATCTCTCCCTGAGCCCTGGAATCCCACTCTGCGTTCCTGCCCGAAGTGGCCCCAGGTCTCCGAGAGTCCCGGTAGGTGGCCCGTGCCAGAGCACTTCCTCTGCTCTGCAGCTGGCTTCTCTGGAGCCAGTAGAAGCAGATACCAGCCAGGATGCCGAGGACCCAGGGCTTCTCTGAGCCCGAGTACTCCGCTGAGTACTCGGCCGAGTACTCTGTCAGCCTGCCTTCGGACCCTGACCGCGGGGTGGGCCGGACCCATGAAATCTCAGTTCGGAACTCGGGGTCGTGCCTCTGCTTACCTCGCTTCATGCGACTGACCTTCGTACCAGAGTCCTTGGAGAACCTGTACCAGACTTACTTCAAGAGGCAGCGCCATGAGACCCTGCTGGTGCTGGTGGTCTTTGCGGCCCTCTTCGACTGCTATGTGGTGGTCATGTGCGCCGTGGTCTTCTCTGCTGACAAGCTGGCCCCCCTCACCGTGGCCGGGGTTGGGCTGGTGTTGGACATCATCCTTTTCGTGCTCTGCAAAAAGGGGCTGCTCCCCAACCGGGTCACTCGGAGAGTGGTGCCCTACCTGCTGTGGCTGCTGATATCAGCCCAGGTCTTCTCCTACCTGGGCCTGAACTTCTCCCGTGCCCATGCGGCCAGCGACACGGTGGGCTGGCAGGCCTTCTTCGTCTTCTCCTTCTTCATCACGCTGCCGCTCAGCCTCAGCCCCATTGTCATCATCTCCGTGGTCTCCTGCGTCGCGCACACACTCGTCTTGGGGGTCACCGTGGCCCAGCAGCAGCAGGACGGGCTGAAGGGAGTGCGGTTGCTGAGGGAGGTGAGTCCCGCCTTTTGACCCGGCCAGTGACTTCCTTCCCCAGCGGCTCTCGGCTGAGATGGTACCTATTTCGGAGGGTGGGTGGTCTGGGGCTCTCATCTACGTGTGTAGGAAGGACCACCTCTCTCTCAACCCCTGGCTTCGCTGGAGCGCTGGTATGTGGTTGGCTTGAGGGATCAGAGGATTTCCGGACATTGGCCACTCTGTCAACCCACGCCCAGGTGGCCGGAAGGGCCTGGGCCTGATCTCAAGCGAGGCAGCCTTGTCTTTGTCACTGACCCCTGCCAGGAAGGACTCTTGTGGGGAAAGAGGGCTCCCCTGGCTTCTGGCCTCTTAACTTGGCATTGAGGGGCTTCAGCAAGAGGCTGACTGTGTGGACTCAGTGTGCCTCTGCCCAGTGGGGACGGTGTTTGCCTGCCTAAAGTGGCTGTTATCAAGATGAAAGGTTGTGGGTGACCTCAAAGAATGAGATGTGAAGGACTGTGTGGTTGTCACAGATCCCACTTCTGCTGCTGAGAGCTCAGGGTGCTTGAGCGCTCAGATGATGGAGTGGTGGTCTCCCCCTGGGAGCCGTGGTGCAGGGATACAGACGGGGACAGGGTAGCCAGCCATAGTGAGGGAGGGTCTACTGGTTCTGGAGGAAGCTTTCTGCTGGAAGGGGCGGAAATTTGGCTTTAACTTAATAGACAGTCTGTGCTCCCCACTAGGTGCCAAGACCCTGGGTAGGTGCTGAGGGGCTGCAGAGATGTGATGCCTGGTCTTCTGAGCTGGGTCACCTGTGGGGTGATGGGGGTTCCATAGGGCTGAGAGTCTATGAATTCCACAGCTGTGTATCCTACTCGCTACCTTTTCCTCATTTTGTGTATGAGCCCAGAGATGGAGAGTGACCTCTCTCAGTTCACACAGCTAGGTATGGCAGTGGGTAGCTGGAATGTCCATGTCCAGATTCCCATTTCTGGACTCTTCCTTCTATGTCACACCACTGCCCCCATCTCAGCCAGAGTCTCCTGGGATGGGGGGGCTGAGTCTCCAGGGGCGTGGCAGTGCCAGTGGTCGATGCAACCACACTGTGGGGCCGCCCCATTGCCTCCTTCTTGGTTAGAGGGAAACACAGGTTTTTTCCTCTGTTTTAACTTTTCCCCCAGTTCTTGGACCAAGATTCTTCCTGTTTTCCCATTCTGGCTCATGCAGGCATCTCACAGAAGCTTTGTGCCTTGATTCTGCAGGGGCCCAGCCCTGGGCTGGTATACATGGATTCATGCAGGCACACTGGAAGGTCCCTTTTCCTCCCAAGGCCCTGTTCATAAAAGGGTGACAGCCTGCCATACCCCTAATGACTTCCGAGTTGGTGAACTTCAAGTTGTGCTCCTGCCAGCTGAGGGCCCTGCTGGAAGCTATCTGGGCAAGAATGGTGAGAGGCATTCCTTTTGGGAATCAATGAAAAGTACAGCTTGCGGACAGATCGGTGGGCATAGCAGCCCTTGGGGCCTGGGATCAAACTCTGAACCCTTTGCTTTATCTAAACAGTCACTTCTAGCTCTTTTCTCTTTGCCAGGGTCCCTGGACCCCATGAATTTCCAGTATGCTTCGCTGCCCACGAAGGAGGCAAATCAGACATTCTCCACATTGGAGCCCAGAGGGTGAACGCTTGATTGTTGATGTCTTTGGGGCACTGCTGAGAAACAGAAACTCCAAAAGATTAGGAAACAGGGGAAAAAAAAAGAGAAAAATAAGTAAATCAAGAATAGCAGTTGTTAGCATCCCAGGAGAGCATGACCTTGACATAGAAGCGGTGCCTTGGATACAGCTTTGGGACTAGAAGGGGAGAGAGACGGGGCTCCCAGGGTCTGTTTGGGAGCCTGAGATAGAATGCAGGAGGCTCCAGCCTTCAGTGGCTGTGTTCCAGAAGTTTCTGAGTCACTTGTTTGGGACTAATATGACTTTTTGAAAAGGTGCCTGCGTTCCCAGGCCCACCCACCGGAGTCTTAAGTCATAGGGGCCCTGCATTCAGTTTCTAGGAGCACGATGGAGCCCTGAGGCCCCTGCGGCCCCCTGCCGCTGTGGGGAGAACACCTCCCCACCACAGCCTTGGGATGAAGCTCACCTGCCTGCTGCTCCCCTGGGCCCCTGAAACCCCCTGGGATGGGGTGCCGGCATAGAAGAGGGCAGGGCTGGA
This sequence comes from Ovis aries, assembly GCF_016772045.2. Classification (NCBI taxonomy): domain Eukaryota; kingdom Metazoa; phylum Chordata; class Mammalia; order Artiodactyla; family Bovidae; genus Ovis; species Ovis aries. Next base: position 32,396,614 of record NC_056056.1, on the reverse strand, counting down.
AGACAGGGATGTGAGGACCAGGCAGCCAGACCCCCTTCCCCCCGACAGTCCGAGTAACACCGGGCACCTCCTTGGGTCACTTTCTCCTGCCCACAGACTCCTTTTGCTTTGTCTTCTCCCATCACCTGTTGGCCCCAGCCAGGGACTCTCCTGGGTTGGTGGAGGGTGAACCCAGTTTCACAGTTAGAAGTAGACATTGGGTTTCTGGGGCTTTGTGAGTGCCAGCAGCACCGAAGGAATGTTCCCAATGCCTGAGCGTGCTTCCCCTGGCCCTTCATCCCCACAAACAGTACTTGAGTCTGGGGTGGGAGGAGACAGAAGGACATGGGGGCCTTGGGGTAGCCTGAAGTATCAGAGGCAAGCCACCCAGCCTACCTTGCCTGGCTCTTCTCATGGAGGCAGGCTGGTTGGGGTTCCGTCAGGAAGAGCAGGTGGAGTCAGGGGCTGTGGGATGGGGTGTCACTGGGGCTTCACTTATTAGTGGGTGAGTGGCTTTGACTGAGCACAAGTATGGGCCTTGCAGCTTGCAGGTCTGGGACTGAAGGGAGTCAGATAATGATGTCAGAGGCTGTGGTGGAGGAGAGCATGATGTGGGGCTGGGGAGGGAGAAGCAAACTGGCTTTCTCCACATCCCTCCCCTTGCCTGGGTCCTGGCCCAGCTTGCCTTTTACTGCCCCATCGGTGAGCTGATGAAGCAGGGAGGGGGTCAAGGGCAGGGCCAGGCAGCTGCTGATGGGTGAAAACGAAGGGGAAGATGGGGCGGGAAGAAGATACAGCCGAGATGGGGAACATTCCTGTGGCCAGCGGCTGCTCTCAAGGCCCTCCCATGTAGCCACAGACATCTGTTAGCTTCTGAGGGGGTCCTTAAAAAATGAATCTGACAAGTTAGGGTTGAGGAACCCCTGAGAAATAGTTTACAGCTTTATTTCCTAGCAAAGAGGCTATTCAAGAGCAAAACTGTCTCATGGAATTAATAGCCTGTTAAGACCTTTATTCACAAATTAGAGCATGATGGAGCCGTGGATGTGTGATTCCTTTCACACCTACAAATTACATAGCAGATCATCCACCTAGTGAATGCGCATTTGGCTCTGGGAGGCTGGAGGGAGCTCATGCTGCAGTGTATAGGCTGGAACTGTGTATAGGCTGGAACTCAGGTTCACACGCATCATCTCAACTGATCTTGGGTGTTACTGGCTCCATTTTATAGGTGAGAAAAGTGAGGCTTGGGAGGATGAGAGAACTGGCTCCATTTTATAGGTGAGAAAAGTGAGGCTTGGGAGGATGAGAGAAGAGAGGAGGACTGGCAACTAGAGAGGGATCACTGGTGAGGGGGGGATGATGGGTGAGGGGCAGGGGGCATCCCTGAAAGCCTCTTTTTCTCTGCAACCTCTTTCCTGTGTCCTTGGCTGTCCCCGATGCCTTTGCTATAAGCAGCATTGAAGAACAGGGCCAAGAAGTGGGAGGTCCTAAAATATCACAGGGAGCACCTCTCTGTTTCCCCCTGGGAATTGGATGTAAAGAGGGGAGAAGCCTGTGACAGAATGTTCCTGGTGGAGGCGTGGCCAGGAGTTCATGAGAAGTGAGTGCAGGGAGCAGGAACAGGAGCTGGATGGGGAGGTAGGGGGGCATCGCCTGGGGCTTGCAGCCTCAGAGGTAGGTGTGTGTGTATGTGTGTGTGTGTGACAGACAGGTATCTTTGTGTGTGTGAGTGACAGACAGACAGACTAGGAGTGAGCAACCGCAACCCAGCTCTTGGCCCCTTGGAGCAGCCGAGGGGTGTGTGTGTGTGTGTGTGTGTGTGTGTGTGTGTGTGTGTGTGTGTGAATGACAGACAGGCAGGCAGACTGGGAGTAGGTAATAGCAATTCAGCTCTTGTCCTGTTGGCCCTGGGCTCTGCCCCCATCCCACGGTGGGACAGATGGCTCATCCTCCACAAGTGTGTAGACAGGCATCATGTAGGAACTGGATAACAAGGAAACACATAGGAGGGGACCGGGAGGCCACTGAATCCAACTGCCTGGGGGAAGGAATGGTCAGTTATTGAACATGTAACAGCTTTGCAGAAAGTTTCCTCTCAGTCCATTCCCCTGGCTGCATTTTTCTGGGGCCTTTTCCTATCCTTAAAGAAAGTGAAGATGCTCAGTCATGTCCGACTCTTTGCAACCCCATGGACTATAGCCTGCCAGACTCCTCTGTCCATGGGATTTCCCAGGCAAGAATACTGGAGTGGGTTGCCATTTCCTCCTCCAAGGGATCCAACCTGAGTCTCCTGCATTGGCAGGTGGGTTCTTTACCACTGAGCCACCTGGGAAGCCCCAGTTGGGTCCTCCAAGCCTGAATAAACACTTGGCCACCCCCTCTCCGATCTGTGCCCTCATGAACACAGGCACTCGTGGTGATCTACTTCCGTGGGTACCATCCTGACTGACACTTAGATTTTGAACTCAAAGATAACCCCCAGGTACAGACCCAGTGAACCTGGGGATGGACAGGGTACTCACATTTACTGAGCTCTTGCAGTGTTTCAGCTGAGCATCTTCCAGCAAGAGGCAGATCGTATTTTTGCATTACAGATGAGGACACTGAAATACGTAAGTGAAATGGCTCATCCAGGGCTACATAGCAAGTGGAGGAGTAGGATATGAACCTGGCCAGTGGAATTCCAGAGTTCCTTCTCTTCTCCCGTCATAAAAGAACCCCTTAGATCTTCCCCGAGAATCTGTTGAGATACAGTTCCAACAGGATTGGGTCCTCAGTTTCTTTACCCACAAGTGTCAGAAGGAGCAACGCAGGGGACGAGGAGGTGTTTCTAGGGGCAGACATATTGCTGCTTATGGAGAGGCCGAGCTGTCTGGGCGTTGCAGCTGATAGGCTGTATACACCTTCCTGGCTGGAGGAGGCATTGCTCCATTACAGGACCTTATAGTAACCCATGTCTATAATCATGATCCCCACTTCAAGAAAACATTAGGTTACATTTAGTGTGAAATGGGGTCTAATACTACATTCTAAAAACATTTTTTATCAGAAATGGATAAGAACACGTTTGGATGAATAAGGATTACATTTTGGCCCTCTAGGAAGTTCACTAATGTGGGTTTTCTCAGTGGCCTTACTATACATGTTGGTAAAGAATCTGCCTGCAATGCAGGAGACCTGGGTTCAATTCCTGGGTCGGGAAGATCCCCTGGAGAAGGAAATGGAAACCCATTCCAGTATTCTTGCCTGGAGAATCCCATGGACAGAGGAGCCTGGTGGGCTATAGTCCATGAGGTCACAAGAGTCAGACATGACTTAGCGACCAACCCCCACCACCATCCCTTCATTTACTCTGTATTTCAGTTATCCACGGTTATATAACATAACCTCAAACTTAGTGCCTTAAAACAGTAACAGTTTATTTAATCTCACGATTCTCTGTGCTCAGCTGGATGCTGCCCTGTTTCCCATACCTTGGCCAAGGCCACTCACTTGGCTGCCTGGACTGTTTCTTTCAGCAGCAGCATTCAACTGACAGCTATGCTGGCAGAGCCTGAGAAGGTCTTACACACATGCCTGGAGCCTTGGAGCTTCTCTAAGTGACCCTTCCACGTGGTTAGCTTGGGCTTCTTCACAGCATGGTGGTAGTCATCAGAGATTTTAAAGGCTAGACCCATCACTATTGGTCAAAGCAAGTCACAAGGGGTAACCCAGGTGCAGGATAAAGGGAGATTGATTCTACCCCTTGATGTGAGAGTGATATGTACATACTAGGAAGGAAGGGATGGAGGGCCGCCGTCTTCTGAGGCTTTTTACTAAACCAGGGGGTGCATGAGGGATGTTGGGGGAAAGAGATGAAGAGAGCCATGAGTCTGGGTGGGGTACCTTAGGATGCTTCAGAAGTTAGAAATGTGGTCTGCTGTGTAGTCATTTCTCTGTATCCGTGGATGTGAAACTTACACATACGGAGAGCAGACTGTCTTCGTTGTACTGTGCCACTTTATGTTAATATATGCCCTTGTTATTTGTGACAGTCCCTGGAACCAGTCTTATGCAGATACTGTGTATAACTTTTTGAAGGTATTGATTCTCTATGAGATCCAACACATCATTTCTAAGATACTCAAAGTTAAAAACTGCCTTGCACGTGAAAAGATGATAGCTCATGGTTCATCTGCCTGGGATTTGCCTTATGTTCTGAAGAAGAATTTGTTTTTTTTTTCAAACACACATACTCGCTCTGTCCAGGGCACTGTCCAGGGTGGAGGCAGGCACACTGCCTCCGATCACGACCCCAGCACCAATCTCGGCCCTTTCTCTCCACATATCAGCTAGATGGGCAGCCCTGTCTGATGTTTGTATTCCTTTCTCAGGAGGTGGAAATTTGCTTGTGCGCATCCTTCGGAAACACATCCAGTTTGTCTTTCTTAGCAGATTGTCATTTGCCCCAAGGAGAGGAAGACCGCTAGTACAGCCCCTTGCCGTGCCTCGGTCCTGACTCTCTCTCTATACGTGTGTGTTGAATAAATTCATTCCTGCTTTGCTTTTATCTTTATTTCCTTCCTCATCAACTCTGAGAGTTTGGTAAATCTTTGGTTAGATCCAGGCTAGGGAAACATTCTGATGTTAATTTATGTGATTTGAAAATGACGTTTTAAAAGCAAGACTTATATAACTCTTCAAGACTGCTAGTCTTACCACTTGTTAATAAAATTTTTTGTCTTGTCTAGGGAAAAAGCAGCAATAGAAAAGGGTTTTATCGGCCCAGAAAATGAGTCATTGATATCCTGTTGGCCTAGTTCTAATCTTGACCTTAGGCAAAAATGATTTGCATAAGATCAGGTAGAAGAATGAGCAGAGTTGGAGGTCTCACCGTCCCATCCCACCTTCCTGCTAGTTCCTCTAGTCTAAAGAGAAACTATATTTCCTGTGTCACTTACCAAGCATCATTCTAGGCAGGAGTATACAAAGAATGAGTGAAAGTCATCCCTTGGCATCAGGGAGCTCCCAGGTTGTGGTATAAGCCTGTTAGTGAAAGAGACCCTGCCTCAGGAAACAGAGGAAGGCTTCCTAAGAGCTTATTGTTGAGCTGGGTTTTGAGGGATAAGTAGGAGTTTACCAGAGGGAGCGTAGGGAACAGGGCTTTCTGATCAGAGTCATAGGAGATTCGAACTGGCTTTGGATTGGTGCAAATTCTGTGTGACAGGAGCCGGCGTGGGTGGCAGGAGCTAGAGATACGAGGTATAGAGAAGCTAAGTAGTGGAAGGGCTAAGGAATTTGGGCTTTATTTCTCTAATGATGAGGCTTCATTGAAGGAATTTGGGCTTTTTCCTCTAATGATGAAGCTTCATTGAAACAGGGGATAGATAAGATCTGATTTGTATTTAATAGAATCCTTCTGGTGGACTTGAGTAAGGTTGAAACTGTTTAGGAGGCTGTTGAGGTAGTCCAGGCATGACGCCATGAAGGCCACCCACCAAGATGGAATCAGAGGATGGAGAAGATGAGTTCAGGCTCAAGTGCCTATGGGATATCCAGATGGAACTATCAGATTATTCAGTGGATCGTTATTGAACACCTTCTGTATGCCAGGCCCTGGGCTTAAGATCTGGAGCTTAGAAGACAGGTCATGGGTTCTAGATTTGGGGATCATCAGCCTTTAAGTGGTACCCAAAACCATAGGGAGGATGAGGGGTTGCCTAAGGACAGTGTGTAGAATCAAAACGGAAGAGGGCTTAGGACCTAACACTAGGGAGCAGCCTTGTTGGGGGACAGTCCCTCACATAGAACATCCAAATCAACCTCTGCTTCCTGCATGTGCCATGCTTTTCCCAGGTGGCTGGTGATAAGTAGATGGCCCTTCTGGGAGCAGGAGGCAGCCCCTGGCTAGTGGTGTTTGCACCGTTTGTTCTTTTGCATTGGGAAAGCTTTAGACAAGCCATGGTGAAGTAGGGCTGGGGTGTCAGGTGGGGGACTGCTCACGGGAGTGTTTGTCACCTTGTGGGGGAGGGGGAATAGGTCTGTAAGGGCACTTTATAAATTGTAAAGCACCTTGAGAATGCTAGCTGTTTATTTCTTTATTGCACCTAATCTTGACAGACCATCTCTGATCTTTGATCTATGAATGAATCAGACCAGGTTTATTCATCATCCTTTTCCTCATCCCTCTTCTGTGTAACCAACTGGCTCTTTCCCGCTCCTTGTGAAAGGATTATTTTAAGGAGTGTTTTTAATTATAAAATGCCATCTAATATTGCAGAAACTTTGGAAATGAGAGAAATTTATTATAATCCTATAATAACGAATTTTGTGTGTGTCTCTTTCTAGTCCTTCGTTTCTAGAAATTTTTACAAAGCTGTACGCATTACTCTGTACTTAGCTTTATAGAACAGACTTTTTTCTGTTTTAAATTAGTGTTCACAATCATCATTTTTAATGGCTGCATAATATGATGTCGGCTAAATGTACCATAATTAACTCAATTGTTCCTTTTCTGTAGGACATTTGGTTACTCTTACTTTATTGATTTTATTTATTTATCATCTCATTTTCATTTGCTTATATTATTATGTATATGTAATACCAGCAGGCCCATTGCCTCTCTCCTTTCCCCTCCTGGCTGTTTTGTGTCTGATGTATCCTCCTTCCTCGGATTACATTTTCAGCCGTTCCTTCCAGCAGAATTCCTCTTTGTGGTTCCTAAGAAGTTTGCTTTGAATAATGATGAAACCTTTTCCTGTTCCTCTCTTCAAGAGCCCTTTCTTTGTTGTAAACAGAAAAGAAAATGACACGTTTCAGAAGAAATCCCATACCACGCTTTATCCCCATTCGAAATCCCAGTGTATGCAGGCTGGATTTGAACGGTCGCAAGATTCCGTGGTCGTGGGTTGTTGTTCCCATGTCATTTGAGGACTGGTCCCCATGAAATGGGGCCAGCTGAGTCAGAGCTGGCAGTGTAAGGCTGGGAGCTGCCTGCCCAGGCCAGGGTTGGGCTCAGGGCTGCCCCTGAAGCCCCCGGAAGGCTGGGTTTTTCACCCGACGGAGCTGGGCAGTGGAGAATTGATCCCCATGGACCACATTCTTAAGAGACTGACCAATAAGCCCAAGGCTAAGTCACCAACCTGCTGATGGTAGGTGGGCCTTACCATTCTCAAAGGATGGTAACACCCTGTCTGTTACAAGTTTACTACCAATTCCTAAGAAACCAAATCAGTCACTTCCTGAAGGGAAGTCTGAGCAAAGAGCATTGCCTGGTGCTGAAGTGGATCATCCTCCCAGGCTGGGGCTGGGAGTCCCCCTGCTACCCCCCGGGGCCCGTTTCCCAGTAATGGGCGATGCTGTCAGCTAGACGCAGCCTCCCCCAGATTGCAAGAAAAGTGCCACAGTTTCTCACTCGTCAGCTCTCTGTTTTCTAAACTCCTACACATGATTACAGTTTACCTTTCATTGCGCTGCATCAAGCACTCTGGAAAACAGAGGAGTCCCCCCACCTTCCCTAAACTGGAGCCGTAGTTGTCATGTGGCCTGTCTCTGGGGACAGATCTGGAATGTTGCCTCTTTATGTCAGTAAAGGGTCCTGCATAGGATGGTTGCTTTAGCTGAGCCACCATTTTTCTTGTTGTTGTCTAAGAAATGAAATGCATACTTTGCAGATGAAGTTCCCTATGAGGACAAAAAATTCTGTACTTTGTAAAAAAAAAAAAAAAGTGTATATTTGTTTGGCTGTACCAGGCCTTAGTTGTGGCATGAGGGATCTTTAATTGTGGCATGTGGGATCTAGTTCCTTGACCAGGGATCAAACCTGGGCCCTATGCATTGGGAGTGCAGAGTCATAGTCACTAGGCCACCAGGGTAGTCCCAAGAATTCTGTACTTTTGATGCAGGGCTGTTTGTTTGCATCCCAGCCACGGCCTTACACTTAATATCTTTTTTCTTTATTCCCTTTTTTTGGAGGAATCAATTAAGAGTAGCAGCAGGTAAGAGACACAGTGAAGGAAGTCTCTGGAATGATTTAGACTGGAGGAATGTCAAATGTGTTCTTCCTTTCAGTTGAATGCTTGAGATTTCAATGTGAAGCTTGTTTGCTTCCATTATTGCAGATAAGGGCGCTGTGGGTGCCCACTGCTCCTGGGTGGCCTCATTCTGTTCATTTTCATGCCCACCTCACAGCACTCATCGCTGGATTTAGGGGTAGAAAAGATGGAGCTTGCAGTTCAGTTTACAGAGATAACAAGGTACCCAGAATCAGAGAGTGAAGATGGAGCGTGGGTGGTGTCAGGTCCAAATGCAGTGACAGTCCTTTAACCTGGAGAGATTGACACAGGTGCTTGGTCAGTTGATGCCAAAAATTAAATTATTTGCCAGTGGTCATACAGCTGTGTGTCAGAACAAAGAGAATTTTACTGTATGTGAAAAAAAGGGAGTAGAAACAAAAGCTAGATGGTGGTAAGCGTTGGTGATCACCAGATGACCTTGATGCATTTTGTGTAAGAGCCACGATGCCCTAGATACTGTGGGCAAGAAGGGGGTTGGATGGGGCACAAAAGAACATTCTGGGGGTGATGGAGGCATTCCCTGCGGTGACTGTGGATGTAGTCACACAGTTGTGTGAATTTGTCAACACTCATCAAAGTAACATTTTATTATTATTATCTGGCTGTGCCACATGGCTTGCAAGATCTTAGGTACCTGACCAGGAATGGAACTTGGGGTCCCTGCGATGAAAGCACAGAGTCCTAATCACTACATGGCTAGGGAATATACATTTTACACGGGTGCTTTTTATTGTATGTAAACTTTAACTCCACAAAGTAGATTTTTAAAAGTCAGTAGAATCTAAAAATCACAAAAAGTTGCACATAAATATAAACATGTATATGCATTTAAAATAGCTTATTTCAGCTGAAAACATCTAGCTACTCATCTTTTGTGGAAAGGAAAGATCATTGCTTCTGGGTATCCTTTTTGGTGTTCCTTATGACCTTTTGTAGGTAAGATGTGACCTCTGTAATTTCTAGTTTCCTTAAAGTGGAGAGAGGATTAAAAGTCACTTGAAAATAATCTAGGGACCGAATCTTAGATCTTTATGACTTTTATTTTGGCTAAATTTTTACTGGTGTCTTGCCCACTTCTAATTCAGCAGCAGTTTCTGTTAGTTACTCACATTTATTCAGAAATTTCCAAAATGCTCATTTTACTTTTCTTAGAAATAACAACTGTCTGTCGTTCATACTGATGCTTTGCTTGCTTAGGTTCTTAATTACGTTATGGGCTTCCCTCGTAGCTCAGTCGGTGAAGAATCTGCCGGCAATGCAGGAGACGTGGGTTTGATTCCTGGGTTGGGAAGATCCCCTGGAGAAGGAAATGGCAACCCACTCCAGTATTCTTGCCTGGAAAATACATGGACAGAGGAGCCTGGTGGGCTACAGTCCATGGGGTCACAAGAGTTGGACACGACTTAGCGACTAAACTACCACCGCCACCACCAGAAATTGGAGCAGATGTGCAGGAAAGTTCTAGAGAGGTCCTGCCAGCTATGCACATAAGGTCGGCAGGTTCTGTGGGAGTGGGTGGACTTGACTAATCCGGAACATGGGTTTGGAGGGCTTTAGCGCTGTCCTATGTTCCTGGCCTTCCTGCTGGAGCCCCATCCTGCCCCTCTAAGCATCTGGTCCTGGTTCTGGTTTATTCAGGGGAAGAAACTCACATCTGCCTCTCATTCTCTACCCAGTAGCCTTCCTGGTATTTGGATTCAGCCATCTTGCTCTCTTTCATTCTCCTTTTCAGCCTAACCCATTGCACTTTTTCATGAAGCCCTCAGGTGACGTGGTTTCTGGGCCTTACATCATCCTAGCACTTTCTTTGGCTGCAAACTGAGACGTGGTGCCTTTTCCCGTCTTAGACACATTTTCCCCTGCCTGCTCTGAGAACCCTGCCCATCCTGCCTTGTTGCAGGACACAAATGCTAGAGGTGTAAAGACCACAACTGTAATTTGAGGTTTGGTGGGGAGGGTGGTCTCCACTCATGGAAATTTAGATGTTGTTGTTCAGTTGCTCAGTCATGTCTGACTCTTTGTGACCCCATGGACTGCAGCACCCCAGGCTTCCTTGTCCTTCACTATCTCCCGGAGTTTGCTCAAACTCATGTCCACTGAGTCGATGATGCCATCCAACCATCTCATCCTCTGTCACCCCTCTTCTCCTCCTGCCCTGAATCTTTCCCAGCATCACGCTCTTTTCCAATGAGGTCTTAAAAGAATTATAGTCTATATGAAAATGGAAGTTAATCTAGAGAAACCCACTGCTGCTTAAGTGGTAGGATAGCTCCCCAGAGACTGACAGAATGTCTCTGACCTGGCAGGATGTGCTATTTAAGAGAGCAGAGGAGCTGGTCCCAGGGAACCATTCACTGAACCTGCAGCCTGGAGCTGGAGGTGCATTTGCCTCCCTGGGCCGTCCTCTGACCTGGGCCGTCCATGTCCCTCTGTAGCCTGCGTGTCCCTTACGCCTTTCCCTTCCCCACAGCTTCTCTGTTCCTGTTGCCCTGCCAGAGCAATAAAGACCAGCACGATTATCAAGTTACCCAGAGTCTGACCCATCCTCTTCTCTGTCTGCCCTCTTCTTTTCCTACAGGGACGCTGTGTTTGTTGTTGATTGCTTAGGAAGCCTAACTGCATGTGTGTGCCTATTGATGGGCATCTGTTGTCCTCCTGTCTGCTAATTTACCTCTTCACTCGGCCAAACATGTATGGTTCTGGGCACATGTTTGCACAGGTTCCTGGGGACACAGACACAGTACCCTCAGGTCCTGCCTACAAGGGAGCTTGGTTTATTTATTTTCTTAAAAAAATAATCATTGTCTGAATATGGGCCTGGCACAGAGCAATCCCTCCAGCATTGTTGAATGTTGTTGCATGAATTATGAGTAAGTTGAATCGCATGAAATAATCAATATCCAACCATTTTCAACATGCAAGCAATGGCAATTTCATTTCATATGGTTCTGTTTAATATAAAAGTAATAAATGTGCTCACTAGGGAAAGCCTCAGTTCAGTTCAGTCAGTTCAGTTGCTCAGTCATGTCCAACTCTTTGCGACCCCATGGACTACAGCATGTCAGGCCTCCCTGTCCATCACCAACTCCCAGAGTTTACTCAAAACTCATTTCCATTGAGTCGGTGATGCCATCCAACCATCTCATCCTCTGTCGACCCCTTCTCCTCCCGCCTTCAAACTTTGCCAGCGTTAGGGTCTTTTTACATGAATCAGTTCTTCGCATCAGGTGGCCAAAGTATTGGAGTTTCAGCTTCAGCATCAGTCCTTCCAATGACTATTCAGGACTGATTTCCTTTAGGATGGACTGGTTGGATCTCCTTGCAATCAAGGGACTCTCAAGAGTCTTTTCCAACATCACAGTTCAAAAGCATCAATTCTTTGGTGCCTAGCTTTCTTTATAGTCCAGCTCTCACATCTATACATGACTACTGGAAAAACCATAGCTTTGATTAGACGGACCTCTGTTGGCAAAGTAATGTCTCTGCTTTTGCCTGGAAAATACTAAATAGTATGGGGAAATATGATCCATAGTATTATCTTTCAAGGATACCTGCTGTTAACATTAGGTCCCTTTTTACAGACAGAGGTGATGATTAATTTTTTTCTTCTATACCATGTGTTGTTCTTATTGTAAGAAATATTAACATTTCATGCATGCATGCTAAGTTGCTTCAGTCATGTCTGACACTTGTGACCCTACGGACTGTAGCCTGCCAGGCTCCTCTGTCCAAGGGAGTCTCCAGGCAAGAATACTGGAGTGGTTTGCCATTTCCTCCTCCAGGGGATCTTCCCAACCCAAGGATAGAACCCATATCTGTTACATCTCTTGTATTGGCAGGCAGGTTCAACTGAGGCAGAAATAAAAACACAAAAATGAAGCCCCCTTTTCCTCTGCCGTTCCCCTCCCCACAGGCAACAATTGCCAAGTGTGTGGCATGCATACATCCAGAGAGTTTTCTTTGAATTTGCATGTGTGTGTGATATATGCACATTTGAGATTGAGAGATTATTTATGTAAGTTTATGCAAATCAATGAAGCAAACTTTTCAGTGCTAATATCCACACGTTCCTTTATAGTAGCTGGTGCCCCCTCGAGGTGGTCACACGTCCTTGGTGATCTGTAGCCCTTCCTTCCTTCAGCCAGGAGCCCCCCCGTGGGGTCCATGCTGGTGGCCTCTCGTGGGCACCTGCGGCCACTCCTTGAGCTGAGGGAGAGTCATAGTATCCACATACCCGCCAAGTGCTGACATCCCTTGTGTTTCTGATTTTGTCTGTTTCATCATTGTCTTGTCAGTGAACAGGAGTTGAGTTGAAACTCTGCCCTGCTGTGGGTGTGGGTCTCGGGAAAACCATTTGATGTCACTGAGCTTGGTCTTCTCCTCAGTGAATAAGGAGAATAGAGGACACGAACCCAGTAAGCAGGAGCCAGACGTGGGGCCAGATGCCAGGGTTCCATGTCTGGTTCTGCCTCTTGTAGCTCCAGGAGCTTGGTCAGGTTGCTTAGTCTGCTCTGTGCCTTCATTACTAAATCTCTGACTGATAGAATAAAGCTCCTGGAATAGTACTTGCCTTGTGTGTTTGCCATGCTGGTAATGATGACGCCCCAGCTCCTCCAGGGTTGTGGTGAAGGCTGTAATGAGAGGATGAGTGGACACACTTTGTGAACCGCAAAGCCCCATTCAGATGCAAGTGTTACTATGATTATATGCTTATCTGTCACTAGCACAACCCCAGAGTTTCCCTGTTGGAAGGTGGCAGACTGCATTTTGCTTGAGTGGTATTTACAAATCGGGAGGAGTTGGGATTTGCACCTAAGAGGATCTCATTCCTGTGTTTGCGCTCCCCTGCTGCTCACACTGCTTCTGCCAGGAAGGGTGGCCTCTGAGTTATTACTGAGTGTTTCCAGAGAGGATGCTGGGGCCCAGAGGGGAAGTGACTCGCCTGAGGTCCCACAGAGAGACAGTCTCAGTGCCTATATCTGCAGCCTCGGCCTCCAGGCCCCCAGGCCAGCACTGTGCTCCACCGTGGCCCACCACATGATGGGCCACAGACCCGTGACGGGAACAGGAAACAGAAGGGACTTCATGAGTAGTTTGTGTGGCTCTGATTCGGGAACTTACTGTGGAGATGGCAGCTTCAGAGGGCTGTGGGTAGGAATGGTTGGCAGGTGTTAGAGGCAGGTGACATTGCAGTAATGGAGTGAAAAGGGAGTGAGGGGCCCGAGGGGCGTTAGGAGGAGTTTGTTTAGAGAGGAGACTGTTGAGCCTGTGGTTGTGTGGGGAGAATGATGAGAATGGGAGGCGAAGACGAAAGGGGGGCAGGTCACCTGGAGTGGGCATGTTTGACGGGATGACGTGGAGTTCTGGGCCCCTGAAAGAATTTCTGGTGAAAAATTGGGATGGCCTCAGGCTTTATGTCTTTTGCTGCTGAGCTGCTCTTGGTTGCTTGATTCATTTTGCTTTAGTTCTTCTAATTTGGGGAATTCTGTTTGCTTTCTTGGGGCCTTGGCAAGGATTCTCTCCTCAGAGACCTGGATCCAAGAGCTGAGTGATTTCCTGGAATATGATTGCCTCCTCCTGCTCCCCTGACTTTATAAGAAGGAAGTTGGAAGCTGGAATGGTTTTTTTTTCCAACTCTTGAGAGGCCTCATTGAGAGACTGGTCTGAGAGTGAAGATCCTTGGAGGATATTTCCTCTGGCTCAGGATAATTGACTTAATCTGCTATGTGTCTCATTTTTCCCTTTGGAAAAAGGAGAGATGCTGCCTGACTCACTTCTTCCTAAAATACTTTGTGCTCAACTTCTCTCTCTGGAAAGTCTCGCTTAGGTGCATTTTGACATATTATCATTCTTAACGCCCATCACGGAGTCCAATGCCTTTCTTTGGGGGCTGAGGGTGGGACTCATCCCACATTTACTGAAAGTATGTCCTCAAGCTCTCAGGGAGTTGCTATGACAGATGACCTGTGAGAGTACAGAGAAAAGGCATCATTCTGCCTTAGCTGGGAAAGGTCTCTTAGAGGAGGCAGTACTGAACTGTGCCTTGAGGGGAAAAATATATTTTGAGCCCTGGATTGGTAGGGGGCAGAGACAATTGCTGGTGGGCCATGGTCTGGGGTTGAACACACACATACACAACTTTGACTGCAGAATTGGGTGTATGAGACAGATGAGTCTAGAAGGTAGTTTGGAATCTCAAATGGGTGACCCAGAAAGCTATTTGAAATTGCTTTGACTACATTTTGTAGGCAGTGGGAAGCAATAGAATCCCAGAAGAAGAGCAGAGAGAAGACAGAAAAAGTATTTTTCTAATAGTGGAAAATATTTCCAAATTCAATGAAAACTATAAATTCACAGTTCCAGGAAGCTCAAAATAACTCAAATAAATATAAAGAGCAAAAATAGAATCATACCAAAGCACATCACAGTCAAGTTAGTTAATCCTAGTAGTTAAGGGGAAACTCATAAAAACAACCAGAAAGAAAGACATAGAGGAACAAAGATAAGAATGATAGTAGATGTCTGGCCAGAAGTTATTAAAGGCAGAAAACAATAGAACTGAAAGATAGATCAAATTAGAATTCTATACTCAAAAAATATCCTTCAAAAAATGAAGATGAAGACTTTTTTTTTCAGTAGACAAACTAAAGTTGAGAAAATTCATGACCAGCAGACCTATACCACAAAGCATTAATGAAAATTTTTCAGGCAGTAGAAAATTGATATTAGATAAAAATTTGGACTGTACAAAAAGAATAAAGAGGCCTACGGAAGTAATTTTTTCTCATTTTTAATCTCTTTAAAAGATTGTATAAAGCAAAAACAAACAGTGTGCTGTTTATAACATAGATGTATGATGTATGACAACAATAGCCCAAAGGACGGAAAGGAAGAAATGAAAATATGCTGTTATAATTTTCTTCCACTACATGTAAAGTAATAATATTTGATGTAGACTGTATTTTTTTCTTTTAGAAAAATTTAAATTATGGAAGTATGGTAACACATTTATAGGAGACTTGAAAAATGCAGACCAAAGTTATATATACTTCTTCTATATATTACAGTTTTTTAAGTAAATTAAGATTTTTAGTTGGAATTTCAATATCAAACTCTCAAAAATCAATAGGATGGACAGAAAAGTAGAAGGATATATGGACTTGAAAAGCACTATAAACTAACTCAACATAATGAAGATTTATACAGTTTTCACACAATGGCAGGATACAAATTCTATTCAAGTTCTCATAGAGTATAAACCAGGAGAACTGGAACATATCCAGGGACATAAAACAAGGTGCAAAAATTTCATGGTCTAAAGGTATTGATATCATACAGAGTCTGTTCTCTTATCACTGTGGAATTATTTTAGAAATCAATATCAAAAGATGTTTGAAAATAACCCATATATTTTCAAGTGCAGTGTGACATTTACCAAGAACTTTGACTTAGCCACTGAAAGCCACAGTAAAGTTAAAAGATTGAAAAAACACAGAATCTTTGCAGAGAAAAAGCATTTAAATGTGAAATTGATATCAAAATGAGAAATTAATATCTAAGATGCTTAAAAAAACCCATGTATTTAGAAATCAAATATACATGAAATAGAGTACATTAAATTAAAGATGCATATAGGCATAGCTCATTTTATTGTGCTTTGCTTTATTGCAGAATGGGCTTGAGGTGGCTTAGACGGTAAAGCGTCTGTCTACAATGTGGGAGACCCGGGTTTGATCCCTGGGTCAGGAAGATCCCCTGGAGAAGGAAATGGCAATCCACTCCAGTACTATTGCCTGGAAAATCCCATGGACAGACAGCCTGGTAAGCTACCGTCCGTGGGGTCCCAAAGAGTCAGACACGACTGAGCAACTTCACTTTCACTTTGCTTTATTGCACTTCTTAGACATTGTGTTTTCATTAAGTGAAGGTTTGTGGCAACCTTGACTAGAGCAATTCTGTTGTCACTATTTTCCTGACAGCATTTGCTGACTTGTGTCTCTGGGTCACATTTTGGTAACTTTTCCAATATTTTGAAGCACCAGCAAAAAGATTATGATTTGCTGAAGGCTCAGATGATTATTAGTATTTTTTAGCAATAAACTCTTTTTTTAATTAGGGTGTGGTCCTAGTGGTAAAGAACCTGCCTGCCAATACAGGAGATGAAAGAGACCTGGGTTCAATGTCTGGGTCGGGAAGATCCCCTGGAGTAGGAAATGGCAACCCACGCCAGTATTCCTGCCTGGAGAATCCCATGGACAGAGGAGCCTGGTGGGCTATGGTCCATGGGGTCACAAAGAGTTGGACACGACTGAAGTGACTTAGCACACCATGTTGTTTTTTCAGACAAGCTGTTGCAGTTAGTAAACTACAATATAGTATAAACGTAAGTTTTATGTGTTTGGAAAAATTTGTGTGACTTGCTTTATTTCAATATCCTCTTTCATTGCAGTGATCAGAACCAAATCCACAACATCTCTAAGGTATGGCTATATTGTAAATCTCAGAGCAACCATTAAAAAACATAAAAAAGAAGTGTGGCACACAAGCCTGTAATGGAAATAGAGTAGAGTGATAGACAAAATCAAAAGATGGCAGGAAAAGAGGGGGAAAGTAACAAAGAACAAGTAAGACCAGTAGATGACAAAAGATAGTTTTAGATTCAACAATACTGAAAATAATATTAAATGTATGTGATATAATGACTCTATTTAATAGGCAGATATTATTGGATGGATAACAAAGTAAGAACCAACTATAAGCTATCTTAAAGAGGCCCATTTTTATTACAAAGACACAGATTTAAAAGGATGGAAAAAGCTATTCCATGTAAACACTAATCAAAAGAGAGCTAAGATGGCTGGCTATGTTAGTAACAGACAGTGCCGACTTTGGAATAAAGAAAATTATCAGGAATAAAGAGGAACATTTCATAATGATAAACGAGTCAATTCATCAAAAAGACATTAAGACCCTAAATATATATATATATATATATAAGACCCTAAATATATAAATATATAAATATAAATATATATATAAATATATATTATAATAAGGCTTTAAAATATGTAAAGCAAAAAAACAATAGAACTTAAAGGAACTGACAGATTTGTAATTATATTTGAAGATTCCAACACACCTCTTTCAGTTATTGGTAAAAGAAATAGACAAATTAGAAGTTAAAGAATATAGAACACATGACAAATTAAAAATATGCATTAATAGAACTTAACAACCAGCCAGACCAAAGTGATATTTATAGAACTCTCTACCCAATGAATGCAGAGTATAATATTTTTCAAATGCACTGAAATGTTCATGAAGACACACAGTCTGGACTATACTACAAGATTCAGTATATTAAAAAGTTACTAAAATCATGCAAAGTGTAATGTTATCTGACAAAAATAATGGATTGAAGTAGAAATAAATATATCTTGAAAATTCTAAATTATATTTGGAAAATTAAGCAACACATGCATAAATGGATAGACAAATCACAAGTAACATTAGGAAACGCGTTGAATTAATGTGAAAACACAGCATACCAATTTTTTGGAATGCAGACAAAACAGTGCCAAGAGGGAAATTCATAGCACTAAATGCTAGTGATAATAAAAAAGATCTAAAATGAGTGATCTATGGGACTTCCTTGGTGGTTTAGTAGTTAAGAATATGCCTTGCAATGCAGGGGACATGAGTTCAATCCCTGGTCAGGGAACTAAGATCCCACATGCCCAGGAGCAACTAAGCCTGTGTGCTGCAACTGCTGAGCCCGTGCACCACAGTAGAGAGTCCAGGTGCTTTACACACATCGTTTTTCATGAGGTCCCTAACCCACCCTGTGGTAGAGGTCCTGTTATTCTCATTTCATAGAGGAGGGAGCAAGCTTAGCGCAGTGATGACACCTCCCAAGGCCACAACCCGTGGTGGTGAAGTTGGAATTCAAGCCCAGTTTCTAGCTGCTGTGTGTTACTGTCCTTGAGTGTTTCCCTTATAGAGAGATGGGGTGTGTGTGCTAATATGTTTGAGAGGGGTTGGGACAGATAGTCCTGCAGGCCCCCAGAGGAAGCATGCCACAGCAAGTGTGGCGCTGAGTGTGAGCTGGGAGGAACTCAGGTGCCAGTGGGGCAGACCGCTGGCCATGCTGGTGATGGGCTTTAATCGTCCACTCAGGTTAGAAGAGATCTGATCAAGAGCATAAGGCTGATAAGTGGGAAAATTCAGCAAAAACCAAAGGGAAATATTTTAAGAAATCGAAGCTTCTCAGGAAGTCAGGGGATGGGTTGAGAGCTCTCCTGGGAGCCTGGGATACATGTGTCCCCAGGGTGAGAAAGCCCCTGCCAGCTGGGTGGCTGGTCTTTGAGGGCAAGGACGGTGGAGGCACTCATGAGTGGACAAGGCATTTGAAGGAAGAGGACGAAAACCAGGTCCAGAGGGAAACTTAGACCCAGTGAGCCGCCTGGCATCATCTGTAAGAGACTTTGCAGTTGACAATGAGAGGATCTCCCTTCGAGTGGTGGTGAGCTGGAGTGGGACCACTCAGGATTCATGGCAGCCAAGTTGCCAGCTGGACGCACCCTCGCCTTTATCCAGGGAAGGCTTGTCAGCACAAGGTGATGATGGTTCTGTGGGGGTGACCAGAACCAGCTCCAGTTCAGGAGACGGTGCCTCTTCTGCACGTGTTGGCACTGAATGCTGAATGACAGACGATCGACTTGACCCCTAGGGTCTGGGGCGGGGCTCTCCCTTCACTCCTGGTGGCTGCAAGCCTGTGGGTTCCTGCATTTCATGGAGCAGAGCAGGAGGGCCGAGGGCGAGGCCATCCGATGCTGCGCCCAGATCTTGTCTGAAGAATCTTGGAAGGTTTATCTTCCCCAATGGCCCTTTGAGAAATCTGGTGGGGGGCGAGGCGTGTCCCGTGGAAACAGGTATGTGCATAGGGGGGGTTCTGGGTGGGGCTGCCCGCCACCGGGTGTTTCTTGAGGTCCTGCCCAGTACAAGACGGAGTTTCCCTGAAGACCAGTCTCTGTTTCTAAGAGTCCTGGTCCAGTGGTGGTTAGGGTGTTGCAAGCGAGTGGACGAAGCAGCCGAAACTTCCCATAGTGCCCCTTGTCTTTATTGTCTCTGCCCAGAGAGAGTCACTGCAGAAAGATGATGTGGTGAAAAGGAAAAAAACAGAAGTCATCCTAAATCTTCCTCCCCTGCATGATAAGCGCTGTTGACATTTTGATGTTTCTGCTCCTGCGCCA
Organism: Ovis aries; assembly: GCF_016772045.2. Lineage (NCBI taxonomy): Eukaryota > Metazoa > Chordata > Mammalia > Artiodactyla > Bovidae > Ovis > Ovis aries. The sequence continues at coordinate 32,377,326 of NC_056056.1, read as the reverse complement.
TTTCATTTCTACTCTTAAAATGAGATCAGAGTATGGCTGCATATTTAGACTTTTTTTTTTTTCCTCTGAATGACTTATCTTGCCCTTATTTCCTCTCTAAGAAACTAGAGAAGAAACACAAGGAGAGTGTGATTGCTCAGGGGTGGGGCCATCCTGGAAGGCTCTGTGGAGGGGCGGAGGTCAGCTAGATTTTGAAGGAAGGGAGGAAGATGATGGGGGGCCAGTTTGGGTGGGGCGCTGCTCACACTGGGATGGATGCAAGGGTGTGCTTGCCTGGTGTACTGGGGATAACTCAGGGGGACTATAACATCTGTTTCCATCCTCCCGCCCTGCATCCTTTCCTCCCTCCCTTCCTTCCGTCTCTCCCTCCCACCTCCATCCCCCATTTATTCATTCCTTCACTCAGTAGTCATTGAGCGCCTCCTATGTGCCAGGTGTTTGTCCGGTGCTGGCCACACAGGGTCCTTGGAACAGATCTTGTCCCTGCCCAAGTGGAGCGTGTAATGTAACAGGCTCATGTGTTTTACTCAGAGGCAAACATTCAAGACACTTAATTTGTGACAATTCTGCTTGTCTCTTGTGATGTTCACTCATCAGAGTGTCTTTATAAACAAGCTTGTGGGGGAAATTAATGGGTTTAAATGTAATTGCAAGTACTGGACTGACTTTTTGTGAGGAGATCACTTCTGAAAAAAATTAAATATCTATCTGAAAAAAAAAATAGTAATACAAACATGGGTTTTTATGGGATAGAATGCAGAAGCGGCATGCCCCAGCAGGGAAAGAGGTGAAGCTTCCTCCACACTTACTTTGGTGGAAAAGTTTGAGGGTCCTCAGAGTGTGGGCTGTGACATGTGCTGAGGTTCAGGAGCGCCTGCTGGGTGACAACGTTGGGGACATCAACTTGGCTAAAGCAGGTGGTTTACATCCGGGAACTGTGGGAGATATTTAGAAAAGGTCCTAGGGAACAGAGTTATGTAGGATCTTGTGTACCAGAATGAGGAAAATTGGCAGCTCTTGAGGTGTTTTGAGCAGGAGATGGAACTTTCAAAAAGGTAATTGTGGAATTTTAACATGATCCCAGAGGGTAGAAAACTGAGTGCCAAAGAATTGATGCTTTTGAGCTGTGGTGTTGGAGAAGACTCTTGAGAGTCCCTTGGACTGCAAGGAGATCCAACCAGTCCATCCTAAAGGAGATCAGTCCTGGGTATTCATTGGAAGGACTCATGTTGAAGCTGAAACTCCAGTACTTTGGCCACCTCATGCGAAGAACTGACTCATTTGAAAAGACCCTGATGCTGGGAAAGATTGAGGGCAGGAGGAGAAGGGGACTACAGAGGATGAGATAGTTGGATGGCATCACCTACTCAATGGACATAGGTTTGAGTGGACTCCTGGAGTTGGTGATGGACAGGGAGGCCTGGCGTGCTGTGGTTCATGGGGTCGCAAAGAGTTGGACACGGCTAAGGAACTGAACTGAACTGAACTCAACAGAGGGTAGATTAGCAAGACCAGAGAAGGGCCAGGGAAACAAATCTGTGCCCAGTCCCGGGGGAGGTGACGGTTTGGGCTAGATGATGGCAGGAGGAGGACAATGAGAAAGACCCAGAAAGACCAGATGGAATGAATGACCCACTGGAGGTGTGGAAAGGAGCACCAACAACAGGGAGAACAGTCAGCCAACAAAGGCTTACTGCCGATTACTTGGCACTGGGTGCTGTTATCTTGGATACACAGTCAGGTGAACTGTGGTGCCAACCCTTGGCTGGCAGAAATGGGACCTTCAGCCTGGGGCTGACTGGGGAGACTGCAACAAGCATGGGTGTTCCCATTGTTCCTGGGCTATACCTGGGAGCTTTTGAACGATGCCCACATCTGGGCTTCAGATTTCACTGTTCTGGGATGCTGCCCAGGCATGGTCCCCAGGTGAGTTTCAGGTGCTGTCAGGGTTGGGAGCCTACTCAGATGGTGCTAATTCAAGACAGTTGAGGCTGAAGAAAGTTAGGAACGGTGATAGCTTGCCAGGACTTTAAATTTGAGTTGTGGAATTTGAAAGTCTTTGTGTGTCACGTGACTCAGATGGTGCACGGAGAGGACTGGGCCATGGCCTGGCAGGTTCCTCCCAGGCCAGTGTGTGACGGTGACTGTGTAACTCAGGATGAGAAGGATCAGAAGATTGTTAGGAAAGAGAATAAATGGACAGAAGAAAAACAGGCAGTAAGCAGAGGGAGTTGATGTTAAGCGATTGCAGTGTTCACAGTTTGGTTTAAAGAACCAAGAAGGTTCCAGGATATTGTCTTTGTTTTTATATTTACTATAGCAAAATTCTCCAAGCCAGGCTTCAGCAATACGGGAACCGTGAACTTCCAGATGTTCAAGCTGGTCTTGGAAAAGGCAGAGGAACCAGAGATCAAATTGCCACATCCGCTGGATCATGGAAAAAGCAAGAGAGTTCCAGAAAACATCTATTTCTGCTTCATTGACTATGCCAAAGCCGTTGACTGTGTGTATCACAATAAACTGTGGAAAATTCTTTAAGAGATGGGAATACCAGACCACTTGACCTGCCTCTTGAGAAACCTATATGCAGGTCAGGAAGCAACAGTTAGAACTGGACATGGAACAACAGACTGGTTCCAAATAGGAAAAGGAGTACGTCAAGGCTGTATATTGTCACCCTGATTAGTTAACTTCTATGCAGAGTACATCATGAGAAATGCTGGGCTGGAAGAAGCACAAGCTGGAATCAAGATTGCCAGGAGAAATATCAATAACCTCAGATATGCAGATGACACCACCCTTATGGCAGAAAGTGAAGAGGGACTAAAAAGCCTCTTGATGAAAGTGAAAGAGGAGAGTGAAAAAGTTGGCTTAAAGCTCAACATTCAGAAAACGAAGATCATGGCATCTGGTCCCATCACTTCATGGAAAATAGATGGGGAAACGGTGGAAACAGTGTCAGACTTTATTTTGGGGGGCTCCAAAATCACTGCAGATGGTGATTGCAGCCATGAAGTTAAAAGACGCCTACTCCTTGGAAGGAAAGTTATGACCAACCTAGATAGCATACTGAAAAGCAGAGACATGACTTTGCCAACAAAGGTCCATCTAGTCAAGGCTATGGTTTTTCTAGTGGTCATGTATGGATGTGAGAGTTGGACTGTGAAGAAAGCTGAGGGCCAAAGAATTGATGCTTTTGAAGTGTGGTGTTGGAGAAGACGCTAGAGAGTCCCTTGGACTGCAAGGAGATCCACCAGTCCATCCTAAAGGAGACCAGTCCTGGGTGTTGATTGGAAGGACTGATGCTGAGGCTGAAACTCCAATACTTTGGCCACCTCATGCGAAGAGTTGACTCATTGGAAAAGACTCTGATGCTGGGAGGGATTGGGGGCAGGAGGAGCAGGGGACGACAGAGGATGAGATGGCTGGATGTCATCACTGACTCGATGCACATGAGTTTGGGTGAACTCCGGGAGTTGGTGATGGACAGGGAGGCCTGGCGTGCTGCGGTTCATGGGGTCGCAAAGAGTCGGACACAACTGAGCGACTGAACGGAACTGAACTGAACTGATAGCACCTAGAGAATCCCACAGACAGAAGTGCTTGGAGAGCTACAGTCCATAAGGTTGCAAAGAGTCAGAGGTGACTGAGCGACTGAGCTTGCAGGCCTACCACCTAGAACAGTGAATAAAAGAGAATCACCTGGAGTGGGGGTGCAAAATTTAGATTCCTGAGTCTTAATCAGTTATACTTGGGATGCCAGTGTACCTGGATCAGAAGCTAGAGAAACAGCAACTAAGGAATAAGCATTGAAGGGTCGAGTCAGAACCAGTGACTAAAAAACCACATCCTGGGTGTCTCCAGGCAAGGCTCTGGGAGGCTGCAGGGCTGAGCGAGGCTGAGTAATCCCTCAGAAGCACTCAGAGAGCAGAGAGGGAATCGAATCTCCAAGGAGAAAGCCATGACGCGGGTTTCTGCAGCTGAGAATCTGCAGAAAGTTCTACTCTTAGGACATGAGTCATCTTGCATCGAGAGGTACGGAGTCCTTGGAATCCCAAGTTGGCTGAGTTCCATGGCTCTGTGTACAGGGGCTTCCGTGTGCTTGTGAGACTGCAGATCCCTTCCATGTTGTGCTGTTTGTGTGGCAGTTATACTGCTGGGATTCTAGAACTCTCCTTCTGTCTTCAGATGGTATGCTCCTCTGGGCTGGTGCATTTGTTCTCAAGCTCACTCAAAGTTCCAGGAAGTCAGGATCTCTGCACTCAATCTAGGTAGGGCTACTTAGAGGTGAGAAGGTCAGAGCAGGCAGCTGGAATCCTCTCGTTGTTCTGGTGACTTCCATGAGTGTACAGTTTATTACTTTTTGCCTTTTCTGTATTTAACTTTGGTCCTTATGAGAAATTGGGTTAAATTGCTTTTACTATCCAAGTATTACCCTGGAGGAGGAGATGGCAACCCACTCCAGTGTTCTTGCTGAGAGAATCCCATGGACAGAAGAGCCTGCCAGGCTACAGTCCATGGGGTTGCAAAGAGTCAGACACAGCTGAGCACACACACACATAGTAGAGCTTCCCAGGTGGTGCCAGTGGTAAAGAACATGCCTGCCAATGCAGGAAACATAAGAGATTGAAGGTTCATCCCTGGATTGGGAAGATCTCCTGAAGGAGGGCCTGGCAACACACTCCAGTATTCTTGCCTGGAGAATCCCATGGACAGAGGATCCTGGCTTGTTCAGTCGCTCAGTCGTGTCCAACTCTTTGTGACCCCATAGACTGCAGCCCCCAGGCCTCCCTGTCCATCACCAACTCCCGGAGCTTACTCAAACTCATGTCCGTTGAGTCGGTGATGCCATCCAACCATCTCATCCTCTGTCGTCCCCTTCTCCTCCTGCCTTCCATCTTTCCCAGCATCAGGGTCTTTTCTAATGAGTCAGCTCTTCTCATCAGGTGGCCAAAGTAGAGTTCATGGGGTTGCAAAGAGACCCAACTGAGCACACACACACTGACACACTTACGGATCCATCTATTAATATGTATATAGAAGCTCTGTGTTGTCAGCATGTGCGAAAACCCACAATTGAGTGTGACTAGCCCATTTTACTCCTTCTTGGGGACTACTGTAGAGCACAGGGAACTATATTCAATATCCTGTGATAAACCATAATGGAAAAGAATGCAGAGAAGAATGTGTATATGTGTGTAACTGCATCACTTTGCTGTACAGTAGGGACTACCACCTTTGCCAGCCTGCCCTCCTCTCCTCTCCCAGTCTGTGTTTCCTGCATTTCCTGTAGTAGATCTGGGCTCTTGAAGTTCTTTTTCACTCTCCAGGACCCAGTATGGGGTCCATCACTCAGTAAGAACTTGGGACAGTTGTGGGTTGAGTTTAAAATTAAAATCTGAAGCCAAACATGATTAAACATTTACAAAATAGATTCCTTTAAGTAGAATCATTTGGCCTGCGGAAAAAACTCAAGGTGACTAATGGGGTCACATATGTAAGAAGAGACACAAGGTGCCGTGACCTGATGTTTTGTATTTCTGCCGTGAAGCCGCGTGAGGAGATGGAGCACTTTTGATTTGTTTTGTGGTTCTTCATCATCTGGGCAAACAGACCCTTTGGAGAATCTGGTGAAAGCAATGGAATTTGCTCCCCAGAAGAGGGCAAAAATCCCCCCTCACCAATTTTAGAGGTTCACTGACTCTCCCTAACCTGGTCCATAGACTTCAAGCTGATAATCCTTCATCAGTATCAAATGCCAACTGTGAGATGCTTATTCCTGCATCTGCTCCTGCAGGGAGGAAACAGACCAGGTACCCTTCTCTGTCTTAATCGTCTCTATCTATGGGATTTGGACCTTCCTTCTGTCCATTGTGGGTGCGCTTGTCAAGCTGCTGTGTCCTTTCATTTAGCAAGTATTGGTAGCGTTGTCCTCTTAGCCCATGAAGTCTACAGCTGATATAAAAATAAATCTTCTTGTTCCATCTTTGTCCTCAGAGTTCCTTGTGCTTCAGTCCAAAAGCTTAAGCAGGTTTCTAGTGAAGACTCAGGAATCAAAAGGGAAGAAGGCATTGTTCTGGGCTAGGGTTTCTCAACCTCAGAGCTGTTGACATTTGGGGCTGGACAGTTCCTCATTGTGGGAGCTGCCTGGTGCACCGTGTAGTCTTCAGCAGTAGCTCTGCCCTCCACCCCAGAGATGCCAGAAGCATCCTCCCCTGGCACAACCCTCCTAGTTGTGACAATAAAAATGTCCCCAGACACATTGCCAAATGGCCCCCAGATCACCACCACCCCACCCCAGTTGAGAACTGTTCCAGCCTTTCTGCAGCTGGATTTTGGCTCTTGCTAAAGGGACACCACAGTGGAGAATGGACTGTTCGTTCAGTTTCTTTCTATGATAGCCCTCCGTGCAGCTAACTTCTGCTCTGCGCCAGTAACTGGGCCAGGCCCTGCAGCTGCAAATGTGAGTACAAGACACACCCTGACCACAGGTGTTGCTTGTGTCCTTGTCTGGGTGGTACACACAGATGCATCAGGAGGTGGAGGGGGGAGGATTGTCTCATGGGAAAGAGTCTTTGCACCAGTGTATTCTCCATCCAAGAGGCTCTTTCTTCTGATTTTTCCTGTGACTGGGACTGTTTTGGCGTTCATATCTCAGTTTAAACAACACTGCTCAGGGAGACCTATCCTAACCATCTAACCACAGTCAGCTGTTTTCACCTCATGCTTTGTAACAAACAGCCCAGACGTCAGTGGGTCACAACCGCACATTTCTTGCTCACATGTGTGTGGGTTGCCTGGGATGTGGGTTGGCTGGGGTGTGGCTGATGTAGGCTGGGCTTCAGCTGGTTTTGGCTACAAGCTGCAGCCTCAGTTTAGCTCTTCTCCATGGGTTTCTCATTCTACTGGACCAGTGAACTTTTGGCACATGTTGTCCTCATGGTGACAGCAGCAGCTCAGAGCGGGAAGCAAGCGTATTTCTTGCTTGTATCATATGCACGGACATCCATTTGGCCAAAGTAGATCACACAGTCCGAGTCAGCAGGAGGGAGGGACCTCATCACTCTCCATGAGGCCATGGCAGAGGTGTGGCTGAACAGGACACTACAGGGGAGTGAAGAATGGGGCCCAGCCATCTGCCTCACTCAGTCTGCAGCAGCCACCCAGTCACTCACTCATTTTTATTCTCTGCTGAGTTTTGATACTCTTATTGTTGAATTATTTATTGCTTATTTGCCTTTTGTTACCAAATCATCAGCTCCATGACAGTAGGGACTTTTTCTGCCGTATTCACTGCTAAATGCCAAGTACCTACCTAGCACAGGGTGGGCATTCACTAAATTGATGGGTGGATGGATGGATGGTTTCTGTCCGGGAATCAGGGAGGGGTGTTGGAGATAATCTTGGAATAGTAACAGCAGCTAACGGTTTCTGAGGGATGACTAAGGGCCAAGGGTGTGCTGCATGCTTATGCTTGACCTGGTTAAGTCAGGGCATCATTTCAGTGTGTAGCCAGCCCTCCGCTGGTCGGGGAAGGGAGAGAACAGGGTGTTCTGGACGGAGCTGTAGAGCCCTGAAATAGCTCATCTTGTTAGAGACTGGAGAGATGCCCAGTGCGGCTGGAGTGAGGGGAGCCTGGTGGGCAGCAGCCACGTACAAGACGTAAGAGTGGCATGGGAACCCCGCAGTCAGGGCTTCTGTTCCGCGTCTTCAGGGGAGCCGTCGCGTCTGAGTCTGGAGTGGTGCCCCAGTGCACAACCTGGAAGCTCTTCTGGTCACCTAGCAGGTCACAAGGGACATTGTGTCACATGTCAAGATGGCTGGATGACTATCTGGAAGTCATCTTTGTTTTGGAAGAGGGTGAATATTGAATATCTTTTAACAGAGGCATATCCAAGCTATTAAACAAGTAGGAAGCTTCTGGAAGTCCTTTTGAGGCAGGTGGTGGAGACTTGGCAAAACCCTTGGCTTGGAAGAGCTTGTCACAGAGCCCCAGGCTTGAGCTCTGCTTTGTGTGAGTAGGGTTGTATTGACTAGAGACTCCAGTCATCTCTCGGCTCAAGGATGCTGGCGTTTACCCTGGGGGAGCACGGGAGCATGACCTCACTGACTGCAGACCTCCCCATACGCATAAATGCTCCAGGTCTTCAGTGGGTGCTGAGCTCCCAGGGTCCCCAAGCCCCATAGACTTCACCCAGCCTCTGCTGACCCACATCACAAATCAGCTACCAAGAGAGGTATGTGGGGAAAGCAGCCCTGGCCTTGTGTTTGGGTGGTGTGCTTGCTGGGCAAGAAAGCGGTGGTGGACCTGCCCCAAGGTCACCCGTGCTTGGCCAGGCTGGTTTCTGATGTTTGCTCTTCTGAGCCAGGACAGAATTTTTTTTAATGTCTTAAAATTTAAACTCTGTGCTCATAGGGGGAAAAATGAAAAAGGAGATCTGCGTTCCAGTTTCAGCATTGCTAGGAGACCCCATGAATGTGAAAGTTCTTGTAAAACTTCACTAAAGTGTCATTAGGGGGACTTCTGTGGTGGTCCAGTGGTTAAGACTCTGCGCTCCCAATGTAGCGGGCACAGGTTCAATCCCTGGTTGGGGAACTAGGATCCCACACGCCGCACAGCATAGCCTAAAATAAAGTGTTAGGTACCAATTTCCTTCTCTTCTCTGGAAGAAATTTTTAAAATGTCGTTAACCTATTTTGTACCAACCCCTCTGTTAGGTGGTGTTGCAGAGAATCTGTTGTAATTTTAGTGGAACAGCCTTCAGGGTTACGGTGAGGATGAGGAGGCCAAGTCTCAGAGAGGTTAAGTGACTTGCTCCAGGCCGCACAGCCTGCTGGTGATGGGGGAGGTTCTCTGTGACTGCATGGCCCAGCCTCTTTGCCATGTGTTCATCCACCAGTGGGCCCCTCCAAGGGTCTGCCAGGAGCATGGCTTCCCAGGTGGGGACCGTGTGGCTGTCATTGCAGGCTCTGGCCCATCTTCCTTAGGTTGTGGAGGCTGTTTGCTGCAGAGGTGTCTTCTCCCCTGCTCCTTCCTGCCTTGCAGCTCCTGGGAGAGTTTTTTTTCCAAAACATCTAAGTTAGCTTTAATGAACAGAGGCCTTCCCCCAGAAGCAGAGCTTCACAAGATCTCTGAGGACAGCTGACACCCTGGAGCTGCAGTCTTCCCCTCCACCTCCCATTTGGGGAATGTTCTGAAATCTGCAGGCCTGAATGAGCTTACAGAACGAGGTTAGCCTGGGTACATGAGCCATGAGCCTGCCTCTGGTGGGGTGACTTCTATCTTAAAGCCCCACTTAGAGCCACCCCTGTCCCTGTGGGCTGTTAGAGGCTGTGCAGGACGTGGTGACTCGTCAAATTCCAAGAGGAAGGATTTTGTAAAGGATTTTTCTCACGGTTGCATTTCTGAACTGGGGTATTATAAACACTTGGTCCAGCTGTCGTGGGTTAGACGAAGTTTTAGTCTGATTGTTTACCCACTTGGGAGATTCATTCATTTTATTCGTTATTTTTAGAATCTTGTATTTAAAAGGAAAAAAAGAACAATTCTTTTTTTATAGTTATGTTTATTTATTTTTAATTGATGATTGCTTTACAATATTGGTTTGATTTTTGCCATACGTCCACATGAATCAGCCACAGGTACACACATGTCCCCTCCTTCCCACCTCCCTTGCTTTCCCGCCCCTCTAGGTTGTTATAGAGCCCCGGTTTGGGTTTCCTGAGTCATACAGCAAATTCCCATTGGCTATCTGTTTTACATATGGCAGTGTATATATATGCTTTCATGCTACTGTCTCCATTCATCTCAAGGAACAATTCTTTTGAAATAAGACTGCTGCTCAGTCTAAAGGAGGCCACTAGGGCATGAAGAGGTGACCTCAGCGGCACCCTAGAGCAGTCTTCTCAGGCATTGCCTGTCTAGGTGGGCAGCCAGGTCATGGTGCTGTCGCGGCCAGCCCAGGACCATGGGGAGGAGCAGGAGTGAGGGTGTGCGCATCTGGGCCGCTGCTCACTTTCAGAACTGGAAAGTGGAGCCGGAGGCTTCGGGCCACACTCGTTCACTGGCTGCGTTATCAGAGCCTGTTACCATGTTTCGGAGACCCCATCTCTCTTCTGGAGCATGTGTAATGCCATCTAACCTCTTCTTGAATGAACACGGCACCCCACCCATCCCTACCCTTCTCTTGCTGCTTTGTATGCTCTGCTTTATATTCTGGATATTTCTCAGACTGTCCCCCTCCTGCTGTCCTGGGGGTCCGCACCATCCTGGGGGAGTGACCGAGCCCCATTCCTCTCTGATCTTAGGGTGGGAGAGGGTGGGGTGCTGCAGATAGGATGTTAATTAGAAGGCTGGGTCCTGGGAGGTCGTGGGGGGCCAGAGGTTGACTTTAGGATGGTTTCTTGTCTGCTTATCTGTGTTCAGAGGCTGAAGGGGTCAGCTAAGCAGGGAATCTGTGTTGTGGTTTCATTACCTGGTGTGTCCAGCCCAACTGCTCTGGCTTCCTGAGCACTGGGTGCAGGGTGAGGTCTGGGGTGGATTCTGGGGACACAGGGCTGAGAAGGCCAGCAGTGCTGGCCTTACTAGGTGCCCTGACCGTGAAAGACAGGACAGAACCCTGTGTGAGGAGGCTGGGGAGGGGATGGAGGAGAGAAGGGAGATGGAGGTTGAGCAGAAAGAGGGGCAGCCAGTGGGCTGGGGTGTTGGGGGAGGTATTTATGCAGCAGTGAGTACAAGAAAGGCAGCTGGGGGGTGGGGGGGAGGAGTAGAATTCTGACAAGAAGGCCCTTCCCCACTCACTGGAGTGGGAGCACCGAAAAATTCATCTCAGACTAGCAGAGCTCAAGGTTCAGCTTGAAGAAGCCCATTTGTCATAATCACGGGAAAGACACATCTCAGATTCTCTCCAGGGTTCAAGTTTTCCTGGCGGCCAAAAGTTTGCAAAAGCTGGGCCAAAGCTGGGTCTGCAGCTTTTAAACTGTAGTGTGAGAGGCAATACTAGCAGATGAGTTAGAGAGATGACAGCTGCCCGCCTTGTCCATCATCGTGGCCTCCCCTGGACCTAGACCTCCTCTGGCAGCGCTGGGCTCGTGGGCCCTGGGGTGGCCTCCTGGTCACCTTTGATTCCTCGGTGCAGCACTGGGTGGGGGTGGGGGCTCACTGCCAAAGGAGGCACGATTCATTTTTTCAAAGCACGTTTTTGGGAGGCACGTTCCTTTTGCTAAGTGAGACACACTTACATTTATAAATATGAATCAGGTGATTTAGGAATTCCTGAGCCTAGAGCTAACGACCACCCATGTGTATGGAAATTGTGGAAATCTGTCGATGTACTGCTTTGTTTCAGATGGAAAGTGCAAGCAGCTCGCAGTAAGTGCCTTAGGGCTGGTATCCTGGTGGAAATTTAAAAAATATCTAATAGCCTTTCTGGGAAAAGGTGGGGTTATAAATATATAAATTAGCCAAGGGTGCTTGTAGGATGGGATTGTGCATCAAAGAGTAAAAAGCGAGGACTTCCCAGGTGGCGCTAGTGATAAAGAGATGACCTGCAGGAGGATTCTTGCAGGAGACGCAAGAGACGCGGGCTCCGTCCCTGGGTCGGGAAGATCCCCTTGAGAAGGGGTGGCAACTCACTCCAGTATTCTTGACTGGAAAATTCCATGGACAGAGAGGACTGGCAGGCTACAATCCATGGGGGTCACAAAAAGTTGGGCATGACTGAGCAAGCAGGAAGAAACCTCATCCTCTAGTTTGAGCCCTTGTTTAATTTCAGTTTCTTCTCCTGTAAAATAGGAATAACATCACCTTTCTTGTGAAGATTCAATGAGATGAGGCGGGTAAGATGCGTGCCCGTGTCTAGGATGTGAGGGTGTGATGTGAGGGGGTGTTACAGGCAAGGGAACTGGACAAGAGCAGGGTCTCCCGGCCCTGGCTGCATTTCAGGGTCCCCTGGGAGTGCAGCCTGCTCTGCCACTCACCTGTGCACACCTGGGGTGGAGCAGCTGGGCCCCATCACCCCAGGGGACCTGTTGCAATGCATCCCCTGGCCCCTCCCCAGAGCAGACCCCTGCTTCCTTGGCTACAGGTCTCCTTGGCTAGGCAGCATCACCTGGTGGATTTGGGTCCTGGATTTGGAGGCTGAGAGTTGGTCTATTGTTGTGGGCTGAGCCTCTCTCCACCGCTGCCTGGCCCTGAGGGGTTACTGAGCTCCTTCCAGGCCTCAGAACGGTGGCTGCACATGAGAGAGGTCAGGTGGACTAGAGCAGCTGCACCCCCTGAGGGCCTTTTCTTCAGGGGAAGCAAGTTTAGAGAAGTGGGGGAACTCCAGGAGACCCAAGGCCTGGGACTGTGGGAAGAATCGCCTGGAAACAGATGCGCTTGCTAAAAGGTGGAGGGGGTTCCCTGGCGTGGAGAGCACCTGCAGGACCCACCTGAGCCTCCAGTGCATGGCCCAGATACGGCCGTTTGCCTCCATATCCCTGCAGCTAAGAGCGCAGGTCAGAAGGGGGTGAGGTTTCCCAGGACCAGGGGTGCCCTGGGCACGAGAGGCAGTGTGGGTCTGTGGCCAACCTGGAACCAACCTGCTGTCCTTCCCCTGGCCTCTCGGGACCAGGTCTCCAATCCCAACCTTTGTCCTCAGTGAGGTCAGAGGACCAATGTCAGGGCTGAGGGACCTTCCAGATGAGTCAGTCCCTCTCTCAGCTCAAAGATGATGACACGAACTCGGGCTGGTTATTTGACCTGGCAGCACCTGGGTGGCAAGGGGCAGTGCCAGAGTCCAGGGCTCCCCTTGAATGTACTTTCTAAACTCTATTCCTGCAAGTGGCATTGCAAAAATGGATTTTATTTTAAAATATGTACAGTTCTATATAATGCAACTCTCACATCCAAACATGACTACTGGAAAAACTATAGCTTTGACTAGATGGACCTTTGTTGGTAAAGTAATGTCTCTGCTTTTTAATATGCTGTCTAGGTTGGTCATAGCTTTTCTTCCAAAGAGCAAGCATCTTTTAATTTCGTGGCTGAAATCAACATTTACAGTGATTGTGGAGCCCCCCAAAATAAAGTCTATTACTGTTTCCAAAAAAATAAATAAATAAATAAAATATGTACAGTTCTCTGAAAGGAATGCTGTCCTGCCTACATGGCCCCAGGCATGAACCAAACCTGAATCGTCTTCTAGTTTTGGGATTATAATCTTTGGTTTGAAACTTCTCCACTAGAGCTGCTCTCTGCTGGTCTGTCTGCAAGTTTGGTTTTCTTCGGTGGATGCCTCAGGAGGTAATGCATAACAGTGATCCCTGACACAAGCTCAGTTTAGTTCAGTCTCTCAGTAGTTTCTGACTCTTTGCGACCCCATGGACTGCAGCACACCAGGCTTCCCTGTCCATCACCAACTCCTGGAGCTTGCTCAAACTCATGTCCATCGAGTTGGTGATGCCATCCAGCCATCTCATCCTCTGTCATCCCCTTCTCCTTCCACCTTCAGTCTTTCCCAGCATCAGGGTCTTTTCCAATGAGTCAGTTCTTTGCATCAGATGGCCAAAGTATCGGCGCTTAAACATCAGTCCTTCCAATAAATATTCAAGGTTGATTTCCTTTAGGATTGACTGGTTTGATCTCCTTGCAGTCCTTGGGACTCAGAGTCTTCTTCAACACCACAGTTCAAAAGCATCAATTCTTTGGTGCTCAGCTTTCTTTATGGTCCAGCTCTCACATCCATACATGACTACTTGAAAAACCATAACTTTGACTATATGGACCTTTGTCAGTAAAGTAATGGCTCTGCTTTTTAATATGCTGTCTAGGTTTGTCATAGCTTTTTTTCCAAGGAGCAAGCAAGTCAGCATGGTACCTTTTACACAGCCCACCTCTTCCATCCTTATGGGTGGTCAGGAAGACCCCTGAGTGTGGAGCTCTGTCCCCAGCCGTGTGACAGCCCAGGCTGGCTGTGGCCAGGGCAGACACAGGCCAGTGGCCCCAGGTTATCCCACCTTGTCTGGAGCCCCTGGTTCAGTTGCTGACACTGGCAGGTGTTGGGTCCAAATGTGTGGCCCCTCCCTTACCCTCCAGGACCCTGAGCCCTGTCAGTCCCGAGACTCTCGGCCTGGTGGCTACTGTATCTGGGCTGCCCTCCCGTGGGCTTTGCTGGGGTGCCGCTGTTCCATGAGTATACATGGGGAGCAGCCTGACCTTGACAGTCTAGTTTCCTGAGCCATGAACCTGAGGGCACGCAGATTTCTAAGGCCCCACGGGCCCCATGGAGAGTGGCCTCTGGGCTGGTGGAGTTTCCCGGACCTCAAAGTAGACTGGCTTTGAGACCCAGTGATCTGTGTGATTTGCTTTGACTCACTGAACATAAATTATGAATTGGCAGCTTTTTGACCTTCAGGTGTCTAATAAAGTGGCCTGAGGCCATAATGATGCTGATTGATCGTGGGAATGGGCTGTCACGGTCCAGAAGAAGGTGCAGAAGACGTCCCAAAGGACTGATATCCCACCTGCTTGCCCCACAAGTGGTGTAGGCCATCAGAGCTGCTCAGGCCCAAGATTGGACTATTGTTAACTGCCAGAACCAACTGTCCAAGAAGCTTGTGAAATTATCACCCAGTGACTTGATTACCAGCACCAAGCACACCTCTGTTATTGTACGTCTCACCTCCTAATTAATTCATTACTAAGTGGGCCTTTCTTGAGTGTCCTCCTACACCTCCAGGCTCAGACTGGTAGCCAAGTACAAGCTCTTTCTGGGCGGTAGTTTCTCCTAGTTAGTATCAACCAGCAGCCCTGATGAAACATTAAAACAGAAGGGATACAGCATAACCAAGGATACTCAGAAAGTTAATGTTACAATGAACTTGCCTTATTATCTATTAAACCTTGCTCAAAAATCTAAAATGGACTTCCCTGCATTTTTCACCTACCTCAGAATTTATTGTGTTCCACTGGACTGATCTTTTCTTCCCCTGGGGCCAGGAACTAAGAACTTCTGTCTCCCTTCCCACCTCTCAATTTCCACCTTCTGCTCCCAAAACCACACCCTTGAGAGGAGAGGTCTGTCCGCCTCTGACAGGCCCTCAGAGAATCAAGGCAGAAAACCTGGGGCAGCCTCAGGGGAGTAAGAGGTACCAGACCTGGAAACAGGCCTTGTTGGAGACTCACAGCCAGTGGTGAATTCACAGCCACTTAGAGAAGTGGGAGGAACTAGAACCTTTGTTGTTGTTCAGTCGCTAAGTCGTGTCCGACTCTTCACGACCCCGTGGACTGCAGGACGCCAGGTTCCCTGTCCTTCACTATCTCCTGAAGTTTGTTCAGTCTCATGTCCATTGAGTTAGTGATGCCATCCAACCATCTCATTCTCTGTTGCTCCCTTCTCCTCCTGCCTTCAGTCTTTCCCAGCATCAGGGTCTTTTCCAATGAGTTGGCTCTTTGCACCAGGTGGCCAGAGTATTGGAGCTTCACCTTAAGCATCAGCCCTTCCAATGAGTACTCAGGGTTGATTTCCTTTAGGATTGACTGGTTTGATTTCCTTGCTGTCCAGAGGACTCTCAAGAGTCTTCTCTAAACCACAAGAAAGCATCAGTTCTTCAGTGGTCAGCCTTCTTTATGGTCCATCTCTCACATCCATACATGACTACTGGAAAAAATATTATTCTTGCCTTGTGAACCCCACGAACAGTATGAAATTAGAACCTGGTCCAGCCCCAAATGGGGCCAAGTTGGGTCAGAGATTGGAGCTGGCAGCAACCAGCACCCAGAAATGTGGTTTGGATGTCAGGTCCACAGTCAAAGTTACCTCTGGCAGCCTCTGGGAGCTAGGGACCAGGGACACCTAGGGCAGCCTGCAGGGTGCCAGGGCTGGGGAAACAGCCTCTTGATGCCCAAAGAAGCCCTTGGTGCCAATACACTGAGCTCACTGGACCGACATTAGATCCCAAACCCCTTCTGCTTCCTGGAGCTTTAGTTCCTTGTGAGACCTGGATGTTGGTGCTGGCCGCCCTCTCACCAGGTGGCAGGTGAGTCGGCTCAAAGGATGCACGTGAATCCTAGAGGTCTGTAACCTGTGATTCACATGTCAAGTAGCATTGTGACAATGGAATCAGCCTAGGACCTCTTCTGGTCTCCTGTGACATTCCCTATGACCTGCAGCTGTTAGGATTATACATGCCTGGCCAGTAGCTTTCTTTCACTTTCTTCCTCAGCTATTCAGCACAGTGCCTAAATGCACCTGTGAAGTAAGGGTAAGTGGTCGTTGAATGAGTGAGTGGGTGAATGGATGAGTAATGGAGGGACCACTCAGGCCTCACAGTGGGCGGGGTGGGCCAGCTTGGCTACCATGTAAAGGAGGATGGGAGAACATTGGTCCTCCTGCCAGCCTTCCAGGCCTGGAGCCACACCCTTGAATAGCTTCAGGCATCCATGGTGGGGGGCAGGGTCTACTCCAGGGATCTGAATCCCTGCTCAAGGCCGGAGACTCTGCTGGACACCTCCCTGGACCCTGGGCAACTTGGGGGTGGATTTTGGTCCCCTCCCTCTCCTGAAGGTGGGCCCTGACCATTGTCCTTTCCTCTCCTCCTCCTTGGCATGCAGATTCTGGCCAACGTCTTCCTCTACCTGTGCGCCATCGTCGTGGGCATCATGTCCTACTACATGGCAGACCGCAAGCACCGCAAGGCCTTCCTGGAGGCCCGCCAGTCTCTGGAGGTGAAGATGAACCTGGAGGAGCAGAGCCAGCAGCAGGTCAGGCTCTCTGGGGAAGGCCTTGGGGCAGTACCAGCCTGGGACCCCAGTTTGGGGCCTGTCGGAAGGGAGTGAGCCCAGTTGCTTCTGGGTCTCCAGGGCTCAGTGGGGCTTGGAGTTTGAATTCTCTTTTCCAGAGTTGTTGTTGTTCAGTTGCTCAGTCGTGTCCAGCTCTTTGTGACCCCATGGACTACAGCACACCAGGCTTTCCTGTCCTTCACTGTCTCCTGTAGTTTGTTCAAACTCATGTCCACAGAGTCAGTGATATGATCCAACTGTCTCATCCTCTGTCACCCCCTTCTCCTCCTGCCTTCAGTCTTTCCCACCATCAGGGTCTTTTCCAGTGAGTTGGCTTTTTGCATCAGGTGGCCAAAGTATTGGAGCTTCGGCATTAGTCCTTCCAACGCATGCTGAGGATTGATTTCCTTTAGAAGTGCCTGGTTTGATCTCCTTGCAGTCCGTAGGACTCTGAAGAGTCTTCCCCAGCACCACGGTTTCTTGGGAGGCATCGCTCACCCCTCTGCCACTCCCTCTTGTGCAGATTCATGCTACCCGCCTACTGTGTGCCCAGGGCTCCCTGCAGTGGGGTGGGGGTGGAAGACACATTCCCTGGCCTCAGGGTCCTTTCGGGTGAAGTCTGTCATCCCCTCCTCTCTCCTCCCACGGGCACTGTTTCCTTGGCACTCAGGGCAAGCTCCCCACTGCCTTCTCCTGCTAAGTCATTTGTGGACACAGTAAAGCCAGCCCAGCCCCTGGGGAGCCCACTGTTTACATTTCTCCATTGAGAGAAGTGCCTGCTGTGCCCACGCTGTGTTTACTGGCTTCACTCCAGCCTCGTCCACCGCAGAAGCTCCCTGCTCTCATGGGACTCAGTCTTTTAAATAGTTTTTGGTCTGGGCTCGTCTCAAATGCCTTTTGAAGGTCTTCAGAAATCTCATCCACCAGTTTCCTTTTCTCCAAAGGTTGACTTCCCCTGAATAAACGAACTCAGTAGGTTGAAAATATATGCCTCTTTGCTCTGGGAACCATGTCACTTTGTGTTCAGGTGGTGCTGTTTGCTCCGGGCTCAGCAGGTTCACTGAAACTGCTATTTTCCTGGACGCTGCCACCCAGGTGGGCAGGGCAGTAGTTTCGGGGGGTTCCATTGGAGAACCTCACTTTCTCCAGACAATGCTGTTTGAAGGCACACACTGACTCATTTAGCTGGTGTGTCCTGGCTTCCTCTGTCCTGGGGCATTCCTTCTCTCTCTGTTTACCAATGAGATCTAGAAGCTTCTGAGCTGAGCCTTGGACTCATCTCCTTCAGAAGACAGGCTTTAGAAGGGGAACCATCCTGCCTTCCATGGTGACAAGGAGCCATCACACCTGTCCCCTTCTCCTCGGCCCTGTGTCCTGTCGTTACCGAGGAGCTGTTGCGGCTGGAACGTATTTAAAGAATCCTGCTTTGCTGGCTTTATTGAGCCCCTTCAAAGGCGTTCTTTACTTTCTGCCTTCTATACTGTCCTGGTTGTTGTTTGCATTTGATCTCTCATACTGTGGAGGCATCCCTCTGTGTTCTCTACATTAAAAAAAAAAATGTGTGTGTCACCTCTCAGCTGGACTGGAGGTTCTTTTTTATATAGTGTGTGCAGTTTTGAGCACACTCATCTGGGTTGATCTTGTCAGTCTCATGGTGTATAATCCAGGACATCTTCAGTCACGTTCCACGGTGCTTGGTGGGGGCCTTCTGGGGTGGTGAGAAAGGCCCTGTGTCTCACCCTGGGTCCGTTATTCTATGTGTGGATGATTTGGACAAGTTATCTACCCTGTAGAGCCTCACTTCCCTCATCTTCAGAGTGGGAGTATTGCTACTCCAAAGTGGAGATGTTGATGATTATCATCTTGCTGAGGGTTCCCTGAGGGTCAAATGAGAAACACAGACATAAGTGCTTTGTAACTTGGAAAGCGCGGAGCGGTGATGGTCAGGCCACTAGGCCTGCTTTCTAATGCCCGGGCCATATGCTCACTCCTGGCAGGGTCGGTGCAGGGAGCCTGGGGCCTGGCAGAGAGAACCACCCCTGTGTGCTCCAGGCCTCCTGGACGCTATGGAGTAGCCAGAGGGTGCCTGGCTGTCTGCTCAGGCCATGTGGCAGCAGCAGGGCAGACACTGGCCCCGGAATGAGAGGTCCAAGGAGGTGAAGGGAGAGGAGGGACACACCCCCAGGCCTTGCAGCGGTGCAGCAGGTGCCTGTAAATGTCCATCAAGTGGACTTGAGCCTGAATGTGCCCTTGGGCTAGTTCTTTCTGTCTTTGGCCCTCAGTTTCCCTATATGTGAAGTGTAGATGATAATACATTTGCAGGTAAAATGGGATTGAAGTGTAGATGATAATATATTTGCAGGTAAAATGGGATAATCTGTGTCAATCCCTTGGAGGACAAGAAAAGCACTGGAGTTCTGCCACCTGTGAGTTAACATTTGCTTGTGTTTTTCTTTAGGACTTTTGTGACTATGTACATGAGACCCGCTTTCCATTTTAACTTTCTTTCTGTGTCCTTGACAGGTTTGGGTATCATAGTTATGCCAACTTATTAACTGGAGAAATCTTCCCTCTTTTAGGTTACTCTTTTAATCTTTAGAAGAATTCACTTGTGAAGCCCTATTGGGTCTGGAGTTTTTCTTTATGAGTAGATTGGTTCCTCTAAAAAGTAAGGATCTATATTTCCTTTGGTGTGGGTTTTGGAAAGTTTTTGTTTTTTCAAGAACTTATCCATTTCATCTAAATTTTCAAATTGTTGCTATACGTGTGTTGTATTTTATCTCCATGTATCATTGTCTATGGGATTTGTGTTTCTTTTTTCATTACTGATATTGGTAATTTGTGCTTTCTATTTTTAAACTTTTTCTTAATCTGTTTTACCAAGGTTAATTCACGTTTTAGCCTTTTCAATGAAACACCTTTTTGGTTTTTTGTACATTTCTATAATTCATTAATTTATACTTCTAACTTTGTCATTTTCTTCTGTTTTCTTTGGGATTAATTTGGTGTTATTTTTTATCTTCTTGAAACGGGATATATATAGCTAATTTTCAGCATTTCTTTTCTAAAACATGTACTTTTGCCGTAGATTTCCCTCATTATGTTGTTTTAGCTTTATCCCACAAGTTTCAATATGTCATATTTCTGTTGTCAATTAGTTCAGTTTTCTAAATTCTAAAATTCATATTTTCTAAATCCATTGAGGTGCTTTTGATCCATGAACTGTTTCCGTCAGTTCAGTCGCTCAGTCGTATCTGACTCTTTGCAACCCCATGAACCGCAGCACGCCAGGCCTCCCTGTCCATCACCAACTCTCAGAGTCCACCCAAACATGTCTGCATCGAGTCGGTGATGCCATCCAGCCATCTCATCCTCTGTCGTCCCCTTCTCCTCCTGCCCCCAATCCCTCCCAGCATCAAAGTCTTTTCCAATGAGTCAACTCTTCACATGAGGTGACCAAAGTATTTGGAGTTTCAGCTTTAGCATTAGTCTTTCCAATGAACACCCAGGACCGATCTCCTTTAGGATGGACTGGTTGGATCTCCTTGCAGTCCAAGGGACTCTCAAGAGTCTTCTCCAACACCACACTTCAAAAGCATTAATTCTTCGGCGCTCAGCCTTCTTCACAGTCCAACTCTCACATCCATACATGACCACTGGAAAAACCATAGCCTTGACTTAGATGGACCTTTGTTGGCAAAGTAATGTCTCTGCTTTTGAATATGCTATCTAGGTTGGTCATAACTTTCCTTCCAAGGAGTAAGCGTCTTTTAATTTCATGGCTGCAATCACCGTCTGCAGTGATTTTGGAGCCCCCAAAAATAGTCAGCCACTGTTTCCACTGTTTCCCCATCTATTTTCCATGAAGTGATGGGACTGGATGCCATGATCTTTGTTTTCTGAATGTTGAGCTTTAAGCCATTAGGAGTACATTAATTAATTTCCAAATATCTGGGGACTGTTTAAAAGTTTGTTTGTTTGTTTGTTTTTGCCACACCATGTGGCCTGAGGGATCTTAATTCCCCAACCAGGGACCAAACTGATGCCCCCTGCATTGGGAGTACACAGTCTTAATCATTGTGCCCCCAGGGAAGTTCCTAAAAATTATCATTTTATTGTTGATTTATAGGTTAATTTGACTGTGGTCAAAGAACATGCTCTGTATGACTTTGGCCACCTGAGGCAAAGAGCTGACTCATTTGGAAAGACCCTGATGCTGGGAAAGATTGAGGGCAGGAAGAGAAGGAGAACGACAGAGGATGGGATGGTTGGATGGCATCACTGACTCAATGGACATGGGTTTGGGTAGATTCCTGCAGTTGGTGATGGGCAGGGAGGCCTGGCATGCTGCTGTTCATGGGGTCTCAAAGAGTCAGACATGACTGAGCGACTGAACTGAAGCGTATGGTTTTAGCCCTGTGAAATTTGTTGGAACTTGATTTTTGACCTAGCATGTGTATGTATCAAAATGCCTTTCAAAAATGAAATAAGATCAATAAATGTCAATTATGACTCATTTGCATCTACCCCAAAGTATTTGTGCCTCTTTGGTCACAATGAAAGACCTCACAACACTTAATTCCCCCTCCCCCGCATTTTCTAGCCACTGTAATGTGTATTATTATTTACTTATTTCAGGCTTTTAAACAATCGGGATGTGGTTGATTTACAATGTCTTCTCAGTTTCGGGTGTACCACATAGTGATTCGATTGTGATGCATTTTAATTCGACATATATTTTAACCCCACAGAACAGTCTTGCACAATTATCGTTTTTTTACAGTTACTAGTCATTACCTATGTTTGCCCATACTTTATCATCGGTTATACTCAACTTCTTCGTTGCCGTGCTTCCACCTTCTTGAGGAACTCCTTGTAATACTGCTTTTCATGTAGGTCTGTTGGCACTAAATTCCTCCCCATTTTTAATTGCTAGAAGAGTTTATTTTTATTTCAATTTTGAAAGCCACTTTTTAATCAGATAAAGAATTTTAGGTTGCCAGATTCTTACTTTCTTCCCTTTGAAGGAGTCTTTCCCTTGTCCCTGGGCTTCCATTGTAATGCCAGCCATAAGACACACTGTTGCTCCTGTTGTTATTTATTTATTGAAGTGTTATTGTTCAGTTGCTCAGTCACGTTCTACTCTGTGCAACCCCATGGACTGCAACACGCCAGGCTTCTCTGTCCTTCACTTCTCCTGGAGTTTGCTCAAATTCATGTCCTTCGAGTTGGTGATGCCATCCAACCATCTCATCCCCTGTCGCTCCCTTCTCCTCCTTCCTTCAATCTTTCCCAGCATCGGGGTCTTTTCCAGACCAGAGGGCCTAGGTTCAATCCCTGGTTGGGGAACTAAGATCCCACAAGCTGTGGTGTGTCCAAAAAGAAAGGAAAAGAAAGACTGTGGCAACCCTGCACCAACAAGTCCGCCGGCACCATTTTTTCCCCCAACAGCATTTGCTTGTCTCATGTGTCTGGGTCACATTTTGGTAACTCTCACAATATTTCAAACTTCTTCATTAATTTTAGATTTGCAGTGGTGATCTGTGATCAGGGGTTTTTGCTTTCACTATTGTATTTATTTGGGGAGCACCATGAACTGCGCCCATCTGATATGGCAAATTTAATAAATAATATTTATTCTGACTGTTCCACTGACTGGCCATTCCCCTATCTCTCTCCCTCTCCTCGGACCTTCCTATTTTCTGAGACTCAACAATATTGAAATTAGACCAGTCAGTAACCCCTACAGGGCCTCTGAGTGTTCAAGTGAAAGGAAAACTCACATGACTCTCACTTTAAATCAAAAGCTAGAAATGATTAAGCTTAGTGAGAAGGCGGAGAAGGCAATGGCACCCCACTCCAGTAGTCTTGCCTGGAAAATCCCATGGACAGAGGAGCCTGGTAGGCTGCAGTCCATGGGGTCGCTAAGAGTTGGACATGACTAAGCGACTTCACTTTCAGTTTTTACTTTCATGCATTGGAGAAGGAAATGGCAACCCACTCCAGTGTTCTTGCTTGGAGAATCCCAGGGAGGGGGAGCCTGGTGGGCTGCCATCTATGGGGTCACACAGAGTCAGACACGACTGAAGCGACTTAGCAGCAGCAGCAGCAGTGAGGAAGGCATGTCAGAAGCCAAGACAGGCCAGAAACTAGGTCTCCTGCACTAGTTAGCCAAGTTGTGAATGCAAAGGAAAAGTTCCTGAGAAAGCAGACCAGCCTTATAGCTGATATGGAGAGTTTTGGTGATATGGATAGAAGATGAAACCAGCTACAACCCTCCCTGAAGCGAAAGCCTAATCCAGAGCAAGGCCCTCACTCCCAACAGTTCTATGAAGGCTGAGAGAGGTGAGGAAGCTGCAGAAGAAAAGTTTGAAGCCAGCAGAGGTTGGTTTCTGAGGTCTAAGGAAGAGGCCATCTCCATAACATAAAAATGGAAGGTGAAACAGCAAGTGCTGCTGTAGAAACTTCAGCAAGTTATCCGGAAGTTCTAGCTAAGATCATTAATGAAGGTGGCTACACTAAACTGTAGGTTTTCAATGTAGATGAAATAGCTTCCTATTAGAAGATGTCATCCAGGACTTTCATAGCTTGACAGGAGAAGTCAATGCCTGACTCCAAAGCAGCAAAGAATGAGCTGCCTCTCTTGATAGGGGCTGATGCAGTTGGTGACTTGGGAGTTGAAACCAATGCTTATTCACCATTCTGAACATCCTAGGACCCTTAAGAATTATGCTATGTCGCCTCTTCCTGTGCTTTATAAATGGAACAACAAAGCCTGGACGGCAGCACGTCTGTTTACAGCATATTTTTACTGAATATTTGAAGCCCTCCATCTAGACCTAATGCTTAGAAAAAAGGGTGCCTTTTAAAATATTATTGCTCATTAACAATGCACCTGGTCACCCAAGAGCTCTGATGGAGAAGTACAAGATTATGTTTTTTCATACTTGACCACATAACATCCATTCTTCTGCCCATGGATCAAGTAGTAATTTCAACTTACAGGTCTCGTTATTTAAGAAATACATTTTGTAAGGCTATAGCTGCCATGGGGAGTGATCCCTCTGATAGATCTGGGCAAAGTAAATTGAAAACTTTCTGGAAAGGATTCCCTAGTTTAGATGCCATTATGAACATTTGTGATTCATGGGAAGAAGTCAAGATATCAACATTAACAGAAGCTGATTCTAACCTTCATGAATGACTGAGGGGTTCAAGACTTCAGTGGAGGAAATAGTGCAGACATAGTAGAAATAGCGAGAGAGACAGAATTAGAACTGGAGGCTGAAGATGTGACTGATTTCTGATGAAACTAACAGATGAAGTATGGCTTCTTATGAATGAGCAAAGAAGATTCTACTCCTGGTGAAGATGCTGTGAAGATTGTTGAAATGGCATCAAAGACTTTATTAATAGAATATTACATAAATTTAGTTGATAAAACAGAAGCCCAGTTTGAGAGGATTGACTCCAGTTCTGAAAGTTTTACATGCTATGGAGAAACCATTTATGAAAGAGTCAGCTGATGCTGCAGACTTCATTGTCTTATTTTAAGAAATTGCCTCAGTCACCCGAAACTTCAGCAGCTACCACCCTGATCAGTTAGCAGCCGTCAACATCAAGGTAAGGCCCTCACCAGCAAAAAGATCATGACTTGTTGAAGGGTCAGGTGACGGTTAAAAACTTTTAGCAATGAAGTATTTTTTGATATGCTGTTGTTCACTTGATAGACTCCAGTATAATGTGAACATAACTTTTATATGTGGATCACAATAAACTGTGGAAAATCCTGAAAGAGATGGGAATACCAGACCACCTGACCTGCCTCTTGAGAAACCTATATGCAGGTCAGGAAGCAATAGTTAGAAATGGACATGGAACAACAGACTGGTTCCAAATAGGAAAAGGAGTACGTCAAGTCTGTATATTATCACCCTGCTTATTTAACTTATATGCATCATGAGAAACGCTGGGCTGGGAGAAGCACAAGCTGGAATCAAGATTGCCAGAAGAAATATCAATAACCTCAGATATGCAGATGACACCACCCTTATGGCAGAAAGTAAAGAGGAACTAAAGAGCCTCTTGATGAAAGTGAAAGAAGAGAGTGAAAAAGTTGGCTTAAAGCTCAACATTCAGAAAACGAAGAGCATGGCATCTGGTCCCGTCACGTCGTGGGAAATAGATGGGGAAACAGTGGAAACAGTGTCAGACTTTATTTTTGGGGGCTCCAAAATCACTGCAGATGGTGATTGCAGCCATGAAATTAAAAGAGGCTTATTCCTTGGAAGGAAAATTATGACTAACTTAGATAGCGTATTCAAAAGCAGAGATATTACTTTGCCAACAAAGGTCCATCTAGTCAAGGCTATGGCTTTTCCAGTGGTCATGTATGGATGAGAGAGTTGGACTGTGAAGAAAGCTGAGCATGGAAGAATTGATGCTTTTGAACTGTGGTGTTGGAGAAGACTCCTGAGAGTCCCTTGGACTGCAAGGACAGCCAACTAGTCCATTCTAGGGGAGATCAGCCCTGGGTGTTCTTTTGGAAGGAATGATGCTAAAGCTGAAACTCCAGTACTTTGGCCACCTGATGGAAAGAGTTGACTCATTGGAAAAGACTCTGATGCTGAGAGGGATTGGGGGCAGGAGGAGCAGGGGACGACAGAGGATGAGATGGCTGGATGGCATCACTGACTTGATGGACGTGAGTCGGAATGAACTCCGGGAGTTGCTGATGGACAGGGAGGCCTGGCGTGCTGCAATTCATGGGGTCGCAAAGAGTCGGACACGACTGAGCAACTGAACTGAACTGAACTGAACTGAACTTTTATATGCACTGAGAAACCAAAAATCCATGTACTCACTTTATGGCAATATTCACGTTATTGCAGTGTTCCAGAACTGAACCCACAATATCTCCGAGGTGTGCCTATATAGACTTTTCACACACAAATGGTACATTCACTCTTCTGCACTCTCTATTCACCCAGTCCCTTAGAGAGGGTTCCAAGTCCATATTGCATTGCCTCTTGCTTTTTGTGACTGTGTTGAATTCCATGTGTAGAGGTAACATCATTTATTTAAAAGGGCTCCTGTAAGTAGACATTTAGGTTATTTCCAGTTCTATGCTACTGCAAACATTACTATAATAGATATCTTTATAGGGATACCATATTATATATGTATAAATCGGAGAAGGCAATGGCACCCCACTCCAGTACTCTTGCCTAGAAAATCCCATGGACAGAGGAGCCTAGAAGGCTGCAGTCCATGGGGTCGCTGAGGGTCAGACACGACTGAGCGACTTCACTTTCACTTTTCTCTTTCATGCACTGGAGAAGGAAATGGCAACCCACTCCAGTTTTCTTGCCTGGAGAATCCCGGGGACGGGGGAGCCTGGTGGGCTGCAGTCTATGGGGTCGCACAGAGTCGGACACGACTGAAACGGCTTAGCAATTATATACGTATAAATTTATCTGAAAGCTAAAAACCTAGAAGTGGAATTGCTTGATCAGTGCATTTTTAAAATTATATGTGTATACATATATGTGTGAACATGTATATATATATATGTATATTTACTGTGATAAAATATACATAAGGTAGAATTTACCATCTTAAACGTTTTGAAGTTTATAGTTCAGTGACATTAAGTACATTCTCAATGTGGTACAGCCATCACCACTCTTCATCTCTAGAGCTTTTTCATTATTCCACACAGAAATTCTACACCCATTAAATATTAAATTTTCATCCTCCTGTTCCCTGACCCCTGGAAATCACTATTCTACTTTCTGTCTTTATGATTTGACTGTTCTAGGTACCTTATACACGTTACTGTTGTTATTTAGTCACTAAGTCACGTCTGACTCTTTTGTGACCCCATGGACTGCAACCCACCAGGCTCCTCTGTCCGTGGGATTTCCCAGGCAAGAATACTGGAATGAGTCACCATTTCCTTCTCCAGGGGATCTTCCCAACCCGGGGATTGAGCCCACATCTTCTGCATTGCAGATGGTTTCTTTACCACTGAGCCACTGTGAAGCCCCCTCATTTAAGTAGAATCCTACGATATTTGTCCTTTGGTAACTAGTTTATTTCACTTAGAATAATGTCTTCAGGGTTCATCCGTGTTGTAGCATGTATCAGAATTTCATTCCTTTTTAAGGGTGAATAATATTCCAGTGTGTCTATATATCCATCCATCTGTTGACGGGATCCACCTTTCAGCTCTTGTGAATGACGCCTCCACGCATTGTTGGTGTGTAAGTATCTCTTTGAGTCCCAGCTTTCCAAGCGTTTGGGGAATAAACACAAGTGGAATCGCTGGGTTATATGGTAGTTCTGTATTTAACATTCTGAGGAACCAGGCACGTGCATTTTTAATGTTGATTTGTTGTTGTTGTTCACTCACGAAGTCCTGTCCAACTCTTTGAGACCCTATGGACTGCAGTACACCAGGCTTCCCTGTTCCCTTCATTATCTCCAAGAGCTTGCTCAAACTCATGTCCATTGAGTCAGTGATGCTATCCAAGCATCTCATCTTGTCACCCCCTTATCCTGCCCTCAGTGTTTCCCAGCACCAGCATCTTTTCCAATGAGTTGGCTCTTTGCATCAGGTAGCCAAAGGATTGGAGCTTCAGCTTCAGTCCTTCCAGTGAATATTCAGGATTTTTCTTTAGGATTGACTGGTTTGATCTCCTTGCAGTCCAAGGGACTCTCAAGAGTCTTCTCCAGCACCACAATTTGAAAACATCAATTCTTAGGTGCTCAGCCTTCTTTACGATCCAACTCTCACATCCGTACATGACTACTGGAAAAACAAGGCTTTGACTATATGGACCTCTGTTGGCAAAGTGATATCTCTGCTTCTTCATATGCTGTCTAGGTTTGTCATAGCTTTTCTTCCAAGGAGTAAGCGTCTTTTAACTTCATGGCTTCAGTCACTGTCCACAGTGATTTTGGAGCCCAAGAAACTAAGATCTATCACTGTTACCACTTTTCACTCTTCTGTTTGCCGTTCAGTGATAGGACAGGATGTGAGGATCTTAGTTTTTTGAATGTTGAGTTTTAAATAAACTTTTTCACTCTCCTTTCACTTTCATCAAGAGGCTCTTTACTTCCTCTTCACTTTTTGCCGTTAGAGTGGTATCATCTGCATATCTGAGGTTGTTGATATTTCTTCCGGCCATCTTGATCCCAGCTTGTGATTCATCCAGCCTAGCATTTCACATTGATGTACTCTGTATATAAATTAAATAAGCAGGGTGACAATATACAGCCTTGATGTACTCCTTTCCCAATTTTGAACCAGTCCATTGTTCCATGTCCAGTTCTAACTGTTGCTTCTTGACCCACATACAGGTTTCTTAGGAGATAGATAAGGTGGTCTGGTATTCCCATCTCTTGAAGAATTTTTCACCGTTTGCTGTGATCCACACAAAGGCTTTAACATAGTCAGTGAAGCAGAAGTAGATATTTTGCTGGCACTCCCTTGCTTTCTCTGTATCATTCAAGGCATGTTGGCAATTTGATCTCTGGTTTCTCTGCCTTTTTAAAATGCAGCTTGTATATCTGGAAGTTCTTGTACTACTGAAGCCTGGTGTGAAGGATTTAGAGCATTATCTTGTTAGCATGTGAAATGAGTGCAGTTGTGCAGTAGTTTGAACATTCTTTGGCATTGCCCTTCTTTGGGACTGGAATGAAAACTGACCTTTTCCAGTCCTGTGGCCACTGCCAAGTTTTCCAAATTTGCTGACATACTGACATATTTAATGTTGATAAATATTACCAAATTGTCTCACAGAAGTTCAAACAATTTACGCTCCTCTCAGCAGTGCATGAGAATGGACTTAGGCACTTAAGGTTTCCTTGTTTATCTAGAAAAGACTTCTCTGTTTAGGAACTCCTGCAGCTCCCCCCACAGATGTCTGTTTGGAAACCCCAGCTGCAGGGAACAGGCCCCAAGGCAGTGGTAGCATCCTGTGAGCTGTTGCCCACTGTTTTCTTATTTGAGTCAAGTCACAGCCAGGTGAACACAGGTTGGAAGAGTTTCTTTTCTTTTTCGGAATACATTGTACAATATTTGATCAAAATAGACAAGTCCAAAGAAAAAATACTGATAAAGGCATATTCCTCCAAGTCTTTTTTCCCCTTCTGTGTTTTGCAAGTGTTAACCCTTATAAAAGTCACAGCTTATTCTCAGATGTAGCAGGTTAGAACCAGATATTCAAGTTTTTGCTGTCTCATATGCTTATTATGGAAGCTAAATGTAAAGGGTTTATTTAGCACAGTGCTAAGCCATGAAATTAAAAGATGCTTGCTCCTTGGAAGAAAAGCTATGACCAACCTAGACAGCATATTAAAAAGCAGAGACATTACTTTATCAACAAAGGTCCGTCTGGTCAAAGCTATGGTTTTTCCAGTAGTCATGTATGGATGTGAGAGTTGGCCTATAAAGAAAGCTAAGCGCCAAAGAATTGATGCTTTTGAACTGTGGTGTTGGAGAAGACTCCTGAGAGTCCCTTGGACTACAAGGAGATCCAACCAATCAATCCTAAATCAGTCCTGAATGTTCGTTGGAAGGACTGATGCTAAAGCTGAAGCTGTAATACTTTGGCTACCTGATGTGAAGAATCGACTCATTGGAAAAGATCCTGATGCTGGGAAAGATTGAAGGCAGGAGAAGAAGTGGATGACAGAGGATGAGATGGTTGGATGGCATCACTGAGGCGATGGACATGAATTTGAGTAGGCTCTGGGAGTTGGTGATGGACAGGGAAGCCTGGCATGCTGCATTCCATGGGGTCGCAAAGAGTCGACACAATTTAGCAACTGAACTGAACAGAAATAGTAGGCTCTGAACTGTCTACCACTAATATTATCGTTGTTGGATATATTTTGAAGATACAGAGAAGTAGAAAAAAACTTCCCATAATCCAGGGGTTTCTTTTAAAAAATAATTTTTAAAAAAATACGATTTTAAAATTGGGCTCTCGTCTAGAACAGGCTTTCAAGTTTACTGGGATTTTTTGTCTTTTCCCTTTTTGTTGAGGTGAAAAAGGCTGTGTTGAGACAAGGGAGCCCCTGGGTGATGAGGAGATGGGACGGGGTCTCGGGTTCCAGTGACTCGGCTTGTCTCCTCCTCTGCCGGGAGAGTGGGGCCTCACGGGTTTGAGGCTCTAAGAGCGAGCATGGCCCTGGCAGGTGAGGCCCTCTTGTTGCATTGCTGAACACATACCTGACACTTTAGGCCATCCAGTGGGACCACAGGGTGGAGTTGTTTTTCTTTATTCTCATGTGACCATAGCTCCAGGGTTTAGTTGGGGACCTTGAGGGTTGCTAAGCGCCCTAGCTGCCACCTGGCAACTGCAGGCATCCAGGAAATCCACCCAGCACACCTGTCACCAAGTACGGACTGCAGAATTATGAACCTTTCGGAATCACATCCTCAGAATCACTTCCCAGGGATGGGGAGTGGTTGGAGGAGCCTGTTGGGGAGGGTGCAGAGAGGATGGGGACAGGCAGGCCTGCACTTCCCTTCATATCACGCTCGGTTAGTGAGCCACCCTAACTGGGGTCCTCACTGGGGGAGAACTGCCCTTGGTCTCCACGCTCCTGAAGGAGGAAGCTGCAGGGGAGCCCAGGGTCAGAAAAGCAGTCATCATCACCCATCCCCAGTGAGGGTCAGGGCCAGATCTCCTTGCTCCATGGTGTCTTGGGGAATTCAGTGTGGGTGGGCACTGGGGGGGGGGGTCCCACTCAGCTTCTAGAGGGTTGTGCAGACAACAGGTGCTTCTTTCTGCCTCTCCTCCTACTTCAGTCCAAAGCCCAGGTCACCTGTGACCAGGGATGGCCTTTCTTCTTCGTGCAGGAGTCTTTGCTGGGGTGGATGACCTTCTGTCCTTGAGCAGGTCTCCAAGGGGAGCCTTACCCACTTAGCATGAGAGTCAGACTTCTCAGGCAAGAGAGGCTTGGGACTCCAAATTATGCCATTTCAAAAGCTCCATCTCCTGTCTGATTCTGAATGTCTCTGCCCAAGCCGGCCTCCCTGTTCCCTTCAAGACCATTAGCTGTGAGAATAAGGCCCAGAGTGATCTCAGCCTCGGTTGGTGGGGAGAGGGGAGTGAGAGTGACATAGAGGTGAGATGCTCGCTGCCTCCAAGCCTAGGGGTTGGCTTCCAGTGTCAGCCTCAGAGTGCCCACTGTTGTCCTGGCAACAGTGAGGTTGGGACTGGGGACCTGCCTCCGAGGAGCCAGTGGGGGGTGGGGACAGAGGAGGAGGATGCGCCCTGCTGCCTGCTGCAGCTCTGCCTCTCTCTCTTTACATGATGAGTCCTGTTATATAAGCAGCTGATGTAGGTGGGGCAAACCCATCACCTACGTGACGGGAACCACAGAGGAAACCCCCTGACATCAGCCTCTGGAGATCCCTGCTGCCTTAACTGCTTCACAGAACCACTCGCGAGTGTGTTTTTAGTTTAGCCTTGAATGCTTCTTGGTTTGAGAAAAGCCAGAAGGTGAATTTCCCATGGCATGAAGTAAGAATTAGTGCATCTCTCCATTCCAGCTCTCACCTCTTGGATTTCACAGCATGGTCTTCATTCTAACATTCCAGGATTTGGCAAGATAAATGTGTGTTAGATGATGCAAGTAAGGAGCCCTCAGAGGAAAGGTTGTTCTAAGGCCATGGAGAGCCCCTGACGGTGGGGGGACGGGAATGGGCACTGGTGGCACTGCCTGTGCTGCTGGTGGGCAGCCCCCTGAACTGGGTCCCTGCCAGGCTCTGGAAGGTCGTGAGCCCTGGCCACATAGCCCAGCAGTGTTATCCTCTGCACACAGCCATGAAGTCCACAGTCTGCATCCAGCGTGGTCAGGGTTATGGTGCATCCCCACCTTTATCTGGCTAGAAGGATGAAGTTTTGTTTAGTAATAGGGGTAGTTGTGCTTTGTTTGTTTGTTTGTTTGTTTTTAAACAATTTCTTGTGCCAGGTTGTAGGCTCAGTTTTTACTGAATTGTTTAATCATAACCAAACCCTTCTGGGGAAGAGGCCCTCCTGTCTCCACCCTGGTGAGGCTATCTACTTGGGAGAGTTACTAACTAGGAGGGTCAGGCAAGTGGTCCCAGACATCCGCTCTGTTGGTTTCTGTTTTCTTTGACCTGCCCAGAGCTTCACGACTTTCCAGCACTTAAAAAACATGTATATGTAAAACATGCATATGTAAAAACTGGTTATTTCTGACTGCCTCGGGGAATGGAAAGGTCTGCCAGCATGGCATCAGAGTGAGACTTGCATTCACATCTGAGCCAGGGCACTTACCTGAGGCATGACCTCGAGCCAATTACTTCTGCCCTTTGAGCCCCCGTTTCTTTGTCTATGAAATGGGAACAGGATAAGATTATCAGACTGTCTCAAAGATAGGATTCATCCCACAAATACTTTCAGCAGCTGTGAACAGAACAGAGTCTAGATTGCTGCTTAATGTCATGGGCTAGAGAAGGCTTTCTAATAAGATGAGATTTGAGCAGAGACCTGAAGGCAGTGTGGGTGTGAGCCACTGCAAAATGAGCAGTAAGTGCAAAGGCCCTGAGGTATGTTTATAGAACGTCAAGGCAGTCAGTGCAGGAGGAGCAGAGGTGAGGGGATGAGAGCGGGGAGGTGCGGCAGAGAGGTGACAGGGGTCTGTTAGACTTTGGCTTTTCCCTTAAGGAGGACCCTGCTTTGGAGGATTTAAATGTATCAGTTTGGCTGCTGGTGGAGAGGACACAGCAGTAGAAGCAGGGAGACCAGTTAGAAACTTTGCAGTAATTTTGGTGAGAGATGATAATGGCCCAGACCAGGATGGAGTGATGAGGAGAACAGAAGATTCTGGATATGTTTTGAAGGCAGGGTACTGGAGGGTAGACTGGGATATGGGAGAGTGATGGCTCAGTCAGAGATGGCTCGAAGGATTTTAGCCTGGAGGTGGTGAATTTGCTCTGGGTCCAAGATGAAAGCAGATGGTCTGTGCTTCCACAGCAGGCATCTTAGCACTCTTCTCCACTGATCACAGATGTGACCTCAGCATCCTTCTCAACACAGTGCTCTGGGCAGCTGCTCTCTGTCCCTCAGAGTTGGCATGTGAGCTGGACTTAATTGCTGCTGTAGCATTCTAGAGGTGTACAGTCATTGGGACTGTTTAAATTAAAATTATTTAAAAATTTCAAATTAGAAATCACTTCCTCCATTGCAGTAGCCACGTTCCATGTGCTCGGGAGCTCCGTGTGGCTGGCTCGTGGCTATGTGTTGGACAGCAGAGATTACCAAACATTTCCATGAGTGCAGAAAGTGCTGTTCTGGAGGGTGATGCCTTGCCCCTTGAGCCGTGGCTCCTGGTTGGCAGTTCATTAACTCACCAGACCTCTTAGGAGCACCTGCTTTGTGCCAGGCTGTCCAGTGAGGGCTTCAGATACCACGCAGTTGGCTATCTTTGGGCCCAAAGTGCTGTCTCCTGAGATGCTGGTCACCTTGGCCCACAGTAGCCTGTCTCTCAGGACTGCACAGGCACCCAGGGAGGTGACTGTCAGCCCCACCTGCTCCGCACCAGCTCTCCCCTCTAGCAGGGTAGGGATGGGGCCCGACCCTTGGTTTGTGTGGTTTCTTGGCTCTTCTCTCAACTCTGATGTTGGGTGTGGAGTTTGCCTTTCTGGGAGATCCTGGGCTGTTGGCTTGGAGCCTGTCTCGCACCAGAAGGTCTTATTTAAAGATACGCTGGGTTTTGAGTTATGCAGCCTCTCTGTCCTCTGAACTCTCCCAGCTTTTGCCTGAAGACAGCAAAGCACTCCTGCCCTGTGAGACCAGCCAGTTGGCATGGAACTTGATGGCCTTGCTCCCGAGTTCCTGGGAATACTGTTCACCATTGACCTTCACAGCATGTAGCTCAGGGGTCTGCCTAGGTGACCAGTGACTGTTCTTTGAGTGATCTCAATCATGACCTTGTCCTTGGGATGAGGCAGCGCACGTGGGCCCCCTGGGTCTAAATGGTGACTGTCTGTTCACACTCAAATGGCAGACTGTCCAGATTACACGATGTGGTCCTGTGTCCTCTTGTCAGGTCAGGGGCTATTTGGGCCCTGACCTCCCTGGGCTAACAGGCCAGGTTCCTACTCGGCATTTCCTTCTCCTTCTGCCTCCTCTGCTCAGGTAGTCAGACCAAGATGGGCACCTGCTGGGGCCCAGTGACCTTTTGGCTTCTAAGTGGCCTGGAAACTCCAAGAATGTGGATTTATGAGGACCAGAATAGACATGTTTGCAGACTGCTGTGGGTCTTCTCCCAGCCCATAGTAGTGGCATGTGTGTGTGTGTGTGTGTGAACACATAAGAACACACACATCCTTTAACTAGATAAGCAGAATTAACATGCTTACTTCATACAGACCCTGTACATAACGCACACGTGCATGCCAACCGCCTGGGCACTGTTGGTCTCACCACAGTTAATCTGTCTCCCTCCCTCTGTCCCTTCCACGAGGATGTTAGCTTCTCATCAGCCAAGCTCATTTAGCCCAGTCCCTGGTGGCTACGCTGCTGTAATTAACTCTTGAATCTGCCTCATCAAGAGTATCAGCTGTAACCACTTGGGGCCCCTGGGAGCAGTGCTGGCCCCCTCCTCTGTCTCAATCCCAGGGCAGCAGGAAGGTGAGACCTGGCGTGAGTCCCCACTAAGGAGTAGGGGGCTTGGTCTGTCCCTTCCCCAAGCCTGGCTGAGGCCGGGCTCACAGTGCTCTGTCCAGGGCTCATCTGAGCAGCTCAGCACGTGACCACTTACAGATGAGGAGACCACAGCTCAGGAGGCCAGTCATCCTGCCCGGGGTCACTGTGCTCTCTTCTCCCAGGGACCACCCCACCTGGGGCTGCTCACCCAGCTCCCGCCCCTGGAGTGGGCCTGGGTCCTTCTCCTCTACTCACAAGGTCAGTCTTCAGCTCTACTCATAAGGCCTGCCAGAGACTTTCTCTCTCTTTCTGGACCTTGTTTGGTTCTTTGCTCAGAGGGTCAAGGCCTTGCCTTTCGTTGCTGGGTATTTTCAGGATGAGCATCAAAGCTTGAGGGCTGGACAGGGGCTTCGGGAGGCTCTTCGCCCGCCTTCTTTCTCCGTGTGGAACCACGTCACAGCCTCTGGGCCCCTGAATCTCCATCTGCTGGCCAGTCCTCCATTGGTGGCCGCCCCCTCCTGCAGCCTTCTCACATGGCATCTGAGGATGAGAGATCACCACCTCTCGGGGCAGCACATTCTTTATTTGAACTCCTTTGACTTTTAGAACATTCTGCCTCCACTGGAAGCAATAGTCTATTCTCTGCAGTCTTCCCTTGTGGGGCCTTCAGAGCAAGTGCATCCCTTTTCTACACAACAGCTTTCCTTGGACTTGAATTCTCTGTGAGGCTGCAGGACCCTCCCTTTCCTGGGCTGATTCCCAGTCCTCATCCCCATTCCCCACCCACCCTCAGGTGCCCCAGCTCCAGCACCCTCACCTCACGGTCACTTGCTGACCACGGCCCAGGTGATCTGTTTCTTTGTTGGGGGAGGACCTAGCGGCCCCACCACCTCCTCTTCCAGGACCTTAACATCTCCTAAGGGACAAGGGACTTGTGTAGGCACCATTTTATGCTGTGGATTCATTTAAGATCTAATAGCGTCTCAAATGGCTAGACTTTCCCCCAGTGTTGATACGCTGTGCCTCCCCAGTTCTATTCTCTTGTAGTTGGTTATTACATTTACCCACTTTGAACTTCATTCTGTACATTTTACCAGACCACTATGGAGTAAAATCCATATTAACCAATTGTCCTGTGATGTCCTATCCAGATATTCTATAAATACATCCTATATGTCTTCTGAAGTTTTCTTTCTGGAAGGATTTCCACTTTGAACAGAGAAAGAGAGAACCCATTTTACAGATGAGCAATCAAGGCCAAAGGGGCAGTGTATGCTCTGGGTCACAGGAGCCTTAGAAGCCTGACCCCAGCTCAGTGATTTTTTTTTTTTTTTTTTTTGCTCTACCCCCTTCAGCTACTCTTCTTCCTTCCAATAAGATTTTTAAACCTTTAAAATGATTTGTCTCTTTAGCAAAGCCTGCTGTGTAGTTAGTCATTATTATCTCCACATCTGTCCTCAACTTCCAACTTCGATTCCTTCTGTTGGTCTAGACCATCAGATTTTAAAAGTAGCTTCAAGGTAAGGAAATGTCCTTTTCCCACAGTCTAGTTTCTGGCAAATGTCCAGCAGGCTCTTGCCAGAACTTTTCCGGGCACCACCAGCCTGGAAAGGCACAGTCCTGAGAAAAGTGGCCTCTGCACACACGTCATTTTTTTATAAAAGGAGAGATGATAGGAAGGGGTCTGGAGTGGATCATAGAAATTCACCTGATAATGAATGCTGAGTGTTAGAATTCAAAATGCCAGGAGTTTTAAAGATGTGGAGGTGATAGTTTCAATTCAATTTTGAAAATGTTACAAAAAACTAATTAAAAAAATTAAAAACGGTTAAGGGAGAAGAAAACTTAAATGAAAAGATCATCAAAAATTGTTGAACACCCTCCCCCTGCGCCTTCTCTTTGTTCCTGATAAACTCCGATCACATCTTCCTCTTCTCCTCCCAGTTCTTTGGGACTGTGATCATCAGTGGATTTTGTCTTTGTTAGAGGAGCCTGGGTGAGGGCTGGACCTCTGCACCTTTGACTGTTCATACAGTCCAGGTTTCTGAGTTGTGTTGTCATTTCCACCTTGACTTGAATCTCATTGCTGCCTTGTCCTCTGGGTTTTAAGTGTTCTTTCTAATCCTCAGGTCTCGGTTGAAGGTTTTGCCTGCTGCTTGAGCATGGCCTTGGAGGCCAGGGTCTCTAGCAGTGACCTCAGCAGCAGGATCTTTTTCTTGGTATACCAGTAAGCCCCTCCTCACTACATAATCATGGCTGTGCCTTTGCCCTCAGTTTCCTTTCCTTCAGATCCTTCTCAAATGCTTCTAAAGTGGTGCTTACAAACTTCAGTGTGGTCCCCAGTCAGCTGAGGATCCTGGGCCAGGTGAGCCTCAGGCCCCCGTCTGCAGGCCAGACTCGGGGTCATGAAGCCTCGGGTCTCATGAGGTGGGCTTAGCTGAACCAGGGGACCTTCTAAAGCCTACGCACCCAAGGACTCACCAGAGGTTGCTGCTCTTCCTGGCAGTGTCGAGTACTTCCAGCAGTAACCGGGCACCTTGGGCCCTTTGTAGTCAGTCCAGTTGCAGCTCTTTGCACCTGCTCTGTAGGGGAGTCCTGCTGGCACCCCTTCTAAGTGAGCCCCTCTGGAGCTGCTGGAGCTGATATCTCTCACAGCTTTGGGGTAACCCAGTATCCCAGGGCCCTCGTTGTTGGTTACATTCAGAGCCAACTGTCAGTCGCTAAGGCAGAGCTCATAGCATTGGCCCCTTTCTCCTCCTCCCCTCAGCCCATGGGGAAGTGGGGGTGAGGCCTTCCCAGGACTGAGCCCAGGCCTCTCCTGCACCCACCTCAGCAGCACCCTCCTTCTCCTCTGCTGACCATCAGGAGGAATCCCAGCCGTGGTCTGATGTGCCCCAGGCCACCATGCTGAGGCGCCCACAGAGGACCCACCCTCCCACATAGCACCACGGGGACTGGGGCCCACAGAATGTTCTGGTGGGCTCACTCCCAGGTGAGCTCCTTACTAGATAAGATTCGGGCACTTCACATTCACAGCAGAACAACGTCTGATGCAGGTGAGGGTTCCATCAGCCAGAGAGCCCTGGGTTCAAGTTCTGGGTCTTCCATGAGGCCCGAGGAACTGGAACAAACCACTAACCCGCCACACCTCGATTTGGGCACCTGCAGAATGGAGGAAGTTTGCACATCTGTGAAAATACAGGGTAGGTGGGAAGGTTTTAGGGAAGGAGAGGGACAGCTGTGATATTGGTCAATAGCGTCCACTTGCCAGGCAAGGTGCTGTCTTCTGAGAACTGCAGAAAGAAGGCAGCCCAGAGTGCTGCTTCTGTCTCACGGCTCCTGAGGGAGGGCTACCACTGCCTCCTCCTCCCTTCACTGTGGGGCTGTGGCCTCCTGCTCGTTTCATACCTGGCCGTCAGTCTTCTTTCTCAGCTTAGACCCGAGCAGACACAGCAGTCTGGAGCTAGCTCAGTGGCCTTGTAGGGATTGTCCTTTTCGAAGAAAACCGTGGTAGCTGTAGACAAGCTGGGGTCAGGTCACAGCTGGAGGCAACAGGAAGTTTTGTGTTTATTTCCAGTTTAAAACGTAGTTTAAAGAAGCCGCAGCAGTATGACGCCATATGGAGGTGGGCTCGTTGCTCAGTCGTGTCTGACTCTTGGCAACCCCGTGGGCTCGTAGCCTGCCAGGCTCCTCTGTCTGTGGAATTCTCCAGGCAAAAATACTGGAGTGGGTTGCCACCTCCTTCTCTAGATGACACCATATAGCAGTTTCGAGAAACATCTGAAAATTTCTCCTAATTCAATCTCCCACATTGAATTGCCCGTTTCTGTCTGGCATATATCTTTCTGCTGTTATTAAGATGCACGTGTATCCAGCGTCACCTTCACAGATTACAGTTCTGTGTCTTGCTTCTCTTTCTCAGTATTTCCTTGTAACAGTTTTATCAAGGTCATTTCGAAGGTTTCATAATCTTCCATCCAGAGGATGTGTCACAATCTCATGAGCCATTTTCTGGACGTTTGGGCTGCTTAGAGTTTTTTCCACAAGTATAAGTGATGCTGCAATGAGGTTCTTCTTGCACATAAATCTTTTTATTTCTTTTGGATTATTTCTGTTGGATAAATTCCCAGAGGAGCCATTAATGGGTCAGCGGCTTGAACATTCTTATGACTCTCA
This sequence comes from Ovis aries, assembly GCF_016772045.2. NCBI lineage: Eukaryota > Metazoa > Chordata > Mammalia > Artiodactyla > Bovidae > Ovis > Ovis aries. The sequence goes on along the minus strand of NC_056056.1, from coordinate 32,338,695 downwards.
AAACATATAGCAACTGCTGTCTTAGGAAGAGCAGGGTGGGGCTCTGCCTCTCTGCTGAGGAGACCAAGCCATATCTCTCAGCTCTGGGCCCCTGAGACTGCCCTGCGTGGCCCCTGTCCTGTCCACGCCTGCACCCCCGGGAGACCCACCTGGCAAGTGCACGTGGATCCCAGCTTCTCCCTCCTCCAAGGACGTAGAGGAAATGTTGGAGTTTTACCTGGACTCTGAGAGTGACTATCAAGAACCTTCTATGTGTGTGTGAGGATTTATCAGAAAGATCCATTGTTAGCATCACACGGTCTTAAAAGAGGCCAGGCCCCAGGAATGGGTTTAGAATCTCTGAAGTGTAAGGGCAAACAAGGTCAGCATCAGCGAAGATGCTGGTAAAGTGGGTATAAGTGAGGAGCAGGGTGAACACACCTGGCCAGGGGCTGGGGGCTCTGGGGAGGTGGCAGGTTGGTGAGGAAGGGTGTTCTAGAAAGAGTGACACCAGAGCAGAGGGCAGGAAGGCATGCAGAGAAAAGCAGATGGTGTCCAGCTTGTCTACCGGGAGGGGCCACTAGGGAAGTCGGGGGGAGTCAAGGCCATGAAAGCAAGTGGGTCACGTGGAGGAGGCCTTGGGGCCACAGAGAACACTGTGGGAGCCATCCGGGAATGTGAAATCAGACGTGGAAGGCGGTGGGGGGAGGAGGAGAGCAGAGCCTGGCCTGCACGAAAGTCCTGGGGTTGTGATGTGGGCCTAGCCCCTCCTTCACTGCCCACTCAGCCACTTTCCTGCTCCTGTCCTCCACCTTCTAGAATGTTCTTTCCTGTCAAGTCCCTTTCCTGCATTTTTTCTCATCTGACAAATTGTCCCTTCTTCTGTGTACACTATGCCTACTTCTTATTTAAGACCTGTTTTATCAGAGTGACTTAAGATAGACCCTGCCCTGGAATTCTCCAGGCAGGAATACTGGAGTGGGTTGGCATGCCCTCCTCCAGGGGATCTTCCTGACTCAGGGATCAAACTCACGTCTCTTATGTTTCCTGCATTGGCAGGCAGGTTCTTTACCACCACTGCCACCAGGGAGGCCCCTATCAGACTCTACCTTAAAGTAGACTCTGCCTGCTTAATCATTTCTGGTCGGCCATGAGGTTGCCTCACACGGCGCACGAAGATCTGTAGCTGTAATTTACAACACAGCCGCTTTCTTATTATTTGACAATTTGACATTGAATGATGATCTGCTTTCAGAACTCATCTGTTCTCTTGCAAAAAGCTACAGAACCATATGATGCAAAAAGTGACAGTCCCCCCTGTGGCACTCCCCAGAGATGAGCCCCTGACCTCCTCGCCCTGCTGTCTTCGAGGCACCCGGGTTGGGGGCATCAGAGCTGCAATGCTTTGTGTTTCAGCTGCTGCCTTTGTCCGGCCCTGGTTGACAGTCCTAGAGCCCAGACTGTGCTAGGAGCAGCCACCACACAGGACTAGATTGTATCTTGATGTCCCCAAGGTTCCCAGGGAGCCCAGAGAGTCTTTTTTTGGAGGAGAGTTTGGTGCAGAGTCCGAGGGTGTGGGAGAGGCCTGACCGTGTGGGCAGGGGCCGCAGAGTTTGCAGTAGACGGGCAGCACCACACTGGACTTTCTTGATCCTTGGTGTCCTGTGGTCCCTCTCAACCCTTCCCAGCCTAGCATGTCCTCCCCAGCCCCTCACACACCTGCTGATTCCTTGTATTACTGTGCACCCCGCATGCATATGTCAGGGGGAGAAAAAGGCTGAGATGAGCGTGGAAGGCAGGATCCTTCTTTGTGTCCCCTCATCATGATGCCTGGACCAGACAGAGCTCACAGGCCCGGCTAAGGGACAGAAGGTCTCCTGCTGACCTGAAAACCCCCTGAAGCTTGTCATCTGTAAGCCTGTGGTCAGCTTGGAAGGCTGGGGCAAGTGTAGACCTTGTCTTTCTGGGACACTTTCTGTCTCAGTGCCTTAGTGACACTTCACGTCAAGCGACACAAGAGAAGCTAAGGCATAAGGATACTAGCTGTGTGCAGACACCGTTCTAAGGGCTTCGTGGTAACGAGTCACTCAGTCTCTCCATGGGTTTCTGAGCCCCATCAGTGCTCTGAAGACGCTCAGGTCTCAACACTCAGCCTGTTCAGGGCAGGAACTGACCCGTCCTGGGCCTCCAGCTGCTTTCAGGGTGGGGTCTGCCCTGCCAGGTCTCCAGGGAAGGTCACCTGGTTCCTGGCCCACGTCTGTGACCAGGATTGGGGCATTTCTTCCCAGAGTGTCCACACTGGCCCTGCCCTTCCCGCTCACCCTCTCCTCCCCCACAGGAGAACCTTATGCTGTCCATCCTGCCCAAGCACGTGGCCGACGAGATGCTGAAGGACATGAAGAAGGATGAGAGCCAGAAGGACCAGCAGCAGTTCAACACCATGTACATGTACCGCCATGAGAATGTCAGGTGCGCCGGCCCCGGGCACTGGATGGGGACTTCCGGGGGTCGACTGAGGACTGTGGACTTCGAGAGTCTTCCTGAAAACATGCACCCCCTCCCCGCAGTATGAACTTCAGCCCCTGCAGGAGCTGCCTTGCTGCCAGATGTTGGGGGCTGAGATGGGCTGTATGGTCCAGACCCGTCATTGTACATACACCAAAGACAAGCTAAGCTAGAGGCCAGAGCCCTGAATGTGCCCTGGATGTGCCCTGGATGTGCCAGGGTCTCACCACTTAGGGGCCTGAGTGAGGACCTGGCTGCCTGGGGGCTGGAGTGGGAGCTGGGGGTGATTAGCACGGAGCCCTGCTTGCTATCCGGGTCCTCACTGCTGAGCCTTCCTCCCCTCCAGCATCCTCTTTGCTGATATTGTGGGCTTCACCCAGCTGTCCTCAGCTTGCAGTGCCCAGGAGCTTGTGAAGCTGCTCAATGAGCTCTTTGCCCGCTTTGACAAGCTGGCGGCTGTAAGTACCCTGCCCCTCAGCTGGCTTTCCACGGTAGGGGGTGGGGGGCGGGGGGCACCCACGTGGCCTGGGCCTGCCCCTCCCCCTCCTCCCTGGCTCCCACACTTCCTCCCACCCAGCCTTCCCCAGCGGTCTTTGCCTCTCGCCCCTCCTCACCGAGGAGGGGGTGCCTCGGGACCCCAGTCCACACCCCACCCTTTCAGAAATACCACCAGCTGCGGATTAAGATCCTGGGCGACTGCTACTACTGCATCTGCGGGCTGCCTGACTACCGGGAGGACCACGCCGTCTGCTCCATCCTCATGGGGCTCGCCATGGTGGAGGCCATCTCGTAAGTGGGCGTCGCTGGCGGGGGATGGGGGCCTCCCAGAGTATGGGTCCCGGCCCCTGGGGGAAGCACACCTTCCGAGCTGGCATGTTTTGGTGGGCCCTGTGCAACCCAGGCCCCCTAGGAGGGTCCGTCAGGGTGCGACGTGGGTGCAGCCTCCGACAGAGGCTTTTCCGGCCTCAGGCCATGCTGTTGGTTCTGCTAGGCGGGGCCCTCATCATGAAATGCCTCCACCTCGCATTTTCTTTACTTTCCTCCCAAGTGTCCCCCCATCTCTTCTCCCTGTGTTTCCTCATCATGACCCCCCTTATCTCTGGACAGGTAAGCTCAGAGACCCCCATGCCTATCTTTTGAACCAGGAAGTCCAAGTGCAGCAGAGGAGTGACCACTGGGGTCACAAGGTGTTTGGGCAGCAGAGCTGGGCCTGGAACCCTGGTCTCTGAGCTCAGAGCTCTGGCTCCTGCCTTGAGGCGGGGAGCCTTGAGGGCAGTGAGCTCTGCGCCTCCAGGATCTTTTCCGCTGCGGTCTTTGCACCCTAAGCTTGGAGATGCCTGGGGGATGCTCCTGGCTGTCCCCTCAAGGCCTCTGGGGGGCCCTGGGTGGCATCAGTCCCCCAAAAGCACCTTGCTGAGTCTGGGAATTGAGTGTGTGTCCAAGGGGGTGGTTTTGCATTGTTAGAGCATCCTCCTCTAGGACTGGCTGGAGAGAAGCCAGGACTGCCTTTCCCTGGAGACCATGGTTCAGGTTTTAGAGATTCACTTCCACTCCCATCACGGTTGGGCAAAATTCTGAAATTCACGTGTGTTTCCTCTTGGAGGTCTCAGGCTGGGGGGTGGTCCCCTTCACGCACACACACCTAGCACAGGGCCTGCACATAGTAGGCGCTCGGTGATGTCAGCTGCATGGATGAGAGCAGTTGGAGGTCGCTCAGGGGCAGAGGGTCTCTGCTGTTTCTGGCCCCGTCTCCCCTCAAATCACACACAGGTTGTTGAATGTAGGCCCAAGCCGCTGCCTGCTGTAACCCCAGCAGTGGGTGACTCAGACGTGGGCAGAAAGCGGAGGGGGGCAGCTGGCAGTGGCTGCAGAGGGGTTGGCCGCCTGGCTGGGCACAGGCTCAACCCGCCCTTGTTTGTGTGGGTACCTGGCAGGTATGTGCGGGAGAAGACGAAGACTGGGGTGGACATGCGAGTGGGGGTACACACGGGCACCGTGCTGGGGGGCGTCCTCGGCCAGAAACGCTGGCAGTATGATGTGTGGTCCACCGACGTCACCGTGGCCAACAAGATGGAGGCTGGCGGCATCCCTGGGTGAGCAGGTGTTCCTTCCCAGGATGGGGACAGGCATAATGGCTGAGGGAGGGGACCGTCCCAGCCATCCCTCGGGGCTGTGGTCTAGACGAGGGACGAGGGACCTTGGAGCACCAGGCCTCCGCACCCAGGAGCAGCTCCTCCTCCTGGGCCCTGCAGGAGCCTGTCCAACCTCCCCTTTACTTGCCATGGGGCTGCCGGGCTCCGAAGTCCCCGTAGCTCCTGTAGGGCGCAGGTCTCAGTGGAGGGCGTTATTAGCTGTGAGAGTCTCCTGACAGGCCCTGAAGCACCTGCACATCTCACTGAGCTCTTTACAGACTCGGTCAGGGTTGGCAGGGCAGGCCCTGTCCTCAGGATGGACAGGGATGTGGCAAAAACTTCCCAGCCTGGGTCCAGGGGGCTTCCCTAGGACACAGTCACAACTCTCCCTCAAAGTGGCTCCCTAGACATGGGTTACTACCCCTTGACAGCTGGTGGTACAGCTGAGACTCACACCAGGTGGATACTAATCAGACTTTATGACCTTCGTGTTCAGAGCAGACTTCAGTTCCTTATCTCATCTGATACCCTCAGCTGCCTGGGAGGACAGACCATCTCACGGACTGACCGCTGAGGCCCAGAGAGGGGGACGTGCGGGGCTGCCCACACAGCCAGCTAGTGGCAGGACTTGCTGGGCACTGCTGTGTCCTGGGGTCAGCGGGCGGGGTGGGGGCTGCCTGGCCTGTGCTCAGGGCCCCTCTCACCGGAACCCAGGCGCGTGCACATCTCCCAGAGCACCATGGACTGCCTGAAAGGAGAGTTCGACGTGGAGCCGGGCGAGGGGGGCAGTCGCTGTGATTACCTGGAAGAGAAGGGCATCGAGACCTACCTCATCATCGCTTCCAAGCCAGAGGTGAAGAAAACAGCTGCCCAAAACGGCCTTAACGGCTCGGTGAGTCCTCCGCCCACCCCCCAGGCCTAGAGATGAGATTGTAGAAGAGTTGGCAGGCCCGTGAGAGGTCCTCTCGGTGCAGTGTTAGAGCAAAGGGCAGTACAAGGTATTTTGTGCCAAGGGTAAAGTCTGAGCAACAGGAAATGCTCTAAAAAACTCAGAAAAAGTAGAAAGCTGTCCTGCAGAAAATTAGGAAATGTCAGGGTGGAAAGTGGAGCCCCAGGAAATGACACTTGACCCGGTCACAGAATTCTTGAGTCTTCATATTTCATAAGTGCTACACGCGGAACTTCAATATATTCCCCAGAACAAACAAAAAGTCTTCTTCTAAGCAATTCTGTAAGATGCTAACTGACAATCATTTGAGAAATCAGTGACCTTTGTGAAGTGATGGAACATTTAGTTTCTGGCCAAAACAAAGTTTTTAGTGAATTTTAAAATGTTACTCCTTAAAAAAAATTACCCACAAATTTGCTTGTCCTAGGGACCACCTTGAAGTCACAGAGCAGCAGTCAAATGCGTCTTTGTGACAGCCACACACATTCCTGTTCGCTCTAATCTTGTGTTTTCTTATTCAATCAACCCTTGCATGGTGCATCATGTGAGTCAGGAGTTGTTTGTGGCACCTGACAGCCCCGAGAGGGTTATGGGTGGGGTCTTGGCTTGGCAGCAGCATCTTTATAAAGCTGGTTTTCATTATTCAGTTTTCCAATTAGAGAAAAGTTGAGTTCATGGATGTGTAGCTTGAAACACTGGCACAGAGGCTCCGGGTGAGTAGAGTGGGGTCTGAGTTGTTGGGCCCCAGGACCCGGATGCCACCATGCAGGAAGGAAGCACAGGCGACTGCATTCCATGGACAGGAGTCAGACTTCTTCCCAAATGCTCCAACCAGACAAACGAGCCGACCCATTCCTCATGGAATCATGGGCGCTGTTCCCTTCAAAACTTGTACTGACATTTTGAGGCAATCCAGGTTTTCAGTGTTTTGTAAAGTTGACTTTCAGCTGTTTCTTAGATGCTCCTACCTGAAAAATATAAATGTATCAAAGTGGAAAAGCTGGGTTAAAGGTTCTGCACAATGTAAGTTTAACCCATGTCCCCACCTCCTGTCACCCTCCCTGGGCCCTTGCTGGTTTTTGACTTACTTTTCTTCAAGACTGGACACTTTCCACATGGTCGTCAGCCTGGGGCTTCTCTTCTGTGAACGGCATGTTCGTATCTAACCTTTGAGGACTTTCTGCACCTTTGATTTGTAGACTTTGTTGTTTATGAGATGAACCCTCTGTCACACGATGCTCGTCATATCTGTGTCAGGCATCTGCTTTGTGCCCAGCACCGTGGTGCATCTCTCTCAGAGAACATAAGATGCTGGCCTGCTGTAGATCGTATCCGTTAGTTGTCTTCTCTACCAGGCGCTGCAGGAACTGTCAGCCCCCAGTGGGTGTTAACTGTGCTGACAGCTTAGCACAGTTATCATAAGCCTTTGTGATTAGCTCAACGGGAGTTCAGAACTTCTCCTGCTCCAGATGTGCTCTGAGAAGGCTGAGCTAGCAGATCACCAAACCTGCTCAGCAGGGAGTGAGTTGGAAGCAGTCGAGCACGGACAAGATAGAGGAGGTGACACATGGGCCACGTGTGAGTGGTGACAGGGAGCAGAAGGGACAGAGGTGACAGGGCTTCTCTGGGCCTCACGGGAGCAGACACCATTCCATCTGCAGTGACCTCTCCCCGTGGTTTAGCTGAACAGAGTGATGAGGAGGAGAGTGTAAGAAGAGTTATCACAACGAATCCTTCCCAAGTGTTGGAAAGACGTCTCCCGTCTGTATGGACCTTGTTGCCAGTCTCATTTAGTTGTCCTGAATGCCATCGCCAACAGCTCCCAGACTGTGATCTCAGCCCCACTGGCATCCCTGTGCTAAACTTCCAGCCACGGGTGAATCTCCATCTGTGTGTGTGTGCACATGCGTGCTCAGTCTTGTCTGACTCTTTGCGACCCCATGGACTGTAGCCTGTTAGGCTCCTCTGTCCATAGGATTCTCTAGGCAAGAATATTGGAGTAGGTAGAGCCATTTCCTCCCCCAGGAGATCTGCCCAGCCCAGGGATTGTACCTGCATTTCGTGTGTCTCCTGCATTGACAGGCAGGTGTTTTTCATCATTGCGCCACCTGGGAAGCCCACTGGTCCAAAGCCGAGCTCCCAAACCTCTCTCCACCCTAGAACCCACTCTTCCTTGGTCTTCCCAATCTCGATCAGTGGCAACTCCCTTCTTTTAACTGCTCAGCCCCAAATCTTTGAAGACATCCTTGCCCACGAGCCCCTTCTTGCACGGTGTACCTCTAGGCCCCTCTTCTCACCCCTGGCAGCCACGTCCCACCTGCACCAGTCAGCATGGTGGTCCCCCAACTTCTCACCCTGCTCTTGCCCTCGCCCCACTGCCCTGTCTGCTCACAGCTGCCAGAGCGGTCCTGCAGGGATGTTGGGTGAATTATGTCACCTTCCCCCCCCCCCCCCCCCCCCCCCCCCCCGGCTCAGCATCTTTCTTTGGTCCCCGTCTCACTCAGAGGAAAAGCCAAAGTCCCCTGAGGAACTTTGATCCAGGAACCCCATCCAGCAGGTCCTCATCTTTCACTCACTTGCTCGACTGGGGCAGCGTGGGCCTCCTGGCTGCTGCTCAGACCCCCCGGGTGCACGCCCACTCCGGGTGCATGCCTACTCCAGGCTTCCTGCTCCCCAAACCTGAGAGCTGCATAATGTGCTCTTTCAGGTGTTTACGGAAATGTTATCCTCACAGTGACTCCTCCCCAGCCTCCCCTTTACAGTCACCTCTCCAGGAACCCCTGTGTCCCTTGCCTCCCCTGCCTCCCCTGCCTCTCCAGGCCCTGCTCTCAGACTTCCTGTAATCACTTATTCTTTGTTTCACTGCTGCCTGCCTGTCCTCACTAGAAGGTGGGATCCCAGGTCAGGACATTGTGTCTGTGTCCCCAGAAGTTACAACAGTTCCTGTCACACAGTAGCTACTCGATAAATACTCAGTAAATGAATGAGTGGACTGTGTTCCTGTGTAGAGGATCTCATTTATTCTGTCAAGGAAAAGTACTAATCCCTGGGGAAACTGGTTTATGGAATTTATTCAGACATTTGGAAGGCGTTTGACAGGGCTCTCTACCCCAAAAATGATCCCTGAGAGGCTCTATGTCCCTGAGTTACTTAGAAATAGGAGTTGGAACAATAGGATCTTTCTCTGCTTGGAAAAGTTTTAATACTAGAAAATTACAGCATTCTAAAGTGGATGTTCTGGAGGAGGAAACGAATTGTGAGATTTCTAAAGCTATGAGGCCTCTGAACTCTAGTGGGGAGATTCCAAACCAGAGAGTAGACCAGCCCCTCGCCTGGGTGGGCGGCTGGCAGTGCCTGGGGGCCCCTGACGGCCCCGCCCTTCTGCTGCAGGCCCTGCTGAATGGAGCGCCGCCTTCCTCAAAGCCCAGCTCCCCTGCCCTCATTGAGACCAAGGAGTCCAACGGGAGCATTCACACCAGCAGCTCTATATCTGAGGAGCCCGAGGAGCAAGATGCCCAGGTATGGGTGGGGCTGAGCCCCAGGATGTGGGCGGAGATGGGGAGGCAGAAGGTGAAGAGTCCTGAGCTGAAGGGCAGGCCTGGCCCCTAGCTGGGCTCCATCCTTGGAACTGCATAACCTGGGGCAGGTCACCCCCCACCTGGTCTCACTGGCCCCTCTTCAGTTACCGGGGATGGGGTGGCTAAGGTCAGAAGACGTGCCCACTGCCACAGCCTGGTCCAGCTCTGATGTCCCTAACTCTGTAGGTCTGAGGGCACAAGGACACCAGTGGACACTGCTCCAGGATCGGACCATTTTGGAAGTGGGCCTTCAGGGCTATGCCCACCTCTCTAGCTGGGTCCAAACCCCACAAGTCCTGTGCTCAGATGGAGGGTTTCCAAAGGAATCAACAGGCTGTCCCCCTGAGATCAGGGCCCACTGTGGGAGTTCAGGATCCTGTCCAGGATCCGTCCATTACTGAGGAGCTTCCTCAGTACATCCACTGACAGAGGCAAGTGCTGAGATGGGTCTCGGCCCTGCAGAGGCTGCCGTGAGCTGGTCAGCCTCACCACTGGTCTCTGCTGCCCTGTGCCTGTAGACCAGGAGATGGAGGACAAGAGGGTGGACGGGGCTGAAGAAAAACTGGGTTTTCTTGAGCACCACAATGCTCAGTAACTCTTCCTTGTTGTGATTTTCTTGATAGAAAGTGGAATACCAATGCAGTGTAATTCACTAACAAGGACACAAAGGCTTAATTAGCAGCCTGTGACTTCTGTCCTCACGATTAGCCAGTGTCGCATTGCTCTCAGATATGCTTCAGGGACAGAGGTTCCTGGTGCTGGAAAAGAGCATCCGGGTTGTGTTATGGAGAAGAAATTGGGGCTGGAGGAGCGTGGATTATACGGGTCAGACTCCACCCAAGGCATGCCTGAGCTCCAGCCCGGGGCATCTTGGTTCTGGCTTCTGGATAGACTCTTGGACCCACCCAGACAGCCCTAAGGAGCCCAGTCCCAGCTGTCATTTGGATGGATGGCTGTGTAGCCATGGTCTGGAGTCATGTGTCTGCAGCTGATGCTTCTCCTTTGTAACCAGGAATAAAAATGGTAGCGGGTACCCCAGCCCCACCACCCCACTAGCAGTAAGATTGTTGGTTTCTCTGCATTGCTTTCCCCCTCAGATCTTCCTCCCCTCAGAGGAGCCAGATCTGAGCTCTTTTAAGAGCTCCCTTAAGCCCGAGGGCTGGGGGTCTTTTACATCCCTGAGAATGCCGATGCATATGGCTGTGTGACACCCCTGTCTTCACAGCAGGAGGTGCTGGCACCGTGCTGCCCAGCAGCAATCTCTGACTCGAGGTCTCCTGCTCAGGAGCCCGGTGGCTGCTCCCCACACTACCATTAGTGGGCGGTCACTGCAGAGCTCCTGTTAGGGGCACGGGGCCTGGGTGAGCTCAGGGAAAGCCGGAAGGCCTGAGGCTTTGAGTCCAGACCCAAGCAGGATGGAGCCACGTGAGACCACTGGGAAGACTTTCCCCAGGAGATGGTTTTGAGAGCCATGGGGCGGTGCTCTGCGATCCCTCTGTTCCTTTTTCCCCCAACGCTGCCGTGTCTCCCCAACCTCTCCCCGCTCCATCCCACCTGCCCCCCCCCGAACTCTGCTGCCCTGCCTTGCAGGCCGACAACCCATCGTTCCCCAACCCTCGCCGAAGGCTGCGCCTTCAGGACCTGGCTGATCGCGTGGTGGACGCCTCTGAGGACGAGCATGAGCTCAACCAGCTACTCAACGAGGCGCTGCTCGAGCGAGAGTCTGCCCAGGTGTAAGCGGCCCTGTGGACACCCAGCCCCTTGGTCTTAGCCTTGAGCGGCCCTGGCACACAGTCCAGGAAGTTTAGTCTTCTTAAATGTGTCTCACGGGGCTTGTTTGCACTGCAGAGTGAAGAAGAGAAACACCTTCCTCCTGTCCATGCGGTTCATGGACCCTGAGATGGAGACCCGCTACTCAGTAGAGAAGGAGAAGCAGAGCGGGGCTGCCTTCAGCTGCTCCTGCGTTGTCCTGCTCTGCACGGCCGTGGTGGAGATCCTCATTGACCCCTGGTGCGGGGTGGGCAGGGCAGGCCCGACAGTTGGGAGGGTGGAAGGGGACGAGCTACCTAGGCTGGAGGCCTGAAGGGAAAAGGCCTCAGATGGAGCCTGACTCAGGGCCTCAGGCTGGGTTCCTTGCACTGCACCCCCAGAGCAGCCCAGGGAGTGCTGGGTCTGTGCCCTGCACCCCCTTCCTTCTGTCTGCCCCTGGGTCTTGGAATAGAACTAGCGTCCAAGTGGAGCTCACACCAGGGCTGAGAAAGCTGAGGAAGGGAGGGGTCCAGGGGATAGACATCTGGCTGGGTGGGCCTGAGTGGTGCTGGGACAAGAAGACGGGCTGGAGATGCTCTTCAACCTCAATCACCATGGCCCATCTGCTCCCTTTCTTGGCTCATCTTAGTAAAGACAGATTTCAGGCTCTGGGTGTAGACTTGTCTCCTCTCACAGCAGCAGGTCCTCCAGGGCAGGGCAAGGCAAGGCAAGGTGTTGTGGAATCCTTGCCCCAATCCTTGCTGAAGCCTGAACTGAAGGATGGCTGCCCCCTCCCTTGCTTTCTCCCCATAGCCGATCAGCAGTTCGCTCCAGTTCAGGGATTCCTCACCAGGAGAGATGTGGAGCCCTGTTTTGATCACAGTTTGGGGAACTTAAAAGAGCCCTGGACTTGTCACATAGTCCTAGGTTCGGGGTGTGGTTTGTTGCCTATTTGTTCTATGACCTTGGGCACATCACTAAGGGCTCCTGGAGCATCAGTTTGCTCCCCTGTAAAGTGAAAGATCAGGATGCTGATGATCTGAAGATAGTAATATCTGGCTAACTCAGAATTGTCCAGTTCAGTTCAGTTCAGTCGCTCAGTTGTGTCCAACTCTTTGCGACCCCATGAATCGCAGCACGCCAGGCCGCCCTGTCCATCACCACCTTCCGAAGTTCACTCAGACTCACATCCATCGAGTCAGTGATGCCATCCAGCCATCTCATCCTCAGTCATCCCCTTCTCCTCCTGCCCCCAATCCCTCCCAGCATCAAAGTCTTTTCCAATGAGTCAACTCTTTGCATGAGGTGGCCAAAGTACTGGAATTTCAGCTTTAGCATCATTCCTTCCAAAGAAATCCCAGGGTTGATCTCCTTCAGAATGGACTGGTTGGATCTCCTTGCAGTCCAAGGGACCCTCAAGAGTCTTCTCCAACACCACAGTTCAAAAGCATCAATTCTTCGGCGCTCAGCCTTCTTCAAAGTCCAACTCTCACATCCATACATGACCACTGGAAAAACCATAGCCTTGACTAGACGGACCTTAGTCGGCAAAGTAATGTCTCTGCTTTTGAATATGCTATCTAGGTTGGTCATAACTTTTCTTCCAAGGAGTAAGCGTCTTTTAATTTCACAGCTGCAGTCACCATCTGCAGTGATTTTGGAGCCCCCAAAAATAGTCTGACACTGTTTCCACTGTTTCCCATCTATTTCCCATGAAGTGATGGGACCAGATGCCATGATCTTCGTTTTCTGAATGTTGAGCTTTAAGCCAACTTTTTCACTCTCTTCTTTCACTTTCATCAAGAGGCTTTTTAGTTCCTCTTCACTTTCTGCCATAAGGATGGTGTCATCTGCATATCTGAGGTTATTGATATTTCTCCCAGCAATCTGAGGACCAAATTCTTTCATTTACTCCACAAATATTTACTGTCTACTTTGCACCTAGGGTTAAGGTCTAGGGATGCAGTGAACACTGTCAGCTCAGCAGCCCTTGGCCATAAGCTGCTCTGTTCCATGCTTTCCCCTTCCATCATAGTGACATGGCAGAAGGCTTGTTCCTAAGAATCCCTTCCCAGATTTCACTGGGCTCTACCCAGGGCATCTTTAAGTCTGCCCTTCTCTGGGAAATGCCTCTAAAGAACAGTTACAGCTGGGGATGGTTGCGTGTCCCCAGACCCTGCACACAGCTGTGTGGAGGGGAAATCACATGGAACTTTTAGGGTACAGGCTTGGCCTTACTTAGAGAGTCTGCCCTCTGTCTCCCTTCCTCTGCTCTCCTGGCCCTGGACCCAGCTCACTAAGCCCCCTGCCCACGGCCCACCCCCCAAGCCCCAGCCCCTGGGCCCTTCCTCACTGTGTTCTCTCTCTCACAGGCTCATGACGAACTATGTGACCTTTGTGGTTGGGGAGGCTCTGCTCCTGATACTGACCATCTGTTCGCTGGCTGCCATCTTTCCACGGGTAAGAAGCGCATCTCCTCCTGGCTCAGAGCCTTCTGGAAGTGAGGATCACTCCCGGTGAGAGCCAGTGCTGATGGAGCTGTGCGCTGTCAGGTCCTGACAAGTAGACGACTCCTGTTGCGATGGTTCAGCACCATCCATTCATTTATGACAGACTCCTTCACTATTGGCTCTGCACCCACTTTGGTCCAGGCCCTTGAGCACGCAAGGGTGAGAGAGCCTGTATCAAGATAAATGGGAACCTGTGTTGAAAAGCAGAAGAGGACTGGCTGGAAGGTGAACTGGCTCCAATTGCAAAGGACCCAAAGCCAGACACAAGGGATTAAGACTTTCTCCTATAAGCAGTGGGTGCCAGGCAGAGGTTTTGATCAGAATGACAAGGGAAAAGCAGCATTTTAGGAAGTTTAATCTGACAGTAACTCACAAGTAACTTGGGGGTTTTAGGCACACTGACCCAGGGAAGGCAGGAGGGGCCAGGCAAAGTCAGCCGGCCCTGAAAACTCCTGACCTGGCTTCACCACCCAGAGGCCAGGAGTGGACTGCTGCTGGAGGGCCACCCACAGGCTCCGCTGATCCCCAAGCAGCTCTGGGAAGGGCTCTGACGCCTGGGCCACAGTGTGTCACCCACACCTTCAGCAGCACTGGTAGGCTGAGCTGGGACCCACGTGCCTTCTCAGTTCTGCCACAGTTGGGTTTTGGTTGATGCATGCACACAGCACTGCTTCCCAGGTTCCCAGGAAGTGTGGGAGCAAGCTGAGTGATTAGCAGCCTTGTTTACAGAGGAGAAAGCTGTCAAGGCTCAAGGCCCTTGAAATCCCATGCTTGTAGGCCTTTCCTAAGAAGCTTGTGGCCTTCTCTACTTGGATCGACCGGACACGCTGGGCCAGGAACACCTGGGCCATGCTGGCCATCTTCATTCTTGTCATGGCAAACGTGGTGGACATGGTGAGCCCCCACTGTCCTGCTGAAGGGACGTCCGCTCTCATAGGAGGGTTCTGAATTTGACCTGCATGAGCAGTTGCCAGCCCATCCTGTCCCCCCAGCTATCCACACTGGCTGCTAGACACAGGTTTGAGTGGCACTTGGGTTCCTAACGATCATCCCAATCAGTGGGGTCATCTCCCCAGGTTACCTTCCAGACTGCCTCTCTCCCCCGCCCAGCTCCTTGCTCTCCCCACTTCCAGGAACCCAGCTCCAGGACCTGTGCTGGGGGCTTTACGTAGGTTGGTTCATTTAATCCGTATAACCCCAAGAGGTCAGTATCATCTGTAGTTTCGTGTGAAAAAATGCTGCTCAGAGAAGTCAAGTCTGTTTTAGGTCACACAGCCAGCTAGCAACCCAGTGGAGAACAGAAGCAGTTCTGAACCCCTGTCCTGTCTTTCCATCCTCCATGTTTCACTACTCGGGGGCCCTGTACTCTAAGCTTTCTGCGTGTCTTAAATGTCCCCGAGTGAGGCTAGTGTCAGGTGTCCAGCAGGACAAGGGAGGTAAGCCTGCTCCCCGAGAGGAGCGCTCCTGTTGGGCCTCCGTCCATCTGAGCGAGGCCAGCCTTCTGGAGCTGGGTCACCGGGGCCGGCTCCTCAGTGAGCCTGGGAGGCTGGCAGCAGGTTCACTCCCCTGCTGGCTCCGATGGTACAGAATCTGCCTGCAATGCGGGGGAACTGGGAAGATCCCCTGGAGGAGCACATGGCAATCCACTCGTGTTCTTGCCTGGAGCGTCTCCATGGACAGGTGAACCTGGCGGGCTACAGTCCATGGGGTCGCCAAGAGTCGGACTGAGCGACTGAGCTCGTGAGCTCTGCTCTCTTCATTTCCTGCAGGTTCCATGAAGGGGCAGAGGGACAGCTGTGGGCAGCCACCAGCCAGTTATCGAGCACTGGGTGCTTAGAGCTGTCACTGGTATTCTCTCGCCAGGCCTCACAGCTCCCTCCAATGTTGGTAGCACTAGGTACACTCTCTTAAGAGTCCTATTTTTAAAAAATGTAACCGTATTTGCGTTGTTCTCTTTAACACTGAAGTACAGGAGAAAACTCAACATGGAGACTTATTCTGGCAGCATATAGGTGAGAAGACCTAGGCCATTCAATCTAAGTTCAACGGGAATGGGGTTCAGAGCCCTGACATGCCCACAGGTAGCTGGTGCCCACAGTGCAGGGAAGAGAAGGCCCAGGTCTCCTGTATGTCAGGAACCCTTGGAACCTGATGTCTGGGCCTGGGAACCGCTATCTAGCAGGGTCGTGGACACTGGCAGTACAGCAGGAGGTCTGGTCACCAGGGGAGGGGTGAAAATCTGGCTAAGAGTAAGACTTTCCCCATGCTAGAGTCACATGCTGAGGGCTTTCCCAAAGCCAGATAAAAGCCAGGGGCTGAAAGTGAAGAAAAGTAGGTCTGATTTGGTTTATGGATACACTTTCCATTGACCACATCTGCCCAGCAGCAGGACTGGCAATCAGATTCCAGAAAGGAGTCTGAGCGGCAACTGGCTGCCCTCACAGTGAACCGTGAGGTGGCTGACTGGCTGGCCCATGGCTCCTCCGGGGCAACAGTGTGATGTGGGCAAGAGCACCTTGGGCCTGAAACCTAAACCCCAGATTCCTAGTCTGGCTTTACCACCTGCTAATTTCGCTACTTTGGCCAAGAGTGGCCTGTCTGTTTTATATGATCGTGTGTGTGCTGTGTACTAGGTTGCTTCAGTCGTGTCTGACTTTGTACGACTCCATAGACTATAGCCCTCCAGGCTCCTCTGTCCATGGGATTCTCCAGGCAAGAATGCTGGAGTGGATTGCCCTTCCCTTCTGCAGGGGATCTTTCTGACTCAGGAAGATCAAATTGGCATCTCTTATGTCTAATCTGCATTGGCAGGCACGTTCTTTACCACTAGAGCCAGCTGGGAAGCCCCTTATATGATGGTACCAGTACTCAGAATACACAAGACAGTTTTCATGATCATCAGAGATGATGCTAAAGCTCTTAGCAGGAGTTACTGACTTTCGCATTACTGTCCCCTGGTACTTTCCCTTCTTGCTCGGGGTTTCTGAGGGAAGTGGCAGCTGCCACGGCCCAGCCTTTTCTTACCAGTGTCTGCTGTCCCCTTGCACCCCACGCTCTCCTCACCCACTCACGGTCCTGGCCTCCAGCTCAGCTGTCTCCAGTACTACACAGGCCCTACCAACGGCACCGCAGAGATGCAGGTGGAGGACGGCTGCGTGGAGAACCCCAAGTACTACAACTACGTGGCCGTGCTGTCCCTCATCGCTACCATCATGCTGGTGCAGGTCAGCCACATGGTCAAGCTCACACTCATGCTGCTCATCGTGGGGGCTGTGGCTGTCATCAACGTCTACGCCTGGCGCCCCATCTTTGATGACTACGACCACAAACGCTTCCAGCAACACAAGTAAGATGAAGCCTGTTTGGAGATCTGCATGATCTCCTTCCTCCCACCCGCCTCCCCAGTCCCCACTTCAAGGTCATGGGCCTGCAGTGAGCTGGCCATCTGTCTCTAGGGCTAATCAAAGGCTTGTATGGGAATCAGGGTTCGTGGCTTCTCACAGACTGGTTGGCTGTAATCCCAGGACGGATCCTGTCCCTTCTTGAGGACTGGAAGGTCCAGGTCACCTCAGTGTTTGGCTGGGTGCAAGTTTGTGCTGTTATCTGTCCCGACAGCTTTCCGATGGTGGCCTTAGAGAAGATGCAGGTGTTTTCCAGCTCGGGGCTCAATGGCACTGACAGGTAAGGGTGTCTCCTTTCCCGTCCTGCCCTGCGTTTCCGGTCCCTTTCTTCAGGAGACAAAGTACAACAGTCCAAAGCCCCAGGGTCTCATCCTTCCAGAGGCAAACTGTATGGGATGTTCAAGCTCGAAAAGTCAGCATGTTTCTGTGGGAGGCTGGAGCAGACTTTAGTGCTTATCTGGCCGCGCTGGCCTCTCCTGAGGTGAAGAGAATGCAGAGCGGTCCAGAGGGTGGAATAGAGAGCAGGCTGGAGAGGCAGAGAGAGGAGCAGCCATCTGGGTGACGGCTGCGGACCAGACCTCAGAAGCTGGAGGAAGGGGCCTGTGGCATTCAGTCTAGAACACCCAGACTCCTTTCCCGCCACAGTGGTTCTCTGTGGGGCCTCGGCAGGCCAGTTTGCCTGAGTCTGTGTCATCTCTTGAAGAGGTTATCAGCAGAATTCTTCAAGATTCCATCTTAGCTCTGAAGTTTTAGAATGTTATGATGCAGTGACTTGACTAGACTTTTAAATAAGTTAAAAAAAAAAAAAAAGATTACCTAACAGAGAAGATGGACAGAAGACTTGAATAGGCCTTTCACAAAAGAAGTGTAAATAGGAACTAATAAATTAAGGGCATTCAAGTAATCAGGGTCATGCAAATTAAGGCCACCAGGAAAGACTGTCACACACCAACCAGTTTGGCAAAAATTAAGAAGGCTGATAACATCATGGATTATGGTAACCCATACGTTCCTGGTGGAAGTATAAATGGTACAACCATTTAAGAAAACAATTTGGAGTTAATTAGTAAAGGTGAAAATAGACCTATGACTCAGTAACTCCACTGCTATGTATACACCTTAGAGAAATTAATGTACATGTTATTTGTCCCCAGATGTATGTACTAGAATGTCCACAGTTGCACTGTTCATAATAGCCACACGCTCGCAAACATCCAACTCAAAGGAGAGCCCCAATGAAATTAAGACTAAGTGGATATGTAAATTGTGGTATATGCATATACCAACTCAGCTCCACACAAAAATATGGCTGACAGTTATAAAAACGCATGGTGCAACTGTGCCCTCATCCCATCACTGAGATGTTAGTCTCTCCCTTCTCCAGATTCCTACATGGTTGAGGCTACTGCTGTGATCAGTCAGGTGATGTGGTGTTTAATAAAACATCCAGAGAGCAGCTCTCAAGGCCTGACGTGGATTTCAAGTGCAGCCAGAACTGTCCAGGAGTTGGCTGGCAGTTAAGACAAAATCCCAGTGATTTCAGAAATTTTTACTGTCCAGTGGGCATCTGGACTTGATATGAAAGTGCTTAAGCTGCTGAGAAAGGTTTCTGGAGTGATAAGAAACAGCATAGCCACATTAGAGAGGATAAAAACTCCCTTGTCAGCAGAGGGCAGCATGGCGCACTTTCAACTGAATTCTGGGCCCCACAGGCTGCCCCTGGTGCCGTCTAAGTACTCGATGACAGTGATGATCTTCGTCATGATGCTGAGCTTTTACTACTTCTCCCGACACGTGAGTGCCTGCACACCCGCCCCTTCCACGCCGACTTCTCAGGGCCTCCTGAGAAGCAGCCCCAGGATCTAAGAACCCAACCTCCTGGGGAATGCCGTTTTCCTTACCCCACATGGCATGTGACCCCGGTCAGGCCACCGCCTCTGCCATTTCCTGGTCTCCCTCAGGAGTATCAATACCAGAACAACAGTTCTTACCTCTTGCTCTGAGCTGCTGATGGAAGGCTGGGAGTGGGGCATAAAGCCTGGATAAAATCTCTAATTTCCTAGGCCAGGGGCTCATGGATCTCCACTCATCCTGGCTCTGGGGGTCATGAACATACTGACTACAAAGCCAGAAAGGGAAATTTTTGTTTGGTTAAAAGGAAAAAGACGAAGAGGGAGGGGAAGTACCCACACAAGGGACTTACTTCCCTATTAGCTCAGGAGCCACCCAGTGGCTTGTCAGAGAACTGCAGCCACCTCCAGGCACTTGGCGACTGGAGCCTGCTGGAAATGGGGACTTCTCTTCCCTGCGCTGAGATCCCCACTGCTGCCACCACCCACAAGGCCCATCTGTAGCTGAAATGAGGTCCCAGGAGGCCCCTCACATCCTCCTGTAACCACAGAGGCTGGGGTCATCACCCCAGCTGTATGGTATGGCCTTTTTTGATGAATCATCTTTCTGGGGTTCATTTCCCCTGCTATCCAGCCATCTCCATCTTCCTTTCAGTTTTTCCATGTTGGAACCCCTCAAGTTCCCATTTCTCAACTTTTTTGTTTTTTGTTTTTTTTGGTTGCACTTTATGGGATCTTAGTTCCCCAATCAGGGACTGAACCCAGGGCCACAGCAGTGAAAGCACCTGGTCCTAACCACTGGACCACCCGAGAACTCCCTCAAATGGCCAGCTTAGGGCACACACCTTGCCTGTGTCTATATCCATAGGTGGAAAAGCTGGCACGGACACTGTTCTTGTGGAAGATTGAGGTCCACGACCAGAAGGAACGTGTCTATGAGATGCGACGCTGGAACGAAGCCTTGGTCACCAACATGCTGCCTGAGCACGTGGCACGCCATTTCCTGGGGTCCAAGAAGAGAGATGAGGTGAGGCGTGGCCCCATAGGGCTGGAGCCATAGGGCCGTCTTCTGGCTTTCTGCCTTCTTGTGACATGGCCTGGGGGCCCAGGTAGGGCTGGACCTACACAGCACCACAGTATCAGAAGCCAAAGAATCTCTTGCCATAATCTGTGAGGCCTGTTTCAGAAGACAAGGCCTTAGTGGAGCGCACCTGTCAACTTTGATTGTCCCAAGTGGTTCTCATGCCTCACTTCACAGCTTGCCACTGCCCTCCTTCCTAGAGCTGGGGCTGTTGGCAGGAACTAGCAAAGCTCTTTTTTTGGTTTCCAAAGTTGCAATGAGCTTTCTAATAATTCAGTCAGGATAGTCTGGGAGACCTGTGTGTCCAAAAAGCTGAGTGCACGTCATGGGTGTGGAGGACGTTCATTTCTGTAGCATGCCATTCACTTAGACTGTCTTTGAGCACTTTGGCCCTGCCTCTCTTTAGGAGCTGTACAGCCAGTCTTATGATGAGATTGGAGTTATGTTTGCCTCCCTGCCCAATTTTGCCGACTTCTACACAGAGGAGAGCATCAATAATGGCGGCATTGAGTGTCTGCGCTTCCTCAATGAGATCATCTCAGATTTTGACTCTGTGAGTGACTATCCTGGCCCCTGCATCCTGCCACAAAGCCAGCCCTTCCAGACTGCAGCCCAAGAAACTTGGGAGTTACTTCGGCTGCTGTTTTCCCATAAAAACTCCTCAAAACGCATGGCCTTCTGCAGTTGTCTGGAAATGTTGGGTCCCAGGTGGGAGCCTTGGAAATCACCTGTAAGTTCATAGGATAAGGCCTGGCCAAAAGATTTTTGAGGTCCCTCTGGTTCCTCTTATCCTCAAATTCAGATTCAGCAAACAATAATCAGGTATTAATAACTTGTGTACCAGGGGAAATGCTTTTACATACATGCTCAACACTTCCAAGACTGGCACTTTTATCCCTGTTAATATGGTAGAAACTGAGGCTCAGAAAATCAGGACATTGGCCCAGGATAACATAGCAGATGTTGGCTAAATGAAGCTTTTATAGGAAAATCTCTCTCAGATGTTTCATGGGTTTGTTGTAAAAAAAAGGGGGGGCAGGTCTGTCATTTAGTTGGCTCATTCATCTCTCTTGACCGCTGACAATTCTCTCTTAACACTGGCCTCAGCTTCTGGACAATCCCAAGTTCCGGGTCATCACCAAGATCAAGACCATTGGTAGCACCTACATGGCAGCTTCAGGAGTCACCCCAGATGTCAACACCAATGGCTTTACCAGCTCCAACAAGGTAGCTAACCAGCAGTAGCTAGAGGAGATGGATGGGGCAAGAGAGGCAGCCCACACGTCATTGGTGGGAAACAGTGTAATGAAAATAGCTGCCATTAAGTACTGTTGTTGTTGTGTGAAGGGGTCCCCTAAGACACACCAACTAGCACCATGCGGTACAAATGCAAAATGACTGTTATATTCACATCTTCATTTTCTTTTCCATTATGGTTATTACAGGATATTGACTAGTTCCCTGTGCTATACAGTAGGACCTTGTTGTTTATCCAGTCTCTGTATAATAGTTTGCATCTGCTAATCCCCAACTCCTAACCATCCCTCCCCCACCCTACTTGGCAACAAGTCTGATCTCTGAGTCTGCTTTTGTCTCATAGAGTTCATTTGTGTAACATTTTAGATTCCACATAAAAGTGACATAGGGTATTTGTCTTTTGGACCTAGTGTGACAGTCTCTAGGTCCATTCATGTTGCTGCAAACGGCACTTTCTTCGCGGTGGAGTAGAATCCCACTGTACACATGAGCCACATCTCCATTCATTCATCTGTCATTGGACATTTGTTTCCACGTCTGTAGTTCAGTTGCTCAGTTGTGTCCTATTCTTTGAGACCCCATAGACTGCAGCATGCCAGGCTTCCCTGTCCATCACCAACTCCTGGAGCTTACTCAAACTTGTGTCCATTGAGTCGGTGATGCCATCCATCTCATCCTCTGTTGTCCCCTTCTCCCACCTTCAATCTTTCCCAGCATCAGGGTCTTTTCCAATAAGTCAGTTCTTTGCATCATGTGGCCAAAGTATTGGAGCTTCAGCATCAGTCCTTCCAATGAATATTTCCTTTAGTGCCGGGAGCCAGCGTGAGGAATCCCACCCGTGACAAGGTCATGCGGCAAGAGCTCTGATGGCAAGGCTAATCAGACCTCAGGTTTTCCCCCTGGAATTTCCTGAGCATCCACCCCCCCCCAAAAAATAAGAATCTGCCTGCTTTTCCACTCTTCTAACATTCTCTGGAAAAAGTCAATTCAGGGCTTTAGTCTTCTGCATTTGAAAGTGTTTCAATCCAAAAACCCCTCTGATGGCTTTCTGGCCTGCCTGCAGGACTCGTACAACTGCGCATGTGATTGTTTGAGGCCTCCTGACCGCAGGAGGCACAGGAAGCTTAAAACATCCTAGGAATGTAGGGGCTTCCGAAGAGTCAAAATCGTTAGAATAGGACTGATTAAAAGTTTCATTTGTTGAGTCAATACTTGCTGCCAAATTTTCATATCCTTTATTTTTAGATATAGTTGGTATATAGGAAAACAAGTAGTAGACCTGGTATTAGCAACATTAGATCTTGGAGTTAAGTACCTTCTTTGTTATAACCCACTGCACCTTTGTTCTATAGAGATATAACTTTAGCGCTTTAAGGAGATGTAGATTAAAGAAAAACACTTAAGGGGAAACGAGATTAACATTCATTAAGAAAGAGCCAAAAAAGTGTTAACAAGCCTCCTGGCCAGAAGATAATGTAAATCACCTGAGACCTTTTGTATACAAAAAATATACAGAAAGTCTGGGCTGCGAATGCTACATAATTTTCTATTACCCACTGATCTCTATGTATAATCAAAAGTATAAAAGGCCTTGAAGGACAATAGAAGGAGAGCCAGTCGCTGGACTGGTTTCCCCCTTGTCTCCTCTTTACTCTAATTTCAGGCTGAATTCCCATCTGGGGCGTGGAGGCTCACTTTGTCTACTTACTTGCCCCGGCTTTTAAGATGCGTGAGAGAGAGCCCAAGGCAGGGCACTCTCCGATATTCAAATGGACGCCGGTGGCCTAACATAGATGGTGCAAGCTCCTTGTCTGGAACTTTATTGGCTTTCCACGTAACCCAAGTTAATCAGCCTCTTCTCTCCACTTAATTTTCTTACTACTTCTTCCTACTCTAATCTTATATCAATAAATAAGTTTTTCTCACGCCAACGCAATCCACCCTTCAAATTCCCTGGATCCACCAGGGCTGGACCCCGGCACTTTAGGAAATATTCAGGACTGATTTCCTTTAGGATGGACTGGTTGGATCTCCTTGCTGTCCAAGGGACTCTCAAGCGTCTTTTCCAATACCACCATTCAAAGGCATAAATTCTTCAGCACTCAGCTTTCTTTCACAGTCCAACTCTCACATCCACACATGACTACTTGGCTATTGTAAATAGTGCTGCAATGAACACTGGGGTGCATATATCATTAAAATTATAGTTTTCTCCAGATATATACCCAGAACTGCAGCATCACATGGTAACTCTTTTTGAGGCACCTCCGTACGGTTCCATAGTGGCTGTACCAATTTACATTCCTACCAACAGTGTAGGAGGGTTCTCTGCACATCCTCTCTAGCATTTGTTACCCGTAGACTTTTTACCAACAGCCATCTCCATTTTATGGATGAGCTTAAAAAGACACGTCTAGGACGGTGTTTATAAGCTAGCTGAAGGCGCCCAGCTGGCCCCGGCATTCACAGCCACTCTCTGGTGCAGGAGGAGAAGTCAGACAAGGAGCGCTGGCAGCACCTGGCAGACCTGGCTGATTTTGCGCTGGCCATGAAGGACACGCTCACCAACATCAATAACCAGTCCTTCAACAACTTCATGCTGCGCATTGGTAAGGCCTCTCAGTGCACCCTCTCCTGCTGTGCACCTCCTCCCCAAGCAGGGGGCTCTACAAACCAGGGGAGGGGTCTTCCAAAGACTTGATGCAGTTCGGGTGGGAAGGGTCACACTTCTCGAGCTGAAGGGACCTTAAGGGTCTTTAGGTCAGTGATCAAACCAAAAATGTGATGCTCAGCCATTCCTGTCCCATGCAGTTTATGATGGCCTCCCTTCTGAGTCTGGCTGGGGCTTGAGTTTATCTCCCTTTCCAGGGAATCTGTCACTTCAATCCTGCCCGCTGGGATTAACATCACCCATCACACACTTCTGGGGAGGGGTTCTCAATCCTGGACAAGGTCACAGGGAACTTGAAGTACCAAGTGGGTGGCAAGAGAAACTGGCAACTTCTGCACTAAATTACTTAGCACAGCAGGGCGGCTGACATCTGCTGAGCACGGTGAGGATGAGAAGACTTGATTTCTGTCCTCTGGGAACTCAAGAGTCAGGCTTGATGAAATCAGGTTATATAGCCAGGAGCTTTGTGGCTGGAGTCAGGTGGAAATTGAGAAGAGTTGGTGGCTTCTGCGATGGGGCTGAGCTCAATTTTGTGCCTCCCCCTCAGGAATGAACAAAGGAGGGGTCCTGGCTGGGGTCATTGGAGCCCGGAAACCACACTATGACATCTGGGGCAACACAGTCAATGTAGCCAGCAGGATGGAGTCCACAGGGGTCATGGGCAACATCCAGGTAAGTCCAGGGGACAGAATCAGAACAGTGCATGTGCTGCTGGGCACTGTGGCCTCTGTTCTGTGGGCCCAGAATGTTAAGCGGGTCGTGTTGCAGTCAAGAGCAAGAGTGGGACGAGCTTCCTCAGTAGAAGGGAGGAAATATTTCAACTCTATTTGCAAAATGTAGGTTTAAGTTTTGGGTAAGAACATCCTGCCTGTTGGTGTGAACTAGCTGACATTTTGGGCCTCCTAAGTGCTCCCCTCAAAACCACCTGATCTTTGTCACTGGGTCTGGCAGGAAAGCTCCACAAAAAAGGCAAAGAGGACAGAAAAGCAAGATACACGTTGCCAAACAAGGTGACCTATGGCTGACCTCCTAAGAGAGCAGGCAGGAAGGCTACCTTTAGGAGAGAGAAGAGCTGGGCAAACCCACCCCCAATCTGTGCCCAGGCTGAAGGGGACAGGAGGGGAGCCCTGCGGGCCCGAGTATGGGAACTGTGCTGGGTGCTGCCAAGCCCCTCAGCCCAGGCTCTCTCTCTAACCCCAGGCTCTCGGTTCTCCTCTACAGGTGGTGGAAGAAACCCAAGTCATCCTTCGAGAGTATGGCTTCCGCTTCGTGAGGAGAGGGCCCATCTTTGTGAAAGGGAAGGGGGAACTGCTAACCTTTTTCTTGAAGGGCCGAGACAAGCTGGCCACGTTCCCTAACGGCGCCTCAATCACACTGCCTCACCAGGTAGTAGACAACTCCTGAATGGCCTCCAGCCCTACGAGAATCCAAAGGGGAGGGAGAGTTTATTTTGGGGAATCAAAGAAAGGCTTCGGGAAAGGACATGTGACCAAGTCCCAACAACCCAGGCTGTTGAAGTGCACACTCACATAGATTTTAGGTTTAAAAAATCTCCTTCAGCCTTCATTTGTCCGTGAACGTGCAAGCTCTGAGGGTGGCCATACTATTCCTCAGTGTGCCTCTAGCTTACCCAGGGAGTAGGGCTCATAGTCATGGTACTGGAACGTTCCTTCCAGAGCCCTAGTTCTTACCAGCCCTCTTCCACCCAGAGAGGCCATGGCCACTGTGAGTAGGAAGGGCTGCCAGAGGTGGAACAAGGCTGCTGCCTCTGTGCCTGGCTGGGAGCACAGGCGGAGCAGCTCTGCTTCAGATGAGGGCCGCTCGCTGGCCACCACTTGCTCCGCAGCTAGAACCTGGAAGCAGTGCTTTTCACTCCGAAGACCTGCTTGTCTGTGGTCCGAGTTTGTTGAAATGGCTCTTGTCCTGATAATCTTGAAAGGTTCTTCTGGAACCCCAGTCACCTTAGTCATGGGAGCAGAAAGTGCAATATTTCCTTTTACCTGGTGGGCGGGAGGGAGGGAGGGAAAGGGATTTTATTTCTGAAAGAAAAATATATAAACAGATCTTCTACATTTATATTTTTAACTTTCTGTTAAGAAAACACTCCAATATTGCCTTGCCTTTTGAGCTCTTGCTACAGTCGCCTTTGCTACTGCTTAAAGAGAGAATTTACAGGTATTGATAAAGAATAAGACTGTTTTATTAAAAGCTTTATTCAACTTGAATATGATCATTTGTGCCAATTCTGTTAACGGCCCTCATCTGAGAAGTGCTTTGCTCTCTCCCACACTCATCTGAAAAGACCCTGATGCTGGGAAAGATTGAGGGCAGGAGGAGAAGGGGATGACAGAGGATGAGATGGTTGGATGGTATCACCGACTCAATGGACATGGGTTTGGGTGGACCCTGGGAGTTGGTGATGGACAAGGAGGCCTGGCGTGCTGCGGTTCATGGGGTCGCAGAGTCGGACATGACTGAGTGACTGGACTGATCCTGATACACTGGTCCTTACCGTGTGCTGGGAAGGCAAGAACTTAAACTAACACCTCCCTCTCATTCTTAGGCTGCTTCCTTCTAGATGGTGGTCCAAGCTGGCTCAACCATCCCCCTGTGCTCCTCCCACAATTACCTGTGACACCCACACCTGCAGGTTGCTGCTTGGCCATCAGCTCTAGGACGGGACCGTTTTAGAATGAGGCCAGAATACAGCTCAGGGCTTTGGACAGTAAGGGTAGTGATGACTCCTATTTGTGACTTGGCAAGTGACAGGTTTTCACATCCATGCACTGGCCTTGCACATACTCCCAAGGCAAGGAACAAAAAAAGCCAGCAGAGCGGAGGCCATGGTTATGTGGAGAAGTGGTTCACTAACTGGACTAGGAGAGGATGAAGACAATTGCATGGCCAGGGCCTGGAGCTTACAGAAAAGGGAAGAGATAAAGGAGAGGAGTCCACTTCCTTTGAATGATCAAGGTATGAGTAGACTTCTGATCATGAGCTGACAATAAATTCAGTGCTCCCCCAACCTGTTTTAGGAAATGACATTAGATACATGCAACTCCAATTACTCTATCCGTAGTACTCACACCACATTCTTTGTAAATCAGTGGCTGAGAATATTCCACTCCAAACCAAAGATTAACCATACTTCTCCTCTTAACTATATGATTCACGTCATATCATGAACCCTGAGAGTTCTAAGAACTTTCTTCTCAAAAGTCACAGACAGGAGAGTGAGACAAAGTTAGCTGAAGGTTTCATAAAAGCTACATAATTAAATGGTAATACTCCCTCTCTCACAAAATGCCTTCTGTAAAAAATTCTCATTTTCAGCTAAAATGTGTGATTAATATCTCAAAAAGAAGAGATGATTTTGAGCACTGGAGCAAGTGACCAGGCAATTTTGGAGACCTGTCCCAAAATGCCAGGGTCGATAGCCTGAAACTTGCCCTTGACCATCCTGATAAGGTGGGTGTCTGTTCTCACTCCAGGGATGGCCCCCAGGACAGGAGTCTGAGCCTTTCAACAGTTTTCAGTTCCCAGGACCTTGCCCCCAAGTGTGGTCAGTACTTGTTTACTCACTTCTGATGTGTCCCCAAAGAAAATATTCTAGGAGACCAGGCTCATATCCAGCTTTTCTCCTTTTTTTGCAAATGAAGTAAACACCTGATGTAGGGGCTTTGTAAAAAACAGGTTTTCATGGGCTGCTCGCTGTTCTTCCCACATTCTGGGTAATGCTTCTGTCCCTGAAAAAAAAAAGACAGGATCTGTCAATCTCACAGTGCTAATATTTTGGGACCAATGGAGCATTTTTTTTTCGTTTTTGGTCTGGAGCTGAGACAGCCTTGCCCCTTACTGGTCCAGTGAAATTTTGAGACCAAAAACACAGACTCTGCGCCCAGAGAAATGTAAAAACCTATGATGTGAAACCTGCCTCCTAAAAACATTTTATCCTTTTTCTCATTACTGTCCATTGTGTTGCATTTAAGAACAGAAGTCTCGGCCATCACTGAAAAATTCCCATTCAGAGCCTGGTCTCTGCAGAGCTAAGGGTATGCCGACTTGTCACATCTATTTAGCTTCACAGTGAAGCGAGTCTCAGCTTTCACCACCACAGTGACCCTATGATGCAACCTCATCACCAGTCTAAGAGGGGTTTCCAATGAAAACAAATCGTAAGCTGGAAGAACTCTGGTGGCGGTGGACTGAGCAGAGGAGAAGAAAAAGTTGGATAATTATCTTTAATACTTAACAAAGAGGAGAGGAAAACTGACAGAAATAGGGCAGATATTCTTGGTATCTTACTGACTGTATTTTTCTGTTCACAGTACAGAAACAGAAGATAGTATCTCAACAGGACCAGCTGATATAGTCTCACTATTTCACTGTTTCAATCACGTGAATAACACAGAGCATATTATAATTTCTTCCTGGAGGCATCCTTCCTCTTACCTTGAGAAGTAACAGTGACATCAGTTGGTAGGGTTGTGGTGAGGTCCTTATACAGCAGTCTAGCACAGAAGGGGAAGGACTGACCTTCCGGCTTCACTTTGTAAGTAAATGACAGCAAGTTGCACAATGAGTTTCTCTGCAAGGGCCCCACAAGAAAGGCTGCAAAGTCACTCTAATGGGGATGGGGATCAAAAGAGACACAAAGTATACAACAATTACAGCTCCAAGGCAGTAAGTGGCTATGATGCATCAAACATGTCTGCCAAAAACAGGGCCCATTAATTAAATCTCAGAAATAAATGAAGGATAGAGAAAGGCCTGAAAAAAGGACAAATAATAGAGATGTATAAGATAATTAAGAGTTGGTAGCAGCCTAGAAGGCCTGTAAGAAGCACTTACTAAGTCAATGGCCAGAGGCTGGGGAGACACTATTTCTGCTAAGAACTCAGGGGATGTCACACGTTTGGCTGAAATGCTTCATGTCTACATTCACATGTCAGTATCTAACTGATAACCAGAAGCTTCAGTCATTCCAAATGCACAGAGAAATGCTAAGCTTTTAAGAGTCACTTATTTCCTGCTTGCATTTATTTCCTTTTTTTTCCCCCCCTTTTTACTGCAACCCTAGCTCAGTTACAACTCTAAGAATGTAAGGCTGAGCTTAGGTAAAGATGGACAGCTTTCCTCTATGGCATTTTCAGAAACCATTATTCTGCTTGCACCTATTCCCAAGGCTCAGCAAAGACAGCTGGCACACAGCAGGTCATCTACTGGGCCTCCACTGAATTAAAAATAAAGCAACTGTACCCTACCACTTTGTGAGAGGAAGGAAGGGTCAAGTATAAAAGCCTGAGAATCACCATTCATGAGTAAATAATCACTTCACCAGTACCCATGCTCAACACCATCCAGAGTTTCAACAGAAGAGGAGGTGGAAAACAGCTTGTATGTAAATAAAAATGAGCATTAGGACGACAACAGTCAAACCTCTGGCTTGGAGTTATGAACTATTCTAAAGTACAAAAGAATATGTCCCTTTCTTTCAAGTCTATCTGGGCTCACAAAATGTTTTATGAGATCACAGATACCTGAAGTCGATCTGCCTGGTACTTCCTCCCCGAGTAAGCATTTAGGTATTCGCAGAGAACAAACAGGAAGTGCTGAGTATTAGTCTGTAGGTATTTTGCAGATATCTCTTCTAGGGGAATGAAGACTGGCACTGAATGGTGATGTATCCAAAGTGGTTTCTCCATGACAAGATCCACAAAGTAGGAATCCAGCAGGTTCCCCTCAAAAGCAGTGCTGATGCAGACACATACTCCTCGGCTGGTCAGCTTCCCGCTGATCCCTGGGACAAATAAGACAGTGCCTTAAGGGACGTGAGGCAAAGGCTTCATCTGTGCATCCCACGCCCCTCAGCTCCGCCCAGTACACACACCATGGGCTCAAATGCTCACTGAACGAATGTTAGACTTTCTTCTGACTTTGACTCACTTTGAGTTTGTGTTCTAAAACCACAGAATGGTGGGGGGAAAAGAACATTCTAAGTATCAAATTACTGAAGAAAAGATTTTGAAATTTTCAATTTACCTATGGCTCCTTTTTCCCCCAAGTGTCAAGTAACTTACGGTACTACCCAGGTCTTCTCATAATCCTCTTATGATACAGATAATAGGTAAGTAAGTCCTCATTTTAGTGGTGAAACAGAGACTTGAGGGGTTCAAACTATTTGAACAGTGGCATCAAGCAAACCAGCTGTAAAGGAAGTTCTGGCACACGGTCTAGCACATGTTGGATCACTACAATGAATAGTCTAAGCCAGTCACCAACCAATCGGATGCTGCACAGCGGCCAACTTTGCAGGTAAAGCTGCCTATGAATGGCATGCCAGTTCTCCAAGTGTATGTTGGGGGTGGGGGGCAAAATTCAGTGTTAATGAAATAGGTCCAGGACTAATAATACATCTTGCAAACTATCTCACCAGACAGGAGACTCAGACTGAAAAAGGTCAGAAAAAAATTATACCTGTAAAACGATATGCCTGTAGAATGGCTTTCATATTTTCCTGTTTTCTCTCCAAAATTTCTTGCTCACTAATCTCTAATGTTTGGTCAGGTTCTACATTGGCAGTAGATGCTTTAACCTGCAAGACATGTGGCAGATCAATCTGGGTACAGAGGCGTAATAAAAGTCCCATGTCCTCACCTACATGGGACAAATGTACATGCAGAGAATTTGTTTTTATTATGTTATGAATCAAGAAATGCTACTGTGGCCAGCCAGCTGGTGCTATGAATTCACAGTAGAGGAAGAATCTTGTGGGTTATATACAGTACCAGGAATCAGAAGTAGAAACTGTGCTGGCCTGAAGAACATGGCTGCAGTATAGAGTCTTGTGAGAGGAGAAAGAAAAGGAGGTAAGGAAAGCCTAGGGTTAAGGAAAAAACAGCTGTAAAGAGGCAAAGCTGGTAAAGTTGGGTCAGACTGTGCAGGCTTTCAAGTGCCAGGATGACAAATACTGATTATAAGTCGCACACTGTGAGCTACAACCCAGTAAATGCTATCAGACTAACTCCTGAGACAACTACACAAGTTGATGAAATACCAAAAAGAAATAAGCAATTATGCTAGTAAACAAACAGAAAATGGCCCGAAGGCATCAGAGAACCACCAAAACAGCCAGATTGAAGACTAAAGATAAATGTGGAAGTTAGCTGGGTTTCCCCCTTCATAGTCTTGTTGATTTGTATCACACGGCATACAGGCCAAATAGAAAGCTGCAAGCTAGATTCTGCAGCAGTCTCACAGTGCCAGGGCAACAGAAACTGGAGATTGAGGTTACCAGAGCAGACTTCCTATGGGCCAAGACAGAGAAATGGGAACCCAACAGGCTGCATGCCACTTGTCCTCCAGGCATAACAGAAAGAAGCTGGTGAAAATTAAAAAGCTAAGCAGACTGTGGAGGTCAGAGCCTGCCAAAGAAGACGGATCTTGACACATCTGTCCTAGCACACCCAAGCTTTCAAGTAAAGCCTCCACAAAGGACTACACTCTACGAATGAGGGCAAACCAGAAACAGACGACAGATGACCTCAGCTGGTTGACAGTGATGTGCCCATACACTATCTGCCTGTCAGAAAAAAACTGACATTCTTTCTGGAAGAAGACAGCATAGTTCAGAATCCCTATTTTTTCTAAACACTACCCATCATTGAATCAAAAAGAAAAATTACCAAGCATAGCAGGAAAGAGGAACACATGGCTGAAAACCAGAAGGAAAAAGAAGACAACAGAAGCAGATCTGAGGGGATTCAGCTATTTGAGTTATTATCAGACATAGTCATTAACACAGATTAAAGGATGGAAAATTCATACCAAAGGCCTGGAATCTATTAAAGAGAATCAGACGAAAATCCTGAATCCAAAAAATACAGTAACAGAAATCAGGAATTCAACGGGTTTAAAAGCTGACCAGACACAAAAGAAAAGTGGAAAACAGTTATATTTTCATAGCTAGATTACAGCAGAGTAAAGATAACTCCAGAAATAAAGAAAAAGAATAAGACAGATACATTACTTGAAGAGATAGATACTCGGCAAATTTTCCAAACAAATGAAAACTGCAAGTGATTAAGGTGTGCTGTAACACAAAGCAGGATAAAGAAAGGAAACCAATCCTAGCTACATGATGATGTGAAACTGCTAAAACCCAAGGACAGAATCTTAAAAGCAGCCAGAGGAGAAAAGACACACTATATTCAAACAGTAAGACTAACATCTGAAAGAAACCATGGAACCAGAAGACGATGAACATATCTATTTAAAGTGTGAAAGGAAATAAATTTCAACCTATAATCTGAATACCCAGCAAAAATACCCATTTAAACATGAAAAATATAGTGAAAGAAGGGTGCTTTCAGACAGACAAAAATAGAGAATTTTCATTTTCAGCAAACCAACACTGATAATAGAATCAAAAGGAGCTACTTAAACTGAAGAAAAATAATCCCAGATGAAAATATGGAAATGCAGTACTAAAGGGCACTGAAAAGGGTAAATAGGTATATAACTTTATAGGCACAATGACTGTACAATGAAGTGTTTCACAGAGTTTAATACATGTAGAATCTACATACAACAATAACACGAAAGGCTGCATGTGTGCGAAAGAAAAGACGTTAGGTTCTATAATTATCTATGAAGTGGTAAAGGTACTAATCTAAAGTATATTCTAGTAAGAAAAACAAGCCTGTTTTCTCAAGGATAATCGCTAAAAAAAATGCTAAAAGTCATATAATTAACAAGCTAATGGAAAAGCGGAATAATATCCAAAAAGTAGCAAGAAAGAAGAGAAAGAACAAATAAAATAGTAACATGGCAGTCGGAGACCTAGATATACTGCGTTATATGCTTTAGTTGCTCAGCTGTGTCCAACTCTTTGCGACCCCATGGACTGCAGCCCGCCAGGCTTCTCTGTCCATGGGATTCTCCAGGCAAGAACACGAGTGGATTGCCATTCCCTTCACCAGAGGATCTTCCCAACCCAAGGATGGAACCCTAATCTCCTATATTGCAGG
This sequence comes from Ovis aries, assembly GCF_016772045.2. NCBI lineage: Eukaryota > Metazoa > Chordata > Mammalia > Artiodactyla > Bovidae > Ovis > Ovis aries. The sequence continues at coordinate 32,306,004 of NC_056056.1, read as the reverse complement.
CAGATTCTTTACCGTTTGGGCTACAGGGAAGTTCTTCTAGATATGTTAGGAATCATTAAAAGTTCATAGACTAAAAAATTAAAAGACAAAGACAGCCAGGCTGGATTAAAACTAATTATATGCTGCTGCTGCTGCCAAGTCGCCAAGTCGATTCAGTCATGTCCGACTCTGTGCGACCCCATAGATGGCAGCCCATCAGGCTCCACCATCCCTGGGATTCTCCAGGCAAGAACACTGGAGTGGGTTGCCATTTCCTTCTCCAATGCATGAAAGTGAAAAGGGAAAATGAAGTCGCTCAGTCGTGTCCGACTCTTTGCGATCCCATGGACTGCAGCCTACCAGGCTCCGCCGTCCATGGGATTTTCCAGGCAAGAGTACTGGAGTGGGGTGCCATTGCCTTCTCCAACTATATGCTACTTACAAAAATAAGAACTGTCGAAGTTTTACTTGACAAAGTTGGTTTTAGGGCAAGAAGTTTAACTAAAATAAAAGGGAACACTGCATAATGATAAAGTCAAAGTTGCTCAGTCATTTCTGACTCTGCAACCCCATGGACTATACAATCCATGGAATTCTCCAGGTCTGAATACTGGAGTGGGTAGCCATTCCCTTTTCCAGAGGATCTTCCCAAGCCAGGGATCGAACCCAGGTCTCCTGCATTGCAGGTGGATTCTTGACCAGGTGAGCCGCCAGGGAAGCCTAAGAATACTGGAGTAGGTAGCATATTCCTTCTCCAGCAGACCTTCCTGACCCAGGAATCAAACTGGAATCTCCTGCATTGCAGGCGGATTCTTTACCAACTGAGCTATCAGGGATAGCTGATAATGATAAAAGGTTGCTGCATAAAAATAAAAGGCTTACCAACCAGGAAGATAAAACAAAACTGAATGAAAGGGGAAAAAATGTATAAATCCACAATCATAATGGGAGCTCAACACATTTATCCCAGTAACTAATAAGTTGACAAGTAAAATAGTGAAGAAATGAACATCACGATGAACACATTGGTCTATTTGATATATAGAGAGAATACAGTACCCAAAAATGTAAAATCCACATTTAATGAACATGGAACATTTATCAAAATTCACCACATGCTGGGTCATATTCTTCCATCATAATGGAATTAAGCTACATATCAATAACTAAAAAAATTACTAACAAATCCAATTTTTAGATATTACGCAATACACTTCTTAAACAGATGGGACAAAGGAGAGATCACAATGGAAATCAAAAATATTTTGAATTGAAATGATAATGAAAACATATCAAAACTTGCAAGATATAGCTAAAGCCATGTGCTATGAATATTTGTGTCCCTCAAACTTCATGCTGAAATCTAATGCCCAGTGTGATGGTATTTGGAGGTGGGGGCTTTGGGAGGTGATTAGGTCATAACTAGAGAGCCTTCATTAGTGTCCTTATAGTGTCTGGAATTAGTGTCCTTATAAATGAGATGCCAAAGAACTAGCTTGCCCCTTGTGCCATGTGACATTACAGTGAGAAGACCACAATCAAAGCAGCAGTAAGGGGGACTCCCCTGGTGGTCCACTGGTTAAGAATCCGCCTGCCAATGCAGGGGATGCATGTTCAATCCCTGGTCTGGGTAGATCCCACATGCCACAGAGCAACTAAGCCCAAGTACCACAACTACCAAAGCCCATGCTCTGGAGCCCGCGTGCCATGACTACAAAAGAAGTCACCACAAGTCCGTGCACTGCAGCAACAAAGACCCAGTGCAGCCAAAAATAAAAGATTCTTCTAAAAAGAGGCAATAAGTCCTCAGACACTACATTTGCCAGTGTCATAATCCTAAACTTACCAGCATCTACAACTGTGAAAAATAAATATTTGTTGCTTATAAGCCATCTAGTTTACGTATTTTTGTTATTGTAGCCCACGTGGATTAAGACAGTATGCTTAGAGGGAAATTTATAACTTTAAACACATACAGAAGGAAAAAAAAAGACTTAAAAAACAATTAAGTATTCATCCCAAGAAACTAGAAGATATATACCATGTACAATGACTGGAAGGCACAATACTATAAAGATTTCAACTCTTTCCAAATGGAGGTATAGATTTAGTGCAATTCCCATCAAAATTAAAGGAGGTTTCTTTTTGGAAACTGACAGCCAATTCCCAAATTTATGTGAAATTTGAGGGGACAAGAATGGCCAAGATAATTCTGAACAGTAAGACCTAAACTATAGGAATCAAAACTTTTCAGTAATAAACCTCTGGTACCTGCACAAAGACCAACAGACCAATGGAACAGAACAATCAAAGATGGGCCTGCAGCAGACCCAAAGATCCACTGCAATACCATGGGGAAAGAGTGACCTTCAAGTAGTGGTACTGAATGAACTGCATACCCATATGGAAAAAACCAGCAAGTGTGACCTTCGGGGATTTCCCTCATAGTCCAGTGGCTAGGCCTGTGCACTCCCAACGCACAGGTCCTGGGTTTAATCTCTAGTCAGGAACTAGATCCCATATGCTGCAACTGAGAGACTGCAAGCCACAACTACAGATCCAGAGTGCCATTAACTAAGACCTGGTGCAGCAAAATAAATAATGTTTTTAAAAAAGAACATTACTTCTACTTCACACCATGTTACGCAAAAATCAATCCATAGGGACTATATTTCTGAAAGTAAAATAAAAACTTTCAGAAAGAAACATGAACATCTTCATGTTCTTAAGTTAGGCAGATATTTATTCAAAGGAAACATGAAGTTAGATTCTTAAATCAAGCCTCATTAAAATGAAGACTTTCTCATCACAAGATGTCCCTGGAGAGTGAAAAGGCAAGTTAGTCTTTAAAAGAAGACTTGGAATACAGATATACAACAAGGTACTTCTAACCAAAATATGTAAAAAATTCTACAATTTAATAAGAGATATACGACCCAATAAAAATTCTGCAAAAGTTCTGGAAAGTTCATTTCACAAGACTTTCAACTGTCCAAAAAAGGTATAAAATCATTAATTAAAAGAACTCAAATTAATTCACAGTGACTTACTATTACACTCTCACTAGAATGATAATTTTTTAAAACTGACAGTATCAAGTATTGGTACAGATGCAAAACAATGGAAACCCTATATACTGTTGCTGGTAATGTAAAATTGGTACAATCAGTCTCAAATTCTGTTTGACAGTATTTACTAAAGATAATCTTTGTACCCTGTGACCCATCAATTCAACAGAAAAGTATGTATTTTTACATCAGAAGATAGCAACAAGAATACTGCATTATTCTTAATACCCACAAAGTGAAAAACCCAAATAACTTAAATGTCACCAACAGTTCAATAAGTAAATAAATTGTGGGATATTTTCTGAAATGGAATAATTATATAGCAATAAAAAAGAATGACCAGGGGATTTCTCTAGTGGTCTAGTGGCCAAGACTTTGCTCTCTCAATACAGGGGTCCCTGATTTGATTCCTGGTCAGGGAACTAGATCTCACATGCCACAGCTAAAAGATTCAGCACAACCAAATAAAATAAGCACATACATTGTTGCTGTTCAGCCGCTAAGAAGGACACAGCATGCACCAAAATGGATGAACCTCACAGAAAAATCAATCCGCAAAAGAAGAGAGACACAACAGAATTCATACTTTTTTCATTTATATTATATAAAGCTCAGAAACAAGTAAAACCAGTGTATGGTAACAGAAACCAGAATAGTGTTACCTTGAAGGAAATGACTAGGAGGATGGAGGAGGGAGACTTCTCAGGTACTGGTAATAGTCTACACCTTGATTTGTGTGGTACTTACCAGAGTGCACTCATCTCTATAAAAGGATCTTTAGATTTGTGCACTATATACACATAATTATATTAATATATAGATACATATTTTCTCTTTACTAAAAAAAAGAAAGGGAAGAGGGAGGAAGAGAAGAAGACAAGAAAGAGAAAGAGAAGAAAAAGAAGGCAGGCTGAGGATGCTTGTTGACTTAGCAAGAAAACTTGTAATTTAATGAAAAATGTAGTATTTTATGAACATTTTCTTGGCTGTGCAAAATTTATTGGAAAATATAAATATTAGAAGAGAACCAACTAGCAGACTACTGCAATAATCCCACCATCTAAAACCTGGTAAATATTAAGACCCATGCGCATACTGCACAAGCTATGGTAAGGAGGAGGTGGAAGAAGGGGGCACAAAGACAACCTAAAGAATTTGACAGGTTTTACTAACTGGATCTGGGCTAGAGAGAAAGCTTAAAAGAGGGAAGAGTTGAGGTTTACTGTGAAGTTTCAAGTTGGGTGAAAGATGATTCTAGAAAGGTGGTATTAATGACAAAAGTACTAATGACTCAAGTCCGGCTGAAACTGAGGTAAGAGGCTCATGTCCATGAGGGCAGGTTAAGAGACTATTATGAATTCACCTGGCCCATCAGTAAGGCCTGCCAACTGTTAGATGATACTGATATCAGCTGACTCTATAGGTGTGATTACTTGAGGAATCAAGGACTGAAATTGCTCCAGTTAAGACCACAGGTCAAACGTATTATTCAGATTTGTTTATCCCAGATCATGTTAGGTTTTTACACTCCAGGAAAGCCTGCCAGTATCGATCACACTTCTACTCACTCTGGCTTGACGCTGTTTCACTTCAGCCCTCAGCTTATCTCGCAGACATTTCAGTTCATGAATCCTGGCTTCAAGAGCCTGTGTGTTCTGTGGCTCTTCCAATTTTTTACGGGATTTGCTCACTTGAGTCTCTAGTCTTTCCAAGTGAGCTAAAACACCTGAGGGAAGTAAAAAGAACTTTCAAACAAAGTTAAGGATTTCTAAGTCCAGGAACAGGAAGCACTGCAGGGAAGAACAGACCGTGACCCTTTCCCCAGAACTTTGCGGTCAGTTAAATTGCAGACTACAATTGCCAACAATTTATAAAACAAGAGGAGCTGACAACAGAAGTCAATGGTCAGCAACCTCTTAGGCAGAACACTGACATACAAGTGGTTACTTACTAAGCCACTGTTCAAAAAGGGAATCATCTAAATATAGCTAATCTCAGTTATCTGTGATAATAGTGACCCAGAGGAAAACAGGGTCAGAAAAAGTTTTTTTTTTTTAATTGGGTTTTACACACCTTTTCCCAAAGTGGTAATGTGTAACTGTTTGGATTTAGACATCCATAAAGACTTGAGTGAGTATTCTGAAGCCCTGAAAAGTATCAGGAGCATAGAACTATAAAAGCACACACTAAAAGGAACTGTCCACCAAAATTAAACAAGAAAACAAGCTCACCAACAGACAGAAACTCTGGCAATCTCACTTTCCAAGAGACTAAAGACCAATATAGTTGAGGTCCTAGTTTTAAAATGCTAATCAACTCTGGCAATGAAGCATCTGCGAACATTTCCTACATATTAAGACACTTACACTAGATCCTTTACTTGCAAAGCATGTAAAGAATTGAAGCGTTTGTATCTCCTATACATTATGCATCTGCTAAATGCCTCGATGAAAAGCAGCAAAACAATTACTTACCTAAGTTCCACAACCACCACGACAATATTATTTCCTCCATTTTTTCAGATGAAGCAATCAAGGCAGAGAAAAGTGAAATAACTTGGCCAAGGCCACAATATTTATAATGACACTGCCAGACTCAAACCCAGGTCTAACCAACATCGGTCACTGCCTGGCAAGGCCCCTTCCACTGGAGTAATGCGGGAAATGGCCCCCCAAAAGTTCTGAGAAGAAAAGAAGGCTCATTGGCTAGAACTGCAGCTCTGAATACGAACATTTGTATACTATTGCATGCAACCTACTGGTCGAAAAAGGGAAAAGAGCTTAGAAATAAAAGTCATTTTTCCTGCTCCAATGATCTCAGCTGCCTTTAAGTCTTCCATGTTAGTTTTGTTCATCATCCTACTCCCAAACTTCGGGTTAGAGGAGAAACGGGCTTTCAGCCTGAGAATTATTTTGAGGAGCAGTAGTTAAATGTGAACCTTTGAATACCTCCGCGAGACTCGCCGTCTTGTCTTAACGTATTTGCCAGCTCCATCTCCTCCTCAGATTTTCAAAGGCCTTCCTAGAAAAGTTGTCCATGCACCAGTAACTGAGTTATCCTTGCGGGCAAAAGAAAATGGCAAGAACGTATTCACACTCACGACAAACCCACAGGGCCAGCTCACACAACGCAGACACGCACCCCTGAGCCCCGACACCCCAAGCGTATTCGCTAGGATGCCCCTTCCCTGACCCGCCCGGCCCATCCCCAGGTGCGAGTCGGTGTCTACCTCCCGGTCCCTGCGCGCTGCCCCGGCACCACGCCTCTGGATCCCCTCTCTGGGTTTCCTCGCACACGGAAGGGGCTGCTAAGAGGCCTCTCAGCCTTCCACCCTGGTCAGAGCCCCGTCCGCCACTGGGTCTGGCTTTCCCTTTATTACCTCTCCTCTTGCTCACTCTAGCCAAGGCTAAGAATTCCCGCCATCCTCGGCTACAAAAATCAAGCCGAGTCCCAGCGTGCTTTGCGCTCCCGCCGTACAAAAACATGGCGGCGCTCAGGGCCCCTCCCTGATCCCGGCATGCACCGCGGGATAGGCCCGGCCTTTCAGCTGAGCAGGAAGATGGCGGCCTCTGGCGGAGAACCGCAGATCCTAGTACAGTACTTGGTGTTACGAAAGGATCTATCACAGCCTCCGTTTTCCTGGCCAGCAGGCGCAGTGGTCGCACAGGCCTGTCACGCAGCCACCGCGGCCTTGCACCTTCACCGCGACCATCCGCACACAGCCGCTTACCTCCGTGAGCTTGAGCGCATGCGCAAGGTGGTCCTCGAGGTGAGGCACTAGGAAGAGGGGGTGGGACCTTGAGAACGTTGGGTCGGAAGTGGGTGTAGTTTTGAGTCCAGGCGCCTAACTTCACGGAGTGGGTGTGGCATTAGTGTGTATGTATGTTGGCGGGGGGGGGGGGGGGCGCATAGCATCATGGGGTGGGTGTGGCGTGTGTGTGTTTGTGTGGAAACGGTTCTGGGGCTTGAGCTACTGCCCAGCGAGCCTTAGCTAGACGGGGCGGGGCCTGACGGTGTGAAGAGTGGACACCCGGCCGGTTATAAATGCTTTCCGCGCCGCTCCGGTCTCACCTGCGTCCCTCTTAAATAGATGCCTGTGAGGGCGGAGGGGTTTCTACCTGTCTTTCTACCTGAGTGCTGTGCTGGCCTTTTAATGGCTGTGCCGAAAAGTACAGTCCTTATCCCTCTCCAGAAAACCGATTCAGAAGGGTAGGGACTCAGGGTTCCTTATTGCAAGTGAAATCAAACTGAAGCATTTACCTGGGTCTGACCCCAAAATTTGAAAATAAATGTGAACCCTAGTGTGATTTGAACGTAGCATCAGAGGTAAGGTTCTTTTTACAGGTGGCCAAACAGATCTTACCCTTACCTTCTGTCAATTCTGCCTCTAGAAATGTATCTTAAGAAAATAACAAGATGCACCCAAAGAGCTTTGCACAAAGATACTCATAGGGACGTTTTATAATAGTAAAAAATGTGGAAATCATTAAATTTCCAATACGATGAGTTGGCTAAACTTTGGCCCTGATAATGGATTATTATGAAACTAGTCTAAGTCGTGTTTTTGAAGTACATTTAGCTGGCGTGGAAGAGTGCTCATGACGTGATGCTCATTGAACTATATTCTACATACAAAATGATCCAGATTATGAAAGGAAAAACTAAATACATCCAAATATTAAACAGTGGAATTTTGTATTTTTTAGTAATGCTTCTCTCTCTCTGTTTTTACTTTTCTACATTAAGCACATATTTTATAATGAAAAAATGATTGCTTTCATTTTAAAGCAGCTTTCTTCTCATAAAATTTATCTTAATAACTGACTTGGAGGGTTGGGGTAATTCCTTCTTGACCAGCTGGCAAAAGCATTATTTTTCAAGAGAAAACTTGCTGTTGAGTGTTGAAACATCAAATAGTAACCTGCAGGGAGAAGTCCTGAGAATCTGTAAGGAAGAAAAGAAATAGATAGTCTTTCCTTTGGATTCTTTTTATAGGACTTTTATAGGAAGACTTCAAGAAATCATGTGGTTTGGACATCTCCCTCTCTCTTGCTTTTAGCAGATAAAATATTTACCCCTTTTCTCAGATGAGACATCTGAAGCCCAGAGATTAAGTGACTCCTCTGAATTTAAAAGACATGTCATGAGTCTCTTGTTAGCTGTGACTCAAGAAAGGGACTTAGGAATCACCACTGATTAAATAAAGGTGCTCCTGTAGCCACAAAGACCAATAAGATATAAGACAATGCCATGATTAATTCCATTCACTGAGAGCTTACTGTGTTCCAGACACAGATCTGAGCCTAATTTCACTGAATCTCATTACTACTAGGAAGCATTATCATCCCATTTTACAGGGGGGAAACAAAGGTTCAGCTAAGCCACACAACGTATCAGAGATCATACAACGAGTAAGGGGTGCAAAGTTAAAGTGTTAGTTGCTCAGCTGTGTCCAACTCTTTGTGACCCCATGGACTGTAGCTCACCAGGTTCCTCTGTCCATGGAATTATCTGGGCAAGAATACTGGAGTGGGCAGCCATTCTCTTCTCCAGGAGATCTTCTCAACCCAGGGATCAAACTCAGGTCTCCTGCATTGCAGGCAGATTCTTTGCCATCTGAGCCACCAGAGAAGCCCAGTAAGTGGTAGAGCAAGGGTTTAAACTCACTCTAAGTTTACTATGCTGCTCCTGGTGCTAAAGAAGGAAGGAAGGGAGGTCAATGCATTCTTCAGCATGCCCAAAGGACTCAATAGATTAAGAGTAGCAACCCCAGCATCCTCTACTTTGATAAGACAAACCTCTAGTTATCTTAGTGGCTTCTGCCTTTCTAGGCTACACACACACACACACACACACACACACACACCCCTTAGGCTATACACACACACACACACACACACACACACACACACCCCTTATGCAACATAACACACTAACGATCTTTATTTTCTGAGTGTCATTACTATTTCCTGTAATGGGATTCATATAAGATGATGAGAAACAATTTCACGAGGACACTAAAGAATCATTTGCCCACCATTGAGTTAACAAGGGGGAACTCTCCCAGCAGTAAGAAAATCCTTCTTGGTGTGTGGACTGGGGTGGAAGTGGGAGGGAGGTGGAAGTGATATGATTTTAGAAAGCCTTCCAGTAGTCAACTCTTAATGCCAGAGCTGGCTGTGGAATTAGTGATGGCTGTTTAGTCACCAGAACTAGAAAATGCATAGAGCATAATTACTGACAGCGCATTCCCTCAGCATCTCAGGAGGGGAGAGAAAAAGCTCCATTTTATACATAGGAATATTAAATCTTACCCCACTCCCACCCCTTCAGAGAGTGAATGGCAAATGGAGTGATGCAGCTGTTGCTTCTGGAGACATTCTCTACAGCGCCTTGTTTGGTAGAGCTGTTACTCCACTTTCAGTTAAGAGGAGTCCCCTTCATACTTTTTTTTGCTTTTGCTTTTTGTCACTTCCTAAGTGGGCTTTTCAGCCTGTGTTCTGCTCCTTTCAGGCCCCGGATGAGACCACCTTAAAGTTGCTGGCAGAGACGCTGCAACAGAAGAACATTGACCACAAGCTGTGGATGGAGCAGCCAGAGAACATCCCCACTTGCATTGCGCTCCGTCCCTACCCCAAGGAAGAAGTGAGCCAATATTTGAAGAAGTTCCGATTGTTCAAATGACTCACGTTATCCATTGCTTTGTATGTTTGAGTATCAGCTGGATCCAAAAACTACATGCCGTCCATCCCTAAGCACCACGTACTCCTTTCAATGACAATTCCCTCTTCCTTTTAAATTATGGTAGTTTTTATTTTTTCTTGGCTGTGCCACATGGCTTGTGGGATCTTAGTTCCCCAACCAGGGATTGAACCCACACTCTTGGCAGTGCAGACTCCTAACCACTGGACTGCCAGGGAATCCCCAAATTATGACAGTTTCTTGAAAGTCAAACGCATGTTCATATTAAAGTTCTCATTAATAAGTATTTCCTCTTACTTTTAATTAATAAGTTCAGATGGGGAAGGTAGGTGAGTAGCATTATCATCTGTGGGTCATTGCTCAAATAGAAGATTTGGTTAGACTTCTATATAGGGTCAAGGAAATGCCCTTACTTTTTTTGTTAGAATTAATATAGTTCTTTCAATCACCCAGGTTTAAAACTTAGCCTTTAAAGTCCTTATCTCTTACTCATTTTCAGTTCTTATAATCGTTGAATCTAGGACACCATCAGATTTAAGATACACAGTGATTTTTACCTGTTGTTAAGAAAGGAGAAATGCTGCCAGTTGAGACATACAGTTGACTGAAAGATGTATTCCAATTTCAAAGATAAAAAATTTATTTAGTAAAATATGCCCTCTTTGTGACCCCATAGACTGTAGGCCACCAGTCTCCTCTGTCCATGGGATTCTCCAGGCAAGCATACTGGAGTGGGTTGCCATTTCCTACTCCAGGGGATCTTCGCAACCCAGGGATGGAACCTGGGTCTTCCGTATCACAGGCAGATGCTTTACCCTCTGAGCCACCAGGAAGCCAAGAAAGGAGAAATGCTGCCAGTTGAGACATACAATTAACTGAAAGATGTAGTCCATTTTCAAAGATATAAAAATTATTTAGTAAAATATGCCAAGTACCACATCTATTTTCTTATAGCTTCCAGTGCCACCGCCCTGAATCGGGCTCTCGTCTTCCTCGTGGGTGTCCCACTGGTCTGCCCACCTAGTGTATCCTGGTTACAAGGCAGCAGATGTTCTGCCACCAGGTTTATGTAGATCACTGAGCACCCTTGTCAGTACAGGGTCCTACTTGCCCATGGAATAAAGGCAGGATTCCTTAGATCAGCCCTCAGGCCCTCTGTATTTATATTTCCTAACTAACTTTTTAGGTGAATCTTCAATTCCCTTGTTCAAACTTGATGCATCAGTAAAGACACTCCAGTTGCTTCCCTCCATTCTCTGGCCCGGGAGTTGAATGTTAGGACTCTCCTCCTCCCTTGCCTGCCTCTGGACGTAAGCTGTTTCTGGCTCAAGTGCTACCACCTTCTCAGAGCCTAACCCAGCCACAAACGATAGCACTCATCTCTGAATGTCTATATAATATAGACAGTGCTTAAAAATAGGCAGGGTCAGGGGCATAAGGGAGGGCCTTGAACAGAGAGAGAGAAAACTTTTGAGACTAGAGGACAGGGAGTGGGGAAAAGTATGAATATATATAAGTTTATAGTAGAAGAAATACCTGTTGACTTAATTTTCTTCTATGAAGTGGGAAGCATATAGTCTTCCAGAACAGTGAATAAACTTTCTGAGCACCTTATTACATGGCGTAACATAGTGGTTAAAGCTCAGACTCTAGTGTCAAACAGCTTGAGTCAAATCCTGACTTTCATACATTTCAGCTGTGTGAACTTGGGCAAATCACTCAACTTCCCTGAGCCTAGGCCCTTCATCTGTAAAACAGAGATTTACAGGAGTGCTATGTGGATTAAATGTGTCAGTGTGTACAAATCCTGTGGAACAATGCCAGGGCACTCAGTGCCAGAACCTGAGTGTAAAAATGTAAGACACAGCCCTCAAGAAGCTTTCAGTCATGTAAGCCAGTTGTCTAACTCCTTTTCTGGGAAGTGATGCCATCCACTCCCTGCTACTTCCATTTAAGACAATTAGGTAAGTGTTTCCAAATGATACTGAATTTTTAAAAAATCTATATATTTTAAAAATTCCAATTCTGCAGTACGACAGTGATACAGTCAGAGAGAGATGAGTGTCTATACAGCTGGGAGATAACAGCTCAGGCAAATGCCTAAAGCAGCTCCCAAGGGAAGAAAGGACAGGCACTCAAGTGAGAGTAAGACAGTAGCAGGGAAGCAGCAGCTTTCCTTAGAATCAGCTAAGCTTATTATCATCTGAACTCAATCAGAGTTTCTCAAAGTGTAGTCCCTAAATCAGCATCATTTGGGTAATGGTTAGAAATATAAATCCCAGGGCCCTACCCCAGACCTACTGAACTGGAAACTCTGGTATTATCTAGAAGCAGGCTGGTCCCAAGAGGCAGCCAACCTAAAATGTGTACGATGAATGTGTGTGATTTTAAGTCAACACATATGATAGTGTATGATGTGCTTACAGGAAGGAGGCAGGAGGGAGAGCAAGAATCTGGCACTAATTACACTATGTGGCCTTGCATAGCAAGTTTACAAATAAATTTTTCTCCAATAGGGCAAGGTTGTGTTGGTAGACCTAGAAAAGGTGCAAGTCCTTGACAAGGATCTATGCTTTGGTGAGTTTCTTAGACGTGAAAAACATCTGATTATGAACAAAGCGCTTCCATCGTGCTAATCAATTTTACAGTTCTGTGATGCAGGCTGTCTTGTCTCAAGGTTACTGATTCAGAAAGGCTTAGACTTGCCCAAGATCAAAGTCAGTGGCAGGATTGGAGTTGAAAACCAGGTCTTTCATCAGTCCAGTTTTCTCTTAACCTCTTATAGCTGGTTACTCATTTGATTTTCAGCCATGTAGATACTAATTGAGAGTGGTTTGAAAAGGGGTCATGAGTAGTTCGAGCGCTAGGAAGCTGTATCTTCCATTTTAAATTGGTTAAATGACATTCCAAATTATAAATCAGCCTCCTGTGACTGTGAGCTGTGACTGTACCTTAGGGATCAATTATCAGTGGAGGAGCTGACAAAATTCAGCTTGTGAACGTGTACAGCTGAGGATCAGTGCCTAGGTCATTGCTTCCCACGGGGCCAGCAGAATGCAGAGGGCTCCCCCACGGGGGCATGTTACAGTCACCTCTTATTGTTTAATCAACATATCTTCCCCACAGATTCTGAGATGCCACCCTAGGGGTGTGCACTGCTTCCTGATTGAGAACTGTGGCAATAATGAACCACTGTTGCTGACAAGAAGGTGTTAGTATGGAAAAATGGCTGAAAACCACTGCCCTCGGCTACCTTGGCCTCACAAGTTTTAGCCATCCTCTGAGGTCAAGTCAGCACAGCCCCAGCTTCTCCTCTACTTTGAGATCCAGATATGGAAGGTCTTAAATGCTGGCCTATGCCTAAGTTTTAGCTTTGGGGGCGTTGCAAGGGCCAAAAAAGTGGTACCCAATTTCTTAACCTAGGTTTCTGAGAAATAAGATAAAAAGCAGATGAAGGAAAAAAAAATATTTTTACTATCAATAGGTTAGACAATAGAGCTTTATGTGACCCCTGAATGAGCTTGCTACTTTACTGTCTGAAGGGAAAGCAGATACCGAAGTTTCTGCTTCTGGTCAAGGGGAGAAGTAAAGAGAGAATAATAAATCCCCCACATTCAACCTGTCAAACTTTGACTAGTTCCACTCAATGAGAAACAGGACCAAAAGCAGTCATCCACCAACTGAGCTATTCATTCAATCTGCACAAGGAAGAGCAAGGGGTGGAATAGCAGACTCCATATGAACATTATGTTTATTAAACTCACTGTATAAAGAGAGAAGTGGGGAAAAGGCATTCCACCTTCTCCCCAACACTGTATGTAAGGAATTCGGAAGAACAACTAATGATCCAATAGGAAGACTGTTCTGACAACAGGTTCAAGATGGATTTGCTTGGAATGGGGAGGCAAGTTGGGACATAATATAGATGACGTATAAAATCAGGCACAAGACTGATGATGTGGTGGCAAAAGGAAAACTGAGCCATAAGAAACGTGGTGTTATTTCCTTATAGTACAAATGGAAAGCACAAGGCAGGTGACAGTCCCAGAAGACTTGAGATTGAAGCTGAACCCTGCTACTTAATGGCTATGCAATTTGGCTTCTGTTTCCTGAATCTGTGAAAAACTCCTAATGGGAATTAAACAATCAATTTAAATTTAAGGACCAATTAAAACAATACCCCACAAAAGCACTCTATCACCACACAATTTAGTGTGCAATTTAATGCAATCGTTATAATCAATTTTTTTTCTCATTTTATTGCATTATGGAGATGTCAGATCAAGACCTTACACTGGGCTAGGACCTGTAGGACAATAATAGCAGTGTGCATAGGTATCCCTGACTTGCTGTCATTGACTATAATGGGAATGCTTTTAAGCTTTCAATGTTAGGTATGTTGATTTGTTGAAAGTTTCAGCAAATCCTTTGCGTTAGATTAAGGATGCTCCTTTCTGCCACTGCTTAGCCAAATTAAAAAAAAAAAAATTCATATGTGTTTTTTAAAAATCAACCACTTTTTTTTTCCATTTACTGAGATGATCATTTTTTTTTTCATTGTTACCATGGTGACTTGCAGTGCAAGATCTCAAATACTGAACCATCTCTGTCCTTGGAATAAACCCTACTTTGGCATGATGATTTAGTATGAGGGAGATGGCCTAGTTAAGACACGTGGGTTCCAGTTATCTTTCTGTCTCATGGCTTTAAAAACTAATCAAATGATGACTTCCAAATCTGTATCTTCAGCCCCAGCTACTCCCCTAAATTTCAGCCCCCTCTATATCCTATAGGTTAGACAGCTCCTCTGGGATGTCTAATAGGAATCTCAAACTTATCATGGCAGAAAATATACTTGCCTCTTTTCCCCCATCCCTGTTAATGGAAATTCAATCCTTCCAGTTGTGTAGGCCAGAAACCCTGGAGTTGTTTTTGATTCTTCTGTCATTCCACATCTGATATGTTGGCAAATACTGTTGTCTCTACTTTCAAAATACATCCAGAACCTGACCACTTCTCACAATTTCCACTGCTACGATTCATCTTAGCAGACGGAGAAGATGGTCCAAGCCATCTTCTCTCACCTGTACTATTGCAGTAGGCTCCTATAGGTCTATCTGCTTCTGCATTTGCCTTCACCACAACTATTCTCAACACAAAATCCCAAGTGATCCTTCCAAGACCCAAGTAAGATAATGTAATTCCCCTGCTTAAGATCCTTCAATGGCTGGTCATCTCAGAGTAAAAGCCAAAGTTCTTATATTGGTCTACACGGCTCTACCTCCTGACCCTCATTACCTCGACTTCATCTCCTACTATTCCCCGCATTCACTCGGCTCCTGCCTCAAGACTTTTGCACCTCTGCCCAGAAAGCTTTCTCCATACTATCACACAGATGCCTCCTTCTCTGAAGATCTGACTTTCCTGTTTTAAACTGCAAACACTTTCCTCCAGTAGTATTCTCTATCCCTCCTTTCCTACTTAATTTTTCTTCATAGCACTAATCACCTGGCACACCACGTATTTTGTTAGTTTGTCAAATCAACCTTCATTAGAAGACAAGCTCTGTGAGGGGAGCAGGGATTTTCATTTTCTTCATGGACATAGCCCCAGTGCCTGGAATAGTATCTGGGAAATGAATAGCAGGTACTAAATGAACATATATTATCATTGTTAAGAATATTCATTCTTTAAAATAGTTATTGTGCAATGTTTCAAAAGACAAACCCTAAAAATTCCCAAGATTAACTACAACCTGCTTTTTGAAATTGATAGAGTGACTCTTTATTTGGGGTTATCAAAGACTGACTTAAAAACCTAGAACCAGCCCATTATACTAACCTTTCTACTTTAATATAAACATGAAAGGTTCTTAATAAAAAGCTTTAATAAAGCTTTCAGAAGATGGTAGGATGAAATTTGAAACCTTAGGCTTAGATGTGCATGAGTCTTTAAATAGAGTATTTTCTATGTAAAGCCTTTTTCCCAGTTGGTTTTGGGTGAACTTGAAAGTCTAGCTTACTAAGTAATTATCATTTAAAACACTATTGCCAACATCAGCAGAATATTAAAAATAAACGCTAACTTAAAAATTAATGCCTATTTTATAAAAGTTTGCAAGTTAAAAAAATGAACAGGAAATATGCAGCCTAAAATTTAGTACAGGCAGGTGTATAATAAATTACTATAGATTTGAAAACAAAGCAGAACTAAGCAGGGCTGGCTCTTCAGGTATGAGGAAAATTCCAGGTAGGACATTTGTTCTGTTACAGGGAGCTCTTCCTGTTCATTACTTGTCCCATCTCTCTGCTTTTCAAGTTGTCGCTCAGCTTCCAGAGGCACTGGTTTTAAAGGCCAATCTAATTTCTCTTAAAATTTTCACAAAATGCCATCTTACTCTTGTTTAATTTCATCATTTCTCAATGGCATTATCTTGTGGGTGAACAACTTGTAGGGCACTCTGTATACTCACTTTGGGAGGGAAAACCAGAAGGGATTGTCTCTCCTGATTGGCCTTTTTCTATTTTCTCATTAAGTGTAGTCAGTCCAATCAGTTGATCTTCAGTGGGGAAGTAATTGCTGAGTAAAGTAAAGGATGTAATAGTAGCATGCGTCATCCATAAATATAAAGCTTGATCAGTCAGTAATGAAGTGCTACTTTTGAGTAACTTATATGTGCATTAATTTTTTTTAGACACCACCTTTACAAAAATGGAAGTATTAAAGATATCTGCTGGGATTTCCCTGGTTGTTCCAGTGGATAAGAGTCTACCTTGCAATGCAGGGGACACGCGTTTGATCCCTGGTCAGGGAACTAAAACCCCACATGCCACAGGGCAACTAAGCCACCACACTGCCACTACTGAGCCCACGTGCTGCAAACCACAGAGCCTGTGCACCACAATGAAAGATCCTGCACGTGACAACAAAGATCCCTTGTGCCACAACTGAGCCCCAATATATATAAAACTGCTAATGTTCCATAAATTCTCCAGATATGTGGAGGCTCACATTTCATGAAAAAAGGGAACAACCAACAGGATAGAATCACGATCTTTTCTTGAACTCTTGGATAATCTGCAATCTTCCATTAGCTTAACAACCCAGACTCTAGGAAGAAAACTCAGCCCCTGGTCTATCAGCTCATTTCCCTTATTTAAAACACTACTTCTGAATCTATTTCTTCAATTGGCAGTTTAATCAAGTAGCCTACTATGTAGAAGGCAGAGTGGGGGATAAAGGAGAGATGTGAACCTCTTTAATAAGCTTACAATTTGGTGGAAGAGAGAAACATGTACCTAAACCCAAGTGCCAAATGGAGGTCCCAACACTGCACAAGGCAGAACAGAATCTAATCTAAGTGTAGGGTCCAAGGAGGGCTTCATGGAAAGGGCACCTAAATCGAAGCCATGAAGGACGAGCAGTAGGGAGAAAGCAGAAACATTACAGGGTGGGGAAAGAGAATGAATATGGCAACGGAAGTGGGAACACGGCAAATCCAAGAATGAAGGCCAGATCAGTGTGGCAGGATCATTTGCTTAGGGACAGTGCAGAGGGTCATTAAGCTTAAATGGCAGATTTCAGATCATGTATAGGCAAGAGTTAGTCACTAACAGATTTTGAAGATTGTGTTAAAAGAGACTTCTGTGATGACTTTGAAGGATGAATGTAAAAGGCACGAAGGTAGTTACTATAGTCACCCCCAACGAAAACAGTCTAGAATTCAATCTCTGATCAATAGGCTTAGAAAGAAGATAGCTATGAGGCATTACAAAAGACAACTTTTTTACAATTCAGTTAATATGAGCAGGAGGAAGTTGTTGAAAATGACCACTAACAGAATGATGATGCAATTAATTCAGGTAGGGGATAAAGAAGCTATTTATCGGGAAATAAGTTATTTGGTTTAGGGCTTAAGTTTGAGGTGCTGATGAGGGAAGGGGTGGAGGGGAGGCAAAGTGGAGATAGCATCCATCTACATGATAATGTTCACCAGTTGGAAATTAGGGACTGAATCTTGAAGAGAGATCTTGGCTAGAAGAGTGGACTTAAGATGCACTTTAATGTAAGCAGCACTGGGTTCAAGGGAAAAGATGAAATTGTTCAGAGAATACAGGGACTTGCTTGAGAACTATTTCCCTTGCACAAATTTAAAATACCAAAAAAAAAAAAAATCAGTATTTTAACACATTCAAAATTAGTGCCCAGATTTTATTTTCAAAACAGAAACTCCAACAAGCTTTGAAGGAATTTGAGTTCCTGAGAAAAACTTCGCATTAGGATTCCCAGTCTTTATATGTCACTGTCTAAAGATGCTTTTAATAGTTGAATTGGGCAGTGGAAACAATGGCCAGTTTCAACACAAAGCCCAAGGATGGATTCTTGGGTCCAGCACTTATCAGCCACCTGACCATTTATCCAAGCTTCAGTTTCACCATTTGTAAGATGGTACTATGACCTACTCTCATTGCTTTGTAGGATTTTGAAGATCAAATGACATATTGTATGTGAATGTGCTGTACAAACTAAGAAATTGTTAGCACAAGAGTATTAGCATAGCATATTGCCTGGCAGAGCAGAAGTGAAAGTATTTAACTTATTATAATCATCTCCATTACTAGGAAGGAGGGAAATGTCTGTGCTTCCCACACTTCCTATCAGAGTGTCTGTACTGCAGCAGCTCATATAAAATGGTATTAATCCTAAAAACTCAGTCTAAGGTTTGTTTTATTCTGTACCTTAGGACCTCTGGGCATTGGAGTGGGAGGAAAACCTGATGGAATATGGAAATTATTCCTTTAGCATTTTAAGTCTTCTTTCCTCAAGCCAATGTCTCAGGTTGGCCACAGATCCCTCTAGGCGATGCTTAGTTCTGCCGGTGGCGCAAACAACCAAAGTTCTGAGATAAGCACCAACGATTAGACCAGGGCTATCCTCCAGCAATGAAGAAAGATTTGTTGTCTTCAGAAGGATCAAGAGTGAAGAAAAAGTGAATGCTCCCGTGATCTGCTCCAAGAAGCCAAATTTCTTGGCTCACCAAAGGGATCCTCTGCCGGTCCTTTTACACCTGCCCCACAAGGGACCCACGTTTTCCAAAGTTCTTTCACACTAAGGGAATGACACTGTCATTTCATGGAGCCTTCAAAGCGTCTCCCTGCAGTGCGGGAGACCCAGGTTCAATCCCTGGGTTGGGGAGATCCCCTGGAGAAGGAAATGGCAACCCACTCCAGTACTCTTGCCTGGAAAATTCCATGGACTGAGGAGCCTGGTAGGCTACAGTCCAGGGGGTCGCAAAGAGTCGGACACGACTGAGCAACTTCACTCACTTCCTGTTAAGATACGCAGGGACAGAATGCCTCCCAAACTGTGTCGTGACTCCTGCTGACTTCATGCTAAAGCTCACCCCATTTCAGACTTCCAAAGGGCAGGCTCTCTGCCTGCCTCCAGAGAACGGGCCTTGTTTGCAAAGACTTTTTAAAAGTCATAAAGTCTGCACACCCTGTATGAAGTCCTAAATCATATAGTCCAGAATAGTTCATCCAGAACTTGGAATTAAGAGTTGGTTTCAAGTCCCAGTTCCTGTGTGTGTGTTAGTTGTGTTGACTCTTTGCGACCCCATGGACTGAAGCCTGCCAGGCTCCTCTGCCCATCATCCAGAACTTGGAATTAAGAGTTGGTTTCAAGTCCCAGTTCCTCTGTGTGTGTGTGTGTGTGTGTTAGTTGTGTTGACTCTTTGCGACCCCATGGACTGAAGCCTGCTAGGCTCCTCTGTCCATCATCCAGAACTTGGAATCAAGAGTTGGTTTCAAGTCCCAGTTCCAGTGTGTGTTACTCAGTTGTGTCCGAGTCTGCAATCTCATGCACTGAAGCCTGCTAGGCTCCTCTGTCCATGGAATCTCCAGGCAAGAATACTGGAGTAGGTTGCCATGTTCTTCTCAGGGGTTCTTCCCAACCCAGGGATCAAACCCATGTCTCCTGTACTGCAGTCAGATTCTTTTATGACCTTACTCTTTACAACTTTCTCAGAGGACTGCAGAGGTTTAAATGAGATAATGTACCTAAAAAGTGCCTTAGAAATTGTTACAGTGCAAATTTATTTTCCCTGAATTTTTAGAATTATCATCAGCTCCAACAGACTGTGTAAAAGATATAAAAGCCTTAACTTCTGGCAGGATAGGGCTGTTATAGAAGAGACCTCAGCTACTGGCTGGCACAGTTTCTAAGAGAGGATCCGAAAGCCTAGTTCATATTCCTCCTGGAGCCAAAGGCTGATTTAAATTACTTTTCCTTCCACTGGCTGACATAACTCTAATAACATGTTTGAGAACTCAGAGCACTGGTTACCAGCTGAAAAGAGTAGCTCTCTGGGGCTCTTTCCTGCCTCCCGGCGTTCCTTCATATATGCTATTTCTCAGAATTCTCAGGGTGCTCTTCACTGAACTCCTTTCTCTGCATCCTGCAAATCTCACTTCAAATACCATTTCTTCCTCAAGGAACCTTCGAGTCACCAGACAAGGTCTCATTCACAAAGAAACTTCTAACTCTCCTTTATACCGTGTGTGCATGCTCAAGTTGCTTCAGTCATGTCTGACTCTTTGCGACCCTGTGAACCATAGCCTGCCAGAATTCTCTGTCCAGGGGATTCTTCAAGCAAGAATACTGAAGTGGGTTGCCATGCTCTCCAGGGGAATCTTCTGACCCAGGGATTGAACCTGTCTCTCTTATGTCTCATGCATTAGGAGGTGGGTTCTTTACCACTGGTGCCATCTGGGAAGCCCTTCCTTTATACCACTTTATCCAATTGTGATTATAACTATGCAAGTCCTGCAATGTGTATATACGCTCTGAGAGGGCAACGTTCACATCTGTCTGAATCCTTCCATATCTTTGTGCCTTGGATAAAGACAATAAAATGTGCTGAATGAGTCCAGAGCTTTGTGCTTCTTCAATCTTGTTAAGAGCTCTTGTGGCAATGAACATAAAGCATATAAAGAAAACTAATTTAGTGCCGCAGAAAGGGTTCTGGATGGAGGAATGCTTCCTTTGGCAGATTTCTCCAATAAAAAAGAATTTATGGGCTTAATTAAATCATCAAGATTCTTTTCAGAGGAGCAGGAATGGTCAAGGATTGAGGTTGCCCTGAATTATTCACTGTATTCAAGTGGAGCAGCTCTTCTGGGAAGAGCAGTTAACATCAGCAAGGAAATCAGCACAACTTCCTATGTAAACGGACAATGGTCCTTTCTTTCTCTTTGATTGGGAGGACCCAGGAGACAGTTTCCAAGTGAGGAAACTACCTTAGGCAAAACCATACTTTGCTTAGGCAAGACGAAATTCTTCTATATCAACAGCACTTTTTCCTCAGTTGTTACTATTTGCTTTTCTAATGCCTTCCCACCCCTACCTTAAGATACATTTAAATCAATGTTCAGCTTCATCTAAGAGAAACATATTTTTTTTCACCTTATCCTGACTTTTGGAAAAAAGGCTTTGCTCCCCCAAAAGTATGACTTCAGACAACAGCGACAAAATCTGTGTGTGGTTATGCGTAAGAGTATGTGTGTGACAGATCCCCTCTCTTCCCTCTAAAATCACATTTGCACACCCTCCTTACCCCACTGGCTCTGGGTGGCCAAGTGTTGGTAGATCTGGTTGTCTTAAACACACACAAACAAGAAATAGGGCCTGATTTTCATAAAATGCTTTGCCAAGGAGCCTCAAGTAAGCTTTAACATCTGTGTAATAATAATAAATGTCTGTCTGTAAACACCAGTGACTGAGAAGGAGATTATCTCGTGGCCAGGCAGTGCTGCCTGGACCAGATTTCCTGGGTCAAGAAACAACAGGACCACAGCGTTTAATCATCAGACAAGTGGCCAGAGTTAGAACTTCCTCACAGCCTCCTATCACTGGGACCTTCTCAAATTTCACTGGGCTGGTTCTTATTAGGCTGACTCTGAGGAACTTTGGCTTCAGGGATCAATTTTTATTATCCTTTAATTATCATTAGTCATTTTGGGTTTTGACAATTTCTGCACGATGTAAGCTTCTTTTCCTCCCTGTAAAAGAAGAGGCAACTCATAGATTCAGTAGCTGGAAAAGTGAATTTCCTGTGGAATGACAGGAATTACATAGAAGCAAGCAATTTTATTTTCCTCAAATGTAGCAATAATTTTAATCTGTACATACATAAAACAAACAGTGCAATTATAAAACCTTGAAGGTGACATGCATACTTTAAGGTGCAGTTGGGATGGGGGAGGATGTTAGCATCTCCAATTTTCCTTACCGTTTTTGTTTTTTTTTTTTTAGTTCCTTATGCAAAAAGCACTGAGTCAGGAAACTTCATCTGGAATGCTGAAGTTAAAGGTGAACTTCCTGAAGTCTGCACGTCTAAGTATCACAAACAAAACAGAAATGACCTCCTAGAACAGTCTGAGAGGGAATAGAGTAATATGGCTGGGCTTTCAAGCTGGGAATGAATGAAATCAGGGATGCATTTTTCTGAAAAACTAAAAGAATGTTTGTAACTGAGTGTCCTGTTTCTGTTTCATAGTTGCTACCCACTTGAGCCCTTCCATAAATCTTTTTATTCAGTATAGGTTCTGAATAGATGCTGTTCAATGTTACTTGTAACTAAGGGTGATGAGATGCAGAAAAGAGGACCTGGGAAAATGGCTTCTTCCTTGATGTCTGAGTCCGTGCTCCTCTTCCATTGTTAGTTCTTATGGCCTTTTCTCTGCCATGGAAGCAGAGGTAGCTGGTGCACAATGTCAGATGTTGTCATCGTTCACAGGCCCGGGGTGGGCAGTAAAGGCGAGGGACGGGGGGTCTACCTTTGCTTCTTCCACAATCCCTTTCTCAGGCTTTCCTGGCCTTTCAGTTGGAACTTCGAGAACTAGAAAGTCAGTTCACTGGGTCCTTGACTCAGAGGCCAGGATGAGACAAGACGTGGTACAGTGACAAGACACAAAGGGAAGATATGGTACCAATTAGCCTCGGAGCAGGATAGAGAGATTTATATTTGCACTGATGAGAATTCAAATTCCCAAAGTCAATCTAAAAAAAAAAAAAAATGAAGATTTTTCCTTTGAGTATTACTTTTTTCTCTGTACAAGTGGTCTGTGTACTTCTGGTGAGAATTCCTTGCACCACTCTCAAGTCAGCTGATCCCAGGAACACGCCGGGGCAGGAGGCGCTAGGTGCGTCTGGAACGGCTCTTTCTGGCAGTGACATTTTGATTTGAAACCCAAAGTAAATCCATACATGGCGTCATGGTTATTAAAATAATGAAATATTACTAGCCAAAGGTAACTGCAATTCAATCAATGTTATATTTCCACACACAGAAATTTAGAAAAATCAAGAGTATGATAATAAAAACCATAAAATTAAACAGAAGAAAATCAATTTCTACAAAAAATCATATATATGTACAGTGAGATTTAAAGGGAAAAATAAGCTACTTGAATCATAAATTTAATTTTATTTTAAATAACTTTAGCTAACCTCAGCTGTTAATACAATAAAAGCAGAAAGAATAGGCTGCCTTTTTTTTCTTCCAGATTTAAATCAGAGAATTGTATCTACAATAATTGACATAACTCACTTCTTGTCCTTCACCCATCTCATCAAAAATTATTGCATTTTCCCCCAAAATTGTATTTTTTTTTGGATTCCTCTGTGAATATACTCATTTTGTCCTCGTTCCTGGAGGCATCTTGGTTTAAATCCATCTTTTAAAAAAGGAGAAGGGGTACATATGTGGAGGCAAAATATTCTCTCGAAGCCAACAGATACAGAGTTGCTAGAAGAAGCTGATTGTACACACAAGCTGCCTGGTTGGGAAGGGGAGGGCTGTTGATTCAGAGACGTGTGACAGCCTTTGGTGGACGGACACAGGCCAAGCCCCACCGGGCCCTTCTTCCCTGGCAGGGTCAGGACTGAGCCAGCTGAAGTGGAGCTGCATCTTGCCCTTAGAACTCGTCCTTCTGGTTCTCCTCCAAAAGTCTTCATCCAGATAAGAAGCCAATGACTGATTACAAAAATAAGAATAATTAAATTTGGCTCAAGAGAGAGATTGTCCAACTGTTCTGCCTTGTTATTTTATCAATATCCAAGGCCTTTACAAAGAAAGAAACAAAAACATCTCTCAATCTCCCAACAAAAGTGAACTTTTTTCTTTTTTTTTTTCTTTTTGTTTTTTTGCTCCAAATGCTAGGACCTGAAGAATGGCTGCAGATTGAGATATCAAAAATCTCAGAAAAATATATAATATATTTGTATATCTCTGTAGGTCTATTATTTAAATTTCACATTCCTTTAAAAGTGGTTATTCAGTCAGTAGCTGCTGAAGGAGGCTCTTCTGCTGGGCCTGGGGGGTCTGTGGTCCTGCCGTGGGTTTTTGAGTTCCCAGTGGACCAGGCTGGTTCAGGTAAGGGTCCCCGCCTACCAGATTCACTGTACACTGGACGTCAGCAAACACCTGAACCTGTTGCACCTGCTGGAACACAAATAAAAGATGTGTTTAGACAGAAGGGTCTGCCCCCCCGGCTTATGAGTGGGTACTACTTGAAGTGGAAACTCACTAGAGCATTCCTCTAGTCTGTAGTCACCACAGAGAAGAACTCTTCTGTCTTCTTGTCCTACAAAAAGAAAATCGCTGCACTCATTTTGCTCAGGGTTCTGGAAAGTTCACACTTTAAAAATAAAATCAAAATTGGAATGGTCAAGCCTCCTACAGGGTTGCCATCAATACTGAAAATGAGCATCATTGCTAATATTGCCAAGATTGGGAAAAGCCCAGTTTCAGTCTGGGTATCCAGTGGTGGGTTTAAAAAATAGGCATATTATTTGGAAAACTGGTTATAAAAGCATTCTATGGATGACTTTAGGAGGGTAAAAAAAAATCTTTATGATGTTAGAAAATTAAGGGCTCTAACCCAGTATTAGCAAAATAAAAACCACCACAACTCAGTAACAGGACATGAGTATTACTAAAATTAATGTCCAGAGGATTTGTATAGTATCTAATATACTATTACATAGCTTCTTTACATATTACCTTTAGAATTACAGCAAAATATTAGAACAATTTTATACTTAACTTATTTTTCCTGATAGACAGTCCATCCAAACGCATGAGCTGAAAATAACACTAAACTACTAGCTGAGAACAGTGTGAATTTTCCCTTTAACTATCAGGTTGGCCAAAAAGTTCATTCCGGTTTTTCCATAAGAGCTTAATACTTTCAGTAATAATGCATGTATTCCTTTGAAAAGTCTAAGGTTACATAGTTTTAACATTTTCTATCAGGAAAACAAAGCCAGAGTTAGTCTTTACCAACCAGCCTTACTATTAGAAAGTCGCTTGTAGAACTCATGAGGCCAGTATCACACTTGCGAATGTTCCAGACCAACAGTGGAGATGCCTTCTAAAGCATCCAAAGCATCTATCTGTCTCCACAACTGGCAAACTTGTACGTGTTTAATAGGTTCAGGAAGTATTTTAGATTAGTGATAAGATTTTTTTTGGGGGTCTTTGATGACTAAATTCATGCCAATCATACTCAGCATTTCTGAAAACTTTTCTGTCCTAATTGAATAAAAGCTGCTTTCCATCAACCTTAACAGGCCAACTGTCAAATCTCCCGACTATCCAATTTCTTCATCAGTCTAATGCCTGATGTTTTCTCCTCACGATTCACTTGATTCACTTTCACCTCTACTCCACTCTCTTGGATAACGCTGATGGTTTCTGAGCCGAGTGTTTTTGTGTCTGATGAATTAAATCTCTATGTACATTAGTGTAGTTTCTCTCCTCATCCTCCTCTCTCCCTCAGTTTCCCAAACTTTGCTTCTTGTTCCCATAGGCTCCCATTTGGCTTTCTTCTTTTTCGGGGCTCTTTCTTGTGTACCTACCATACACTAGCTCTCTGTCTGAGTCTGCTCTGGAGCTGCCTCTGTGCCCTCCACCCACCACTGTTCTCTGTACTTTCTCATTCCTACTCTTTTCCCTCTAGAGCGCCAACCTTGGCCTTCATCTCTCTCTGTGTTAACAATTCCCCTGTGTTCCTGTTCTCTCCTTTTCCCCATCCCAGCTCTCCGAATGCAGAGAGTCTTGAATCCTCCCCTAGTCCTTCTCTCCTATTTCTTTCCTTTCTCCTTTTCTGTACAACTATCTTATACTTCTATCTAACTCACTCCCCAGCTTTCGTCTGGCAAGTACAAAAACATTAGAGCAAATAGAGATTTCATGATGAGCCACTATAGAAAGAAGATTTTGCTACTGAGATTTAACATAAACACAAACTACAGTGCATTTAGGCAATGGCTGATTAAAGAAAAATAACACAGAATTTTGTTTATATGTTTCAACATATGAAATACATAAGGTGTTTGTGCCTCTAAACTCAAAAAAATTGTTGATAAAGGCATGATAAAACAAATGTGAGAAAATTCTGCTCCTTTAAAAAGAATGTTATATTAAAAAAGATCACCTACTTAGAACTTTTAAAAATTGAAAAGATTAAACCAAACTCCCAAAAGTACATATTTCAGCCTTTTTGAATTATTACATAATCATGGTGCCTCAGACCAGATCTCAAAGGACTTCTGATACTGCTATAACTTCACAGACAGACAAAGCAATACAAAAACAAAGCTTATGATTTGCCAGGTGAGAGGGGTAATGTGAGGGCTGAGTCCCAACCTCTTAAGATCTTCTGACGCAGTTTCTACTTCAATTCAAATACTGTCCCAGGACTTAGGAACTTTGAAACTCAGGTGTTTTGTCTTAAGTAATTTGTTAAGTTACCCCAGTATATGTCTCTGTAAAGTATGAGACTTTTAAAAAACTTCTAGTGAATGAAGACCTCAATTCCCCCAGCACAAAAGCCTCTCTTCACACAGCACACAGGACTCAGATCGTATTTCCTGAGGCTCCAACTATGAACACAGTTCCCTAACGGGCTTTCCTCTTTCAGAGCTGGTTGCCCAGTGCTCTTCCTCTTCCCCTTCTCCCCCTTAAGATGAAGCCTAAACTAGGTCTTTCATCACTGTTCCCCTTCAGGAATGATGGTCCACTCGCAGGACTGAATTTGAATCCCTTGGAGTTTAGCATTCAAGGCCCTTGGAAATTTGCCCCAACCTACTCTCCCATTTTTAGTTCCAATGAATCCTTGTTACAAACCCTTTATTTTTGTTGGGTGGGTTCCCAGGACTATGCTGATATTACTGTTTCCCTGTCTCTGTGCCCTCTAACTTCCAATCCCCTGGACTTTCAAGCTCACCTCCTTCCCCAGCCTCCAAAACCCACAATACCTTTCTACTCACTTGCTCTGCTAACTGTCCTTCAAGGCCCAGTTCAGTCCCATCTCCCACACAGACGCTCTTCTGACCGTCTCTACGACGTCTCCCTTCTTTGAATGGTTATGGGTCTTGTTACTTGTAATCAATTTGCATTTGCCTTCTTTGGTTATGTAATAATTCATGTGCATATGTCTGAATGTTTTATCAGGCCCTAAGTGGTATGGCAGAAAGAGCATGAACTTTGGTGTTGGAAAGACCTGGGCTTGAACCTCAGTTCTGCCACTTTCTTTCCTGTGAATTACATAGTCAAATCTCCTCAGGTTCTGTTTCTTCATCTACGTGAGAAAAAAGGGAAACTGACTCCTTCATAGAGTTATACTGATGCTTACATGAGACAAAGCACACAGTGCCTAACACAATGCCTGGCAAATCATAGCTTTCTTTCCTCACGTCTTACCATAGTTCACCTAAAGAGCAAACATGGCTCATGTTTCTTTGTTCATGTTTCCTCCACCTTCGCATACAGCCTATATACTTTTTAAAAATCTTAATTTATGTTAATATAGGAAAGTGGCCACCCCTGTTATCTGTATTGCTCTGAAACAAACTTCTAAAACGAGGCAGAGTACACAACATGCATTCTGTTTTGTCTGAATTTATTGAGCTCTTTTGAGGTATTTTGATTACACACAAGTTTTAGCACTGTGTTTACTTACAAATAGCAATTAGTGGTCACCATTTGTGATCCTTTATCCTGACACTTAATATTGATTAAACATTTTGAAAGCATAACTCATTTAACCCTCTCATAATCCTATGAGCAGATTAGTTCTGCTGGTTACACAGCAACTCAGGAAAGTTCCCTAACACCCCTAGGATGACATGGCTAAGAGCAGAGCCAGGACTCACACCCAGCTCTGACTCTCAAGGTCCGGCTGTCAACCATGATGCTATACAAAGTTTCCTGTGTATCTAGATAAAATTTGACAGCTCTGGGCTTAGAATTGTCTTACTGACCTGGGTTCCATCTGCTTCTGTTTTGAGAAGGTCAGTGGATGAGAGCTGGTTGCAGTAGAGGCCTGTGTGTCTCAGTGCTGGATCATTTATCTATTAAAGGAAGTATAAGACCAGATTACAAGCTAGTTGTTTAAGCTGAAGACCAAATTCCTCAATGAGGAACAATCTCACTGACAGAAAAGTAATGGGAAGAGAGCAGGGATAACAAGCTTAGCAATTTACTATATTGTCAGAAGTCAGGACAGTGGTTCCCTTCATAGGAGGAGAGAGAGACGTAAGGGAGTGTGTAACGGGAGAACCTCTGGGGTGCTGCTGGTAATGTTCTGTTTCTTGATCTAGGTGACAGTTATAAAGCTGTGTTCAGTGTATGAAAATTCATCTAGTTGTATACTCTTCTTTATATTCTTATATATGATAACTTTAATAAGTTAATTCAACACTCACAAAAGTTAATTAGCAAAACACTTCCACTGCCAGGCAAGATTCAGTAACAGGGATCAGATTTATCCTCTGCCTGAATCAACTAAAAAATTGGACAAAAATGTGTGAAACGAACACATTCAAGACCCTGGACAAAGGCAATGAAGGAAAGTTGTTCCTAAGGACTGGGAAACAATTGAGGTGAATCCTACCATGATCCCCGCCTACTGCCTACAGAGAATTTGAGGACAGTATGAGGACAAGGAACCAGACAATGCCTGGCAGTCTCACTGAGATGAGAGGATATAGCTAGAATTCATAGAGCAGAATATCAGATGAGAGAGTACACAGAGAGAAAACCCTAAAGATCTGCAGAGTCCCCGCAAGTCTGCAGCTTAGTACTGATCAGTTAATTAATGCATCCATTAATGATTAATGGATCTTAGCCAACTACCTAAAGCAGAGGAAAGATTCATCTGAAAAGATGTACATGGAATAATTCTCAAAGATCACACAGAGTTGGGAATAGGTTCTGATCCCACCAGCCAGAGTGAAAAAGCATCATAATTCAGGTAGTGTACTAGAATGGTTTTGCTGCAGTGGTAGGGTAAAATTAGCCCTATACTAAATACTGTTCTAGTCCTACTAAACAAAAAAGCAAGACCTGAAAAAAATTCAAACTGTTTATTTCCAGGTAATTTAAATATTTCCCAAAACAAACCTCAATATTTATGGGAACATAAACAAGATAAACTACCCCAGGCATCCTAGTGGTGCAAAGAAATAGAGGAAAACAACAGAATGGGAAAGACTAGAGATCTCTTCAAGAAAATTAGAGATACCAAGAGAACATTCCATGCAAAGATGGGCTCGATAAAGGACAAAAATGGTAATGGACCTAACAGAAGCAGAAGATATTAAGAAGAAGTGACAAGAATACACAGAAGAACTGTACAAAAAAGATCTTCACAACCAAGATAATCATGATGGTATGATCACTCACCTAGAGCCAGACATCTTGGAATGTGAAGTCAAGTGGGCCTTAGAAAGCATCACTACGAACAAAGCTAGGGGAGGTGATGAAATTCCAGTTGAGCTATTTCAAATCCTGAAAGATGATGCTATGAAAGTGCTGCACTCAATATGCCAGCAAATTTGGAAAACTCAGCAGTGGCCATAGGACTGGAAAAGGTCCATTTTCATTCCAATCCCAAAGAAAGGCAATGCCAAAGAATGTTCAAACTACCGCACAATTGCACTCATCTCACACGCTAGTAAGGTAATGCTCAAAATTCTCCAAGCCAGGCTTCAGCAATATGGGAACCATGAACTTCCTGATGTTCAAGCTGGTTTTAGAAAAGGCAGAGGAACCAGAGATCAAATTGCCAACATCCGCTGGATCATGGAAAAAGCAAGAGAGTTCCAGAAAAACATCTATTTCTGCTTTATTGACTATGCCAAAGCCGTTGACTGTGGATTACAATAAACGGTGGAAAATTCTGAAAGAGATGGGAATACCAGACCACCTGACCTGCCTCTTGAGAAACCTGTATGCAGGTCAGGAAGAAACCGTTAGAACTGGACATGGAACAACAGGCTGTTTCAAACAGGAAAAGGAGTACATCAAGGCTGTATATTGTCACCCTGCTTATTTAACTTACATGCAGAGTACATCATGAGAAATGCTGGACTGGAAGAAACACAAGCTGGAATCAAGACTGCCGGGAGAAATATCAATAACGTCAGATATGCAGATGATACCACCCT
This sequence comes from Ovis aries, assembly GCF_016772045.2. Taxonomy (NCBI): domain Eukaryota; kingdom Metazoa; phylum Chordata; class Mammalia; order Artiodactyla; family Bovidae; genus Ovis; species Ovis aries. The sequence goes on along the minus strand of NC_056056.1, from coordinate 32,275,741 downwards.
TATGGAAGAAAGTGAAGAGGAACTAAAAAGCCTCTTGATGAAAGTGAAAGAGGAGAGTGATTAAGTTGGCTTAAAGCTCAACATTCAGGAAACGAAGATCATGGCATCTGGTCCCATCACTTCATGGGAAATAGATGGGGAAACAGTGGAAACAGTGTCAGACTTTATTTTTTTGGGCTCCAAAATCACTGCAGATGGTGACTGCAGCCATGAAATTAAAAGACGCTTACTCCTTGGAAGAAAAGTTATGACCAACCTAGATAGCATATTCAAAAGCAGAGACATTACTTTGCCAGCAAAGGTCCATCTAAGTCAAGGCTATGGTTTTTCCAGTGGTCATGTAAGGATGTGAGAGTTGGACTGTGAAGAAAGCTGAGCGCAGAAGAATCGATGCTTTTGAACTGTGGTGTTGGAGAAGACTCTTGAGAGTCCCTTGGACTACAAGGAGATCCAACCAGTCCATTCTAAAGGAGATCAGTCCTGAGTGTTCTTTGGAAGGAATGATGCTAAAGCTGAAACTCTAATACTTTGGCCACCTCATGCGAAGAGTTGACTCATTGGAAAAGACTCTGATGCTGGGAGGGACTGGAGGCAGGAGGAAAAGGGGACGATAGAGGATGAGATGGCTGGATGGCATCACTGACTCAATGGATGTGAGTTTGAGTGGACTCCGGGAGGTGGTGATGGACAAGGAGGCCTGGCATGCTGCAATTCATGGGGTCGTAAAGAGTCGGACACGACTGAGCAACTGAACTGACTGACTGAACTGAACTGAAATAAGGTAAAATTCGCATGTCTGGCATCCAATAAAAAATTACCAGGTGTGCAAAGCAGCAGATTCTGACATAATCATATCAATGTTTTCTTAGGTCAGTGTTCCAAGATAATAGAAATAAAAGCAAAAATAAACCAACAGGAGTTAATCAAATTGTAAGTTTTTGTACAGTAAAGGAAACTATAAACAAAATTAAAAGACCACCTATGGACTGGAAGAAAAATGTCTGCAAATGATGTAATTGACAAAGGCTTAACTTCCAAAATATACAAACAGTTTATAGAAGTCAATAACAAAAACCAAATAACCAAATCGAATAATGGGCAGAAGACCTAAACAGACATTTCTCCAAAAAAGACATACAGATGGCCAACAGTTACATGAAAAGATGTTCATCGATGCTGATGATTAGAAAAATGCAAATCAAAACTACAATGAGGGGACTTCCCTGGCAGTCCAGTGGTTAAGACTCTGTTCTTCCACTGCAGAGGGCACAAGTTTGATCCCTGATCAGGGAACTAAGATCCTGCATGCCACATACCACAGCCAAACCCCCCCCCCCACCAAAAACAACAAAAAAACAACTACAATGAAGTACCACCTCACACTGGTCAGAATGACCATCATTAGGCAGTCTACAAATAATAAATGCTGAAGAGGGTGTGCACAGAAAAGAGAACCCTCTTGCACTGTTGGTGGGAACATAAATTGGTAGAGAATAGATTTGTGGTTGCTGAGGGGGTAAGGGGGTAGGGGAGAGAAGGACTGGGAGTTTGGGATTAGCAGATGCAAATTATTATACATAGGATGGATAAACAACAAGGTCTTACTGTATAGCACAGGAAATTATATTAAATAAACTGTGATAAATCATAATGGAAATAAAAAGAAAGTAGCAAGAAAATGATCCATAATTTAGCAAAAAAAATCAGTCAGCTGAAACCAATTCCCAAATAATGCAGATGCTACAAGTGACAAGCAAGACTATTAACAGTTATAATAACCATATTCCATATATTCAAGAAAATAGCAGAAATACTGAACATGTTAGAGATATGGAAGATATAAAAGGGGTTCAAAGTGAACTTCTAGAGATGAAAATAGCAACGTCTGAGATAAAAAATACACTAGATAAAATTGACAGATCAGCTATTGCAAAAGAAAAAAATAGTGAATCTGACATTATAGCAATACACATCATCCAAAATGAAACACATAGAAAAAAAATGATTGGTCTCATATTCCCTTAAAATCTCCAAGCCCAAAGAATCAGTGAGCTGTGGGGTAACTTCAGATGGCCTACAATATGTGTAATTAAAGTCTCTGAAGGAGAGGAGGGGGGTGGTGACAGAAAAAAATAGCTGAAGAAACAATGGCCAATACTTTTCCAGATTTGATGAAAATTATATACCTGTGAATCAAGAAGATTACTGAACCCCAACCCAAGCAGAGAACTATGAACAGAATCACACTGAGGCATATAATAATCAAATTATCTAAAACCAGTGATAAAGAGAGTAACTCTTGGAAGTACCTAGAAAGGGAAAAAGATCAACCATGTCCAAAGGAACAAAAATAAAAGTGATAGCAGATACCTTATCAGAAATACAGTGGAGCAATGTCTTTAAAGTATTGAAAACTACCAACCTAGAATTCAGGGAAAAGAATTTTCAAAGATGAAGGTGAAACAACATATTTTCAGACACATGAAAGCTGAAAGAATTCACCACCAGCAGACCTGTACTAAAAAAATGTTACATGAAGATCTTCTGGTGGAAGGAGAATGATACCAGACGGAAATATGGATCTACAGCAAGGAATGAAGAACACCGGAAATAACTACATGAGGAAATATAAAAATTACCTACTTAAACCTTAAAAGATATAATTGTTTAAAAGTTTTTCAGTAAAAAAGTACTAACAACATATTGTAGGGTATATAACATATATATGGTAATGTTCTGACATGACAGACATGATATTTATGACAACAATTGCATAGGAAGGGAGAAATGGAAATAAACTGATGTGAGATTTTTGGATTTATATGAGATGATATAATTGCATTTGAAGGCAGATGGTGACAAAGATGTATACTATAAACTCTAAAGCAATCACTAAAACAACAGGAATTTATAGCTAATAAAGCAACAAAGGAGTTACACTAAAAAAGATAAGATGGAAGAAAGAAAATAAGATGAGAGACTTAAATCTTCAATATCAACATCAACAATCACATTAAATATAAATGATCTAGCTACTCTAGGTAAAAGGCAGAGATTGTTAAACTGAATAAAAAAGCAAGACCCAACTATATAAAAAATACATTTTAAATGTAATATTCTTTTACCTAATTCATTATATTTTTTATTACTTTGTCTTAATATACAAGAGACAATGAATAATTCTAATAACTGAAAAACAACAACATAATAACAAGGACAAGAAACAATACTATTTAGTTCTTATATTCTGTTATAACATCACTAGGTTGTTGGTTTTTTTTTTCCCTGCTAACTTCTCTGGACAATGGGAATTTTTTTTTTTTTTAATTCGAATCCAAAAGGAATTCTAAAGAAAAGGTAATTAGTGTTTACATGTTTTTATGACTTGCTATAAATTATGGCTATATGGCTATAGTATAGTCACCGTAGTTTACTTTGTGGTTGCTGATAGAATAGTAATTACAGAGAGTTAGCCAAAGATCTTAAATATCACTTTGAACTTAATCATTCATTCCTTAAAAATCTTTAGGAGGCTCCAAGATTAACTGGACATTTAGATGGCCTGCAACACCTCCTAAAAAGTTTATTACATAAATTCTGCTCTAAATAGAATATAAACATACCCTTAACATTCACTAGATTTTTCATCTTGAATATTCTTTTCTATTTCTTCCTTTAGGCAAATTTTCCATGAAGACTTTCCTAATCAGACTCTTTTTCTTTTAAACCCTCTGTGGTTAATTGTATATACCCCTAATCTGACAGAAATATATCTTCTACAAAACTGTTTTGTCCTATTATTCAACTAACCTTTTGCTCAGGTTGTACCTTCCCAACTTGTTAATACTGTCTCCCACAGAGCTAACTTTGTATATAGTAAGTACTGAGTTTGTTGAATTGAAAGGTAAAAATGAAGAAAATATGTTCAGAATAGAAAGGGTACGTTCCAATCAATGTATTATACATGTATTATTTTATAATAAATCTAAAACAATAAAATCTCATGAGACTTAAATTTTACATGATGTGTCAAAATTATCTTAATAAATAGTAATTATCAAAAGATAGGGAAAGAAAAAGAAGTTTGGTTACTTTGGGCAAGTATGAACATAACTGATTTTCTTTGGAATAATGAATTGCAATGTGGTGTGATATAGAGCTGGGTGTGTGTGTGGGTAGCAAGTGTGCAAGCTGTGTCACTTACCTGCTCAGGGCACACAGTGTTCATTCCTGGCATCTGCAAAGAGCTCATCTGCATCTGGCCCATCATTGGGTTCATGTTCTGAACATTTGTGTTTCCACCTGCCATGGACACGGTGATGCTCATATTGTTGTACACTCCTGGCTGTGCAGGCGTGGGCTGGTTCTGTATAGCTTGACTGAATACACTGTTAACTCAAAAAGAATCTCAATTACATCCACTGATCATGAATATGGGGATAATATGATTGGACTCTTTATCTAAATTATCAGATACAGGATTCCAAAGAAAATAATTTACATTCTTAACTTATATGTAAGACTTTATATTATTACAATATATAAAAACTAAGAACCATTCAGATGCACTCTGAACTCTATCCAAAGGGTTTAGTAACTAAAAAGACCTCATTTTGTTACAATTATCTGGCCCAGTATCAGAGTTGTTAAGCTTCAATTATCTGAATAACCAAGAAAGTTTTCCACTTAAGTAAATCTTGTAGATAACTGAAGTTTACCAATTTAATCATCAAAAAATTCTACAATTTATTACATTATTTTATCTTCTTAAACAGAGAATATCCTTTTTAAGCAAAGTCCCTTGCATATGTATCAATCTTCAATAAATATTCACGGAATAAATTAACAAAGGAATGAATGATTCAAAGGTAACATTCTTATACTGTGATTGGGTATATATCCTTAGACTTAAAACTTGAGGGGAGTGATAGTATTTTGTTTCATTTATTCCTTGTCTCTAGTTAACAAGTGATACACAGCAGCAGGCACTCAGTAAATATCTCATGAATGAATAATTGGGGACATGGGTTATTAGAGCTGTCAACTGATAAAGTTCAGATTGCTTTTATTGGTAGATTTTACTGTATTTATGGGGCTTCCTAGGTGATGCCTCAATGCAGGAGACATAGAGACGAGGGTACGATCCCTGGGTCAGGAAGATTCCCTGGAGAAGGCCATGGCAAACTATTCCGCTATTCTTGCCTGAGAATCCCACGGACAGAGGAGCCTGTCAGGCTACAGTCCATAGGGCTGCAAAGAGTCAGATGTGATTGAAGCGACTTGACACACACTCACTGCATCTATACAAATGGTTTTTGAAGTGTAGTCCAGAGACCATCTGCAAGAGAATTCCGTGGTCTTCACTGAAAATTGAGACTCTCAGAGCTTACCCCATCCCAGTGAATTATATTTTCTGGGGGTAGGTATGGAAAAGCATTTCTAACAACTTCAGTTCAGTTGCTCAGTCGTGCCTGACTCTTTGTGACCCCATGAACTGCAGCAGGCCAGGCCTCCCTGTCCATCACCAACTCCTGGAGTCCACCCAAACACATGTCCATCGAGTCAAAAATGCACATTAAAATTCAAAAGCCTTTATTCAGTGTCTACCGCTTACTGTCACTTCTCAAGGTTTCAGTTTCTGGCCTCTTTCAAATATGCTATAAACTAAGAGGAAATCAGAAGTGTATAACCAGATATTTTTATTTGGAAAACAAAATGCTTTTGAAGACTTCAATGGTCTTCTCAGATTTGAAGATAGCTTCATGTCTTTTCTAGGAAGCAAGATACAAGGGCAATAATTATGTTTTGTTTTACAGACTTCTTTCTTTACCACCCATGTCTAGACTGTTGTTACACCAAGGATCTCAATGTTAAACCAGTTTCTGTTAATAGGCAGAAGAGTATGGAATAAACTCCAAGTAAGCAGAATTTGAAACTTTATATCTGAATGATATAGTGATACAGATAAACACATCTAAAGGAAAATAATATGAATTTGCTTTTTTATGTGTGTCATTGTGTCTTTGCTAAGTTCCACAAAACACCAAATGTTTTATGATTATCAATTTTTAAACAATTAGCTGCTGGTAAAATTCCACCCATTTTAATGTTAATTCTAAAGAATTTGATTTCAAAAATTATTGATTCCATCAGTGGCTTTTCTGTTCCTTGCTAGCTCTTTGGAGGAAAGCAGGATGTACTGACATTTATAGCTTCCGGTAAATTAAGGTAATCATACTGAAATTCACAGGCTGAGAAACAGCCTATTCATCATGTCTGAAGAAAAGAAGTGAATTTTCCCTAAGTAATTATAAAACACAAATGCACAAAGAAAATTATATGCCTAGGAAATGGTCAATAATGCATCTGTGGGCCATTAGTGTCTGCAGAGTGTATGCTTGTCAGACAGTGTCCCCACAACTAAAGGTGAGAAAAAAAAAAAACCCTATTAGTCTACTGCCCATTTTCTAATGAGAACATTTCTGCCTTAGACAGTGCTCATTTGTCAACTGATACATAAATCACTACTGTGGAGGCGAAGAGCTATGTAAGTTAATGCATGCAGAAGCTTCAAGGACTATAATGATGTCATACTTAGTGAAAAAGGTTTAGGATTTAATTTCTTTTCAAATTTCTATTTGGGACTATGTAGTAGCTTAAGTTCTTTCAAACTAAGCCTGCCAATAGTTCCATTTTGGGTTCTTCCCTCAATTGAAAGAAGACCAAGCCCTTTTGTAGCATTAATCACTGTTCCACGGCCTGGAATGGATCATGGGGTTCACTGGCACCTTAGGCCCAATGCATGGAGGACCCCTCCCCCCGCCTAACCCCTGACTGGCCTCATGGCAGTTACCACAGTTTCCTTAAGCTAGCACCAGGTATTTGGTAGTCCCTAAATCATGGTGGGGGAGGTGGGCGGTGAGGGGAGAGATGACAAAGTCAGCCTAAAGCAAGTGTCAGATATTACAGGTATTAACAAACAGGGAGGAGTTCCGGGTCAAATAAGTTTGAGAAACAAAGGGTTAAACCACAGGACTTTGCCTTTAAAATGCTAATAAGGCCTGAGACTATCCTTTGGGACTAGAGTTACACAGAAACACTGCCCTAGTGCCTGGACAAATAGGTTTGTTTAACCTAACCCTTTGTTTCTCTTGCCACCAAAGAGATAAAGAAAAAGACTCACGTTAGTTATACTGTCTCCAAACTGTATCACATCATTCTGCTTAGTGAGTTTTTGTTTCATGTTTTATTTCTCTCTAACCTACTCCTGTCACTAACTACACTCTAGGTAAACTGACAACAAGGGCTATTTTCCCCAGTTTCTTATGGTATCTTGCACTGTGCAAAAGAGACAGTGAGGGATCAAAAACTATATGTTGCCTGTGTTGATTATTAAGCTTTTATACATGAACTAAATAAGCAAGTATGAATGTTTGAAAAGTTAGTGATAACTATTTTCTTTCTCAAATGATTTGAGAAAGTCAAAGTTCACAGAAACAGCTTAAGTACAACAAAAACTCAAGTCTATATTTGAATGAGAACCCAAAATATGACTGAGGAACAGGGAATCTCTGCACTCATTTCTTCAACAGATGTATATTAAGTGCTCATGTGTCTTAAAGGATGGGCATACAGAAGTAAACAGATACAAAGTCCTTGTTCTTCTGAGGTTTATATTTCAGCTGGAGGAGACATACCATAAAGAGACTAACACACAATATGTCAGATGTTAAGCATAATAAAGAGATATAAAGAAGGAAATGGAGGGACCAAAGAGTGGGAAATGGCGTTTAGAAATGATGGTAAGGGAAGTCTAAAATGGTGACATTCAATATCTATGTCTAATAAGGTGAGACTTGAAGCATGAGAGAGAAAACCATGTGGCTATTGAGAGAAGAAGATTCCAGCAGAGGGATTTAAAAATGCAAAGGCCTGAGTATGTAATGTACTTGGCATATCTGAGGAACAGAAGAATAAACAGAAGCCACTACGGCAGAGTGAGTGATGAGAATACAGATGAGGTCAGAGAGGTGCCCAGGAGCAGGATTATGCAGGGTGTCACAGGCCCTATATTGTATTTTGAATAAGCTGGCATGTTTTGAGTAAAGGACTGATATCTTGCTTCATGTTTTAAAAGCATCACAATGTGCAGACGAAACTGTAGTGGAGCAAGGGTCGAAGCAGGAGACAGGAGATCACTGCAGTGGTCCAGAAAAAGGATGATGCTGGCTTGCGCTAAAGTATACAAGTGGGGCAGGTAAAGAATGAGAGCTGCTAAGAAGCTCATGTGATTTCCTGATGGATATGGGATGTGAGAAAAAGAAAAAAGGTCTTCTTCTGAATAACTGGAAGAATGGAACTGTTTACTGAGATGCGAAAGTATGAGTTGAGCAGGTTTGGGGAAGAATATTACTTTAGTTATTGTCATGTTAAGTTTGAGATGCCTATTAGATTTCTAAGTGGAGCTGTCCATTAGGCTGCTATATATATGGTATGGTGTTTAGGACAGAAATCTGGGCTAGTGACTTAAATCTGGGAATCATAAACATAGAGATAAGCATGTATCATCAGTAAGATTGGAAGATATAATCAAGGGAGGAAGTGGATGTGAGGAAGAGGTCCTAGAATGAGCTCTGAGGTCCTAAAGCAGAGGTCCGAGAGATGAGGAAGAAAGACCCAGCAGAAGAGACTGAGAGTTAGGAGGTGAGTCACCTTTCTCAAGAGAGAGCTGTTCCACAAACCAAATGAAGAAAGAGCTTCAAGAGTTAGTGCTCGAATATGTCAAGTGCTATCAATGCTCACTGCATTTGGTACTGTAAAGGACAGTAAAGACTTTGATAAGAATACTTTTGGTGGAATGACGGGGATGAAAGCCTGACAGATTCAATATGGAATGGAAAGAGAGGAAGGAATTTAACTGCAAAGGTGAGCAGATCTGTCACCATTACTGCATTTTTTTTTTCCTCAAGGCACATGTAAATGATCAGGCGTAGGTACGGAGCAAGTGTTTAGTTAGATCTCGTTAGGGAACATTTTGCTAGGCATAACTGCAACAGAGGGAGGGCTGGGCAAGAGGGCTGAGAATGCCTGTTAGGGAGTAATTATAATGATGGGCCACGGAACCTAAAGTGAGTTCAAGAAGCTGGGATTAGAACACACTAGGAGACTAAGTTCTTGCACATCACACAGACAGTTCTATTTCTACCTAGCTGACACCAGTCCTCACGGAGAGCTACACAGTTCTCTAACAGGAAGTTTCCTCTCTCACCTTTCAATGAACTTTGAGAGAATATGGTCTTAAGTTTTCAACATTAATTACCTTACTTATTATGTTGTCAGATCAAACGGCTTCCCTGTCATTTAGAACCAAGACACACCCAAATTAAAACACTTATAAAACTCAAGTGATGTGTGAAAAGTTTAGCAGCCACAATTTGGGAGGAAAATGACTTTAGTAAGATAATTCTAAGTAAAATGGGTAAAATGAGGCCACTGAAAATCTAGAGATTCAAAAAGCCAGATAAGGCAGAATGACCTTAGAAGACTTAAAACCTTTGCGGTTGCTATGAAATCCTTCAAACATACCAAGAGTGAAACTCACATGCCCACTATTCAGCTCCAGTGAACTCTAACATTTTGCCATTCTCACTTTAGATTTTTAAGTGTTTTTGCAAAGACTGACTTTTTAAAAAGTACTCATTCCTACCTCTGTCCCAGGGAAGCTCTGTTACTTAAAGAAGTCGAGCGTATTCTTTAGATGCACTGGGGAGTGGGACAAAAAGGTTTGGGGCCACTACAGTACTTTTCTGTACTAAAAACATATGTATTTGCTTTAAGATTGACTTTAAACTTAAAGGACTTAAGAGACGCTATTTGTCAACATAAAATTCAGTTCTTTGAATCTGCAAATGGATAGAAGCTAATAATCTTCTATTTGGATTCTGAAGGCGTATCTCTTCTTACGTGCTGTGGAGTATTGGGATGCTGATATACAAAAGCTGCCCCCTTACTTGTTGTTTCCCATTGCTCCTTGCTGCCAGGCCTTCATGTCTGGTGACTGGTAGCCAGAAGTGGGCGGAGTCTGCTGGAGCAGAGAGCTCTGAGGAGGAGGGATTGGCATCGGCACCATGGAGCTCCCAGGGCTTAGAGATGGAGCAAAGTTGGCCTCACCTTGGGGAACCATTCCTACAAATTGACACAAATTAATTTATGTGAATACACTATACATTTATCAACACCATAAAAAAACAATCCAGAAGGGTCTATCATAACATAGGTAGAAACAGCCTGTTTAATAGAGTAAGGAAAAGATTTCAGTCTCTCAAAAACAAAACAGGAAATTTTAGTATAAACAGATAAATAAACATGTAAAAGAGATTTGGAAGAACATTTCCATTCACTAAGATATTAATCTGGGTACCATGATTACACATGATTTTCTTTTCTGTTCTTTTCTGACTACATGAATTTTTAAGTATCAAAAACAAATATGAGCACACATAAAAGATTTCTTTTGTAATAAAAAATAAGTAGAAAGGCTAGGGAAGATGTTCACTAAATTTTGATAAACATCTCATGACATATGTAAGTCAAACCATTATGCTGTACACCTTAAACTCATACAGTGTTCTATGTCCCTTATATCTCAAACTGGAAGAAAAAAATGACTAAGTCCTGCGGATGTAATGTATAGCATAGTGACTACAGTTAATAATACTGTAATGTATATCTGAAAGTAGCTAGAGTGGATCTTGGAAGTTTTCATCATGAGAAAAAAATTTCTAACTATGTACAGTAATGGGTGTTAACCAGACTTACTGTGGTGATCATTTTGCAACACACATAAATATCAAATCATCATGTTGTACACCTGAAACTCATACAATGCTGTCAATTATATATCAATAAAAAAAATTTTTTTAAGCTTAAAATAAAAGTTGAAGAGGAAAAAAGGTCTAAGAAAAACCCATGTATGAAATGAAAAGTGAGAAAGTTTTGTTATCTCCTTCTCCTCAGTTGTCTTTATGGGCTCTTCTTCCCTTCCCTCTTTTTGTTTTTCCCCAAGCTTTACTGAGATGTAATCTATTTAGCAGGCTTCCCTGGTAACTCAGCTGGTAAAGAATCTGCCTGCAAGGCAGGAGACCCCGGTTCAATTCCTGGGTTGGGATGATCTCCTGGAGAAGGGATAGGCTACCCAATCCAGTCTGCTTGGGCCTCCCCGGTGGCTCAGTTGGTAAAGAATCCGCCTGTAATGTGGGAGACCTGGGTTCGATCCCTGGGTTGGGAAGAGCCCCTGGAGGAGGGCAGGGCAACCCATTCTAGTATTCTTGCCTAGAGAATCTCCATGGACAGAGGAGCCTGGCAGGTTACAGTCTATGGGGTTGCAAAGAGTCGGACATGATTGAGTGACTAAGCACACACACACACACAATGTATATAGCATCAAATCCACCTATTGAATTGCATAAGTCAGAGTTTTAGTAAAATTATTGAGTTGTACAACCATCACCACCATCCAGCTTAGATATTTTTACCACATCTTAAATTTCCCTGTGGTTGTTTGTGGTGAACGCCCATACCCACCTCTAACCTCAGGCAACTACTGATCTGCTTTCTGTCCCTACAGATTTGCCTTTCATTGGAAACCATTCATATACCTGAGGCCTTTTGTACCTGGCATCTTTCACTCAGTATTAATGTTTCTGAGGTTCAACCATTCTGTGGCATCAATCAGTAGTTTGTTCCTTTTTATTCAGGATAGTACTTATTAGCAGCCATTGATATAGCTGTTGAAAATCAACTGACCATAAAAGTAGAGGTTTATAATTGGACTTTTTATTCTGTTATAGTAATCTATATGTTTCTTGTTGTTCAGTCACTAAGTCATGTGCAGCTCTTTGTGACCCCATGGACTGCAGCACACCAGGCTTCCCTGTCCTTCACTAACTCCTAAAGTGTGCTCAAATTCATGTCCATTGAGTTGGTGATGTGATCTAACCATCTCATCCTCTGCAGCCCTCTTCTTCTTTTGATCTATATCTATACTCGTTCTAATACTACACTGTCTTGATTGTTGTATTAATAACTTTTGAAACTGGTACTCATCCAACTTTGTTCTGAATTTGCAAAACTGTCTTGGCTATTCTAGGTCCTTTACACTCCCACATAAATTTTAGCAGAAGCTTGTCAGTTTCTCAAAAAAGCATGTTGATATTCAGATAAGGATAGTGTAATTATAAGATCAATTTGGAGCAAATTACTGTCTTTTCAATTTTTTTCCTCTCTGATTTCACTATGTATAGTTTTCCATTGTTGTATCTTCAAGTTCACTAACTTTTTCTTTTGTAAGGTCTAATCTGCTGCTTATCCTGTCCAATATATTTTTCATCTCACACACTGTAGTTTTTATCTCCAGAAGTTTGATTTTGGTTTTATTTATATGTTTCATACCTTTAGTTAACACATTTAAGACTTCCTCTAGATTCATTAACATACAGAATGCATAATTTATAACTTTTAATTCTGTCACCTGTGTAATTTCTGGGTTGGTTTGAATGACTCATTTTTCTTCTTCTTATTGGTTTTATTTTCCTGTATCTTTGCACGTCTGATAATTAAAAAAAAAAAATCAGCTTCCAGGGTTTGTGAATTTTACCCTGTTAGGTGCTAGATTTTTAAAAATCTTTTAAACTTATTTTTGACCTTTGTCTGGGTCATGGGTAGGCTACATGGTAACAGTTTTAATTCTTCTGGGTACTGGGCCTAGAGCGACAAGAGCAAAGTTTAGTCTGGTGCTTATTTTGCCCTGCTACTGAGGTACAAACATTTCTGAGTATTTTACTTGACACTCATGAATTTTGAGGTTTTCTATTCTGGTTGGTGGAAAGAGGAACTGGCCCTGTGTGAACTCTGAAGATGCTCCTTCAGTTCTTTTTGGGTGGTTTTCCCTGGCCTTGATTTGTGTACAGGCACACACAAACACTGATCAGTTCTCAACTTAAGACCTGAGCAGGACCTTCTGTACATCCCCGTGGTTCTCTCTCTTTGTGGTTCTCTTCTCTGTGGTACTGTTTACTCTAGCTGCCTTGGCTTTCCCAGACTCTAAGTGCCACTACCTCAACTATGGGAAACCACTGGCTTCTGCTGGCTCTCCCCTTCCTACAGCAGAGCCCGGACAATTTCTACAACTATTGTTCAATTTTTGGTTTGTTTCAGAGGGAAGAGTAAATCTCGTCCCTATGACTCCACAACCAAAAGTGGAAGCTGACAACAATTTAAAAAAGAAAAAACGAGCTTCTTCGGATGTTTTCTGTTACATTAGCACTTTGTGCTTTTTTTTTTCTGACCAAATATTTCACAGTTAAATACTACTGAGGTAGAGAAAGTTATAAAGGTGCAGAAAAAAAAGAATATCGTAATGTGATTACCCATAATTTAGTATAATTCATTCAAATCTTCCTCTATGAAGTCTTGCATAACTTTGTAGACTGCTTCTTTCCCTTATCATTATACCATAAGCATGTTTCTATGCCCTTAAATGTCTCCTTGTAAACATAATTACAGGTTCCTGTATAATATTTTGTGTTCTGTCATTATTAATACAAAGACTTCTCTCTTTGGTTAATCTGGCCAGAGATGTAGTTACTTTATTCACTGTTGCTTTTTATAGGCTACAATTTTTAAAAAGTATTTTAAATTTTCTGTGAAAGTTTAGTCAACTTTGGACTTTCTGAATTTTTTCTTTCACTAAATGTTTAGCTACTTGTCTTCTTGGTAAAATTTATATAACTAAAGCTACATATTTTTTCCTTGTTGCTTCCTCTATATATAATTTAATGTCTGGTAAATAATTCTTGACTTAGAATATATACAGAGATTATTATTCTCATTTATGACTCTAGAGGGTGGGTTTTCCACACCCATCATCTTCAGTTTTATATCAACTGTCTGATTAATTCTACATTTTAAATTTTAACTATTCTAGTTATGATCCTTAAAAGAATTTCTTTCAGGAAAAATATATATGTGAGAGAAGAGATGCTTAACATATTGTGAATATTATTCTGTGGGATCAAAGATAAACAATAAGATTGTAAGTACATTAGCAAGCTTTTTTACTTTTTTTTTTTTCTGGCCTCATTTCACATTCTAACTGCCCATGTTTTCTTTATCAGATGACCTAGTTTTAGTAGAAAGAACCAGTCCAGTGAATAATAAACTTGGAGGGGTAGAGTTCTGGTCCCAGTTCTGTCACTACACTGGACCTTGGATTTCTTGGACCAGACATCTTGTTCCTTCTAGTTTAAAAATTCTACAATTCTATCTTTGATTATGCTAAGTCTCCCTGCTGGAGCGTAAACAGCATCACAGCCATCTGGCAGCGGCAACCAGAATTAGGATTTATTTTTCCCTTGAAAGACTCATTGAGCATCTGCTTTCCCCACCAGACCACTGTGCTAAGCACCTGAGAAACCAAGATTTCAAAGGTCACACTTAGCTCACTCAAGGAAATGTAAGCTGTTTAAAAAGAAAGGCAGCTGATAAACAAGTGGCTATAAGACAGGGTGGTGAATGCTTATGATTGGGAGAGTCAGGGAGGGTTTCCTAGAGGAGATACCTCTGAGGGGAGGGAGGAACAGGAGTGAGCCAGGTGAGGGAAGGACATTTTAGACAGACGATACACAAAAGTCTAGAAGAGAGAGCAAGGTATGTATTCTTTCTTGAAACTTGAGAGGTTTGTGAAGGTGGAACATGGAGACATGGAGGGAAGGGGAAATGGAGCTGATGAATCTAGCTCTGGCCAAGTTTGGGTCCTGGTGGAAAATTCAAGAATGTCTGTCCAGCAGGCAGCATTACACATGAGCTGAGTGATCTGGTTTAGAGATAGATAGAGTCATTGGCATAAAGAACTCACTGAAGCCACAGGAGTAGATGAGGTCACTCAGGAGTGAGCGCAAGCAGCACGTTTACTATAGTTCACAGAAAAGGGAGCTCTGGATTGGCTTCAAAGAATCCATGAAATAGGTACAAAAGTTTCTTTTTAAATTTCCCTCATATTTTCTTTGGAAATTACCACAGTAGATAATAAATTTTAAATTTCTAATCCTGTTCTTATGCACTCATCCTTATGGCACAATAGTCTAGAAAAATTTTCTGTTTTCAGAAATAAAAGAAAGCATGCTCTGTCATTATTATTACCTACGTTCCTTCATTTATTCTGGGCCTATATTAAGCTGTGGGATTCCCTTGTGGCTCAGTTGTAAAGAACCTGCCTGTCAATGCAGGAGACATGAGTTTGTCCCTTGGTCAGGAATATTCCCTGGAGAAGGAAACAGCAACCCATTCTTGCCTGGGAAATCCCATGGACAGAGGAGCCTGGCAGGCTACAGTTCATGGGGTCGCAAAAGAGTCAGGCATGACTTAGCAACTAAACAACAATAATAAACATCAAGTTGAAAATGCCAAGACAAAGGACTAAAGCAAAATTAATTTATTCATCCTTTGGTTTTACTATCATTGATTAACACAGGGGTCAGCAAACTTTTTCCACAAAGAGCTCAGATAGTTAAGATTTTCAGTTTTGCAGGTCATAACATTTCTGTACGAACTACTTAACTCTAATGTGTGAAGTCAGCTACAGACAATATGTAAACTAATGAGCATGGCTGTGTTCTAATACAACTTTATTTAGAAAAACATGTGGTGGTTTTTGTTTTTCTGTTTTCGGAGAAGGCTCGATTGAAAGGGTTAAAATTTCTCTAGAACTTGAACTTGTACCAACATAAAACCTGATCTCGAAGCTTTCTACCAGCTTGTTAAGAACCTTACAGCAAGCTTATAATTTAGAGCAATAGAAAATATTTAAAATATCGCACCTTTAAATGTTTTTATGCTCTCCAGAAAAATAAAAAAAATTTTTCTCTGTGCTTTTGTTTTTTCCATGGAAGACCTGAAAGCCCTGCCATTTCATTTCAAAATGCAACTGGATGAAACCGTTACTCTCTCCACTGTACCTAGCTTCTGGGGTTTGTTTGTAGTACAAATACTAACTTTATTTTTGTTTTAAATCTTATTTTGTGAAAAGCATTTTTTGTCAATCAAAAGTTGGACTGCAAGAAAAATCCAGGTACCAGATAGAGCACTTACAATGGGTAGTAACACATGTGGTTACACTGCCTGGAGAAGAAGGAAGTTCTACCCACTCATCTTGATCACTGTGTTCTACATAGAATTTGCAAGAGATCAAGATGTGATCCACAACCCTGAGGGAAATCGTGTCAGCTTCAAAGGAAAAGGGGTTTTGGATCACCACTTTTCCAGGTGGCTTTGTCAAGAAATAGGAGCAGGGGACTTCCCAGGTGGCCCAGCAGCTAAGACTGTGCGCCCACTTCAGGGGGCCTGGGTTTGATCCCTGGTCAGGGAACTAGATCCTACATGCTGTAACTAAGACCCAGTACAGCCAAATAAATATTTTTTTAAAAAAGAAACAGTAATAGGATAGAAGTCCTCCTTTCTTGGCTTTCCAGAGATGAAGCATTAAAGATCAAAACTGAAAATTTATAGAACTGTTTTTTTTAATTAGTTAATTTTTAATTGAAGTATAGTTGTATAATACTATGTAAGTTTCAGGTGAACAACACAGGATTCACAATTCTAAGAGGTTATATATTTATAATCATGATAAAATATTGGTTAAATTCCCTGTGATGTACAAGGCATCTTTGTAGCTTATTTTATACATAGTAGCTTTTGCCTTGCCCCTAACTTGCCCCTTCCTCCTTCCCTCTCCCCACTGGTAACCACTAATGGTTTCTACATATGTATCTGGTTTTGTCATTGTTGTTCTTTTTATATTCACTAATTTGTTTTATTTTTTTAGATTCTACATGTAACTGATATATCACACAATATTTGTCTTTCTCTGTTTGACTTATTTCACTTAGCAAAATGGCCTCCAAGTCCATCCATGTTGCAAATGGCAACATTTCATTGTATTTCTTATGGCCAAGTAGTATTCCACTGTATACATATACCACACCCTCTTCATCCACTCATTTGTTGATGGACATTTAGGTTGCTTCAATATCTTGGCTATGGAAAACAAAGTTGCTGTGAACATTGGAGTGCATGTATCTTTTCAAATTAGTGTTGTTTTTTTTTCCAGATAACAGATAAGAGTTGGACTGCGAAGAAGGCTGAGCACCGAAGAATTGATGCTTTTGAACTGTGGTGTTGGAGAAGACTCTTGAGAGTCCCTTGGACTGCAAGGAGATCCAACCAGTCCATTCTAAAGGACATCAGCCCTGGGATTTCTTTGGAAGGAATAATGCTAAAGCTGAAACTCCAGTACTTTGGCCACCTCATGCGAAGAGCTGACTCATTGGAAAAGACTCTGATGCTGGGAGGGATTGGGGCAGGAGGAGAAGGGGACGACAGAGGATGAGATGGCTGGATGGCATCACTGATGCGATGGACATGAGTCTGAGTGAACTCCGGGAGTCGGTGATGGACAGGGAGGCCTGGCGTGTTGAGATTCATGGGGTCGCAAAGAGTCAGACACGACTGAGTGACTGAACTGAACTGAACTGAGGGGAACTGCTGGGTCACATGGTAGTTTTATTTTTAGTTTTTTGAGAAGTACAGTAAATACCTTATTTTTTAAAAAGAGTTTTACTGGGGAATTTATTAACGTTTGGCTTATCTGTAGTTATTTTTTCCCCAATGAATGAAATAAATCTTTTGATTTAAAGCTCTACAATCAATATCAAAAATGCTACTAAGAATCTATTTGCTGTTTTGGCTAAGCTGTCATTTTGGAAGAGCAGTGGGGAAACTACATAAGACTTAACTACATAAGACTTCTAATGCTGGAGGAAGTACTTTTGTAGGCTAGAATAAGGTGAAGGAACCGCGTCAGATTCTTTGCATAGAGAAATCAAAGATACAAGAAAAGAAAAAAAAAAAAGACAGGAAAATACAACTCTTCTGAAAGCCATTCCTGTTCAGACAGACAATCTTATAATTAAGATACCGATTTATAATCCTTTTCTTGCCCACACATATAGTGTAAGTGATATAAACCAGCCAAAGATGACTTCATTGTCTTGAGGACAAAGAAACTGATATGGCTTAATTTTGATTAAAATGTCTTAGAGAATTCTGATGCTCTTTGACACATGTCTCCCCAGATACTTAATTTAACAGTCAAAAGAATTTCAGCACTTGTTGCCACCAGAATAAAAAGTCTAAATTGATTTGGCTGTCAAAGTTGATAAGCATACTGCCATGTGAAAAAATCTCTATATAGCTTCAACATTTTATTCAAAGTCAAATAGCAGACTTCTCATTGAAATTCATTTTGAAGCAGAATGAAAATTTTTCTTTCATTTATAAAATAAACGGATTTCAACTTTTTTTTTTTTACAGAAACCTGCCATTAATTTAGCATCAAAGTTTATTTAAACCTGGTAGATTAGTCAATGTGTTTTATTGCCACTACTAATTAGAATCTCCAAGTGATAGAAAAATCAAAAAAGATATCATAACCTAGGACAAAGGAGTGCTTTTGAATTGTGGTGTTGGAAAAGACTCTTGAGAGTCCCTTGAACTGCAAGGAGAGCAAACCAGTCAATCCTAAAGGAAATCAATCCTGAATATTCATTGGAAGGACTGATTCTGAAGCTTAAACTCCAATACTTTGGCCACTGATGTGAAGAGCTGACTCATTTGAAAAGACCCTGATGCTGGGAAAGACTGAAGGCAGGAGAAGGGGATGACAGAGGACGAGATGGTTAGATGGCATCTCCAACTCAAAGGACATGAGTTTGAGTAGTCTCTGGGAGATGAAGGACAGGGAGGCCTGGCGTGCTGCAGTCCATGGGTCGCAAAGAGTCAGACACAACTGAGCGACCGAACAACAACAACAGGACAGATGAAACAGGAGAGAGATAGTGCAAATAAAAAATTTAAAAAAGAACAAAGCTTTTGGAAGCCAAAAAGTTGCCTGATATTTCAGAGGAATAGCTTACAACCTAAGAAGCTAAGAGTGGAGACACCAATGAGAGGTCTGAGATAATCTGTGAAGACTAACAATCCCTATCTATGTAAACTATCAAAAACAAATTCCAAGATAATAAAAAATCTGTATGCAAATTTTGAGCCTATGTATTTATACCCACCATCTGACATGGACTTTCATTACAGGGATCCATAAGAGAAAGTAAGACAGTAAAAATGTGCTTTGCAGACAAAATGTTAAAAACTTTAATGTCAGACAGGTCCTTAGCTATGGAAGAGAGAAGCCTCAAACCACTCAACCATTTGGTAGCAAGAGCTAAGCCTAGAGCTTGGATCTCCTGACCCCTGTGTCAGTGCCTTGTGGGATCTCAGTTCATCCAGGCCACGCCAGTGAAAGCCCCAGTCCTAACCTCTAGGCCACCAGGGAACTCCCTCAGCATCTTTCCTCTTCAGCAAACTGCCTCAATGTCAGTGAACTGAAAACACACATGAAGAGAGAGACCTGAGCCTGATGTGGTACAGTCCTCCTTTCATATCCCTGGGGGATTGGTTTCAGGACCCTCATAGATACAAAAATCCACGATGCCCAAGTACCTTAGATAAAATGGGGAAATAGAACCCATGCGCATCCCTCCATAAATCATCTCTAGGTCACTTTTGGTACCTAATACATGTAAATGCTATGTAAAAATAATATAAATAGTTCCCAGGGTGTAGGGAATTCAAGTTTTGCTTTGAGGAGCTTTCTGGAATTTTTTTTTGGTGGGGGTGGATATTTTCCACTGGGGTTGGTTGAATCCACAGATATGAAATCCATGGCTACCGAGGGCCAACTGTACATACAAAAGCAACATAAAGGTGCAAATCCTCATACCTGATCCTGGGTACTGGAAGACGTTCTGCTGCATCTGAGGAGTGATTCCAGTGCCAAACTGCCCACCCATGTTTCCTGTCATGCCTCTGTTCACCATGCTGCTGCGGTTGGCCAAGGGCGCCTCGGGATTTGCTGCCAGTTGTGAAAAAGGGCTGGTAGAGGCAGGTGGGGTTCCCGGATTTGTACCATAGTTTGGTGGGTAGGGGAATTGCTGTGGAGCACCCTGAGGAAGACGGGGGTTCCCCATTTGAACTGGCAGTCCAGATGAGGGAGGGAGGTTGTTCCCAAAGCTTTGTTGCCTCATGAGCATGGCTCTTTGCTGCTGTATTAGCTGCCTCTGTCGGTGCTGTTGACTATATAACTCCCGCTGGCGCTGTGCCAACATCTGGGCATTCAAGGGTGGCTAAAAAAGAGAGAAAAAAAAATCTTCGCTTATTAATATTATTATGATTACCCCTTACCTTGGAAAGCTTACAGGATAAAGCCTACTAGCTTGGAGCAACAGAATATGCAGCAATTATCAGTGTACAAGGCAAACTAAAACAGAAAAAGGAAAAAAACCTCTTAAATAACATTCCCAGGAGAGAAAATGAATTAAGTACATTTTACATATTAAAGTCAAACAGGACTGAGAAAAGTCAAAGAAAACATATATTGATTAGTACTATAATATAGGTCATGAAAACAGTTAAGAGAAACATGAAGACCATAGAGAAGAGAGAGAAAATGTGCTTGCTGATTTCTATCTTATCTGGCATTAGGTTACTAGGGGACTTCTTTTCATTTCCACAAAATTTACCACGTTTCTAGTATGGAGGATATTAGTTTTCTCTTTTCTCATGGAGATCATTTATTCCACTTAACTTAAATGAATAATATGTGATTATAGATGATTTCAATTTTCATTATACTTTTATGTATTTTCCAAATTATCTATAATGAATGTACATTATCTTTACAATTAGGAAAACCTTACAAATACCATTAGAAAAGGAAGAATCAGAAATCTAGGATCCAAGGCCAAACAAATAGTCACTTAAAAAGAAAATCTTTAATTAGAAACAAAATAATACGCAGAAATAAATGAACCCTGGTATTTTATAGCATTGTTGCAGTATGAGACTACTCCAGACATTAGAGTAAATGTTTTAATAGCTATAATATTATGAATGATGAAAGAAGTGGTACAATTAGTTTGAAGTCTCCTTTTGGGCTACCTTCAGAGAAGGCAACAGCACCCCACTCCAGTACTCTTGCCTGGAAAATCCCATGGATGGAGGAGCCTGGTAGGCTGCAGTCCATGGGGTCGCTAGGAGTCGGACACGACTGAGCGACTTCCCTTTCACTTTTCACTTTCATGCATTGGAGAAGGAAATGGCAACCCACTCCAGTGTTCTTGCCTGGAGAATCCCAGGGATGGGGGAGCCTGGTGGGTTGCCATCTCTGGGGTCACACAGAGTTGGATACGACGGAGGCAACTGAGCAGTAGCGGTAGCAGTAGCAGTTTGGGCTACCTTGCGAAGCAACATGGCATGTCAACAAATCTTTCCTCAGAAAATGTCCATTCAGGTCAAGGAGCTGATTAAAGCATACAGCTTCATAAAAATGAAACTTGCCAACCAGAAGTAGCCCAATATGGAAGAAACTGACATATGACTTCTTAACATAAGTTGTCTTTATGTGAATTCCAACAGTGGGGTTTTGTTTCCTTATAACCGATTTTCCCTTGCATTAACTAACCACTGAGACTTTTAAGGCAAAGAAACCCAAGTCTGGATCCATGGAGACGCCAATATCTGCTGCTTAACAGGAGCTTCTATTAATATTTATCCTTTTGGTTAGTATTTGCCCTCAATCCAAGTAGGTCCATTTTATGGAGAAAAGTTTGTCTGAATCCTTTCTAAAATACCTCATCTCCCTAATTTTTGAGTTCTTGGTTGGGAAATTTAAAAAAAAAAAGTGGTTGAGGGAATTCCCTGGCGGTCCAGTGGCTGGGACTAAGTGTTTTCACTACTGTGGGCCCAAGTTCAATCCCTGGAGAACTAAGATCCCACAAGCCACATGGTGCGGCAAAAAAAAAAAAAAAAAAGTGGTTGAAGCAAAAATATTAAAGTATGTGCAGAAATAAGGAGGAAAGACTATATCACACTTAGAAGGCTACCTGGTTCTTTTTATGTTTCGTTTCAATGGCTATGAGCTCACCCACAGGATTGTTAAAACAAAAATGGAAAATGCTGACGCTCAGACTCAACAGAGAACACAAGGCAGTTAAGATAACTAAGCAATGTGACTGGGTTTTGATCAGGTTTCAGGTACTGTGCACACAGTTTCATATCCTTGGCTTCTTATTACTGATACTATTCAGGACAGCAATAAGAGTTTTCTACTTAGTCATCTGATATCTAATAGCAATGACAACAATAACAATAAAACGAAACAAAGAATCCTCAGCTTTAGATCAAATATCAGTAGGGGGTATCAAAAGCTGATTATAAATTCATTCTAAAAGAAAGCTACAGTACAAACATCATTAAGAGATAAGTTCACAGACCATTTCAAAAACACCTAAGTCAACACTCTAAGAAACACAACTTGGGTTAGAGAAGTACTAACAATGCCTGGTTTTCTCACATTACCTGAGGTGTAATTTGCTGCTGCATGCCTGATCTCATATTGATGCCAACAGGAGCATTTGCTGCAAATTGGTTCAAGATAGCTTGCCGATTTTGGTGTATCAACTAGAGAAAAATAGAACAACGAGATAAACTTCTACATACAAACATATAGCATGGCCCTTTAGAGTAACATAAACTTTTTATTATTAAGAGGTTTTAGTATCGCAAGTTTAGTAAGATTATTTCCCACATTTGCCAAAAGGTGGCAATTCCTAACATTTATCAAATACTTTCTGTCTGCTGCTGCTGCTGCTGCTAAATCGCTTTGGTCATGTCCAACTCTGTGCGATCCCATAGATGGCAGCCCACCAGGCTCCGCCGTCCCTGGGATTCTCCAGGCAAGAACACTGGAGTGGGTTGCCATTTCCTTCTCCAATGCATGAAAGTGAAAAGTGAAAGTGAAGTCGCTCAGTTGTGTCCGACTCTTAGCAACCCCATGGACTGCAGCCCACCAGGCTCCTCCGTCCATGGGATTTTTCAGGCAAGAGTACTGGAGTGGGGTGCCATTGCCTTCTCCTACAGAACTCTAAATATGGCAGAGCATTTAAAAGTAGAATACACACACAACATAAATATATATACAAGTACACACATGTATGTACATGCACATATGCCTATATGCATATATTACATTTTATGTAATATTTTATGCTCTGCCATATTTAGTGTTCTGCAGTGTTTATACATACATATATATACACACAAATATGTTTACCATGCTATCTTTTTGTAATTTTAAAAACTCTTTATCTTGTGTTGGGGTATAGTCAGTTTTGGGGGGGGCTTCAAAATTACTGCAGATGGTGACTGCAGTCATGAAATTAAAAGACGCTTGCTCCTTGGAAGAAAAGGTATGACCAACCTAGACAGCATATTAAAAAGTAGAGACATTACTTTACCAACAAAGGTCCATCTAGTCAAAGCTATGGTTTTTTCCAGTAGTCAAGTATGGATATGAGAGCTGGACTTATAAAGAAAGCTGAGCACTGAAGAATTGATGCTTTTGAACTGTGGTGTTGGAGAAGACTCTTGAGAGTCCCTTGGACTGCAAGGAGATCCAACTAGGAAAATCAGGGAAATCAGTCCTGAATATTCACTGGAAGGACTGATGCTGAAGCTGACACTCCAGTACTTTGGGCCACCTGATGTGAAGAACCGACTCATTGGAAAAGACCCTGATGCTGGGAAAGTTTGAAGGTGGGAGGAGAAGGGGACAACAGAGGATGAGATGGTTGGATGGCATCATGGACGCGATGGACATGAGTTTGAGTAGGCTCAAGGAGTTGGTGACGGACAAGAAGGCCTGGTGTGCTGCAGTCCACAGTGTTGCAAAGTCAGACATGACTGAGTGACTGAAGGTAACTGATAGTCAATTAACAATGCTGTGACAGTTTTATGTGAATAGTAAAGGGATTCAGCCATACCTATATATCCCCCAAACTCTCCTCACATCCAGGCTGCCACATAACAAGTTGCATGCGCTATACAGTAGGTCTTTGTTGGTTATCTATTTTATATCATGCTTTTAAAAACTCATTAATATTTAGTTATTTTAAACATGTGCAATAATGAAGAAAAAAGAAACATCAGCCTTGGTCTTAAAGGGTTGTGAGTAAAAAAGTACATATACATAGGGAACACTCTCTAAAGGTCTGGAAGATGAATGGAAAAGTTGAGGTACTTCTGACTTGGAGGGTACCTGTCTGATGGGCACGTATTTGGGAAAAATCCAATGTGATTTCATTAGCTGGAGAGAATTATGTAAGAAACAAATGGTCTGAGAAAATGGACTATTTATTTAACTAGAAGAAGTAATTATACTTTAGACCAGCATTTCCCAAATTGGTGTTCTAAAGAACATTGTTCTGCAGGATATTAATAGATGTGCCAGGAAAATAGCATGCTGTGCTGTATTAAGCATTGGAAATAATGGGTTACACAAGGTGAAACAGATTTCTTTAGTGTAGTAATTCTATGAGCCTTCAATTGGCTAAAGCACATTGTGGAGCTCCAAGGAGGGGATAAACTATGCAATTCATTTATTATGAACTTTTTTTCTGACATATAGCCATTTATTATTATTTCCTAGAACAATCTTCTATGGTACACTAGTTTGAAAGATACTGTCTATATCAGGCTCAGGATTCCATATCAGAGGTATGCCTTAACTTTAGCAGGTAACGAAACAGGCATCCTTAGAAAGGGTATTTCCTGATAAACAATCTACTGCTTCAAGGATTACTTGTCCAATAACTTGATATGAATAAACTGGTAAGGGAGATATAATAATAACAATAATATCAACCTTGTTTTGTGTTGATATAGTACTTTATAATTTATAAATTTCTTATAGTCAACCTATCAATATACTTTAATATCTTCATATTTAACATATTTAATAAATTTTAATATTTAATATTTAATATTTAATATTTACAAACTAGAAAGTCTCTGAAAGTTTTATAAGAGACTCCAAAGAGCTGTAAATAGTGATTAAATCTCTCATCTCTAACAAGCTCAATTCTTAACTCTGGTTTCATTCATTTTTTGACTCCAATAATTCATGGGGTCGCAAAGAGTTGGACATGACTGAGCGACTAAACTGAACTGAACTGAGATTAGAAAACAAAATGACTTGGAGGGAGAAGCCCAATATAATATAAATATTACAATTATAACTTTCAGGTACTGTGGAATAGGATAAAACATTCAGAATCACGTCAAAAATAAAGATAACCAATATTATGTCTCTAAAAGTCAAACAGGCTCTTAAAAGTCTGAAAATCTACATACTTCTTAAACTCAAACTTATGTCAGCTCTTAGACATAAGTTTAAATTAACCATTAGTTTTACAAAGATTTATCAAAAAACTTGGTATATGCAAGACACTAAATAAAGTTTGAAGCCTACGAAAGTGAGTAAATTTCTATTTTCTGGGAATTCCCTGTTGAGGTCAATACAAAACACTGCAATGCAGAAGTTATAGGCTGAATATATAGAGAGATGTACAGCAGCATGGGGCAGCAACTAACTTAGCCTAGGACTTGGAGGCAGGGACCAAGAGCATGAGTGAGCTCAATGGTACCTTGAAAGATGAGAACGCCAGGTGGCAAAGAGGGTAGTAGAGTAAACTCAAGGCAGAAGGAACTGCAAGTCTAAAAACCGAAGACGCAGGGAATGAAAACAGGTGAAGAAAAGTAACATTTCCACGAGTGTGGGAGTTGGGATTCCAAACTGACAGCTTTATATATTCTTTGCGTTGTGAGATAACGTGAAAATGAAATGGTTGGGGACAGAGGAAAAATGAGAAGTAATAAAAATGAAAAACAACCTTAGAAAAATAAGTCAAAACCTTATAAAATAAATAGGTAATTTTTAGAAGTAGAAGGAATTGCTCTAAAAGCAGCAATCTACAAGCACTTTCTGTTGAATAAAAATGATCTATTCCTACCCTCAGAAAAACTCTTATTTTCCCCTTCCCTTGACTATCTGTGTGTACAACCTAACACTGTGTACAACAGTTTCACTCTGACCTGTCTCTTCTTTCTGATTACTAAAATTTTACCCATTTTCCAGCAACTTCTTCCAAGGAAGTTCTCCTAAAAGGATCAGCATGTCCATAATCTCCCCTGAAATTCTAATTTTTGTTAGTTAGGAAGTAGGGAGGAGAGAGGTTGATAATCGTTAGAGCTGGTAACACAAATTCAAAAGCAAGCCTGTAAAGGTTTCGTTGGCAGGCTTGTTGTATTACAAAGGAGATGTATGCGGGGCTTGTGGCCAGTGGAAAAGCACAAACCCAGCCTATGTGTATAAAATGCACACATGTGTGTACACACACACACAATTCAGGCTTGCTGTCACTTTGTCTGAATGGATTTTTTTTCCCAATGCCTTAGCAAGAAGTCCTCCTACAGTAAACCTAAAAGATGATTATCTTGTCAAGAAGTTCTCAACCAGGGGTATTCTGCCCCATAAAGGAGAGTTGGCAATACATGAAGACATTTTTGGCTATCACAACTTGGGGAGGGGCGGCTCTTAGTATCTGGTGGGTAGAGGCAAGGGATGCTGCTAAACATCCCCCACTGCACCAGAAGCATCCCCTTAACAAGAATTACCCAGTTTCAAAACGCTAATACTGATGAGGCTGAGAATCCTGATTCAGTCACCATGTAAATTATTGCCATGACAAAGATTTCCTTAAGGAAGCTTATTCTTTTATCAAGCAGTTTTTATGGACACAAAGTTTTGTTTCTCATCTAGAATTGAAAAAAAAAAAAAAAAAAAAAAAACCTCTTTCTGAACCACAGATTTTTTAATCTGCAGATGTGGAACCTGAAGATACAGAGGGCTGAGTAAGTTTTGAATACCCCAGGCTGATGATAAGCTCTGAAAACTGCATCTATCTCTTTATTCTTTGCATTCCTCTCAGGACCTGGTAGTCACCATAAACATGTTCTGTGAAAAATTAAATACAGGGGAGCTAGTAAGTATTTCTTATTCTTATGTTGTCTAGTGCTGAATGAAAAGGTATAACAAGAAACAGTTTATCTTAAGTAATATTCAGAATATATTAATACTATACCCTCGCTTTGTATCTCTTTTTCCCCTTCTCTTCCCTTAATTTCCCTTTGTGTCTTTATTTCACACTAACATTTAAAAATTATTCCTTTTTAGTCTATCATTAAAAGTTTTTCACCTTATGCCATCTCTTTCTTTCTCCCTTTCACCATCTTCCTCTTTTTAAGTGGTATGGAAGCACATTCTATATTATTTGTTGTATTTATTGAATATAATTTCATAATAATAGCAAGCACTCTGTTAAGAGCTTTATATCCAAGCTCTACATCCATTAATGGCTTCCCTGGTGGCTCAGGGATAAAGAATCCGTCTGCTGCCTACAATGCAGGGGACATGAGTTTGACCTGGGTTGGGAAGATACTCTGGAGAAGGAAATGGCAACCCACTCCAGTATTCTTGCCTGGAAAATCCCATGGACAGAGGAGCCTGGTGGGCTATGATCCAGGGGGTCGAAAAAGAGTGGGACGTGACTTAGCGAATAAACAACAACATCTATTAATGTTATCTCATTTAATCCACATACCACCTAAGAGGTAAAGGAATTATTTATTTGACTCTTTTTAAAGATGAGAAATCATAGGCTTTAATATGGTAAATAATCTTACTACTGACCCACCTAGCGTAAGGTTAGAACTAGCACTTGAAACCAGAGCTAACTCTATCATGCTGCTGCTCTAATAAAGTCAGCTCCTTCTTCCTCTTCCTTCCTCTATTAGTAAGGCTCCAGAGAACTTCTTTAAATACTTTCTTAAAAATCCAAAGCAAAACAGACATATGGCTAAAGAAATATAAAAGAGTAATAACAACAGAAGCAACAACCTACATTTCCGGTCCCATTTCCCAGAGGATAGTTTTAGCTATTTGGGTTTCTAGTTCTTAATGATCACCCTTATAACTGCTGCTTATACAGTCCTAAATATTTATGTCATTACACCTGCACATTATTTGTCATGAGAGAAAATATTTATCAGCAATATCTCTTGATGCTCTACTTTAGAAATTAAGCTGTGCTTCAAAATTATTAACTTAACAATTATACAAGATGCTCATCCTAAATATTTTTTATCTCAAAAAATGGAAGTAAATTGCTTTGAAACTCTTGGTGTTAAAGGACTTTGTTATGAGCCAGCAGTCTTTAACTGAATGAGTCTCCCTTATTCTTATCAGAACTGACTAAGGATGACTTTTTGTGTCATAAGGGCCTCCCTGGTAGCTCAGACGGTAAAGCGTCTGCCTACAATGCAGGAGACCCAGGTTCGATCCCTGGGTTGGGAAGATCCCCTAGAGAAGGGAATGGCAACCCACTCCAGTACTCTTGCCTGGAAAATCCCATGGATTGAGGAGCCTGGTAGGCTACAGTCCATGGGGTCGCAAAGAGTTGGACACGACTGAGCGACTTCACTTCACTTTTGTGTCATAAAGGGTCTGGGAGTGGACCTAACACCTTTAGTGCATTGGGCTGGCCAAAAAGTTCATTTGAATTTTTCCACAACATCCTATGGAAAACTCACACCAACCTTTTGGTCCATCCAATAGCATTTGGGCTGTCTTGTTACATAGAGCTACTAGCACATCCCTTTAAAAAGGATCACCTGTAGAACAAGGGTACTCACCTGCTGTTGTCCTTGCAACCGTTGCTGAAGTTGAAGTCTCAGTTGGTTGGGTGCAGCTGGAGGTCTGTTTAGCGTCTGCCTGGGCTGCATGGCCAGGCCAGGTGAAAAAGCACCTCGAGGAGGCGTTACTTGAACAGGCATAGTCCCCAGTGAAGGTTTTTGCCTGACCATGCCTTGGAAAGGGCTAGAGAGATTGGCAGTAGGCGAAGGAGAAGAATAAGGCTGGGAATAAAGGTTGGGTCTTTCTTCCATCATCAACGGTGGTGTTGCTTGCTGTGGTGGAAATCTCTCCGATAATACATCTAATCCACCTCCCTGTTGGAAAATAAGCCAGAACATTTTACAAATACATTTCTGCCAATGAATGACATGCTTCTCTATACAATTTTGGATCTGAGATCATATGAAGCTCTCCAGAAGTTTGCTATTAATACTTAAAGGAATCACTTATGAAAGTTGCTTCTGAAATGGAGTAATAGATTTATGTTTAAAATCTCAGTAAAGAGAGATGAAAATATGGTTAAAATGAAGGCCCCAAACCAATGAAATAAAGCTAAATGGTTTGAAAAGAACCTCACTGCAAAGCCTAAGAATCAACAAATGTTAAATTGAATAGATTACCATGAGAAGTAGATTCCTAAAGGAGGGATTAATTTTTCTATGTCAAATATAGAATTCATGCTTTTATCTTGTTTGAAAAGAAATTCATAGCTGACCTAACAGAATGCCATAGAACTATGGCTTTCAAACTTTTTGACTATTACTTATTGAAAGAAATATAATTTAAATTATGACCTACTGTTTGTGTATATAACTGAAAACAGAGTTTCATAAAACATAGCTTTCCCTTTTTCTGCATTCTGATAGTCTTTATTCTACATTATTCTAACCATTAAGAAAAATGCTGGTCATGATGCACTAAATTGATTTTTTAACTCCAGAGTCTCAAAAATACTAACCTGGAAGTTGGAATGTCATGGAACATATAAGCTGAAGTCTAGCATGAATGAAGGATAAATTAAGTCCTAAAATAAGAAGTAATAATATAAAATCTGGATTCTATACTAGGGAGAGCTTCTAAGATTATGTTCCATAGTAAAAGGCTATAACTCTGCAATTATTATGACAGGCTTTTTGTTTTAAAAGCCCATTATTTAATTATTATGTATTTTGATAACTTTCACAAAGGTAAATTATAAAATAGCTACCACACAGTGAGAGTCATATGGAAAGGTCTTACTTAAAAATAATTTTCTAGCTTTACAGAAAATCTATCTCTATCATCTAAAAAATGCCAAATGTAGTAAATACCTGAACAAGCTTGTCAATTCCCAAAGCTCTGTCTAGTTCAGCTAGTTCAGTTTCATCTTTTCCACTGAGGAAGGATACCAGCTGTTCAAGAAGGGCCTTCTCATCATTTCTTCCTTCGACTGTTGTTGGTGGACAGAGAAGTTCATCTAATTGTGAACTAATACACTGGCTGAAGAATCAAAAGATAAGAAAAATAAAGACTGATATACCAAATAAGTATTCAACCTTAAGAATACAAATATACATATACATATATACAGATCTAGTTCTAGGAAATTGCCGAGATTTTTTAAAAACCAATTCTTATGCAATGAAATTTTCTATACTTAATGTGCAGAAATTTATGAACATTTGGTATGCAGCTTGAATATATTTTTAATTATTTTGTCAATCACTGAACTTTGTTTCTACATTCTTCATGTTAGCTTACAGAAATAGCCTGAAAAATTAACCAAACATAGTTAAGAGAAAATAATTTTTAATAGAAGTAAAAAATAAAAATCAACCAAAAACTAAAAAAAAAAATCATTTAGTCTAATTAAAAATTTATACTATTTATTCTATTTATATTCTATAGGTGCAATTAATTATTGATAATTGAACCATATGAAAATAGTACCTATTATATATATTACTTAACTTTCAAGGATGATCAAATCATGCTGATAACATGACAAAAGAAATCAAACTAGAAAAATGCTCAGTGTAACCAACACTCAGTGTTAACCAACAAATTGTTGATTACACATAGGAAATACATAGTCTAATCCAACTGATATCAATTGATGCATAAAACTTAAAGATATATAGAAAATTACACTAGTACTAATACTACTTCTATAATGATAAGGATTCTTCTTTGGGGAAGGTAAACAAGGCTAAAGGTCATAATTAAGGCTTCACACTCAATGCTACCTAGTTATCCTTTGGTTGCTATTTATGAGATACACTATATGTGCTGGAATAGAGCTACCTGTGCGGATTAAGAAATCAAATTCTACTCAAGTGGGGATACTAAGCAGATGTAGAAAGTATCTTCCCTTCTTATGTATTCTTGCTCCAAACAAAGAGAAAAGCTGGACAAAATAATTATACAACTAAGAACTCAAGAGCAAGAGAGTTGTGCTGAGGCCAATTCATCTACCAGTCCCAGAAATTTTATGGTAATCAATCAAAGCAAAGTAAGAGATGAAAAATAAAGCTGCATACTATATCAATCTCTTGGTAATTAAAATATACACTAGTCTTTCAGTCATGCAGTAAATAAATCTGTTTGATTTGGTGTCCTCCCCCATCCTTTTCATTAAACCTTCACCTTCCATTAATATCTATAAAACACCAATACAAACTGGAATCTAGTTTGGGAAAAGCAGTTCTTTGCTGTAGAAGATAGTATCTGTTACTTGATAATATACAAAATGTACTACTCACTCTTCTGGCTTATTCTGGTTTACAGCTGTCACTGTATTATTTGCCCATGGAATCTGATCACCAGTTCCTGGTTGTCCAAACTGGTTATCAATTGCTTCTAATTCCAGTTCAGGTAATCCTGGTTAAAGAAAGAAAGGTAAGAAGTCAGGATGTATTAAAACAGAAGATAAGATGATAATATTTTTCAGAAGTAATATATTAAATAGTAGAGTGAGATTTCCCCTATAAAATACTACCTCAATGATACAAAGGTCACTTATTCAGAAACTTACTCTATCTAGAATGTGACATAATAACAGGTAAATGAAAAGGAGAGAAAAGTTCTTTGAATCAAACAGAATCTGGACTTCCTTGGTTGTCCAGTGGCTAAGACTCCATGCTTCCAATGTGCGGAGCCCAGGTTCGATTCCTGGTTGGGGAACTAGACCCTACATGCCACAACTAAGACTCAGCACAACCAAATAAATAAGTAAACAAAATAAATGCAAAGAAAATGTGACGTTAAAGGTTTTTATACATTACCATAAGAGAATCACTTAGAACTTCTTCAGAAATTACTGATTTTAAAGATGATCATAACAATTTCAGTTAACTGCTCTTTCAGTCTATACCCTATTCAGTTCAGTTGCTCAGTCATGTCCGACTCTTTGCGACCCCATGAATCGCAGCACGCCAGGCCTCCCTGTCCATCACCAACTCCCGGAGTTCACCCAAACTCATGTGCATCGAGTTGGTGATGCCATCGAGCCATCTCATCCTCTGTTGTCCCCTTCTCCTCCTGCCCCCAATCCCTCCCAGCATACAATATGCTATAAGTAGGGACAGTGCTACTGTCATTAAATGTTTGAGAGATGCAAGTAAGATAAAATATGCTCTATAAAAGGCAGAATCAGAAGCTAAAGTGCACTGCAAACTGGGGCCATTTAGTAAATGGACAAAACTCTACACTGGTTAACTGAGAATATAGTTGCACAATAATGGTATGATAATTGTTGTCTATAATGATGACAAATGAAAAAAAGAGGTTGAATTATGCTTTACGGTGTAGTGGTAAAGAATTCGCCTGCCAATACAAGAGACACAGGAGATGCAGCTTTGATCTTTGGGGCGGGAAGATCTTCTGGAGTAGAAATGGCAACCCACTCTAGTATTCTTGCCTGGAGAATGCCATGGACAGAAGAACCTGGTGAGCTACAGTCCCTGGGGTTGCAGAGTGGGGCACAACCAAGCAGAGCACTACAGTACAATGGAAAACGGTAGTATGTGCAATTTTTTTGAAAGCTTTGATTACTTCTGTACTATTTATATTAGGGAAAAAACTGTAAAGAACCTAAATTCCAGAAATTCATTGATTAATGGATTATGGTATAGATATTTATAACATGCTGATAAATGAAAAAGGAAAAAAGTATAATCCAATACATTATGTTCAGGATGAGTCCATTCTTAGAATATTATAAAATTTCTATATATTAATAGAAAAAATCTGGTAAGCTATATATTCTTGGTAGATTTTAGGTTGTGAGACTAAGGATTACTTTATTTTCTTTTAATGTTTCTGATGGCTATTTGTAATCTTGAAAAGGAATAAAATTTATATGTTGAAGCCCTAACCTCTAGTACTTCAGAATGTCATTATATTTGGCAACAAGGCTTTGAGTGAAGTGATTAAGAGTTGTCAGGGTGTCTCTTCTTCAAACACTTCAATGTAACTGGTGTTATAAGAAGAGGTGATTAGGACACAGATGACACAGAGAGACGACCATGAGGACACAGCAAGAAGAAAGCTATCTACAAGCTAGTGAGAGAGGCATCAGAAGACAGCAGACCTACTGACCCTCCTCAACCTGAACTTCCAGCCTTCAACTTGTGAGAAAATAAATGTCTGTTGTTTAAGTCACTGGTCTGTGGTATTTTCTTATTATGGCAGCCCTAGTAAACTAACAAAAACTAAAAATGCCTTAGTGGCTTACGAAAATATACAATTAGGTAGAATTCCTCATTTTAATGAATGGAAATAAGTAGATTTAAGGATGCCCCTCCAACTTATTTAATGCTGCATACTGATAATTATTAACTGCATAAAACATGTTAGGCTCACTTAATCTAACTTGACTACATATTGAAATATACTCATATTTAGTATCAATGAAATATAGGAGTGCACATAAATGCACATTCACTTCTAAATACAAAAAATTATAGCTTGCAATTAAACTTGTCTTCTCTAGCATGACAAATGATTCAGAAATCAAATTCTGTATGATTCTGGGGGAAAAAAAGCAAAAAAGTACCAAACAACAACAATAAAAGGTGAAAGGAAAGTCATCACTTAATTCTTCTCATTATTTCAATCAGAAAGTTGGTCAGAGAAGATTATCTGAAGTTGTCCCTTTGCTCTACTCCACACAATAATTCCTGTCTTATTTCATTTTAGAAATCTAACATAAACAAAATCATTATATTTAAGAGTCAAAGAAAATTTACATGGCTGTCTACCATCTAGACTTAGTATCATAGAATAGTTTATTTGACTCAGTAACAGGACATAGTATCTCACAGTAGTCTTGATGGGAAAAAAGGTTACGAAAACAAGTTGGATAAAATATTCTCAAAATAAAGTAAGATTATTGTGCTAAATTTGGTGATTAGGGGAAAAAACCCAATCGATCATTGATTCAATTAAAAGTTTTGTTTGCATAGGCTATATACTTAAAAGCAGCTGTTTTTTATTCTAAAAGTCACTTTAACATTTTAGGACTTCTTTTAGAAACTGACTTCTTAAAAAAAAAAAAATCAATTTGCTGGAATGTTTTACAAAATGCACAATTTATCTTTCTTTATCCAGGGAATAAACCTACTACTTTTGGTCATGTTTGTGTTCCTGTTACAAACATGAGTAAGTATATATATATATATGTTACACAAGATAGGCATAGTGAATTTTAAAGGGACACATTACTGTGTTTACTAGTCTCTGCTGGAGAAGGCGATGGCACCCCACTCCATGCACTGGAGAAGGAAATGGCAACCCACTCCAGTGTTCTTGCTTGGAGAATCCCAAGGACGGGGGAGCCTAGTGGGCTGCCGTCTATGGGGTCGCACAGAGTCGGACACGACTGAAGTAATTTAGCAGCTGGAGAGAAGCAGCTGATGTGGGGGTAGAAAACAAGCTATTAGGGACTCCTGATCAAGTTGTTAATTTTTTTTTTTAATAATCTGTGCAAAGGATTCAGCACCATATTTTCTCCATTTTAAATACGGTTAAAATAAAATCTTATATCCTCATTAGCCATAGTGATTTCAGCTAAACAAACAAACAAACCCTTATATTATTAAAAAATTTAAAAACTCCTTCTGCACATAAAGTAGAAAGCATTGTTAAATCAAGAGAGTGACTTTTGCACATTTTACTCCACTAAGAGTTGATTCAGCATCTAGTGATTCTGATGTTCACAGTTAATTTTCTTCAGCTGTTGATAAAGAGATTCTGGTTCAGTTTTGTGTTACATTTGGCTGTTAACTATGCACAGCAGCTAGTGTTTTATTCGACTAATTTCTCTACTACACAAAAAGAACTATAAATCAGTAAGATAAAAACTGAATAACCCAGTAGATAACAGGTCACAAAAAAGCACTGAAAAGTGTTCAACCTAATTTCACAATAGAAGAAATACATATTAAAACTACATTGAGATACTTTAAAAACTCATCAGATTGGCAAAGATGAAAAAGTGCATAATTCAAACTATTAGAAAGGATGTGTAGAAAGAAGAACATTATCACGGTGTAAACTGGCATAAGAAAGGCCATTTGGCAAAATCCATCTATGCTTTGACCCAGCAATTCCGTTTAGAATTTACAGTTCAGATATACTCTTAGATGTGGTCAACTATCTGTACTATGTAAGATTATTAATTATAGTCCTGCAGTAGCAAAACATGCCTACCAATAGTCACAACACATTAAACACAACCTCAAAAACAGGGAACTAAAAATGGATTTTTTTGAATACTGAAAATGTTTTATGTGAAACATTAATTTTTAGTTATACAACACTCAGTGTATTACAGATTAATAAAATTAAAAAAAATTTAAACCTCAGAATGTGCATGTTCACAGAACAAAAAAATGAGCAGGAGGTCATTCATTCACTTCAGTAGTGTTGCCAGTGTTCAAATATTTTTGGAATTCTTCTAGAACTGTCTTATCTAGTATACAAGCCCTTCAGGAAAATACTTCTAACTACATCTAAGTTTGATTCTGATTTTTTAAAAAGTATTATTCTTTTTGGATCAACAAATTTAGCTCCAAATTACTTCACAAAACTTCAAAAGTCAAATCCACCTTTAAAATATAGGAATTTGAAGACGGACAAAAAGACACGGCAGAGGTTTTGAAGGTACTGCTAAGAGAGCACATTATATATGTTTTGATCAAGATCTTCCTAAATTCTTTTAATGTGCTCTTATAGTACATTTCTAACAAAATAAAGTCACATGGTCACACTGCATGGGTGTGTGTGTGTGTGTGTGTGTGTGTGTGTGTTGCCTATAAACAATGTGTTTTGAAACCAGGCAGGCTGAAATTTAAATCCTGGTTCTGCGCGTACACTAACTGGATAACTTTGGGCAAGTTTTTATCTGTGTGTGTTTTCTTTCTTTGGACCTTAGTTTTCTTGTACGTAAGTAGATCTATGGAACATTTTTGGTCCAATGTGACAGATTTACCATCTGTTTTATTCTACACCCAAAATTTTCATGGAAATAAAGGTAACTGAAAGGGACAATAAATCTACAGCTGAAGGAGAGGTGAAAGCAGTAGCATGGTAGCTGACTAGAACAATGAAAACAAAACAGATGGAAAGATGAAACTGATGCAGAAGTTTACCTAAACTAAAACACTCACATTAGGACAAAAGGGGAGACTTTCCAAAAGAGGGAGTTACTCAGAGGGACACCAGAACAACTCCAGGCTCAGTGGTCATTTGAGCAAGTAAAGGAACAGGCCATGGGTGACTGCCGGGATAATTAAAGGACAACTGAACAGCTGTCACCAGGCCCTGCTCTGAGTGCAGCTGACTCTGGCGTCTGCCCATGGGATTAAAGTGGTGAGGACATGACTCAGTGTGGGAGTTCTGCCCAGGGAATCTCCCAAAGTGGGTGTGAGGGCTGCCACAAGGGATTTCCCTCTCACCAGCCCCCACTCCTTCACAACAACAACTGAGCATCAGGGCTTCTATAATCAGAACCTACACTCACTGCCAGAGCAAAAGGGCCTCTCACTCTAGCTGAAGAGACACTCTAGCTACCACGGTGTTTCCTTCTAAGTCTTTTTCAGTATACGTACACAGACAGCCCTGGTTCACCAAAACATTCAAGAAAAGTCAACAGCAGGAAGGAAAGATGGCAAATTTAACAAAGAAACAAACTTTGAGGAGAAAAAAGATTGTTACAGAAAACGGATGCCAAAAGTATGCCAAAATTATCAATACACAGATTTAAAAGTCTATCGTATATATAAAAGGCAATAGACTTCCATGAAAAAAATTTCCACACACGTGATCACTACAATTTAAAGAACTCAACAGACTGACTGAGGAGCAGGATGGATATGGTTGAAGATTCAGTTTTGATCTGGAAAATCTGGCCCAGAGATTCTCTCAGAATACAGTGCATATGGGCAAGGGCAAGGTAAGTGTGACAGAAAAGATAAGTGACATGGCAGATAGATCCAGGAGTTCGAATAGGTGGTGAATAGTTCAACTGTCTTATGCAAGACCTTTGGGCACAAAGTTAAGGCGTGGAATCAGCCATCTGATAATGGAGTCTGGCTCGGGTGAAAGGTAGTGGCGGACAGTGTAGAGGCTAGAGGTGGCAGAGACTCAGAAGCTATTCTCTTCCCTTTGTGAGTTATTACATTTTTGTCCTCATCTTCTTTTTTCTTTCTCCAGTCCTTTGTCCTCTTTTCCTTTTTCTTCTCGTTTCTTTCTTATTTGCATGGAAACACAGTCTGCAGCGATCACCCTCTCCTCATTTACCTCATTTCACTCCTCTCTCTCTGGCTTTCAGCAACACTACAGCCCAAGGTTTAACAGATTCTGGCCTCAGTTCAGTTAGTTCAGTCACTCAGTCTGAATGGACTGACAACCTACTCAGATCAGTTCAGTTCAGTTGCTCAGTTGTGTCTGACTCTTTGCAACCCCACGGACTGCAGCACGCCAGGCTTTCCTGTCCATCACCACTTCCCAGAGCTTACTCAACTCATGTCCATCAAATCGGTGATGCCATCCAATCATCTCACGTTCTGTTGTCCCCTTCTCCTCCAGCCTTCAATATTTCCCAGCATCAGGGTCTTTTCTGATGAGTTGGTTCTTCACATCAGGTGGCCAAAGTACTGAAGTTTCAGCTTCAGCATCAGTCCTTCAAATGAATATTCAGGACTGATTTCCTTTAGGATTGACTGGTTGGATCTCCTTGCAGTACAAGAGACTCTCAAGAGTCTTCTCCAACACCACAGTTCAAAAGCATCAATTCTTCAGTGCTCAGCTTTCTTTATAGTTCAACTCTCACATATGTATATGACTACTGGAAAAACCATAGCTTTGACTAGACAGACCTTTGTTGGCAAAGTAATATATCTGCCTTTTAATATGCTATCTAGGTTTGTCATAGCTTTTCTTCCAAGGAGCAAGTGTCTGGCCTATTTACAAACTTTTCCAGGTGGTGCTAGTGGTAAAGAATCCGCCTAACAATGCAGGAGAGGCAAGAGACGCAGGTTTAATCCCTGGGTTGAGAAGATACCCTAGAGGAGAAAATGACAATCTATTCCAGTATTCTTGCCTAGAAAATCCCATAGACAGAGGAGCCTGGTGGGCTACAGTCCATGGGGTCTCAAAGAGCTGGACATGACTGACTGACTGAGCACATGTATGTAAAGCTGTTTTCAGGGGAGGAAATCTTAAGACAGAAAAAGGAGCTATTTGACTCAAGATGGATTATTAATGAAAAACATTCCACTTTCACAGACTGGAGAGCTAGAAGACACTGTCTGTTTTTATTAACTTTAATTTTCATCAAAGTAACACATATACAAAACTTCAAAAGTCAGAACCAAAATGTCTATGAATAAGAATAGTTTTCTGTCTTGTCCCTTCTGACCCTTTGATTACTCCCCTTTCAACAGAGACAACCATTCCCAACTTGTCTGTTTTCTTTGGCATCTGCCAATTTCTAAAATATCTCCATTTTAAGTTTCTGAGTCCCCATCATGATAGATGGGGCTTCAGTTTCCTCACATCTACCACTCTTACTACCTCCTATGCTCCCAATTCCCTAACAGAGATCATTGCTTTTTCAAAAATAAAATATTAATATTTAGATTCTTAGGACTACCAAATATTACTTACTGCTAAGTCATATTGTATACAAACATCCCTTCTTATATCATGCTTTCATTTTTCTTGAGTTAAAAATTAGTTTATTTTTTTCATTTTCCTACTTTTCTGGGAGACTTTTTCAGATGCTTCAACATTTTTGACATGAATCTATCAATAACCTTTTCTATAAACGCAGAGAGAAATTTTATTTCTTCCTTGGAGGCCGTCTTTTCAGAAGACTTGGGCCTGCTACTCCAATTTATATGTGTTGTTCTCTAATCTGGCTGATCACCTATCATTCCTGGACTTCTTTTCAGATCCTCTGTTTCCCTGGACCCTGTAAGCCTCTCTTTTTTGGTATTCTCCCTTGCTGAAGTATGGGTTGGCAAAAAAGTTTGTCAGAAAATCTGAATGAACTTTTTGGCCAATCCAATATATCTTCAAGGGCCTTAATTAGAGAAGGTAAAAATACTATGCAAGTATTTGTGCCCTTTTATATCCAAAAATGTCTTTATTTCAGCCTTCACAACTACTAGAAGTTGGATGCCTGATTACAGGTCAGAAATCATTCTAACCGCTGGTATTTCTAAAATAAACTTTATTAATATAGAGTTTATATAAATATGCACTGATTTTCAGTGCACATTTCAATAAACTTGGCAAAAGTATAAACCCATACATAATCTTCCACCTCAATCAGGAAAACAGAATATTTCTATCACCTTTAAAAATTCCCTCCGGCTCCTTGGCTATCAATCTTCCCTACTTTCACCCCACCACTGGCAACCAATGATCTTCACTTTTTTCACTCATCACATTTTTGAGAATAATTCATGCCCTGCACTAACCGTCCCTTCCTTTTCACTGTTGAGCAGTATTTCATTTTATAAATAAGCCATTTCCTTGTTGATGAACATTCAAACTGTTTCCCGTTTGAGACTACCATGAATAAAGCTATGTGAATATTTGTGGTCAAGTTTTTGATGAACACATGCTTTCATTTGGCTCTGTCTCCAATAACTAAGAATTGAATTGCTGGGTCACATGGTAAAAGCATGTTTAAGAGAAATGGCTGAACAATTTTCCAAATCTGTTTTACCCTTTTACATTGCTACCAGCAACACCAAAGTTCAAGTTGCCCCACATCTTTGCCATCATTTTGTTTTGTCAGTTTTTTAAATGCTAGATATTTCAGTGAGTATGTAGCAGTACTGCATTATAGTTTTAATTCACATTTCCTTGATGGTTAAAAACACTGACCATCTTCTTATGTGCTTACTTGCAACTTTCATATCTTCTTTTATGAAATATATTTTAAAATTCTTTGCCCATTTTTTAGATCGGGCTGTTTCCCCTATTATTAACATCTTACATTAGTGTGGTATATTTGTTAGAATTGATGAACACTGGCACATTTTCATTAAATAAAGCCCACAGTTTACATTAGGGTTCACTCTGCATTGCTCATTCTAGCGGTTTTGATAAATGTAAAATAACATGTATCCACCATTACAGTATCATACAGAATAGTTTCACTGCTCTAAAAATTACCCATGTTCCGCCGATTTATCCCTCTCCCTGGCAATCATTAATCTTTTTACTGTCTCTAGTTTTGCCTTTTCCAAAATGCCATATAGTTGGAATCATAAAGTACGTAACCTTTTCAGGTTGGTTTCTTCCACTCAGCAATATTCATTTAAGGTTTCTCCATGTCTTTCTGTGGCTTGATAGCTTCCAAGTTTTGGTCATTACAATTCACTATATACAATTCACAGCTCTCTGCAAGCTTTTAGAATCTTTATCTCTGATGTTTTAGAATTATATGATAATAAGTTTTGGTACAGGTCTTTTGTGTGTGTGTGTGTGTGTGTTGAATACTTGTTGAATCATTTCACTCTGAAGAATTATGTCCTTCAGTTTTAGAAAATCCTTTTTTTGTTTGTTTGTTTGAAAATATCTTCTTTTCCATCTTCCCCCCTCATGCATACTGCATGGTACGTCACTTCAGTCATGTCTGACTCTGTGCAACCCTATGGCCTACAGCCCTTCAGGCTCCTCTGTCCATAGGATTCTCCAGGGATTGAACCCACGTCTCTTGTGTCTTCTGCATTGGCAGGCAGGTTCTTTACCATAGCGCCACCTGGAAAGCTCTTTTCCCCCCTCACTGTTTCTGAAATTTTTATTAGTTGCTATTGGCTCTCGTAGGTCAACCTAACTTTTTCTTGCCTACTTTCTATTTGTCTTTTGCTTTCTCTGAAAGATTTTCTCAGTCTTATTTCCTAATATTTCTCTTGAAATTTAAAAATTTTGGATATCTAATTTCCAAAAGTCCTTTCTTGCTTTTGTCCTTTTTTTCTTCATGGATGATGTATTTTTTCAAAAACTGTTAGTCCATATACTCATTATATATTTCCACTGTATACTCTTTTTATCTGGTTAGTTTGCTCTCTTTTATGTTACAGGCTTCAAGTCCTGATGGTCTTTGGCTGTGTTTGTTCTAAACAGATACAGTGTTCTAAAACACTGACTGGTTGGGTTCTGTGCAAGGCTTGTGCCTGCTTGTAGCCTTCACTGTTGGATACTTATTACTGTTATTTTATTTATTTTTAGTTTTTGGTCATGTCATTTGGCATGTGGGATCTTAGTTCTCTGAGCAGGGGTCGAACCTGTGCCCCCTGCATTGGAAGCACAGAGTCTTAACTAAAAGACCATCAGTTAAGTCCCACTATTGGATATTTAAGATGGCAGCATGACCTTTGCACTTTAGGGATTTCCCCATAAATACCCACATCCCAACATCTTCTTTTGGCCATGTGGTATCTCTCAAGATAACTCCTCCAGTTTCCCACAACAGAAGGGGAAGGACCAGGATCGAACCAATCAATTCACAAACTCTTATTTTATCTCCTTTTGGCCTTATACCTCATTGTTTCCCTACCTGTGCCTGATATCCCAGAGTCTAGAGTCTAATTTCAATTAGAAGACTTCTGAAATCATTTCATCTAATTCTTATGGTATAATAATAAAAGAGCTGAATCACTGGAAAAGACCCGACTCACTGGAAAAGACCCCAGTACTAGGAAGGATCGAAGGTAGGAGGAGAAGGGGATGACAGAGGCCGAGACAGTTGGATGGCCTCACCAACTCAACGGACATGAGTCTGTGCAAGCTCCAGGAGATGGAGAAGGACAGGGGAGCCTGGCGTGCTGCAGTGTGTGGGGTCACAAAGAGTCGGGCACGACTTAAACAACTGAACAACAAATCCTTATTTTGTAGATAAAGAGAATGAGGTTCAGAACATTCTTTTGCTGAAGGTATAGCTGTTATTAATAATAAACGGGAAATGTGAGACTTCAACCTAGGCTCCTGCTCTCATCTGGTGTTCTGGTCAGCTGAAAAACTGCTTCCCAAAATGTCAGAGATGATCTGAGGTTTTTCTTTCCAAATGCCTAGAAATCTTGGTAAGCTTTCAGGAGTTGTGTCATGATAGCTAAAAGCTGAGGTAAGACTGAAATAAACAAGCCCCACATCTGGTCCCATGAGATGAGGGATAGGCAAATTTTGAAAGTGAGCTGGTTAGGTTCCTTTACTTTCAAGGTCACACAATGGAATTATCACCACTATTTTTTTCAACTTCAAATCTGACAGGTGAAAATAATATAATAGCTCTAGCTTCATGAACTGGAAATATACTGTTCAAAGTGTCTCTTAAGTAGGAAAATATTAACATGGGCGAGAACAGTCATGACCTATTTCAACACAGTTGTCTCCATGAAAAACTCACTCTGTGGGGTGACACATATTACTTGACAAAAGGAATTCCATAATCAAGAAAAGTCTGGTA
Organism: Ovis aries; assembly: GCF_016772045.2. NCBI lineage: Eukaryota > Metazoa > Chordata > Mammalia > Artiodactyla > Bovidae > Ovis > Ovis aries. The sequence goes on along the minus strand of NC_056056.1, from coordinate 32,233,019 downwards.
AATGTTGGGTTAAATAAATATTTAAATTTAAATAATAAGATAGGCAACAAGAAAAGCAAAAAAATTAAAAAACTAAACTAGTTTCTCTAACACAGGACTTCATGAAACCTCTAATATACACTAAGGAATGGTATATATGTCATGAAGCATTTATCCAGTATATGTCAGCACAAAATACTTTTCTTCACAATTTATGGAACTAGTGTTCAAGAAAGACACTTTGGAAACATAATCTGACCCAACATTATACTTCTGAAAGTCCTACTCTGGAAGGGTTGGGTGAGAACATAAAATTACTCTTAATATCAACTGCTCACCTTAAAATTACCTATTAAAAAGTAGAGACTATACTATAACTTAAAATACACAAGATGAGTGACATTCATATATCTAAAATCAACTATATACTACTTACTGTGGCATTAATGAAAAGATACTTCACTCCCAATAAACAAAAGGTCCACACAATAATTATGAGAGACAAAGCTCTAATCCATATCATCATTAAACATTTAAAATGAAGTTCTGTCCCCAACACATACTGTTCAGCCTGGAAGTGGGCCTGGCAGTGGTGGACTGAAGTGCAGATGGCAGGATCTCTGATTTGATGGCCACATTGGTGACTGCACCATCCATCCTCTCTGTCTCACATAAGCCTGGCAATTGTGGTGCCTTCTCCAGCGTGGGTAGTAACTGATCAAACTGGTCAAGGTCAGCTGTAAACTAAGAACGGAAACCAAAGTTAGAGGAAGCACATTCTACACTTTCACCTGAAAGAAAGTAGAAAACAAGTTGTTCCTTTAAAATATATGAATTGAGTGTGACTATGAGAGAATGAAGAAAGAAGAAATAATTAGAAAGACTGGGGCCTCAATGAAATAGCATGACCTAACACTGGAACAAAATGTGGAAGTTTATGGTACTGATATACTGCAGGATATAAGACAACATACACACACTGCTTATCTATTATATTTTGGTATAAAATGTACACACTGGAAAAAGACTGAACTGGAAAGAGATATTGAGAGTACTCTGTTAATGACAATAACATCATGAGTAATTTTTTCCTGTCATATTTTTCAAAATTTTATAAAATGGTTACTTTATGAAGGAGTAAAAAATATATTTACATTGACATACTTTTTAAAAATAATTTCTTAAAGTTTGCGAAATTTTTTAAATGAATATTAGCTTCAAATATCCCAGAAAGGTCACTTCCCATTTAAAGACTTAACAGAGTAGGAAATGTATTTTCTATCATAGGTAGGGAGTTCTTACATCTGTCTGTGGCTAGGCATAGGAGAAAATTGACCTTTATTTCACATTATTCCATGACGGTTACCTGAAGATAATTCATAAACATAAAATGTCTAGCTGTTTGGGTTTTATTACTTGATTCAACTAAAATTTCTTCCTAGATTGTAGAATTATATGTACATATTTTTTTAAATGTCTGGCTTCTTTCACATTACATTTCTCAAGTTTAGACATGCTGTTCCAGGTAGTAGCAGTTCATTTTGTTTCTGATGCTGAATAGTGTCCCACTGTATGAATATGCTACAATATATATTTATCAATTCTAGTGACGGATTTGGGAATTTTTCTGGTTTGGGGCTAATATAAGTAAAACTACTATGACTATTTTTAAACACATCTTTCGTGGCATGTGCACAAACTACTAATCAAAAAGGAAAAAACTGACAATTTGGAGTCTACATTAAAATGGAGAACTTCACTTCATCAAAAAGCACCATTAACAGAGAGAAAAGGCAAGACACAGTATAGAGAAGTCATCTGTAAATATATAACCAATAAATGACTCGCCCAAAATGTGTAAAGAACTCTTACACATCAATAGGAAAAATACAACATATTGGGAAAATGGGCAAAACACTTCGACAGACTATTTACAAAAGAAAACATTCAAATGACCAATAAATACTTATTGTGTGCTAAGTCACTTCAATAATGTACAACCGTGTAACCTGATGGACTGTAGCCAACCAGGCTCCACAGTCCATGGGATTCTCCAAGCAAGAATACTGGAGTGGGTTGCCATGCCCTCCTCCAGGGGATCTTCCCGACCCAGGGATCGAACATGTATCTCTGTCTCCTGCATTGGCAGGAGGGTTCTTTATTACTAGTGCCACTTGGGAAGCCCAGATATTTATTAGGGGAAGGCAAATTAAAACTATGAAATATCACTACACAGATCCCAGAATGGCTATAAGTTAAAAAGATAGACAACACCAAGTATTAATAAGGACATGGAACAACTAGAAGGAATTCTCATACCCTGGAAAAACTGGCATTATCTGCTAAAGATCAACACACACATATTTTATGATCCTGTAATTCCACTCCCCAGGTATAAACTCAGCAGAAGTGCATGTATGTACACCAAAACAGATGTGCCAAGATAGTGTACAATGGCATTTTCTTGAAGCTGTTACTTTTGAAGTCAATTTTAAAGACTGAGAATTTTAATGTTGTTATTTAAAGCTATTATTCAGTTTAGAAACATGACATTAGTTTAGCTGTACCAAGAAACATAGGACAACCTTCTCGAAGAGTACATGCGTAAAGAAATAACCAAAACAGTGTTATTACAAATAGTAAATAGAGACAATACAGAGACTCTGAGCATTCGAGGAAAAGAATGTCTAACTAGAGCTACTGCAGGAAGCTTTACAGAAATGATTGTGTACTATGTGTGAACGATTGTGAACTGTGTTTAAATGATGAGTAGAAGTTCAGCAGACATAGAAAAGAGAGCAAAGCAGAAGATGCTTAGAAGAGATATGGCTTATCCCAGGAATAGGAAGGGCTTCCATGCACCTAGAATGTAGTATGCCTCAGAGGAGAGAGAGGCTTCTGGAAGATGAGGGCAAAAAATAAAGCTGACTCAAGAAACTCTAGGATCTATACATACTAAGTGTGAATTTGGTTTCACAAGGAAGAATCTTATTAATAAACTGCTTTGTAAATACATTTTCAGCTATTTCACGGATGTCTATATTCTTTCTAAATAATGCATAAGCTTCTAGCGGGGAGGAATAACATTTTCTGCTTTTCTTAAATTCCTTCAGAATCCACTGCAATTATTCAATAAATGAAGCTGCCTATCACTTTTCACCACCCGCTACCCCAGCCTAAACAAAGAGGTACCTGATCCATAAGAATTTACACAAAGGTTTATTTGGATTTACTTCTGTTTCAGAGCATGTTATATACCCTACTATCCGGAATACTCAAAGTCTCTATCTGATGGGGGCTGGGGGTTGAGAGTGGTTAGAGTGAGAAGGAAAATGACTTTAGAAAACGTTTCAAAGGAAATTAAATAGCAAAGCAAGCCAGACTAGGCACCCGTGTCCACCTCCTCACATTTCTCTCTCATTTCACTTACATTGGCGGTTCCCAAACTTAGTTACCTATCAGAGTTCTCTGGGAAGTCTTTAAAATACAAGTTTCTGGGCTCTATTCTGAAAGAGCTGGATTTAATAGGTGGAGAGATGAGAGGAGGGGGCATAGAAGGTATTTTTTCTAAAATCTCCAAAGATGTGAACTCTGACTTTATCGAAAGAAACATCTACTTTCTTAGAATGCCACACTAAATTTTGTAACCCTCCAAGGTTCCAAAGAGAACTTTGAGGGCATCCTGTGGATTTTCAACCATTGGTATTAGTCTTTTAATATGTGCCCAATGGATGGGGCAAAACATAGCCTGAATCCAAATATAATCTATGCATGGAAAAAAATAAAAGAAAAAATAACTAGGAATGTTCATCCTATGAAGTAAAGAATTACCTACCTGGCTCTGTGACTCCAGTTTAATTTCCTCAGGAGCAGGCTTGGTCATGGGGGCTGGGTTTGTGTTACAAGGATCCATCTGCTCTTTCTTTTCCACCTTCACCTTTACATCATCCAGGCTCAGGTTCGGAGTGGATCTTAAATCTTTCTCATCTTTATCTAAAAGGTAGCGTAGGAGCTGATGGTCTTTTGATTCTTTTTTCTTGGAGGCATCCAGTTCCAGTTTTACACTGGAATTTCCCTGGACCTGTCCAGTCACTGACACAGAAGCAGATGCACTGTCCTTCTTATCAGGCTCCACAGACAAAGTTGTGATATCCGAGGGGCTACCCTCCTGTAAGAGACGGTGTAGGATTTTGTGCCGCTCAGTCAGTGAGCTATGAGAGGAGGGGCAAGAACCACTTGAAGAGTTAGTAGAGGCAGAGGTGGAAGTGCCTGTGCAAGAGAGTACCTCTTTGCAACTTGTGTCTATATCAGCATGCCGTAACTGCTGCTCTGCAGTCGTTGTCAAAAGCTGCACTAGTTTGTGACTGGTTTGAGAGTATTTATTGTCTCCATCTGAGAGTCTGTCATTGTTATGTAGAAGCCCAGAATCCAGAGGTTTGCTGTCATTAGAGCTGTTGTCAGACTGAATCATTTCATTTAAAATGGATGCAATCTCTTTGTTATCTTTGGATTCAGCTTTTGCTGGTTGTATATTTAATCTACTAGGTGAATTCTGTGAGCTCATCTGCCTGAGGACTGGAGAGCTGGCAGAGAAGCCAACAGAGTTATTGGGTCCTTCATTCATACTCTGTAAAGGTGTTACTGGGATGTTTGAATAGGATCGGTTACTATTATTACAGGCAGTACTTGTCATGCTAACAGGGGAGCTTAATGTCGGAATATTAGGAGGAAATGAATTGTTTGGCATCCTGGGCCTTGTTGCCAATCCAGAACTAACTTGTCTCCTTGGAGACATGAACTGTGCAAGGGATATTCCTGTACCTTCCATAGGGGAATTATTGAGGTTTAAAGGGGGATTAGTGCTCTGGGAACTGGCCTGTCCCTGGTTTAAGGCAACACTGGCTACAATCTGATTTCCAGGTGAGCATCCAAAACTCCCTTGGTTGTTGCTAGAATTGCTATGACTGCTGCTATGAAGGTCTGAGCTCTGCTGGCGGTTTACTCTGGTGGGTACCATGTTGCTGCTGGATGGCGGCAAGGTAGATGAACGGGCCACACCGTGAGCTGGAGAGATACTGGGATTGACGGAAGGGTTTACCCGGGGCACTGACATTCCAGGATTAGTGTCATCTTGAGGAGAAAGACCACTGTGTTCCCTAGACAGGGGAAAAGACATTCAGATATCGTCATTGGTTTCCATTATAATATTTTATGAAGCACATTATAAGACAAGACCATTAACCTCAATAATGTTGCAAACTATCAAGTAAAAAGCTTCTGTATTACTTTAAACTAAAGAAAACAGTGGACTGTTAGTACCATGGTGAAATGTTAGAACACTTCATGGGAAAATAATGTTTAAGATACTGCACATTTGATAATAGTTAAATGTGCAAGAAATCTTTCCTGACCTTGGAAAACTTCCAATATATATACTTTAAAACTTTACAAAATTTAATACAAATAATTAACACTACATCAGACTTTTGGTGGAAAGAGAAACTTCCCACACTTCTGGTTACAAAGTATTTACTCATGACTCCCTTCATTATAGCTTTCAAGTATTTCAACTCCAAAGAGGAAGACTGGGTAAGGAAAATACTGTGTCACTGATGTAAAAATTAAAAAGGGTGACATGCAGACATAGCAGATGTTTTGAAAGAGAAATCACAATATGAAAAAAAGAACTGTGCTAATTCCACTCACAAGCATAAATTAAACTAAAATTAGAAAAAGCAGAATACTGAATTCAGATTTTCATCAAGTTCTTTTACTCAAATCCATAATTAGGACAACAGATTTGTGACTGGTATTACCATGTTCCAATAAGCAAATATATCAGATGAGGGAAAGATGAAGTGAGGGAAAATGTCTTTGTTTTTGTTTAATGCTAGATTTTAAATAGTTGTAAATGTAGTCTTGAATAATTCATAGGATAAAAGAATGGTTTCATGAATTTACCATATATAATAGTGTAAAACACATTTTGAGAGGAGAACAAATTAGAGGCAGTGACATTCAAATATCTCAAGTTGATAGTTAAATAATTTGTAGCTTGGCAAACTGTCAACTTGAACTCAGAAGCTACTGAGTTTTGCCTTAATGAAAATAAAGCACTTTTAAAATTAAAAATAACAATACTAATAAACTTGTATCTTTTATAAGACCATAAGTTTATATACGGAAAGCTGGACAGTTTTAGCCATCTTTTTGGTTTTTATCCCTAAAGCCTATATTCAGCCACACCTTTCCTTTCTCCCTTTTTGAACAACAAAGCTATTGTTAGGTGACAAAACTATAAAACTCAGTATGGATATATTGATTATATTCTCACCATGCTAGTTAAATGCCTAATGTAAAACTCGTTTTCTAGCCATCAAGAGTATAAAACTTTCTTCTCTAAGAAGAGATATGTGAACTGACTTATTTCATATGAAACTCTCCAAATAAATAGTACCTGTCGATGATATGAATTCCCATGATGAAAGGTTGCATGTCTGGACTTTGAGGGTAGCAAAGTTTACACTTGGTGTGGGCGCTAAGCATTGTCCCATCATTCAATATGAATCTATAGGATGGGCTGGAGGCAGTGCCACGAGTCATCACTGTTTCAAACAAAAGAGAAACCTAGTTAAAATGCTGACACTTACACTTTGGGCAGAGGAGAGTTACCAAGCCTCATTTCTACCTAGAACCTCATTTAAATGTCCTTCCAATTGCTACCTGCTCAGACTCAAGGTATGCTTCAGATAAAGCAGATATCTGAGGGGGGAAACGATTCGGGGTGAAAGATACAGTCTGAAAACAATTTTTAATTCAGTTCTACTTGAATGGGTGCCTCCTCACAGAAGTTCTGATTATGAAGAAACCACAAACCACAAAAAAGTCAACCTAATCTTTCCCTATAATGGGGCAGCTCCTTAAATTTATTTTATAAAAGACCGAGAAGTAACTTTCTCCTCTCTCCTTTTCAGTATTATCTCTAACAAGCTTTTCCACCCCGTTAGCGGGCTGATTTTTAAAAATAGCTTTATTGAGATATCAACAAAATTCACCAAGTTTTGATTAGTTTGCAGAACTCTTTAACTGAAATTCAAATTTAGTTTTTCACTCAGGAATGTGAATCAAAAAGATCCATCCTGACAAATTATTATAGTCGTATACATTATTTTTGATGTTTGAATTTAGTTTACTAATAAGCAAATTAATAATAAAGCCTCTGATTACTAATACAGAATAAAACCTAGATTAAGGCAATTGAATCACTATATACACAACATGAGTTACGTTTGTCTTAAGGCTTTATTAAAAACAGATGAAACTCTAACTCTACTGGTTGATTTTTACGAAATACATAAAGGCTACACCAGACTACTAAATAAGAAAAAGTCATCAGTGTTTCAGTAATACAATAGAATTCTTTTTTAAGGAAGATTTAATAGATAGATTCAGCTATACCAAGATTAAAAATCATATTCAGTTAAATATAAGAATTATTACCACAAATGACTATATAATTTAGCCTGTAATAAATGTTAGTCCTATTTTCAAAGACATTTTAGAAAGAGCTTCAATCACACTTTAAAGACATATGAAAAAGACAAAATGACCAATTGATAATTTTTGAAGCTACATATTATTTTAAGCAACGAGAAGACAGGCTCTATTTTATTAAGACAGGCTCTATTTTATTGTCTTGGGTGCACCATGTAAACTGAAGAGGGCATAATTTGCTGGAAATCTATTACATGCATAAATCTCCCTCAGTACCAAAATCAGGATATAAACTTAATTGCAAGGATTTCTTACCCATCTGGCAGTTTCAGCCAAATCTTGGCACATTTACCGAAAAAAATAGGGAAAAATTTAGTATCTAGTGAAATAATAAATGATAAAAAAGTCTTTAATGAAAACCAGTAATTTCTGTGTAAGGATATAAGTTAAATGTTTGTTATGACAAAGCCCTAAAAAATATTAACAATTCCCATCTGTCAATATCTTTTGACAATATATTTTGGAAAAAACAGTTGTAACAAAAAGGTGGTATTTTAAGATAAATTATTAGTGTGGGACAATGAGAAAGTTATAAATATATAAATATATATTTAGTTATAAATATATATAAAGGGCAAGAAAAGATACAATATGTATTTCATGTTATTTTGCTTATGTCATTCTATTTCCTCATCAGTATTTATTTCTCATTAGGATCATTCTGCTGAAACATTCATTGGCTCTTCACCATTGAGCTCATTGTCCAATATGGTAGTCATCAGTCACTATCATAATGTGGAAAATGAAATTTAAAATTAAATGAAATTTAAAATTCAGTTCCTTACTCATATTTGCCACATGTCAGGTACTCAATAGATGGATGCGGCTAGTGACTACAATACTGGACAATATAGCTCCATACATACAATTTCATTTTGCATTTCCAATCTTATTCTTCATTATTTCCTAAATATCTCTTCTATAGTTCTTTGAGTAGGAGTAGATAACCTTTTATACATTTATTTTTCTTCTTCAGGTAGAATAAACATGAGTTAATACTATGTCCCATTCTTGTTTTCCACTCTCCATTGAAACTGTACGATGCTTTGCATATACACTCATCTCACACGCTAGTAATGCTCAAAATTCTCCAAGCCAGGCTTCAGCAATATGTGAACCGTGAACTTCCAGATGTTCAAGCTGGTTTTAGAAAAGACAGAGGAACCAGAGATCAAATGGCCAACATCTGCTGGATCATCGAAAAGCAAGAGTTCCAGAAAAAACATCTATTTCTGCTTTATTGACTATGCCAAAGCCTTTGACTGTGTGGATCACAATAAACTGTGGAAAATTCTTCAAGAGATGGGAATACAGACCACCTGACCTGCCTCTTGAGAAACCTATATGCAGGTCAGGAAGCAACAGTTAGAACTGGACATGGAACAACAGACTGGTTCCAAATAGGAAAAGGAGTACATCAAGGCTACATACTGTCACCCTGCTTATTTAACTTATATGCAGAGTTCATCATGAGAAACGCTGGGCTGGAAGAAGCACAGGCTGGAATCAAGATTGCCAGGAGAAATATCAATAACCTCAGATATGCAGATGACACCACCCTTATGGCAGAAAGTGAAGAGGAACTAAAAAGCCTCTTGATGAAAGTGAAAGAAGAGAGTGAAAAAGTTGGCTTAAAGCTCAACATTCAGAAAACAAAGATCATGGCATCTGGTCCCATCACTTCACGGGAAATAGATGGGGAAACAGTGGAAACAGTGTCAGACTTTATTGTTTTGGGCTCCAAAATCATTGCAGATGGTAACTGCAGCCATGAAATTAAAAGACACTTACTCCTTGGAAGAAAAGTTATGATCAACCTAGATAGCATGTTGAAAAGCGGAGACATGACTTTGCCAACAAAGGTCCGTCTAGTCAAGGCTATGGTTTTTCCTGTGGTCATGTATGGATGTGAGAGTTGGACTGTGAAGAAGGCTGAGCGCTGAAGAATTGATGCTTTTGAACTGTGGTGTTGGAGAAGACTCTTGAGAGTCCCTTGGACTGCAAGGAGATCCAACCAGTCCATTCTAAAGGACATCAGCCCTGGGATTTCTTTTGGAAGGAATGATGCTAAAGCTAAAACTCCAGTACTTTGGCCACCTCATGTGAAAAGTTAACTCACTGGAAAAGACTCTGATGCTGGGAGGGATTGGGGACAGGAGGAGAAGGGGATGACAGAGATGGCTAGATGGCATCACTGACTCGATGGATGTGAGTTTGAGTGAACTCTGGGAGTTGGTGATGGACCTGGCATGCTACGATTCATGGGGTCGCAAAGAGTTGGACACGACTGAGCGACTCAACTGAACTGAACTGAGTACATATTTGCTAATTGAAATTCAACTTGAATTTCATCTCAATAGGTTAATATTGATTTGTTAATACTGATCAACTACTACCATTTTTCTTTAAAGGACAGATTTTAAACCTTACCTATCTTCTCAAATGCTTATATTGTATTTTATGTTTTTGTCTGCGTAGAAATCCAGATTTACTTTTGTAATGAAAATTATTGGAGACAAATTTCTTGACTTACTGACATGCCCTGTAAAGTGAGAAAGAACTAGAATCTTGGAGAACATTAACATGGAAACATTAAGATACCTGGGCTTCCCAGGAGTGCCAGTGATAGAAAAACCCCTGCCAATGCAGGAGATACAAGAGATGTTTGTTTGACCCCTGGGTTGGGAAGATTCCCTGGTGAAGGGCACGGCAACCCACTCCATTATTCTTGCCTGGAGAATCCCATGGACAGAGAAGCCTGGTAGACTGCAAAGAGTCACCAGGGTTGCAAAGAGTCGGACTTGACTGAATTGACTGAAGCATGTATTAAGATAATTTATGTGGATTACAGAAACATTAAGAGTTCTTTGGTAATTATACTGCCTTAATTTGGAAGATGCTAAATTAATGAAAATTCTAAAATTGAGGAACCTCTACTAACTTAATACAGGAAAATTATTACAAGTTTTTTTTCTTTTTACAGTTTAAGTTTTGAAGTTAAATGGTTTATTTTGGATAACAATGTACAGAATAAGACTCAGGAAAAGGAAAGCAGCACAGATCAATGAAAAGAATAAAAGCCTAGGAATCAGATTTAGGTATGAACTCTGACTCTCTCATTTACAAGTTTAGGACTTAACAATACAAATTAACCTTTGCCCAGTATCACTAAAATGGAGCCAGTTTACTGTGAGGTAATACCTAGCATGGAGCCTGGTATATAGCAGGTACTTAATGAATATTTCCTGAATAAATACCAAAGAAAAAACCACAAATACGTAGCTTCCAAAGTACTTGTGTCCTGCGTCACACTCACATTCGGCCAATACCAAGATACCTCTTATACTAATAGCTTCAACCCTGTATAACAATCTAAAATTTTGAATTAAGATGTTAGTATTGGAGCCATAGGGCTTCTCTAGTGGCTCACACAGTAAAGAATTTGCCTGCAATGCAGGAGATTTGGGTTTGATCCCTAGGTAGGGAAGATCCTCTGGAGAAGGAAGATATTAAGAATAGGTGCCAACAATACACAGAAGAACTATACAAAAAAGGTTTTAATGACCCAGATAACCATGATGGTGTGGTCAGTCACCTAGAGCCAGACATCCTGGATTGTGAAGTCAAGTGGGCCTTAGGAACCATTACCTCAAACAAAGCTAGTAGAGGTGATAGAATTCCAGCTGAGCTATTTCAAATCCTAAAAGTTGGTGCTGTAAAAGTGCTGCACACAATATGTCAATAAATTTGGAAACCTCAGCAGTGGCCACAGTACTGGAAAAGTTTAGTTTTCATTTCAATCCCAAAGAAGGGCAATGCCAAAGAATGTTCAAACTACCACACAACTGCACTCATTTCACATGCCAGTGAAGTAATGCTCAAAATCCTTCAAGCTAGACTTCAACAGTACATGAACCAAGAACTTCCAAAGACAGAAGCTAGATTTAGAAAAGGCAGAGGAACCAGAGATCAGATTGCTAACATTTACTGGATCATAGAGAAAGCAACAGAATTCCAGAAGAACATCTATTTCTGTTTCTATTGATGACGCCAAACCTCTGACTATGTTTATCACAACAAACTGAGGAAAATTCCTAAAGAGATGGGAATACCAGACCATCTTACCTGCCTCCTGAGACCTGTATGAAGGTCAAGAAGCAACAGTAAGAACTGGACATGGAACAACAGACTGGTTCAAAATTGAGAAAGGAGTTTTCAAGGCTGAACATTGCGACCCCACATATTTAACTTATACGCAGAATACATCATGCAAAATGTTGGAATGGATGAATCACAAGCAGGAATCAAGATTGCCAGGAGAAATGTCAACAACCTCAAATACACTACATATACCTCAGATGATACCACTCATTAGGTGGAAGAGGAACTAAAGAGCCTCTCGATAAGAGTGAAAGAGGAGAATGAAAAAAACTGGCTTAAAACTCAACATTCAAAAGAGCATAAGATCACAGCATCCAGTCTCATCACTTCATGGCAAACAGAAGGGGACAAAGTGGAAATAGTGACAGATTTTATTTTCCTGGGCTCCAAAATCACTGCAGATGGTGACTGCAGCCATGAAATTAAAAGAGGCTTGCTTCTTGGGAGGAAAGCCATGACCAACCTAGACAGCATATTAAAAAGCAAAGACATCACTTTGCTGACAAAGGTCCATATAGTCAAAGCTACGGTTTTTCTAGTAGTCATGTGCAGATGTGAGAGCTGAACCATAAAGAAGGCTGAGTGCTGAACAATTGATGCTTTTGAATTGTGGTGCTGGAGAAGAGTCTTGGGAGTCCCTTGGACAGCAAGGAGATCAAACCAGTCAATCCTAAAGGAAATCAACCCTGAATATGTGCTGGAAGGACTAATGCTGAAGCTGAAGCTCCAATACTTTGGCCATCTGATGTGAAGAGCCAACTCACTGCAAAAGACTGTTTCTGGGAAAGACTGAGGGCAGGAGGAGAAGGGACAACCAAGAATGAGATGGTTGGATGGCATATCAATACAATGGATGTCAGTTTGAGCAAACTCCAGGAAAGAGTGAAGGACTTGGAGTCCTGGCGTTTTTAGTCCATGGGGTCACAAAGAGTCAGACTTGTCTTAGCAACTGAACAATGAGAGCCATAATTCTTTACAGGACTGACTGGTTGGAGTACTGCTCTACACGCCAAATTTTCTCCATAAGTAGGACTGAGAAATGGACTAAACTATTCGGAATTACATTTGATCACAGATTCTGATCTTGTTTTCTGATTTAGCTTTGTCAGGTTTTGATCCTTGACCCTTGAGTTTTAGAATATTTAGTAAGGAGGGGTGATACTGATGTGGTAGTACTGACACCCCAGAAACTCTTCGAAGAATCTAGAAATCTGGTTTAACAACTGTCCCAAATGAATGTTACCTTAGGGAAACATTTAACCTAGACTTTTTTCTAAAAGAATGATTCTGAATTGAACTGAACTTAGGAAGCTTTTTGAAACTATATAGCTACATGAACTTCCTCCCAGTTTAGGAAGTTCCTCAGGTGACCCTGATACACATACAGCACCCCCTCACCTCCCGGTCTCAGTGGTGAACCACTCCTTTAATCTAGTTTATCCTGCAAGCTCCCACGTACTGTTTCGCTGAAATGTGTTTTCAATTTTTGATTCTGGAAAATAAAATGGTCAACACTCTTTAAAAGCAGTCTGTGAGCTGTCTCTGTCAAAAGCAGCTGAAAAACTAAGAACTTAAGTTTTTAATGCATATTAGGATTTTATACCAGCTGCTGCCTTTAAAAAGTAAGTTAAAGGCAGGAAAAAAGACAGATGGAGGACCAATTTTCTTGTCTAAATATCAGATATGCAGATGACACCACCATTATGGCAAAAAGTGAAGAACTAAAGAGCCTCTTGATGAAAGTGAAAGAGGAGAGTGAAACGTTGGCTTAAAGCTCAACATTCAGAAAAACTAAGATCATGGTATCTGGTCCCATCACTTCATGGCAAATAGATGGGGAAACAGTGGCTGACTTTATTTTTCAGGGCTCCAAAATCACTGCAGATGGTGATGGCAGCCATGAAATTAAAAGATGCTTACTCCTTGGAAGGAAAGTTATGACCAACCTAGACAGCATATCGGAGAAGGCAATAGCACCCCACTCCAGTACTCTTGCCTTGAAAATCCCATGGATGGAGGAGCCTGGTAGGCTGTAGTCCATGGGGTTGCTAAGAGTCAGACACAACTGAGCGACTTTCCTTTCACTTTTCACTTTCATGCATCGGAGAAGGAAATGGCAACCCACTCCAGTGTTCTTGCCTGGAGAATCCCAGGGATGGGGGAGCCTGGTGGGCTTCCGTCTATGGGGTCGCACAGAGTTGGACATGACTGAAGCGACTTAGCAGCAGCAGCAGACAGCACATTAAAAAGCAGAGACATTACTTTGTCAACAAAGGTCTGTCTAGTCAAGGCTATAGTTTTTTCAGTAGTCATGTATGGATATGAGAGTTGGACTATAAAGAAAGCTGAGCACAGAAGAATTGATGCTTTTGAACTGTGGTGTTGGAGATGACTCTTGAGAGTCCCTTGGACTGCAAGGAGATCCAACCAGTCAATCCTAAAGGAAATCAGTCCTGGGTGTTCATTGGAAGGACTGATGTTGAAGCTAAAACTCCAATATTTTGGCCACCTGATGTGAAGAGCTGACTTATTTGAAAACATCCTGATGTTGGGAAAGATTGAGGGCAGGAGGAAAAGGGGACGACAGAGGATGAGATGGTTAGATGGCATCACCAACTCAATGGACATGAGTCTGAGTGAACTCCGGGAGCTGGTGATGGACAGGGAGGCCTGGCGTGCTGCAATTCATGGGGTCACAAAGAGTCAGACACAACTGAGTGACTGAACTGAACTGATAGAGGTTTTACATTTTAAAAGTTTTATAGAAAATCAAGGATACAGTGGCATAATATTATGCCACTAAAGAACTATTAGTGATAGTTCTTTATACTATCCCTAGTGGAAAGGCAGCAAGGCAGCAAGGAAACTGCAAAGGCTATTTACATCTCTCTCCATTCTTAGCAGACCAGTAGTTCTCCAACTTGATGTACTTAAGCATCACCTTCAGAGCTTGTTTAAAATACATGGGCCCTCACCTGAGATTTTAATTCAGTACATCAACATCTTTAATAGGTGATTCCCATGTAACTGTTTCATGGACCACATTTTTCTTACCAGGTTAGGTACTGATGAATACAACATATAAAAAAAAGATGCGCTCAATTCATAAATACTATTTGGCAAGTTGTCCAGAATCTCCATAACACTAGAGTCAGAGTTACATGAATTCTGGGCAATTTGACTCTAAGAAAAAAGTTATTTCTTAAAAAAAAAAAAAAAAAAGAAAAAAGTTATTTCTATTGAAAAAAATCTTTTTTCTTAAAAAAGTAAAAGAAAAGGACATTAAGACATGACTAATGGAGAAGAGGTGTTGAATTATATTTTTTTACATTTCTCTCTAAATTGCTTTACTTCATATGTTAATGATTAGTTACTTATTATACTTTAATCAATCTATTTTATAGAGAATTCCAATGGTTTAGAAACACATGATTTAAACCATGGCTCAATCACATATATGGGAAGCCTAACATTTGGACAATGAGACAATAATCTAATCCTGCTTTGCCTTGGTCATAATGTATATAAATTATAGGCAACACTATGGAAAACAGTGTGGAGATTCCTTAAAAAATTGCAAATAGAACTACCTTATGACCCAGCAATCCCACTTCTGGGCATACACACCGAGGAAACCAGAATTGAAAGAGACACATGTACCCCAATGTTCATCGCAGCACTGTTTATAATAGCCAGGACATGGAAACAACCTAGATGTCCATCAGCAGATGAATGGATAAGAAAGCTGTGGTACATATACACAATGGAGTATTACTCAGCCGTTAAAAAGAATTCATTTGAATCAGTTCTGATGAGATGGATGAAACTGGAGCCGATTATACTGAGTGAAGTAAGCCAGAAAGAAAAACACCAATACAGTATACTAACACATATATATGGAATTTAGGAAGATGGCAATGACGACCCTGTATGCAAGACAGGGAAAGAGACACAGATGTGTATAACGGACTTTTGGACTCAGAGGGAGAGGGAGAGGGTGGGATGATTTGGGAGAATGACATTCTAACATGTATACTATCATGTGAATTGAATCACCAGTCTATGTCTGACGCAGGATGCAGCATGCTTGGGGCTGGTGCATGGGGATGACCCAGAAAGACGTTATGGGGAGGGAGGTGGGAGGGGGGTTCATGTTTGGGAATGCATGTAAGAATTAAAGATTAAAAAAAAATAAAAATAAAAAAGAAAAAAGAAAAAAAAAATTATAGGCAAGTAAAACTAAAAGTCTTTTAAGTAAGCCTTGGAAGGTTTAACTTATAAAGTTAAGGTAAAAATCAAACAGAAGACAATCATATACCTCGGCACTTGAGGGAGTAAGTGGAGGCAGTGCTCTGAATCTCCTACTTACACAAAAGTCAAGTGCTATATATATAGGGAGTCACAAAGTTTGCAATAATTGCAAACTATTGGATGGCAATAGTTGCTTTCTGCAATTGTTTCCAAACTTGACTGTACTTCAGGATTGCCTGGGGAACTTCTTGGTTATATCCATTGAAACACCATCTTTGGGGATGGTAAAAGTAAGAGGCCCACTGAAGAACTGTTAGTCTGTACAAAGCTGTTCCAGAAGTAGACAGACTAGTGAGATTCACACAGATGGCTTTTCGGAAAAAAAAAATCAAGCTGCTTCCTTCACATACCATTAGGAAGCAGCTGACCTAAAACATAATGAATGAAAAATCATTTGTAAACTGAGGAAACCTAATGTAACAGGAAAATGTTAAAATTAAGAAAAGTGATAGAATAATGAAAAATATTTTTAAAATTGTTTTTCAGGAGTAGCCATACAAAGAGTTTCTTCCCAGAGAAATTGTTTACTTAGAGATTAGAGAATAAATTACAACGGGAAAGGTATATTAGACTCCCATAATTTCATGACAATATTTTAAAATATATCAAAACTCCTTATCTTTGAATCTTTATAAATTTTCTGGCCTTAACACTCAGCTAATTTTTCCTATTTTTCCTAAAATACTGTTAAGTTCCTTAAGGGTGGGAATATGGGAATATGCTTGTGTCATTTACTATGACATAGCAGTTGTTTAATTATTAATTAATAATTTCATATGACATAATTTTAACTTGAAACTCCCATGTGAGTCAGGAGATACTGGCACTGTAATGGTCATGAAGCACAGATCTACATGCATGATATAGATCTGTACTATCTAAAAGCCCTTTGACATGCTTGTTCTGCTTGGAGTGATCTTCTAAAAGGCAGACAAAAATAGCACTTCCTCTCTAAAGCCATCCCTGATTCTCAAGTCAGAATTAATTTTTTTCTTCTTTGGTTTTATCTTTATTATTATGGCCCAGGCCACATAGATCTTTAAAACAGTCATATATCCTCCCAATACAATAGATTTTGAGCTCCTGGAAGCCAAAACCCTGCTTTGTCATCCTTGAATCCCTGGCACCTTACATAGTGTTCTACATATGTGAAGAACTTGATACATGTCTGCTGAATGAATGAATGAATGAATGAGTGACCACCACATGATACCCTGTTCTTTAAAATGTGCATCCCAAAATTCAGTATCTACTCATGAATTACTTTGCTTACCCATTTCTTCCTTTCCTAAAACTGATTATTATAAAAACTAATTGCAATACTTGATAAGAAAATACTTATCAACCCATAGATTGTATATATGTTATTCAATATTAATAAAGAGCAAGGTTAATGAAAATAGCTGAGAGGGAAAAAAAAAACCTTACCTTCTTGAAATAGTTGTCTGGCATAAGATGGCTCTCTGCCTTGAGGTTGGAAAAAAGCATAAATGCACTTTCTCACTAAATCTTCCCAGCCAGTTCTGCCAGCAGCTCTCAGGGAACTAGTATCAATAGAGATGATTTTACCTATACAAAGAATGAAAGCTTACATGTATGATAGCCTCCGGATATGTCATTCACATTTCAAGACTAATATGCATCTAAAAATATTCTGCTGCCTCTCAACTGCTTAATGGACAAAAGCACTAAAAAGCACTATTAATTTTTATTATATATAGTAACAGAGTATATCAGTGACATGAAAATACAAAATTGTTTTGGCCTTGGAGTGTGTTGTATCACATCATAAAATTCAATACCAATCAAGTATTAAAGTCATACCACAAAGACCCAAAGCTATGGATACTAATGCAGGTCAAACTTTTCTGGGTTGCTCTTTGGATCCTGCTATCTATATACTAATGTCTTATTGTGGATGGAGAGGCAGAGATGAACTATATTATTTTGGTTTAAATTAATTTCCAGTAATTAAGTGAAGAGACTATGAGAAAGTAAGCAAGTCTTTCCTTTTCTACCTCCTCTTGAGTTGTAAACAATATTGCACTTAAGAGTAAAGACTGAAGGCAAAAAAAGTTAAATCAGAAAAAAATAAGTGAGAATATTAAGATCTGCTAGGCTATCTGCAAACAGAACATATGCTTTATAAAATTTAGTGCTGATTTGATACTGTTATCACAGTTAAATAAGTTTCCTGAATGATTATGGAAGAATTCGGGCAAATTATTTCTTAATTGGGGGCCATTTAATCCAGTTGGTGATTTTTCAGATCAGTTTTATTTTCTATAAATCTTGTATTCATATAAGATAATATAGGGGAGATATATACATATATGTGTATGTGTGTTAGATTATTAAGGTGAGACCTACAAAGCCTCATCCAATTTCAGAACTTGAATATTACCAAGATCATCAATACCACTCCACTAAGTGTGTACTCCGTGCTTGTCACATCCCTCTGTCTTTATATTTTCCTGTCAATCTAGGCTGTTTCCATTTTTTTGTCATTACAATCAATACTGCTATGAAAATCTTTCACATTTTCCATACTGCATGAGGTACATAAGTAGGAATAGAACTGCTGAGTCATAGGTTACATGAATGTTCAATTTTATATTAAACTGTCTCCCAGAAACTTTTATAAGAGTTAACCCAACATCCTCTCCACCGCTTGGTTTATGGTTATGGTCTAACTTTTGTATTTCCCTGATTAATAAGGTTGAATATTTTTCATGTTTATTCACCTCTCAAGTTTCCTCTTCTGCGAACACCTGGTTGTCTTTTCTTCATCTTCCTTTTTTTCACACAATCAACTCAAATCTATTGTACTGTTTGTGCCTCTTTAACTAATCCCTTCTTTACATATTTATCTTGGCTTCTTTAGAAATAAAAGCTTTATTAGACCTCTATAAAGT
Source organism: Ovis aries (assembly GCF_016772045.2). NCBI lineage: Eukaryota > Metazoa > Chordata > Mammalia > Artiodactyla > Bovidae > Ovis > Ovis aries. The sequence goes on along the minus strand of NC_056056.1, from coordinate 32,214,099 downwards.
AGGGTCTAGAATCTAATATACCCAAGTATGTCAGATCAGGTTGTCACCCAAGTCTTGGCATAAATGTAAAAAGAAAATAAATCAAAATTTAAATGAGGGAATTCTTGTTATTTTAGAACAGTATGGGGACAGCCTGGTGAAGGCTGATTGAAACTATAGATAATTTTGGACTTTCTAAGAGTTTCAGTCATTCAATTTTTGTCTCATCACATAAGGGACTAAGAACTGGTTATAGCAGAGAATCCACTGTTATATAATCTTCAAATGCAATAATACTCCTCATATGCAGTGACAAAGGGAGGCCTGTGTGTGTGTGCTTATGTGTTCAAGTTCAGTATTAGGCCACATGAGAGCAATGAAGTCTGTAATTGTAGAAATGGAGGGTAGAAAGTAATTAAATTATCAATAATGGCAATGGAGAAGGCAATGGCACCCCACTCCAGCACTCTTGCCTGGAAAATCCCATGGACAGAGGAGCCTGGTAGGCTGCAAGTCTATGGGGTCGCTGAGAGTCAGACACGACTGAGAGACTTCACTTTCACTTTTCACTTGCATGCATTGGCAAAGGAAGTGGCAACCCAATCCAGTGTTCTTGCCTAGAGAATCCCAGGGACAGGGGAGCCTGGTGGGAGGCCATCTATGGGGTTGCACAGAGTTGGACATGACTGAAGCGACTCAGCAGCAGCAATGGCAACAAATGATGAGTAATGTGATGAGTATCTTAGGAGGGAATCATAAATAGGCTGACTTAGAATACTTCTGCTTGCTAGAGCAAAGTTTAACTAACAAACCAACCAAACCACTGTTCAACATTTCCAGGGAGAAAACTTGTTTTAAGGGACAAGAACCACTTCATGTAGAGCTGGAAGTACTGCTAAATTTTAAGGAATTAAATATCTGATACTTTTTATAACTAGTTTATGATTGTTTATCTAACTCAATCCCATGATATAATGCCAATTTTATATTTTAAGAATACTTCATATTATTTTGGTATCTTTATATTTTCTTTATACTTTATATTTTCTCTGGTATTTTTTGTGTGGTAACTGTGTACAGTACGGTAATGCCCTTTTAATAGTGCATTGGTGGAAGAAAACACAATATAAAGAAAGAATCCTATTTTAGGGCCTAAAGATACCTGTTCTCAGTAATTAGTTGCCTGGTTTGGGAAAAGTCACCATTCCCTAATGTGTAAAATGGGCAGGCTGGATTCTATAATCTCTGAGGTTCCCTCTAGATTTATGATTACTCCATTATTCAGAGCTTTTTAATTTTTGCAAATTTATTCTAAAATAAGGCATATTAAGATTTTAATGCTGGGTCCTTGGTCAGAAACAAAACTACCAGTTGTATCATTGTTCCTATAGAAAAATAGTCTTTTTTTAAAACAATCTAATTTAGGATTTAGTTTATGGAAATACAATTGAAGAAAAGCTTAACTATATTGTTCCTAAATTATCCTCATAATTTTTAGGCCTCCCCTGTCTTCCACATTTATTCTGTGGACTAACCATCACCGCTTTCCAACAAGTTTTTATTCTGCTATCTCCCAAGCCCTCTTTGGTTTTACTGACACAAAAGATCAGCTATATTTTTTTAACAGACCCTATTTTTCCTTCATGCAATAATATTTTTGGTTTTTCAACAAGGGTTTATTAAATTTTTCCAGTGTTGTTCACTGGTAGAAAGTAACACATACATGCTAGACTCAAAAAGGGAAAGGAAAGGTATGCAAATTGATCGTTACTACACTTAGATGCTGTATATCTAAGCTCCCAGACATTCTCTTTGCTGTATTCAATTGTCTGTGCCAATGTATCTCCACCTACTACTCTTTAGTAAGAGCAGTTGGGGGTTTATCTTTAAAACCCAAGAATAAAGCATACAACCAAGATTTCTGGGGCTAAAACAGTAATAAATATTGTAAGAGGATGTTATAAACAATGGTAAAGTAAAAAAGTAAATGCTAACAAAGAACAAAATAGTAGAAATGATTTTTAAAATCTTGGTCTGCTATAAGTCTGTAGTATCTATCTCTCTTTTAAAACTAGAGTGGTGAGTGATATACAATTCTCACTGATGAAAACCTAGCTGACAAAGTGAAGACAGGATTAAACAATATAGGGGAATTCCCTGGTGGTCTGGTGGTTAAGGCGCCATGCTTCCACTGCAGGGGGTGCAGGCCTGATCACGGGTCGGGGAACTAAGATCCTGAGCATGCCACGAGGCATAGCCAAAGAAATCTTTAAAAAAAAAAAAAAATTAAACAACATATGAGAAATTCTTTATATTAAACAACAGTAACAATTTGGTTTTGCTGAAAATCAAATCTAAAGTAGGTCTTTAAAAAGAAGGGCTTATTTTCAGGCACTCACTCACTTTGTGGCTGCCTCCTATCCTCCTTTTAATTCTAACAGACGTCTCTGTGTTAGAACTTTCTGCAGCTCTGTTTCCTCAATCAGGAGCACTCATTCTGCACCCTTCCTCAATGCACCCACCCTTCCAACTGTCTTACTTGACACAGCTGGCATCCTTTGGGGCTTAACTGTGTGGTATCAGCTTGACAAGCTTTCTGTTAATCAGCTGATTTTTAAAACAGGACCTCTCTATTAGCTTCTCTTATACCACTTACATCTTTTCCATCAAAAAAGTACAAATCTGTAATCATATCATTGCTTTTTGCTCAACCATGTATACCCAGAGCAATCATACATATGACAGGCACTTTCAGGCATTTGATCAGTATGTGCTGAATCCATTTAAAGGAAAAGAATAAAGGAAAAATGAAATAGTCAGATACATTTATGCACAATACTAAAACCACCCTTTTGTATCTATTTGTAAGCAAATATATTAACACTGCCAATTTCTTTTCATGAATTTGAAGAAATAATTTATAATCAACAGAGATGTGAATAACTATAAAATAATTTCCTCTCCAGCACCCTCCCGTAACAATATTGACGGTAGCTAAAATGCACAATATCAAGACCACATCTGAAATGTTTTCTGTAGAGGACTAGTGAACAGCAGCTGAACAGCAGAGAAGAGAGGAACACATTAGTTTTAAGGGGACAGTCACATTCATTAATGCTGAAAGAACATTCTGAACTTTGCAGCTAGTACCTGTAGTATCTTGCTTGGTCATAAAGGATTCTACACCCGTAATAGCTGGAGGCCGAGGTAATCGCCGTGCAATACAAATCAAACATGACTGGAAATCTGCCCAAAACAAGAAGAGGAAATTGAAGGAAAAGAGGACAGAAAGTGGTTCACATCTATTACCTGCCATTAACGGTTTTTGTAAAAACAATACATGTTGTAAGATCTGACACAATATTGGAGTGACTCTGATCTAACAGTATAATATCAGAATTAAAATTGCTCGCAACCAAACACTAGTAGCTGCAGAAAGAGGTCTAGTTGGAATCAATTATCCCTTCCCACTGAATATTCTTACATAAACTAGAGGAGACCGAAGAATCTCAAGTACTTGGCGGATAACAGTTTGAAGAAGTAGTTTTGGCTAGATTCAAGCAACAGAGTGGTTTTTAAAATATAGGTTCATAATTTCCTATACTCATTAATGGCTACAAAGATTATTCCTATAACCACTAAGCAGATCACAAACTATCATATGAAAAAAGAACAACATTTAACTGTTTCTGAAGAGGCATTATTTTGCCCTTGACAGAAGACGTTTATGTTCTTAGGACCTGTAATTTTTTTGAATGTCCCATTTCCATTTTTGTGAGAGGCTGCACACAGTATCACACAGCTAAACATGAGACAGGCCTGCATGTATATTCTGTAAAAAGTTCCCAGCTGACGGTTTTACCCTTTCCCAGGTAGGACCCACTACAGACAAGCCTTTTTGCATCTGACTGACCTCCACAGCTTCCTTCCTTGTTCCTTACTCCACCAATTTGTGGTGTTCTTAACTTAGTTCAGTTTAAGTGTGCATGGAAAACTCATCCACTGAAACGTATTTAACTAATACCATGTTCATACCCTATTCCTATTAGAGCTTCAGCTGTGTTTTTATCTGCTCATAAGCTTTCTCCTTATAAATTACCTTGTATGGCCTCAAAAGTGCTAGCTCTATTCTCCAGTGTTCCATACACGCTAAGCTTGAAACTTTCTAAAAATCAGAGCTGTTCAACAGCCTGCTGCATCTGGTGCATTTCCAACTGGCAGCAGTGAGTTACAGCTCTTATTTCTAGGCAGCAAGTTGGTTTGAATGTGACATTTTAGTGGGAATGTCAGCTACAACTGAGAATTTGGGGGTATTTTAAAGGGGGGTAGTTCTAGATGTTAACAATTTTTTTCTTAAGTATTAAGAAATATATAGCAAATTGAAGAGCCACTAAGATATATAATATAGTAACCAAAAATATCATCTGAAGAAGGCAGTTTATAATCAATTTCCTCTCTGTTTCCAAAAGCACCGGAAAAGCGATCGAACACCTTAAAACCACCCTCTGTTTTACCTTCTCCATCCTCCTGAATTGATTTCGGCTGTGACACAGTGAAACACTGCATCACTTCATACCGCTGGCAAGCTTCCTGGTTCTCGGGGCCAGGCTCATCTGGACGGTGAATTAGCATCCTGCAGTTAAAGGTATGGCTGTTTCGGCGTGCTGCTTCTTGAGGCCAAGGAACTCCATTCACTGTGAAAGAAAAATTGATTATACGCCTGTGAAGGAGATGAAAAGGTGCAAACTCTGAAGATACAAATGACACACCTTTACTCATCTGCTTAATTAGATACTCAGATTAAAAGACAGACCCCTTCAGATCTAACACTATCCTGAGGCAAAAAGACTTACCTTCCGTTGCAAATTTAATCCTTTTACCAATTAGAGAAATGTAAAACTTGCAAGAAACTGTATAGTATTTCCACCCTCAAAGATAAGGCCTTACAAATACCCTAATTCGTTAACAGACAAAGACAAAATTAAAAATTAATAGCTTCTTGCTTTTTTGCTCAGAATTTTATAGCAGTTAGTTAATAAGCTTTTCCACTTGCTTCCTGCTATACTCTGGCATTGGGGAAAAAAAAAAAGATTGACAATCATAGGTCTGTTACTAAGCGAGAATTTTAACCTGGAAGGCATGGATGCTTAAGGGATGGCTTGAGAGTATGTTGTATGTTCCTCCTTCTGGTTGGAGGAATCAAAGTTTTTCAAATAAGGTTGTCACTCAAAAAAAAATATTTAGAATAGACAAGAGACCAACCTTGGTTTTTTAAATCATTTTTTTCTTGCTCTTTATTTTATTTGCACAATTTGCATGCTACAATGCCTTAAATATAGCAGATAATCATTTTACTTCATTAAAATGATTGCTAAAACAGAAATGTTACTGGATTCAGTGTAAGAAAACTGAATTCCATTGTACAGCAGATATTTACACATGTCAAGTGAGAATCACTGTGTAGCGAGTCACTACTTTTCAGTTATAATATTATATTCAAGCCATGGTGAGAGACAGGGTTTTTCAGGCTGTTCTCTCACCATTCCCAACAGTTTTTTTTACCATAGCTTTGCTGTTGAATCTCCTTCTTTTTTATTATCTCATCACTCTGCAACAGTTAGAGGATATCATGGAAACAAACCTATACTGGAGTAAGGAGTCTTGGTTCTTTGAACTAGTTGTGAGGTTTGGGTTAATAACTTAATCTTTGCCTCATCTTTAAAATAAAGGAATCCACTATATTATCTCTCAAGTCACTCACACTCCACATTAAGACCCCCTAATAACCCCTTGAAACTAGTAACTTTAATAGTAATAATCGTTTCAGGCTCCCAGTAAACACATAGTATTTTTTCAAAGAAGAAATAACACTTCCATTTCATCAAGTGAACAACATAGGAAATAAAGAGCTATGGATAACATTTCATTTTCATGTTTGATTAGTTATACAGGATTTCTAGCCAAGACTCTCCTCCCAACTTCTGGAGTGCCTACAGGTTAAGGAGCAGGTACATGGCTTAGTGAAGAGAACACAGGCTGGAAGTCAGCCCTATCTATCCTCTCAGCTAGCCTCCTCTGGCAGTGAACAGCCCATCCAACCATTGGATGGAACTTCAACCATGCTTGGAACTCGTGAGTTGAAACCACTTACATCAAAAAATGTTCATTTTAGTAAGTATGTAATATGAACACTATTCTTTCCTCCCTCCTTCCTTTTTTCTTTTCTCTAAGCAAGCTGGTAGGATAAATTACATACATTTGTTTCTTCCTTAGACATAATTAAAATTCAAAACAAAAGGAATTCCAAGCAGAAGCTTCTTGTGGTAAGACGACTAACTGTTCTGCTTCCTAACTCTGTCACAGAATTATGGCAAAATCTAGAGGAAGAGGATAAAAGGAATGTTCTCTATCAGCTATTTGATGATGTTCCTCCTTCATATTTAATCTCAGGCTGAAATTAAATTTTAAAATATTTAAAATATGTATGACATAGAATATCATATATTATAAACATAATAATAATTATACTTTACTGAGGGGAAGCTACAGAGAGCTCATATTCTTTAAAAAAAAACACATTCCTTTTACCTAGTGATTTTGGTAGCAGATTCTTCACAAATTCTGCATGATCACCCACATGCAGTATGCTGTAGACACTGGTATTCATTAATTCCTCTTGATTGTAACCCAAGTAGCTGGTCACATTTTCTGACACAAATACAATCCTCCCTTCACAGTTCACAACAAAGAAAAACCCATCCAAAGCCTGTAAAGAAAAAAAAAAAAAAGGATTAAGAGGTTATGAGGCTAAAAGAGACAAGAAAAATACTCAAATATGTTTCTCTATTGAAAAAGAGAGTGGAAATATGTGTCAAGTTTAAAAAAGGGGTATTAAATAGATTTAATACTGCATGTTCTCTGTGGAGGGAACAGGATTTTAAAACAGACTGTACACTTATGTTTCATGTAGGCATGAATGAATATGTCAAACTTCTTCCTTAGAAAGAAATTCTATGGCAGTAATGTGAAGTAAGCGACTGACCCATTCAGTCATAAACATCTCTAAACTGTGGGTTAAGACCTGGTGTCTACCCTCAAGGAACTTGTGGTACAGTGGAGAGACATAAGCCTAATAAAATGCCAGTGAGAAATACAGTATGAAAGACAAACACAGACTATTCTGTGAGTATAAAGAAGGATGCTTATTTGGGGTCAAGGTGGGAGGCAGAGAAAGGCTCCTTACAGGCGCTGATCTGAGTTATAAAAGGCACAGCGGCGGAGGGAAAGAGGAATGAGGGAAGAACACTCTAGGCAGAGGAGAGAGCATGGCACATAAGCGAACCAAAAAGCAGTTTGGAGCTGCTGGAGCACATGGCACAAGACAAGCAGTGAGTCTGGAGAGGTGGACAGGAGCCAAGTCACAGAGGGCTTTCTATGCACAGAGATGGAGCCCAGGAGCTCCAAAAGAAGATGCATATACCCAAGGGGAGCGTAATATCCACAGAGGTGCGGCAAAAAAGTTAGAATCTCTATTTATAGTAAAACCTAAAACATAAGGAAGAAATTAAGCTTTATTAACATATCGACACCCTGGTGCCTCACTCAGTCCATACCAGAATCTGAGAGAGGATCCAGAATGGAGAAGATGACAGTGATACCTTATTTATAATCCTTCTGTTTATTGCAACATGTTGCAGTTTACTTGCTATAGAATGTAGAAAAGCAACAAAAACAAGTCCTTTAAAAAGCAGAACATTTACAGAATTTTGTAACGACGTAACCACCCTTGGTATTACACATGATTTGCTGGCTACTTGTAAAAAAGGACTTAACAAAGCTGTCTAATAATGTTGATGAGCTACTCATTTTTCTTTTTTTAAAAAAGGTAAGTGTCCCAAGTTTGCTGACCTTTTCTATGATGATGTGTGGTAATGATAATACCCTACCCAGCAGGTATTTTCCAAATAATATACACACTTAATTTTGTTCCTTCAGGGTAAAGATGAAATTTTAACAATGAAAATAAACTGCTTTCAAAAAGACACATTATAGAGTCAGTATATGAAAATGGATGTTTTGAAATGTTACCACAGTTATCATTTTGTTGCTGAAAATGATGTAAATCACTTATAAAAATTATCTTCTCAGTTTAAACATTTGGAAACAAAACCTTTTCACTGCTCAAAAGTCTTCCAGGTTTGGTGGGCTTTAAAAACCCATTTCTTAAAAAAGGAAAATGCAACACCTTCTGATTAATTTGGAGAATCACTATTTGAGATTTTTTTAAAAAATGGAATTTAAGGAATTCCTTGCCGGTCCAGTGGTTAAGACTCAGCACTTTCACTGCTGGAGCCTGGGTTCAAGCCTCGATGAAGATGCCTTAAGCTGCACAGTGTGGCCAAAAAAAAAAAAAAAAAGAAGAAGAAATCTGAAGAAAAACTTACATAATTGGTAGGCAGCATTTCAAAATGAGTAACGTGACTCAGAAACTCATCCAATGATACATTTTTCCACTTATATCTATCTCATTTTTATGAGGTGTCTTGAATTTTCAGGTGATTATTTAAGCCAGATATTCAAATAAACTGAACTTGAAACTACATCTTAAAATCAATGCCTTCCAAAGTATTCAATCAAGATTTTAAAAAATAATGAAGCACAGCACTGTTCTCATGAAAAATACTGCTAATATCTTCTTTAACAAGAACAAAAAGAAATAAAACTATTTTTACTCCACCTGACTGTTGTGACTACTTTTCACTTAGTTTATAATGCGAAGATGAAAGGGATGTGATTAATAATCTAAAAACCTCAACACTAGACAAACCTTTCACTAATCTATTTTGGATTTAGATGAGCACAAGAAGCCACTCTCATATCCAATTGTTTTCTTAAAGTCAGAGTAGCTATAGATTAGATCAGAGTATATCATAACAGGTGATCTATATATGTATTTTTTCTTAAAGTTTATGTGAAAATAGGGATAACTGAAATACAAACATTTATCATTTTCTTAGAAGATCTAAAAGATATTTTTAAATGTTCATAGCTATTAACTGAATCAGTGTAAATATAATTTAACTTCTTTTTTTTCCTTTCTGCCCTCTTCAGTTCAGTTCAGTTACTCAGTCATGTCAGACTCTTTGCAACCCCATGAATTGCAGCACGCCAGGCCTCCCTGTCCATCACCAACTCCCGGAGTTCACTCAAACTCATGTCCATCGAGTCAGTGATGCCATCCAGCCATCTCATCCTCTGTCGTCCCCTTCTCCTCCTGCCCCCAATCCCTCCCATCATCAGAGTCTTTTCCAATGAGTCAACTCTTTCCATCAGGTGGCCAAAGTACTGGAGTTTCAGCTTTAGCATCATTCCTTCCAAAGAACACCCAGAGGCCTCTTAAAAGAGTTTAATAAAAAAACAGTTTGGGCTTCACAGGAGGCACAGTGATAAAGAATCTGCCTGCCAATGCAGGCAGGGCAGAAGATGCGGGTTCGATACCTGGGTCAAAGCGATCGAAGAAAGATCCCCTGGAGGAGGAAATGCCAACCCACTCCAGAATTCTTGCCTGAAAAATACCATGGAGAGAGGAGCCTGGCGGCCTATGGTCCAAAGGGTCACAAAGAATCGGACACGACTGAGCACACACGCATGCACAGGTACAACAAAGTATCTCAGAGCAAGAAACAGGACTGATATACAAAGCAGGCAAGTAAGAAAAACTTGGCTCTTTCATGGCGAATCATTTCCAAGGGACACACTACCCAGCTTCCAAGTTACCACCTTATTTTCTATCTAGCTTTCAGGGTGTCCTTCTAGGACACGGCCTCCCTAGCAACCCTGTCTAACTTCAGTCAGTCAGCTTCTCCCTTGCTTTTTTCACTCTCTGTATCTGTCTCTAGGTCTGGAAGTTATTACCCTTTGTCTGCAGCAGGGCTGGAAGAGACCGAGACCCACTCTTGGGGTCATCTCTGCCCACTCTGAAGACTGGCCAGTCGTGGACACAGGGGTGATGTGGAGATAAATCTCAAGCACTAGCAAGGTCCAGAGAGATTCACCTGGACTACACAGTGCAATTATTTTTAAGGCATCTGTGAAACCCAAAGGACTTAAAAGTTCTCCTTCCTTGCAATAGGTCTGTAGTCCCTGTAGGCTCCTGTTTTCACACTTTCTGGGACTTCTCCAGGCTCTCCCATTGACTGCACCTGACCTTACTGCCAAGCTGGGAAGTTATTCTAGTAGCTGGCCTCTGGAATATGCAGTTGGTCAGCCTTACAGGGAATACAGAACTTTTACCAGGTCCCTGCTTGGCCTCAGTTACATGGACTCATCATTTCCTCTAAGAAGTCTGGGGCATCATGTTTCTTTTGAGCTTCCCCAGAAAAGATTGGCTTGGAAAACAGGTTGACAAAGGCTACCCCATGGCTGCAGAGATGTCCTGCTGACCTTCTCCTGAGATGCAGACAGCCTATCCTGGGCTGGATATGTGGGGTTTTTTGTTTGTCTTCTAAATTAAAATAAAATATATACTTGAAATTTTAAAAAATATGACAATTAAGTGGATAGTATAAGATCTGCCAAAATCCTATTCCCAAGAGATTCATAACATTTCAAGGAATCCTTTGAAACTATTCCTATGAATATATAAACATTTTTAATATCTAAAAGTGGATCTAATAAATATAACCTGCTAATATTTGTTCTTATTCTATAAGTTTCCCTCATGTGTTGTGCATATAATTAATTTCCAAGTATGCTGCTGGGAAGGAATCTTCCTATTTCTCCAAGTTCTCACAGCTGGGCTGACACTGAGCTACACACAGGGGATGATAACAAATGCCACTCCATTCAGTATAGCATCATCAGTTGGAAGAGTTTTTCTCTCTTCCCAGGATATCAGCCTTTGAAGAGGACCACCCTGGGTCTCAACGCAGGGTTCGCACTGGCCAGGGCTTCTCACAGAGCCCTCGCTTTAAATGATTACACAAGCTTCCCTGAGTATCACTAAGTGTCAGTCACTGGACAAAGTTCTGGGAATAAAACACACATTCTCAACAATTTTATAGTCTCTGAGGGAAAAAGACAAGTACACATAGTCACAGTGTAGTACAACAGAGGCGTTCACAAAGGTTACGCACAGATCCCAAATGGGCAAAGGAATGGCTGTTGTGGGTAAAGTTTCCTGGGAGGAGGCTCAATGACACCTGAGCTGAGGCCTGAAGGACACAGAGCAATAACTCGGGGGGACAAGGGGTGGAAAGAACATTCAAACAGAGGAAACAGCTGAGGTTAAAAAAAAAATCACCTTGTACACACTTTCATATTTGTGTTATACTTAACAATAAAAAGTTATTTTTTTTAAAGCTTCAAAGTAAAGCACCATTACCTCCCCCCTCCCAAAAAAAAGCCATGGGGATTATTTTGAAAGTAGTGTTTTTAAGCAGGAGAGTGACATGATCTGCTTTAACAAAGATCCTTCTGGCAGTGGGTGCGGCATGTGGACTGGAAGTAGGCAGACAAACTGCAATGCTATTGTGATACTCCAGGTCAAATGCGAGCCTGGATCATGGCAACGGCAGTGGAAGTGACAGAAGAGAAATCTACAGATGCAGAACAAACAGCATCTGGGGACCTCCAGCAGATGGAAACAAGCACAGGGGGTGATCCTTCATTAATGACTTCAGGGTTCTGGTAGATAGGTGCCTTTCCTAGATAAAGGGGACTCAAGGGGGGAAAAAAACAAGTTTTAAATTTTTTTACTTTTTTTTAAAAAATAGGAGATGAGGGGATCGATTATAAATTTAGCTGTAGGAATGTTATATTTTGAAATGACTGAGGAACTTTCTGATGGACATGCTGAAAAGGCAATAGGATATAATGAAAGGGAAGCTGTGGAGAGAGATCTGGGCTAAAGATATACCTATGTGACTTACAGGTACATATTGTATCGTTTGGTCTTTGCTTATTTGTTTTTAACTATAATTACCTTTTCCCCTTTCAGAGAATGTCTGATTTCCTTTGAGGAGTTACTTCTTCCCCATTTAATAAAGTCTCATGGGATTCTTAATCAGGCCATTGGGAAACTTCCTCCCTCAATATGAACCTTGAGAAGAATTACAATCAGAATGTACATGGTTGGAACACATTCATTCTGGCAGCAGAGTACTGTCCGGAGGGATCTTTCAAAGAGACCATTTGTATAGCTTCTCCTTTCTAGCCTCCTTAAGATGCCTAGTTGCTAGGTTGTGTCCAAACCTTTTTTGAACCCATTAGACTGTAGTTCACCAGGCTCCTCTGACCATGTGGTTTTCCAGGCAAGAATACTGGAGTGGCATGTCATTTCCTTCTCCAGAGCAACCTTCCCAACCCAGGGATTGAACCCAGGTCTCTTGCGTGGCATGTGGAGCTACCAACTTTACCAACTGAGCTACCAAGGAAGACCAAGATGCCTTAGTTTCACCTTATTTCTAAGCATGGTTCTGTGTATCAAAATAGTATCCCAATGAATTCACATTTGGTTAAGTGAAAGTGAAGGTCGCTTAGTCGTGCTGGACTCTTTGTAACCCCATGAACTATGCAGTCCATGGAATTCTCTAGGCAAGAATACTGGAGTGCGTAGCCTTTCCCTTCTCAAGGGGATATTCCCAACCCAGGGATCAAACCCAGGTCTCCCACATTGCAGGCAGATTCTTTACCAGCTGAGCTATGAGGTAAGCCCACATTTGCTTAACATAGTCAGAACTGGTGTCTGCTATTTCAAATCTGTTTTAGGTTCACTATCTAGACTTCATGGCTTCCCAGGGGGCGCTAATGGTAAAGAACCCACCTGCTAATGCAGGAGACTTAAGAGACACGGGTTCGATCCCTGGGTTGGGAAGATCTCCTAGAGGAGGAAATGGCAACCCACTCCAGTATTCTTGCCTGGAGTATTCCATGGACAGAGGAGCCTGGCGGGCTACATGGGGTCGCAAAGAGTCAGACATGACTGAGCAATTTAGCATTAGCATTTCAAATCAGAAAGCCCCCTTTGGTATTTTAACAGACACAGACACACACAAAAACATCATATAGACAAAGATACAGATATTGATAAAACGGTCCAGGAAATATGCACAGAATAAAAAACAAAAGGAAAAGAGCCAAAAGAACCTGCGGGAAGCTAACATTGAAGATGCAGATAAAGAAAGAGAGTCAAAGCTATGGTTTTTCCAGTAGTCATGTATGGATGTGAGAGTTGGACCATAAAGAAAACTGAGCTTTTGAACAATGGTGTTGGAGAAGACTCTTGAGAGTCCCTTGGACTGCAAGGAGATCAAACCAGTCAGTCCTAAAGGAAATCAGTCCTGAGTATTCGTTGGAAGGACTGATGCTGAAGCTGAAGCTCCAATACTTTGGCTACCTGATGTGACAAACTGATTCATAAAAAAAGACCCTGATGCTGGGAAAGACTGAAAGCAGGAGAAGGAGGAGACGAGAGGATGAGATGGTTGGATGGCATCACCAACTCAATGGACATGAGTTTGAGCAAGCTCTGGCAGTTGGTAAGGGACAGGGAAGCCTGGTATGGTGCAGTCCATGGGGTCTCAAAGAGTCAGACATGACTGAGTGACTGAACTGAACTGAACTACAAGAAAAAGAAACCTGAGAAAAAAGGCTAATGAGCAGCCAGAGAGAAGAGATAGTTTTATAAAAGGGGATTATGAAGAAGTTTTACAAAAGAGGGAATGCTGAGAATATTCTCAAATTAGTGGTGTTGGTAGAGGGAATTCTATTTATTACAAAAACAGAGGATTAGTTTGGGTAATAGGAAAAAATGTATAAAGGAGTTAGAAAATCAAGAGACCTATACAAGTCTGAGTGTTAGCAAGACTTCACCAGAAAGAAGGACCTTGAGGTGGGACAGGAAAGAAGAAATTATTTTATATATAATATAAAAATACATGTATGATTTAAATACACATATTTATAGCTACATACATGTATGTATATAATAAATATAGATATATAAAAAATAAAATTAGGCCAAGAGATAGAAAAGCCTAATTTTGGGGGAATACGTATGTATATATACACACATATGTATGTTTTTAAACATTCATGCATGGCAGGGAGCACTTAAGGTGACGAACCTGCTTGGAAACAAAACATCCGTGTTGAGAACAGAGGGAATAAAGATTAGATAGGAAAAAACAGGTGAAAATTACACAGTAGCTACAAAGTAATTCAAGATTAAAAGTTCTTCATTTTAAAAAGTGTGACAGAGAGTTGTTAAAATAGTAAGTTCCCTTACAATGGTCACATAAATAGTTAAAAAATTCTTAGTCAGAAAACACCTACTGTAACAAAGCGAGGCATCCCTTATTCAGAAGTAAAATCCTACAGCAGAACTGGGTTTCTCTGGTGGCTCAGGCAATAAAGAATCTGCCTGCAATCTGGCAGACCTGGGTTTGATCCCTGGATTGGGAAGATCCCCTGGAGGAGAGCATGGCAACCCACTCCAGTATTCTTGCCTGGAGAATCCCCATGGACAGAGAAGCCAGCGGGCAACAGTTCATGGAGTTGCAGAGTCGGACACAACTGAGCAACTAAACGCACAGCACAGTAGAATTAGCACTAGCTAGCTAAATAATTCCAGAAGTTTTATTTTCCCAATTAGTCCTAACTACCATAAAGAAACAGCAAAGCCAGACAGTTTTCTTTATTTAGCATGTGACCATTAGAATGCCTTTATGAAAATTTCTCATGTCTCTTCCTCGCATTTGATTCTGAAATAATAATAACTGTCAAAATAGTTTCTGAGATTAAAATAATCATTAAAAGTTATTTAAAATTTTACTTTGTTTTATAATTTGTTAATTGGTGTAAAATATAAGGAAGATAAAGGAAAAAATCAGATTGGCTAGAACAAAGATTCTGATCACTTTCTGAGTCAATGAGAACACCTACCTCTAAAAGAAGAGGCCCCAGGGATTCCTTTTCTATCACTCCTTGACTGCTCGATGAGATGTCCGATTTCTGTACTTCATCATCAGTTGTTGATTTCTCTGTAACAAAGAAACAAAAAGTCACACATCTGAAAGGAGCTCATTTCCACAATGTCAAGTTCATGAAGACAAAAATTCACCTAGTTTCAGATTCAAATAACATTTACTCATTATCTAGGCACTTTCACATTTAATCTTAATTATACTCATTTTGTAGATGATAAAATGGAGGTTCACAAAGGTGAAGTAATCTTACAACTAATAAGTGGCAGCAGGAAAATTTGAATTTTCTGACCTGTCAAGTACAGTGTTTCAACAGAAAAAATGGTATAAATATATAACCTTTTTAAAAAAGTCTACTCCAAAAGTTTTTTAAAAAATGGGCAAATTGTAAAAGAATAATTATTCCTATATTTTTCTTTTTCCTTTTCTAAGCTGATCAATTGCCACTGAAGACAGAGTGAAGATATGACTCTGTGAGCTCTGACTGATAAATCAACAGCTGCTAAATAATTTGGAATTCTTTTGTGTGGAGATGTTGAAAAGTCCAACCACTGTCTTAAAGTAGCAACAATACTAATATAAAAGTTTCCAATTGGTCAGACTGGTTAGCTCACCAAAAAAAAAAATATGGTATTACTGAATACAGAGATTCATTTTTTTCACTTTAAAATATGAAATATTTCAAATACTACAAAAAATACATAAAGTGACATAGCTACATTCACATATCCGTCATTCATTTTTCACAGATGTAAGCATTATTTGCTTCAGGTCTTTCTTTTTTAAATAAATAAAATGTTACAAACAGCTCTACCACCATTCCACCTCTGTCCCTTTCCAGAAGTAACCTGTTCTGAAGGCAGTTCTAAGCATGTTTTCATACTTCAACTACATATGTATGATCATACAAATACAGTACTGTTTTGTGTCTAATGTTTATATAAAAACATACAGACGTTTTCAACTTATTTTTCCACTCAATATTATGTTTGAGATTTAACTGAACTGATACTTATAAATTTGATATATTCATTTGAACTGCTGCATGAATAACCCACAGTTGACTTCCTTGTCCCCTACTGGCAGGCCTTTTGGCTACTACGAACAGTGCGATAATAAACTATTTTCCGTATTTTCTCTTTGGCGTATTTGTGACAGCTTCTTTAGGGTAAATACTAGAAGTGAAACTGCTGGATCGCAGGTCCTGTACATTTTCAACATTACCTAAGTTTGACAAGTTACTCTCCAAAGAGGCTGTACTACCAGTAACATACAAGTGTTATTGTTTTTCTGTATGTTGATACTTGATAACAACACAGTTTTTAATTCTGGGGAACCTAATGGGCGTAAAACGTTATCTCATTTAGTATTTATAATATGGCTTTATTATGCTATGATTCACACAGCACACTGTTCAGGCATTTAAAACATACGATTCAATGGTTTTTAGTATATTCACAGCGTTGTGCAACCACCATTACAATAAATTTTAGAACACTTTCATCACCCCCAAAAGAAATCTCACACCCTTTAGCAATTACTCCCCATTTCCCAACGTTCCCAAGCTCAAGACAACCACCAATCTACTTTCTATTTCTACAGATTTGCCTAGTTTGGACATTTTATATAAATGGAATCATAAAATACGTAGTCCTTTGTGACTGGCTTCTTTTGCTTAGCATAATGTTTTCAAGATTCATCGATGTTGAAGCATGTATCAGTACTTCACTCTTTTTACTGCCAAATAATATTCCAATGTACAGGTATACCTTATTTTATTTACCCATTGATCAGTTGATAGATATACAATTTGCTTCCACTTACTGGCTATTTATGAATAATGTTGTTATGAACATTTCTATGTAAGTTTTCAATTCTCTTTGTTATATACCTACAAGTGGACTTGCTGGGCTATATAATTACTCTACCTTTTTAATATCTGGAGAAACTACTGGAATGTTTTCCAAAGTGGATGCACAATTTTACACTCTCACCAGCACTGTATGAGGGTTCCAACTTCTCCCATTCTTACCAACACTTGTTGCTATGTCTTTTTGACTGTAGCCACCCCAGCAATGTAAACTTGTATTTGTATTGTGGTTTTGATTTGTATTTTTCTGATGGCTCATAATATTGAGTATGTTTTTCCTGTGCTTACTGGTCATTTGAATGTTTTCTTTAGAGAAATTTCTATCCAGAGCCTTTGCCCATTTATTAATTGGTTTCCCTGGTTGCTCAGAGGGTAAAGTGTCTGCCTGCAATGCGGGAGACCCGTGTTTGATCCCTCGGTCGGGAAGATTCCCTGGAGAAGGAAATGGCAACCCACTCCAGTATTCTTGCCTGGAGAATCCCATGGACAAAGGAACCTGGTAGGCTACAGTCCACGGGGTTGTAAAGAGTTGGACATGACTGAGCGACTTCATTTAATTGGGCTATTTATTTTTAAATTATTATAGCATGGGAGTTTCTCATCTAGTTCTAAGAAACACTTCCTTCATCATTTCATGTATGTGTAACATTAAGACAGGTTTTTGTTGTTGTTGTTGTTTTTTAAAAGAAACAATTCCAAAAGAATATAAACTTCCAAAGCCAAGTACATTATGAAGTAACTATGCATGAAAAGTAAAACATAAAATTTTAGGCAAAACTTAAGGCAGGAGTGGCTAGAAGCGGCTATATCGACCAGCCTAAGGCATGTGAACAGAAGTGACACACAATTTCTGAGTCTTGTCCTCAAAGAGAAAGAAGCATACCTTCCGGTTTTCCTTCCCCTTCTTGTCGTCTGGGACGTGCACAGGTGAGCCATGTTTGACATGGACAGGGGCAATACCCTAGGAGTGGCACAGCCCAAGAGAGGGAAGGAATCTGAAAATCTGACACACACCTAGCCTATCTTGTTAAAGCCACTGTACATTGGATCTCTTGAAATAATAGCCTTGCCTGTATCCTAACAATACATTCTTTATTTTTCAATAACATGGTTATTTGCTACATCCTGATTGTGTCCATGTTAGACAATCTGTTAACATGCTATCATAATTTACTTACATCAACCACCTAGACACACACTTTCCCTCTTTATATCCTCCTAATATAGTTACAATAATTTTTAGAGCAGTCAGTATTTAATATCTATGTTACTATGGCTACATACAGTCCATAAATGAGTCAAGGTATGTACTGTAATTTACAATTCTTGTGTTTTATGGTTTAGTTTTTCTGTGAAGTCTGACTCATCTCTAAACTCTCCACCAGACTGAAAAGTTCCTCTCAATTTGCTCAGTCATCACATATTCCTATGAGTCCCACGTTTTCCCCATGGACATATTCCTCCCGGAGCCCTCTGTTTGCCTCCTCCAACTGGGACTGGCTACTTCTTCAGTCTGCTGCTCAATTGTGACCCTTGGTTTCCTTCTACCTTTCTTGTGTTATGATTCCACGGTTTCCCTGGGTTAAGATCCAATGCCTTTCTTTCTTGGTTTACTACCTTGGTCTTAATAGATATTTCTTTTTAATTTTTATTTTTTGGCTGCACCATGCAGCATGTGGGATCTTAGTTTCCTGACCAGGGACTGAGCCCACATTCCCTGCACTGGAAGTAGAGCCTTAACCACTGAACTGCCTGGGAAGCCCTTGATAGATAGTTCTGAAACAAAGTACATAGGAGATAATGTTTTGGAGGCTTTAAATGTCTGAAAACTGTCTTTATTTTGTACCCATACTTCATTTGGATGAACGCATAATTCTAGGTCCAGGATTCTCATTTTCAGTGTTGTTATTTAGAAATCTGGATCCTTCTGAAAGTAATCCAGTATGTGTCTGTTTTTTCCCTTTCTCTTGTTTTTTCTCTCTGGTGTCTAGAAACTGGATTGGTGTGAGGTCTTCTTCTTTCTTTTTCAGTCATTGTGCTGCACATGACATGTACGCTTTCCATCTGGAAACGCACAGCCTCTAATTCTGAGAATTTTTTTGTTTTTGTATTACTTCTTATAATTTCTTCCCTTCTAGATGGCCTGTTTTTTTCTTCCCCTGGGACTAATGATATGTTCTACCCTTTATCTTTCTCTTGCTTTCCTTTGCTTGCCTTTTTATCTTACTTTCTAAGGGATTTCTTCAAATTGTCTTTCAACACTTTATCCTTTTATTCAACAAATACTCACTGAAAAGCCTACTATGTACCCAGGAACTGCTTTAGGTATTAGGGACACAGTGGTGAACAAACAGAAACCTTTGCTCTCATGAAGCTCCAGTGAGGGCAGGCAGACAATAAACAAACAAAATGTATAATATGTTAGATGTAACAAGTACTGTGGGGAAAATAAATCAAGGAAGATGTAGAAAGGTGTTTGTGTGTGTATGCACACATGTGTATGTGTGTTAGACAGGTTAGTGAGGGACAAGTTCACTTAGAAAAAATATTTGAACCATGACATAGAAGGGATACAGGACTAAGCTTTATGTACATCCAAGGAAGAGCATTCCAGACAGAGAGAAGAGCAAGTGCAAAGACCTGAGGCAAACGTGCCTGGAATGGCTGCAGGTGACACAATGAGGGGGCAACGAGTAGAAAACAAGGTAATGGGCTTGAGTTTTTTTCAGCAACCCTGATTTTAAGTTCCAAAAGTTATTTGTTTTGAATGTTGCATTTTATAGCATTTTATAGATGATATATCCTCCCTTTTGTTGGTGAAAGACTGCTGGATGGCTTTACATTTTTCTTTTGTTCCCTGTATCATCTCTGCTTCCTCTGAGTTCCTTTCTTTCCCTTTTGTTTGCTTGATTTATTCTCTTTTATATTACAGACTTTCCTCAAATACCTGGATTTTTATTCACATTAAAGAGTAAGGTACTAAAATCCTGACTGGCAGCTGTGTGAAGGGTGTGGACAAAGCAAGGAGCTGACTTTTCCTTTGGGGACCGATACCAGTGTCAGTGTCTACGTGTCCTTCCCTTTGGACTACTCCATTTCCCCATCTTCAGAATCCTCCCATCTTCGGCTGAGGGAGGATGAGCCAGCCTGTCCGGGTGTCCACATCCAGCAGGGAAGGGGCCATACAGCCTCTGGGTGGCTCTCCCCTCTGAAGACCTAGAATACCAGCATCTCTTGTCTGCTGAATCAGTGGTCACTAGACTGCTGCTTATACTAAGTCACTCAGTCATGTCCGACTCTGTGTGACTCCATAGACAGCAGCCCACCAGGCTCCGCCGTCCCTGGGATTCTCCAGGCAAGAATACTGGAGTGGGGTGCCATCGCCTTCTCCGAGTCACTAGACTACCCAGCCCCTAAAATCGTAAAATCCTATCACTTCAACCATTTTAAAACAGACTGTTCGTTCAGTCTTTTCACAATGCTGCTGCTAGCGTGAAGTTCTTCAGCGCCTATTCCTTCTGTTTGTTGTTTGTGTTCTTACTCACTGCAGATGATTTCTTGTGTTACATAAGTTTATAGCACACAATCTCCCTCAGGAGCACTTTTTCCTCTGGGAATCTGATGGGGTACGATATGGTGATGTTCCTTCAAAGCACTTTGCCTTTGTTTCTGGTAAGCAACCCAGAGGTTGTATGGTGTGGGGTCCCCAGTAAAGACGAATAGTATAAACATGAGCCATAAAAATAAATCAAGGTTTTCTCAGAGCTTCCCTGGTGGCTCAGACAGTAAAGAGTCTGCCTGCAGTGTGGGAGACATGGGTTTGATCCCTGGGTTGGGAAGATCCCCTGGAGAAGGAAATGGCAACCCACTCCAGTATTCTTGCCTGGAAAATCCCATGGACAGAGGAGCCTGGCAGGCTGCAGTCCCTGGGGTTGCAAAGAGTTGGACACAACTGAGTGACTTCACTTCACTTCTTCACTTTCTCAGAGAAGGCTGTTCCCCTTAACCACAGCCAAGGCAGAGATAAGCTTAAATTCAGGTGGAGGGACTCTCCTACCTCTGAGCTGCTGTCTTTCAACGCTATGCAGAGCCTCGGGTCCGACACCACAACGTGTATCTCCTGACTTAATTCCATATGATTGCTATTGTTGAGTCACTAAGTTTTATCTGACTCTTCTGGGTTTCAAAAGTTTCAAGGCAACCAGTTCTCAAGATAACAAGCCACTTTGTGGTAAAAGAAGGGTCTCAGATTCACATTCTAAAATAAATACCATCTACCCAAAACTGCTTCTTTAATAAAATTACAAAATTAATTCCATTTCTTAGTAATAAAAAGTAAAATCACATACTGTAAATGTCTTAATAACAAAGAACACAGCCAGAGGGTTTTTCTGTTTATTTTCCTACCTTGTTCCATTCTCTTCATTAGTTGTATCTGATCGACTGTCTTCTTCAATATCTTGCATTTGTCTGGTTTTACACTTAAGCTGTCAATGTCACTGATGTTGGCAGACAATAACTCAGCTAGCTCTTCCAAATATTTATTTTCTTGCTCCCTGCGCCTCTTTTCAGTGCTGTTACACAAAGAAAATCCAGTTACTGTACATTTCTACCACCGTATTTCCTTCTCTGATCAAGTATTTGATACTTACATATTTACAGCAATTCTTATTTTCATCTAGAATGTAAAGCCAGATTTAGAAAAAAATCTAAATTTGTATTTGAAAAACATACTACAAAATGCCAAAGAGCAGAAAACAATTCTGGCTAAAATACATAAAGAGAATGACTGCTATCACAGATATCTTACTCAATGATATATATACACTGAATCTTTCAAATAACCAGTAAATACTAGATAGTAAAAGAACCAGGCAGTACATATACTAGTTGCATTTGGAATTACTAGGCATTCTAAATAATAATTCCCTAAAAATAGAAAATCTGAATTTTCAAATAAGTTTGTTGTAAATTAAGCAGGCTGACTACCCAGATTTCAAAGAAATTATAATTGGAAATCTGATAAAATCTTGATTCCTATAATAATCAGACCATTACTTGGTCCCTTTCAAAAGGAAAAAAAAATGCTTCCAAAAAGTAAAATGAAAGAATAGTAAATCATTAATTAGAGACAGAGGTACAAAGAACAATGTCTCTCATATACTGCTTTGTTGTAAAGAAATAGAAAAAAAAATCTGCTTATAAGCTCTCATTATATAGTAAATAAAATTAAACTCAATTTATCTTAAAGGAAAATAATGAGAATAAAGGATAACAGTGCAAACAACTAGCATTTTACATTCACTCAAATGTAGTAAGTGAATATTACTCATTTTTGTTTACCCCTTGTTTATTTAACCAAGTCATCAGGCACTTAATTTTATTAACACATACAAAGACAATAAAGCATTACTTTTAGTGAATTTTTCTATTATCAAACTAATATAGAAAGAAAATTTGCTCACAAGTAGTTCTTAGTTTTATAAGTATCAATCAAAATCATTTGACTCCATATACAAATAGTATTAAAAAAAAGAGGTGAAAGAGGGAAAAACCAGTTGCTAAACAATTCTTAACTGGCAACAATTAAACTATCACTTACTTTTCATAATTTAAAAAAAACTATAAAAGCAATAGCATTTATATAACAGCATGGTTAAGCTGAAAAGAACCAAGTTAACAAAGATCAAATGTATTTATCTACGTAAGACAAAACACTACAAAATGGCACACATCCCAAAATAAAACCAAATTTTAAAACTGTAACAATCACACATTCTATCTTTAACGTTTAAATCTTTCATTAAGGAATTAATCCCATTTTACTCAGTAAGACTTTATCTTACAATGTTCCCAGCAAGTATGTACGGTGAGATATTTTGACAAATTTCACAACAAAGTATTGAAAATGAGGCATAAAAGAAAATGAATAACATAACACACACACACACACACACATTTGATTTTACCTTAGAGAAACTAATTGACACTAGGTTTACTTAGTAGACTCAGTCTAAAGTATGACTTGCTTAAATCTCTTGGTCTAAATGCCAACTGAAATAAATTGGATTCATTTTGTGGAACTCCCAAATCTGTTTTTAACATTAAGTTTTATGTAAAACTGAAGTTCTGGAAACCACTGTTGAGTAAAGGAAAAATAAAAGTAATAGAATTGGGGAGGATCAGACAGAGAGGTGATAAAGGAAGCAAGAAGCTAAAAGTAATGAAATGGTAAGGTGTCTATAAAATGACCTAAGAAAGAAATGAGGAAAATCACCATGAAATGGAATAACTAATAAGCAAGAAGAGAAAATGAGAACAGATTTTTTTTCAAATAAAGTTAAAAACTGAAGAAATGGTGGAGATGAAAAAAAGAAATTCTACCTTAACAGAAAAGACATCTTCATTGCTTTGGGGCACCTACATTTCTCCTCTCACTAACCCACTTTACTTCCACTGATACTATGTACATGCTAGTTAATACTACTACAAGTTAACTTCTCAAGTATTGCATCTTTTTTTTAAACCTCATTAGCTTTTTCAACAAGTGCTCCCATACTTTTATCATGTGCAAGATAACCAGGTACTGTGTCCTGACAATCCAGGAGTAAATCAGATGTAGCCTCCAATAAGTGGGAGAACAAAGAAGCTACTATGTGACAAATTTACAATACTATAGAAGCACACAGAGATGGCACCTAGATCTAGAGAATAAGATGTCTAAACCTAATGGTAGGGAGAGGCTAGTTTCCTAAAAGGCAAAAACAGGTTTTTCAAAGGTAAAAGTGAGAGCAAAAATAAGTAGCTCAAGATAGTTGAATTATAGATGATTAGAAACAAAAGGGCAGGACGATAAGGTCCAGTAGGTTCACCAGGGCTCTTGTATACACCATAATAAAGAGCACAGGAGATTGCTTACAAACACAAGTTCAAACTTTCTCTATCATTTACTAGCTAAGTAACCCTGGACAAGTTACTTAACAGCAATTTAGCTTCTCTAAGCTTCCATTTCTTTATCTGTAAAATAGGGATAATGACATTAATTACCTCCTAGGGATTTGTGAGGATTAAAAAAGATGGTATTATACATAGAAATGTTTTGCAGAGTTCCTGCCACATACCATTAGCTCAACAAATATTATCTATTATCATCACTTTGATTATGATTATTTATTCTCAGGGCAAAGGAGAGCCCAGAAGGGTTTAAGAAAGAGAATGAGTGGTATGACTGACTAGATTTGTAAGCTCCTTGAAGACAGGAAACATATTTCACACTTATATCCTTCAAACATCAAGCACATGGTGCTGGCTGAATAGTAGGTATTTAATAAAGCGCTTGTTGAATTGTTAATGTTAAATAAACACTGCCCACAGCTACCCACCATTTAAAAACTGGCATTTTAATTCTCATTTCTCCTAGAAGAGTTAAGAAATGGAGAGGTAACAGGAAGGATATTTGAGACGTCTCACCCCACCAAACAATTACTGAGAAGCTGCCCTAGCTAGAACTCCTGTACACAGGGCTGGCAATACCCTGAGGTCTAACATATGTTCTTTGTAATTAATTAGTTTGCAGTCTGTTTGGAGTGACAGTATACAATAACAAAATCAAAAGAAACATTATAAGATGGTAATCATGTACAAACTCATCAATTTCAAAATCACAAAATTTTAGTTAACTAAATTTTTAAAAAATCACTTATTTAAAATTGAAGCCCATTCCTTTTCCAAATTAAGTGTGCATGATTGTGTATGGAACAGATACTAAGACCCCAGGGTGGGAGGGCTGGGGAAAGGGGTATGGAGTTCTTACTTGACTTGAATGTGAGCCTGAGAGTGCTTTGTGTAATATATTGTACACTACAGCATCTTATATTTTTTGAGTTGAGTTTCAATAAATTACAATTTTTCACCCAAAAAAATAAAAAATAAATAAATAAATAAAATTGAAGCCCATACTTATAAACCTGACAAAGACTATGTTTTCAAATATTTTTAAAGCAAAAGTGCAAGGATAATAATTTTTAAGACAATTAAGAAGAGAAATATATGCATATATATAAATAAAAATTTTGATATTCATCATGATGTGATTATAGACACACACACACACACACACACACACACATCAAAGATGATCTGCAGATAAAAGCCATTAAAACAAATAAGAAAGCTTAGAACAATGGATGGATATGAGATCAAAATCCCCAAATCATTAGCATTCCTATACATGAATAACTGCCAATTAGAAAATACAATAGACAAAATGATATTCCTAAAAGCAATAAAAATCCTATGGTACCCTGGAATATATCTAACTAAAGATGGGCTAGACATTCAAAGGGGAAAATTATACACTATTATTTAAGATCAATGAAAAACTGAATAAAGGAGAAGCCTTTATATTCATAAATAACAACACTCTACAATTTACAAAATAAAGCTGTCAGTTCTCTCCAGTTTAACTTATAAAAGCAAATGGAATTCTAATTCAAATCCCATCAAGGAAGAAAAATCAAGGGAAACAAAAAACTGACTCTAAAATCTGTACGGGAGAGTAAAGGACCATGAACAGGAACAACAATTTTGAAAAACAACAAGGAAGAGTGACTTGCCCCATCAGAGAGCATGGCAACTATCACATGAAGGCTCAGGTCAGATCCCTATCTATGCAGGAACTTGGTTTCTGATGAAGGTAAGAGCACAAAAGCAGGGAATGGATATGGTTACAGCCACTGACATTCCATACAGGAAAAAAAATATAGGTTGTTACATTTTTATCCCATAAATGTAAATGCTTGTTTATTTAAAATTCTAAATGCATATTAAAAGAAAATGTATAAAAATACATTTAAGGCCTTGAAATAGAGGGAAAAATCCTTGACAAGACCCTAAAAAGCTTGACATATGAAAATCCTAGGTTCTAAGGGATATCAACAGATTGGGAGAAGATATTTGCATCAAATGTAAGCAAAAAAGAGTAAGAATTTAACTAGAAAATTAAAAATAACTCTTATAAATAAAAAAGGAAAAAAAAAGCAAAGCACAAACTACCCAGAAGAAATATGGGCAAGAGATACAACCAGGTAATTCACAGAAGGGAAAATATAAGGAGCAATAAAAACAAAAATCGTAATCAACTTATCTACTTATCAGGGAAATGTACTTAAAATTATAACCCCACACCCATCAGGATGGCAAAAACTTAAAGTGAGGAAAAAATAGTGAGGTAAAGATGCAAGAAAAAAGGCAACTCTCAATGACTGTCATTTGAAGAATAATCTGGTAAGAACACAGTTAACATAAAAAGGTACACAGATTCTAACGAAAGTTTTATGTATAAAATAGTAGGTATGTACAAGGATGTTCATGTTTGCTGTAGTGCTAGCTGTAAGAATGAAAATTTGTAACAAAAAGGCTATTTACCCATAGGGAATGTCTAGCTGTTGGGAAACAGATTCTTCAAATATGGTATTTTGTGTAATACAATATTTATCAAAAGTTAACAGAACTGAATAAATCTACGTATCTTTATTTCCAAAGAAAAATATATACAGTATTATATAATATATAAATTTAACAAATATTCTATATTGTTCATGGATACTTATAAATATACATAATCATTAAAAACAGACTGAAAGAATTAGAGACAAATCAGTTTAATCATTAACCCTTTTACTACTTTTACTTAAAACTGCAAATACAATATTATATTAACAAAATACTAAGAATATGACAAAATATTATCAATTACATGTAGTGGGTAGTTTCCTAGTCTCTAATTTTTTTTATAGATTAAAAATTTCCCCGCAAATAAAAATTTCAAGTAAAACACAATAGTGGAAGTCGCTCAGTCATGTCCGAATCTTTGCAACCCCATGGACTATACAGTCCATGGACTTCTCCAGGCTGGAATACTGGAGTGGATAGCCGTTCCTTTCTCCAGGGGAATCTTTCCAACCCAGGGATTGAACCCAGGTCTCCTGCATTGCAGGCAGATTCTTTACCAGCTAAGCCACCAGGGAATACCCAAAATACTGGAGTGGGTAGTATACCCCTTCTCCAGGGGATGTTTCCGACCCAGGAATCAAACTGGGGTCTCCTGCATTGCAGGCTGATTCTTTACCAGCTGAGCTACTAGGGAAGTCCTAAAACACAATATGTTTATTTATTTATTCTTTAATTAAGAAGGACTGACATATAAGAAATAAACAGGAACATTAACTCTGACAACAAAGGCTTGATTATGAGTACTTAGGTTACCATCGCTCTATAACAGTTCTCTGAATGCAACAACAGAAGTAGTCACTTTTCTTTCCCCAGCCTGAAACCCTGGCAATCTCCCGTAAAAATTCTTTCTTGGTTGCCCCATGAGAAAAACGCATGTAATCCAATGAAAGAAGAGTCTTCTGCTATTTTATACTCTGATCAATGATTATCAACTGGGGGCCATATTGCTTTCTCTGTCCCCAGGGGTATTTGAAAATGTTTGGATTATCATTTTTGATTATCATAACTGGAAGGACATTTTGGTATCATAACTGATATAAAGTTCTATTGGCGTCTAATTGTGTAGAAGCCAGGGATACTGTTAAACATCCTACAACACACAGGATAGCTTCCCACAACCAAGAATTATCTTGTCCACAATGTCAATAGTGTGGAGGTTGAGAGACTTTGCTCCAGATCCTCAGAGGTGAGTGGAATAAAATCCCCACTCTTCTCTCCGGTAGGAAGCTGCTGTTTTGATCTGACTGAAGTTCTATCTTTATCTGGCATTTATTAGAGCCTCCTTAGCAATAACTCTCTTTTGCCTATTTCAGATGACCATGTTCTGTTAAAACAGAGATATTTAATTCTAAAAATACTCATTCTTTAAAATCCTGATATTAACAATTTATTTCTTTGTCCCACTAATAATATTTCTTTGTACCACTAAGGTACTGAGATGGCAGTTAAAAAATGTACAGTAGATTTATTTATTCCTTTGCCAAATACTTTCTGTGGCCTTACTATATATAAGCTACACACTGTGCTGGGAACTAGGGATAAAACGGTGAGCGAGGACAAAGTTCTTACAACAGTACAGCATGTAGCAGAGAAGCCATGGGCCTCATTAAATAAGTACACAAGCTAGTAAAACCCTGAAATTATGGATCATAGCTCTAAAAATACATGTGAAATACATACACGAATAGAGGAGGTTTGACCTAGTAGTTATGGAAGGAAGAGAAGGCTCCCTTTTAAAAAATAATGACTACACTGATATTTGGAGAATGCACAGGTGTTGAATACAGGAAATCTAGAGGGAGCAAACCAGCCCTGGGGAAGGAAGAGAACATGCTGAGTATAAGGGACTCAGAGAAGGCCGGTAAACTTACAGACGAAGCAAGCTCGAAAGTGACAATGAAAATGGTAAAGCAGCTCTGTCAGAAATAAGACTAAGAAAGAGTGTTCCTACCTTGATGCCAGTGTGTCACATGGTGACCCTTTTCTCTTATGTGAGTCTGGGTTAGCAGGGTCAGATGAACTGTCCCCAAGGCCACTCATGTTGAAAAACTTCACACCTAAAAAGGAAGGAAAATGATAAGAAACCCACCCTAATGAAGTTTCCAACCATAAGGAGACAGAAAGCTCCCTTTATGTCAAAATATATCTAAACACTGCAGTTTCTCAGCAGATAATTACAGCCATCATAAAAGCATCCACATTTATATAAAAGCACAAGAGCCATCAGCTATTAGTGTTTCTACACTTTCTTCTCCATCCCTGTAAAATAAAATTAGTCACCCTTTATAAGACCATAGAGATCAATTAGGATGAAAATATTCCTAGAATAATTAAATACCCAATGAGATGTTTTTAAGAGAAAAATCACTTCATATGTAAATGCAAAAAAATGACCCTATGAGAATCAGAAATTACTTTTTTATTTATTTTAGACTGTTTTGAAAAGGACTTAAAGCAACTTTTTACTCCTAAGGTTTGAGGTTTTATATTGAGAGAAAAAGAAATAATACATATATAATTAAAAGTTAAAGCGATGAACTAGCTTTGGATTTTGAATTGTACTTCCCAACTTTGAATTCTATACTTCTAACCTTGTGTCTATGCAGTCAGGCGACAAAGATCAAGTGTTTAGTCTATGTTAGGATCTTGGTATAGATGCCAGAGAACACGGAGTCATTTCCCCTAGCACGCCAGCCAGGTCTCTCTTACGTGCTATGCCGGCTAGTGACTGCACTGAAAGATCCCTTCTGATCTGTCCCTATCAACACTATTCTCTATAGAATCTCTAATGAAACTCGGGTTCCTGCCTCTGGCCTTATGTTCATCACTGCCCTTAGACTTTATTAGTGCCAAACTATACACTGCTCATTCTCTTCCACTCCATCTACCCTTGAGAAAGGAGAGGAAACTCTTGTTAAGTGGGAAAAATCTTTAACTTTTCCTTAAATTCTAAAATTATTAAACAGCTACAGTGCTGCATAATTAGTAGTAGTCATGCTTGTAAAGTTGAGATCCCTAAGAATTTCTCACATGGCTTTAATTAATGTCTGAGTAAATCCTTTTTCTCTCTCTAGTCCTAAAACTTACTTTGTCTCTAGCTCTTTCTTAACACCAAAGATTTTCATGTCCCCTTTTCAGTATAAAAATACCTAGAATTCTAATCATGAATTTATTATTCCATGTAGCCCAAGAGGCACATTTTTAATTTCTCCATATTAGATGTAAAGGTCATGAAAATCTCCAGCTTCTAGGACTGCAATCTTTAGTTATTCTTTACTTTTCTTTTTTACTCCTCATTTTGTATCAATGTCCTGTCAAGTCTTTATTAACAAAGATCCTACAACGTCTCCTCTTTCTTCATTCTCAAATACAGTTTTGATTCTTGCTTAGAAGCTAATACCTCATTCTAGATTCATGCAAGATCCTTCTATTTCTTAATTCAGGTCATTCTCACTTCTAATGTGTCCTATAAACAGCAGCAAAACCATTCCTACTCAAATGGCACTTACAAGGTATCTCTTTGGTGGTAAAGAATCAGCCTGATTCTCCTACTGGAGCATGGTAAAAGCATGGGCATTAGGGTCAGAAAGGCCCTGTTTAATCACTACCTGCCTATTCTTGGGCAAAACGCTTAATCTCCTTAAACCTATTTCCTCATCGGTAACTTACAAATAATAACTATACTTTGTTAAGTTGTTGTTCAGTTGCTCAGTCGTGTTAGATTCTTCTTCGAGACCCCATGGACTGTGGCACGCCAGGCTTCCCTTGTCCTTCACCATCTCCTGGAGCTTGCTCAAGCTCATGTCCATTGAGTCAGTGATGCCATCCAACCATCCTGTCCTCTGTCATCCCCTTCTCCTCCTGCCTTCAATCTTTCCTAGCATCAGGGTCTTTTCTAAAGACTTGGCTTTTCATATCAAGTGGCCAAAGTACTGAAACTTTAGCTTCAGCATCAGACCTTCTAATGAATATTCACATTTGATTTACTTTAGGATGGACTGGTTTGATCTCCTTGCAATCCAAGGGACTCTCAAGAGTCTTCTCCAACACCACAGCTCAGAAGCATCAGCATTCAGCCTTCTTATGGTCCAACTCTACCATCCATACATGACTACGGGAAAAACCATAGCTTGGACTATACGGACTTTTGTCGGCAAAGTAATGTCTCTGCTTTTTAATAGGCTGTCAAGATCTGTCATAGCTTTTCTTCCAAGGAACAAGTGTCTTTAGATCTGTAGTGAGGACTGAATGAAAAGTGCATGGAAAGGGTGCACTAAGTAACTGTTGGTTATTGTAATTATCTCCCCTTTAGACCAAGAGCTCCATGAGGGGTAGTATTCATTAGTGGATAACTCATCCCATACTTTCTCATTGAAAAATACAAAGGACACTTTTCATTTCTTCATTTACTGACACTAACTATTATTACTATTACTTTACTGGGCTGCTCGGAGCAGCATCTGAAACTGCTTCCTTCTGGAAATATTGTCACCCATTGACTTCTGTGATCCCACACTTTCATCACTCACTTAATAAATAAATCAAGCATCTATCATATCTTAGGCACTGTGCTAGGAGTTGAGTAAACTGTAGATAGGAAAATAAAGGTTTCTGCCCTCATGAAGTGGGAAACACAAACAAGGAAAACACAAAATAATATGTAATTTTCTACAATGATAAAAGTCATAAAGAAAAAGAACAGGATTCATAGAGAAAAACAATAGAAGAGACCTATTTTTAACTGGGTGACCAACTGAGGCTTCTCTGACAAACTTACGTTTAAGCCATGACCTGAGAGATCAGCAGAAGTAGTATGGTTTTCTACTTACCTTATTCTCAGTGCTTTTTGCCCAGTTGGATTAGACTGTGTTAGATTTCTTCAAGGCTCTAGTGTTCCAGTCCTCTTTTCCCCTCATATTATACATTACTTTGGGGGGATATCACTCTCTGAATCATGGTTTCAAAAAACATTTCTAAACCAATTACTCCCAAATCTCTATCTCCCGAGCAGATCTCCTGGGTCTCAGACTCACAACCCACTCCTTACTGGATAACTCTATCCAGATGTCACACAGACACTTCAAATTCAACTTTCCAAAATGAACTTAACATCTCCTCCTCATGTATTTCTTTTTCTCACAGTTGGTACACTGGAGTCATTCCAGCCTCTTCTCTCACAACCGACATGCAATCAAACATTAAGATGTGTCAATTTTTATTTCCATCCTATACTTACAGTCTCCTCTCACCTCTTGTGCAACTATCAAAATAGTTTCCCAGGTGGTCTTCCTGAGCCACCCAAGCAGGCTATCAAAAACATAAGTCAGGTCAACCTCTTGCTTAAAACTCTTCCCTTAATCTTGACTGTCCACAGGATAACTCTAAAGCCCCCAACATAATACACAAAGATTGCACCAGCTCCCATCTATTTTGTGTCCATTATAGAATTTGGTGAATGAGTGATTAAATGTTTGTCCAATCAGCATTAGCCCAACCAATATAACCTATGTATAAACAGATTATACATATATATAAAATATACTACATAGAGTCCATATAGACACATAGATTATATATGCTAAGTTTAGTTTCAATACTAAGGAAAGACTTTAAAAACCTTGGTAATATCCCATCCTCCCTGCAAAGGTAAACGTTAGTCAGAAACTTTACACTGATGTCAGTGTGGAGAGCCTAACTTAACCCAGCAACAAGTATTTATTGAGCTCCTATGCTGTATAGTAAGTCGCTTTAGTCATGTCTGACTCTTCGCAACCCTATGGACTATAGCCTGCCAGGCTCCTCTGTCCATGGGATTCTCCAGGCAAGAATACTGTAGTGGGTTACCATGCCCTCCTTCAGGGGATCTTCCTGATCCAGGGATTGAACCTGCGTCTCCTGCATTGATAGGAGGGTTCTTTAACATTAGCACAACCTGGGAAGACCCACTGAACTCCTACTATTTGCCAGCTTCTGTTCTAGGTGGTGGGAATACAATTCTGCATGAAACTTATAAAAATTCACTGTCTTCATAAAGTTTCATTCTACTGTGAAGGAGAGAGAGAAAGTGAAAAAGTTAATTACAGAGTATATGAAAAGGTGGTAAAATGGAGGAAAATAAGGTAAAAATAGAGGCTTAGGTTTATGGAAGAAGGGCAGCAATTTAAAATACAGTAGTTAGGAGGCGCCTTACTGAGAAAGTATCAGAGTGTGTGTGCTCAGTCATGTACAACTCTGCAACCCCATGGGCTGTAGTCTGCCAGGCTCCTTTGTTCCTGGAATTCTCCATGCAAGAATACTGGAGTAAGTTTCAATTTCCTTCTCCAGAGGATTTTCCCAAACCAGGGATGAAACCTGGGTCTCCTGCACTACAGATTTTTTACTGTCTGAGCCACCAGGGAAGCCCTAAGAAGGTGAGATGTGAGCAAAGACTTCAAGGAGGTGAGGAAGAGAGAATGACATCTGGAGGAAGAGTGCTCCTGGCAGCGGAAGGGCTGTACAGCCTGAAGGGTGGAACGTAACTATACTTTTTGAAAAATATGAAAGAGATCAGTGTGGGTAAAACTGGGGAGTGAGAAGCGGGAGACAAGGCTGCCTCATGTAAGGTCTCAGCTTTTAAAGACTTTAGCTTTACTCTGAGTGAATTAGCCAATCATTGGAGGGTTAAGAACAGAGGAGTAACAAGGTCTGATTTTCATTCTAAGACTTCCTGCACAAAGGGCAAGCATAATCTTTCTGATCTCAGGGACTTGCTATCTAAATAAGTTTCTAGCTGCTAAATGGACATTTCCATTTGGACATTCCACTGTCACCTCAAATTCAACATGTATAAACATAATGGACTTTTAAGTTCCGGGTTTCTATTAATGATAAATAAATGAGATGAGCTGCATTATGGATTAATGTCATCAGAGGAAAACATTTATTAAACCTCCTGTGGTGGGGGAGAGGAAAAATCTATAGGACAAGGAAAATAATTACAATTGAAGGTAGACAACCTCAATGCAAAGATAAATATACCAGACTTGAAATCACAACCACAACAAAAAAAGATGTTGAAAGACCATTCTCAAACACAAAACAAGAATAATCAGTTAAGTGACATATTATTTTAATGAATAAGATGGCTAACATCTTTCCCTGTGAAAAGTCACAGGAACATAAATGAGGTTAACCAGATATCACAGAAGTAAAGAAGTCACTGAATTTTATTTTTACATAGAAATAAAATATATTTCAAAATTAAAACAAAAAAGAAATCATGTGACAAATTAATAATAATGAAGAATTATCAACTCTAAACTTTTCAACAAAAGTAGAAATACAAGAGAGAAGCCAATGATGAACAAGAAAGAAAAATGAAAGAATTGAGAGTCTGCTAAAATCCAAGAGTTTGCTAACTCTTACTTAAAGCTCAGTTTTACTTAGCTGCTCATCTTCTCTGTTACTTAAGACATTAGGTTCTACCTATCTAAGAATCAACCTATCTGAATTCTACAGGCTCTCAAAATACTCCTGGGCATGTATTTCTTATGCTTATACGCTGTAAAATTGTAATTCTCTTGCTTGTTGCCTCTTCTAGACTGTGAACCCCCCCCAAAAAAATTACTAGATCTTTTTACTGTATATCCAAGATGTAGCATAATGTCTAAAAGTTACAGAAGCCAAAACAGGTGATAAATTAAAAGCGAGTTATTTTACTAATATGACATTTAAATTTTTTAAAGAATGTTTAAGATTTTTTTACAATTAATATTTTCTGAAATCTTTCCTAATGCTTTGGAATTCTTTTCTATAATTGAGAAATTGAGCTTTCTTGAAATCCTCTTTCCCCAGTGGGGAAAAAAAAAGAAACTATCTTTTTGGTCTAGAAGTATGAGAATATCTTTTCTAATTCTGAAAAGGTTAATAAGATCTATTTTGAAGAAACCTACAATATTTCACAGTACGATAGAGACACAAAGACATGTATTTACACAACTGTAAATATAAGCAATACAATCTCATAGTTTGTACAATTCTGGCAACAAATAAATCTAGATTTAAAACAGATTGCCCATACCATGCTACTACTGGCTGCAGACTGACATCTGCTAAATTTATCTGAAATTCTGGGGCTGAGGAAACATCAGACAACAATTCAACAGCAATTCAATATCTGGCCTACCAAAATAAGGGCCAATAGTAAGAAGCTATGAGAAAGTCACCAACAATTTGCTGATGATATGATTCTGGTATTAACTACTTTCTATTTACAAAACACAATAAACAGATAGTGGAATGCAAAACCTCTGATGAGTGAAAACTTTTATAGCTGTTCTATTTGTGGAATGGCTTTATATCTGGCAGTAGGGAACTTAAACAAGGTTCATTAAGAAAAGAAATGCTGGTTTCAGGAAGCCAATTTACATATCACCTTTTAAAAACAGAGGTATGGTTTCTAACTAAAAGTACCCTGTTGATTTAAAAAGAGTTGCTAAGTTATACACAATCTCATGCACTCTCTAGAGAGCAGTTTTAGAAACCAGAAACCACATCTACCTCTGTTCAAATGGACCAGACTAAGCCAAATAGATGAGGCTGAAGAAATAGGTCAGTGCTATATATTTCAGTTGAATTATAGATTTCTACATATGAAATTTGTCACTCATCTCCCAGATGAAGCTGAGGATTGCATAATCTGAAAAATAACAATTAATTAATAAGCAACACTAACAATGTACTTTAAAATGCTACCAAGCAGTTAGCACAGAGCATAGACATGAAGGGACACTGAGTTAAACTTCTCCAGGGTTGGATTTTGGGGTTGGGAAGATCCCCTGTGAAGAAAGGAATGGCTGCCCCCTCCAGTATTCTTGCCTGGAGAATTCCATGGACAGAGGAGCCTGGTGGGCTACATACAGTTCATGGGGTTGAAAAGTCAGACATGAGCAACTAACGCTTTCACTTTCCTTCAGCTGATAATATCACACAGGAAAAATCATGATAAATAGAGAGTTCCTGCACTGGGTAACTGCCATAAAGAATATTTCTCAAACTGGAGTCCTCAAATATCTAAGATCTTTAAAAAAGTTTTCACTTTTGTCTTTTCATTTCAATGACAATTAAATTCTTTCTCATGTGATAAAAACAGATGGGGATTTCAGGACTTCTATTGCCCTTTTTATGGCCGAGTAATTTCACATGTTTGGATATAGCACATTTTGTGTACCTACTCATCAAATGATGGCCACTTAGGTTTTCCATTATTGGGGCTATTAAACAACAATGCTACTATGAACATTTATGTGCAAATTTTTGTGTGAACACGGTTTCAGTTCTCTCAGATATGAAACCACTACGTCATGTTTTATTGATAACTCTCTAACTTTTTGAGGAACTGTCAAACTGTCTTCCACAGTGGCTATACATTAAATTCTCACCAGCAATGCCCAAGTATCCAATTTTTCCACATCCTCACCCAAAATTTTTATTTTCTGTTTATTTTAATTATAGTCACCCTGGTATATATGAAATGGTATTTCAATATAGTTTTGTTTTACATTTCCCTAATTACTAGTGGGGGCTTCCCTGGTGGCTAAGTGGCAAAGAATCTACCTGCCAATTTAAGAGACATGGGTTTGATCCCTGGGTCAGAAGACCCCCTGAAGAAGGAAATGGCAACCCATTCCAATGGGTTCTTGCCTGGAAAACTCCATTAATAGAGGAGCCTGGTGGGCTACAGTCCACGGGGTTAAAAAGAGTTAGACATGACTTAGCAACTAAATGACAACTGTTAATGGCTAACCATCTTTTCATATGCTTACTAGCCATCTGCATATCTTTGAGGAAATTTTTATTCAAATCCTTTGCCTATTTTTAAATTTGGCTGTGTTTTTTTTAAGTCATAAGAGTTCTTTATATTCATGTCTAGATCCTAATCTGATATGATTTGCAAATATTTTCTTCCATTCTGTGAATTATCTTTTCATTTTCTTTATAGTAACTTTTTAAAAAATTAAATTTATTTTTAGTTGAAGGATAACTGCTTTACAATATTGCATTGATTTCTGCCAAACTATGGTTAACTTTTGATGACCTAAAGTTTTCAGTTTTGATGAAATCCGACTTATCTACTTTTACTTCTTTGTTTAATAAATACAATGTCTGGGCTTCCTTTACTAATGGCTATTTTTCCTGTGTATGGGTCATATTTTTTTATTTCCTTGTATGTCTAATTTTTTGTTAAAAAAAAAAAAACGAACAGATATTTTAAAGCTAATGACTGAACAGGGATGTCCTTAAACATCTGGAAACAAAAATTCTCTCTGAACCCACAAAGCAGGAACCAAAACTCAGATGGTGGTTATCCCTGGCCCAGAAAAGAGCCCTGGCTTCTTAAGCCTCTGTCATAAACAACGTGCCCATATCTTAATCTTTATGGCCATGAATAAACAGCAAAAGCAAAGAAACAGAGTCTTTGAATCAGACTCATTTTATCTTGTTTCATTTATTCTATTAACTATCAGACTTTTAAAATTGCTTTTTATAAAAGAAAATTCTGTGCACATTCTTTAAATTTATTACACTAATAATGAAGACATTATCAAGGACTTGGCAACTTAACTTCTAAAAATATATAATGTTTGAAACAATGTATTTAACAAATTTATGTTTACCACTAAAAGTTTATTCTACAGATCAAGAAACAATGTTTCCAACCTTTGCATTTTTTTCCTAGATGGAAAAGAGTA
The DNA here is from genome assembly GCF_016772045.2 of Ovis aries. Classification (NCBI taxonomy): domain Eukaryota; kingdom Metazoa; phylum Chordata; class Mammalia; order Artiodactyla; family Bovidae; genus Ovis; species Ovis aries. The sequence goes on along the minus strand of NC_056056.1, from coordinate 32,177,023 downwards.
AGTTTGGGGAAAGCGTAAAAAAGTATTTTTTGGTTTTCTATTAGCAAATAGATAAGAAGAAGAAAACAAAATAAGTTTTAAACCCAATACTTTAAATTCCTCATACTTAATTTAAAATTTAATTTTTTAACATAAGAGATAAATACAAATGCATTTGCCTTGTGGAAATACTCTATTTAGGAAAAACAGTCAGCAGATGAAACACATTTATAGTAGCTATCTCATTAAAACAATTTGGCAAAAATACCCTCAAATACCTTCAACGTTTCCTTGTAGATCTGTAAAACTAGATGACTCCAGTTATCTTAAAAGAACATGGGGAAACTGTAGATACACTGTACACGTCTTCCAAAAATCAGCTTCACATTGTTCTAACTTGTGAAAAATACATTGGCATTAAAAAAAAAAGATTAAAATCAGCTTTCCTGACTACAGCTATCTTTAAACAAAAAAATAAGTATCTGATATTTACTTGCATGTGCACAGTAGAACAGTTTATAGTAAACTAGCAAAAAGGCAACAGCTTTTAAAAAATTAAGTTATGGTCATATAGACAAAAATTAAGTGACAAAAATGGCAATGTCTGTCTCTTTCCATGAAACAAAGTTCTTTAAAAATAGAGTTACAGTTCCTACCTGGGAGACTTCTTTGTTCATAATGAGTCCTCAAAACAGATATGGTCAAATATGGTGCTCCGTAGGGTAGTTTCCAGTGGAATGGGGGAATACTCTTTTCCAGAGATGGCTCTAGTAAGTCTCTTCACTCTTATCTCATTTAAGACCAGTTATGCAAACAACTAAAACAAAGGAGAAGGAAAAAAATAAAAGCAGAAGGGAGGTTAGATCGTTATTTTATTTTCTAAGAAATAATAAAGGTCAGAAATGTTAAGTTAAAAAAAAAAGACACAACTTTTCAGGCCAAATGGAAAAATACTTCCAAAAGACAATGGATGAATATCTGATTTCACAACTGAAGTCCTTCTGGTAACTAAATATATATTTCTATTTAAGACTGCTGCTTAAGTAATACATAATTGCATTCTGCCCTTAATGTTCTGAGAGGCCCATTTATATGTCTTTTAAAAAAAGTTTTCTGGCTGCATTTGTATGTTTATCTTTCTTTCTACCTATAAATTCTGATTTTTAATGTTTTCAGTTTGCATTTAATTCTTTCATTTCTGTAACACTTCCCATTATATATTAAAGTTACTATGGTATTTTACTTTCAAATCTTTTATTGAAAAAGTGTACAAACTTTATATATTCATAATACCTAAAAATAAATTTCACTGACTTCTGTTTCTTTTTTTGTGTGTGTATGTTTTTATTTTTATTATTATTATTTTTTAATTTTTATTTTTACTTTATTTTACTTTACAATACTGTATTGGTTTTGCCATATATTGACATGAATCCACTAAGGATGAATGATCTTGTATTGGACTAACTTGCCCACAGATAACAATGGACAAAAAAATCTGGACAAAATAAAATTTATTCAAAGACACGGAAAAGTTACCAAAAGCAGGCAGAAATGTGGGACATTTGATAACTGAAAGAAAGGAATACTACTGAATAAGATCTATACTCACAGAGAACTCTTCCCAGTATACCCCTAAGTACTACAGGGAGGCTAGGCCTAAGGGAGAAAACCACTGTCTCTTTGGCTTGAAGCATTGGAGAATGTAGTTCAGAGCTGACAGAATGTTTGATAATAAGAGGAGAAAGGGCAATAAGGATAGGGCAAGAAAGGATAATAAGAAGGGCAGCAGAGCAAGGGGGTAGGGTACCTTCAATCTGTGTACAAATGCTCCTTAAATCCTTGGTTGATCCTCCGAACTGCTCATGCACAGGGACACTCCAAGCAGCTCCATACAGCCATACCACAACTGAGATTCCTTTCTGCTGTTCATAATCACACACTCCTCACTCCCTTTTTCTAACTCTTTAGTAACCACTTATCTCCCCCCATTTCTACAATTTTGTCACTTTGAGAATATTATAAAAATTGAATCAATTCCATACTTGAGTCAAGTATGGAAATATTTTGTAATGCCTTTTTCACTCAGTATAACGCCCTTGATATCCAACTTGTTGCATATAAAAATTGTTTGTTGCTTTTTATTGCTCCATGGTTTGAAGGTACCACAGTTTCTTTTTCACCATTCACTGTTGAGGTACATTTCGGTTGTTTTCAATTTGGGGCTATTATGAATAAAGCTGCTATAAATACTTGTGTACAGGTTTCTGTGTGAATATAGGTTTTCATTCTTCTGGGATAAACATCCAGAATTGCAACTGGATTGTTCAGTAAGTGTGTATTTACTAGCCAGTAATTTAGTTGCCTACTAGAACAAAAATCAATACTCTTCAGAAAAAAATAACAATCCACAATAGTATCCACAACATCCAGTAGAGAATTAAAAAATTACTAAACATGCAAAGAAACTAGAAATTGCAATTCAAAATCAGGGTAACAAAAATCAGTTGAAATTAGCTGATAAGGATGTTAAAGCAGTTATTATGAGTATGTTCAAGATGTTATAATAAGTTAACAGATGGGAAATACTGGGAGCAAATGGAAACTATAAAACAGAAGTAAATGGAAATTGAAGAACTAGTTCAACATTGAAAATTTTCAATTCACTGGACAAGCTTAACAGTAGATTTGTGATGGCACAAAAATAAGTTGGTGAACTTGAAGTAAAAACAATACCAAATATGAAGACTGGACAACTGAAAAAAAATTTTAAACCAAAAGCTGACATCTTGAAAAGATAAAAAAAATTATTAATACTTGAGGTAAGATTAAGTAAATCCTTTTTCAGGGGTTCACTAAGACTCAATAGCATTAAGATGTAAATTCTCCTCCAAATTAATTCATATACTCAAAAATAAAATTAGTTGTTTAGTTTCTGCATATCTAGTGCATTTTATGATCAAAGAATATAAATCTATTTTTGTTTTATTATATATTTATAATGGAGGTTTTAAATGCTTGAGGCTTTTGCTCTTTAAATAAAGACTATATTTTCTCTTAATCATGATTTCCCCCAATGATGAATTCCAGATTAAAGTGGAATGTCTATCTAATGTTAGAAAATTGGATGATTCTATGACTGGATCCAAAAGTGCTTACCTCTTATAGTCCCTCTAAATTAGACTAAGTGCTTTTCATATTTTCAAGATTTTTTTCCTTCTTTCCTTGATTTAAATGCACAATTTGAAAATGCAAAGAAACTTGGACTGGCTTTTCACATTGACATAGTTTAAACTATTAAAAAAAGAAATTTATAGGTAGGTTAGTCCAATTTACATTGTACTTAGTTGGGTTTTTCTCACTGTATTGCTAAGTCACTTCAGTTGTGTCCGACTCTGTGTGACCCCATAGATGGCAGCCCACCAGGCTCTGCCATCCCTGGGATTCTCCAGGCAAGAACACTGGAGTGGGTTGCCATTTCCTTCTCCAATGCATGAAAGTGAAAAGTGAAAGTGAAGTCACCCAGTCACGTCTGACTCTTAGCGACCCCATGGACTACAGCTCATCAGGCTCCTTTGTCCATGGGATTTTCCAGGCAAGAATACTGGAGTGGGGTGCCACTGCCTTCTCCGATTTCTCACTGTATATATCTAGCTTATTTGTATTTGCAATCAACAATGCTATAAAATATTTCTTGGATGATAAGATTCCTCATGATTACTACTTTGTGTTCTTTCATCTTTGGAACAATGTATCTTTGAATTTCCCTAGGTAAATCTGCGTAAGAACTGGAAAGTAGTAATTGAATATAGCAAATACAGCATTTTTTCATCTAGTCAACCACAAGCCCAGGTTCTGTCGTTTTCTGCCTTTCAAGGAAGAGCACTCCTCAAAATCATTTGTGTAGTTAACACTGCAGATAAAATCTTTGTGAAATAATGCCACTGTCTTCCATAAAACCTGCGAGTTTTTACAGGTACTTTTTTAAAACCAGGCAGTAACTGAAGCCAGATGGATCCTGCTAATGACTGAGGGTCCTGATGACTCATGGCCAAACATGTGAGGGAATACAGAAACAATGCTGAGAAAGGAGGCTGAGCATACTCACTCAGAGACTGCATGAAGACAGAAAAGCACAAGATAAATCCATACTCCAAAAAGATATGTAGACAATGAGAAGCAAAAAATATGAAAACCAAGAGATAGGTAATACACTGAGAACCAAAAAAGACAGGAGGAATATGAATGAATAGGGAGAAAAAGAGTACTGCTGATGATCTGATGTTTGTTATTATGAAATTAATTAGCTTACTGTTCTTAAAACGTATCTCTCTAGTATTTATTATCTATTATCTGTGCTATCCAGAGTTCAGTATTTTAAATCTTTTCTCACCCCCAGGAGCCCAAAGCAGGAGATCTGATATGGATGGTACAAACTCCTTATAGACCCTCGTGCCTGGAGGCTTCCCATTACTTGTTCCAATTCTCTCCTTACGGGTAAGGCCTTTCTGTCGTCATTATCTGCTTCCAATTCTGTCACAAGTTCTGGCTAGTGCAGCACCTCAATTCCTTTAATTTCGTTTAATAAATTATTCAGTTTAATCTGCTAAATTCAATCTGATTTAAGAATCATATGAGGAAACAAGGTGATAGAAAAGTACCTATAATGCACTAAATATATAGAAAGAGTAAAAAAAGGAAATCTATAAAACACTCTTCTTCCTTTGTTACTTTGGAGTCAGGCAGAGGTATAGGGCCAGAATTTTTAAATATAGAGAGAAACAGAACAAAGGAATATCTATGGATCTACCACCCAGAAGTAACGACAGTAAACATTTTTGATGCATTTTAATGAAGTATTATCAATAAATCAGAAGTCCCCAAACTCATACAAAGCCTATTCCGCTTGCTTTTGATAGAGATAGCCACTGACATAAATTTAATATTTATCTTCTGGTCAAATTTTTTCTATCCATCCATAAACAATATACACTGATGTTTTATACTTTAAAATATACATGCTTAAACTGTATACTATATATATTAAAATTACAATGTTTATAAGGTACTTTAATAAAATTAGTGCAGATTGAAGGTTGTCTTTATCATAAAGTTACTTTAACTTTTCTTCTTTGTGATATACTTTTTGATGAGGACAGAAAGGGATAATGTTAGCCAGAATTCCCAGTGTGCTGGGATTAATAGCTTAGTTTAGCTATGCTGTCATCCAATAATAGGTTGTTATAAATAAACCATTAACATTAGTGGCAATTATAAATTATTTTGGTTACAAGTAGTTAAGATTCCAAAGTTCTATCTGTGTTCTTATTAATTCTACCTCAAATAAACTTTAAGAAGTAAAAGGGTACCTAAAAAAACTGTGTGTAGAAATAAGTTTTTTTCCTTGGGATGGATCAAAAGAATTCTTTTGTGAAAGAATGAAGAAAAAAATGATGCCACCAACTTTCCTATTAGTAATGACACAAAAGTCATACTCTCCAAACCAAAGACAAAAACAATCTAAATGAAATTTGAAACCAAGCCATCCATAACAGTTTTTAAATGTCTATAAAGTTTATTGACTTCTCTACAGTATATAGTTGTCTTTTCTTATTAACACTGTTAAGAGAAGGCCTAAAAGAAAATCAACACTTTAAAAATAGAACAGTTCTTCTTAATAGAATGACAATATTTGCTTATTTTTTCTTGTTAATCTTCAATTTTTAGAAGACTGACTTCATTGTTGTTATGATTACAAAATGCGTTTATGAAAATCTTGCCATTTCTCTCCAGAAAAGTACTTATTTCTTCACACAATTTTTGGGGTGTCTTAAAAATCTGGGTAAATGCATAGTTATTGTTAGAAGATAAAATTGCATTATGTTGGAAATATAGGCAAAATGTCATTTCTTGATAAGAACAAGAGTTCCAAAGGGACAGAGCTGGGAAACAAATCTTGGTAAATGGCAAGTATTCTACAGTGAATCAGCACTACAGAGAATGACCGTAGGAAAACTTGTCATACACATGTGCAACAAGAGACGTGAAGAAAAATATTCATGTTAGCAATGTTTATGAGAGCAAAGATAGGAATAATCCATGTGCACATCAATAACAGCATGGCTTAGCAAAGCCTAGTATATTGCCACACTAAAATCTCACACTAGTTAAATAAACTGACCAAGATCTAGCGATTCACATCTGCCTACAGGCAACCACAGTCCCTTGTGAAAATCCAGGTGGTTCAGTTCAGTTCAGTTGCTGAGTCGTGTCTGACTCTTTGCAACCCCATGGACTGCAGCACGCCAGGCCTCCCTATCCATCACTAACTCTTGGAGTTTACCCAAACTCACCTGATGCTGGGAAAGATTGAAGGTGGACATGAGTTTGGGCAAACTCCAAGTCAGTGATGCCATCCAACCATCTCATCCTCTGTTGTCCCCTTCTCCTTCCACCTTCAAACCTTCCCAGCATCAGGGTCTTTTCCAATGAGTCAGTTCTTCACATCAGGTGTCCAAAGTATTGGAGTTTCAGCTTCAACGTCAGTCCTTCCAATGAACACTAAGGACTGATTTCCTTTAGGATGGACTGGTTGGATCTCCTTGCAGTCCAAGGGACACTCAAGAGTCTTCTCCAACACTATAGTTCAAAAGCATCAATTCTTCAGCGCTCAGCTTTCTTTATAGTACAACTCTCACATCCATACATGACTACTGGAAACACTATAGCTTTGACTAGACGGACCTTTGTTGGCAAAGTAATGTCTCTGCTTTTGAATATGCTGTCTAGGTTAGTCATAACTTTCCTTCGAAGGAGTAAGTGTCTTTTCATTTCATGGCTGCAATCACCATCTACAGTGATTTTGGAGCCCCCAAAAATTAAGTCTGACACTGTTTCCCCATCTATTTGCCATGAAGTGATGGGACCAGATGCCATGATCTTCATTTTCTGAATGTTGAGCTTTAAGCCAACTTTTTCACTCTCCTCTTTCACTTTCATCAAGAGGCTCTTTAGTTCTTCACTTTCTGCCATAAGGGTGGTGTCATCTGCATATCTGAGGTTATTGATATTTTTCCTGGCAATCTTGATTCCAGCTTGTGCTTCTTCCAGCCCAGCATTTCTCATGATGTACTCCGCGTATAAGTTAAATAAGCAGGGTGACAATATATAGCCTTGACGTACTCCTTTTCCTACTTGGAACCAGTCTGCTGTTCCATGTCCAGTTCCAACGGTTGCTTCCTGACCTGCATACAGGTATCTCAAGGGGCAGGTCAGGTGGTCTGGTATTCCCTTCTCTTTCAGAATTTTCCACAGTTTATTGTGATCCACACAGTCAAAGGCTTTGGCATAGTCAATAAAGCAGAAGTGCATGTTTTTCTGGAGCTCTCTTGCTTTTTCCATGATCCAGCAGATGTTGGCAATTTGATCTCTGGTTCCTCTGCCTTTTCTAAAACCAGCTTGAACATGTGGAAGTTCTTGGTTCACGTATTGCTGAAGCTTGGTTTAGAGAATTTTGAGCATTACTTTACTAGTGTGTGAGTTGAGTGCAATTGTGTGGTAGTTTGAGCATTCTTTGGCATTGCTTTTCTTTGGGACTGGAATGAAAAGTGACCTTTTCTAATCCTGTGGCCACTGCTGAGTTTTCCAAATTTGCTGGCATATTGAGTGCAACACTTTCACAGCATCAGCTTTTAGGATTTGAAAGAGCTCAACTGGAATTCCATCACCTCCACAAGCTTTATTCATAGTGATGCTTCCTAAGGCCCATTTGACTTCACATTCTAGGATGTCTGGCTCTAGGTGCGTAATCACACCATCATGATTATCTGGGTCATGAACATCTTTTTTGTACAGTTCTTTTGTGTATTCTTGCCACCACTTCTTAATATCTTCTGCTTCTGTTAGGTCCATACTATTTCTGTCTTTTATTTAGCCCATCTTTGCATGAAATGCTCCCTTGGTATCTCTGATTTTCTGGAAGAGATCTCTAGTCTTTTCCATTCAATTGTTTTCCTCTATTCCTTTGCATTGATCACTGAGGAAGGCTCTCATCTCTCCTTGCTATTCTTTGGAACTCTGCATTCAAATTGGTGTATCTTTCCTTTTCGCTTCTCTTCTTTTCACAGCTATCTGTAAGTCCTCCTCAGACAGCCATTTTGCTTTTTTTCATTTCTTTTAATTGGGGATGGCCTGGATCCCTGTCTCCTGTACAATGTAATGAACCTCCATCCATAGTTCATCAGGTACTTTATCAGAACTAGTCCCTTAAATCTAGTGCTCACTTCCACTGTATAATCGTAATAGATTTGATTTAGGTCCTACCTGGATGGTATAGTGGTTTTCCCTACTTTCATCAATTTAAGTCTAAATTGGCAATAAGGAGTTCATTATCTGAACCACAGTTAGCTATTTTTTTTGCTGACTGTATAGAGCTTCTCCATCTTTGGCTGCAAAGAATATAATTAATCTGATTTTGGTGTTGACCATCTGGTGATGTCCATGTGTAGAGTCTTCTCTTGTGTTGTTGGAAAAGGGTGTTTGCTATGACCAGTGTGTTCTCTTGGAAAAACTCTATTAGCCTTTGCCCTGCTTCACTCTGTACTCCAAGGCCAAATTTGCCTGTTACTTCAGGTATTTCTTGACTTCCTACTTTTGCATCTCAGTCCCCTATAATGAAAAGGGCATCTTTTTTGGGTGTTAGTTCTAAAAGGTCTTGTAGGTCTTCATAGAACCGTTCAACTTCAGCTTCTTGAGCATTACTGATTGGGGCATAGACTTGGATTACCGTGATACTGAATGGTTTGCCTTAGAAACAAACAGTAGTAATAAAGCATTATCAAGTACGGGCTCTGGAGCCCAACTCCACCATTACCAACTTCCTGACCTTAACCTCTCCATGCATCCGTTTCCTCAACTACAAAAACCAGGATAATATTTGTACCTACTCAGGTCAGGAAGCAACAGTTAGAACTGGACATGGAACAACAGACTGGTTCCAAATAGGAAAAGGAGTACGTCAAGGCTGTATATTGTCACCCTGCTTATTTAACTTCTATGCAAAGTACATCATGAGAAACGCTGGACTGGAAGAAACACAAGCTGGAATCAAGATTGCTGGGAGAAATATCAATCACCTCAGATATGCAGATGACACCACCCTTATGGCAGAAAGTGAGGAGGAACTAAAAAGCCTCTTGATGAAAGTGAAAGAGGAGAGTGAAAAAGTTGGCTTAAAGCTCAACATTCAGAAAAATGAAGATCATGGCATCCGGTCCCATCACTTCATGGCAAATAGATGGGGAAACAGTGGAAACAGTGTCAGACTTTATTTTTGGGGGCTCCAAAATCACTGCAGATGGTGATTGCAGCCATGAGATTAAAAGACGCTTACTCCTTGGAAGAAAAGTTATGACCAACCTAGATAGCATATTCAAAAGCAGAGACATTACTTTGCAGACTAAGGTCCGTCTAGTCAAGGCTATGGTTTTTCCAGTAGTCATGTATGGATGTGAGAGTTGGACTGTGAAGAAAGCTGAGCGCCGAAGAATTGATGCTTTTGAACTGTGGTGTTGGAGAAGACTCTTGAGAGTCCCTTGGACGGCAAGGAGATCCAACCGGTCCATTCTGAAGGAGATCAGCCCTGGGATTTCTTTGGAAAGACTGATGTTAAAGCTGAAACTCCAGTACTTTGGCCATCTCATGCAAAGAGTTGACTCATTGGAAAAGACTTTTATGTTGGGAGGGATTGGGGGCAGGAGGAGAAGGGGACGACAGAGGATGAGACGGCTGGATGGCATCACTGACTCGATGGACGTGAATCTGAGTGAACTTCGGGAGTTGGTGATGGACAGGGAGGCCTGGCATGTTGCGATTCATGGGGTCGCAAAGAGTCGGACATGACTGAGAGACTGAACTGAACTGAACAGCTGTTCGGAGACTAAACATTTAATGTTGCTGTTGTTTAGTCGTTAAGTCGTGTCGGACTCTTTCTGTGATCCCACAGACTGTGGCCAACCAGGCTCTTCAGTCCATGAGATTCTCTAGGCAATAATACTGGAGTGGCTTGCCATTTCCTTCGCCCCAAGGACCGTATTTTAACGTATGTTAATTTTGATTACTTGCTCCCCTTAAAAAAGGGTGAAAACACCTTAAAACCAAAATTGCGTGTTTAAACACTCTGCATATCAACTACTAAATCTAAAATATTAATGACTCTTACATCTACTTTTATATTCACATTAAAGAGATAAATACTGAAAAGTCTATACCAATGGATTTTAATACTAATAATTCTTATAAATACATCTGTTTTAGACATAAGCTATTTTCAAAACAATTGCTACCAGAATCTCAGTTATCACCCTTGAAATCTTTTTCACTCTCATACCCTGTGTATGTTACTCACCAAGCCCCATCTGGTCTATTTCAAAAATAAATCATCAATCAACAGACATACAAATCCGACACCCTATTCCTGCTTAGACTCTTTCCATGAAGTTTTATCTCACACATGACAAAACCCAAAACTCACAACACATAGCAAGTTACACTACAGCCACACTAATCTGTCCTTCAGTTCCTCTCCATTCCCCAGTCTTTCTTCCCCATTCCACAGCCTTCACTACAATACAATCTCTGCTGTGAATAATCCCTCCTGTTTTCTTCACCTGTTCAATTCCTTATTCATTGTCCAAGCTTAACTCCAATTCAATTTCTCTTACCCCAGTAATCAAAATCAGCCCTCCATGACAGTTTCAACTTTTTCTTCATAAAATTAAAAAAATATATTTTTACATATTTGTTTGTGTGATTATGTATACCACTTACCTTCCTCACTAGACTGTAAAACACCAGGTGTACATTTTAAACTGGCACAGAGTAGGTATACAACATTTTAGAAGTTTAATTTGTGGAATAAGTGAATCTGTTCTAATTCAAGAATGGCAGTGAAGTTGAAAGCTCAAAGAGAATGAGGATCATTAAAGTGGTCAAAGGACATTACAAATCTTTCTAAACAAGTGCAAGAAGAGTATGAATGGCATGAGGGGGACAAACTAGATTATTAACATAAAGGATTAGGCAAAGGTTTAATGGTGAGAACACAGGGAGGAAAGAAAGATGAAAGTAGTAAAACTGTTAGATTAGTCTCTACTAACTAGAGAATGCCTATTTCTGTGGCATCATTCTGCAACATAATTTACCTCTCTGTTTTTGTCATACTGCAAGAGAAAACACCAGGTTTTGAAAAGAGCCCATATTCAAAGAGCTAAAAATGAAATGTAACACCTAAACTACAATAGTTTAGTTCTTTCCTAAAGCGCAACTCTACTAAAATGGAAGAATCTGGGGGAGAGAAGATCAAGAAGAGATGAAGATGTAGTAGTTTAATAAGAAACAAGAAAGTCTGAGAAGGAACAAAGATATTTAAAAGCAACTGAGGGTAAGTTCGGAGAAGGCTATGGCAACCCACTCCAGTACTCTTGCCTGGAAAATTCCATGGACGGAGGAGCCTGGTAGGCTGCAGTCCATGGGGTCACTAAGAGTCGGACACAACTGAGTGACTTCACTTTCACTTTTCACTTTCATGCACTGGAGAAGGAAATAGCAACCCACTCCAGTGTTCTTGCCTGGAGAATCCCAGGGGCGGTGGAGCCTGGTGGGCTGCTGTCTATAGGGTTGCACAGAGTCGGACACGACTGAAGCAACTTAGCAGTAGCAGTAGCAGAGGGGAAGTCTTGCTGGATGATAGAGTGTAAACTACCCCTTTCACTCCAATAAAATCTTTAGGAATGGCTTGATTTTATTCATCACCAAAAAAACAATGTTGGTATTACATTTTTTATGTTTCTTACTTGTTTTCTACTTTGCAAGAACTCTTGAAAAGAGCTCCAAGGACAGAGAATGGTAGTCTAAGGAAGAACAATTTGTCCCCCAACCATACAACAATTATATTATGAAAACACATAGGCAGTTAAACTGAATGATAGAGTATTCTATTTCTTATTGAAAAACAACATATTTCTTCAGGTCAACTAACCAATTAGCAAACTAATTGGTTAATGTAAGGCCATAATGAAGTCAAGGATTATGGGTCTGGATCCCTATGATCCATTAATATTTCTATTCCAAAATGAAAGACTATATGCCTAATCTTTGGTAAATAGCCTTTCAAATGAGAGAAGCTGGATAGCCCATTAATGGCAGACAAGAGAGCATGAACAGATGAATGAAAGTCATCTCTATCACTGTTGGCAAAATTTAAAGTATACGTCACACTAATTCCGAATCCAGGGTCATATTAGTTTGTGAAAAGGGTCAAAGAACCTTTGAAAGTTTGGAAAATAATTCTATTTTGGTCTCATGTAAATTCTTTCAAGAAAGTTCACCATGTAATTTTAAGTCTAAAACAAACCCAAGCGAATGCTTTCCAAGAATAAATTAAGGATTACATTTAAAAAGAAATGACTACTTATAATGTAATTATCTCATTTTAATGACTCTTAAAGTAATTAAACAATTTAACAGAGGGAAAAGAATCTATGAAAGGTCCTGTTAACTGTTAACCATAGTAGAAGAGTTTTTTTTTTTTTAACACATTTTGTTTCAATTCCTCTCACGCTTAGATCTAACAAAAGCAATAATGTAATGTAAGTAGTAAGTAACATCAAATTCCTAATCATAATTGAAAAGACAGTACAAAATGTCTACTCTTTCCTGTTTAACCATCTGGAACATGTTACAGACTCCCTGAAAGCAAGAAAAATCTGCAAGTATAATTACACTCTGGGACTATTAGCATGACATGCTTCAATAAATACTCCTAATAGGATTTGCTGATATAATAATTGGCAATAAAATGGATGGATTTTCTTTATTTGGCTATTTGTTCTTACTGACTAAATACTCAAGAAAACCAATAAATTGTCCCTCCAATAGAAAACAAACAAACAAACAAAAGTCCACCAAGCGAGGACAAAGTGCGACAGGTTGCAGAGGCAGAACTTAAGAGATGAGCAAAGAGCAAAGATTTGCAAACACCTGGGTTCAATTTTTATTTTCCCTCCCACTGTTTCCCTTTCTTTCTCCCTTCATCCAACCCCAATCTGGCATGACTATCTGCTCTCTGGTCAGAAGTGACTTGGTTAGGGTTAAAAGAAAATGTTATATGCCATCTTGGAGTTGGTCAAATTCCAGTAGGCTGAAGGCCTTCAGACAATAACACGGGAAAACATTCAAAACTCACTCTACTCCTGATGGGTTTGGAGATGTAACATTTAGTTACCTAAACTGGAAAGGTTAAGCAAAGGAAGAACCCAACCAACTAAGATGTTCAGGAAGACAGTTCTGGCAGCTGAGCAACAGAGTGAAGGGGGCTGTTGTGATAGACTAGTTCTGATACATTGAGCAGCTGAACCAATGCAGCAACAGTGGAGCTGAATGAGACACTGGACTAAACCAACAAGAGGAGGAGGTGAAAAAGAGAGCCCCAATTGTCAGCATGTATGAATTATGAAAATAATTCATGTTTTCTGTACAAGTCTAGAAAATACAAGTAAATAAAAAGAATAAAATAAAAACCACCCACAACTGTTTCATCTAGAATTAATGCAAACATTTGTATATCTATTCTACAAATATAGAAAACACCTATATAAACCTTTATAGTTTTAATGATCAATGCACATATAAGAGCATCTTTATTCACTAAATTTTTAACATAATTTTATTATTAATTTTATTTATTTTCGGCTGTGCTGGATCTTGGTTGCTGCATGCAGGCTTTCTCTAGTCACAGCAGCAGGGGCTACTCTCTAGTTGCAGTGCTCAGATTTCTCACTGTGATGGCATCTCTTGTCGTAGAGCAAGGACTTACAGACTTCAGTAATTGAGGCACAGAGGCTTAGTTGCCCCATGGCATGTGGAATCTTCCCTGAGCAGGAATCGAACCCATGCACCCTGTGTTGGCAGGCAGATTCTTAACCACTGGACCAACAGAAGTCCACTAAATTTTTATACACACAACTTCTCATGTTATTAAAATATTCTTCTATGTTGTCTGTAAAATATTCTTGTGTGTGTGAGAGAGAGAGACAGTTTTTAAGCAGAGTGTGGGACTTTAGATTAGTTCCAATTTTTTGCTATTAAAAACAATACTATGATGAAGCATCTTTCTGGCTAAACCTTTACTTTCATTCAGGATTATATTCTCTAAATAAGTTCTACAAACACCGAGTGTCCTGTAATGGGAGTCTAGGTGTATATTAAAGACATTTAGCCAAGACTGAGTTTACAGGAAATAACAGATGTCTGAGAGAGAAGCTAATGAATTTTCAGTTATGTACACATTAATTATGAATACGACACCCAAGTAGATCTGTATAGCTGACTTCCAAAGTAGAGGGATATAAAGGTCTTCAGAATCAATGACATATTGATAATAATGGAATAGATGAGAGGACCAAGAAAAAGTATGAAGAGAGGAGAATGGATTACTCTGGAAACATTCCCATATTTAAAGAAGGGGGCAGTTACAGCCAGAAGATCAAGTAACAAAAAGAAAGAAAGAAAGAAAATGAATAAAGATAAGAGGAAAACTAGAAGTTGAGAGCAGAGAGACTATAATGTCCAGTTTCAAAAATTATTTTGAACCTGACAAAACAATCACAATCCCTTTGAGGATAACAGCAACACACATCTATCAGATATCACATATTGTTTCCCAGTTGCAACAGTAAATCACACTGCATTCCTTCTGATGACCTCTTTTTGTTGTGAATCTCAGTTTATGGTAGGTGCTGTGATAAAAAGCAAGCACCATGTGGAAATCAACATGAAACAGGAAATGAGGGCCGCAGTGCCCAAGCTAAGCCCAAGATGTGAGAAGTTATGCAGTACTCTCAGATGCACACATCCTATTAGTAAGCAACTGTGGTTATTTAAGAATAAAATTAAAATATTACTTCTTCTTTGAATTCATGTGTATTATTTTTTCAAACAGCTGCTAAGTTGCTAGTACATACATACTTATTAAGTTTTTTGACCAAACTACTTAATAAATGTAGTTATTCCTTGGATCAAAGGACACTATGAACTTAGAAATAGTCATTACATCTTTACCAGACCCTTAGTTACATCCATTATACCCTTACTATGAATATATTCAAACAAAGAATCCAAAAAAAATGTAGATAGTGAAAGACAACTTCTACTAACAAATGAATGGAAGAGTTATCAACCTGACTTTATGCTAGGAATGGAAGTATGGAATAGGAATATTCCAAAGATATTATAAATATTTTTCACAAATAATTCATAAATATTATTCACAAAATTAACAGATCAAAGAAGAGTCAAGTGATGATTCCAAAAGTTACTGGTAAAACACCTGATTAACTTCAACACTTCTGATAAAATTTTTAGAAAAATCATTAAGATTTTTAAGAAACACTTTCGTTTATAAAGGGTATCTAGAGAACACAGAAAATGCTGTAGATAACTGTGAAATATATGAAGTATACACTTTAAAAACAGAAACAAGTCAAGGACATTCATTCACTAATCACCACCTATATTCCACTTGTACAGGGAATACTTAATCTTTCTAGCATAGTATATACAATGGGAGGTGAAAGAATCAGTATTAAAGAAAACTTGGCCAGAAAATGGGAAACGAGAAACTGGATTATCACACATGGCATAATTTTGAGGACTAAGCCTGAAGATGGCATATGTTACTTCTACTCACATTCTAGAGACTAGAGCTCATTTAAGTGGACATTCCTAATGCAAGGGAGGTGGAAAATACAACCTAACTCTGTGCCCAGGAAGAAGAGGAAATTTTTAGTGTATATCTAGCCACCCTGTGCAACAAACCAAGCTGGAAAACAATATAGCATTAAAACTGAACATGCATATATATATACTCTATGACCTAGCAATTCTATTTCTAGCTGGAAATGCTTGTACATGTATATACCACTAGACACTGTAAGAAACTCATTGAAGTATTGTTCATATTAGCAAAAACAAAAACAAGGATAAAATAATTCTTCACATATTCATAACTAGTTATGAAAATAAATGTGCTACAGAGCAATGCGAATGAACCTTAGAAGTAGATCTTAAGAACACATACAATATACTGCTTTTATACTGTTCAAACATAAATCAATAGAGTATGTGTGTATGTGTTAAGTCGCTTCAGTCATGTCCAACATTTTGCGATCCTATGGACTATAGCCCACCAGGTTCCTCCGTCCATAGGATTCTCCAGGCAAGAATACTGGAGTGAGTTACTATGCCCTCCTTCAGAGTATCTTCCCAACTCAAGGATCGAACGTGCCTCTCTTATGTCTCCTGTATTGGCAGATGGGTTCTTTACTACTAGTGCCCCTTGGGAAGCCCCAGTAGAGTATATTACTTAAGTATAGATATATATGTAAAATGCATTTTAAATTAAAAAATAACAGTCACAAAATTCAGTATAGTGTTTACATTCAGAAGGTGACAAAAGGGGGAATGTGCTGAGAAAGGTTTATTTACGCTGGGAGTTTCCACTGTATTGGTAAAATGCTATTTCTTAGGCTGGTATTTATACTACTGCTTGGTCCATATTAACATACTAAACAACATTTTATGTTTACTTTCTAATGGAGGACAATAAATTTTCATTAAATGGATTAAGGAGATTACAGAACAGTATTTTATGGAGAATAATTTCAATGTTTTCGAATATTCAACTAACCCTATTTCTTTCTTTCTTTATTAATCAAAATACATTGTCTTGATTACCTAGATAACTATTCAAGAAACTACTGGTTATCACATAAATGTAGTAAAGAATTTAGAGTTTATTTAAGAACTTTTAGCAGTTAACCATCCAATTACTTCCCCAATCATATGACCATTCTGTAAATTCTAACTGACAGCCACGTGGAAGTCTCAATGCTCTTCCTGAATTGTGACCACAGTGGTTATTTTTTGAAACTACAGAGGCAGTAACAATGAACAATTAAGTGGGGAAGACATAATAGCTCTAAGCAAGATTAAAGTACATGCAAAGGAAGAAATACTTGTTTTCTGCCCTCCTGAGTAAAGGTGGGAGAAAGGAGGAGTTGTTTTCCACAGAATGATCTCCAGAGGAATTCCAGTGAATAAAACTGTCAAGGAAAGAAGTGGGATTAGGATGTTAAGGAGCTATTAAATGCTTTTCTCGCAGCATTGTTTAAAGTGTAGCTTCATTGATTATAAATCAACAGTATTATTTTTTAAAATATTGATGCTACAGAATTATGGAAAGTTTTCCATGTATACTACACATTTTAAATAGTCTAACTCTGACTAACTTTGTGACAAACCTTAACAGTATCAGATATCGTTTGTTCTGCAAGATGATAACTTATACTGAAATCTTGAAAACACTGACTACTTATAAAGAAAAGTCATCTGACTGGATGAAAACTGAGATACCCAATATTAACTGAGGTAATGGAAAACAGTTTTATTCCAGTAATTCAAATTCTATGCATATCATAAAAACTACTATAAATGCAATCCAAAGAAGAGATTTACCATGGGAGTAATAACAGTAAGAAGCAATGAGGTTTGGAGAAGAGAAATTAGATGGGGCTTGAGAAGCAGGCACAAGAAGAAATACCATCATTTAAAGAAGCTCCTATCTGGAAAGACAGCAAGAGAAGATAGGCTCAAGCACAATGACAACAGTAAGAATATATGGCCCTGGACCAAGAAATATCCCAATTAATGCCACTTGGGACTAGGGGCAAATCAAACTAATGAAAACAAAGGCACATACAGTGTAATGACAAAATAAAGAATGATCAAAAGGAAATAACAGATAATCTCAATGCTACCTCAAGAAGTGATCAGTATTTTCATGAATTTTTGACACTGACAGATTAGAGAATGTGAATTGAGAGGGAAAAAAAGGTAAATTATACAACTGATGATGCTACAGTTGCAAGTCAGATAAAAATGATTAATCATCTATAATAAGCAAACAGAAGCTGTAAGTTCCAAGATATCCAAATTAACAAAGTCTTATTTAAAATATGTAGTACCTTTTAGTCATCACTAAACCTCCAATTTGCGGGGCTTTCCATTTGCCCTATTATCCCCACTATGTAAAATATTTCAATTCCTACATATAAGAGCTTAAATCTGATACCTGCCATAAATTCTTCCCAGACAATAGTCTTAAATACCCTCTCACTTTGAACTTTTACAGTTTTCATTATCTTTGTTACAGTACATACTAACTATACATGTGATGGTTAGACATGATTAACCAGTAACTTCATGTCTAATATCTTCAAATATTAAACTTTACACTATAAAGTTTATAATAAAAGTATGCTGGTTTCACCAAGTACAATAAAATTCCTTAATAAGAAAGTACTATATTTTATGCCTCAGAGTAAAATATTAGAATATTATAGCAGAGTATATAGTAACTTTTATCCTATTGAATACCCCTTGAGACTTATCTATGTATCATTCACAATATTCTACCTGTCCACTTTCTATATTTCCATATTACTGTCAAAATTAACAACATTATTCTCATGGCACCAGATTGCCAATTTAGACAGAATTAGTGTATCTCTCTTAAATGTGTCTCCAACATTAAATCACAAAGTTCTGTCAATTCTCTCATCAGTTGCTAGGAGATCTGGGGATTCTCTATTTACAAATCTTTACCAAGGTTCTCACATAATGTACATGGGCTTATAAACCACCTTAGTCCATTATACACACACAACAGTATCTTAAGAAATGTTTTTTATTTACTTACTTTCCTCCTAATTATTCCTCATAAGATTTTTGTAATTATCCAGCTAAAAACTATATAATGTATATTCAAGGCCCCCCTTCGGTTTTTCCCCGTCTTTTCTTCTCTCAGGCTTTTCTTCTCATAAGGCTTAAATATTCTACTTACTGGGATTATCCTCTAATTCCATATATATGCATAGCCATATACTTTCTGGGGAGGCCTTACAAATAACTGTGAAAAGAAGTGAAGTGAAAAGCAAAGGAGAAAAGGAAAGATATAAGCATCTGAATGCAGAGTTCCAAGAATAGCAAGGAGAGATAGAAAGCCTTCCTCAGTAATCAATGCAAAGAAATAGAGCAAAATGACAGAATGGGAAAGACTAGAGATCTCTTTAAGAAAATTAGAGATACCAAGAGAACATTTCATGCAAAGACAACCTTGATAAAGGAGAGAAATGGTATGGACCTAACAGAAGCAGAAGATATTAAGAAGTGGTGGCAAGAATACACAAAAGAACTGAACAAAAAAGATCTGCACGACCCAGATAATCACGATGGTGTGATCACTCACCTAGAGCCAGACACCCTGGAATGTGAAGTCAAGTGGGCCTTAGAAAGCATCACTACAAACAAAGCTAGTGGAGGTGATGGAATTCCAGTTGAGCTGTTTCAAATCCTGGAAGATGATTCTGTGAAAGTGCTGCACTCAATATGCCAGCAAATTTGGAAAACTCAGCAGCGGCCACAGGACTGGAAAAGGTCAGTTTTCATTCCAATCCCAAAGAAAGGCAATGCCAAAGGATGCTCAAACTACCGCACAATTGCACTCATCTCACATGCTAGTAAAGTAATGCTCAAAATTCTTCAAGCCAGGCTTCAGCAATACATGAACCGTGAACTTCCAGATGTTCAAGCTGGTTTTAGAAAAGGCAGAGGAATCAGAGATCAAATTGCCAACATCCGCTGGATCATGGAAAAAGCAAGAGAGTTCCAGAAAAACATCTATTTTTGCTTTATTGACTATGTCAAAGCCTTTGACTGTAGGATCACAATAAACTGTGGAAAATTCTGAAAGAGATGGGAATACCAGACCACCTGACCTGCCTCTTGAGAAACCTATATGCAGGTCAGGAAGCAACCGTTAGAACTGGACATGGAACAACAGACTGGTTCCAAACAGGAAAAGGAGTACGTTAAGGCTGTATATTGTCACCCTGCTTATTTAACTTACATGCAGAGTATATCATGAGAAACGCTGGGCTGGAAGAAGTACAAGCCGGAATCAACATTGCCGGGAGAAATATCAATAACCTCAGATATGCAGATGACACCACCCTTACGGCAGAAAGTGAAAAGAAACTAAAAAGCCTCTTGATGAATGTTAAGAGGAGAGTGAAAAAGCTGGCTTAAAACTCAACATTCAGAAAACAAAGATCATGGCATCGGTCCCATCACGTCATGGGAAATAGACAGTGGAAACAATGTTGGACTTAATTTTGGGGGGCTCCAAAATCACTGCAGATGGTGATTGTAGCCATGAAATTAAAAGACGCTTACTCCTTGGAAGGAAAGTTATGACCAACCTAGATAGCATATTCAAAAGCAGAGACATTACTTTGCCAACAAAGGTCCGTCTAGTCAAGGCTATGGTTTTTCCAGTGGTCATGTATGGATGTGAGAGTTGGACTGTGAAGAAAGCTGAGCCCTGAAGAATTGACGCTTTTGAACTGTGGTGTTGGAGAAGACTCTTGAGAGTCCCTTGGACTACAAGAAGATCCAACCAGTCCATTCTAAAGGAGATCAGTCCTGGGTATTGTTTGGAAGGACTGATGCTGAAGCTGAAACTCCAATACTTTGGCCACCTCATGTGAAGAGTTGACTCATTGGAAAAGACTCTGATACTGGGAGGGATTGGGGGCAGGAGGAAAAGGGGACGACAGAGGATGAGATGGCTGGATGGCATCACCGACTCGATGGACAAGAGTTTGGGTGAACTCCGGGAGTTGGTGATGGACAGGGAGGCCTGGCGTGCTGCAATGCATGGGGTTGCAAAGAGTCGGACACGACTGAGCGACTGAACTGAACTGAACTGATACTTTCTTCAAAATTTCTATTCTTTAAGAATACTTGCCTTCAACCCCATTCTGACCATTGTTTCTTGAAAATTTTGTATTATGTATTATGTTATACTTGTTCATATGCTTTGTTTTCCCATGCTGTACTGACATAAAAATTCTATTATACAAATATATTCCTAGCCACAGCCATTGCAGAAGGCAATGGCAACCCACCCAGTACTCTTGCCTGGAAACTCCCATGGGTGGAGGAGCCTAGTAGGCTGCAGTCCATAGGGTTGCCAAGAGTTGGACACAACTGAGCAACTGCACTTTCATTTTTCACTTTCATGTGTTGGAGAAGGAAATGGCAACCCACTCCATTGTTCTTGCCTGGAGAATCCCAGGGACGGGGGAGCCTGGTGGGCTGCCATCTATGGGGTCGGACAGAGTCGGACACGACTGAAGCGACTTAGCAGCAACAGCAGCAGCCACAGCCATGGATGTTTCTTTGTAATTTTAACTTGATATTTCTTACACTAATTTCAATTTTCATAGCTATTTTATGAAAATACTAAGGAATCTTTTTCCCCCACCAAAATTATTTACTTACGTGGTTCCTATATAGTTAATTTTACATGTCAACTTGGCTAAGCCACAGTGTCCAGATATACAGTCAAACACCAGTCTAGATGTCGCTTTGAGGGTTTGTTTGGGTTTTTTTTCCATGACATTAACATTTAAATCAGGAGACTTTTAATAAAGCAGATGACCCTCTGTAATGTGTGTAGTCCCTCAATCAATTTGCTCAGTTAAAAACATATACTGTCTGCTGCGTGCTATCATACATTCTAAGATTCAAAGTTGATCTAGATTCCTCTCCTCAAGGACTTGGGAGCTGGGGTGGTCTAGTTGAAGAAACAAATAATTAAAATAATGTAATAAATATTATAAGGTTATGAGCTCAAGATACTATTCATGGAGCACAGGGAAGGGACTCATATATTAACTGAAGCTCTTACATCAATTGAATCTTGCTGCTTCTGCTGCTAAGTCGCTTCAGTCGTGTCCAACTTTGTGCGACCCCATAGACGGCAGCCCATGAGGCTCCCCCGTCCCTGGGATTCTCCAGGCAAGAACACTGGAGTGGGTTGCCATTTCCTTCTCCAGTGCATGAAAGTGAAAAGTGAAAGTGAAGTCCCTCAGTCGTGTCCTACTCTTCGCGACCCCATGGACTGCAGCCCACCAGGCTCCTCCGTCCATGGGATTTTCCAGGCAAAAGTGCTGGAGTGGGGTGCCATTGCCTTCTCCGAATTGAATCTTAAGTGCCTATTAATGAAAATATCAGTCATCATAGAGTCACCCTTGGAAACCAATTATATACCTTAAAAATACAGAAATAAAGTAAAAACTCTAAAAGAACAGAATGTGAAACAAGCACAATATAAATACTAGATTTTTACTATTCCTTTGGAGTGATTACTTTGTAAGAACTGGCTAAGGAAACTTAAGAGTAAGATTTAGAATGTTGAAGAATCTTTTCCCAGTTTAAAAGGCCAAACTGATTAACTCAAATAGGAAAGACACACAAATCTCACAGTTCATAAATCTCAAGCATACTATGTAAAATAAACATTGTAAAATGGGATTAGTCTTTCCATCTTTGAAATGCATATTAAATCATAAAATCCTTATTTTAAAAGCACCTTAAGTATACATGAAGAGTGACTGAAATTTAAGTTCATTTAAGGACACTTTCAGGAGAAGGCAATGGCACCCCACTCCAGTACTCTTGGCCTGCAAAATCCTATGGACGGAGAAGCCTGGTAGGCTGCAGTCCATGGGGTCACTAAGAGTCGAACACGACTGAGCAACTTCACTTTCACCTTTCACTTTCATGCACTGGAGAAGGAAATGGCAACCCACTCCAGTGTTCTTGCCTGGAGAATCCCAGGGACGGGGGAGCCTGGTCAGCTGCCATCTGTGGGTTCACACAGAGTTGGACAAGACTGAAGTGACTTAGCAGCAGCAACAAGGATACTTTCAATTAATTTGTCGCACACTTGCCATACACTTTTTTCAACACTTACAACTACCCTACCATATATTACCAAGAAATATAAAAATTCAGGATCTACGTTCACAATGTAAAATATGACCACTAAATTTAAACATTAAAAAATTAACTTAAGAATAATAGTTAAATCTTTATCAGATAGTGTAACATGGTAAACGAATCAAAATCTTTTTTCCCCCTGCATTGGTCTTATATTTAAACAAGGAGATCTCCTTAATTACCAGTAGTCTGAGAATTTATAATATTTCACAACTCTATCATATTGGTGTACTAATGACCATTATATAAAATGGCTGCCAATATTATTCTACAATATTTTTTTCTTTGGGTTAGTAATTAGAAAGGAAAGCATCTTCCAACATTAATTAAACTGGTGGTATTATTAAATGAACAGAATTTCATATTTTATCACAAGTATTCTTTATGAACTAGTTAAACCTATAGTCCCATAGTGGGCACATAATAAACACGAATGAATGAATGAACAAAATGTTAAATGAATGAACAAAATGTTTACAGGCCCGAGATTTCTTAGTCTGAAGTCTCACGACCTTGCTCCTATATTTTCATATGAACACTGCTTTTTTTATGAAGACTCAGAGATTTTCCTTTGGGACTTTAGGGGCCCTTCATACACAGATCCTCTAAGAAACTACATAAAGAGTATCATGCTAATGTCTCATTAAACAACTGGAACAAATTATGAGAGATCTCTATTGCACCTATAAAAGCTTTGTATTTAAATACCTTGCTGCCAAGTTGAAACTTCAACAACCTTTGTGCATAGGCTGGAAGGTTAAAAAAGTCCTAAGAAATCTATTAGGATGCCACAAGAGCCCTAGGGGAACCTATGTTAATTAAACAAGGATTTAACTACAATATCCTTGAGTAAGTCACTTAACTTCTAGGAGCTTCCATTTCCTCACCTATGAAAAAATCGAAGTTGGTCATGCCAAGATTCTACAGAAAGCAAAGCAAATTTACCTTCACTACTCCTTTGGAAGGAAAGAAGCTTCTAGAAGCCTTACTAAAAAATGCTTTTTGACTTTGGGTGATAGACAGCTTTGAGACTTCAATAAAAAGCCAGACACTTTACCTCAAAATAATTTTCACAAGGACAAAACTTTGTATATAGTATCAGAAAGTTTAATGACCCTCTGAAGTGGTCCAAGGAACCATTATAAATTTCTGCTCTGTAAATTCATACAGAATTCAGTAAACTGGGGACATGTTATTGAGTTTGGAGGGGAAAAAAGCACTTTGTACCTAAATCTTTTGGTGTTTTTTTTAACAAATGAAATTTACTTTAAATTTCAAGTAATAGCAAAGAGGAATCAATTACTTCTATGACTATCAAAGAGAAACCTGGTTTTGAAGAACTGAAAACTACTAGCTTAGATAATTAAGCTATGCTGGTAAACCAAGAATTCCAGATTAACTGACACCCAAAACCATTATGATTATATCTCAATCTCAATTCTAATGAACCAACTATAATAAATATATTTACTTAGGAATTCCAAATTTAAACAAATAGGTGCTCCTTTTGATTTTTTATTTGGACAATCCATTTGGAGATAGTCCTTCAATAAAGATATAAATGAAATACAAAATATTTAATTGCTGCTGCTAAGCTGCTAAGTCACTTCAGTCGTGTCCAACTCTGTGCAACCCCACAGACAGCAGCCCACCAGTCTCCCCTGTCCCTGGGCTTCTCCAGGCAAGAACACTGGAGTGGGTTGCCATTTCCTTCTCCAATGCATGAAAGTGAAAAGCGAAAGTGAAGTCACTCAGTTGTGTCTGACTCTTAGCGACCCCATGGACTGCAGCCTACCAGGCTCCTCCACCCATGGGATTTTCCAGGCAAGAGTACTGGAGTGGCATGCCATTGCCTTCTCCGATTTAACTGCTAAAATGGCTTAAATTTCTGAAAGATTAAATAGCAATCATGTATTTTGAGTTTAATGGTTTCATCACATCATAATTTATAATTAAGATAGGTTAAGTCTATTAAGCTGCAACTTAAGTTTGTCACTATTTTACATTGCTAAGAAAAAAAATTAACTTTTCCAATGTAAAAACAAAGAAATTAGAGGGGCCTGACTTAGCACACAGAGGGAAAAAAGAAACAATTATATAATTCTGTAGAGATTAATTAAATTCATGCATCTAATATTGGTGTTAAGGTTTTACAAATCATCTACAGAATAAGCCAAAAGGATACTAGTATCTGCTCTTAAGCAGAGGTTCCAATGTAGATTTTTGTGTGTGTGTGCATGCTGCTGTTAGGATTTCTCCTGTCTAAAATGGGTCCCTGGGGAACTAGCAAGAAGAAATTCTATTACTATTTTCTGATGCAATAAAGGGAGAGGCCTTTCTAGTACTGAATTTAAGGAAAATACGTAATGACTCTGCCCCAGTTGTTATGGCAATATCCCTATCAGGAATATAAAAGTAAAATGGCTACAATTTCTGGCATATTCCTTTTTTGTAATTTTAGTTAAACAATATTTAATTTTCTTAAGGAAGATTTTTTTCATTAGATCATGAAGTCATAAATTAAACTTTTATTATAAATTACAGTTTGTACAGTTCACAAAAGAAAAACATTTAAACACAATTACATACTCCACTTATTATCAATAGGGATTCTTGCTTCTACAATGTTTTACTTACAAATTACTGAGGAATTACTATGTTTACTTGAATAACTTGCATATTTCCCAGCAAATATCTGGAACTTAATTTACAGTCATCCTTACAAGCCTAATTTATCTTCTAGAGTCTTCTGTTTATCAAAGACTGGTACACTTACTAAAAATGATAACCAGTAGCAGAGTTAAATTAGAATCTAGATTTAGCACTTCTCTCATCTTTGGTTGTTTCTTTAGATTTCTAAGATTTCTTAGAGCTCCAGATATATGGGTGAGGGTAGACTTCATATGTAAATGCCTCTATGTAAGACAGCAGGAAATTAGTCAAAAAATCAGAGCTTTATTCCCAGGATTTGCAACTAACCTGCTTTTGTGACATCAGGTATAGGATAACTTCTTAGGAACTCGGTTTCTGGAGTCTGTAAAATAAGGATATTGGAGCAGATGATCTCCCAGTTCATTTCCAATTAAAATCGTTAAGCTTACATTTATGGAAGTGTAGGAAACAGAATTGGAGTTAAGTCCATTTGAGACTACAGCTATGTATGTAGGAACAGAAGATGGAAAAGAAATGTTGAAAACAAAATACAAAGATCACATTTAAAGTTTCCTCTCACAAGTTAGGTTTGGGCTTATGACTGAAAATGGCCAGAAAGCCCACCACTTTTATTCAAATCCCCAGCATCGTCCCTTCAAGATGCCACTATTCTAATGTCCACAGGAGTGCAGCCTATGAGTGTGTTTTCTCACAATATAACCCTTCCTGTACCTGGTCCAAGAAGAACTGATCCAGCTCATCTAGATCAGGGGTTAGCAGATTTTTCTGTAAAAGGCCAGACAGCAAATACATCAGGTTTTACAGGCTATCCAGTCTCTGCACAGGATAGTAAGTACTCAATTCCGCCTTCAACGTGCAGAAGCAATCACAGACTACACAAAAATGAATGGGCATAGTGGCTATGTTTTAATAAAACTTTACTGAAAACAGACTGTAGGCAGGATCTGGCCCACAGACTGTAGTCTGCCAACTCCTGGTCTAGATCACACCAAGAAACAAGATGGCATAAATCAGCTATTCTAAATTTTTCCGAGTCCTTTCACAGCCTAGAGTAAGAGACAGCATAATACAGCAGAAATACTAATGCAGGCACTTCATGTGTGTGTGCATGCTTGTGTGTGCATGCATGTGTGCACGTGCCCATACACACTCAGTTGTGTTCGACTCTTTGCAATCCCATGGACTGTAGCCCGCCAGGCTCCTCTGTCCATGAAACTGCCAGGAAAGAATACTGGAATTGGTTGCCATTTCCTCAGTTCAGTTCCTACTCCAGGGGATCTTCCCAATTCAGGGACTGAATCCATGTCTCTTGGGTCTCCTGCACTGGCAGGTGGATTCTTTACTACTGTGCCACCTGGGAAGCTTCAGATGTACATACTAGATGCTTAATAAATATAGATTTCCTTTCTCTTCTCAATACCACCATCCCTCAAAATTTACTTCTAGAAATCACTTATTCTAGCCCTCTCACAAGAGGTGGTCCTTGGTCCTGACAAATATGCTCCTGGTAAAAAGTTGGCTTAAAGCGCAACATTCAGAAAACTAAGATCATGGCATCCGGTCCCATCACTTCATGGGAAATTGATGGGGAAACAGTGGAAACAGTGTCAGACTTTATTTTGGGGGGCTCCAAAATCACTGCAGATGGTGATTGCAGCCATGAAATTAAAAGATGCTTACTCCTTGGAAGGAAAGTTATGACCAACCTAGACAGCATATTCAAAAGCAGAGATATTACTTTGCCAACTAAGGTCCGTCTAGTCAAGGCTATGGTTTTTCCAGTGGTCATGTATGGATGTGAGAGTTGGACTGTGAAGAAGGCTGAGCACGGAAGAATTGATGCTTTTGAACTATGGTATTGGAGATGACTCCTGAGAGTCCCCTGGACTGTAAGGAGATCCAACCAGTCCATTCTAAAGGAGATCAGTCCTGGGTGTTCATTGGAAGGACTGATGCTGAAGCTGAAACTCCAGTACTTTGGTCACCTCATGCAAAGAGCTGACTCATTGGAAAAGACTGATGCTTGGAGGGATTGGGGGCAGGAGGAGAAGGGGATGACAGAGGATGAGATGGCTGGATGGCATCACCGACTTGACGGACATGAGTTTGAGTGAACTCTGGGAGTTGGTGATGGACAGGGAGGTCTGGCATGCTGTGATTCATGGGGTTGCAAAGAGTCAGACACAACTGAGCTGAAGTGAACCACTATACCACTGGAGAAGGGACAGCCTACCCACTTCAATATTCTTGAGTTTTCCTTGTGGGTCAGCTGGTAAAGAATCCGCCTGCAATGCAGGAGACCTGGGTTTGATCTCTGGGTTGGGAAGATCCCCTGGAGAAGGGAAAGGCTACCCACTCCAGTATCCTGGTCTGGAGAATTCCATGGACTGTACAGTCCATGAGGTGGCAAAGAGTCGGACACAACTGAGCGACTTTCACTTCACCACTGTACCAAGATTTTAGTGCTCCTTCACTCCTCCCCTTACCCATCCCGCTAATCCAAAGCTGCAACTTCATAACCTTATCCATCTGGGCCTCAAATGTCAGTATTACTTCACTCACTACTGGCCCTGGGGCAGTGTAAAAAAATAGAGGAGAGAGAGAAGAGGGTAGAGAGGGAGGAGATTCAGGTGGAGAGCAGGTGACTGGTAGCATTACCTCCTTTTCCTGACTCTAAAAAGGAGCCAGGTGCTAGCCTACTGTTAATTTAAATGAAACATGGTCTACTGTGGTGGGAATAAAGAACATTTCACTTTATGTGAAGTGCTCCCCACTGAAAGAACTCAGTTCTAACAGAAGGAAAAAAAACCACAGTCAGCTTTTTTCTTTTGCTTTTATCTAGATCACTCTACCTCCAGCTGTGAAACTGACTAATGTTTTCAAAGCTCCAAGGAGCTTACTAGTAACCATGGTTACTGCTTCAAAACAGTACAAAAAAAGTAGGAGGGGATAGCAATTTGAGGAGAAAAACAGTTTTCCTGATTTTCATCAAATGAAGCTAGGTAAAGTAACAAGAGATAGATAGACTGATGGCTGGACTCAGCCTCAAGACTGTTATTGAGGTGCTTAATCGCTTAGTCCCACAGATCGAGTACCTCAATGAATCAGTTTATCTTATCCAAGAGTGGTCCCCAAAAGCTAATTTAGTCCTTTACAATGAACAGTATCTTATAAACTCAACTAATATCCTTGCCAGGAAGTCAATGAATTTGCTTTCCAGCAGAGCAGTTTACTTGGGAAAAACAAATTGAAAGCATAAGGTTTTTTAGAAGTATTTGAGACTAAGAAGGTACCTATAGTTTTAATATAAAGCTGCCCAACTTATTCTTCTTAACCTTTATTAGTCAAAAGGTTTTCATCAAATGTTTCTCTTTTCAAACTTCTTAGCAACCTTCTCAAGTTAATTAATTCATACATATTCAGTGTCTATCATGTTTCAGGCATTGCATAAGACAACTGGATACATCACAATAAAGATGCCTTTATGAAACTTAACATCTAACAGAGAAGAGAGACAAAAAATACATAATTGCAAATTCTGTTAATGTGCTATGAAGGAAAAATTAAAACCTAAATGGTATTTACTGGGATATCAAGAAAAATATTCCAAATAGTAATAATGGGAGCCACCTTCACTGAGCCTTCACCAAGTGCCAGGCAATGTGCATTCTTAAGTTAATATGCTTTGTCTCATATATGTCTCAGAATGATTTATAAGAAAGGTAGAATTATTCTTGGTTTGCAGAGGAGGAATCTGATGCCTGGGAGATCAGGTCACTTGCCTACATATACTAAATTTCTGATTTTTCTTACCCATAATCACACATCTTTCCTACCACCTATCCAAATATCAGTATTAACTATTAAATTTTACTCAAGAGTTCTCAATTCTTGTTCCATCTCTACAAATAACTGACCCTGGGCTTAAATCAAGTCATTTCACCTTTTGGTCATTTCCCAAAATGAGGCAGATTAGATGATATTAAGGTTTTCCTAGCTTTTGAACTCTACAGTTTTATGATTACAAAAATTTTTTCCATATCAGCATTTATACTTATCATATTTTATGGATCATACAGTATAATTCAGGCAAGTATCTAAATATGAACAATTCATTAGTTAATCATTCCACAAATAATCACTGGTCACCTCTGTTCCAGGTACTCTTCTAGGTGTTAGTAGGCAAAACAGTTAAAAATCCCTGCCATGGTGGCACTTACAATTTAGTGAGAGGAGACAGATGATAAATAAAACAAATAAATAATGTAGTCTGTTAGAATACAGTAAGTACTATGGAGAAAAATAAATCCGGGAAGGAGTATAGGAAGTGCTAATTCCCCCAAGCCTCTTAGGAGCAGGAATTTGTTAGGCACTAAGGCAAATAAAGATAAGCACTACCTGAGTCCCTGCCCTTGACCTGATCCACTCAAGTAAATACAAATAGGAGGAATTTTAGAAAAAACAAATAAAGTACCATGGCAACACACAGGAAAGAGCCACAAAGCAGAGGCACCAAGTTGCAAACTGGATTTTGCTTTCTTACACACACACAAAAACAGAAAGAAAAAAAATCATGTAAAAAAGAATATTAGCTCTATATTTTAAAGTCATGTTTCAAAATTTTACAAAACCTTACTGATAAATGTTCT
Organism: Ovis aries; assembly: GCF_016772045.2. NCBI lineage: Eukaryota > Metazoa > Chordata > Mammalia > Artiodactyla > Bovidae > Ovis > Ovis aries. The sequence goes on along the minus strand of NC_056056.1, from coordinate 32,146,760 downwards.
TTAAAGACAGAAAAAGATATAGACAGATTATTTTCCTGTTTGGGAAAACTATTATTAAAATACAAACTGATCAAAAACTACAGACTTAATATAAATCAAATAAAAAGTAAAGTATGTTTAAGAAACATAATCATATAAGAATCTATACCACAATAAAAGGGTAAAAGAGTAAATGTACAAGGAAAAACAAGGAAACTTGGAAAAAAAAAGAGTAATGAGGGTAGATATACCTTGATGATTAGGAAAACAGTTATATTTTCTCCTATTTGCATTTCCTTCTACTAACTTTTCTACTGTTCTACAAGTAGCAACCACTTCCTTGGAGAAGTTTAGATAAATATTTAACATTTGCCTTTTGAGTTAAAGAAAGGATTTTGCAGCAAGATAAGTCTTGAAGGTCTGATTTTCCCAAAGAAAGACATTTTTTTAACACTAATGTTTTCTGACCAAGCTTGAAAGACTCAAGAGTGCAGTTTCTTTCACTGTGGAGAGCAGATATCCCTTTTGCTCATGATAGCTAGAACATAATGCCTACTACCTAGGGTAGAAGGAGGATAAAACCGAGAGACTGCAAACTAAAGCCTCAAATTCCCGATTCTGGGGCTTCCCTGGTGGCTCAGTGAAGAATCTACCTGCTAATGGAGGAGACACGGGTTTGACCCCAGGAAGACCCCAAGTGCTGCAGAGTAACTAAGCCCATGGGCCACAACTAATGAGCCTATGCTCTTGAGGCCCAGAGCTTAAACTACTGAGCCCACGTGTCACAACTACTGAAGCCTGCATGCCCTAGAGCCTGTGCTTCCCAACAAGAGAACCACTGCAATGAGAAGTCCGAGCACTGCAGCTAGAGAGCAGCCCCCGCCTCAAGGCAACTAGGGAAAGCCTTCACGGAAACAAAGATCCAGCAGAGCCAAACAAAAAAACAAAAACCAAATCCTGATTCTGGCCAAAGGTCTGTGGGATAAAGACATTAAGACTGAGACGGGAGAAGCAAGTGATTAGACCAGTACCTCCTTTACCCAATCCAGGTCGAGGCTGCAAAAGGAAAGGAATGTCTGAAAGACTGAGGAAATCTGGGAGTTAGAATGGTTTCTGCTCTGCTTCTTGTTGAGTAAGTGGAAAGTCACCGCCTTCCAGAAACATCCTGTGTACCCCCACTGCCCACCCCCAAGCCATTCTCTCCCCTCATACACACCCTGGGCCCCCCAGGTGGTGCTAGTGGTAAACAACCAGTCAGCACATGCAGGAGACACAAGAGACAAGAGCGTGAGCCCCGGGTCGGGAAGACCCCCTGGAGAAAGAAGTGGCAACCCTCTCCAGTATTCTTGCCTGGGAAATTCCACGGTCAGAGCAGACTGAAGGCTATAGTCCAAGGGGGCCAGAAGGGAGGGGCCAAAGAGTCGAACACAACTGAGCGACCGAGCAGATACATACCTAGCACAAGTTGGAGCAAGCCACACCAGAGCATATGCACGGAAGCCCAAGCCAACAGAGGGAGGGGTGAGACCTGCTCTGGGGTCTCCTTTTTCTCCTGTGTGCCATGAAAGGCTCTGGGAAATTCCTGCTGCTGCTGCTGCTAAGTCACTTCAGTCATGTCCGACTCTGTGTGACCCTATAGCCCACCAGGCTCCCCCGTCCCTGGGATTCTCCAGGCAAGAACACTGGAGTGGGTTGCCATTTCCTTCTCCAATGCATGAAAGTTAAACGTGAAAGGGCAGAAAGGTAACTTAAGATGGTGACTTTAAGTTTGCCAGAAGAGGTCCCTGTAACAGGGGCAAAGCAGCTCCACAGCAGAGGCCTGGAAAAGAGATCACTTGGCTAGTGAGTGGATGGGACTCCCAAACCAGACCTCAGGTTATCCATGACACCTGGGCAAATGGCAATAGATCCTGGGAACCAAGAGAACAGATCTACAGTAACATTAGTTGTAAACTTCAGCTTTAGACATCTGAAGAATACTCTAGGACAGTGCTGGTAGCACCACAGTAGTCACAATTCCAGGAAATAGCCTGACCAGTTACTTTAAAGGGCAGACCAGTACGAAACCAGACAAAACAGCACGTGGACTTGATGGTTCTGGTATCCTTCCATGACTACCAGGTCACACAAGCATCCATTAAGATTCTATGGGAAAGCTACAGAAAAGAGATGATATCTGAATGACTAGTATCCAAACAGAGAAGGAAATATCCAAAGAGATCAATTTAAATTACTAGATATGACTTAGTTTACCGGCTTGGAATAACACTGGTACTCTTCCTCCAGTTACCCAGTACCCAGGAAGACAGGGCTTTTAGAAAAATAGAGAAGCTGTATTTTCTTCATATACCTGAGTTAGTAGGAATAAGTTATGATCCTGCTACAGATTTTATGATGTTTGTTTTATGTAAGAATTCAAAATAAACACTTCTTGGCATACTAGAAATCAACATCACTTTAAAAGTAACAATGGATTTCCAGTTCAAGATGGCAGACTAAGTATCTACTTCTTCTTCTCCTCAAACACCTCGTCAAGCCACAGAACAACTAAGTGAAAAGTCACCAAAGATAACCAATAAAAACTCTGATGATAAACGGGAAATGCTGACCACAGCATTTACTGTGGGTCTAAAGTCTTTGTCAGAGGACTTATAGTATGAACTTTGAGTTGGAGATAATAGCAGGTTAGGGACAATCTCGATAGACTGTGATAGAGGGAAGACAACACAGAACTAATCAGAACTCTCCTTGTAGATAAATCCCTTCCTTATAGCAGAGGCTTCCCTCATAGCTCAGTTGGTAAAGAATCCACCTACAAAGAATCCGCAGGAGACCCTGGTTCAATTCCTGGGTCAGAAAGATCCCCTGGAGAAGGGATAGGCTACCCACTCCAATATTCTTGGCTTCCCTTGTGGCTCAGCTGGTAAAGAATTCTCCTGCAATGTGGGAGACCTGGATTCAATCCCTGGGTTAGGAAGATCCCCTGGAGAAGGGAAAGGCTACCCACTCCAGTATTCTGGCCTGGAGAATTCCATGGACGGTACAGGCCATGTAGTTGCAAAGAGTTGGACATGACTGAGCAACTTTCACTTTCACTTACAGCATAAGTTTGTTAGCCTTGTATTTGCAACTGCAAAAAAAAAGAAAAAAGGAACTCTGCATCCTATTTACCACAGCAAGTGGGAAACCAACTTGCAGAGTCATGTGGTCAGTGATAATATTCAGTGGAGAATACAATTCTCTGGAGAGAAGAACTGAGCTTTACAGAACTACACCAGTTACCAAGACGTTACCAGCATCAGAATTATCTAAACTGTTTAGATGTACCACCAAGACATACTGAATCAGATGTTTTGAGAATAAGGCTAGGAATCTGCATTTAAACTTGGTCCCTACGAGACCGTTACGTGTACTGAAGTTGGACAAACACTGGTTTAGACCTTCATTTTAAAATATTATAAAGAAGAACAGCCAAGAACTGATGCTTTCAAACTGTGATGGTGGTGAAGACTCTTGAGAGTACCCTGAACTGCAGGGACACGTAACCAGTCAATCACAAAGGAAATCAACCCTGAATATTCATTGGAAGGACTGATGCTGAAGCTGAAGCTCCAATACTTTGGCCACCTGATGTGAAGAGCAGACTCACTAGAAAAGACCCTGATGCTGGGAAAGATTGATGGCAGGAGAAGGGGGTGACAGAGGATAAGATGGTCAGATGGCATTATCAACTCAATAGAGATGAGTTTGAGCAAACCCTGGGAGATAGTGATGGACAAGGAAACCTGGTGTGCTGCAGTCCTTGGTGTCGCAAAGAATCAGACACGACTGAGCAACTGAACAACAACAAGCCAAGAATCATCAGCTACTTAATAAAAACTAAAAGAGGCACTAAGGTGAAAAAGCAAAGGCACAAAGACCCATAAAAAAGAAAGTAAGGCAACGAAAAGAAATAAAATGTCCTTAACTTTCTGGCATTTTCAGAGAGATTCAATACAATATATCCATAAAATAAGAAAACTGTCATAAATGTAGCAACCAAGGAAAAAGAAAGAATTTTTAGAAAATAAAAACAAAAACTATTTTCAAAATGAAATATCTTGACTTCCAGTGAAGGCCTGCTAAGTCACTTCAGTCGTGTCCAACTCTGTGCAACCCCATAGACGGCAGCCCACCAGGCTTCCCCATCCCTGGGATTCTCCAGGTAAGAACACTGCAGTGGGTTGCCATTTCCTTCTCTAATGCATGAAAGTGAAAAGTGAAAGCGAAGTTGCTCAGTCGTGTCCGACTCTCAGCGACCCCATGGACTGCAGCCTACCAGGCTCCTCCGCCCTTGGGATTTTCCAGGCAAGAGTACTGGAGTGGGTTGCCATTGCCTCAAGATGGAGTAAAAGCCCATTATATCTCTCCCACTGATTACAATTAGTAAAAAACTCTGGAGAGAATCCAAAAAGCAGTTACCTGAGAACTCTGAAAAATAAACAATAGCAGGCAAACTGGGGAAGAAGTCAAACGTGAAGAACAATCAATCTAGCAGTGAGTTCACGCTATTTTAAAAATCCTTTCTTGTTTACCACTTTGACATGAGGGTGGGTCGAGTCCCAGAATTACACAGCAGGTGCACACAGCAACAACTGTAAGAGAAACTCCCTTTTTCTCACTGGAATAAAAGGGGCTTCTGCAAGCTGGAAAGTGTAAATGTTTGGGATGGGGAGTTCCCAGCTCCTTTTCTTTTTTTTCCTCTGCTGACCCACTCTTGAAGCCAGTCCAAGTCATAAAGCTGTACAAGTGAGGAGGGAAACTTAAAAGCCTAAGAGAAAACTGGCTCCAATCTCCTAAGAAACTAGAAAAAGGAGCCAGGGTAGCATGAAGAGTATTGGGGTTGGGGAAGGCAGCCTCACTTCTCTTTTTTTCCCCCTTATTCCTTCAACAGAGGAGGGCTCTCAGGGGTGCAACTGTGCAACAATGAAGCGTGGTGGGCGGGGCGCAGGGGGGACGGGGATGGGGACAGGCACCACTACTGAGAGAAAGAAAACTCCATGTTCTAGTGAGAAAGCCAGGGAAAGACTCTTGGGAGCCAGAGAACATAAGCAAAGTCCCCAGGAGTCCAGAGACAGAGAAGATTCCACTAAGGTGCGTAAGTATAGATAATAAAGAGATACTAGCTTCCCCCCAAATCAAGACAAACATTTTTGAAAGTCTAATATGAGAAAACTTAAAAGCTACTTTCAATAATATAACATTAAAAGACTATGATAAACACACAGCAATACAGAATGAGATCAAAGGAACATTATACAGACAAATACATATATAATACATGGGAATTTTTTATATGATAAAGGCAGACTTCAAACAGTGGGTAACCAAAGAAGTATTCAATAAATACTACCCAAATGAATTACCTAATTTAGAAGAAAAAAGTTAGATTTCTATAAAGCATCATTATAAAATTTTGAAAGATTAAACAAAAAATAGTTATGCAGATGATCAACAGGCACAAGAAAAGATGCTCAATACTGCTAATTATTAGAGAAACGCAAATTAAAACTACAGTGAGGTATTACCTCACACCAGTCAGAATGGCCATCATCAAAACGTCCACAAATAACAAATGCTGGAGAGGGTGTGGAGACAAGGGAACCTTCCTACACTGTTGCTGGAAATGTAAACTGGTGTATCAACTATGGAGAAGAGTATAGAGGTTCATTAAAGAACTACAAGGGCTTCCATCAAAGCTCAGTCGGTAAAGATTCTGCATACAATGCAGCAGACTTGGGTTCAATTCCTGGGTCGGGAAGATCACCTGGAGAAGGAAATGGCAACCCACTCCAGTATTCTTGCCTGGAGAATCCCATGGACAGAGAAGCCTGGTTGGCTACAGCCCCTGGGGTCGCAAGAGTCAGACACAACTGAGTTACTTTCACTACTACTACTAAAGAACTAAAAATAGAATTACCATCAGTTCAGTTCAGTCACTCAGTAGTGTCTGACTCTCTGTGACGCCATGGACTGCAGCACACCAGGCCTCCCTGTCCATCACCAACTCCCAGAGTTTACTCAAACTCAGGTCCATTCAGTTGGTGATGCCATCCAATCATCTCATCCTCTGTTGTCCCCTTCTCCTCCTGCCTTCAATCTTTCCCAGCATCAGGGTCTTTTCCAATGAGCTGGTTCTTCGCACCAGGTGGCCAAAGTATTGGAGTTTCAGCTTCAGCATCAGTCCTTGCAATGAATGTACAGGACTGATTCCCTTTAAGATGGACTGGCTGGATGTCCTTGCAGTCCAAGGGACTCTCAAGAGTCTTCTCTAACAACACAGTTCAAAAGCATCAATTCTTCAGTGCTCAGCTTTCTTTATAGTCCCACTCTCACATCCACACATGACTACTGGAAAAACCATAGCCTTAACTAGATGGACCTTTGTTGGCAAAGTAATGTCTCTGCTTTTGAATATGCTGTCTAGGTTGGTCATAACTTTCCTTCCAAGGAGCAAGCATCTTTTAATTTCATGGCAGCAGTCACCATCTGCAGTGATTTTGGAGCCCCCAGAAAAATGAAGTCTGTCACTGTTTCCACCATTTCCCCGTTTATTTCCCATGAAGTGATGGGACTGGATGCCATGATCTTCGTTTTCTGAATGTTGAGTTGTAAGTCAACTTTTTCACTCTTCTCTTTCACTTTCATCAAGAGGCTCTTTAGCTCTTCTTCGCTTTCTGTCGTAAGTGTGGTGTCATTTGCATATCTGAGGTTATTGATATTTCTCCTTGCAATCTTGATTCCAGCTTGTGCTTCATCCAGCCCAGCATTTCTCATGATGTACTCTGCATATAAGTTAAATAAGCAGGGTGACAATATACAGCTTTGACATAGTACTTTCCCAATATGGAACCAGTCTGTTGTTCCATGTCCAGCTCTAACTCTTGTGTCTTGAACTGCATACAGATTTCTCAGGAGGCAGGTCAGGTGGTCTGGTATTCCCAACTCTTTCAGAATTTTCCACAGTTTGTAGTGATCCACACAGCCTTTGGCATAGTCAATAGAGCAGAAGTAGATGTTTTTCTGGAACTCTCCTGCTTTTTCAATGATCCAACAGATGTTGGCAATCTGATCTCTGGTTCCTCTGCCTGTTCTAAGTCCAGCTTGAACATCTGGAAGTTCACGGTCCACGTACTATTGAAGGTTGGCTTGGAGAAGTTTGAGCATTACTTTGATAGCATGTGAGATGAGTGCAACTGTGCAGTAGTTTGAACATTCTTTAGCATTGCCTTTTTTTGGGACTGGAATGAAAACTGACCTTTTCCAGTCCAATGCTGTAAAGAGCAATATTGCTTAGGAACCTGGAATGTTAGGTCCATGAATCAAGGCAAAATGGAAGTGGTCAAACAGGAGATGGGAAGAGTGAACATCGACATTTTAGGAATCAGCGAACTAAAATGGACTGGAATGGGTGAATTTAACTCAGATGACCATTGTATCTACTACTGTGGGCAAGAATCCCTTAGAAGAAATGGAGTAGCACTCAGAGTCAACAAAACAATCTGAAATGCAGTACTTGGATGCAATCTCAAAAATGACAGAATGATCTCTGTCCGTTTCCAAGGCAAACCATTCAATATCATGGTAATGCAAGTCTATGCCCTGAGCAGTAATGCTGAAGAAGCTGAATGGTTCTATGAAAACCTACAAGACCTTCTAGAACACACACCCAAAACAGATGCCTTTTTCATTATAGGGGACTGGAATGCAAAAGTAGGAAGTCAAGTGATACCTGGAGTAACAGGCAAATTTGGCCTTGGAGTAAGTAGGGCAAAGGCTAAAAGAGTGTTGCCAAGAGAACACAATGATCATAGCAAACACCCTCTTCCAACAACACAAGAGAAGACTCTACACATGGACATCACCAGATGGTCAATACCGAAATCAGATTGATTATATTCTTTGCAGCCAAAGATGGAGAAGCTCTATACAGTCAGCAAAAACAAGACTAGGAACTGACTGTGGCTCAGATCATAAACTCCTTATTGCCAAATTCAGACTTAAATTGAAGAAAGTACGGAAAACCACTAGACCATTCAGTTCAGTTCAGTCGCTCAGTAGTGTCCAACTCTTTGCAACCCCATGAATCGCAGCACACCAGGCCTCCCTGTCCATCACCAACTCCCGGAGTTCACTCAGACTCACGTGCATCGAGTCAGTGATGCCATCCAGCCATCTTATCCTCTGTCGTCCCCTTCTCCTCCTGCCCCAATCCCTCCCAGCATCAGAGTCTTTTCCAATGAGTCAACTCTTTGCATGAGGTAGCCAAAGTACTGGAGGTTCAGCTTTAGCATTAGTCCTCCCAAAGAAATTCCAGGGCTGATCTCCTTCAGAATGGACTGGTTGGATCTCCTTGCAGTCCAAGGGACTCTCAAGAGTCTTCTCCAACACCACAGTTCAAAAGCATCAATTCTTTGGTGCTCAGCTTTCTTCACAGTCCAACTCTCACATCCATACATGACCACAGGAAAAACCACAGCCTTGCCTAGACGGACCTTAGTTGGCAAAGTAATATCTCTGCTTTTGAATATGCTATCTAGGTTGGTCATAACTTTTCTTCCAAGGAGTAAGCGTCTTTTAATTTCATGGCTGCAATCACCATCTGTAGTGATTTTGGAGCCCCAAAAAATAAAGTCTGACACTGTTTCCCCATCTATTTCCCATGAAGTGATGGGACCAGATGCCATGATCTTAGCTTTCTGAATGTTGAGCTTTAAGCCAACTTTTTGACTCTCCTCTATCACTTTCATCAAGAGGCTTTTTAGTTCCTCTTTACTTAGACCATTCAGGTATGACCTAAATCAAATCCCTTAGGATTATACAGTGGAAGTGACAAATAGATTCAAGGGATTGGATCTGATAGACAGAATGTCTAAAGAACTATGGATGGAGGTTTGTGACATTGTACCATCCCCATGGAAAAGGAATGCAAAAAGGCAAAATGGTTCCATATGGTAATGGTTCCATATTACCACATGATCCTGCAATTCCACTTATGGACAAAACTCTAATTCAGAAAGATACATGCACCCCAATGTTTACTGCAGCACCTTTAACAACAGCCAAGACATGAAAGCAACAGAAATGTCCATCAACAGAGGAATGGATAAAGAAGATGCAGCACACAGATACAATGGAATACTGCTCAGCCATAAAAAGAATAAAATAATGCCATTTGCAGCAACATGGATGAACCTAGAGATTATCATACTAAGTGAAGTCAGAAAAAGACAAACAGCATCTTATATCAATGTAAAAAAAATTATATGAGCTTATTTAAAAACAGAATAATAAACAAGCTTATTATTGAAACACAGAAACAGATTTGCAGACACAGAAAACAAATTTATGGTTACCAGAGGGTATAGCATGGTGGGGGAAGTGGATAAATTAGGAGTCTGGGATTAACAGATATACCTTACTATATATACAATAAAAACCAAGGACCTACTATATAGGACTGATACAGGAACAATATTCAATGTCTTGTAATGACCTATAATGGAAAAGAATCTGAAAATAAATATATATCCCACATACATAACAGTTTAAGAAACAATGGTGCGGGGAAAAACTCAATGTGATAATGTGTGAAAAGGCATGCTTATTTCCTGACAGTGAGGAAAAGATAACTCTACCTTATTAGGAAGCAATTTGACAGTAAGTACCAAAAACCTTAGAAAATGCTGATGCCCCCCTGAGAAACTGTCACAATTTAGAAAGCCTTCAGTTTTAGACTTGCATTTCATAGCTACTCGACTGGATAAGTCACACACCACCTTGAGCACTGGTTTCTTCATTATTAAATATGAATACAAGCCCCTAATTCTCAGGGTTGTTGTGATATTTATTAATAAAAGAGCAACAAAGCATGTAAAAGTGTCTTAAAAACTATATAGCAGACACTTGACCCAAGGCCTGTGAACTGTGGGGGATGTCAGAAGGTCCTCAAACGCTATGAATATCTATGCATGTTTGTGAAAAGTGACAACAGCTTTATGCAAACCTTCCAAGGGGTTCCAGATCCAAAAGAAAACTGAGACGCTCCATAAGCAAAGAGCAAAATCCAAGTGAGAACACTCTCCCCACTCAATGTGTCCAGCTTGATGCCAGACGCATAACAGGTCCAAATCAGGAATTCACTAGAAAAATCCAGGTAGTATTTAAGATGATATTAAACTTACCCAACTTATTTCTAAACCCCTCAGAGCAGTATTTAGTGATTTATTAGCATATTAATTCAATCTCTGATGTAGCTGTAAAGAGAACCTGAAATCAGGAAAATAATGAAACAGTCAGTTGTAGCTATTTGGATCAGCTGCATGAAATTAATGTAATCTACTAAGAAAATGGAAGTGGGGGTGGTAGTGGCAGTAAATAAATTTAATATATTTAAAGTAGCATTCTTTATTTCTTAAGATATACATAATTAATACAGAAGCCTTCTTGGGACTTCATCTTTAAGCAAACAAAAACCAGAGATTTTATGTATATATTTTTAATAAAATGGGATATAGAAAACTGTTGCTCTTCCTCCAAAATAATTAAGACTAAAAGATTAATTCTAAAACTTCTGTTTCTAGATGATAAGTCATACTTTCATTAAAAAATTTTAAATCCCTAAAAGTGAGGCACACTGATAAAATTCTACCCAGTCAACAGATGGCAAACAGACTAAAAGGTACTTTAATTATATTGAAAATTAAACAATTAAGAATTTAAAGTACTAAGGACTTCCACTTCGGGGAAGATAGAATAGATATATTTTTTCCTGTTTTTCCCACTAAGTAAAACTAAAAAGTTCTGGACAACAAATATTGATATAACAAACATAAGTAGAGTCTAAAGGTGGAGAGAAGAAGGTAGATCAGTTAGGAACCACCAGATCTAAGGGAAACAGCATGGTGGTGAGCTCCATGGGTTTTCTTTAATGCCATGTATGCTCTAGACTTGGAGCTGACGAAGCTCGCAACCTAGAAACATCAACAGGCCCAGACCCTTCAAAACAATTAACCAAATTACAAAATCCTGTTCTCCCCAGCCAACCCTCACAGAACAAAACTGTGGACCAAGCTCTACCTTCAAAGGTCAAGTGGAGAACCTAGCCTTCTACCTTTCCCACGCTGTAACAAGGTACCCCACACTCCCTACCACATGGTGTCAGAGAAGGCCATTTGGGAGTTGGTCCTTACCAAGTGACAATGAGACCTTCTTCCTGCTGGTGTCAGTGAAGACCACAGGGAGAGCTTGGATGTCCACCTGGCAGTAAGAAGGTGTACTTCCCTTTCCTTAGGACAGGCTGGTGTCAGAAGAGGCCTAGTGGAGTCGGGCCTTTTGCCACTGTCCAACAGTAAAAAGGCCCCTGTGGAGGACATGTGGGGAGCAGGGCTGAAGCATACCAGCCCCTCCCAGCTGGGGAAGTCAGTGGAGGCCAGACCTCCTGTCTCTGAGCAGCAGTAGTGAGGAATCTCCCACAAACTTGAGAGTCAACAAAGGCAGAGTGAGGAACTTGTACTTTTATTCCCACTAGGCAGAAATGTGGCAGAGCACTCCCCTACTTCCCATGCTGGAGCAGTGCCAGAAGAACCCAGCTAAATCAGAATGCTTAAATAAGATCCAGTGTCTCAGAACATAATATCCAAAATGTCCAGGTGTCAAATAAAAATCACTCATCATAACAAGAAATCTCGTAACTCTTATCACAACAAGGAGTATATCAAACTGAATGAAAAAAGACAATCCATAGACACCAGTTACCAAGATGATGGAAGTCCTGGTGTCACAGTGGTAAAGAATCTGCCTGCCAATGCAGGAAACCCGAGTTTGATCCCTAGGTCAGGAAGATCCCCTGGAAAAGGAAATGGCAACCCACTCCAGTACTGTTGCCTGGGAAACCCTATGGACAGACGAGCCTGGCAGGCTATAGTCCATGGGGTCACGAAGAGTTGGACATGACTTTGCAACTACACACACACAATATTTATTGAACATATATTAATACTATGTGCTTAGCTAATGCTATAAACATATTATACATATTAACTGTACCCTTACCATAATTCTGTGCAGCAGTTACTAATTACTGTTATTAGTCCCATTTTACACAGATGAAAAGCAAGAGATTAGATTAGAGATTAAAACCCCAGAGGTTGCCCAGCTTCATCAAGTTACTGAGAAGCAGATTCTGGATTAAAATCCTGATGGCCCCACTACTGACATAATGTTTGAAGCGGACATTATAAAAATGTCTCTGAGAGCAATGCTGCATATGTGTGAAATAAAAAACAGGGAGTCTCAACTAAGAAAAAAATACACCAAAAAAAAAAAAATTTCAGAACTGAAAACATTCAATAACTGAAATAAAAAACTCAACAGATGAGAACAACAGTAGAATGGAGAGGACAGAGAGAAGAATCACTGAACTGGATGACAGAACAGAAGAAACTACCCAATCCAAACAATAGAGGGAAAACACTGAAAAATAAAATAAAATAAAACAGAGCCTTGGGGACCTGTGGAACTACAACAGAAGACTTACATCCATGTCTTTGGAGTCCCAAAAAGTGAGAAGAAAGGGTAAGACTAAAAAAGTTCACTAAGAAACAAAAGCTTGTAACTTCTCAAGCTTAGAAAAACACACAAGTTTATAGAAACTAAGTGAATCCTAAACAGGATAAGCTCAAAGTAATCCACACCCAGAGAGTTTACAGTTAAGCTTCTGAAAACTAAGGACAAAGAAAATACAATGAAAATAGCCAGAGAGAAACAATGCTTTACCTATACGATAAAAAAAACAATTCAAATGACAGATTTCTCTTCTGAAACAAAAGAGGGATGAAGGAAGTGGCACTGAAGTCCACATCTGATCATCTGTGGTTATATATGTGTTTTTCTCTTGTTCATAACTCTTGGCATGCCTGGAATCTGGAGACTGAATGTCAGATGTTGCATAATAAAAATTGTAGAGGTTGTGTCTGATATCTTTTGCAATAGATCTTCTTTAGTTTCTGGTTGGTAATGGGACCTAATTCCATTTAATCAGACATTAAGCTAATCTGAAGACAATTTTCAATCATATTAAGACCTATGAACATGCACCCAATGGTCACAGCAGCATTATTTACAATAGCCAAGATATGGAAACAACCTCAGTGTCTAGCAACAGACAAATGAATAAAGAAGATGTGATATAGATATATATACACAAATACACACAACACACTATGGAATACTGCTGCTGCTGCTACTCAGCCATAAAAAAGAATGAAATTTTGCCATTTGTAACATGGATGGACTTGGAGGGCACTATGCTAAGTGAAATAAGTCAAGACACAGGAAGACAAATACTGTATGACATTACTTATATGTGGAATTTAAAAAATAAAACTACTGAATATAATGAAAAAGTAGACACATATATAGAGAACAAATTAGTGGTTATTAAGTAGAGAGAGGGAAGTGGGGAGGGGCAGAGATTTAAGAGGCTCAAACTATTACAGCTGGGACTTTCCTAATGGTACAGTGGATAACAATCCACCTGCCAATTCAGGGGACACAGGTTCAGTCTCTGGCCTAGGATTCCACATTATGCAGAGCAACCATGCCCATGTGCCGCCACCACTACTGAGCCCAAGCTCTAGAACCCAGGAGTCACAACTACTGAGCCCAAATGTTGCAGCTACTTAAGTCTGCTGCACACCTAGAGCCTGTGCTCTGCAACAAGTGAAGCTACTGCAATGAGAAGCCTGCACACCGCAACAAAGGGTAGCCCTCGCTTGCTGCAATTAGAGAAAACCCGTGTGCAGCAACAAAGACCCAGAGCAACCAAAAATGAAATAAAATAAATAAATAATTGTTTAAAAAATATACAAATATTGGGAACCTTTCCTGGTGGGAATGGTTAAGATTCTGTGCTCCCAATGCAGGGGACACGGGTTCAATCCCCGGTCAGGCAACCAGATCCCACATGCTGCAGCGAAGACCCAGCACACCCAAATAAATAAATAAATACTTTTTTAAAAACCACAGATATACTGTATAACACAGGGAATATAGCCAATATGTTATAATAACTATAAAGGGAGTATAACCTTTAAAAATTGTGAATCACTATATTATACTTCTGTATATTATACATGAACTACATATAATTCAATTAAAAAATTAAAAGACTTGGTCTTCTCTGGTTTATGCTTATTGTTACAATATAGTTATTTATAGATCTCAACTGAAAGCCTAGGATGTCTACCAGGATTCTTCTATCTCTTTAGTACCATGAAACTGCTGAAAATTCTGCTTAGCGTCTCACCTTCTTAGTAGCCACCTGTGGTTCAACTTTTCTGCCTATTGGCTTGTGCTGTTTAGGAATCTGCAAAAACTTCTGGTTGAAACATAGTTCAGACTTTTGGCTCTCCTTCTCTGTGCTTATATTCTCTTTAGGATCTTGGTCATTCAAGCCCTAGAAGTCTTGTAATCCTGAAGTCTAACAGTCTCTCCACCCTTTAAGACTGCCAAAAGCTCCCCTCAGTTTCTGTTTCTTAGCAACCACTATATGTTCAACCCCTCGCTCTTGGTGGTATCATCTACAAAATGGTGATAACTCTCATAAATATAGATTATTTATGTGCCTTTTGCATTGATAAAATTCAAAATCCCAAAATAAAAACTTTTAACAAGGTAGGAACAAAAAGTGAACTTCCCTACTTTGTTAAAATCTATCAGAAGTCAATAGTAAACATTGTATCAATACTTAGGAATAAAGTAACAAATGAATTCTCATGTATGTTAAAAACAAATATTGAGGGAAATCACATAACTATTCAACAGTATTGGAAGACTTAGTCAATGCAATAAACTAAGGAAAAGATATATTAATTCTAGAAAGGAAAAGACTCCTCAAAAGTCATTATTTGCATATAACAGGAAAAATTCTCCTTATAAAACTCAAAAGAATATAAAACTCATAGAATTCATATCAGTCCTCAGTATGATGTCAAGAAATAAAAAGATAGATCCCTATCTTTGTAAAAATTACATTCCAGATTTGGAGAGAGAGTAAGGAACACAGGTAGTAACAACACGCATAATAAACAGGTAAATTATCAAGTCTGTGAAAAGGTGACAAATGCTGTGAAAATGTGAAGTAAAATAAAGGAGGGAACGGGGAAATCAGAACTGGAAACAGGTAGACTATGATTTGTTTCAAAGAAATCAGAACCACTCCATCCCAGAAAAGACAAAAATAAAAATCACCTAGGAATAAAAAAATCTGTGGAATATGAACAAGGTCTTCAAGTAGGAAACAAAGTTTTCAAAAGTGAACCTTATCTGGATCATAATTCAAACAAGTAAATAATTTTTTTAAAAATGGAAGAAATGTTTCTCACATTAAATGTTTCTGACATTAAAACAATTCAAAATTTGAATACTGACTCAATATTCAAAGATACTAAAGAATTATTGTTAATTTTCAAGTGTGATTTGTTGTTCAGTCACTCAGTTGTGTCCAAACATTTGCAATCCCATGAACTGCAGCATGCCAGGCTTCCCTGTCCCTTACTATCTCCCAGAGTTTGCCCAAACTCATGTCCATCGAGTGGATGATGCCATCCAACCGTCTGAGTCTCTGTCACCCCTTTCTCCTCATGCCCTCCATCTTTCCCAATCAGGTCTTTTCCAATGAGATGGCTCTTTGCATCACATGGCCAAAGTATTGGTGCTTCAGCTTCAGCATCAGTCCTTCCAATGAATATACAGGGAATGGTATTACAATTCCATTTTTCTTAAAGAAACAAAAAGACCTTATATTTTTCCAGGAACACATGGAATATTTACAGTTCAAATGACATAGTATCTGGATTTGTTTCAAAATGTAAGAGGCGATAAAGTGAATGAGTATACAGATAAAACAAGATTGATAACTGCTGAAGGTGAGTAGTTCATTCTTCTGTCTACTTTGGCGTAAGTTTGAAATTTTCCTTAGGAAACATTTAAAGGTGATATATCATATGGTTCTGCAATTCCACTTCTTTTTATCTTAAAGCAACTATAATACAGGTACATGAGAAAGTACATACAAGATACTCCTGACTGCACTGTTTATAGTTTTAACTTATGAACAATCTGCAGTAAAAACCTTGAGGCCCTAAATAAGACTAATATAGCCAGAGTATAAAACACAAGGCAGAAAAATAAAACAACAACAAAACACATATCTAAATATGCTACAGAGTGAAAAAAAAAAAAACAAACTGCCAAACTATATAAATATACCACTTACAGAAAATAATCCACACAATACATTTCCAAAAATGTGTGTACATATGTATATGTGTGTATATATAAATTACGTATGTATCACCATTTACTTAAAAAAAAAAAGGGTTATTCTCTCTAGAACTGCTTTTGCAACTTTATGAAAAATCAACTGGCCATATTTCTGGGGGCCCCATTTCCAGACTGTCTGCCTGCCTGCCAGATAAGTCACTTCAGTCATGTTCAACTTTCTGTGACTGTCTACTCTGTTCCAATGATCTAAGTGTCTATCCCTTTGCCAATACCACATCATCTTTATTTCTGTACTGACATTCTTTGGGTACCTCTAATATGCTATACAGCGGGCCCTGGTGGCTCAGACGGTAAAGCGTCTGCCTATAATGCGGGAGACCCGGGTTCAATCCCTGGGTCGGGAAGATCGCCTGGAGAAGGAAATGGCAACCCACTCCAGTATTCTTGCCTGGAAAATTCCATGGACGGAGGAGCCTGGTAGGCTACATTCCATGGGGTCGCAAAGAGTCGGACACGACTGAGCGACTTCAATGTCAAATGTAAATATGCTATATGCTCCTTCCTTACCTCAAGAACTTCAGATAAGCTGGTTCTGTCTGCCACCACATTCTTCCTTTCTCACTTTGTATTAAAAACTCCTAACTCAACTTTCAGAATTTAGCCTAAATATTGCTGTCTCAGGAAAAACTTCCCATCATGAAAGTCAAAGAGGTTTCAAGGGAAAAGAGAAAAAAGTCAAAATGCATGTAGGGCATCCAGTTATCAACTCAGCAAGAGTCAGAGACTACCTATGGCTTTAAGAAGTTGTTACGATTTCCTAAGCTTTGTCGCACTCTGTGTTTATTTCTGTCATGACCAGCACTCCTTCTCTACCACTTCCTCAGTCTACCTTTCCCCTAAAGCTTAGCTATAAAGTCCTAAAAGCAAAAAGGGAAAATGAACTGTCATCCTGCTGGCAAGCAAGGGGGAGCTGCCAATCCATCATTCCACTTCTGCTCTGGATAACTGTTAGAGAAGATCTCTAAGAAACAGAAGAAAGTGGATGAATTCCCTCGGACCTACGACAAGGTGAAAACTAATCTAGGTTTAACAACAACAAGGTCCATCCCCCAGCCAAAAAGCTAAGATAGTACAGAGGAACAGGCTGACCTTTGTATTAATATTAAGTAATCACAACTTAGAGAACTAGTTAAGGAAGGAAAGTTAAGACCTCTTTTAAAGAGCCTCTCCCCTTAAAATGCCAAGTAGATGACAGTAATGATTTAGGTTTTTCAAAATTATAATCAGAAAAAAGAAAAGCAAGGGTAACTAATATTTTCTGAGCACTGTTACATGCCAGGGACTGTGTTGGATATTTTAGATATGTGTTCTCATGTAGTCTTTGTAAAGAATCTGTGGAGTAGATAATATTATTTCTACTTTATAGAGAAACAAATTCAGTTTACACAGCTAGACTGATTCTATTTCCTCTTTACCTTCATTCTCTTAATTCATTTTTATAAAATAAAGCAATATATGAAAAACTGCAACTTAAATGAGACAAGACAATTAACAGACACCAGTACTGACATGACAAACATATCTGAATTCTCTAACAATGATTTTAGAGCAACTATCTAACTCCTTGGAAGAAAAGTTATGACCAACCTAGATAGCATATTCAAAAGCAGAGACATTACTTTGCCAACAAAGGTCCGTCTAGTCAAGGCTATGGTTTTTCCAGTGGTCATGTATGGATGTGAGATTTGGACTGTGAAGAAAGCTGAGCACCAAAGAATTGATGCTTTTGAACTGTGGTGTTGGAGAAGACTCTTGAGAGTCCCTTGGACTGCAAGGAGATCCAACCAGTCCATTCTGAAGGAGATCAGCCCTGGGATTTCTTTGGAAGGAATGATGCTGAAGCTGAAACTCCAGTAGTTTGGCCATCTCATGCGAAGAGTCGACTCACTGGAAAAGACTCTGATGCTGGGAGGGATTGGGGGCGGGAGGAGAAGGGGACGACAGAGGATGAGATGGCTGGATGGCATCACTGACTCGATGGGCGTGAGTCTGAGTGAACTCTGGGAATTGGTGATGGACAGGGAGGCCTGGCGTGCTGTGATTCATGGGGTTGCAAAGAGTCAGACACGACTGAGCGACTGAACTGACTGACTGATCAGTAAAACAAACCAAAATGCAACTGTGAACGCTACTGAAACAAATGGGAAAACAGAAAGTCAAGCAAAGATACAGAAAATACAGAGAATCAAATGGAAATTTTAGAATTTAAAAATACAATAGCCAAAATTAAATTCAATGGATGGATTCAACAGCAAGATGGCAATAACAAAGGAAAAATCGATATTAAAGTAAGTGAACTTAAAGATCGATCAACAGAAATCATCCAACCTGAACAAGAGAAAAGGAATAGACTGAAAAAATAAATGGAGCCTCAGGGACCTCTGGAACAATTACATAAGCTCTAACATTCATGTCATCAAAGTCCTAGAAAAAGAGGAGAAAAGCATGGGCTGAAAAATTATTTGAAGAAGTAACTGCTGACAATTTTTCAAATTTGGTTAAAATCATACGCTAACAAAATTCAAGAAGAGCTCAGCAAACTGCAAACGGGTTAAATCCAAAGAAATCCAAACATACTCACATTTTTTAAAAGTTTTTGAAATAAAACACAAAGAACTAAATCATGTATGCAGGCAGAGAAAAATGATGCATTATCTACAGGGGAATTTCTCATCAGAAAACCATGGAGCCCAACTGTACCAATTCCAAAACAATGCACGAGTACTTGATTCCCTATGTAAATTAGTTATTCAATAAGTACAAAAAGATTTTCCACTATTGTTTCAGTTACCCAGGAGGATGAACTCTTTTCCTTACTTTTGTTTATTCTATGTAAACTCTATGCTGACCTAACAGACACAATTTTATCAATGTACTTACCGGAATATTCGTGTTATAATTATGTTTTAAATATTCGTGGTTACTTTAGATAGTATTTAAGGTCAAATTTGTAAATAACTTCCACTTTGTTATTTTCCTTTTTAATTTTGTGTTGGTTTTTCCATTTAGATGTACTTAATTTTTCAGTCTTCTCACTTTGGGTTACTATTTGCATAGCTTCACTAGTTTTTCAGTTTTTAAAAAGTTAACCGCATATTTGCATATGGACAGGCTCAACACTAATTTTTCTAACTGCTACCTGATCAGATCAAAACTTATAATTCTACCACTTGGCAGACTTCAGCATTACTGTATACTTCTTTGCTAAGTCATATTTTCTCAATTCTAAAGATGCTTGTTTCTTTTAAAATAATATTTCTAGGTTTCTGAAAACAGAAGTATCAGAATTAATGTTCAGAAAAACGTACCAGTAGTTAAGCAAGAGTAACTTGTGATGTATGTAACTGCTTGCCCAGGTGTAAAACTGTGAGAAATACCCTCCCATAGGAAGTATCTGTTTATCCAAATAGCACCACAGCTGAATTATCTGCATGGGTAAACTCACAAGCTATAGAATTTTAAGTTAATCCCAAAGCCTAACTATTGCTTGAAAATGTTTTCAGAAAGCACTGAAATAAAAAGTTATTGTGATGCAAATATTGTCTGTCGCAAGACAAGCAAGAGCAATTAAAGGCAATAGAAATTGCTCAGTCCTTCAAAATAGATCACAGAATTATCAGAGCTGGGAGACACTGGTGAGACCACTTTACATTTTATAAAATACTATTACCCCAAATGCTGAATATGTGTCAGAAGTTTCCAGCTGACTCAAAAAAGAAATTATTTAATTCACAGTTTATCTATAGAAAAACTGAAACTATGAATTTAGCCAAAAAAGAAAAGCAGTTAAATTCCAAACATTTCCCATATGACTCAAAACTACACTGACAATCATAATGTGTAAAAAGGCAATAACAGGTGAGGAAAATCAGCATGTCATAATGAAAAAGGATTAGACTCACTCCTGTATTATGATTCCAAAGAAGATGGTATAGGAACTGTATGGATAAATGTATGCTTCTGTCAGTTAATTTCTAAGAGGTATTTTCAAAATAAATTTAATGCTTCTTCTTTCTTTAAAGTATATTAAATCAAGAGTATATATCATAATAATTAATCTCAGAATAGAGAAAATGCACTCTGTGTATATATTTACATACATCTATTCAGTTACTTGGGCTTCCCTTATAGCTCAGTTGGTAAAGAATCCGCCTGCAATGCAGGAGACCACGGTTTGATTCCGGGATCAGGAAGGTCCACTGGAGAAGGGATAGGCTACCCACTCCAGTATTCTTGGCCTTCCCTTGTGGCTCAGCTGGTAAAGAATCTGCCCCCAGTGTGGGAGACCTGGGTTCGATACCTGTATTGGGAAGATCCCCTGGAGGAGGGAAAGGCTACCAACTTCAGTATTCTGGCCTGGAGAATTCCATGGACTCTATAGTCCATGGGGTCGCAAAGAGTCGGACACGACTGAGCAACTTTCACTCACATTCAGTTACTTATCTGCTCATTCATTTCTGGGTAAATGAAAGCAAGAACGGAGAAGCAGGACCAAAACTAAAGATAATAATGCATAAAAATCAAACCCTTCAAAGATCCTAAACGTTACTGTGATGCAGAAGAACACATGATGAAGTAAATACAATCAGTGAAAAATGACAGCCATCTAAACAACTATCTAGCCAATAACATAACCAAAATAAGCTGATACAATTAAAGGCAATCGCAAAATGAAATAGCTGAGAAAAAGTAAGTAAAAGTAAGCCTTAATCCAGTTGAAAGTAGGAGTATTAAGAACTTAATAAAACTATGCAGTACCTAACCAGGGCTTCCCAGGTGGCTCAGTGGTAAAGAATCTGCCTGCCAATGAAGGAGATGTGGGTTCAATCCCTGGGTCAGGAAGATCCCCTGGAGAAGGAAATGGCAACCCACTCCAGTATTCTTACCTGGGAAATCCAATGGACAGAGGAGCCTGGCGGGCTACAATTCATGGGGTTACAAAGAGTGAGATACAATTTAGGGACTAAATAACAATAGTACCTAACCAAGATTCAGAATACTGTAATTCTTGACCAACCACCCTACCACTGCAATAGGTTCCAGAGAATGAAAGTGAGAAGGAATGTACCAGGTGAAATTGACTGTTTATTATTATCAAAGGGTTTGGACCACAGGCAACGAGGAACCCCTCTGCCTCAGTTCAGTTCAGTTCAGTCACTCAGTCGTGTCCGACTCTTTGCGACCCCATGTGTTGCAGCACACAACACCTCCCTGTCCATCACCAACTCCCAGAGTCTACTCAACTCATGTCCATTGAGTCAGTGATGCCATCCAACCATCTCATCCACTGTCGTCCCCTTCTCCTCCTGCCTTCAATCTTTCCCAGCAACAGGGTCTTTTCAAATGAGTCAGTTCTTCGCATCAAGTGGCCAAAGTATTGGAGTTTCAGCTTCAGCATCAGCCCTTCCAATGAATATTCAGGACTGATTTCCATAAGGATGGACTGGTTGGATAATGGGCTGGTTGGATCTCCTTGCAGTCCAAAGGACTCTCAAGAGTCTTTTCCAACACCACAGTTTAAAAGCATCAATTCTTAGGTGCTCAGCTTTCTTTATAGTCCAACTCTCACATCCATACATGACTACGGGATAAACCATAGCTTTGACTAGATGGACTTTTGTTGGCAAAGTAATGTCTCTGCCTTTTAATATGCTGCCTAGGTTGGTCATAACTTTTTTTCCAAGGAGCGTCTTTAAATTTCATGGCTGCAATCACCATCTGCAGTGATTTGGGAGTCCCCAAAAATAAACTCTGCTACTGTTTCCACTGTTTCCCTATCTACTTGCCATGAAGTGATGGGACTGGATGCCATGATCTTCGTTTTCTGAATGTTGAGCTTTAAGCCAACTTTTTCACTCTCCTCTTTCACTTTTATCAAGAGGCTTTTTAGTTCCTCTTCACTTTCTGCCATAAGGGCAGTGTCATCTGCATATCTGAGGTTACTGATATTTCTCCTGGCAATCTTGATTCCAGCTTGTGCTGCATCCCATCCAGCATTTCTCATGATGTACTCTGCATATAAGTTAAATAAGTACAGTGACAATATACAGTCTTGATGTACTCCTTTCCCTATTTGGAACCAGTCTGTTATTCCATGTCCAGTTCTGACTGTTGCTTCCTGACCTGCATACAGATTTCTAAAGATGCACACAGTTAGTTAAGCCTAATACCTGAAACACTCAGCTCAAGCCAATGGTTTCTTGGTTTCTTTTATTATACTTAGGCCCACATCTTAACACAGAGAAAAGAAGGAAAAGAAAATCAAGTATTTCTACAAAAACCCATGATGGACTAACAGGGATTTGATTAATCCTTCTGGATATACAACCAGAAAACTGGGATAAAATAAAGAATAGCTTTCAGATATTAGATAACAGTCAAAGCAGGAGTGGGATACCTGTGAAAAGGGGGAAAAAATTAGGTGAGCCCTACAGCTGCTTCACCTCTCACACCCTGGAAGCAGTTTCCGGGATGCAGGGTAGAGAGGGAGAACGTCAGCAGAGCCTGGCAGTCTCAGATGACTGAGGAGACAAGAGACTGGCAACGATCAGGTAGGCCAAGGCAGCCAGAACCTGTGTTACAGCCTAGTGAAGAGGCCTGCACACCCAGAACTCCGGAGATCTGCAGAGGCCTCCCCTCAAGCCTTCGGCAGGCCATCTATGACAGGAAACTACTGAGACGGGGGAAAGGACCCATGAAAAACAGATAGGTCAGAGAATTCCTGAAACTCATACAAGGGTAGGGAGATTTTTATTCCCACCAAGCAGAGTAAAAAGATCTCATAATACATGAGACATTATTAAGTAAAGTACTCCAACAGTATCAACTCTAAATTAGCTCAAATAAGGTTGCTTGGGACCCATCGAACCAAAGCTTCCTCAAGGTACGTTTTCCCCTCAACTGTTCCCACCACCTCATTCCCTATTAGAGAAGTATTATTTTGGTATCCAACTCTCTCAGTAATCTTTCTCAAACTCAGAGTATTATAAGAAAGTGTCTTACAGAGAACACAGAGATTACTCATTAAACCACCACAGCACATTATCAATAGTTTTTCCCACATGTCCCAGGCCTCAGTTCAGTCAGTTGCTCAGTCACGTCCGACTCTTTGTGACCCCATGAATCGCAGCATGCCAGGCCTCCCTGTCCATCACCAACTCCTGGAGTTCACTCAAACCCATGTCCATCGAGTCAGTGATGCCATCCAGCCATCTCATCCTCTGTCGTCCTCTTTTCCTCCTGCCCCCAACCCCTCCCAGCATCAGAGTCTTTTCCAATGAGTCAACTCTTCACATGAGGTGGCCAAAGTACTGGAGTTTCAGCTTTAGCATCATTCCTTCCAAAGAACACACAGGACTGATCTCCTTTAGAATGGACTGGTTGATCTCCCTGCAGTCCAAGGGACTCTCAAGAGTCTTCTCCAACACCACAGTTCAAAAGCATCAATTCTTTGGTGCTCAGCTTTCTTCACAGTCCAACTATCACATCCATATATGACCACTGGAAAAAAAAACTAACTAAACCATATTCACTTCTCCCCATTTAAAAAAATTAATTAAAGAAATAACAATTTTTTAACAAAATTATGAAGGAGTTTTCTCTTAAACATGTGCTAATAAATGCTTTGCCTAAATTTATCTCATGTAACCTATGTGAAGTCCAATGAGAGAAGTAACTGTATAACAGGTATGGAGGTTGGGAGAAGAAAGAAGTAATTTTATCAGAGAGTCACAAAGAAATTCAGGAAATCAAACCAATAGAATCAACAAGCAATTCAAAGTAAAATGAACCATGAATAGGCTGCTTACTGATCAAGAGATAAAAGTAATTGTGAAAAAAGACTAGAAGCTGTTACTATATACTTTGTTCCTTTTCTTAAATTGAATATAATTGATTTACAATGTTGTGTTAGTTTCAGGTGTACAGCAAAGTGATTCAGAAATATATATATATATATAATATGTATTCTGAATATAAAAAATATATGTGTGTTTTATATAGAGTCATGCGTATCTGTTAATCCCAAATTCCTAATTCCTCCCCAACAACTTGCTTTCCTCTTTGGTAACCATAAGTTTATTTTCTATGTCTGTGAGTCTATTTCTGTTTTTTAAATAAGCTGATTTATATCATTTTTTTAGATTCCACATATAAGTGGCATCATACGACATTTGTCTTTGTCTGACTTACTTCACTCAGTATGATAATCTCTAGTTACATCCATGTTACTGCAAATACGATTATTTCATTCTTTTTATGGCTGAGTAGTATTCCATTGCATGTATGTACCACATCTTTATCCATTCACCTGTGGATGGACATTTAGGTTGCTTCCACGTCTTGGCAACTGTAAACAGTGATACACTTTACTCTTTGGCTTCTGGCTACATGCTAAGTCAATTCTTAGTCTTTTAGTGACTACCATGTATTTATATAGGAATAAACTTGACTCTGGAGTCGCTAAATATTAAGACAACTTCCAAAATCAAAACTCAAATGAAAACTGCTATTTAAAAGTTTAAATTCTAGGCAGCACGGTAAAACAAAAGAAACAAACAGTACAAGGATTGGACTGGAGAGATTAAAAATAAAACCTATAAGGAGAGACATAAGAACTAGGAAAGTACAGACTCTAGGGCTAGAATGCCTGGGTTCAAATCCCAGGTGTGCCACATACCAGCTAGGCAATCTTGGGCAAGTTAATGCCTGCTTCACTGGGGCTTTTATAAGAACCTAACGGATTAATATGTGCAAGTGCTTAACATAGAGCTTGGTAAACACTAAGCACTATACAGTAAAACTGTCCTTTGTAGACAATATGATTCTATATATAGAAAACCCAAACAGCTCTAAAAATTTGGCAGGTTGCTAAATACACATAGTTCAGTTGCATTCTTATAAGCCAACAAAACAAAAATGTAAATTTCTGGACCTTTCTCTTATAGGAAATCTTCCAAAAAACGTAGAGAAAAATATCAAGAATTATACCACCACCACCCTCCAACACCACAAGTGCCTAGTATAAGCAACGATCAACTCATGGCCAATCTTGATTCGTCCCCACCCACAGCCTCCTCTCTACTCCAGATAATAACAAAGCAGATCTCAGACATATCCTTGCATCCATCAACATTTCAATATGTACCTCTAAAAGATAATGACTCTTTTTCAACATGACTACATGCTATTATCTATCATATCTAAAAATTAATAATTTAATTAAAATATTCAGTATTCAAATTTCCCTGATTATTTTACATTTACTTATTAAAATCTGGACCCAAATAAAGTCCAAACATCACTATTAATTTCAGTTTTCTTCCTTTTCTTTTTTTTTTTTTGTTCCTCACAATTTGTTTAAAAAAAAAAAAAAAAGTTGATGTCCCGAGGGTTTCCCCACAGCCTAGATCCTGTTGACTCCATCTCCATGGTATCATTTCACTGTTTCCCTGTCTTCCTGTAAATCAATAGTTGGAGCTAGAGGCTTGATCAGATTCAGATTTAAATTTAATTTTTTTGGCAAGGATACTTAATAGGTAGGATTACAAACTTTCATTAAGAGAAACCTAATGTCTAACTGTCTTTATTCTTGTGATGTTAGCAGCCACTGATGATCTTTGCTTAAGTCCAGGAATTCATTAAGAAATGGTGATGTTCTATTTATCATCTCTTAACTGTAAATAGAATACTAGTACTGAGAAAAGAAACTTCCTCTCTTCAACTAGTTGGTTATCTTCAAGTATAGTTGGTTTCTTAGCATACTCCAAAGAAAACAAACGAGTTTTTTAAAATATCACCATGAACTCATGAGTTTAAACATATTTGATGTGATTATGTTACAATTTTACATACTAATGCTCAAACTGTCTCATCTTTGGTCAGACAGAGCCCATTCAATTAAGCACCTTCATTGTTCTGTCACACCCTATTACTGTTTGGTAACTTCCTTGCAAGATGTTCAACGACCCCAGTCTGAAGCAGCTTTAGCCATACTTTGTTTTCCCTTTCAACTAGCTCCTTGCTTATTCTTTATTTCTACTACATTAAAAACACCTAATTCCTGAGACTTCCTTGGTGGTCCAGTGACTAAACTCTGTGCTCCCAATGCCAGCGGCCCGAGATCAAACGCTGGTCAGGGAACTAGAACTCGAATGCTAAGAACACAACTAAGACCCACCGCAGTAAGATAAATGAATAAATAAATCTTAATTTTTCATTATAAATCAATTGTGTTGTATATTCTGGATATTATGATTGCATATGGACCCAGAAATTATAGAAACATTTCCTGCTCAGGTCTACTTTCAGGATTCCATTGATTGCCCCCACCAAAAAGCATACCTGACTCAAAATTAAGACGTCAAGTGCTTCAGTTCGAAGCACTTGACTTCAGCACAGACTGAAGCAAGAGAGTCCTAATATATTCTCTGCTGGCATTTTAGCTCTGCAAAGTATGTCTTCATGTTCTATTTCAAAATTCAGATATGGTTTTTAAACATGTATAACAAAAATTCATTTCTTTGATAAATTAGTAAAATCATCAAGTATGGGAAAATGGTCAAGCTCCTAGAGAATTATTCTATTATAATTCAAACTTTTATAAAATCCTTATGCTTCATCCTTTACATTGAAACTCATGATATGTGAATACGAAAGTTTTAAGTTCTATTTCAAAAAGTAAATGTATGTTTATGCCTCCTTGAAATCACAGAAATGGCATTATACGCAGTAAAGAAACATTCATCTTATCTTACTAAAAAACAAACTAATAAACATGTAAAGCCCTGTCATAGTACACAGTACGTCAAATACATCACTGTGGAAAAGCAGAATCCTACACTTGCTGACCATTTCTTCACCAAAATCCTAAAAAAACACAGTGTCAGTGGCCAAAAATTGCTTACATCCACAATTTTTACTGTTTTTTTTCCAACATTAAATCACAACCAGAAATCATATAATTAAATGCCAATTTTCCTCCCTGAAAAAAAGGATATAAATTTATACCTTGGTGCAATGTCTTTTATTCACAGGCCAAGTGTACCCTCTCCTACAGCTCAGTTGTTGGGGTTTGATCAGAGGAACCAGTGCAACTTTTCCAGGCAACAACGGCTTAAAAAAAACTCAATCAATCACTACCACCACCACCACCAACAACAACAACAACAAAGACAACACAACAAAATAACAGTAACAACAAAAAGCTCTTCTGCTGGTGTAAATTTCCCAGTGACTAAACAGAAACACATCTCTATGAAGTGCTGGTATGTCCTCAGCACATCAGTGCTTTCATCCAACTGAAAAACAAAACATTCTACTAGCATGCACATGACAGTAATTGCTTTTCCAGATGGTATGCCTTTGATAAGGGATTTTTGCCAAAAG
This sequence comes from Ovis aries, assembly GCF_016772045.2. NCBI lineage: Eukaryota > Metazoa > Chordata > Mammalia > Artiodactyla > Bovidae > Ovis > Ovis aries. Next base: position 32,119,010 of record NC_056056.1, on the reverse strand, counting down.
CTCGTTTTACTTTCTCTCCAAGCATAATATTTGTCATTAAGTTTGAAACTGGTTTGACAAGCTTCTCAATAGTAGTGTGAGCTGACCTGTTTTTGGCTAGGAGGATAACTATGAATGATACTTCAGCAGTGTGGTCTTCTCTGTCTTTAGCAACAACGTGCACTCATATAACACTGAAAAGCATTATTTTATAAAATTTTATACATTTGTTTCATTTTCATCACAAGTCTAAAAAGTAATTATTACAGAAAAGGAAACTAAGACAGAAATATTAATTCAGTTCCTCAGGATGGCATGAAGTCGAAGAGCCAATGCTTGTGCTCTTTCCATCCCACCACAGAGAAAATCGTGGCAAGGAAATACCTATTTCCTCAATATACCTGTTGAAATGTTTCTGTGAGTCCAAACAAAGTATTTTTAAAAGGCATTATTTTAATTTAATGTAAACTATAATCCAAGATGGGCTTCCCAGGTGACACCAGTGGTTAAAAAAAAAAAAAAACAACCTGGCTGCCAATGCAGGAGACATAACAAACATGGGTTCAATCCCTACGCTGGGAGGATCCCCTGAAGGAGGAAATGGCAACCCACTCCAGGATTCTTGCCTGGAGAATCCCATGGACACAGGAACCTGGAGGACTATAGCCCACAGGGTTGTAAAGAGTTGGAGACAACTGAAGCAATTTAGCGCACGCACGCGCGCACACACACACACACACACGTGCATGCATAATCCAAGACATAACCTTACAAATGTTCTAGGGCCTTAAATCGTGCCCGAGTGATTTTATTTTGTACACTAAAAATACAAAAAAAAAAAAAACCACAATCTCAAAATCTTAAAAGCCTCTCAAAAATTGTTTTGAAAAATCTTTAAGAAAATATTCTCAAAATGTATTATATAAAACTTCTGAGTGCAAGTATGTGAAATTTTTACTTCATTTTTGAAAGGGGAAATGACAAGTATCAATAGGAGTATCACGCTGTATAAGCCTGAAAATGAGTGGGGCAGTATAAGAAACTAATGAATTAGAGATCCCTAATTTAAGGATTTAAGCAACTTAATTTGGTTATATAGCACTTTCACAAGAAGAACCATGAACAGCCAACAACCACAACCAATCAGTTACAAAATTCAATTGATCACAATTTCCAATTCTCTAATCTTTTTGTTGACATCTGAATATAGAACTTAACTATATTATTTAGAAAAGAATACTAAACTATGATTTTAAGTGCTCATTTCATAATTGCTTCTAAATGGTTTTTAGATGACAGTGTTTAGCCTCCCTAGCCCCAGAGTAAACATTCTGAGTGAAAGAGGTCTTCAACTTCATTCATAATGAAATTATAGAATAACCTATATCCTTCTACACATTTAGAATTATTCGCTACAAAGCTTAACAATTCAACTAATGCTGTTATATTGAAAGCAAGAAGGAAAGGTATCTTTAAAAAATGTTAGGGACTTCCCTGGCAGTCCACTGGTTAACACTTAACTTTCCAGTGCAGGGGGTGTGGGTTCAATCCCTGGTCAGGGAGCTAAGATCCACATATCTCCTGGCCAAAAATCCAGAACATAAACAACAGAAGCGATACTGTAACAAATTCATCAAAGACTTTTAAAAATGGCCACATCAAAAAAAAAAAAATCTTAAAAAACAATAAGGGAAATGGTTATGGTAATAAGTAAATTACATATTTAATCATCATTGCCATTTGATTCAAAGTGACACCAAAAAGTTTTCTAAAAGTTCAATGTATCTGCTAGCTGCCAGAGAACTTATAAAACTTCTCATCAATACAACCTCTTTTTCATCTGCTATTTGATTCAAGGTAATTTTTCTTTGATAAGAACTGCTCAATTACACCACCCCCTTTTAGAAAGCCATCCATTTATTTTAACTGAAGCAATCTTAGGTGTTCTATTATGGATTCTTATATTTTAGAATTTACTGCTTTACAAGTTCTTCTTTCAAAACAGAACAAAATGAAATTTAAAATCCAAGTAATAAGTGATACATTTTTCTTAGATTTTTCATCTACTCTATCTCCTAGCAAATACAGAGAAGCAACCAACTCTGTCACTGAAGATAATTATCTTTCCATAATTTCTGCCTATTTGGAAACATACAATTAACAAGAAAATATTTTATTTTTAAATAGACACCAAACTAACTGTACCCTCTTTGATTTCATAGGTATTTTAGAAAAATAGAGAGCACTGTGTTTTCTGTTGATACTATGTTTCCTTTGATTGTTTTCAATTGTCTTATGTAGTCTTTAAAGTGGACAGCCACCCCCTGATTTGAAAGTATCATTTGACTCTTTAATTACATATCTGGCTTTTCTGATCCAAGTGAAACTAACCCATCAGATCCCAAAGGTCCTAAAGGGAGTCTATGGGGAGTATAAGTGACACTTCTTTGTGAACAGAAAACCCTCCACAGTAAGTTTAGGAGAACAGGAAAGACAGGTTTCTGAACCAAACCAAAGGACAAGGTCTCTTGTATCATGGAAGCACATGCTGAATTCAATTGTTCATCTCAGAGGGTCATGACATAAATAAAATAATAACTAAGCTTTAGGCATTTATTTTATTCCAGTTCTTCTATATTGAGTCATAACCTGCACTCAGTATATTTCTAATAATTGGCATGCTTTTCTAATTATAAAGATTACCTCCTTTTAAAATCTGAATCTCATCTCAGATTTGGGGGAATGTCGGGAGGGGAGTGGATGCATCCCTAAAAGCTAACCATTCTAACACAGAAATTTTTAAACTTATAAAATCTATATAGGTAGAAATCAACATTATACACTGACTGCCAAGAAGTTAAATCAAAGTAAAGCTGTACCTTGAATACCTTAGAGTAAGTAGAAGTTATAAATGTCGGTGTCTTCATTTGGAAGCAAAAATTCTTACTGCCTGATCTTGTCTGGTGGTCCGTGATTTTTATCATCAGAGTCGGTTCCAGTCACATCCCATTAGTATGGATGGATCTAAAGTAGAAAAGACATTAGATTTTAGATACTGTGACACATCATTGTTTCCCTATAAGCATACAAAGATTCTCACACAAATGCTTTATTTTTTCAAGAAATTCTAATTCCCATTCTTGTCCCTACCACAGATTTGAAAAACTGAAAATAAAGAATAAAGATTAAATAAATAAACAGATAAAGTTATCAGTGGTAATTAGTTACTGGCTTTAAAAAGGTTCAGATACCCAAAGGAGGTATGCCGCAAATTAGACTTCATATGGATAATTTAAGGAGGTAAGGGACCTAAGCTTCTGACTCACTCATCAGAGATCAGAGTTGCTGAAGTCACCCCAGCAGCGGTGGCCTCAGGACCCAGTTTCAGGTAAAATGCAACAGTAGGAAGAAACAGGATTGCCAGCAGAAGATACCTCCGTGACAAAGAAGCGCTGATATGATGACTATCATTCATTCCTAGGTCACTGGCAGTGGGAACGCGACAAATGGCCCACCTTACTAAATTCATGGTAGTGCTGTATCTTCCCATTTTACCTCACATTTAACTCCAAACAGCGGGACTCTGCAGACATCAGAGAATACTTGAGAAAGGTGAGCCCTACTGGCTTTCATTATTTAAAGCCTAACTGCTTTAGGTTTTACCACCCAGGGTTAAGCTTTTCACTAATACTCCCTTTAGACCACAAAGACACAGTGGATCAGGCTCCAGGAATGATGTTTACACCACAGATCAACTCAGGAATCTTGCTAGTTCCTTTTCCCTGTGGCTCCCACCCCTGTCACTCTTGGGCTTTATTCAAAGCATAAACTACTGTGACTGACTGCCGTCGCTCTGTTTTCATGCCTTCGGTGTTCTCTTTGCTCTCTCACCCACTGCATGTGTTCCCCAACTGCGGTCCTTCCTTCCAACCTTCTCCACAGGGACCTCTGGAAACCCCTTTTACATAGTAAAACAAATGACCTCTATATCTTCAGTCTTATCACTGACCTTAGCTTCAGCCACTGGGCTAAATCCGCCTCTTGAAACAAACCCTCAGGAGTAAAGACTAATAAGGTCAAAGGAATCATCTCTGTCCACAGTGACATTTCCGGACCCTAACTCATAAGTAATCCCAACCCTTCCCTCAGAGTCATGCCATCTAGCTGTCCTACCCTCTTCTTGTCTTTGTCATTGAATATTCCACTCTTTCATTTCTAACCAGGGTCCAGACTCAGCCCCTCAGATGCACTCTACCTACACTCATCTCTCCAGTTGCCACCAGTCTCAAAATCTGGGTTTCACCACCCAGGCTATCAGTCCACCCAGTATGTTAGTTTCTTTCTTCCACTTCACCACTCTCAAATTCCTAATCCTGGGTCAATTTAACCACCTGCTAATGGAAAACACCCAACCATGTAGACTGATACTGCTATAACATTAAGGTCTTCAAAGTTAGTCAGACAGACCCTGAATGCCATCCATGTCATTAATCAGAGCCTTCTTCCGTGACAACACTGCCTCTGTTGGCAAACGTGCAACTCTCACTCTTCCAGCCCCACATGGCGTAGAATGGGAAAGGGGTTTTATGTCTTCCTTAACCATGTGTGTAGGTTATTTATATTGTGAAAACACCATTTCTTTCATCTAGTTTTAACATTTTTCTCAGTCTACCGCTGGCTTTTAATACAAATTTTCTATTTTCGGGTGGCCAGACTTACCCATCAGTGCATTTTTCATCTCTCTTATTATTTCTTTGCTTAGAAATTTCTTCCCCTTCAACAATAACAGATAGATACTCTGGTCTTTACTTTTCTGAGGGCTGTTTCTGAATACTTCATTGCAAATGATGAATGGAAAGAGATTTAATTCTAAACTGACCTGTATTTCAAATTGCCAGTTTTCCTCACAACTTAAAGTAATTAAGTAAACTTCTTTTTGATTTATAAATTTCTTCTTATAAATTTCATTTGTCTACAACAAGGTTGATTTCCGGGCTATTATCCATTTCTGTAATGTAATTATTGTTTCTTTTTATGCTTTAATTTGTGATAAGAATATTCTTTGGTATTCTCATGTTCTATTCTTGACAACAGTTAGATACATTTTACCAGTTTCCAAGGAGATGCCAGTGGCTTTATGAGTAAGAAATGGCTCCCAGTCCACTCTGGGTGGTGTGCTTCTGCTACAGTTGCTGTCTGTACACAGTGCTCCTTTGTACTCTGAGGGATCATCCTTATGGGGTCTAGACCCAAAACCTCCCTAATCATGTTAGAAAACCAGCCTTTTTATTTATTTATCTATCTAAAGCCAGATTCATAAAACCATGATCTTTGCAATTCTCCATGCTTTGTATTTACCTATTCATTTCTAAAATCTACTTTATGTAAAAACAGAAGTATCTCACACACAATTTTTATTTCACAGGCCAACATTTTTTTTTTTATCAGTTCCAATGGATTTTTCAAATCTTCCTGTTATCTTTTAAGGTTCATATAGTTATGTTTACTAACTTTAATTTTTCTGAATATATACCACATTCACATGAATCAAAAACTTAAAATGATGTAAAAAGAAACATATTTGAAAAGTCTCATTTCTCTATCATCCACATGTGGTTTCATGCTGTCCTTGCTTACTATATGTCAGCACTTTTACTAAAGTGGTGTATAAATAAATGTATATTTATTATACATTCTTACATGTATATGCTTCCAGTGATTCTTTATGCAAATACACTTAACTGTAAATACAGTCTTATTATTCCTGCCTTCTTACATAAAATATTTAATTTTGTACATTATCTTTTTTCGCTCATTATATCCTGCAGATTTTCCATGTTAGGATATGCTTCCATGTTATTTCATTGTGTGAACATACACTAGCTTGCATAACTAAGCTCATAGTTTTAAGAAATTAGATTCTACAAATTTAAGTCATATTTCTGAAAATAATTTAGTTCAAGAACAACTGAACAAACCAAACAGCACATGAAACTGTGTGATGTGATTTCACAAAATTTTATTCCATTAATAAATATAAGTTCTCTTGTATATTTCTTTATCTTTTTATCTCAAGTTTACTTTATGATCCTATCTAAAATCTATCAACCATAACAGTCATAAACTTTGAAAGCAGAAGGACAGTTCTCAGGTTGAAAGGCCTCAAATTCTGAAAGCTGAATAACCTCAATGAGGGTTTCAATGGGTCTACAAAAGTGAAATATAGTTATACAAGAATCAAAACAGCTGTAGAAGCAAATAAATGTTCCATACTACTTAGTAAGATCAGAGAGAAACTCATGGAAGAAATAGCCCCTTGGGCTGAATCCTAAATGACCAAGTGCTCAAGAGACAAATAAAGGCAAGAGAAAACAAGGGGGATCAGAATAAGCAGCAGTTTGAAATAGCAAACTCTGTCAAGAACTCTAAGTAGTTCTACTTCCACTTAGAATGCAGAAAGCCACAAAAGAGTGTGAGAAAAAGCCAGATACATAAAATCAAAACTTCTCTTGAATCTAATAAAGAATTGAAGTCAGAAGGCAACCAAGTAATTCAATTCCAAAGAGAGAAAGTTCCTCCAGGGAGAGACTGTACAAACTGTTTTACCTTTGGCAGGTTCCCAGAAAAAGAAGTGGCCCTCATACAAGTATACAGGGGAAAAAAATCAGTTAAGATTTTAACAAATTCTAAGTGACTGAATATGAACTACTGTATCAGTTAGGAATGGCTGGAAACCCTAAACACAAGGGGAGTTTATACTCAAGTTGCAAGTTCTTCTTCATGCCTCAACCAGATTCTCACAAGAAAGATCAGAGGTAGGACAGGAAACCAGAGAAAGTCCCTCATCATTGATGCAAGTGTGTATGAGGTGACAAGTACGGGTCTGAAGCCTTGCCTGATTCCCCAACCTGTCCCCAACACAGACCAAAAGTCTAGAGCCGTTGGGGGAACAGAAAACTCTCTCACACCAGGATCCAGGCAAAAATCCACTGCTTCAGCAAACAGAAGCAAACGCCTCATCCAAACCGGAAGAAAACACTCTTAAGCTCTCAGACACAGGCAAAGGTACACTGGTGCTATGAGAATATAGAGGCAAAAAACCAACCGTCTGCCACTGTAGGGGAGGGGAGAAGGAAAAGTCTTGGGTCAGGGATCCTGCACTAATAACAACAGAAATCTACTACTACAAGGGAGGAAAAGGATAGTCTTGCCCAAGACCAATCACAAATGTATGACAGTGTTTGACCATCACAGGGAAGAGAAAGCAGGAAAGCTAAGAAAGTCCTACCACTGAGTCCTGCAGGGCCTGATCAGGATTGAGTTTGGACCAGAACAAAAGAGAACCCTGCCCTGTCCCACAAGTACAGCTGTGGGTAACAAGCAGCAATAATCTATCACTGGGAGAAAGACAGTAACATGAAATCTCTCTGCAAACAGATGTGCAAAGACTGTTGAAAGATGGGGGTAATATAGCATCAGAGAAAAATTCTATAGTACCACACGCCACACTCACAACACAAGGCAACACCAGCCAGTCACTTGAGAACTTTGAAGCCCACTGAAGGTAATAATGGCCAGAAATTCCAAACCCAGCTCATTTCAGGATTAGGTTGACTCAATCTCTGACACAAACAACCTGACAGGAGAGAATCACTTCAATCTCTCCTACTCTCTATACGTGATGACGAGCATTAAATCACAAATTATGAAGCATCCACAAAGGCAAGAAAAAATAACTCTTTGTTAAAAGAAATCAGCAAAATCAGGACTGAGCCATTCATTTAAATTATCAACGATTCTAAAATAAGTATGCTAAATGATCTAGTATAAAAGATGGACCAGCGTACATAAAAAGATGGAAATTTTCAACAGTGAGATGAAAACTTTAAAAAAGTAAAATAGAAAAGCTAGAAACAAACAAAAAAATTGTTTTACATTAGAGAAGAAAAATTTCTTTGGCAGCCTCAAGAGCAGCCTGGACAAAGATGAGGAAAGAATCAGTGAACTTAAAGACGATAGAAATGATACAAAGCGAAACTACAGCTTAGAAAAACTAAAGGGAAAACACAGCTCAGGGCATCCAAGAGGTGTAGTACTATACCAAGATGTATTACATCCATTTAATTGGAGCCCCAGGAGAAAAAAAACAAAAATAATGAGATATAAGAAATATATGAATACGATAATGGCCAAGAATTTTCCCAGGAAAATCCAAGACAACAAACCAGAGAGCAAAAAAATCCCAGAGAACCCCAATCAAGATAAATACCAAAGGACACACACACACACAAACATACATGGGTATATCACAGTCAAACTGTAGAAAGACAAAACTAAAAATCTCACAGACAGAAAAAAAATAAACACTACATACAAACAACAAAGATTAAAATTTTCTTCAGAAAATTATACAAATCAAAAGACAATACTGAATATAATATCTTTTAGGTACTGAAAGAAAAAAAAAAGCTGAACACAGAATCTATAACCAGCAAAAGACAATTTTTTTAATTGAAGGAAGACAGAAATTTTCACAAATAAAATAAGAGAATTCACTGCCTACAGACACCAGAAATGTTATAGAAAGTTCTTTAGGCAGCAGTGAAAATTACCAGGTGAAAATTCGGACCTACAAAAAGGAAATGAAGAGCACTGAAAAGAGAAGGTAAGTATAAAAGACTATTTGTTCACAGTTTATTCATTTTAGAAGGTTGCACATGAACTAAAGTAAAAAATGATAATGTAGGGTTAATAACATGTAAGGAAATAAAATTTATGACAACAAAGTATAAAGACGGTAGGTAGAAAGTTGAAGCATATTGCATATAAGGTATTACAAGACACATGAAGTAGTATATTATTTAAAGAAAAAATGTGATATTAAAAAATGTGGAAAAAAGAATATGATAAGTTAAGATTTTCAACTTATATATCTTTTTAAAAGATATGCCTTTTAGACCTGAGAGTAGCGGTTCTCAACCAGGAGCAGTTTGGACCCCTCAGAGACATTCAGCAAAGTCTAGAAACATTTCTGGTTGTCACAACTGGGGGCAGGAAGTGGGTGCTACCGTCATCTAATAGACAGAGACCAGGAATGTTAAAAATCCTGCAGTGCACACAGGATATCCCCACCATGACCCAACAACAAAGAATTATCCAACCAAAAAGACCAACAGGGCCAAAGTTAAGAAACCATGACCTACAGCAACCACTAAAATATGTCTGTATGTATCTATAGAATATGCCAAAAGTTAGACAAAATGAAATTATGAAAAATGATTAATTCAATAGAAGGCAAGAAAAGAGGAAAAAATAAACAAAAAGGATTCAAATAGAAAATAACTAGAAGGATGAAAGGTTTAAACTTTCCAAATGACTACATTAAACAGAAATTATCTAAACACCCAATTAAAAGGTAGAGATTATCAGATCAAATTTTTAAAACATAATCCAATCATATGCTATCCACAAGACATAGGTTACATATGTCTGTACAAAGACATAGGTTAAAAGTAAAAGGCTGGAAAGGAAAGAAAAGATAGCATGACTGCACTAATATCTGACAAAGCAGACTTCAGAATATGGAATATTACCAATGATGAAGAGGAACATTAATGATAAAGGATCAATTCATGATAAAACTCTAAGGAGATGGGACAAATCCATAATTGCAGCTGTAGACATTCCTATGCCTCTGCTATTAATTAGAAGAACAAGAAAACAGGAAACCACTAAGATATAGAAGACTTGAAAACACTATCGACTGACATGACCTAACTGAACATTTATAGAAGATTATACACAACAAGAACAGAAAATGCATTATTTTCAAGGCTACATAGAGCATTCACCAAAAAGACCACATTCTGGGCCATAAAACAAACCTCAGAATATTTAAAAGAATTAAAATTAAATAATGCATTTTTTCTGACCAAAACAGAATCAAGTTAGAATCAATAACTGAAAGATACATTAAGAATTATCAAAGGTTAGAGATTAAACAATGTATTTCTACATAACTCAAAGATTAAAAATTAAGGGAAATTAGAAAAAAATTTTAATTGAACTAAAGTAAAACAGAACATACCAAAATTTGTGGGATACCACTGACACAGTTCTTAGAGAAAAACTTACGGCATAAAACATAAACTGCTTGTATTAGAAAACATAAGTTTTGCCTCAATAATTTAAGCCTCCACCTTAAGCAGAAAAAGCAAATTAAACACAAAGGAGTTAGACGGAAGAAACGAAACTGAAAACAAAACACAACACAGAAAATTTATGAAACTGAAATCTAGTTCTTTGAAAATTTCAGTAACACTGAATAAACTTCCGGCCAGAAAAAGAGAGATGCCACAAATGGACTATATCAAGAATGGAAAGAGGGCAGCACTAGAAACTGTACAGATGTTAAAAGATAACAAGAGACTATTACAAACAACTTTATGGCAACGAAACTCTGTAATTTTGTTAAAACGTACCAATTCCTTGAAAGTTTGAAAGACAAACTACCAAGTTTACTCAATAAATTAAATTACTCTTCATAAGTATTAAGAAAATTTAATTCGTAATTTAAAATCTTCCCATGAAGAGAGTCCAGGACAAATGGCTTCCTTGGTAAATTCTACCAACATCTAAGGAAGAAATCATAACAATATTACATAAATTTTCCAGAAATAAGAGTAAACATTTCCCAATTCATTTTATCAGGACAGCATAACACAAAATATCTTAACCAAATATTAGAAAAATGAATCTAGCAATATACAGAAAGGAATATATATAATGACCAAATAACATTAATACCAAGAATACAATATTAGTTCAATATAGAAAAAAAAAAAAAAGAATCAATGTAATCCAACATATCAATATAAGCAATCATCTAAAAAATTTAGGAAAACCCCACAACCATTCACGATTCAAAACTCAGAAAACCAGGAACAGAAGGGAATGTCCTCAGCCTAAGACATGAATTTACAACAAATCTACAGCTAATGTCATACATAATCATAAAAGGCTAAACGCTTCCCCTCTAAGATCAGGAACAAGGCAAGAACATCTGTTCTCATAACTCCTATTCAGCAATACACTGTACTGTCAGTACAATAATGTAAGAAAGCGAAATAAAAGCACAGAGGTGGGGAAAAAAGAGAAAACAAAACTACCTTTTTTTTTTTTCACAAGTGCTAGAGTCTATACAGAAAATCCCAATGAATCTACTACTAAAACTAAATTTGCTTTGAATACAGCAAAACTTCAGGATACAAGGTCAATATACAAGATTCAACTGTATTTCTATATGGCAGCAATTAATTAGAAATAAATTAACCAAACAGTAGCAATTATACTGGCATCCAAAAAGAAAGATTTAGGATAAAGATAACAAAACAAACAGAAAAGTCCTGTGCTCAAAAATACAAAACACCAAGTGAGAAATCAAAGACCTCAATAAATAGAGGTATACTGTTTTAAAAAATCAGATTAATCAACACTAAGGTATCAATTCTCCTCAAACTAGTATATAGATTTAACATAAATCTTAATTAAAACCCCACCTAGCTTTTTTGGTAAAAACTGGCTAGCTGATTCTAAAATTTATATGGAAATGCACACAACCTATAACACTAAAAATAATTCTAAAAAAGAACATTATTGGAAATTTTATACAACTGAATTTCAGTACTTTCTATTTCTTTTTTAATTAAAGTCTTTTTATTCTCAACCTGCTTTTTGGGGAGGACAGGGGAGGAAGGGGCACCACTCTGCATCCTATGAGTACTTAAGGTTCCAGACCAGGGATGGAACCCATGCCCCCTGCAGTGGGAGCACAGAGGCTTAACCACTGGGCTGCCAGGGAAGTCCTCCAATACTTTAGAGAAAGCTAAAGTCATCAGGGTATTGCAATGCTGACAGAAAGATAAGCGCACAGATCAGTGGAACAGAGATGTCCAGAAACAGATCTACATACTAACAGTCAATTGATTCGATCTTCAACAAAAGTACCAGGGTAATTCAATGGAAGAACTGTCTTTGTAACAACTAATGCTAGAACAAACGACAATCCATATGGGGAAGGAGGAATAAAAAAGAACCTCAACCCATACCTCATATCTTCTATAAAAATTAATAGACTTACATATTTTAAATATAAAACTATAAAATTTCTAAAGGAAAACATAGGAGAAAATTTGGGGGACACTAGGTTAACCCAAAGAACCTAGTGAGAAACCCTGAGAAATTTGTATGCAGGTTAAGTAGTAACAGTTAGAACTGGACATGGAACAACAGACTGGTTCCGAACTGGGAAAGGAGTACATCAAGGCTGTATATTGTCACCCTGTTTCTTTAATTTATATGCAGAGTACATCATTCGAAATGCCAGGCTGGATGAAGCTCAAACTGGACTCAAGATTGCCAGGAGAAATATCAATAACCTCACATACACAGATGACGTGCCACCCTTATGGCAGAAAGCAAAGAGGAACTACAGAGTCTCTTGATGAAAGTGAAAGAGGAGAGTAAAAAAGCTGGCTTAAAACTTAACGTTCAGAAAACAAAGATCATGACATTTGGTCTCACCACTTCATGGCAAATAGAAGGGGAAACAAGGGAAACAGTGATAAGACTTTTATTTTCTTGGGCTCCAAAATCACTGCAGATAGTGACTGCAGCCATAAAATTAAAGGACACTTGCTCCTTGGAAGAAAAGCTATGACCCACCTAGACAGCATATTAAAAAACAGAGACATTACTTTGCCAACAAAGGTCCGTCTAGTCAAAGCTATGGTATTTCCAGTAGCCATGTATGGATGTGAGAGTTGGACTATAAAGAAAGCTGAGCGCTGAAGAATTGATGCTTTTGAACTGTGGTGTTGGAGAAGACTCTTGAGAGTGCCCTGAACTGCGAGAAGATCAAACCAGTCAATCCTAAAGGAAATCAGTCCTGAATATTCACTGGAAAGACTGATGTTGAAGCTGAAACTCCAATACTTTGCCCACCTGATGCAAACAACTGCCCCACTGGCAAAGACCTTGATGCTGGGCAAGATTGAAGGCAGGAGGAGAAGGGAACGACAGAGGATGAGATGGTTGGATGGATGGTTGGATGGTATCACCAACTGGATGAGTTTGAGCAAAGTTCCGGGAGATGGTGATGGACAGGGAAGCCTGGCATGCTACAATCCATGGGGTTGCAAAGAGTCGGACACAACTGAGCAACTGAACTGAACTGAGATTAACCCAGAGGTTGGCAAATTTTTTCTGTAAAGGGTCAGACATTAAATATTTTAGGCTTTGTGGGCTTAACTCTGTCCTGCAGCAAGAAAGGAGCTATAGAGAACATGGAAATAAATAGGCATAGCTACGCTCCAATAAAACTTTAATTGTAAAAACAAGCAACAGACTGAACTAGCTATAGTTTGCCAATCCATGAGTTAGGCAGAATTTTTTGATATGACACAAAAAGCAGGGACCGTAAAAGAAAAAACATGAGATATTGCACTAAATTCTGCTCTTCCATAGACAGTGTTACGAAAATGTAAAGACAACACAAACATGGAGAAAATATCTACGAGTAGCTCGTAAAGAACTTGTTTCTGAATATAAAGAACTCTTAGATACAATAAAACAATAAACAGTTCAGTAAAAACAATGGCAAAGTATTTCGACAATGCAAAAATTACAACTTTAACAAGCAGCCTGCTGACATGGTACCTGTGTTTATTCACCTTTCCTACCGGCCTTCAGGCTCCTGTCTGAATGGCACCCCCAACATTCTGCCCTATGCAAGAAGATAACCAACAAATGAAATAAAAGCTATCAGAGGACTATTTAAGCTGATTTTTAGAGTAGTTAATACACATACCTGTTATAAAAAGTAAACTGTACTAACAGGTTATGATGAACAGAAAGTCTCCCTTAGTCATTCAGCTCCTTTCCCTTGCTTACTGTATATTCATTGGTATTCTAAATATTAAAAAGCATTTATATGTATTTTTAATGAAAATGATGGCATATTATACAGCTTCTCATCGTGATTTTTTTAACTTAATGTGTCTTAGAACTTACTCCATATCATTCCTTAAAGAATTATCTCATGCTCTTTTTCTTCTTAGCAACTTCATTATATTATACATGAATATATCATAATTGTCTAACCAGTTTCTCATGGACAAACTCATATTATTTCCAATATTTCTCCATTATTCACAATGCTCTAAAGAATGTCTGTGTACTCATGAACTGGAATTACTTTCTGAGTCAAAGAGAGTCTGAATTTAAATTATGATACTTATGATACCCTTCACTAGAATTTTGTTTCACAAAGTTTATGAAGGCAAGGCTTAAAAATATATATATATAGATATATGTCAGTAAACCTTCCAGATCAGAGAACCTATGATTTTCAATCCTAAGTAATCCAAGATACTTGCTAAGTCAAGATAAATTCAGAGTGAGTGAAAACAACAAGAGTGAGACTTAGCAAGGCCCCTCACTACCCCAAATTTTTTCTACTTAATTAAGGAAATACTTTTAATTTAATATGTATAATCTAATCTCTAAGAGGACTTGAACTGGTTACAAGTTAAGATACAATGTAGAGAGGATTAATCACAATAAAACTTTGTAAATAAAATCAAAAATTAAGATACTGTGGTGGCTGGTTGATATGGATACAAATTATCCTCCCAAAAAGGCAGCCATCAAGTCCTTACCAGTCTGTGTGCATGTCACTCCACCCATGAGGATATGATGCTTATATCCCAGTTCCCTGAATCTTGGCTGGCCTTTTGACTTGCTTTGACCAACAGTGACCAAAAGTGACATACTGAAGCTTCAAAGATCTGCAGGATTGACAATTTGCCCTTTCTTTTTCTTGGAAGCTAGAAGCCATGTAAGAAATCGGAACACCCCGAAACTATCATGCTGTGAAGAGGTCCTGTGGAGGCACACCAACGTGCCAGATCTGTAATGGAAGTCTCCTTAGACTATCCAGTCCAGCCCACGCTACCAGCTGAGGGAATGAAACCAGCTGATGCCACACAGAAAAGAAGAATCCCCTAGCCAAGCCATAACCAAATTCCTGGCCCATAGAACTGTAAAAATAATAAATCAATGTGGTTTTAAGTCACTAAGTTTGGGAGTGATTTGTTAAACGACAACAGGCAACTGAAACAGACACTACTGAGCTCATAATACCAGCGAGACAGTGATATTATGTGTCACTATTGGGTTCTGAGAGTCAAAATTGGGTCCATGTTCCCAGGGTTTTAAGTTTTCATTTTTGATAAGGAAATATGTAAATTTTGTATCTGAACAGTATGTACTTGTAAAAAGAACAATGAACCTAGTGGACTATAGTTTCAAATATAATTTTAGAAAATGCACATCATTCAAAATGATATATCTATAGACAGATGGCACATCATTAAATCAGAGTATGGAACAGGCATTTTCATATTAGGGGAGACTGAGAAGACACGATCTTACTATTTTTATTCTCTGAAGCCCTGATACAAGAAATCAGATTGACTACATAATTAAAATATTCATTAAACTATCCTCTCATATCTGATAACTTTCACTGAGCTTTGGATAGACACTAAATAACTGTCTGTGATTAAATCTTCTAATCAGAACATATAGAACACTCTATAAGATTGCTTAAGATTAGAGTCATACACATTTAATAGCCCCAAAATCTACGATTCCCCTACAACAGCTCCCACTTAGATTACCAATATTCTTTAATGTTCAGTTCAGTTCAGTCGCTCAGTCATGTCCGACTCTTTGCGACCCCATGAATCGCAGCACGCCAGGCCTCCCTGTCCATCACCAATTCCCAGAGTTCACTCAGACTCACGCCCATCGAGTCCATGATGCCATCCAGCCATCGCATCCTCTGTCGTCCCCTTCTCCTTCCGCCCCCAATCCCTCCCAGCATCAGAGTCTTTTCCAATGAGTCAACTCTTTGCATGAGGTGGCCAAACTACTAGAGTTTCAGCTTTAGCATCATTCCTTCCAAAGAAATCCCAGGTCTGATCTCCTTCAGAATGGACTGGTTGGATCTCCTTGCAGTCCAAAGGATTCTCAAGAGTCTTCTCCAACACCACAGTTATATCCTATGAAAATACCTTAGTCTTTAACTTATTTAACCTTAAAGAGCTATCAGGGAAGCCCTAAACAGCACCTGCTGCTGCTAAGTTGCTTCAGTCATGTCCGACTCTGTGCGACCCCATAGATAGTAGCCCACCAATACATAAATAACCATTCCCTTCAGTTACTATGTGAAGCACATACTCAAAGGCCAGGGAGTTACATTCCACCTCCTTGAAGGAGAGAAATGTATGCATAAACTATCTGGAGTTCTTCTGTATGAGATAAATAATTGGGGGTGGGAATACCTTTTTATTCAATCATTTAATCAGTGTGGATGGAGGGATATTCACTTTACACTTTGGATTATAAACTGATCCAGTTTTGGTGTCTGAATGCTCTTTCAGATTGTTTCCTATATCTTTTTTTGCCAAGCCCCATTCTTTGGCTTTTGAGTATGTTTACTTACTTTCTGGCTCTACAAAATGTTCCAGGTTCATCTTGTACACTCCCTGCTGCAGTCCTAGAATCAGCCATTTTCTAAGAAGTTTCGTTCTTGTTATTGGAGAATTGTATTAGAAATCAAGATCTGAGTGCTAGGTGTGCACAGTGCTAATGGGGTGTCACTGCTTCTAGGTTCTTTTATCAATAGAAGATAGAAATAAATGTCTATCTAGGAAATAAATGTCTGCATTTTTGGCCATGTGTATTTACATGTCTATAATTGTTTCTGTATCCATATCTACATTAACTTAAACATGAGTTCGTCCTGACTTCTCTAACCCTAATCTAGCACCACATGGTTTGTTCCAGCCTTCCCCTTGCCATGGTTATCTGTAACCTCACTCACCAAAAGTGAGAAACCTGGTTCCCACAATTCACCATCCAATTACTTATTTAATATGAGTGTTCATGTATAATAGTTTCAGATTTGTTAGCCTACACACACCTGAATTTTTAAAAATCATTATATAAGTTTTGGGTGTATCTCTTGAATTTTTGTCCTCCTTTTTTAGCCATTCCTTCCAAAAGTCTTATCAGAAGAATCCTCATTTTAGATGTGTGTGTTCAAAGATCTTTCATCTAAATCTTTTCCTGTACCTTCTACGAGGGTGATCTTTCATATCCATGCAGTCTTGTACTGTTACACTCAGGAAGCTCTAAGAGCATTTTTTATTATGAGGCTTTAACACTGCTAAGATGAGGCTATAAAGAAATCTGATATATAAGAAATGTCCACAAAACTTTGGTTGCATAGCAATCAATCCCTTTTAAAAGATATCCTCTATTTAAAACATTCTTTTTTTTTTTTCCTACTTCAAGACATTTCTCAGTCTGTCCTTTTCCCTACCAGTGATGAAGTGACCTGCAAAGGTCCTGTACATCCAAATCTAAGCACACATGGACTCTGGACTTTTAACATTTCAAAAGAAGTACTGAACAAAGTAAAAGGAAAGTATAAAGTAACCTGAGACAATGAGTGGAATGTGGCTGCATGTTGTTAGGTTTAATCTGCACAGAGATGATAAACTAGTAGGAAGTAGCTGCTGCTAAGTCGCTTCAGTCGTGTCCAACTCTGTGCGAACCCATAGACGGCACCCACTAGGCTCCCCCGTCCCTGGGACTCTCCAGGCAAGAACACTGGAGTGGGTTGCCATTTCCTTCTCCAATGCATGAAAGTGAAAAGTGAAAGTGAAGTTGTTCAGTCGTGTCTGACTCTTTGTGACCCCATGGACTGAAGCCCACCAGGCTCCTCTGTCCATGGGATTCTCCAGGCAAGAGTACTGGAGTGGGGTGCCATCGCCTTCTCTGAGGAAGCAGCTATATGAAAACAAAAACTGGATTAAGAATAATGGGCCTCAGTAGGGAAAAGAAATCACTAAGTCACCTGAGAGACAAAATGGACAAAAGCCAAAAGTCTGAAACACAGACCCCGAACCGTATTACTACAGCAGTATAAAAAACAGGTCTTTCTGCTCATCAGATGAGTCCTTAATTCCCAAAATAAATAACTCTGATCAGCCGGAAATTTCAGTGTTAGTCACAATAAAGATTCTCACGACAATGTCATTAAATAAATAAATGGCAAGGTGAATGTCATTATTAAAACAATTATCCTTCTCTAGCTCTTAATGGTGAGCACATTGATCATTTTTGTTTAAATCAAAACTGTATTAAATACCTTTTGTCCAAAACTTCTTCAGATAGTTCTGCTGACCACTAGAAGACTCACAAATGTGGCACTACAAAAATAAGCTATTGTTAATTCTAAAACTGAAAATCTTTGGTTGCAACTGTAATGAACTTTGCAATCTTTAGTGAGAGTTATTAAATAAACTATCAAATAAAATTCTATTTCTAAGAAGTAGTAGAGAAATTCTTAGTTTGTGTTGAATTACACTGAGGACTAAAAAAAGAAAATCTGAGAACTCTAAAACAATTTAAAAATATATATAATATGCTATTTTACCACTAGCTAAAATATCTAAGAGTTTGTTATATCATTATCCTAAATATGGCTGATTTTTTTTTTTTCAAAAAATTAGCAAATAATTTTTATAGCATAATGATAAAAAATTAGGTAGGTAAATTAGGAAATTTAGTATTATCCAATATTCATTGGAAGGAATCGTGCTAAAGGTGAAGCTCCAATACTTTGGCCGCCTGATGCGAAGAGCTGACTCACTGGAAAAGACCCCGATGCTGGGAAAGACTGAAGGCAAAAGAAGAGGGCCACAGAGGAGGGAGAGATAGACAGCAGCATCACTGACTCAATGGACATGAACTTGAGCAAAATCCAGGAGAGAGTGGAGGACAAGAAAGCTGGGCATGCTGCAGTCCATGGTGTCACAAAGAGTTGGACACGACTTAGCTACTGAACAACAACAAAAGAGAACATGTATCTGATACTGATCTTGTAAATATCTTTGTCGAGAAAAAAGGTTAGAAAGTTAAGTGGTAAATGTACTTCCAGGCAGAAGAGAAGCTAACTATAAAATCTCCACCCCAGAAAATGCCAATTAAGCACTCCGTATCCAACAATGAGGGCTTCCCAGGTGGCTTGGTGATAAAACAAACAGGAAAAATCCACATGCCAAAGCAGGAGATGCAGGCTCGATCTCTGGGCAGGGAAGATCCCCTAGAGAAAGAAATGGAAACCCACTCCAGTATTCTTGTGTGGAAAATCCCATGGACAGAGGAGCCTGCTGGGCTACAAATCTTGGGGTTGCAGAAGAGCTAGACACGACTTAGCGACTAAACAACAACATCCACCAATGAACAGGGCTATGGTGGCCTGTCTCAGTGCTCAGCCTCCAGCTGCCCTGTTAAATTTTTTTCTTTTCAATGACTTGCTCCAATAATTCAGAAACTTCATCGTATCTATTGATAACACAAAGCTGAATAGGCTACAGAATGCAATAAATGAATATTAAAAGTGGTAAATGGTCTAAAGGGTAGAACACTGGGTTAAAAACAAACTAGATAAAAATTTAGGGTGATAAGCACATGAGAGTTTGCTGTATAGTATTCTTTACCAGGTATGTACTTTTAATCTATTATTTTGCATCCATTAAATGTTTATTTAAAATTTAACAGTAAACAAAGCACTAGGATAAAGCATATTAAAGTCCCATCTCTAGATTATTTCATGTAATCCTCACAACAATCCTACTGATGAGGTATTATTATTCTCATTATATATTTTTTTAAAGTCAAGTTAATCCAAGGACGCTTTACTAATAAATGGCAAAACCCAATCTTTTTGCTCTATGGCTTGCTTTGCTATACCAATCTCTTCTTTATTTCTCAGTTAAAATGAAGATAGCAGATTCTAGATAATAGCCAGTTGTAAAAATAAATAAATATACAAGCAAACAAATCTACAGGCTTACATGACCAAAGGTGTTAATGGGAACAAAAAGAGGGATATAATGTCATTTAAAAAAAAAACTAATTGAAAACTTGAACTATTATAATCACACTGCTAAAATAGACCCATTCTAATCTGAGTTGATCAGAATTACACTTAAGCCATCATACGAGGATTTAAATACTATGATTTGAAAGATTTAAGGTTAGAGAACATCTAGGGTTTCCAAGACTCTGAATATAATGGTATAGAAAAAACCGGTTACCAAAATTATTCTGGAAAAGAGAAGCATCTGGAAAGACAGACAGCTATCATCAAATAGAGACATCAAAGTAGTCATAAAATATCCAAACCCCTGATGTACCAAAATGGAGAGCGATTTGTTATACCCAGCTTCACAGAGTAGAGCTGGGACCGATAAGTAGACAATATAAAGAAGTAAACCTCAGATCACTATTACCAAAGATAATCAAGCAGAAGAGAGACAGACTAAAAAACCAAAGATCCCTTACAAACATCAGATTCTATTTCCCTAATCCTTATCCTTCATATGAAGTCTTTGTTCTCTACAACAAATTACAGCCTTGATTTTAACTGTATGTTAGTCATTTCACATTTTATATGCATATCCCCATAAAATAAATGTCACAAATTATGGCCCAACTGACAGGTCCAAAAACTTATTTTACAAAGCTGTACTCCAACATTAATTAGAGTGGAGTCACGTTTTGTTTGCTTTTATCTTTCTCAAACTAGTCTCCCAAGTATGAAAATTAGACTACACTGAAGAATCAGCTTGAGTTCTGGGTAAGTGAGCAGGAGACCATCAGAACAAGGCAGACTTAAGAGAAAAAAGTCCTTTTCCCCTAAAGTGGTCACTCCCTAAACTGCCAACCTTAGCAATTTTTCTAATAAAACAATTTGTCTTCTGTAAATCCCACCATTCTGCACAGCGTTTTCCACTCTCCTCATTCCTAACTCCAGTATGTACAAATTACCCTACGCCACAGTATCCTACTCTAGTACCCTAGTCTGGCTGCTTCAGTTGACCATGTATTGACAATTGACCAACTCTAATGTACAAAATTACACTTCTCCCTTTTAATCACAACTAGGGATGGAGAGATAATCTGACTAGAACAATTTATAAAAATGACTGTAAACTCTTAATCTATCCAGAAGTATATAAAAAACAAGTATTTGTCCATCCAAATTAATGCTTAATAGAATTTCAGACAAAATAATAATGAAATTAAAAAACCATCAGACAATATGGGTGAAGATACTTTCTATCATTAGCCTTGTCTGAAATCCCATAAGTGGATTCTGTTCCACAACTTTTCTCCTCTAGTGCGGAAACCTTCAAATTCTTTAAAAGGCAATGGTTTCCAAGAATTATACCCCTGGTTAACAGGAAGAAGGGAGACCATTTAACAATAAGTAGGACTGGGGAAAACAGTACTCAGTACTTGTGTAGACAATTAAATGGTAATTGGAGAAAAACCTCAAACAGATAAATTATTTAATAAGCAGGGAGTTATAAAAATTTTAAGACTAAAGAAAATGAGTCTTATATACTTGTTTCAGGCTTACATGACATCTGCTCTCTCATTATGACCCACCAAATGTCAACAAATATGTTAGAAAGACAAAAAGAAATCTACTTAACAGCTTAAAAAAGAAGATATAAATGATGATTTTTAAAAAAGCTAGTAAGATGCAGTAAAAACAACTAGGAGAAGGATAGTAAGGAGAAGATGGAAGGATACAGTCAAAGAAGATATATTTTGGAATAGATGAATAATCCAAATGCAAATAATCTACCTACAGATAATCATGACTTGCCCATATATATATATAACCAAATGTAAAATATATTATTCTGAATCAACACATGTAAAATGTTTACAGTGCTGCCTAGGATATAAGCTTTCAAAAAGCGTTCATTTCTACAACTATTGCTTATAATACCCACTGCTTGCAGCTTAAAAGAATTCTAAATACTCAATCCTTCCCTCTCCTAAGAGTATGAGTACTACGTATTTTAAGATAATTAAAGGTAAATGCATTACCCCTTTCAGATCTTTAAAAGCAAGAATCTTACTCCAATGATGCATTAAATTACAAATTACTGCAGAATATTATTATATTGCTAATGATTACGGTTTTACTTTACCCTTTCCATCTTTAGCAATCTTAAGCCCTCTTCCAACCTACTTTAATACCTGGGCAAAACCATCCCTCATCATTACTGCATCTTATTCAAGTATCCTTCCTCTTCCTGTTTCTACACCATCCCCAAATCAGAACCCAACTTCAAGTTCCCACAGAGTTGTGCACTACATCTTGTATACGCTTTCTGTACCTTCAAAATGCTTCTCATGTGTGCCCTTATCAGGTATCATTATAATAACCGCTGATGTTATCTACTGCCACTATAGTCTGAGAAAGAACGTCCATGTTTTCTTCATCATTATGAGGCTGGCACAGAATACTTAACACTAAAGGCTGCTAAATGTTTGCTGAATGAATGATTCCATCCTTCAGAAATAAACTAGATGACAAGAAATAGTTTAATGAATTACAGTACATTTCAGTTACTGAGTCATAAAACAAAAACAAGTCATTATTAAAACTCAATAATAAATGTTAGAGAGACTGTGTATCACAATGATAAGAACATGAGATTTGAAGTCCGTCCAGCTTTTGTTCATTCATTCAACAAATATTTAATGAGAGGCTACTTTAAGCCAGGCATCCATCTATCCTGCTTGCGTAGAATTTACATTCCAATGGGGAGAAGCAAACTATAATCACAATGAAACAGGTAAATAATACAGTATGTTAGAAGGTAATACATTTGGGAGCAGGGTAAACAGAGATGGGGATTCAGTGAAGAGGAGGGGAAGGGAAAAATAGTGATACTAAATAGGATGACACAGGTAGACACACACTCCCCACCCCCTACTTTACTGGAAACAAGATTTGAGCAAGACTTGAAGGAGTTGAGAGGGATATCCAAGAAATGGCCAGAATGTTTTCATAAGTAGCTATACCATTTTACATTCTCACCAGTAGTGTATGAAACTCCTGATTTCTTCCAAGTTCCTATCAACACTTGTTATTATCTTTTTAATTCTAATCATCACAATGGGTATGAAGTGTGGTATTTCATTGTGGCTTATATTTACTTCTCTGATGACTGTTTTTCCATGCTCTTTTAAGTGCCGGCCACTCAGTCATGTCTGACTCTTCGCGACCCCGTGAACTGTAGCCTGTCAGGCTCCTCTGTCCATGGAATTCTCCAGGCAAGAATACTGGAGTGGGTTGCCATTCCCTTCTCCAAGTTTCATGCTCTTAATAGTTCTTAATTTTGATGAAGTTTAATTTATCAGTTTTTTCTTTTACAGATCATGCCTTTTGTGTTGAATCTAAGAAATCTTCACCTAACCCATAATCACAAAGGTATTATACTGTGCTTTTTCTAGAAGTGTTACAGTTTTAGGTTTTACATTTAATTCTACGATCCATTGAGAGTTAATTTTTTTTTTTTAATGTGGTACAAACAACTGATCAAAGTCCAGTTTTCTACAAGTGGATATCCAACTGTTCCAGCACCACTGGTTGAAAAGACTGCCCTTTTGCCACTGAATTACTCTGGTACCTTTGTTAAAAAACAATTTAACACATGTGTATGGATCTCTTTCTGGACTGTCACAGAGAGTATACTATAAAAAATATAAATTGAAATCCCTACAAGAACCAAAGAATTAATAACAAAAGCATGTAAATGGGGCAAGTTTAAACCAACAGGAAGACATGTGGCCTCTATCTTACTAACTTAACAGTAAAACACTGTGTAGCCCCAACAAAACGGTATGAATATGTAGTTGAGGGGAGTGTGTAGGGAAAAACACTGGTATTAAAGATATATTCTTAAATGAAAAAAGCTATACATAAATAGGAGAGTAAACTGGGGGGGAAAGGTTAGAGAGGCAGTTTTTATACCAACAGATAAAACAGAGGGAGTAACAGAGAAAAGGAGAAAGATAGCACTAACAGGTGGGAGAGGGAAAAAGGTCAGATACCAGATTGAGAATTAAAGGGAGTTAAGTCAAGTTTGCTTTTTTTTTATCTCTACTTTTATCATTATTATTATCATTTCACAAGGGTAGCTATTAGTGTGGCTCAGTTAACAACAGTGATATATATTTGCATTCACAGCTTAATGAACTTTTGTTTTTGCTCCCCCTCAATTAAAAAAAAAAGCAAAACCTATTCATAATCATAAATAGTAAAAAAAAAAAAAATTTCCTAGGTCAGGATCCATGTATTGCTCCTTTATAACATGCAGAGCAAGGCTCAGCCTATTCACCACGAAGGGGCTGGCACACAGGAGGTCACACTCAAGGAGCACAGAGAGGGACCGATTACCTGCTGGCTGAGTGGCTCTGGCTATTCTTCAGTGATAGAACTAACAATTACACTTTCTTTCCAGAAGGAGATTCACTGAAGGTTTCTGTTTGTTGTTTGTGTGTGTGTGTGTGTGTGTGTGTGTTTAACTCATCCAATGAATGAAAGAACAGTTACTTGCTTTGGAAAAGACACCCCAAAAATCTGAATAAAAATATAAATCTATAATTTTAAATCTATAACTTGCAAAAGTTCTTCGAATTATTAACAGCTTTTGTCTAAAGACAGGACTATATATGGTTAGTTACTTACTTGTTTTACTTGCTCTGTGTTTTTTTCTCTCCCTTTTACTTTTTAATTCTTACCTATTTTCCTCAATAGTCCATTTTCCTTTTGTAGCACAAGGGGACAAAAACAAGCAATCAAGAAACCAAGAGAGCAAGACAGCCTTCCTCTAAGTCATATAATATGAATCACCTCTAATCTCTCAAAATACCAAGGAGAAATAAATTTTTAAAAGGGTGCCAAAAAAAATGTCCCCCAAATTATTTCTAAATGCACCTTCAATAATTCAGAAATTTCATAAGAAACATGTTTTTAATACTAAATATTTAAAAATAAAAGATAAGCTCTTTCTCAATGCTAAATCAGATTTGACAGCTATAACTTATTCTGATGCCCAGAGTTCAAGCAAGGGTCAAGATGTGATAAGCACTCTTACTTCCGGCTTGCACACTTGACTCAACCCAATGAATCTGTACCATCCCTATCTTTAAACTGTAATAGTTAATATAACTACTCTGCAGATTCATGTGACACTCATACTATTTTTATATATATTAATGCATGTACTATACTTAGTCATACTTTGTATTAAATGACCATAGATGTCTTTCAATGTCAAAATCTTAACTCATTAAAATTTAACTATATCTACATTTTATTATCAAATATCTTACACTAATTTTATTAATCTGTTTATATTATTCATTTGAAGCTGCAACTGCCAGAGACTAGAATCTTGCTTCCCTTACTTGCTCCACATGGAGTTTAATCAAGTAAAATATAGGTAATGAAGACTATGGGATTCCCTGGTGGCTCAGAAGGTAGAGTCTGCTTGCAATGCGGGCAATCTGGGCTCAATCTCTGGGTCAGGAAGATCCCCCGGAGAAGCAAATGGCAACCCACTCCATCTTCTTGCCTGGAGAATCCCATGGACAGAGGAGCCTGGCAGGCTACAGTCCATGGGACTGCAAAGAGTCGGACATGACTGAGCAACTTCACTTTCACTTTCAGTGAAGATTATTACCAATGCTTATGTGACAGTGTTATTGTTCTAAAAAAATTAAAATCTGCTATTTTTCAACTAAACTGGTCAAATGAACTACAAGTGGCCTTATAAGAATAAGTTAGCCACAGATCCTGAGCCACACGGTTTTGGGAGCCTTTTCCTTTGACAGTATGTATAACTGTCTCTTTACCCATAACAAGTGCTTCTAGAGCTGGCCAGAGAAATTGCTGAGGCCAGTAATGATCACCATGCAGAACCTGATGAATTCCATTTCAGATAATGCCAAACTTGGTGGAAGAAAGGTAGGGACAGTAAAACTCTTGTACTCTTAACAGTAATGCCTAAATTGTTATTCTTTACTAAGTAATGTGATTTTACTTTTCAAAGTTGAAGAGCCATATACTATTCAACCAGTGATTCCAATCCTATACAAACACAAACACACCCTACATTCTCTCTACAGAATCTCACACATGTTCACAAGAAACATGTTCAGGAAAGTTCATTGGAGCATTGTCTAATGATGAAAAAAAAAAAAAAACTGAAAACCACCTAATAATCAACCAAAGGAGAAAAGGCAAATAAACTATGGTGCACCCATGCAACAGAAAAATGTTGAGGAAAAAAATCATACTGCAAGAGTACACTGCAGTATAGTGTGTATCGAAAGTTTAAAAATATGCAAAACAATTACATTATTTATGGAAACAAATATATTCAAGATAGTGTTTACCTCTGAGGAATGAAGGGGGTTGGGAAAGAAAAGGGTACACAGAGGATTCAACTCCATGGTGTTTTACTTCTATTAAAAAAAAAAAAATCTAGAGCAAATAAAGGAAGACGTTAAGATCCAAGAACCAGTTAAGTATAAGTTGGATGGATAGTACATGGAATGGTTTTTCTACTATTCTTTACTCTTTTCTGAATATTTGAAATACTTATCTATTCAGAATATAGAGACATCTGAACTGGGTGGATTCTATTTAACAGAGTTAATACCTGACCAAGAGTACGTAAAGCCTGTGACAGAAGACTGTTTTCACAAGACCTATTTCCATCAGGGAGTGTGAGAGCCATACGCACAAACCATCTAGTTATATCCCTAATAACACTGCAAAAAGGGAGGTGTTATCCCCATTTGGCAGATTTTAAAAATTAAAGTCAAAGAAATTTCGTGACTTGGCTATGGTCACAGAGCCAATAAGAGAAGAGCCCACATAATCTGGAGCTGTAAAGAAACATTTATAACAACTCTGGTGTTTCAAAGAAATGGGACATGCAGCCTAGTAACTCTTGTTAAACAGGGGTTTCACCTGATCACAAGCTCAACAGGAGCTCCAAAGAGGATATGGTTACCAAAAACAGCTTAATTATGGGTTATACTAAATAAAAGAGAAAACAAAAAATTATCAGTCGACCATACTTTGTACTACTACACACAAGTGAAGTACTGAGTTTAATTTTAGATTCCAGGTTTTTAAGAAGACATTGATAAAATGAGGACTTGTTACCAAGGGCAACATTCCAAATGAATAAAAGAATAAACGTTGTAACCATTAGAGCTTTTTAAAGCTAAACTGAACTGCTTTAGGAATGTAAGTATTTTCTTACTGTGCTGGTGGATACAACACTCCCATTTAACCATAAACACTGTGGGCTATGATGTGCCTTAGGTAACTCAGGCTGCTCTAACAATATACCACGAACTGGGTGGCTTCACCAACAAACTGGCAAGTCCATGCGAAGGTTCCAGCAGATCTGATATCTCAAGAGAGCCCTTTTTTCTGGTTCATGGACGTCTGCCTTCTTGCTATATCCCTACATGCTAGGAACAAGAAGCTAAGCTTTCAGTTCTTTTAAGGATATAATCCCATGGTGAGGACTCCACGAGTTCATGGCCCCACCTTCTCAGAGCAAAAGGCCCCACCTTATAATACCAACACACTGGGGGTTAGGGCTTTAACATAAGAATTTTGATGAGACAAAAATTCGGTTCCTAACATGATGTAATCACCAACACCTTTTAACTTAAACTGCTACAGGAAAAACAACTCTTTAAAACAATCAAGGCTCTAACTGCCTTTTCCCTCTGGAACATTTTTTATTTATAAAATTACTTTTGATTAGGTAAGATTTCTTAATGTAACTACTTCTCTATAGTACAACACACTCTTGAGCTAACCAACCCTGAAAGTGCCGAAGAGGAAACTGAAAGCTCTTCTTTCACAAACACTGAGGGATCTACTCTGATAAGAGGTTGGACTGTACAGTCAAGCCTCCCCCTAATTCTCACAGTCTATGATTAGTGCAAAGATTAATATGGCTTTGTTAAAAAAAAAAAAAAAGAACTACATTTAAAGCCAACAAAGTACTCTTTAGCAAGGAGTCAGAGGTGAAACTAATGAAGTGGCAAAAAATCGTATACTAATTAAAATACTACCGAGTGAGGTGAACCAGAAGGTCCCGCTGATGTGTACATTTGTGTATATTATATATATACACACACACACAAGATAATGAGCTTTATCTCTACTGCAAAAAAAAAAAAAAAAAAAAAAAAAAAACCACCTTGGACCTATATCAAACCATACAGAAAAATTAGCTCAAAATGGATGAAAGGCCCAAATGTCACTGCTAAAACTATAAAACTCTCAGGAAAAAAATAGCATAAACGTTAATGACCTTGGGTTAGGCAAGGATTTCTTAGCTATGACATCAAAGCATAAGAAGAAAAACTAAAATAAATTGAGAGTTCATAAAAATTAGAATTTTTGGTGTTTCAAAGGAAACCATGGAGAAAGCGAAACTATAATACACATGATGGGAGAATATATTTGCAAATCATTTATCTGATATAGGACTTGTATCCAGAAGATATAGTAGTTCCCCTCATCTGAAGGGGATGTGTTCCAAGATCCCCAGTGATGCCTAAAACTACAGACAATACCAAACCCTATATATATTGGATTAGACAAAAAGCTGCTTCAATTTTTAAATAAAAATAAAGGACACATTTTTCACTTTTTACCAAGAACTTTATTGAACAACATATTCACAATTCACCATTTTGTTCCACTACCTTCTGTCATTTTCCAGGCAACTTCATAGTTTCATCTTCCCAAAACTTTTTATCTTTTTGAGCAAAGAACTGTTCCAGGTGCCTTTTACAGTCTTTCAGGAAATTAAAATTTTTTCCATTAAGAGAATTCTGTAAAGACCACAATAAATGGAAATCCAAAGGTATAATGGCTGGTGAATCTGGTAGATGAATCAGAACTTCCCAGCTAAGCTGTAACAGTTTTTGCCTGGTCATCAAAAAAACATGTGGCCTTGCTAACGGTCTTCCTGATAGAAGATTATGCGTTTTCTGTTAACTAATTCTGGGCACTTTTCATCAAGTGCTGCTTTCAGCTGGTCTGTACTGGAGGCAGTACTTATTGGAATTAATCATTTAGTTTTCTGGAAGGAATTCATAATAGAGGACTCCCTTCCAATCCCACTGTAAACACAACATCACCTTCTTTGGATGAAGACTAGACTCTGGTGTGGTGGGAGGCGGTTCATTTCGCTTGCCCCACTATCTTCTCCAATCCACATTATTGTACAGAATGCACTTTTCATGGCCTGTCACAAGTTGCTTTAAAAACAGAACAGTTTTGTTACATTTAATTAGAGAATCACATGTGGAAATACCATCAAGAAGGGTTGTTTTGTTTTGTTTGTGTGTGTGTGTGTGTGTAACTTATGTGGAACCCAAACATCAAAGCTATGAACATAACCACAAATTTTTTTCAATGTTTGATTTGGATACTTTGAGTATGTCCAGCTATCTCTTGTGTGGTTCAACGTTGATTGTTCTCAGTGTCTCCATCTGATCCCTATCAACTTCAACTGGTCTACCTGACTGTGGAAGGTCTCATCCAGTGAGAAATTTCCAGCATGAAACAGCAAACCACTTCTAAAATGTTCAATCAGTCACAGCATCTTCTCTATACACTGTACAAATCTTTTCTTGCATTTCAGTTGATAAAACAAAGCATAATATGCCAGAAAATGTAGCTTTTTTCCTCTCATCTTCACTATTAAAATGGCCACACAGAAATTCACAAATTTTGCTAAGTTTTTTTTTTAATGCATACTGTTATGACAGCTGTCACAATACAATCTAACAAAACTGTTTCTAATGAAGTTAAAGACAACTAAAGGTCATCTTACAGGAAAAACCAAATGAACCTTTTGGCCATCTCAACACTATGTTTTCTCCTGTGCCTACATACCCATTTATAAATTTAGACACAGTATTTATAAATTAGACACAGTAAGAGACTAACACTAACAAATAATAAATTATAACAACATACTAGAATAAAAGTTATGTGAATATGCTCTCTAGCTCTCAAAATATCTTACTGTACAAATGTAATGCCTTTTCTCCCTTAACAAAACTCTTATCTACTGTGGCTGCAACTTTTGCAATAAGAGGTGTGACCCAAAACCAGCAAGAATTTCTTTTTCCTTCTTTACAGTTTCACAGATAGAGGAGATTTATTCTTATTGTATATCTTCACAACATCAGCATATTCTTTTTCTTTCCTCATTAGGTGAAGAACTTGCATGTTTTCACTTAAAGGAAGCAGCACTCATGGCTTCTCTCTAGCATGTTCAAATTGCCAGCATCCCTACTCTTGCACTTTGGGGCCATTATTAAGTAAAATAAAGGTTACTTAAACACAAGAAGCAGTCAATCCGATAACCAAGAGAGCTACCAAGTGACTAATGGGCGGGGATAATCTGGACAAAGGGATGATTCACATCCTGGGCAGGAAAGAGTGGGACAGCACGAGATTTCATCACACTACTCTGAATGGTGTGTAATTTAAAACTTATACATTATTTCTGGAATTTTTCATATATTATTTTCAGTCCAGTTAACCAAAGGTAACTGAAATTGCTGAAAGCAAAACCATGAGGACCACTATGTAAAGAACTCTTAAAATTAAATTATAAGAAAAGAACCGAGTTTTTAAACAAGCAAAAGATGTAGCAGACATTTCTCTGAGAAAGATGTACAAATGGCCAATAAGCACATGACACAATGCTCAGCATCTTGTCTTTAGGGAAATGCAAATCAAAATTATGAGATGCCACTTCACATTTACTAGGATGACTAGAATCAGAAAGGCATATAATAACAACTATTTGCAAGGATGTGGATAAATCAGAACCATCATACACTGCTGATAGGAATGTAAATGATTCAGCTACTTTGGAAACCAGTTTTGTAGTTCCTAAAGGTTAAACATAGTTACTGTATGATCAAGCAATTCCACTCCTGGGTATATAAACAAAAGAAAGGAAAACATATTTCATTCAAAAACTTGCACATAAAAGTTAATAACAGCACTATTCACACTAGTCAAAAAGTAGAAATAACTCAAATATATATCAATAGCCTAACAAATAAATAAAATGTGGTACATCCATACATCAGAATAATATTTGGCTATAAAAAAGAATGAAGTAATGATACATGCCACAATACGAATGAACCTTGAAAATATGTGAAGTAAAGGAAACCGCACACCAAAACCTTATATATTATGATCCTATGATATGTGGGAGGGGGTGGTGGGGGAAGAGGTAAGGAGGAGTGACATGGTCTGCTATTAGCTATGATAGTTACATAACTTTTCAAATATATAACAAGCCACTGAACTGTATACTTTAAATGAGTGACTTCATGGGATATGAATTACACTTCAAATAATAATAAATAAATGGGAAATCTTTATTGGGAATATCACAATGAAATCCTAGATATTTCACCATAATAAATATAGTATGGCAATACGATTTCCAAAGTAACAGAAGAAATGCAAGAAGCACAGTAGTAAGAAAATGAGTCCAGGTCAAGGCCTGGGGATTTCTGAAAAACATATTACAAACATGTAGCAAAAAAGCAAGCATGTATGCCTACACTCAGCATGTCTGGCCCAGGCAGATGTCAGTCATCAATTCACCCTCTGCCATGGAGCTGGAAATGGCCACAGATCTCTTCTCAACACAGTCCTCCATGTACTCAATAACTACTTATTGTAACTGATAATGAAGTACTGAAGGTAAGACCCAAAGGAACTAATTTCACATCTATTTCTCTCTCAGTCTATTACACATACAATTATTACTGTTCAGCACTCTAGTGGTGTTATTAATTATAAAATACTTCAGACATACAAAAAAGGCATTCTGCATAAAATAAGTTCAACATACATAACACCCTAAGTAAAGAAGTATAACATTACAAATTCAGTTAATGCTTCCTCCACTTTCAATAAGCATTTAACCATTTAGAAAAAGAACTATGACTACACTCTTGTCTCTTAAGTTAAAAATATCTGTATGAAGCCTATACATGTGGCCCTTGGAGTCATATCAAGACATCACTATTCACCCAGAGACTCTTAAGCGACCTCTGACATGTGACATTTACCACATATGAAACCTCTATCACTGTCAATTTTAAAAGAGAAGGAAACTCTCCCACATGTCAACAGCCATAGTAATGGAAATAGAAAATGACCAGAGGGTTCTTTCCGCCCAAACTCACTATTACTTGTTCAGTCACCAAGTCATGTCTGACTCTTCACTATTACCTTTCCAAAGGGAAAGGCCTCCACTGTCCACCTTGCCCTGTGTATTGTCAGTCCAGCACACTTCTCATTTTTACATCTATATTTCAAGACACTTTCATACACAATATCTCGTTAGTCCTACAAGATAGATAAGGCAGCTATATTTATACCCCAATTTACAGATATGGAAGAACAAAGCAATTAAGAGTACAACAGTGGAGTCACGCAGGGCTTGAATCCCTGCTTCATTACTTTTCTCACAAAGTGAACTGCAAAATAAAGATACCTGGCTTACAGGGTACTTATGAGGATCAGATTATATGACATATATGAAGCACCAAGCACAGAACCTGGTGTAAAATAAGCAATAAATGAATGGTAGTTGCTGCTAGCATTATTGCTGTTATTAATTATGCAAGATCAAACAGCTCCTAAAGAAGGAACTCAAGACTGAAACCTAGGTCTTCTTTGAGTCTTCACAACAACTGCTTCATTCTCAAATGATCACCAGGAGTCCTATCTGTACAGAGCAGATGGCACTATTTCCAGGCAATGCTTCCTCTTTCTCATTGAGACACCATGGTGACTATTTTAGGATTTTAAGAACAGAAAGCCAATAGCAATACTCACAGCTGATAACATCACAAAAAGACAACTAGACATTATGTGCGTCTCATAATACCATCTATAAAGTCATCTGGCCTTCTCCCCAGATGAAACCTTTATCAGCCTTCTATATCAAATAACCAATTTACAGGATGGAAAGAGAGTAGAAAAACATGTTAAACTCAATAGAAATTCAGATTGTAAGGAATTCTAATAGGACAAACCACCCAGGTTCTTCAACAGACGAAAAAGAGAGAGGGGAAGACAGAAAAGGAGACAGAGAGAAGGAATCTACGAATAAAAAAAGAAAGAAAGAAAGGACTTAAGACACTTTAATCAATCCTGATGTCAAAAAAACTTTTTAAAATTCTCTCTCCAAAAAGGCAATAGCATCGGCCCCATTATACATCTCTGCTTGAGGAAGAGAATATGCTAGTGATATCACCAGAATATATGGGAATATTTTAGGCTTTGGGACATTTCTTTTTTTTCTCTGTAAATCAATAAACCTGGCATTCTGGTTTTTAAAAAAAGATCAAAACAACACAGATAGCCTTTACTCTTCCTACACTACATGTATGATAAAAATCTCATCTGACATGTATTTTTAAACACTACAAGTCTACAAATTCTTAAAATGATCCTCCCTCCTCAACCCCAACCCCCAAATCTACAAGAGAAGGCTGGAGCAAAGGTCAAGGGAAAAAAACAAACAAGAAAAGTCAGGAAGGAACACTTTTGTGACTGAAGCTTAAAAGAAAATCCACACCGTCAACAGGATTAGCTGTCAATAGGGACCTCCCCCGGAGAAGGCAATGGCACCCCACTCCAGTACTCTTGCCTGGAAAACTCCTGGATGGAGGAGCCTGGAAGGCTGCAGTCCATGGGGTCGCTGAGGGTCAGACACAACTGAGCGACTTCACTTTCACTTTTCATTTTCATGCACTGGAGAAGGAAATGGCAACCCACTCCAGTGTTCTTGCCTGGAGAATCCCAGGGACGGGAGAGCCTGGTGGGCTGCTGTCTATGGGGTCGCACAGAGTCAGACACGACTGAAGTGACTTAGCAGCAGCAACAGCAGCAGGGACCTCCCCAGAAGTAACACTAGGATGTGATTGGAGATATCTTAATGAGAATTAGAGCACCTCCCTGTCATCAAGAAGCAGCCCTGCTTAAGGTAAATGAAATGAAAATTTGTCTGAAGTTTCAACATGGGCACATGCTGAATGAAGATTCCTTATTTCCATATTATTCTAAAAAAGATTTGAGACAGCTCAAAGAATGCATTAGGATTAAAAAGAAAGAAGTGGAAAAGAAGGGGGCAAAGAGAAAATGAGGGAGAAAACAGATACTGCCAGAGGTAAGCTTCCACACAAACTGTGTGTCACAAGGTCTTATACAGCTGTGAGGGAAGGGCTGCACACCTGACTGAACTACCTTGCAGAGAGAAATATCAGTGGTTTTAACATGTACCCCAATGTTCATCGCAGCACTGTTTATAATAGCCAGGACATGGAAACAACCTAGATGTCCATCAGCAGATGAATGGATAAGAAAGCTGTGGTACATATACACAATGGAGTATTACTCAGCAGTTAAAAAGAATTCATTTGAATCAGTTCTGATGAGATGGATGAAACTGGAGCCGATTATACAGAGTGAAGTAAGCCAGAAAGAAAAACACCAATACAGTATACTAACACATATATATGGAATTTAGGAAGATGGCAATGACGACCCTGTATGCAAGACAGGGAAAGAGACACAGATGTGTATAACGGACTTTTGGACTCAGAGGGAGAGGGAGAGGGTGGGATGATTTGGGAGAATGACATTCTAACATGTATACTATCAAGTGAATTGAATCACCAGTCTATGTCTGACGCAGGATGCAGCATGCTTGGGGCTGGTGCATGGGGATGACCCAGAAAGATGTTATGGGGAGGGAGGTGGGAGGGGGGTTCATGTTTGGGAATGCATGTAAGAATTAAAGATTTTAAAATTTAAAAAATAAAAAACTAAAATTAAAAAAAAAAAAAAAAAAGAGTCGTGATGGCTATGTAATACAGGCAAACTAGCTGGTCAAAGGAAACACAGCTATTCCTGGTACCCAGACCTGAGGGGAAAAATTACTACACATTTTTACATGGGTTCTAATAATGATGATGATTATAAAAATGATAGCAACTTAAGCTTTACATTTAAAAATTGTTAAGATGGAAAATTTTATGTTATGTACATCTTACACAATAAAAAGGGCGGGGGGGGAGGGCAACAGCACCTCACTTTCTCTGCATGTGTCCTGGGCCAGACATGTTCTAAGCATTTTAAATGCTTAAGTCACAAAATTCTCACAACCACCTTGTGGAGATAGGTATAATTATTATCCCCATTTTATAGATGAGGCCTCAGAACACTGAGGCAGCAAGAGGCTAAATAACATACAACTAGGAAGTTGCAAACCCAGGATTCAAGCCTAGTAAATCTAGCTCCAGGGCAATAACCATGACATCACCCCTCATCCATAAAGTTGCCTCCCTCTGGGGAAAGGAGACGCAATTGCCATCAGCCAAGAGCAGTATCTGCCCATTAACTATCGGTTCAGTTTGGGTTCAGTCTTAGTCCTCCGGATCAGCAGCTAACATTAACAGTAGTAGCAACAGTTACAACAACATCAACAAGGGCACTGAGGCAGAGGAGATAATATCCTCACAAGAATTTTACAAGAGGAGCACTTGTAAATTGTAAATTTCATAAAACTTTTAATGGCCCTCAATAAATCATGAGAAATGCTGGACTGGAAGAAACACAAGCTGGAATCAAGATTGCTGGGAGAAATATCAATCACCTCAGATATGCAGATGATACCATCCTTGTGGCAGAAAGTGAAGAGGAACTAAAAGCCTCTTGATGAAAGTGAAAGAGGAGAGTGAAAAAGTTGGCTT
Source organism: Ovis aries (assembly GCF_016772045.2). Taxonomy (NCBI): domain Eukaryota; kingdom Metazoa; phylum Chordata; class Mammalia; order Artiodactyla; family Bovidae; genus Ovis; species Ovis aries. The sequence continues at coordinate 32,083,175 of NC_056056.1, read as the reverse complement.
AAAGCTCAACATTCAGAAAACGAAGATCATGGCATCCGGTCCCATCACTTCATGGCAAATAGATGGGGAAACAGTGGAAACAGTGTCAGACTTTATTTTTCTGGGCTCCAAAATCACTGCAGATGGTGATTGCAGCCATGAAATTAAAAGACGCTTACTCCTTGGAAGAAAAGTTATGACCAACCTAGATAGCATATTCAAAAGCAGAGACATTACTTTGCCGACTAAGGTCCGTCTAGTCAAGGCTATGGTTTTCCCTGTGATGATGTATGGATGTGAGAGTTGGACTGTGAAGAAGCCTGAGCGCCGAAGAACTGGTGCTTTTGAACTGTGGTGTTGGAGAAGACTCTTGAGAGTCCCTTGGACTGCAAGGAGATCCAACCAGTCCATTCTGAAGGACATCAGCCCTGGGATTTCTTTGGAAGGAATGATGCTAAAGCTGAAACTCCAGTAGTTTGGCCACCTCATGCAACGAGTTGACTCATTGGAAAAGACTTTGATGCAGGGAGGGATTGGGGGCAGGAGGAAAAGGGGACGACAGAGGATGAGATGGCTGGATGGCATCACTGACTCGATGGACATGAGTCTGAGTGAACTCCGGGAGTTGGTGATGGACAGGGAGGCCTGGTGTGCTGCGATTCATGGGGTCGCAAAGAGTCAGACACGACTGAGCGACTGAATTGAACTGAACTGAATAAAGGCAGACTGCATCACACCAATAATAATTCTGTAAAAGTGATTCTACCCCAACCTAAAATAATGCAATCAATATATGTGTCTCTCTGGTATTCTGGCTTGATTCAAGTAAAGATTCAATTCAGTTCAGTGGCTCAGTCGTGTCTGACTCTTTGTGACCCCATGAACCGCAGCACACCAGGCCTCCCTGTCCATCACCAACGCCCGGAGTTTACCCAGACTCATGTCCATCGAGTTGGTGATGACATCCAGCCATCTCATCCTCTGTCATCCCCTTCTCCTCCTGCCCCCAATCCCTTCCAGCATCAGGGTCTTTTACAATGAGTCAGCTCTTCACATGAGGTGGCCAAAGGATTGGAGTTTCAGCTTCAACATCAGTCCTTTCAATGAACACCCAGGACTGATCTCCTTCAGAATGGACTGGTTGGATCTCCTTGCAGTCCAAGGGACTCTCAAGAGTCTTCTCCAACACCACAGTTCAAAAGCACCAATTCTTCAGCGCTCAGCTTTCTTCACAGTCCAACTCTCACATCCATACATGACCACAGGGAAAACCATAGCCTTGACTAAACAGAACTTTGTTGGCAAAGTAATGTCTCTGCTTTTCAATATGCTATCTAAGTTGGTCATAACTTTTCTTCCAAGGAGTAAGAATCTTTTAATTTCATGGCTGTAATCACCATCTGCAGTGATTTTGGAGCCCCCAAAAATAAAGTCTGACACTGTTTCCCCATCTATTTGCCATGAAGTGATGGGACCGGATGCCATGATCTTCGTTTTCTGAATGTTGAGCTTTAAGCCAACTTTTTCACTCTCCTCTTTCACTTTCATCAAGAGGCTTTTTAGTTCCTCTTCACTTTCTGCCATAAGGGTGGTGTCATCTGCATATCTGAGGTTATTGGTATTTCTCCTGGCAATCTTGATTCCAGCCTGTGCTTCTTCCAGCCCAGCGTTTCTCACGATGTACTCTGCATATAAGTTAAATAAGCAGGGTGACAATACACAGCCTTGACGTACTCCTTTTCCTATTTGGAACCAGTCTGTTGTTCCATGTGCAGTTCTAATATTTGCTTCCTGACCTGCATACAGGTTTCTCAAGAGACAGGTCAGGTGGTCCAGTATTCCCATCTCTTGAAGAATTTTCCACAGTTTATAGTGATTCACATAGTCAAAGGCTTTGGCATAGTCAATAAAGCAGAACTAGATGTTTTCCTGGAACTCTCTTGCTTTTTTGATGATCCAGCGGATGTTGGCAATTTGATCTCTGGTTCCTCTGCCTTTTCTAAAACCAGCTTGAACATCTGGAAGTTCACAGTTCACGTATTGCTGAAGCCTGGCTTGGAGAATTTTGGGCATTACTTTAGTAGCCTGTGAGATGAGTGCAATTGTGTGGTAGTTTGAGTGTTCTTTGATATTGCCTTTCTTTGGGACTGGAATGAAAACTGACCTTTTCCAGTCCTGTTTTCTAAATTTGCTGGCATATTGAGTGCAGCACTTTCACAGCATCATCTTTCAGGATTTGAAACAGCTCAACTGGAATCCCATCACCTCCACTAGCTTTGTAAGGTCCACTTGACTTCACATTCCAGGATGTCTGGCTCTAGGTGCGTGATCACACCATTGTGATTATCTGGGTCATGAAGATCTTTTTTGTATAGTTCTTCTGTGTATTCTTGCCACCTCTTCTTAATGTCTTCTGCTTCTGTTAGGTCCATATCATTTATGTCCTTTATCGAGCCCATCTTTGCATGAAATGTTCCCTTGGTATCTCTAATTTTCTTGAAGAGATCTCTAGTGTTTCCCATTCTGTTGTTACGGAAAGCCACTAGACCATTCAGGTATGACCTAAATCAAATCCCTTTTGATTATACAGTGGAAGTGAGAAATAGATTTAAGGGACTAGATCTAATAGACAGAGTGCCTGATGAACTATGGACGGAGGTTCGTGACATTGTACAGGAGACAGGGATCAAGACCATCCCCATGGAAAAGAAGTGCAAAAAAGCAAAATGGCTGTCTGAGGAGGCCTTACAAATAGCTGTGAAAAGAAGAGAAGCGAAAAGCAAAGGAGAAAAGGAAAGATATTCCCATTTGAATGCAGAGTTCCAAAGAATAACAAGGAGAGATAAGAAAGCCTTCCTCAGCGATCAATGCAAAGAAGCAGAGGAAAACCACAGAATGGGAAAGGAAAGATTGATTGTTTCTAAAGCAATGGATTGAATGTGTGTTATTTAAGCAATTTTCAGAGTCCTGTTTCAGACTACTAGGTGTTTGGTAAGAATTAGGCAGCAAGGTAAGTGAATTCATACTTGCTGGAGTGAAGCTATTCTATACTGCCAATTACAGGTAGACTATATACTTTCGTAGCCAATCAAGTACAGAATTAGGTTAATATCCTCTTAGGAAAATTAAGGAACCTAGGGTAGGAGGAGAAGGGGATGACAGAGGATGAGATGGCTGGATGGCATCACTGACTCGATGGACGTGAGTCTGAGTGAACTCCGGGAGTTGGTGATGGACAGGGAGGCCTGGCGTGCTGCAATTCATGGGGTTGCAAAGAGTCGGACACGACTGAGTGACTGAACTGAACTGAAGCACTAAAGACATCTAAGTTGCAGCTAACCCAACTCTCCATGGAGGTGAGCCAAGACAATAGTTCCTCACAGGGTCAAAATTTTCCTCTCAAAGTGGTTCTGATTCAGCACCAATGTATAATGGGTGAGTGCCCAAATTCAATGCAATCACAAATCACAAACCCATGATTTGGACCTGGAAAACTCTCCAACTTTTTACTTTAGCCATAAAATTACCTCAATTAAGTACCCACAGACCATCTATTTGAGATGTGTACCCTGAAGCTCCACAAATGAACTGGGCAGCTATCCAAAGTCATCACATATAAACCAATTAAATATCAAGGGATATCTGTAACTAAATAAGACATGGGTTTTGGAGTAGTAGATATCTCACATCTTTCTTTCTGAAATAACTAAGAAGCAGAATCCCTCATTAGTATAAAATGACTACATCATGAGTGTACTAGGGCTAGGATTCGATTTTAAAAGTCAAGCAGCTGAAAAGAACATGAAAGAAATATGAATAAAGAAAGTCTTAGGGGAAAAATCCAATTTAAAAAATCAGAGAGATGATCAACTTTATCAATAGTAGTCAGGGAACTTCAAATACAACAATGCTTTATACCATTTTCACCCATCAGACAGGGCCAAAATAGAAATGACCATTAATATCCAAAGCTGATAAACTCAAGGGATAGCAGTGACTATTACATACTCTTAGTGAGAGCATAAATTGGTAGAGCCTTTGGAGAAATGTTTTGAAAGGACATCAATTTTTTAAAATATGCATAACCATTAATTCCATAGGTATGTTTACATACATATACAAAAACAAGTTCAAACTAGGATGTTTACCAAAACATATCTTGAAACCGAAAAACTAATTATTTAAATGCCTATCAAAAGAGGGATGGTTAAATAAACTATGGCAAACACATCTAATATAACACTATGCAGAATTTTATGCAAAGTAAAATGGCTCCTTCATACTCTAACACAGAAAGATTTTCATATTAAGTTTTTAAAAGCCTGTAATAATTCAAAAAGCTTGATCCTGTGGGTAGAGGGGAGGGAAGGAGAGGGAAGCTGCAACAGGAGTCTGAATTGGCCAGGACTCTTTCAGTCCCAAGAGACAGAAATTCGATATTCAAATTTGCACAAGTTAGGCAGTTGAGTAGCTCGTTTAACCGGAAAATACAAAGTGGATCTACTTTAAGGTTCAAGTGGAGCCAGAGGCTCCAACGACTCCATGCTTATACATGCAAGCATGTGAGACTGTATGACTGTGCATCTGTGAGTGTGTCCGTGGTCACTTACCTTCAGTCTTTATGTTGGCATTCTTTCCTATGGCACATAGGTTTCTTTACTTGGCCAAGCACACGCTATCTCACCTTAGCAACTCCAAAGGAATGAACCTGTCCCATATCCAGTATCTGCTTTTCAATCTCAAGGAAGGGGGGTCTGAACCTGCTTTGGTCATATGGCCATCCTGTAGCAATCACTATTTCCAGTGTTAATAGACCAAGCCTAAGTCACATGCTCACCTCCTGGCCAAGGGGTAGAATATAGCAACACTTGGAAAGGGGCGAAAGGGAACACTACACAGCCTAAATTACCAGCTATCAAGCTCACTATGGAGACTTTCACATTTTAATTCTACATACTCCCATTTCCTTGAATTTATTATTTGAATATAGTCATGTATTACACATATGATTTATTTTTTAATTTAAAAAGGAAGAAATACTAGAATACAGTCAGAAAGAAATCCTAAGGTCTAAAAAGTTCAAGGTTGCTGACTTTAGAATTAAGTCATAGGGAAAATAAGCCTCATGTATAAATAACAATCTGCACTTCCAAATCCTGGACACTCGGCCAACATTTTAACCACCAGCCAGTCCTTATCAAACCAAGCATTAAAAAACAAACAGAATATGGAGAAAACATATTTTAATTAATTAGCAATAATATGCTGATAAGAGGAAGAGAAAAGACCTCCAGGACCTGTAAAGAGAAATTTTAAGAAATTAAAATTAAGACAGTACATGGCTTCCAATAGAATCTGAAAGCTCTTTATGTCCTCTCTCACTTTTCTCACCTTATAATCTTAGCAGTACATGCGGAAAAATTCTGGATCAGTTTTACTGAAGCCAAATAATCACTTTCTACCCGTTTCAAATACCTAGTCTAAAGGTGGTAGCAAACCATCTAAATTAAAACAACTTATAGTATCTACTCCTAGAGACATTAGTAAAAATTTCTCCTTTAACTGTCTCAAGACTACAAGTTCTTTTCACAAATAAATTAAATAATAAAATCCCCATTTAGACTGACACACAAAAACAATTCTTTTTTATTTCAATGACTCCAAGCAGGACCCTACCAATTCTAGTATTTGGCTCTGAAGAAAGCCAATTTTGCTCTACTGTAGTGGGGCAAAGATATTTACTGTCACTGAATATGCATTTCTTGCCCACATTGCCTAGTTCCACAAGTAGTGCCCTGTGACTACTTTTGGCCAATGGGTTATAAGAGGAAGTGACATGGGTCACTTAAGTGCCAAAAGCATAGTAACCAAGGAGGTTCCATGTTCAAGTATTGCACCAAACATTGTACTTCATTATTTTAACTACAGAAACCCCTCCCTCTTTGTTTTTAACATTTTCCAAGGGACGATGCTACAAGTCTCATTTCAAATCCTAGAAATCTAACTGAAATTCCATTTCCTGCAGGAAACCTACCCAGATCACGTTCCTGGCAATATTGGTAACACACTTACATGTGTACTACAGTAAAGGACTTGAAATGCACTGTGGTTCTGGCATATATAACTAATACAATAAATGGTCTCTATTTCCTATTATTTACAATGTGGTTGGTAAGAAAGGACACACATCAAAAGAGAAACAAGTATAAATGATAATAAATTTCAAGAGAGTACTAAAAATAAGTGCCAGAGGAGTTCCCCATATCTCATCTGGCAACTAAGTAAACTAGTTAGTTATATACTCCCTTATGACTTTTTTTTTAAATTCATGTATGACTGAAAGCAAAGGAGACTCCCTATAGGAATTATAATCTCCCTGAAGGACAGAAACTCTAAGATACAACTACTTCATGGTGCCCTTTACATTCAAACAACAGGTATTCCATCAAACTTTATCTTCTATTGAGGAGAATGTGTTGAAAAATTAAAACAGAAATGTAGTATTCCTCAAGATATTAGGAATCTGTGTCTCCAGCAAAGCAAAGGAGAGAGCTGAACACACATAAGGTTTTCTATTATCCAAGGCAAGTAGAGCAGGACACGGGAGAACAAAGAGTCACCAGGTTACCCACAGACTTCTGAACACAGCCCTTGACAGCCAGCTTCTTGTGCTGTAGGACTTACAAGCCCTCTGAGCAATATCTGATTTCCAATTCAATTTTCCAAATACTCTGAAACCAGTAAAGAGGATTCCTAGATATGTTGTATGAGTATTCCAGCGTGTTAGTCACTCAGTCATGCCCGACTCTTTGCGACCCCATGGACTACAGCCCACGAGGCTCCTCTGTCCATGAGATTTTCCAGGCAAGGATACTGGAGTGGGTTGCCATTTCCTTCTCCAGGGGATCTTCCCAATGCAGGGATCAAACCCAGGTCTCCTGTACTGCAGGCAGATTCTTTACTGACTGAGCTACAAGGGCACACATATAAAAAAAGGCCTATTTCTCTAAGCACATTAATAAGTACTTTATAAGTACTATCATGATTTAACCAATATAATTTGTCAAATATTTTAATATCTACAAGTATAAGACATTGCAGAGAACAGAATATAAAACATGATCCCCTTTGCCATTCTCACACCCTAATTTGGGAGACATGATGCATGAAAACAAAAACTCCAAAGTATAAATGCAGTATAAAGTGTCAAGTTAATAATAAAGAAAATAAATATTAAAAGAGTTCATTAAAGGAAGGGATTATTTTCAAATTTTGCAGTCTGAACACTTAACAAGCAAGTTGGAAACTGAGCTGAGCTTTAAAGAATATGCAGAATTTCACAGGATAAGGGAGAACATTCCAGGGAAAGGAAAAATAAAGGGTGGCAAACAGAGAAGCCCAAGGGATGTATAAGGGACAGTGCTGACGATTTTACTTTGAGCAGTTCATTAGGGGAGAGCAGCAGCAGCAGCAGCAGTGGGAAATGAGACCAGAAAAGCAAGTTGGTGCCAGACACTGGAAAGCTTTAAATGCCAGACTAAGGAACTTTATCTTGACAGTAATGAGGAGCCATTGAAGGGTTTAAACAAAGTAATGTAATGAAAATAAAAATTAAGATGATTGTTCCAAAACAAAATTTAGGACAGACTGAAGAAGCAACTCACAGGGACAGTGAGACCATTCTGGGGTACTTTCACAAATATCAGGCCTAGATTAGAATGACGACAGTGAGGAAAAAAGGAACAGATGTAAAGAGCTGATAGGACTTGGAAAGTGTTTTTAGCATATGTCAAATCAGACCTTAAGGACTCTGAAGAGCTGAGATTCAGATGCTACAAAGAGATTAAAACCACAGCAACTGCAAATTCCAGCCTACCCAGCAGGGTGTCCCTATACATGAATTGATATTGGGCTCTTCTATACATTCATGCATTGCCATCTCCACACTCATACAAGAGATCCACTCTTTTTCACTGGGATTTTAGGGAAAAAAGTGGAAAATGATATCTAAAAGCCGCTAAGTTATAAAGGCCAGGTAGTTGTACAATAAACAGATAGGAGCTCAAACAACTGTAAAGGCCAAAGGCACTGCAATCACATCTATTGCAAAATGGAAAAACAGACTGCGAATCCAGTCATACTGCGGGCCTAAGTAATGACATCAGATATATCCATTAAACTTGGCAAAAGACTAAGACTGGATGAATGGAGTTATTGAGGTCCCAATCCTTAACAAAAGAGGTTCTTAACCTTTGGGGAGGTCACAGACCCTTTTGGGATCTGATGAATTCCTCTCCAGAGAAAGACTCATAGAATTTTGCATATACATCATTTCAGAATGTTCATAGACACCACTCACCCAAAGCGTACTAGAGACTCTTAGTCCATGAATTCCAAGGGTTCTTAAGAACTCTTCCTAAAATTGGTGATTAAGAATTGATTATCTATTATAATAAGCATATTGACTAAAAATGATCTGACTTAATAGGGCATGTATAATTATTAGTGTGTCCTATGTAATATTAATTACATATGTTGTACAATAGGTATCTATGTGATAAAAAATACTATGTATGCCAAAATAAATTAAAGCAATAATAAGGTCCCCAAAGATATACAAAAATGTAATAAATGTAACTTAAACACTTTTAAAAAATGGTATGTATGGTAAGTCATTTTACATGTTATGCAACACTTTTAGTTTAATGGATGTGCTTATAAGCATGGAGCAGATAATGTATGATTAGGGCTTCCCTTGTGACTCAGCAATACGGGAGACTGGGGTTCGATCCCTGGGTTGGGAAGATCCCCGGGAGAATGGAAAGGCTACCCACTCCGGTATTCTGGCCTGGAGAATTCCATGGACTGTAAAGTCTATGGGGTCGCAAAGAGTTGGACATGACTGAGCGATTTTCACTTTCACTTTAATACACAGTACATGTTATGTAAGATAAAGCACATGTATCAATACATTTTGATTAGGTAGATCGTCGAATGCACAAAATACTTAGCAATGGGATTATTTAGAATATATTTATGTGCAGTACTAGTAGAGCACATGATAATAATGTTTCACTGTTCATGTGTAATTTTTCAAGAAATAGTTTAAGTAGAATTTCAACTTTGGGTGCTGATGGTGGAGTTGGAGCTTCTCTTAAGTCCTAGGAAGAATGTTATCCTCCTTTACTGATTTACAAGACCAGAGTAAAAAATACTTATACTACAAAGAAAAAAAAAAAAGTATATTTTTACCATATACTCCACAGTTAAAAAGGTTTTAAATGAGAAGCCATATAGGTATACTTATTTATAATTTATATATATTGCTCACTAGACCAATAAATTATGTGCCTTATAAAGCATACATAAAAATGGAAATATAAAAGAATGATGCTTATTATAATAAAATTTACCATTTTTAAACATTTAATTTACCTCTTGATGACACAGCTTGTGCTATCCCTAATAAATACTATTAATACTACCACCATTTTTGTTAAGAATAACATGTGAAAAGTCAAAGTCACTCAGTCGTGTCCCACTATTTATGACTCCATGGACTACACAGTTCATGGAATTCTCCAGGCCAGAATACTGGAGAATTTTCCCTTTCCCTTCTCCAGGGGATCTTCCCAACCCAGGGATCGAAATCAGGTCTCCCACATTGCAGGTAGATTCTTTATCAGTTGAACCACAAGGGAAGTCCAATAAGAGAGGGGCCCATACGAGGAAAAACATAATGAACACTAAATTACTTTTTAGTTTTGCTTTCACATTTTGTAATATAGCAACTTATAAGTCTGGTTCTAAATTCAGTTCATTTTCATAATAGGTAATTGTTTTATTTGGTTTTAACAGTAATCACAGCCCAAAAACATACTTCACAAAGATGAGTAAGACAAAGGGAAGAACTGCGTCACACCTGCTGCACTGAGTAAACCTCCACATGATATTCAGTCTTCAATCCTGTTCACCATTTATGCAAAAAGCCTTTGCTAAAATTCAGATGGTGCATTTCCATATTTCCTGATGACAATCAGTTGTTCTTACTAACTAATCAGATAGTAATGCCTTTTTAATTAATATATTCTCAGTTTTTACTAGATTTTTTATACAGGTCAGAAAATTCTGTTTTCAAGTTCAAGTGTACATATAAAAAATATTCTTAAAGATCATATCATCTTTAGCAATTAAATCCAATAATGATGGAAATAATTCCAAATATCAATTTTGGATGTTTAGAATTAGAAATATCCAAATATCCATTCCAAATAACTTCTCTTCATAACAGTGGATTTCATCTTGAAAGGTAGTTACTTTGGGGGCCACTGTTATGAATTTACCAATCATCCCAAAGTGACAGATTAAGTGTATTAATTTTCATAAATATCAGCTAGGTAGTATACAATTCACAGACACCTGTAAGAGGGAAATGTCAGCAAATTTCAGACATTTGTATCTGAAATTTGTGTTTTTGTGAAAGAAAAATTGGTAAGTCATCCTCAGATTAGACAATGCTTAAGTCCTTTGTCTCAAGATGACCAGGTAAACTGGATGAAATATTTTATAAAAGATCTGCATGGTGACTTCCTATTGCAACAATACATGTTAAGAGTCTACTATTTAAAATAATAAATCTAAAAATCTAATTACCCAGGCTCCTACGAACTAAAAAACATCACAGCTGACTAAAAATAAAGAATCTTTCAAACAGACCCCTAGTATTTCTCCCATTTCCCAGACAATTGTATATAAATCCTACTGTAGAGACCACTGCTCTAAATGTGCCTGGGCTCCCAAGGGTCAAAGCCCTCCAGGAGTCCCTTCCAACCAATTTTCCTTACATGCTCTCAAAGTTCAAAGGACTTATCCTTAAAGGTAGTCTAATTATATTGTATCCATCTCTGAATCACTACCAGTTGGCAAAAGACACAACTGCAGCACATTCTGTGACACCAGTTGTCTTCAACACTGTTCCCTCAGTGTCATGTTGGCTAGCGATTCAGTCAAATAATAGACAGGGCTCGAACAAGGTCCAAGACTTTTCATGACATATCCTGCCTTAAATCCTTTCTGGAACATGGCAGGGCATAAATAAATCAGTACAATAAATCATGAGCTATATTCAGAGCCAGGGGCTTTCAACTTGCATGACCAATCTAACTTATACAGTGACATATATTTGCATAAGGAGATGACATTTTTACACTTGAAAAACAAGTCTGCTGCATCATCTTAAGAATGCCAAATGATAACACACTGTTTAAAGAAAGAGCTACTGGGGAAAAAAAAAAAAAGCACAAGCCAGTGAAAAAGATTTTGTACTAACTTCTACCAAGAAAAGGGAAAAAAAAAGTCTGTTCTCAAATATACATAAAAATGAGTAAGTTCCCAAGTGTGGTAAGCCTTACATATGGAATCATTTCAAAAACTATGAAAATATAAAATTTGGGGTGTAAAACCTGCCAAAAAAAGATCCACGTAGATTTGGAAAACTGGCACTTTTCATTTTCTTCCAGATCTACAAACTTCACTGTTCCTCACCACCTCCCTCCATTAAAATCCTTTAATGTCTTACAACTGCACCCAGAACATCTGGTTCCTTCTCCCACTTCAGCTGGTGCCACCTTCCTGCTTACACTTTTCCCCTTCATTACTCCCAAAATAACCCCAAGCTTTTCTGTCCTTTCATCTTTGCTATTTAATCTTCCTGAATATACTGCCCTCCTCCTCCTCACTCACTCACAGAGAAATCATCCCCTGCCTTCAATGTTCCCGTCCAACAACAAGCCCTCCACGAAACTTGCTCTGATCTCTTTTAAATGAAAATAATTGCTTGCTCTCCAGATTCCTCAAAGTATACTATTTCAGTACCTCTCTCATCACACTCTTCACATTTAATTAGTACTACAGGTATTTGTGTGTCATCTTATCACCTCTCTTAGGTCATAATCTCTGTAAAAACAGGATCTATATCTTATCATTTAACTTTTCTATGTTTTCACAACACAGCACCTTGAACAAAGTAAGCACTCTTATAACTATGTCTTGAATGAATGATTGAGTACACCCTTAGAAATTCTAAAGCAGATTTCCTGTACCATCTGGAATGGAGAGGGAGGCAGGACTTAAGACTGCAGAACGAGTATCTTTTCCCTAGTTTCCTCCAAACAAACTCAGCACAGTAAAGCCAGTATTACACATACAGGTATTTTCAAAGGCAAGGACACTTCATCCTTCAACTATTTGGTCAAACATGGTGTGATTACCCATATATATACAAACACACTCACAACAGAATATCTTCTGTTAAACAATTGAATCTGTGCTTGATAATAAAAGCATGTAAATATTTTAACCATATAGGCAAACTAACAATGCAATATATTAAAGCTATCAGATTAAGACCAACCATTCAAAATACAAGCGGAAACAGAGAGAATGACCAAGCAATTTATTCCGAATGAAAAAAATACCCTAAGCTCTAGCTATTCAAATACTAACAAAACTTGAGAGGCAGAATTGTATTGCTAAGACTCCAAACCAACCATTCAAAGATAAGCTAGACCAGAAGCACCAAAGAATCAACATTACTAAGTACAAAGGTGAGATCAGAAACAGCATGAAAATCTTAAAGTGATACTTTCATTAAGTAACCGCTTCATGGCTCCTGGGTCATCAGAAAGCAATGGAGACTACAGCTGTCTCTACTGCACATGAAGACAATAGAAAGGAGCCCAGACAAGAACAGAGGGGTACAATGTGGCCAAATGTGGCTAACATGCTTGGAGAGAAGCCAATTTAGAGGTATGTTGGAGATTCCAGGTCTAAAGACCTGGACTCAAATGTCATCCCTAATACCGACAAGCTGTGCAATCGAATAACAGCCACTTAACCTTCCTTCTAAAATGTAACATGTAGAGCAAGCCTGATACCTGGGTACAGTGTGTCTCAATGTGTCTCAGAGACAGTCCTCAATAAATATTTACTGGCTTTAAAGGGTGAGGGCCATACAAGAAAAGCATATATTTCTCTCCAGGCACTTCCGTGCTTTTTGAGAGAGCAGCCTTAATTAATTTCTGTTTAATACCTTATTATAATATCTGACAGCTAACTTTTGGCCAAAAAACAAAAATACTCCTTTCCTCCTACCTTACACATTACTCAAAATCTTACTAAAATTCTTAAAATTTTAAATCTGTTTGTAATAACTTTCAAACACAAAGAGTAACTCTCATTAAGAAGACTGGGAGCTGAATACCTGGGTTCCTGCCCAAGTAAAGACATTATGTTACTTACTCATGAAAATTAACATATTTGTCTGGCCTTAGTTTTCTCATCTATAACATTATTAACAAGGTTTTCCAAATTACCATTAAGGCCTCTTTGCTCTAAATCTTGTGGTTCATGCTATCCCAAGGATTTTCTAATCTAATTAGGAAAACCCATTCAACAAACACTAATAAGAGAAACTCTTTCAAATAAATAAATAAATAAAGGAGGAAAGGAAGAAAGAAATTTATTTATAGAACAAACTGAGTAATTGATGCTAAAGGAGTGCGATAAAAATCAAGCTTTCGAGAGAACGTACCGGCTTTGACTGTTTTTGAAGATCAAAAGATAAAGATAAAGGAAACACTTTAAATAAAGAAACGAAACACGTAAAATCAAAGAAGCAAGATATCTACAAGTGATTATAATACTTTCTTGTATAGCGCTTTACAGCATTTCTACATACACCATCTGCAATAAATGTACTGGAATGAGAAGTATTAGAACAGTTTAAATGATTCACATTTGATAAATTTGTCCACAGAGTGTCCATTAAAAACAATAATATAAAAAAATATTTCAGCAAAGAATTTTTTCATCATTTATATGTAGGATGAATTAGTCAGACAAATGCATGCAGGCAAACAGTTATAAATCTACAAATCACAGAATTTCAGCACAAGAAAAAAACGTGAACTCAAACCAACGTGCTCATTTAACGATGAAGAAATTCCTTTAACGATAAAGGCTCACAGAGTTCATGTGACGCTAACTACTGTATATGCAAAATGACAGGACCAGACTGTAGAGGCAGAAATAAATAGAGAAATCCAAGAAATTGTAAAAAAAAGAATCAAATAATCTGATAATGGATTAGATAGTGGTGTGTTTAGGATATGGAATGTAGAATAAAGTCTTACTATATTATCTTCTTATTTAATATAAATTAATTTAAAGACCACAACAATATGAGCTTAAGTACATTATTCCGATTTTAAGCATGAAAATCTGAGGTTTACAGCGGTTAAATAACTAGCACAAGGTTACATCCACTAAGTAGAAGGGCCAGGACATCATCCCCTGTCTGAAGTCAAACATCCATTCTCAAAAGAAGCTTAAAAATTGCCTCAAACTTACAAGCCAGGCAAAATTACAAGGCAAAAATCAAGCACCATTCTGGAAACATTGGATAATTCAGTGTCATCAGAATTCTGGACCTGTTAATAGGTGTATTTCACCTCTGTACTGGCACCTAGTGTTATCGATCTGGCCTATGCTCTCCTGATGCTCATGTCCAGTACTTACCAATAAAGCCCAACTTCCCCACCCTCCACACTGAAACATATACATGGGGAGAGACTGCTGTTTAGTCACTGAGTCCAGTCTGACTCTTTGCGACCCCATGGACTGCAGTCCTCCAGGCCTCTCTGTCCATGGGATTTCCCAAGGCAGGAATACTGGAGGGGGTTGCCATTTCCTTCTCCAGGGGATCTTCCCAACCCAGGGATTGAACCGGTGTCTCCTGCATTGCAGGCGAATTCTTCACCATTCAGAGCCTCCTGGAAAGACTGGGGAGAGATTAGATCAACTATATCTAAGATGAGGGTGACTAGACTGATTAATCTGAAGTCTTCTACAACTCCTCCAGTGATTGCAGCTTCACCTTCTAAGTATGACAACTATATTAAGCTTTTCTAAAAGTCTGTCATTTCAAGGAGCCTCAGCAGTACCGTGTTGCAGATGGGGAAATGGAGGAGGACACACAGATATACAACAACCCACTCTACTTGCATTTCAAGAATTGGACTTAAATGTTGGAATCAGTGTTTTATAATAATTCTTCTTTTTCAACCAAGTATCTTGCAGAAATATAAAATAATCATTGGTACATTAATCCAAATATGATGCACCCACAAAACATCATCTAAAATTAAAGGAAAAAATCTGCACCTCTTCCTTAAACTAAGCAACCAATAAAGGCACACAGTTGCTATTAGGCTATTTTATGACCTTTGACTCCATATGGTGAGAGGCACAAAATCTGACTAAAACAAAAAAGAGAGAAAGGAAGGTTTGAATTGACTAGACCTCATCTCTGATGTTAAGAAAAAAGGTCAGAGACCACACAGTCCATCCTTAGTGACTAATAACCAAGAGCTAAGCTACTGGTTAACCTGGAAGAAAAGCACTAAAGAAGTCCTTTCCTAAAGTCTAGTCTGTCCCACTTTTAGGAAAGCTATATGAGGTGGGGAGAAATCTGTATGGTTCTGCAGCCCAAACTAAATACAGTGCTCTGCTACTGAACTCCTGAAACACATGTACTTAACCCAGTCCCACACTCTTTTGCACCAATAATTGGAGGTAATGTAAAAAGGAGCCCACCACATGTTTCCAGACCTCTGCAAGAAAAGTAGCTGATGGCCCCCTGAGAAACCCTGATTATCACAGGTAGAAAGTGAAAATCAAAGGAATAATGAGCATCTTGGGATTTCCTCTACCCGATGACTTAGAAGATTCTATTCAGTGGTGTGTGCCTATGTTGACCTCCCATACTTGCCCTAAAATGAAAGCTATTTTAGGCCATATGGTTTAAGACCAACCAACCCCAAAAGATATGTAACATATTCAAACAATGTGGAATCCCTGGGGGATAGGGCAATAAAGACAAGCTAAAGTGAGGAATGAAGGTAATACCTAAAAGAAGGTATGTGAAATTGATGACAACAGAGATGTTCTTTAAAAAGAATTATAAATCATACTGTGATATATAGTCCAAAAGAGAAAAGATTTTCAAAGAATGCCCAATATCCCTTTCTTCCCCTCTCCAGCTTTCAGCACCTCTATGCCGCCCTCATCACTTACTCAACATTTAGTCCTGATAAACACTGATCAGTGGATTAGCAGGATCAAGAGTACATGAAGAGAACATTCCATCCTGGGAACATCTTTAAACTATTTAAGCGTGTTTACCACTCTTTCCTATAGAGTAGAAGCATGAAAATCTGTGAGTGCTTTCACAATATGTACCAGTCAGCACCAGAGCAACCCAATCCTCTGCCCACCAAAAGATTAACACATACAAAGACAACAGGAAATTCAACAAAAATTAAAGTTGACCCCAGACTCCCTCAACAGTTACACTGTCTTAAATATTGGCAGTATCTTTGTACCACACCCACTTCATGCTACCCTTAAAGCTTCCTGGCATAAGCAAGTTCTTGGGATTATACAAACTGCTGCTTCTGTTTCCAGCCCAGATTTCTAGAAATGAAACCCTGGAATTGAAGGAGAAAGAAAAACAAATGTTGGCAGAAAGAGGGAGGAAAATGCATTGTCTATATAATCCCAGTTTAAATGGAACAATCACCATTAGTCCCATCAAGCACTTTTTTTTTCAATAAAACCACTTACCCAAAAATGCAGATCTAAAATACTCCCTTGGCTTAAACCACACAAAAAGCAATTTAAAAGATACAATCCTACAGATTTTCTCAGAAAGAAATGAAGAAAAGATTAACTATAAACTATGTAAAATTCAAATTTTGCACCTTAAAAACCAAACTTCATCGTGAGTTAACTAAATGAAATAAATTATCTGTGCAAAACGTCTACAAAAATCAAACGGAATGCCTGTTCTTATAAGCAGCACCCCTGCTTTTTCTCTCCAAACCATATATTCCCTATTCAGGCCCCCTTTTTGATCCATTGTTTCCAAAGCACAAATTCTGAATAAGAAATAGAGGGAAACCATTTCCAAACCTAGTTCACAAAACCAAATTAGACCCACAAAGTACAGGAGATATAAAAGAAACATTTGCAGTTGCATGTAGTTTACAACAAATAGTTCAAGGAATGCCCATTTATTAGGCTAAATCAAATCCCACTGCTACCTTTAACCCAAAACTATTTCTAGTTCAGGAGCCAAAAGACCCAAGCAAATACTTTCTTTTCACATTATTCTCAACATGAAGAAATCTGACCCCCTTCCTACTACATCACAGCTTCTGTGAAACAAGCTGAGAGGCCCCTTTGGCCAACTTTTTTTTTTTTTTTTTTGAGACTAACCTTCAACCAATTCCAGAATTGAAGACAAACCTCAAATTTAACCCCTGAAATCCATCCCTTCAGCTGTAGAGTATAATCTAGGCTGCACCGCAGCAATGTTTTACACAGACACTTGAAGATTTCTTAATCACTGAAGTGTAAGCCTCAGCCCTCACAAATCATCGCCACAGAGATTACTCTTGGCATCAACAGAGGGTGCCGGGACTGCAATTCACTCAAGAACCCTTCATTCACCACCATCATACTCGACATTAAAAATTCACCATCACAAAACAAAATAAAAAAGTCACCTTCTCCACAAGGACACCTGCCTCTTCAACGCCTACAGTGAACGAAGAAAGTCAAGTCTGAAAAGCTAAAAGATCCTCCAGCTTAAAGTTTTCCTCCCCACCAAACTCTGCAGCCACAGCAGCACGGACTGTCCTTGCCACACACACAGGCTTTATTGTCAAACCCTCCGTCTCCCTCTAACACCGTCAACTGAGGCAGTGTCTACAGCCCATGGGAGTGACTGCTTCAAAAACAAACAAACAAACAAAAAACAACATAGCTGGGTAGTAAGAGCGGGAATCCTGGTGTCCGGTTTCTCCCATTACTCTTCCAAGCGACTAGGGAAAGGCTCGAGTTCAGTCGAGCTGACCATTAACCCATCCCACCCCTCAGTCATCCAGCCGACGTGTTTGCCCCCCTACTCCCCACTTCCTACGTCCTTTCAGCGGAATCTGACGATGGGGACCAAACCCTAGACACAACAGGAAAAAAATCTCACTTATCCATCCCATTTCTGCCTTCGAAATCCCTCTGTCTGGAGACGGGAAAAGCAAGTGCGCGGGGGGTAAAACAGAAGCGCCGTCGAAGGCTGGGGCTTACGGGAACGCTCGCCACGGTCATCCCCATTTCGCAGTCCCGGCAAGCGAAGACTCGGAGAGGTTACCCGGCTTGCCAAGGTCACCGCGCTCGCCCGGGCCGAGGGGCGCCCGCGCCGACTTCCGGCTCCCCCTCTCGGCGGCGGGGAGCGCCCGCGGGCTCGGGGCGCCGCTCCCCACGCCGGGCCGGCAGCCGCGAGCCTCGCGCACCCTCCGCGGATGCTCGCCCGGACCGCGCTAACTAGGGCAACTGGGAAACACGGGCAAGCCAAAGTCGCTGCTGCAGCAGTTTCCCTCCGCGACGCAGCCCCCAGCTGGTGCCCGTGACAGCTGCGACCTCCGCCCCCTCCAGCCGCGCGAGGCCGAGGGAGAACTCGGGGAAAGTGGGAGGGGGGAAGAGCGGAGAGAAAGGAGAGCGGGGGGCGGAGGGGGCGCCAGCTGCTCCCGCCCCCTAGGGCCTCAGCGGCCGCGCGGCTCGTGACAGCTGCACCCACCGGGAGGCTCGGCGCCCGCCGTCCGCCACTCACCTGCCGCCGCCGCCTCTGGGCCGCGCTGACGGGCGCCGCGCTCGCCCGCGACCGTGGCGGCGCCGCCGCGGCCTCCGCCGCTGCTCGGGCCGGGAGCCCGCCGCCGCCGCCGCCGCGGCTCTCCGGCCCCCTCCTCCGGAGCCAGGGGGTCCCCCCTCAGGGGGGATGCAGAACGGACCCGACACAGGCTCCGCTGGACGGAGCAACAGGGAACAGGGCGGCCGAGGCGCTGGAGGCCGCGGTCCGGCCGTCTAAGGAGAAGGCTTCGAGAATCGCGTCAGACTCCCGCTCTCCTGGCCTGAAGAACAGGCATTTCAGCCGCTCTCCGCGGCCGCCATGTTCTCCTCCTCCTCCTCCTCCTCCTCCTCCTCCTCCTCCTCCTCCTCGGCTGCCGCCGCCGCCGCCGCCGCCCCCTGCTCGCGGCCCCGCCCCCTTCGCGCCCCGCCCCGCCCCGCCCCGCCGGCTCCCGGCCGCCCCGCCCCGCCCTGCCGCCCGCCGCCCGCCGCCCGCCGCCTGCCGCCCCGCCCGGCGCGCTGCCCCTGAACCCTCAACCTGGCGGAGTCTCCGCGACCCGGCGCCCGCGAGCTCCGACGGCGCGCCCGGGGCAGCCAGTTCCCGCGCCGCGGGGCGGCGGACCGAGGAGCCGCCCCGCGCCCCCTGCCGGCCGCAGGCCCGAGGGAGAGCTGCCGCGGTCCCGCCCCGGCCCGCGTCCTAACGAAGTGTGGGAAAGGAGGCCCTAACTCTTCCCCCTCCCCTCGGGGCGTTCCTTTGACTGCTGCCGGGAAGCCGCCTCGAACCCCAGGGTGCTTTCAGCTAGGCCGCCCGGCCTGCAGCCTCCGGCTGGCCCAATCCCGTCCGGGAAGGTGCGGAGCGGCGAGGGGCGCGGGATAGACCCGGGAGGAGTCGGGTCTGGCCTGTCCCTCCGCGGATTTCTTGTATTACCTCGAGCGAGCCACCTCCGAGGGCCTCGTTTTATATTCTGAAAAATTGGGAGTTGGTTGCCTGGATGATTTCACAGGCTATTAGATAAGGGAAAAGAAAGATCATCTGCTCCCTTCGTTTTACAGATGGAAAAAAAAATGTGACTGGAGCGTCTGGCTGTGCAATTCCATGAATTACCCAAAATGTCTGTCATTGACAGAGCTTTCCCCGCAAAGGGGGTCTACACCTTTTTTCTTTTCGATTCGCTTTTTAAAATTTTTATAATAGAAGTGCTACTTCCCAAAGTAGAGTGTTCCTTGTCACTGGAGAAATCAAACAGGGGCTGAACAGGCTTTATGAGCAGTGATCGCCTTATCACGTGAAAGCACCCCTCACTTCCAGAGGCTGGGATGTAATACCTATTTCTTTCCTCGGGTTGTCCCTAGAATGAATGAGTCGCTGGCTGCGGAGGTGCTTTGTAAAGCAGCTATCCTTTCCTGCACTCCTGTTTCCAGGTAGCTGTCGGCACCTCCCTCAATCCAGTCCTGCTGTTGCTGTCTCCCAGCGTTTTCTGCTGTTTCTCTCTCAGTAAAAGCAACCTCTAGAAATCCTTTTACACCCCTTCTCCTAACTGAAATCTGACTTTGCATTGAAAACACCAACCTCCTCGACACCTCTCTGAGTCAGTGAGCCATTCCTTCCAGAGGCAGGTACTCCATCCTGCGATCATTCGCTGCCGTGCCCTCGATCGGATCCTGCTCGTAAAGGAACCTTTAGCCCACACCCCACATTCATCTTAGGCTCATTTCATTCTTATTCCTGGAGCTCTAGGTGCATTTCATTAGTTCTTGCTCTCACCTGGTTTTGCAGAACATCTCGCCACCTGCAGAGTCCGCAATAATCGCTGAAAATACCCAGAGCTATGTATCTCTTATTCGCCAGGTTAATCTGCTTGTGTAGGACATACCTCCCAGTCTGGTCCAATCCAAACTGTGTGAAGTCTACAAAGGCACCGCTTGTGTAGGTAATCCTGTCTCCTGGCGGGGCTACTCTTACTGCACATTGCCAGATCCAGATTCAGTGCCCCTCCCCACCACCACCCCCATTATAGGGCCTTGCTTGATACTGCAAAGTCCTCCGTTTGGGAACTCTATTCTCCTCCCCTCCCTATCCTCTACACTATTCTCCTCTCTCTTTGCCTGTTTTCTGAACAGGCAGTTCAGAAACAGTGCTAGTCCTTCACTAGCACTCTTCTTTGCTGCTGCTTTTCCACAGACCCATATAATGTTGGTATCTTTAAGGTTTGAATTTTTTCCCCCACCTCTCCTCTCACTTAGATTGACTTGGTTTTGTTTCCACTGCTTTAATTGTTAAAAACACCTGCATCTCCTTTTCCCAGCCCCTGCCCCCCATCCCACCCACTCTGCCGCATCTTAGCTTTTAAACATCCTCAGGAAAGGCAGTGCTGAGATTTTGTTGGATGATGAATGAAACTTAACATATTATTTGTCTTGCTGTCCATGGACACTAAAGATAGGACTTTTCTAGGGTGACATTCCTTCATAAGTAAGATCCTTTGACTTTCTTCTCTTTCCTCTACATTCTTAATCACTTGCCAAAACAGTTATAACCCACTTTTTCTTTTTTATTGTGTCGAAGATCACATAACATAAAATCTATTACCTTAACCATTACTAAATATGTTGTTCAGTGTGTTAAATATATTCACATTGTTGGGCAGCTATCAGCACCATCCCCATAACTTTTTTCATCTTGTAAAACTGAATATCTTCACTTATAAAACACTAACTCCTCATTCTCTCTTTCTCCTGTCCCTAGCAACCACCATTCTATTGGGTTGGCCCAAAAGTTCATTCAGGTTTTTCCATAACATCTTACAGAAAAACCTAAAGAAACTTTTTGGCCAAGTCAATATTTTGTCTTTATGATTTTGACTACTCTAAGTACCTCAAATAAGTGAATAAGGCAGTATTTTTCCTTTGGGGACTGGCTCATTTCACTCAGTATGTGCTAGGTCGCTTCGGTTATGTTCGACTCTACATATGGACTGTAGCCCTCCAGGCTCCTCTGTCCATGGGATTCTTCAGGCAAGAATACTGGAGTGGGTTGCCATTTCTGCCCCCAGTGTATCTTCCTGACCCAGGATTGAACCCGCATTGGCAGGTGGGTTCTTTACTGCTAGCGCCACCTGGGAAGCCTTCCTCAAAATTCATCCGTGTAGTATATTGCAGAATTTCCTCCTTTTTTAAGGCTAAATAATATTCTATTGTATGTACGTATCACATTTTGCTTATCCATTCATCAGTCAATGGACACTTGGGTTGCTTCTACTTTTTAACTAGTGTAAATAATGCTGCTCTGAGCATAGATATACAGATATCATTTTGAGATCCTGCTTTCAGTTCTTTTGGGTATATACCCAGACATGGACTATCTGGGTCATACAGTAATTCTATGTTTAACTCTTTGAGAAAGCTCCATACTGTTTTCCACAGCAACTATACCATGTGACAGTCCCACAACAATGCACAAGTTTTCCAATTTCTCCACATCCTCGACAACACTAATTGTTTTCCATTTTTTTAATAGTAGCCATCCTAATGAGTATAAGGTGGTATTTCATTGTAGTTTTGATTTGTATTTCCCTAATGACTAGTGACGGAGAAGGCAATGGCAACCCACTCCAGTATTCTTGCCTGGAGAATCCCGTGGATGGAGGAGCCTGGTAGGCTACAGTCCATGGGGTCCCGAAGAGTCGGACATGGCTGAGCGACTTCACTTTCACTTTTCACTTTCATGCATTGGAGAAGGAAATGGGAACCCACTCCAGTGTTCTTGCCTGGAGAATCCCAGGGACGGGGGAGCCTGGTGGGAGGCCGTCTATGGGGTCGCACAGAGTTGGACACGACTGAAGCAACTTAGCAGCAGCAGCAACAATGACTAGTGATGTTGAGCATCTTTTCATGTGCTCATAAGCCACTTTTATGTTTCCCAGTTGGTCTCTTCTTATTTTCAACACCTCTCTGGCTCCATCTACATTTCCTAAACAGGCCTATTTCTTTAATTCCAACCAACACCCTACCCCCAGGAACCATTAATACAGAGGCAAAAGATTTGTCAGATTTACTTCCTGAACCCCACACAGCTTCTTTGAAATCCATTTACTTTAGCTATTTAAGAAAACGTTCTTTGACTCCCAAAGTACAATGCCAATCAACAAATAGGGCTGACTGCAATTCAAGTGTTTTGAAGAGGTTTTTTTTCTTATGTCTTTTTTATAATTTTTACTTATTTTTGACTGCACTGAGTCTTCACTGCTGAACGGGCTTTCTGTAGTTGTGACAAGTGGGGAGCTACTCTTTTTTGTGGTATACGGGCTTCTTACTACAGTAGCTTTCTTGTTGCGGAGCACAGGTTCTAGGCAAGCAGGCTCAGTAGTTGTGGCCCATGGGCTTAGTTGGGATGTGGAATTTTCCTGGACCAGGGATTGAACCCATGTACCCTAGACTGGCAGATGGATTCTCAACCACTGGACCACCAGGGAAGTCCTAAAGAGATTTTTTTTTTTTTAATGAAAATATAAGACAACATTTTAACTTTTATAGCCCAGGTAGGTCTGGTTTTGGAGAAGGCAATGGCACCCCAATCCAGTACTCTTGCCTGGAAAATCCCATGGATGGAGGAGCCTGGTAGGCTGCAGTCCATGGGGTCGCTAAGAGTCAGACACGACTGAAGCAACTTAGCAGCAGCAACAGCAGCAGGTCTGGTTTTAGTCAGGTCCTGGACTAACCTCATATTTTAATATTAATCCTTCGATGGAACAGAAACATGATAGTTACATGACCAGGGTCTATAATATACCTGTTGAATTTTCTCCAAGGCACAATAGATTCCTAGTTGTATAAAACATCTGGCTACTGTACATGAAATCACTCCAGTTGCTGAGACAAGAACTGATTTAACATCAACACTCTTTTTTTCAAATAGTTTTCTTTCTGTTTTGATTCATAAAATAACCAAACAATACAAAAAACTATAAAGAGGTAAAACAAACAAACTCTTTTCTGCCAGAAAAAAAACATAATGGACACCTTTTCACATATGGACTAAGTGTATTTGCAAATATAAATACAGTATGGTATTTGATTTTACATAACACACTATACATCCTCATAGATAATCTGCTGTATTTTTTAAAATAAATTCATTTATTTATTGGCTGCACCACACAGCATGTGGGATCTTCACTCCCCCACCAGGAATCGAAACTGTGCCCCCTGCATTAGAAGGCGGAGTCTTAACCACTAGACAACCAGGGAAGTCCTTCTGCTGTCTTTTATTATAAATACATTTTAATCATTAAAGAGGCTGAATACTCTTGCCTTGTGTGTCTCTTTAGCAATTTAATTAACCAATCCTTTGGTGGGAAGTGTTTACATTGTATTTGTTTTCTTGTTTATGTGTTTGTTTTCATAAATAATGCTAAAATTCTAATACATGCTCTGATCCAGGGCTTGAAGATCATTTTCTTAGGTTAAATTCTTAGAAGATTTATTGCTATCTCTAAATGTACATGTTTAATCTTTTTATTTTTTTAATTATATATTTGATAAACTGACCTCCAGGAAAACCGTTCCAAACTTGTCTACCTTGTATGAGCCTGCCACAAAAGAATTCCCCACAAAAGGATTTTGTCAGTTTTCTTCTGAATAGTCTTTTACTTCTACATTTGCTTGGTTTATGGATATTAAGAAAGCTAGGTTTAGAATTAGGCAGACTCAGTTTTGAAATAGCCATGTCACTGACTAGTAGTGTGACCCTGAACAAATTCCCTTAACATCTCCAAGCCTCAGTGTCCTCATCTGTAAAATAGGATGCTAGAAAAGGATTATTGCAAAGACTGACCGAAATAATATATGCAAAGCGCTTAGTTTAGTGTTCAGCACTTAGGATTGCCCATGAAAAAGTAAAAATTAGACTCAAACTAAGAAGGTAAAAATCTGCCTGATTCTTCCATCAAGCTGGAAGAATAGGCCCAGATAAAGCCAGCTGCACAGTCGACAGGATGCAGTGTCCCCTAAGGACACACTGCAGCTGTAAAGTGCCATAATAGCTGCCTTCTTCGAGTGACTACTCACCGACTCACTGAGAAATCTTATTCTCCACAATCATAAATATCAGAAACTTTGGTGTTCATAATTATATCAGTAAAAATGATGCATCTGTCTTTTGTCTGGAAAATCTAAGGCCTCTTTGACAGAAATGTGGCCTCGATTTAAAACCCAGAAGTAGAGTTTTCAGTAAAGAGGTGTCTGGGTGAAAATTCTACATCTATCTTAACTTTATTGTTTCCAAATCAATAGTATACCCTGGGTCCACCTTGCAGTCCAGACTGGATGTTGACCCCTTTATACACAGCCATGCTTTACTCTGAACCTATAGAAACACTGTCTTATTTAAATTGCATCTAAACTCTGAGAAGAGTTACCATCTCTTGTTGTTCAGTCGCTCACTTGTGTCCTACTCTGTGTGACCCCATGGACTGCAGCACACCAGACCTCCCTGTCCTCCCTGTCCTTCACCTCCCTGTCCTTCACCTCCCGAAGGCTGCTCAGACTCATGTCCATTGAGTCAGTGATGCCATCCAACCATATCCTACTATGTGGTATTAAGTAGAAGTAGATATTACATAAATATAGGGTTTCATTTGGAGTATCTTAAAAGTTTCTTTTTAATAGTTTGCAAAGGGACTTTCCTGATGGTATAGTGGTTAAAAATCTGCCAGTGCAGGGGACGTGGGTTTGATCTCTGGTCCGGGAAGATCCCACATGCCGCTGGGCAACAAAGCCTGTTCACCACAACTGTGAATCCTGTGCACTAGAGCCCGCGAGCTGCAACTACTGAGCCCTCGTGCTGCAACTAATGAAGCCCGTGCACCCTAGAGCCTGTGTTCTCCAACAAGAAAAGCCACCTCAAAGAGAAACCTGCGCTCTGCAACAAAGAGCAGCCTCTGCTCATGGCAGCTAGAGAAAGCCAGCACACAGCAATAAAGACCCAGTGCAGTCAAAAATAAACAAACAAATAAAGTTTTAAAAAATACTTTGAAATATTATTTGTTAAATTAGCTGCTGTTAAACAAATTTAATGATTTTACGCCCGACTAATACTGATTTTTGAATTGTTTCTTGGAGTTTCTTTCAGTTCTGATACTCTCTAATTTGTTATTTTGGTGACAAAACTTTTTGCTCAGGTAGTTGATTTTTTTAAACTGCAGTATAATTGACATATATCATTATATTTGTTTCAGGTATACCACGTAATGATTTGATATTTGTATAGATTACAAAATGATCACCATAGTAAGTAAGTCCATAGTAAGATCACCATAGTAAGTCTACGTACCATCCATCACCAAGTAAAGTTACATATTTTTTGCTTCTGATGAGAACTTTTAAGATTTATTATCTTAGCAACTTTCAGATGTGCAACACAATAATATTGACTATATTCAACTACATGATACATTACATCGCCATGACTTATATATTCTACACCTGAAAGTTTGTACCTCTTAATCCCTTCACCCATTTTGCCCACCTTCTAACCCCCATCCCCTCTGCAACCACCAATTTTGTCACTGTATCTGTGAGTTTGATTTTGTTTTGTTTTTTGCTTGCTCTGTTTTTTAGATTCCACATATAAGTGAAATCACACTGTATTTTTATTTTCTTATGTCTGACTTATTTCACTTTGCATGATACCCTCAAGTTCATCCGTGTAGTCACAAATGGCAATAATTTTTTTAATGGCTGAGTATTCCATTGTGTGTGTATATGTGGATATATATATATATATGTATCAGCTCAGTTCAGTCGCTCAGTCATGTCCGACTCTTTGCGACCCCATGAATCGCAGAACGCCAGGCCTCCCTGTCCATCACCAACTCCCGGAGTCCACCCAAACCCATGTCCTTTGAGTCAGTGACACCATCCAACCATCTCATCTTCTGTCGTCCCCTTCTCCTCCTGCCCTCAATCTTTCCCAGCATCATGGTCTTTTCAAATGACTCAGCTGTTTGCATCGGGTGGCCAAAGTATTGGAGTTTCAGCTTCAACGTCAGTCCTTCCAAAGGAGACCCAGGACTATCTCCTTTAGGATGGACTGGTTGGATCTCCTTGCAGTCCAAGGGACTCTCAAGAGTCTTCTCCAACATCACAGTTCAAAAGCATCAATTCTTCTGCGCTCAGCTTTCTTTATAGTCCAACTCTCACATCCATACATGACTACTGGGAACACTATCGCTTTGACTAGATGGACCTTTGCTGGCAAAGTAATGTCTCTGCTTTTTAATATGCTGTCTAGGTTGGTCATAATTTTCCTTCCAAGGAGTAAGAGTCTTTTAATTTCATAGCTGCAGTCACCATCTGCCGTGATTTTGGAACCCCCAAAAATAAAGTCTGACACTGTTTCCACTGTTTCCCCATCTATTTGCCATGGAGTGATGGGACTGGATGCCATGATCTTAGTTTTCTAAATGTTGAGCTTTAGCCAACTTTTTCACTCTCCTCTTTCACGTTCATCAAGAGGCTCTTTAGTTCTTCACTTTCTGCCATAAGGGTGGTGTCATCTGCATATCTGAGGTTATTTATATTTCTCCCAGCAATCTTAATTCCAGCTTGTGCTTCCTCCAGCCCATCCCACTTCTTTATCCATGTATCCATCAAAGGACACTTAGAGTTTATTTATTTATTTATGCTTATGCCACACGACTTGCAGTTTAGTTCTTCAACAAGGTATTGGACCTGGGCTACTGCAGTGAAAGCACTGCGTCCTAACCACTGGATCACCAGGGACCTCTCTAGGTTGTTTCGGTGGTGGTGGTGGTTTAGTCACTAAGTTGTGTTTGCTTTTTGTGACCGCATGGGCTGTAGCCCACCAGGCTCCTCTGTGCATGGGGATTTCCCAGGCAAAAACACTGGAATGGGTTGCCATTTCCTTCTCCAGAGGATCTTCCGGACCCAAGGGTCAAACCTGGGTCTCCGGCATTGTATGTGGTCTCCTGCATTGCGGGAGGATTCTTTACTGACTGAGCCACCACAGAAGCCCTGACTCTTTCCAAACCTCGGCTATTGTAAATAATGCTTCAAAGAACATGGAGGAGCTTACATCTTTTCAAATTAGTATTTTTGTTTTCTTCTTCAAATAAGAGAAGACTCTTGAGAGTCCCTTGGACTGCAAGGAGATCCAACCAGTCCATTCTGAAGGAGATCAGCCCTGGGATTTCTTTGGAAGGAATGATGCTAAAACTGAAACTCCAGTACTTTGGCCACCTCATGAGAAGAGTTGACTCATTGGAAAAAACTCTGATGCTGGGAGGGATTGGGGGCAGGAGGAAAAGGGGACGATCGAGGATGAGATGGCTGGATGGCATCACGGACTCGATGGACATGAGTCTGAGTGAACTCCGGGAGATGGTGATGAACAGGGAGGCCTGGCGTTCTGCGATTCATGGGGTCGCAAAGAGTATGACACGATTGAGTGACTGAACTGAACTTCAAATAAGTGCCTAGTAGTGGAATTACTAGATCATATGGTAGTTCTAGTTTTAATTTTTTGAGGACCGTCTATATTATTTTCACAGTAGCTGTACCAATTCACATTCCTGCCAGTAGGACACAAGGGATCCCTTTTCTCAACATCTTCTCCAACACTTGTTACTTCTATTTTATGACAAACATTCTGATAGGTGTGAGGTGATATCTTCTTGTAGTTCTGATTTGCATTTTCTTGATGATTAGTGATGCTGAGCATCTTTTCATGTGCCTGTTAGCCATCATCATGCCTTCTTCAAAAAAGTATTTATTCCGATCCTCTGCCCATTTTTAAATCAGATTGTTTGTGTTTTTTTGCTACTGAGTTGTCCGAGCTCGTTATAGATTTTGGATATTCACTCCTTATTGGATATATGATTTGGAAATATTTTTCCCTGATAGCTCAGTTGGTAAAGAATCTTCCCGCAATGCAGGAAACCCCGGTTCGATCCCTGGGTCAGGAAGATCCTCTGGAGAAGGGATAGGTTACCCACTCCAGTGTTCTTGGGCTTCCTTTGTGGCTCAACTGGTAAAGAATCCACCTTCAATGCAGGAGACCTGGGTCTGATCCCTGGGTTGGGAAGATCCCCTGGAGAAGGGAAAAGCTACCCACTCCAGTATTCTGCCTGGAGAATTCCATGAACTGTATAGTCCATGGGATTGCAAAGAGTCAGACACAACTGAGTGACTTTCACTTCACTTCTTCATCTTCTTTTTGCTATGCAGAAGCTTTTTTCTTTTGATATAATCCTATTTGCTTATTTTTGCTTCTGTTGCATTTGCTTTTGGAGTCAGATTCAAAAAATAATCACCAGTACCAATGCCAAGGAGTTTATTGGCTATGTTTTCTCCTAGGAGTTTTATGGTTTCAAGTCTTATATTCAAGCCTTTAATCCTTTCTGAGTCAATTTTTACATATGGTGTAAGATAGTAATCCAGTGTCATTCTTTTACATTTACTGTCCAGTTTTTTCAGTACCATTTATTAAAAAGACTATCCTTACCCCATTGGCTATTTTTGCCTCCTTTATCAAAAATGAATTGGGGCTGCCATCTATGGGGTCACACAGAGTCGGACATGACTGAAGCAACTTAGCAGCAGCAGCAGCATGCATAGGTGTAATTTCTGGGCTCTTTATTTTGATCCATTGATCTATGTGTCTGTTTTTATGCCAACACCATATTATTTTGATTACTGTAGCCTTGTAATATAGCTTGAAATCAGGAAGTATGATGCCACCAGCTTTGTTCTTCTTTCTCTAGATTGCTTTGACTATTCCCTGTCTGTTGTGGTTCCATAAAAATGTTGGAATTGTTTGTTCTGCTTTTGTGAAAAATGTCATTATAATTTTGATAGAGATTGAATGAAATCTGTAGATTGCTTTGAGTAGAATGGACATTTTAACAATATTAATTCTTCTAATCTGTGAGGATGGAATAGCTTTCCATTTGTGTCTTTTTCAATTTCTCTCATCAATAGTTTTCAGTGTATAGGTCTCTTTCCTCCTTAATTAACTTATTCCTAGGTATTTTTTAAAATTCTGTGTTGTATTTATTTATAATTCTATGCTTAGTTGCTCAGTCGTGTCCATCTGTTTGTGACCCCATGGACTGTAGCCCACCAGGCTTCTCTGTCCATGAGGATTTTCCAGGCAAGAATACTGGAGTAGGTTGCCATCCCCTCCTCCAAGGGATCTTCCCAACCCAGGGATCAAACCCAAGTCTCCTGCATTGTAGGTGGATTCTTTACCATCTGAGTCACCAGGGAAGCCCTATTCCGAGGTATTTTATTCTTTTTGATGTAATCATAAATGGGATTTTTTTTCTTAATTTCCATTTTTGATTGTTTGTTGTTAGTGCATTAAAATGCAACCAGTTTCTGTATATTGATTTTGCACCTTGCAACTTTACTGAATTTTTTTTATTCTGAAAGATTTTTGATGGAGTCATTAGAGTTTTCTAGGTGTAAAATCATGTCATCTGCAAATAGTAATAATTTTACTTCTTCTAATTGATTTTTTAAGTCAAATAAATAACTTACTATGTCATAGTGTTATATTAGCAAATAACAGGATTTCTGATCTTTTTTCCAAGTCTTGTTGATTAGTTACTATAACTCTATTCTTGTACATTACACAGTAGTTATTTTCTAAAATATTTTTATGTCCTATGTCAGTTAATTCAGTTAATTCACTTGTCATAGCTAACTACGTAGCAACATGCTTTATGCTTGGTAGTGAATTCTCCAGTGACATAAGCAGTCCCTGCGTGTCCAGACCCAAAGGCAATGTAGATGTGATCATTTTTAAAAAACAATCTTCCTTTCCTGAATGACTGCTTCACACCTTTTAGTCTCAATAACTGTCCTATTTCTCTTAAGGTGGACATTATCTATGTATATTCATTGTAGCTAAAAGATGAAGGAACCATAGAATATCTTTGGTTTTCATGTCAGAATTTGGAAGGTTATATTCTCTATGATGAATATTTTGGTTATTTATCATTTCACACTATTAAAAACACACTGCAACTGATGCTTTCTTTGTACCCTTCTGGGATGACAATATCTCAGACAAGCGCTAATGATGTACAACACAGGCATACCTGCATAACATATGTGGACTTCAATCAGACTTGCTGTAGTGGCTGCTTCTTGCTTTCATTTACTTATTTTTGCCTGCACTGCGTCTTTGTTGTGGCGCAGTCTTTCTCTAGTTGCGGCGAGCAGGGCCTACTCTCTAGTCGCAGGGCACGGGCTACTCTCTTTGCAGTGGCTTCTCTTGTTTTGTGGAGCATGCGCTCTAGACCTTGCAGGCTTTAGAGTGTGATCTCAGCTGTTGTGGCCCACAGGCTTGGTTGCCCCGGAGCATGTGAAATCTTTCCAGAACAGAGATGGAACCAGTGTCCCCTGCATTGCCAGGTGGATTCTTAACCCCCAGACCACCAGGGAACCCGTGCTGTTTACTTTTGAAGTCTTAATACTAATGTCAGCTGCATATGCAGAAGGACTGGATTGGTGGTAGCCTGTGTTATGCGTTTCAAGAGATGCCAGACAAACCCTCACCCTCAAACTTACCAGTGCCTACAATTTCAACAACAGAGATTCATACCTTTGGGTTTGTAACTCGGCACTTCAAGATGATTCTTTCAACAAATTGTTTCTCCATGATTATGATTACTGTAGAAAATCAAGAGCTTCCAGAGAAGTTGATAAATGAAAATAGAAATTACCGATAGCTCACAATTCAGACTCCACTACTGTTAACATTTTGCTGTTTCCCTCTTTTCCTTTCATATACATAAAACTGAAAAGATAATCTTCTCTTTAGAATCTTTTGTTATGCATTCAAGTAGCTTTGTGTGCATGCATGCGTGCCTGTTCAGTCGCTTAGTCTCTCAGTTATGTCTGACTCTTTGCGACCCCATGGACTGTAGCCAGCCAGGCTCCTCTGTCCTTGGAATTTTTTGGGCAAGAATAACGGGGTGGGTTGTCATTTCCTACTCCAAGGAATCTTCCCTGACCCAGGAATCAAACCCCTATCTGTGTCTCCTGTATTGGCAGGCAGATTCTTTACCACTGAGCCACCTGGGAAGCCCAAAGTAGCTTTACAGTAAAAGAAATCTGATGAATATAAATTCTAAGCATTCCTCTAAATTTACTTCTGGTCCCTTCATTCTTTCAATAAATATTAACTAATCATCTACTATGAGCAAAGCTTTGAGCTAGACACAGATTAATGATACAGAGCATACTATCAGTGTATAAAAATTCACATATTCTTAATCAGTAGTCAGACATGTAATCAGTGAATAAACTATTTTAGGTTCATTATTTCTTATAGACATCTCAAGCTTAAGGGTTGTATAGTATTCAATTGTATTGATTTCACCATTCTCTATCATTGCAAATTTGGGATGTTTTCTCCTCTCTCTCATTTTCAGAGTCTTTCCTTGAACTCAAATCCTCAAAGTGAAGTGAAAGTGTTAAGTCACTCAGTCGTGTCCAACTCTGTGTGACCCCATGGACTGTAGCCTATGCTCCTCTGTCCATGGAATTCTCCAGGCAAGAATACTGGAGTGGGTTGCCATTCCTTCTCCAGGGGATCTTCCCAACCCAGGGATTGAACCCTGGTCTCCCTCATTGCAGGCCGACTCTTTACTGTCTGAGCCACCAGGGAAATCCACAAAAGAGGTTATCAAATCAAAGGACGTAATTGTTACTTATTTGAGCAATCTTCTTTTAGAATTCAAATACAGAAGGAAGAGCAAATCATATATGCCATTGCAGCACACGGGCTGTTTGTTACTGTGGGAGGGCTTTCTCTAGTTGCAGTGCTCGGACTTTGGTAGTTGTGGCCGCCCCGCAACATGTGGGATCTTAATTCCCTGACTAGAGATGGAACCCCTTTCCCCTGCATTAACAGGTGGATTCTTAACCACTGGACCACCAGGGAAGTCCCAAGGCACTCACCTTCTAAAAACGAAGTTTCACATATTCAACTAAACTTGACAGTTGGTGCTGATACAGTTTGGGGAAGGAAAGTATGCATATTTCCATTCTCAGAGCCAGCATGTGTCAGGGATATACTTCAAACTCAGCACTCCTGGGTCCGGGGAGCCCGGTAAGCCCAGAGCCTGCACATAGCTTCTTGTTCCAAATGTGTCTATAGCTATGACTCCAGAAAAGAGTTTATGTTGCCCTCTGCTCCTCCCCATTGCCCAGGCTGCCCTCCAGCCTCTCCTTGCCTCCTCCTCCCCATGAGCTACTCTTGCTGCATGAGCTATCAGAGTTTGCTGTCTCCCCACTTTCCTGTTGTCCCTAACGTCAGGAGACACTAGGGTCCCTTAACTCTTCCCTCATCTGATTTCCTACACCCACAAACTCCTAAGACAGGAAGAGATCTTGGTACAACTTACTCATATGACAAATAAGGCAACGGAGACAGCTAGTTAGCTGCTTCCTACAGGAGGCAATTTTGCTGAGATGAGATTTAGGAGAGGCTTTCTGGGACAAAATTTTCCAGATTTAAAGAATCTCGCTTGCCTGCTGCTTCCCGTTAGCATGGAAAGGAAGGAGAACACTCAGATGACCAAAAAGAGGCTACTCAGATAGCAGGAAAATCACCAGCCACCCAGGGAGGTAGGGATGGATGCAGGATTACAAGTGGTAAAGGAGTGGGCCCTGGGAGGTCAAGATTAACTCACTTGTGAAGTCCGTTAATGGAGAGAGAAGATGGCAATCAAGAACTTAAATGAAGGACTTCCTTGGTGGTCCAGTGGTCGAGACTCCACACTCCCAATGCAGGGACCCAGGTTCAGTCCCTGGTCAGAGAACTAGATTCCACATGCTGCAACAAAGATCCAGTGTGCTTCATCTAAGACTCACAGCAGACAAATAAACTAAAAAATAAAAATAAGAACTTAAGTGAACACAAGAGGATTATCATTGCAATAGAAGGGAAATAAGACACGCTTCTGCTCAAAGGGGAAGATCACTTATTAGGAAAGATTGAAGTGGCAAAAAAATAAAAATAATTGACCAAGCAAGGTTTGCTGCTGCTGCCGCTAAGTCGCTTCAGTCGTGTCCAACTCTGTGCAACCCCATAGACGGCAGCCCACCAGGCTCCCCCGTCTCTGGGATTCTCCAGGCAAGAATACTGGAGTGGGTTGCCAGTTCCTTCTCCAATGCATGAAAGTGAAAAGTTAAAGTGAAGTCGCTCAGTCGTGTCGACTCTTAGCGACCCCATGGGCTGCAGCCTCCCAGGCTCCTCCATCCATGTGATTTTCCAGGCAAGAGTACTGGAGTGGGTTGCCATTGCCTTCTCCAAAGCAAGGTTTAATGGACGTGAAATAGGGATGAGGTTAAAGCCAAAGTGGGTACTTGACTTTTTGGCTTATCCTGCCATTAAGTTATCCATATGACTCTAAACTCCATGAGAGCCAGGACCATATCAGGTTTTGTTCGCTACTACCGTGTCTAGTACCTGATACAGAGTAGGAACTCTGTCTTGTTGAAGGAATAGACAAATGAATAATAAAGGAACCTCCCAATGAGTACCAGTGGTGGTGTTGTTCAGTTGCACAGTCGTGTCCAACTCTTTGCAACCCAACAGACTGCAGCACGCCAGGCTTCCCTGTCCTTCACTATTTCCTGGAGTTTGCTCAAACTCATGTCCATTGAGTCAATGATGCTACCTAACCATTTCATCCTCTTTCACCCCCTTCTCCTCCTGCACTCAATCTTTCCCAGCATCAGGGTCTTTTCCAGTGAGTCAGCTCTTTTCATCAAGTGGCCAAAGACTCAGGAGCAAAAGTTTAGGTACAAATAAAAAAAGAAGAGGGAAAAAAGAGAGAGAGACAAGAAGGAGGTTGAAATATAACACAGATGCCTACTTTGGCCTCTTTGGCCAATGTACTGGATGACATCCAGGAAACCAAGACAAATTGTCAGTAGTCACTGCCGTATAGAGAAACTGACAGTTCTGGTGACTTCAGTGCTGATGTTAATTGAAACTGTACACTAAAGCACAATGTTATTTATCATCCTGAATTTGGAATGCCAAGTGAAATCTATCATGTAAATCTTTGTATGAGGACACTGAAGAGCAGATTAGCTGGTGCCCTTGACAGAAATTTTACCAAAAATGATAGAAAACTTATAAATCTGCACAAGGGTGGTATTGAAAATATTTAACAATTGATATGAGACAGAAGCTAACAGACCAGCCTGTGGCAACGCATGAGGCTGCATTAGTGCACACTGGCAATCAGGACTGCGTGTGGCTATTGCTTATATTGATGATGCTCAGTGAACAATAGTGCTGTTTTTAAAAAGCCATTCAACTGGATAGAAAGGAGAGTCTTGCATGCTCTCAGAGCAACATTTTCCCCTCAAATTCTTAGCCTGAAGGTTCTCTATCCAGGAACAAAGAACTGTACTCATTGTTTCTTCAATTTTGTCCTCCAGACTTTCAGCAAATCCTGATCCTGGTCACTTGCTTTAATCTCTGCTTTATTGACTCATCTAACATCTGAGCTAGCCACACGTGTACAAGGTTTGCCCTTAACTAATCCATATGCTGATCACCTTCACCAGCCTGTGGTTATCCCTAATATCTACCACCCTACCCTGGTCATGCCCGAATAGACCAAGTTCTTAACAGGACTCAACCACAGAAAAGATTCAAAGAAAATTTTACAACATAGAGGACCAATGCTTGAAGATAATTTCAAGAAGTTGCACGTGGATGATCATATAAGAGAAAAGATTATAATCTCCTGAGCTTCCTGTAGATCACATAGAGACTCCACCTCTAACTTTAAAAGATGGAAAACCAAATATAGAAATGCTACACTTCTAGTCACTGCTTAAGGAAATAAGGTCTTCTTTGTGTCTTACATTGTATTTTGTGCTATAAACCCCCAGGAAGCATACCTGGTGGACTGCCTTTGAAAATCCAAGATTGTGATAATCAGTAACTCACAGGCAATTGCCACAACTTTTTAGCCTCCTATGGAAAGTGAAGCTTACACCACAGGATTATAATTAGGCAGTCATCCAAAAGGTTATGGTCTGTTCAACAGGACTGTGGCCGCTTCCAACTCATATGTTGAAATTCTAACCCCAGTATATGAGAATGTAACTGTACTTGGAGAAAGAGCCTTCAAACAGATGATTAAGTTAAAATGAGGCTGTCAAGGTGCCCTATTCTTATCTGATTGATTTTCTCATAAGCAGAGGAAATGTGGATACCCAAAGAGATACCAGGGCTGTGCACACAGAGGAAAGACCATCTGAGGACACAATGAGAAGATGGCCATCTACACGCCAAGGAAAGAGGCCTCAGAAGAAATCAAACCAGCCAACACCTTGATTTTGGACTTCTAGCCTCCAGAACTGTGAGAAAATAAATTTCTGCTGTTTGAGGCACCTAGTCTGTGGTATTTTGTTATGGCAGACCTTGAAGTCTAAGATAAACAGGCACTTATTGTGGGCCTAATGCACACAGGCTACAGGGACAAATTTTCCTCAACTAAGCTGTAACTATTTGCAGCCAGGACCTAAGTCTTCTATTTCTCTGTGTCCCCAAGAGTCCAGTGAAGTCCCCTTCAAAGAGTAGGACTTCAGCACCAAGATTTTAATTGATAGTATGGGGAAAATTCTAAGATAAATCACTACCTTCAAGACCACCTGAAAAGTGGTAGTAGAAGAAAGATGAGCATGGCAGAGCCACCAGAAAAAGAGAAAGAAGGACTTACCTGCCAGTCCAGTGGCTAAGACTGTTGCTGCCAATGCTGAGGGCATAGGTTTGATCCCTAGTCAGGGAACTAAGATCCAACATGCTGTGCAGTCCTGTCCAAAATAGTTTTTTTAAAGAAAAGAAAATCAGGAGGAGATTCATGGATGGAGGGGTTGGGAAGCTCTGAGGAATCCATAGGAGAATTTGCGGAGTGCTTGGATTCAGACAGGGAAAGAAGAAGTAAGGGCGTTCCTGGGAGAGAGAACAAAGTAAGCAAAAGCAGAGAGTCCAAAATGGTTTATTTTCTATTTGCAAAAGAGTAAATAATTACTCCAGCTAGAGTGGCATGCTCATGTTAAGAAAATACATGGCGCTTGGGAGAAGTTTGAATGCTAATCTTAGGCCTCCAGAATTGATCCTTATCCTCACTCCCTCAGAAATTCAGTTCAGTTCAGTTCAGTTCAGTCACTCAGTCATGTCCGACTCTTTGCGACCCCATGAATCACAGCACTCCAGGCCTCCCTGTCCATCACCAACTCCTGGAGTTCACTCAGACTCACATCCATCAAGTCAGAGATGCCATCCAGCCATCTCATCCTCTGTCATCCCCTTCTCTTCCTGCCCCCAATCCCTCCCTACATCAAAGTCTTTTCCAATGAGTCAACTCTTTGCATGAGGTGACCAAACAACTGGAGTTTCAGCTTTAGCATCATTCCTTCCAAAGAAATCCCAGGGTTGACCTCCTTCAGAATGGACTGGTTGGATCTCCTTGCAGTCCAAGGGACTCTCGAGTCTTCTCCAACACCACAGTTCAAAAGCATCAATTCTTTGGTGCTCAGCTTTCTTCATAGTCCAACTCTCACATCAATACATGACCACTGGAAAAACCATAGCCTTGACTAGACGGACCTTAGTTGGCAAAGTAATATCTCTGCTTTTGAATATGCTATCTAGGTCGGTCATAACTTTTCTTCCAAGGAGTAAGCATCTTTTAATTTCATGGCTGCAATCACCATCTGCAGTGATTTTGGAGCCTCAAAAATAAAGTCTGACACTGTTTCCACTGTTTCCCCATCTATTTGCCCTGAAGTCATGGGCCCAGATGCCATGATCTTCGTTTTCTGAATGTTGAGCTTTAAGCCAACTTTTTCACTCTCCACTTTCACTTTCATCAAGAGGCTTTTTAGTTCCTCTTCACTTTCTGCCGTAAGGGTGGTGTCATCTGCATATCTGAGGTTATTGGTATTTCTCCTGGCAATCTTGATTCCAGCCTGCGCTTCTTCCAGCCCAGCGTTTCTCATGATGTACTCTGCATAGAAGTTAAATAAGCAGGGTGACAATATACAGCCTTGACGTACTCCTTTTCCTATTTGGAACCAGTCTGTTGGTCCATGTCCAGTTCTAACTGTTGTTCCTGACCTGCATATAGGTTTCTCAAGAGGCAGGTCAGGTGGTCTGGTATTCCCATCTCTTTCAGAATTTTCTACAGTTGATTGTGATCCACACAGTCAAAGGCTTTGGCAGAGTCAATAAAGCAGAACTAGATGTTTTTCTGGAACTCTCTTGCTTTTTCCATGATCCAGCAGATGTTGGCAATTTGATCTCTGGTTCCTCTGCCTTTTCTAAAACCAGCTTGAACATCTGGAACATCAGAAATTAGGAGACATCAGATATTAATCCCTCCTGGCTATGGCGGTTGAGGCAGGGTAGGAGGGGAGGCAAGACTGGCACATGGAATTGCAAAATGTACCAAGGACGAAGATCAAGCTAGTGAATTGGGGCATGGCCAGGATCAAGATAAACATATCGGAGAGGCAGGACTAGTTATGAGGTAACCAGAGTGAACTAGAGGTGCTGTGGAAGAGCAGGCTCTGAAAGGGACATGGGAAGCAGTGCCTGGAGCAGCTCTCCAAGGCCCAAGAATGTAGCAAAAGAGCTTTTTGGAAACTTCATCTAGGAATAGGGAGTGTGACATTAAAAGGATGGAAGCATTCTGGACGATGGCTCAGATGGTAAAGAATTTGCCTGCAATTCAGGAGATCTGGGTTTGATCCCTGGGTCAGGAAGATCCCCTGGAGAAAGGAATGGCAACACACTCCAGTATTCTTGCCTGGGTAATTCCATGGACAGAGGAGCCTGGCAGGCTACAGCCCACAGGGTCACCAAGAGACAGACATGACTGAGTGACTAGCACTTTCACTGAAGATTTTTGACCAGAGTACAACAAAATGGTATTTTAGAAAAATATATTGAGGAACACTAGAACTAGAGTTAGAAACCATAGCACATCAAGACATGAGTTGAAGGTTATAAAAATTATTTTGAAAGCACCCAGTTTCATATTTCTTTGCTCACCTAGTACCTAAAAGTCAGTCCTTAGTAAATAAATGCTAAATATGAAATGTATACCCTCTGCAAAATGATTGCTTTTGTCTTTAGACCAAGAAAATCTCCTAGAATAAAGAAATAAATTAATATGATTGCTTATATATGTCAAATTTCTATGAGTTTGGTCAATGTGTATCACTTTTATGCAGCATAATAATTCCTGAATAAACTGACAGAACTCAGTTTATAAACCTTGCAGGTTCTGATGCCTTATTGGTTCTTTGGTTGAAAATTATGAGAATAAATCCTTGCTATATTGTCACCCTGTTTATTTAACTTCTATGCAGAGTACATCATGAGAAATGTTGGGCTGGAAGAAACACAAGCTGGAACCAAGATTGCCGGGAGAAATATCAATAACCTCAGATATGCAGATGACACCACCCTTACGGCAGAAAGTGAAGAGGAACTAAAAAGCCTCTTGATGAAAGTGAAAGTGGAGAGTGAAAAAGTTGGCTTAAAGCTCAACGTTCAGAAAATGAAGATCATGGCATCCGGTCCCATGACTTCATGGCAAATAGATGGGGAAACAGTGTCAGACTTT
The DNA here is from genome assembly GCF_016772045.2 of Ovis aries. Lineage (NCBI taxonomy): Eukaryota > Metazoa > Chordata > Mammalia > Artiodactyla > Bovidae > Ovis > Ovis aries. The sequence continues at coordinate 32,043,762 of NC_056056.1, read as the reverse complement.
ATTTTGGGGGGTTCCAAAATCACTGCAGATGGTGATTGCAGCCATGAAATTAAAAGATGCTTACTCCTTGGAAGAAAAGTTATGAGCAACCTAGATAGCATATTCAAAAGCAGAGACATTACTTTGCCGACTAAGGTCCGTCTAGTCAAGGCTATGGTTTTCACTGTGGTTATGTATGGATGTGAGAGTTGGACTGTGAAGAAGGCTGAGAGCTGAATAATTGATGCTTTTGAACTGTGGTGTTGGGGAAGACTCTTGAGAGTCCCTTGGACTGCAAGGAGATCCAACCAGTCCATTCTGAAGGAGATCAGCCCTGGGATTTCTTTGGAAGGAATGATGCTAAAGCTGAAACTCCAGTAGTTTGGCCACCTCATGCAAAGAGTTGACTCATTGGAAAAGACTTTGATGCAGGGAGGGATTGGGGGCAGGAGGAGAAGGGGACGACAGAGGATGAGATGGCTGGATGGCATCGCTGACTCGATGGACATGAGTCTGAGTGAACTCCAGGAGTTGGTGATGGACAGGGAGGCCTGGAGTGCTGTGATTCATGGGGTCGCAAAGAGTCGGACATGACTGAGTGACTGAACTGAACTGAACTGACGCAAAAATTGATTGGAAGGATATAGGGCAGATGAGGGAATACAAAGATCGGTTGGATCATTTGTTCTCAGAAGGCCATAACGAAAGCAGTTTCAAGGATCTGGGAATCATGAACTGTGAACTGTCTCGTGGCAGCAAAGGATCATAGCTTCACCACCTTCTGTGCCTGCATTTCTCAGCTCAAAGTTCAACTTATTCGGATAAAAAGTGTGATTCGCCAAGCAAAGATCAAATATCAACCTCTCTGTTGAGGGTAGAGCATTGTACTTAACAACATATCAAAACCACATATTGAACATATTGGACACTAGCAGCCCCCAAGGAAGTAACTCTAGACAGAAAAAATAACCAGTGTCTACTCTGTGTACTTATACTTCAAAATTCACCCTCAAAATAGTGTGGACAGCTGATTAAAGAAGATGCTACTTAATTGGCCTTGTCACCCCTGAGAATTAATTGGAATTAATATTTGTCACTCCAGAGACCAAATCCTACTGATGATGATGAGTTTGTGTACTGCAAAGCTTATCTACTTAGGAGGTTCTCGTTTCTTAGAATTTTCAATATTTTTTATTATGTCTACATGTTATGGCAGATTTAAAGTTTTTCAGTATAGTGTAACAAATAGGAAAGTACACAAATCATAATTGCTCAGCTCAAAGAATTTTCACAGATCTAACAATCAGAACCCAGATTGTGAAATAGAATATAACCAGCACCCCAGGAGGTCTCACTCAAGCCTTCTACCCAACGAAAGAAACCACCAAACAGTTTCTATCTCCATTGGTGAGTTTTGCCTGGTTTTTAGCTTTATATAAATTGAATCATATATTATGCGTTCTTTTGTATGATTTTTGTTCGTGCATTTGTTGCATTTTATAAGATTTATCCATCATTTTATAAGTACCAATGGTTTCTTCATTCTCATTGCTGTATAGCATTTTACGATTACATCACTGTTTTATCTACTCTATTGTTGTTGGACTTTTGTTTTCAGTTTTTCACTGTTACAAATACTGCTGCTATGAACATTTTTGTGCATGTCTTTTGTGAATATTATACTCATTTTTATTGGGTATGTATCGAGAAGTGGAACCGCTAGTTCACAGAGTATGTTTAAGTTTGGCTTTAAGAAATAATTCAAACAATTATGCACAGACTTCCCTGGTGGTCCAGTGGTTGGGAATCTGCCTGCCAATGCAAGAAACACAGGTTCAGTCCCTGTCTGGGAAAATCCCCGAGGCCACGGGACAGCTAAGTCCACAAGCCTTAGAGCACCCTATGCTCCACAACAAGGGAAGCCACTACAGTGAGAAGCTCCCACTCGCCACAACTGGAGAAAGCCTGCACGCAGTAATGAAGGTCCAGTGCAGCCAAAAATAAACAAATAAACAAAATGTCAAGAACAAAAACAAACAAAAAATTATCCATGGTGGTTGTACAGTTTTACATTCCCAACAGCAGCCGTGTATAAAGATTCAAGCTTCAGCCCATCCTGTGCTGTACGGATTGTCTGCCTTCTTAATTTTAACTGTGATAGGAGATGTGCAGGACCTCATTGTGGTGTTATTTTATACATCCCTGATGACTAATGAAGCAGATCTTCTCATGTGTTTATAGGCCATTGGAAATCCTCTTTAGGGAGGTGTCTGTTGAAATCTTTTGTTCATTGTAAAAAGTCCTGTTGTCTTTCTCTTCTTGAACCATTGCGGCTCTTTTTATACTCTGTACACAAATCCTCTTTTGAATATACAGACTGAAGTATGTTCCATTTTGTGCTTTTTTTTTACTCTCTTAATCGCATCATTTGATAAACCTAAGTTCTTCATTTTAATGCTTTCCAAATGTATTGACTGTTATGGTTACCACTTTTAGCATACTATCTGAAAAATTTTTGACAGAGAGATTGTAGTAGTTGGAAAATATAGTGATAAGTTCATAGAAAAAAAATTAAACAGAAAACATGGTTTTTATTAACTCCAGGGCAAAAATTGTACTAGAAACAAAACATAATCATAGTATTCCATTGGGTTCAACTGTGAAGATTTATTTATACAATCATTATAATATAATCACTGACTACTGATTTCTCCAGAAATCTCTGATGGGGCCCCATAAGTAGCAAACCTCTTCCCAATCTGAGTTCTGAGCAAATTAAGAAGTTAATCAGACGAGTGGCAGAGGGAAGTTAAGATATTGCCATTATTACAACTGAGAGAGGCCAGGTTGGAGAGGGTAGCATCAAGGTTTTTCTGCAAAGCAGGGTGGATAGAAAGAATCAGACTTAGGGAGAATGGCCCCCTCAAGTAGTGGGCAATGCTGGACTCATGCAGGTTTTCCCAAGTTGAGTCCCTGGTGTTGCCCTTTAGCCACCAGGAGCCCCTTCCACTCAAAAGATGACTGTTCTTATTCCAACACTGAGAGACTTTTCAAAGTAGTCTTTAGAAAGTATAGTTTGAAAGAAGGAATGTTTATCCTCATTCTTTTGGTAAAAAGAAAACTATGGTAGATAGTATTCATGTAGAAGTATGTTTTAATTAAGATCTAGAGAGTGCTATAAAAAAAAAATAAACTCCTAAATGTATAATGTCTCAAACACAGTATAAATTGATGTCTTGTTCATGTAACAGACCAGATCATATGTTCCTCATCAGCGGAGGCAGCTCGGCCATTTTCCACACGTGGCTTCCAAGGTTGCACTAGTCAACTCAGCACAGAGAAACATATGAGGGGAGGTTTTTATGTGCAAGGCCTGGAAGCAACACTTAGCATTTCCACTCACATTCAGCAGGCTGGAGACCTAACGTGACGGAAGCTGGGAAATGTGTCTAGCTATGAGTCCAGGAAAAAGAACAGACCAGAAGTTTTGGTGAACACTTATCGAACTTTCCCACTGGCTATGAGGCACATTTGGGCAGAATGTTTCACATTGCCTCTTGTGTCTGACACATGGTGGGCACTCCATAAATGTTTGTTGAATAAATAATAAAGTGAAAAGAGCATGTGCTTTGAAATATAGAAGACTCAAATTCTTCTGCCACTTTCTAATTGTCTTAATTTGCTTAGACTCTTTGAGCCTCAGTTTCTTGCTTAGACTCTTTGAGCCTCAGTTTCTCATCCATATAATGGAGATGAAAATACATTTGTGATCTGCTTCTCAGGTCAGATGTGGAAATAGACAGTGATTAACAATATGCCAAGAAAAATAGTATTTGAGAAATAGGCTTCCTTGATTTTCTCTCAAATAGCTCTGACGGTGGGGAAGGGGAGAAAGTAGTTATCTTGTATTTTTTTAAAACAACTATAGTCATCCCAGCAGCCCGTGAAGTCTACCATTTCCCTGGTCTCTGCTCTGGCACCTGGGCTGAAGTCTGTTGACCAGTTTTCGAGGCCTGGACCAAGACTGCAGGTGCCCAGCGCCTTCACGCTCCCAGGCCACTGTATGCTTTCTGCTCCAATTTCCCGCAGATCCCTGTGGGCTGTAGGACACCATGTGCGCTGTCCAGCAAGGGTATCTCGGGTCACAGCATCTTGCCTTAACATCTTTCAAAGAAACGGCTTTGTTTGTTCCTGCTTTTTGTTCAGTCTCACTGGGACGAAGGCAGGAATCCCCGGAGCAGAGTCAGCAGGTGATGTTAGTGACCAGCAGTTTATACTACTGACAATACCCTCCCCACTTTCATCCAAACTTGCCCCACTCTCCTTAGAATGGGTTATTTCTCAGGATCTCCTTGATTCCTCAAGCAAGTATGTCCCTTCCCAACAGCATTTGGACCTTCCTAGACCTGTCAGAATTCTGAGTCCAGGTTAGGCAGCTAAGCCAGAACTTCTTCCACAGCCCTTCCCACCTTCTCTTTTTACCTGTTTTGCAGGGTTGGTGTTGGTATTCAATGAGATAAATCAGATAAAATACCAGGCTTGGTGGTGACTTCAAGAAAATACACTGGTTTACACCAGGAAAAATCACAATATCAGATTGGATTCAAGAAAATAGATACAATTATTTGATGAACAAGGTAGGTAACATACCTGCTCTGGACTCTGGCCTTCTGGGGAAGGGAAGGGTGGAAGAAATATAGGATCTGTAGAGTCAGGAAATAGGAGAAAAGATTACAGAAAGTCACTCTGTCACTCTTATAAAAGGGCTAACTTAAAAAGTAGACTAAGAGGAAAGCCAGCAAGAAAGACCAGCTGCAGGAGATGATGATGGGGGAAGGGGGTATGGTGGTCAAAAGAGTATCACTATTGGATTTCAAGAGGCAGAGTGGAATGCGGTCCATCCTGTGTGGGAGGGTGAGGCCTCAACTGTGTAGGAAAAATGGGGCTTTGCTCCCCTATCAGCCACGTGAGGTAAGAACTGGACCTTCATTTAGAATGAGGGTAGAAGTTACCCAATAGAACTCAAAATCACAAGATAAATTAAGTGTTTATTAATAATCAAGATATTAGTTAAGATTTTGATAGGTTGTTAGATAAGTTTAAGTTTAAAGAATGAAACCAGGTACCTGCAATATGCCACCTCACATAGCACAAAATCTAGGAGCGTAACACTGCAGTAAACTGATCTCACATTCTCATTCATTGTTTATGCAAATTGAAGCAAAAGAAAGTAAAGTAACAGGGGCCCTGGAGAGAAGAAATAAGAAGTCTGCAATCTCAAGGACCCAGACACTTCTTAAAAAATAAGTTTTTAAAATAAACTTTAAAATCTTTTCTCCCCAAATTCTGATATTGTCACCTGAAAGAAAAGTTTTTCAAACTATGAACCATAAAATCAATTTAGTTGTTCATGACTAGCAGTTGGAAAAAAAGAGTAAGCACTGTTTAAAACATTTTTTTGTTTGTTTTAATTACACACAAACACAAGTACACACACACAAATGTGTACTGAATTAAGACAAAAATGTATTTTTTATTTTGTTGTGGTTCATGACAGCAACAAAAAAAATTAGAAAAACATTGTCTTCTCCCTGGTTGTTCTGAAGAGATTATTTTATTTCCTGCATTTGTCCATATTTACTTTCTTTAGTTTGCATAATGAAAGCAAAATTCTCTTAATTAGTTTCAAATATAAAAGTATATTCTAGTATTGAATTTATTTTTTCAAACAATCCCCTTCTCTATACCTGGAGATTCTATGTTTCCCGAATGGTCAAGGTTGCCCTTGTTGAGAATCACAAGGTTGCCCTAGGGAAATCTGGACTCAAGTAATTGTAGTAGCATTAATCCCTGGCAAGGAAGACCTATAAACTTTCTGTTTAGAATGTTTGCTGAGTTTGTTTCATTACACCGTTTCCAGAAAGAATATAGAGGTTGGTGGACTTCCAAGAGCCTAACAGACTGACATTTAGGATCAATGAGTTCTCAGACTGATTAAAGTTAACAGATGTCATTCTCAGGGTGCCTCTGTTCTAGAAGTGGTAGTATTTTAGCCAGGATAATCTTTAAAGTATTAAATAGCTGGTCAGGGGGGGCTACTGGACAACTTGAATGAATATGGAACATAAACAGCCATTACATGTGTTCCACCTGTAGGTCACCCAGCATTTAGCAATGAAGGGAAAGTATAATTAAATATCTGGTCCTCACCCAAACAGTATTTGTGAATTGTGAGAAGACACCTCTGAGAAAGAGCTAAAGTTGGCCAATGTCAAAAAATAACAGTGAGGTTTAAACTTTTTTTTTTTTTTTTTAATTCAAAGCTAGGAATAATGTGGGAGAGAGCAATATACAGGAGTGAAATGATAAAAGGCCTTCAAGAAAACCAGGACATTTTGGAAGAAGGAGGTAAAACTAGGGTTTAAAAAAAATTATAAAAGTCTATAAGGGACGAATGAAAAGCAGGAAGATAGGCTCGGAAGATGGAAGATGATGGAATAAACAAATCTTACTCCATTAGCTCAAGGCTAGAAAAATAAGATAGAATAAGAAAAAGTAAGGAGAATAAACCTAGGGTGCTTTTCATGGAAAGAATATGTATTAAAGGATAAAGACATGATATTGTTTGAGCTCTCTTCCTGCAAAAACAAGTACCCAGGGAACCATACTGCTTTAGGGAACTGGGATCCAGGACTAGGCTCAGAGATGAGGCAAGACTGGCCCACAGACTGTAACTAATGGAGCCAAGGGAAAGATAGCATCCCTGGGCAAAGCTGGGATGCCAAACAGAGAGTCCCTCTGAAGTGTGAGGCCAAAGGATCTGGGCAAAGAGGCAGAAATAACCAGGTGCTGGGCAAAAGCACAGGAATTGAGCTCCCAGGACGAGGCAAGCAGTTTTGAACAACAGGTGGGAGGCAGAGCCTGGGGGTTTCCCAGGGCAGTGGAATATTATCTCAGAGGATTTTTATGGGGCCATTTAGGGTGTTAAGCTGGTTTTACATAAATATAATGGGGTCAAGCCCTTAACGTCAGCAAGATATAATAGCTACAACAACAACAAAAATAACAATAACCATTTTTATACCCATTGTGGGCCTTGGTTCGGATTTTGGCTCCACCACTCACCAGGGCAGAATGGGTATATATGACAAGTTATTTAATCTCCTCCAGCTTCAATCTTCTTCTTTTGTAAAATGCAGATAATAATTGTTTTACACTCTCTCCCTGGATGGTTACATCCATTCCTGCAGCATGAAGTATCTGTGTTAACAACTCCTAAATTCATTTCTCCAACCCAGACCTCTCCTCTGAGTTTCAGATTCCTGCATCCAAACACAATGTAACAAAAGCAAGTGAAATTCTGTAGATTCACTTTCAGGGTTGAGGGCCCTTGTTGTTGTTCAGTTGCTCAGTCATGTCTGACTCTGTGACCCCATGGACTGCAGCATGCCAGCCTTTCCTGTCCTTCGCTATCTCCCAGAGCTTGCTCAAACTCATGGCCATTGAGTTAGTGATACCATCCAACCGTCTCATCCTCTGTCGTCCCCTTCTCCTCCCACCTTCAGTCATTCCCAGCATCAGGGTCTTCTCTAGTGAGTTGGCTCTTCACATCAGGTGGCAAAAGGAGCTTCAGCTTCAACATCAGTCCTTCAGGATTGATTTCCTTTAGGATTGACTGGTTCCATCTCCTTGCAGCCCAAGGGACTCTCAAGAGTCTTCTCCAAACCCACTCAAAAGCATCAATTCTCCAACATTCAGCCTTCTTTATGATCCAGCTCTCCTATCTATATATGACTACAGGAAAAACCATAGCTTTGACTTTACGGATTTTTGTCATGAAAGTATTGTCTCTGCTTTTTAATATGCTGTTTAAGTTTGTCATAGCTTTTCTTTCAAAAAGCAAGCGTCTTTTAATTTTGCGGCTGCAGCCACCATCTGCAGTGATTTTGGAACCCAAGAAAATGAAGTCTGTCACTGTTTCCATTCTTTCCCCATCTATTTGCCATAAAATGATGGGACTGAATGCCATGATCTTAGTTTTTTGAATGTTGAGTTTTAAGCCAGCTTTTTCACTCTCCGCTTTCACCTTCATCAAGAGGTTCTTTCAGTCAGTTCAGTTACTCAGTTGTGTCCAACTCCCTGCGACCCCATGGACTGTAGTACGAAAGGCTTCCCTGTCCATCACCAACTCCCAGAGCTTGCTCAAACTCGTGTCCATCAAGTCATCAAGTCACTGATGCCATCCAACCATCTCATCTTTGGTCACGCCCTTCTCTTCCTGCCTTCAATCTTTCCCAGCTTCAGGGTCTTTTCCAATGAGCCAGTTCTTCACATCAGGTGGCCAAAGTACTGGAGTTTCAGTTTCAGCATCAGTCCTTGCAATGAATATTCAGGACTGATTTCCTTTGATCGCCTTGAAGTCCTTGTCTAAACTTTGAGGGCCCTGGTCCTTGTCTAAACCTCCTCATCTCCATAGATGGCACCCTCATTTAATTCCTTGATTCCTCCTTCTCCCTCATTCTTAAACATCCAACTCAATGACTCCTGGAATAAAGTCCAAAATCCTTTCCAAATTCATGGTCATCTTTTCGAGTTCTTCTGTATCTTTGCCTTAAAATGAATCTGGCATAACCATGAAAATGCACAAATCCCCTCTGGCCTCTATTTCCCAAATCTCCTTGACCACTTGCTCTTCTCTGCTCCCAGCTGCTGCTTCTTATTGCTGCCTTTCCTGATTTTCCCAGCCCTGTTTGGTTACGGTCTTTCCCAATTTTCTCTAGACCTCCTGGTATTTATAATCTGTTTGGGATATGTTCTCTGGCTCAGCCTGAGCCCTGTTCCTCAGGAAAGTTTCTTCTATCTTCCTTCTAGCCCAAAGTCCAAAGACCCTGCGTAAGAATCACTTCCAAAATGCCTCAGTAAAATCTGGTTATGCACAGACTGCATCAGGTGGATCAGAGTGGGCGAGGAGAGAAAACAAAGCAGAGAATGTGTGTTAGAAACATCCAAACTGAAAGGTATAACTTCTGATGGAAAACTATTTCCCCTTTTGTGCTGTAGCAGTTTGGAGGGATTCAAGGTCATTCTGAACATGAGGAGGAGGCACACTCCTGGGCTGGGGGTCTGTGAGCTGCTTCTCCTTCCGTGTTGCAATGCAGGGGCCTCGCTCCTCTCACGTTCCCATTCCGCTCACAGGAAGACCACAACATGCAGCCAGGCAGATGGGTTACCGGCCAGTTGTTTTTGTTTAGTCATTTAAGTCCTGTCAGACTCTTTTGTGACCCCCAGGGACTGTGGCCTGCCAGGCTCCTCTGTCCATGGGATTTTCTAGGCAAACATACTGGAGTGGGTTGCCATTTCCTTCTCCAGGGGATCTTCCTGACCCAAGGATTGAACCTGGGTCTCCTGCAGTGGCCTCATCTACCCCTGAGCCACCTGGGAAGCTATAAGCCAGTAGTTCAGTCCATAAAAGGCAGAATGATAAAGAATGTAAACACAAGCATTTTTGCCCTGATCCATCTAATGTGTGGTTTTTATATGTCAAAACCTCAGAAATATTCAGGAAGCTGAGAAGTCTTATTTGTAATAAGGATGAACAGGGAGTGGGGACAGATGCCTCACTGATCAGGCAGGTTCAGAGTAATACAACTTTCTCTACCTCCTAGAAGAAGGTACAAGATACAAATTTAGGAAATAGTCTTTTGTGGAGGATAATGGCTAGAATATTATTTCACATGCAGCTTCTAGGTAGAAATCTCCCATGACTGCTTTTTTCCTAGGTGCTCTAAAATAGCCAAACCCTGTCTGTCTGTTCATTTTAGTATCCCCCATCAACAGTGCCTGGCATATAGTAAACACTCATGAAATACACCTGGTATCAATAGAGCCACTATGAGTATTTCAATGTCCTAACTTTTCTTTGCCTTTTTCATCTTATATTTTTAAAACATAACTATTTCAATCCTCAAAACACGATTGGTCCTCTCAGAAGAACCCCAGGCAGCCTAGCAAGAGAGGGACTCAGAGATCTCAAATGATTATCAGAATATCAGAAAATGTACATAATGTTTATCATTCTTCACATTCACATTCCACTCCACGCCCATGCCTCTAAAGCAAGAATGCTGATGTAGGCATTGATTTTCCTATTATCTAGAGGAAACTGAGGCCCAGAGAGGATGCGAAACTTTATCAGTTTCTCTCAGTTTTAGAGTGGTGGTGACAGAACTCTCTTGGAATTTTGGAAAGAGCCTGTGCTAACCAGAGCTCAGAGCAGGGCTGTCACTTAGGAATAACCTGGGTGATATTTGCAGCTTCTGTGGGTCTCATCTTCCTCTGTAACAAAGAACAGCAATGCCTGCTACATAGGACAATTCTGTTCAAAGACTGAATTAGACCAATAATTAAAATAGGGTGATATAGGAAAAATCACAAATGAGATTTTTGTACAAATGTACAAACGAGATACACAAAGTAATAGTTTCCTTTTTCTGCCCACAGAGTGAAAAACAGCAGACACACTTTTGTGAAGAGAGTAAAATTTTTTTTTTAATTTTTTGTCTGAAAATAAAGATCACATGAATAAGAAATCTGTATTTATAGTATCTCAAAAAGGCATTTCAACAACGTTAATTCTTGTCACTGGCATATATATTATCACACACACACGCACACCTCTTTCCTCATTAACCAGCTTGAACCATCAGCCTGAAGAAAGGCTTCAGAGAGAGACCAAGGAAGTAAGGATGAAGAAGCTTCCACTTCAGATTGGTTCTGAGACAATTTTCCCCTTCCCTCAGGCTGAGATATTCTGCCATCTGTTTTGATTAAACCTTTCAAAATTCAACTTGTGTTTTTCCTTCCATTCCTTTGAAATCTCCTTTAATTCAACAGTCTTTAGGCTTTCTTCTTTCCCGTAACCACCATCTGGTGCTTCTATTAAAAAAAAAAAAAAGAAAGAAAGAAAAGAAAACACACACAACAAACACTTTGAGTTCCTTGGAAGAAAGGTATAATGATGAGGATAATTTATTCCCATAGTGAGGCCCATTACTATTTCCATGGCAACAGACTGTGATGTTCTGAACATGGGACTTTGTGATCATCACAAGAACAGGATGGCAAAAGGCCCTGTTCAGACTCTTTGTCATTATGGATTCTTTGGGTAGTCACCCTCGGTGGCTCCCAACTGTCTACAGAATTAAGTCCAAAGGCCTTAGCATGGCATTCAAGGCCTCCTGACTCTGGTCCAATTGCTCCCAGACTTATCATCTGCCAACCCAGGCACCTGGTACTCTGTGTTCTGGACACTCACACTCTGTTATGCCTCCACGCCTTTCCTGTCATTTCTTTTCTTTAAAATGCCCCCCCCCTTCACCCACCCACCCATCAGTCTTTTTTTCTAAACTTGATGAAGCCCTCCTCATTCTGAAAAGAAAGTGAAAGTGTTAGTCCTTTAGTCATGTCCAACTGTTTGTGACCTCATGGATTGCAGCCAGTCAGGCTCCTCTGTCCGTGGAACTCTCCAGGCAAGAATACTGGAGGGAATTTCCTTCTCCAAGGTATCTTCCTGACAAAGGGATCAAACCCAGATCTCCCACACTGTGGGCAGAGTCTTTACTGTCTGAGCCTCATTCTAAACAGCCTCATTCTAAACAGTTAGCTCAAATGTCATTTTCTAGGTGAACTCTTCCATGGTTCACCCAAACAAGAGAAAGAAGTCTCTCTTCAGTGCTCCCGTATTTTTATAAAACAAGTATATTGACTCCTAACATTTTGTATCACAGTTATGTTTATAAGGACTTCCCTTGTGGCTCAGCTGGTAAAGAATCTTCCTACAATTTTGGAGACCTGGGTTCAGTCTCTGGGTTGGGAAGATCCCCTGGAGAAGGGAAAGGCTACCCACTCCAGTATTCTGGCCTGGAGAATTCCATGGACTGTATAGTCCATGGGGTGCAGAGTCAGACACAACTGAGCGACTTTTGCTTTCTTATGTTTATATCTGCTTGATATGAATTTGGAGTATTTGCTGTTGGAGACATGCCTGCTTCATTTTTGTAGACCACCCCATTTCACATGATTTCTCAGACTATCCTAAGGGTGGAACTTCCATGATGGTCCAGTGGTTAAGACTCTGTGCTTCCACTGCAGAGCGCATGGGTTTGAGTCCTAGTTGAGGAACTAAGATCCTGAAAGCTGTGTGGCCAAAAATAAACAAAAAATAATAATTTAAAAATTTAAAAATATTCTAAGGGCAAGATGGGCACCCATTTTATCCCCATTTTACTGTTGAAAACATCAATGCTTAGAAAATGTAAGGGATGTTGATAAGGATAAGTGAGAGCCAGAACTCTACTGATAGAATGGAAAGAATGTAGACTTGGAGTCAGGTATATCTGGACTCAACTTATGCCATCTCTCTAAGCTTCCATTCCTTCACTTGTAAAGTGAGCATTAAACGAAATCATGCATGTGAAGGTGCAAAGCATTAAATCAATACTCAATTAATTTCCGTTTTCTTCTTTCTCCTTCAAAGTCTACCTTCTAGGAGCATCTAGAAATGAAATTTTTGTTCCATTTTGGTTCCCCCGTTTTTATGCGGTGCTGAAATTCAAGTGAACAAGCAAATGGATGTCTTCAGCATATCCTAGGGAAAATCTTTGCCTTAATCCTTTCATGTGTAACCTGGACTAACAAGAGAAGTTAGCTAACAGAGCTGTAAAAATTAAACAATGTATGGATGCATGAGGCTCTTAGCACAGTGTTTGGATTGTAATAAGTACGTTATCATCGTCATCATCATTATTATCATTATTTTTGTGTGGCAGTATGAAAGGCCCTGTGAGAGTTACAAAAATAAATAATAGGGTCTCATGACTCTGTCTTAATGTTTTTCTTACCACAACCTATCTTTTTACTATAGTCATCTATGCAGTAATTTCCTTCCATAATTCTTTCTCTGGGTTAGACCTGAAATGAAGCCCTGTAGAGGAGGAACTTTCAGTAGAATTTGGTCCAAAGAAGGCTGAATGATATTTCTCCAAAATGAGCTCTAATGCTGAAATAAGATTCAAAAACCTCTGCCTCTTTCATCATCATTAAGATTTCAATCTTCTGCTCAATACTGGTAATCATCAGGGAGATGGAAATCAAAACCACAGTGAGATATCACCTCACACCTGTCAGAAGGGCCATTATCAAAAAGAACACAAGTAACAAATGTTGGTGAGGATGTGGAGAAAAGGGGGCCTTCGTACACTGTTGGTAGGAATACAAATTGGTGCAGCCACTGTGCAAAACAGTATGGAGGCTGCTCATAAAACTAAAATGGAACTACCACATGACCCAGAAATTCCACTCAAGGACATATATTGAAAAAACACAAAAACGCTAATCTGAAAAGATACGTGGAACCCAAAGCTCATAGCAGCATTACTTACAATTGCCAAGATATGGAAGCAAACTAAGTGTACATCAAGAGATGAATGAGTAAAGAAGATGTCTCACACATACACACACACACACACACACACACACACACACACACACACACACACTGGAATAGTACTCAGACATAAAAAAGGATGCTGCTGCTGCTAAGTCGCTTCAGTAGTGTCTGACTCTGTGCGACCCCAGAGACGGCAGCAGTTTTGCCATTTGCAGCAACATGGATGGACCTAGATATTGTCATATTAAGTGAAGTCAGACAGAGAAAGACAAATATTGTTTATCACTTAAACGTGGAATATTTTAAAATACAATAAACTAGTGAATATAATAAAAAAAGAAGCAGGACCACAGATATAGAGAACAAATTAGTGGTTACCAGTAGGAAGAGGGAAAGGGGAGAAGAGCACGATAGTGGATTAAGAGGTCCAAATTATTAGGTAAAAAATAACACAAGGATTATTGTACAACACAGAGAATATAGCCAACATTTTATAATAATTAGAAATGGAGTATAACCTTTTAAAATTGGGAAGCACTCTATTGTACACCTGTAACATATAATATCATACATCAACTATATTTCAATAAAAATAATTGTTAAAGATGTCAATCTTCAGCAGTGGCATTTTGCTGGGAGAGTCATTTTTGAGAAGATTGTGCATGTCCATTGAGTATTGGCTAGAGCTTTTTAAGACTTTCAGTATTTAAACTTTAGCTTTTCTACATAATCTTTCCTCATAGGAGATGGACAATTCCCAGATTAGGAGAGAGGCAGCTCCTGCTCTCTGGGGGATATGAAAGAGTCTAAACAAATCGTGTCCTGGAGAACTTGTCAACCTAGAATCAAGCACAGCCTCGACTGGATGGTCTAGTGATAGTATCACTTAGGTATTCATTCAACTAATATTTTACTGAGTTCCACCTTCATTTCAGGCCCATTATTGAGCCAAGCAATACCATGAAATCCTTTTTAGCAACCTACAACCCACTTTCCTTACCACTAAACCAACTAGCTAATGAGAAAGGATACTACCACCTTCGGATAAGGGGGGTGAGGCTCGGATTGTTTGAGTGACTTGCCCCAGTATCACACACATAAGTGACAGAAAGTAAAAGAAAGAAAGAAAGTGAAGCCGCTCAGTCATGTCCAACTCTTTGCAACCCCATGGACTATAGCCTACCAGGCTCCTCCATCCATGGGATTCTCCAGGCAAGAGTACTGGAGTGGGTTGCCATTCCCTTACTCCAGGGGATCTTCCTGACCCAGGGATTGAACCCAGGTCTTCCACATTGCAGGCAGATGGTTTGCCCTCTGAGCCACCAGTGACAGAAGAAGGATTTAAATTTAAACCCAAGTATCTGGGACCCAGAGCTCATGTGCTTTCCCTGGGGTATCTCTGTGGCTTCTAGGACCATTTGTGGCTTCCCCAAGATTCCCTGCTGGAGACCACACCCCAGTGGCATGTGCTGGTCAGTCCGTCCCCTTTCCTGCCATTCATCATGCTGAGGTTAGGATTAGGGTTATCTTTGCTGGCTCTCCTTCTTAGGAGATCATTGCTTAGACTGTGGCCTCTGAGCTGAACCACCCTAGGAATAGGCAACATCCACAACACTCAAGATTCAAAGGGTCTTAGGGGGTAGGTTTGTACTGTGTCCTTTAATACCTCCCCTCTTAGAACTGAATTCCCCCCCCAGCTTCTTCTCCCTTTTTTTTTTTTTTTTGCTATGCCTGGGGTGGGGAGGGGGGCATTGATTCTGAGTCACCACACACTTTGAGAGCCTCTGACTCATCTCGGCTCTGGTGTTCTTCCAACTTTGCTCAGAACACTGTGGGTGCCCTTCCCCAGCTGCCCAGGGGCAGCCAGACCCGTTCAGATGTGCTTGGTTCAGCCCTAAATGACACCAAGTTCATTAGTAAATTAGACACACACACAAGAATCAAAGACTCCCCAGCAACCAACAGGACTTAGGCAAGTTTTAGGCTGTGTTGAAGCCAAGATTAATGTGCAATACCATTAGAATTAATTAACTGCTTTGCATTCAAGCATATAGCTTACATTTATATTGGTAGTATTATTGATAGTAAAAAGGTTCCTTTTAAGTTAAAAAACTTATAAAAGTTAACTATAATTATTGCATGCTAGTAGTTGAAAGTTAACCATAATTTGTAAAAGCTAGCTGCAGGTTAAAAGAAAAAAATTGTCTTTATTCATTATTTTATATAGCTATACAATAAGATATCCTCCACTTGGGGAATTTGCAAGATATCACATTTATCAAAAGTTAAGAAACAAGCTTTAATTTAGCTGCTTAAAGAATTATCCTTTTAATTCTTCCTTTAGAGTATATGACAGGTGTTTCTTCAAGGACATGAAGGGCTCCAAGTTCATTTAATTGTTCCTGATTGCTATTTTAATCACTGTGTGGTAATTCCATTTCAAAAAAGAATTTTGCACTTAGTAGAATTTTGGCGTTAGGCTGTCCTTTCTCTTCATGAGCTGTTCTGGTTCAGTTTCTGGAGAGCAGAGCCATTCCCTGTTCATTTATTGTCAAGGGTGCTTTGTCCCATTCTCTGATAACTTTGCTTACCCTAACCGTAAAACTTCCATTTCCACCATTTGTCATCTTCTTGGAGGTGATTTTAATATTAGTTTGAAAAATGGTCCCATTCTGTATTATGTTGTTTAACAGCAACGAACAACTTCCTTTTGGGGAAAGTTGGCTTTATTTCTGTTTTTAAGAACAGATGTTTATACGTTTTGATGAATGATCTCTGGAATCTCCTCCAACTTGATTTCTGTGATACCGTTACTTGTTTTCTCCTTGATCTGGAACCTTCTACTTACTGTACCTCTTAAATGCTTATTTACAAAGATATGGTTATAGGCTGGTACGAGGATTTTTGTTACCTCCCTTGGCCACATTTTTAAAAATGTTTCCTAGTAATTTGTGTTCTGCAAGAAATGAAACTGAGCCACGGTTGTGCAGAAACTTGATAATGTCCTCCCGGGAGGGCTACATTGCTCAGCCTGCTGGGGACAAGCAACCTTTATCTCCTCTCTTACTGTGGGTCCTCAACACCTCTGTCGTGGATGTATTTGGAACCAGGAGTTTGGTAGGACAAAAGATGTTTTAAGAATTTAAAGAGAAAAGGAGCCTCCTACAGTGAACTCAATCCCGTGCCGAAATTATTGCGGTTCCTGCTTCCAACACCGCATGTGTTCTGGCTTTTAGCAGGATTGTTCTCCCAGCTTTGCTCTGAAATGTAAAGCCCCATTGCCCACTGCAAGTCTTAATGAAAAGCAGCTCATAAGCAAGTTACGTAACCTAATTGTAATCCAGGGATCAGCTTGGTTATATTATTTAAAGAAATAGCATCCATTTTCCGTGACCTGATTTAGAAAAGAAACCCAGGGAAGAAAAAAAAAAAAAAAAACAATTCAGCACTTGGCTCCCTGTGCTTATTCTAATGAGAGTGCTTGTAAATAATTCAGAAACAATGATTTTTAAGAACATTAAACCCAACTTAGCTCAGGGTTATATCTCAAGGCAGTTTAGCTGCTTAAAGCAAATTGTATTTGATCTTGAAATATGGAGCTTATTTTTGCAGACAGTTTAGACATTTAGCACATTTAATTTCCTCATCAATTCAACACATGTGGAACACTGATTAGAGGCAAGATGCTGGGGAATGCTAAGATGCATAAGACCTACTCTCAGGAAGCTTCAAGTCTAGTTAGGGTTAATAATAATAATAATAACAATGATAATAATAATGTATCATCACTGGTTCATTAACTGAAACAAATGTACCATATAATATAAGATGTAACAGCAGGGAAAACAGAGTCAGTGGTTGCTGGAAGGCTTACAGTAACTCTGTACTATCTTTGCAACTTTTCTGTAAGTCTAAAACTATCCTAAAATTAAAAGTTTATTTTTAAGAACCTGGTTAGGGAAACAGTTGGATACACAAATAGAAACATATCCATTCTTATTGCCTGGTTTATACAAATTAAGCCAGGCCTGCCTAATAGGCAGCTTCACAAGTGGTATGATTATTTTATGAACTTCAGAAACACAAAACTGGATAATCAGAGTCCTGGTTCATGTTAATAGTATGTCAAAAATCCAGGACTATCATTAGTCCTTTGGTCTTTTCATAAACCTCATTTAATTAATTTATACTGTATGTATCATAATAATATAATAAAGGACTCATGGACTCACCTCTCAACCCAAGCGCTAAAGAACCTCCATGATTTACACTGACTCATGTGTTCCTCCTCTGTGCCATTCCCCACCTTCCTCTCAGCAGTAACCATTCTCTTAAATTTTGTTTTTATCATATCCTTGCTTTTCTTTACATTTTATTACATACATGTGTGGGCCTAAACAATATGCTAGTTTATTTATGTTTGAACTTATTATACATTGCCTTCTGGGACTTATTCCTTTGGCTCAACATTATGTTCCCTATATTTATTAATAATATTGTGGTTATAGTTAATTCACTTTCGCTGTTGTGTAACATTCAACAGCAGAACTGTACCACAAATTTAATCATTTTCACCAGTGGTTTCTAAGTTTTTGTTACAATGGATTCTGCCATGAACATTCTTAGTACATGTGTACATGAGCATTCTGCCATAAGCCCTAGTATATACATGTATGCATTAGTACATGTGTGTCCTGATAAACATGCACTAATGTTTCCAGTGAACCAGAGCTTGATGAGACTGAACAATCTTAAAACTTCATAAGAAGCCCAATAGTTTACTTACAGCAAATATGTCCAGGGAAGAGCATATAATATAAATTCTTCACCTTTGAGGCAAAGGAAAATATGAATTACACACTAATTCCATGTCAGGATTTAACTGTGCCATAAAACCCAAATTAATAATGGCTTAAACATATGTGTTGCTCTCATGTAAAACATCCAGAGATGAGAAGCCTTGAGCTAGTATGGCAAGATCCTCAAAATTGTCATGGATCCAGGCTTCTTTGAGCTTGCCAGTTGGCTATCTCTAGGGTGTGACCTTTATCTTCATGGTCCAAAGAGCTGTCCAATTTCTAACCATTCTATCTGTTTCTCTGTCAATAAAAAGGAAAAAGAAAGGGAGAAGAATATGCATCTTCCATTCAAGAACCCTTTCCCTGAGTCACATATGACATTTCTAATTACATCTCATTTACCAGAAGGTAGACACATGGCTACATCTAGTTTCAAGAGAGGCTGTAAAATGTAGTCTTTATTCTGGGCATCCCTGTACTCAGCTAAAAATTCTATTACTAAAGAAGAATGAGAAAAAGGACTTTGAAGACAGTTAGCAGTCTCTGAATTGTCATAGCTAAGCTCTGTGAGAGCAGAATATAAACCAACCCAACAAGGATTTATGTTGAAAAGTATAAAGAAAAAAATAAACACTGATAAATCACCACCCAATGATTAACACTGTTAACCTTTTGAGATATATTCTTCCAGACACATTTATCCATATATACAACCACATATATTTCCAATTTATCCATAACTATGCCTATATTTGCTTCCTGGTGGCTCAGAGGTAAAGAATTTGCCTGCCAATGCTGGAGACAAGGGCTTGATCCCTGGTCTGGGAAAACCCCTGGAGAAGGAGATGGCAACCCACTCTAGTCTTCTTGCCTGGGAAATCCCATGGACAGAGGAGACTAGCAGGCTACAGTCCATGCAGTCACAAATGAGCCAGACGTGACTTAGCAACTAAACAACAACAACAATACCTATATTTATACAAATATGTTAGTGCACTGTTTTTAAAGGGACTATTTAAACCATCACAATAAGTCAAAGGGAAAGAAGTCTTGGTTGTTTCTCTCCCTATGATCCTCTTCATAAACTTCATTGGAAATGTAGTATTGCAGGAACTAGAGGAAAGAGGAGAATGTGCTCTATAATTGTATTTTTTAATTTCTCAGAGTTGCCAAATGCAAAATAGCTTAAGCTGCATACAGGGTGCTCTAGAAGAATTGAAAGGTGAATTTGAAAGAAAAATGGGACTTCCCCGGTTGCCCAGTGGTTAAGGCTTTATGCTGCTATTGCAGGGGGCATGCATTCCATCCCTGGTTGGGAAACAAAGATTCCACTGCCACACAGCATGACCAGGAAATATAAACAAATAATATAGTTATTGGATGGACCTAGAAAATATTATGCTTAGTGAAATAAGTCAGATAGAGAAAGAAAAATACTATATGATATCACTTGTACATGAAATCTAAAAGATAATAAAAATGAATGTACATACAAAACAGAAACAGACTCATAAATATAGAAAACAAACTTGTGGTTGCTAAGGGGGAGAGGGAAGTGAGGAGGGACAAAGTAGGGGTATGGGGTTAACTCATATGACATTAAAATTGTTATGTGGAGTGTTTTGGTTCTGACAACATGAGCTAGCTATTGTGGACCAACTTTTATTGCAAGTATATTAAAATGCTATATATTTCCCTGATGGCTCAGTGGTAAAAAATCTTCCCGTGATGCAGGAGATGTGGGCTCGATCCCTGGGTCAGGAAGATCCCCTGGAGGAGGACCTGGCAACTTACTCCAGTATCCTTGCCTGGAGAATCCCATGGACAGAGGAAACTACAGTCTATGGGGTTGCAAAGAGTCAGACAGGACTGAGCACGCACACACACATATAGGGTAATACAAAAATTTAATTATATAGTCAAGATTGAGAAAAAGGAAGAAGGAAAATAAGAAGAAGCAGGACCACAGATGTCAAGAACAAAAAGTGAATTCAAAAGTCAGATCACTATACTCCAGGTATCCTGTAGTAACCTGGAAAAATGAGATACTAAACCTAGGTATAAGGTTTAGAACTGGAAACTGGGATTGATAATCCACATAGGGAAAAGTCACATGTCTCTCAACTTGAAAAAGGCAGAGTGCTGGAGCTGGAACACTCATAGCCTATTAAATCCATGACAAAGCAACTGAAAAAAAGTTATCCTGATGATGCACGAAAGTCACAAAGAAGTTTTGTACCTAATACCAGATGGACTAAATCTCCAGTGGGGGAATAAAACCTCTAAACTACCTGAGTGAAGGTATGACACCCATGCAATGGCCCCCCACTCCAGTGCTCTGGCCTGGAAAACCCCATGGGTGGAGGAGCCTGGTAGGCTGCAGTCCATGGGATGCAAAGAGTCGGACACGACTGAGCGACTTCACTTTCACTTTTCACTTTCATGCATTGGAGAAGGAAATGGCAGCCCACTCCAGTGTTCTTGCCTGGAGAATCCCAGGGACGAGGGAGCCTGGTGGGCTGTCGTCTATGGGGTCGTGCAGAGTCAGACACAACTAAAGCAACTTAGCAGTAGCAGCAGCAAGGTACAGAGATCCCCAGATTGGTCCAGGACTCATAAAGTTTCTCAAACCCTGGTAAGAAAAATAAAAAACATCAAAATAGAGTGACTTGTATAGGTCAAGGCACTAAGATGATGAAAAAAGAACATCCTATATTCCTCCCCCCAAAAAATGAGCTCATAGTATTAAAAACAGATGAAGAAATGAACCAGTATCAAGCAGAGCTCATAGACACAACAATGCTAAGAGTCAGTGTGCTAACAACCAGGTATAAAAGCAAATCAGAAAGAGACTACTAGATATTTAAATTAAAATGTTTAAGGAATTGACACCAAAAACAATTCTTAAAAGGAAAAATTGACAAATCAGATCTCTCTCTGTTTTGCAATAGATCCCATCAAGAAGATGAAAAGATAAGCTACAGACTGGGAGAAATTATTTGCAAACCACATATCCAACGAATAACTTGTATTTAGAATATATAAGAACTCTCAAAACTGAGCAGTTTTAAAAAATCCACTTAGAAAATGGGCAAAAGATATGAACAAACATTTCTCCAAAGAAGATATGCAGATGACACATGCACACAAAGACGTGCTAAACATCATTAGCCACTGGGGAAATCCAAAGCCCAACAACTATGAGATGTCACTACGCACCTGTTAGAATGTTGAGGATGTGAAGAAACTGAATCGGGCATACGATTATAGGAATATTAAATGATATTGCCATTCTGGAATACAGTTTGGCTATTTCTTTTTAAACTAAACATGCAACTAACATACGACATATCAATTGAACTCTTGGGCACTTATTCCAGAGAGATAAAAACCTATTTTCACACAAAACCTGCATATGAATATTCATAACATCTTTATTCATATCAGGCTAAAATGGAAATAACCCAGATTTCTTTCAACTGGTGAATGGTTAAACAACTGTGGAATATATCGTAGAATATTACTGAGCAATAAAAAGGAGTAACCTATTAATACACACATGACTTGGATAGATCTTGAGGAAATAACGCTGAATAAAACAAACCACTTCCAAAGGTTATACATTGTATTACTCCATTTATATCACATTCTTGAAATAACCAAATTATAGACATTGAGAACAGATTTGTGGGTGCCAGGGGTTAGGAACAGGGTGGGTGAATGAAGGAAGTAGGTGTGGCTCTGAAGAGCAGCATTACCCCTGGGGTGATGCACAGTTCTGAATCTTCATTGTGCTGGTTGTTACACAAAGCTATATGTGTCATAAGAGTGCATAAAATTACACACACACACGTACTGGTGAAATCTGAATTAAACAATTGGTTAAAAATATACAAAAAAGGAAAGACACCACAATGAAGAAAATCTGGGAGATTAAAAAAAAAACTCTTAGAAATAAATATTGTCACAAAATTAAAAGCTTAACAGGTAAGTTAAACAGCGGATTAGACACAGCTGAGAAAGAATCCATTACCTAGAAAATAGATTTGCATAAATCACACAGAATGCAGTACAGACAGATGAAAGAGGTGGAATATGCATGACAGACGCTAAGAGAGAGAAGACACAATAAGATATTGTGATGCCTCTAATAGGAGTTCCTGGAGGAGGAAATAGGAGGAGAGACAGAGCTCAGAACAAACGGATCAAATTTTTCCATACTCAAAGAAAAAGTAAGTTCTCACACTGAAGGACCCAGCAGGGAAAAGAATCCACACGCAGACAAATGATGGTGGAAGAATCTACAGAATACCAGAGAAAGAGAAAATCTCAAAAGCAACCAGAGGGGAAAAGACATATGACCCCCAAAAGATAGCTATTAGACTGACAACACACTTCTCATCAGCAACAATAGGATCTTAATGACTAGATTAGTATCTTCAAAGAGATAAGAGAAAATAACTATTAAAAAAAAGCTTCACACTTAACTAAAGTTATCTTTCAAAATAAGGCTAACATGGGCTTCCTTGGTGGTCCAGTGGTTAAGACTACTGCTTGCAGCGTCAGGGACACTGGTTTGATCCCTGGTCCAGGAAGATCCCACAGGTCACGGCACAACTATGCCAGTGAGTCGCAACTACGGAAGCCCTTGTACCCTACAGCCTGTGCTCCACAACACGTGAAGCCACCACAATGAGAAGCCCACGCACCACAACTAGAAAGTAGCCCTCTACTCTTCACAACTAGAAAAAGCCTCTGCAGCAACAAAGACCTAGAACAGCCAATAATAAATAAATATTAAAATAAGGCTAACACAAAGACATTTTCAGACTAACAGAAAAAGTTTATTACTCATAGGCTATCACTGGCTGGAAGATAATGATAGCTACTTCTTCCTGAAGCATCAGAAGAAAGATATTGAAGCAAAAGTGAAGACATGAGATGCAAAAAAGAAAAACACAGTTGAGAGGCCAATTGGTAAACATGTAGATTAAATCTAACAAATACTCATTTGTAAAAATAATATTAGTAACACTGAAGACTAATTGGTGCTTAGAAAAAAGTACAAATAAAATACCACTCAAAAGTAACATGTCAGAGAAAAAAAAAAAGTAACATGTCAGCGGGAGGTGGATAAATTTAAAGAATCTAAGGCTTTGCCCTATTTGGGAAGAGGGTAGAACTCTTGGTTAACTTTAAACAATGTTAAGGCACCTGATGGCTCAGAGGTAAAGAATCCACCTGTCCCCAGTGCAAGAGATGCAGGTTTGATTGCTGGGTCAGGAAGATCCTCTGGAGAAGGGAATGGCAGCCCACTCCAGTATTCTTGTCTAGGAAATCCCATCGACAGAGAGCCTGACGGGCTATAGTCCGTGAGTTTGTAAGAGAGTCAGACATGATTTAGCAACAAAACAACAAAAGGCAACTGTACATACTAAATGTTAACTATAACCAAAAACACCTCTAAAAGTGTAGATATACAACATATAACTTTCCAACCAACAGAGGAAAGAAGAGGGGTTTAAAAAAAATCAAGACAGTAGATGACAGAAAAAGAGAAGGGTAAACAGAAAATACAAAATACCTTGCTAAAAATAATACCAAATATAACAGGGATCGAAGTAAAAGAAGAGGGATTCTATCTCTCCACTAATAGTCAGCAATTCTTAGACTGAATTTAAAAAACAAAGAAGTCTGGCCATAAGCTGATGAAAACAAAGGGATGATAAAAATACCAAGAAAACAGGCATTTTTTAAAAGTTGGCACACCAGTATTACTATTATACACAGTAAATGTTAAAGCAAAAAGCATTATTAGTGATAAAGAGTATTATTACTTAATAATAAGAGGAATCATTCTGTGTTTTGTTCAATGCTGTTTTTTCACTGTCTTTAACAATGCCTTGTACACAGTAGGTGTTCAGTAAATGGTTGAATTTATTAAGTCATGAGGACAATATAGACCTAGTAGCCTTAAAATATATAGAGAGCAGAGCTTGACAAAATTCTAGTGAAAATTGATAAATCTACAGTAACACTGGGAGGTTTTTTTTTAACATTTCTTACACATGAAATAAGATCAAAAATACAAACTTTGTTAAAGATATAGATGACTTGTATAATCAACTTAACAAATTCAATGTAATAAGCATATAGAGTACTCTATATCCAATTATGGGCTTCCCTGGTTACTCAGATGGTAAAGTCTGCCTGCAATGCTGGAGACCAAGGTTCAATCCTGGAGTCGGGAAGATTCCCTGGAGAAGGAAACGGCAATCCATTCCAGTATTCTTGCCTGGAAAATCCCTTGGATGGAGAAGCCTGGCAGGACACGGTATCGCAAAGAATCGGACACAATTGAGCAACTAACACACACACAACCAACAATCTTAAAATATATAATTTTTCAAGATCAGTTATAAAATTGTATAGAAAACATTTATAAATATTAACTATGTACAAGACCATAGCAGAATTCTTAACAAACACTACAGAATTTACATACAATGTGATGGTGTTAGAAATAAATAAAAATACTGTTAATGTTTGGAACTTTTAAAATACTTTTATTAATTTGGTCTTCAAAGGATAAATAATTATGAATGTGAAATGCATGGAATAAAATAGCAATGAAAACACTGTATATCAAACTCATAGTACAAATAGCACAAAAAGAAAATTTATTGTGTTACATGTATATACTTTTAAAAGAAGTATGAAAATTAATAGAGTTAAGTTTATAAACCCAGATATTAGGAAATGAATAATGGAGTAAAATATCTAAGGTTTAATAAAAAATGGCAGAGAAACTTCTAGTAAGGTTGATCAATGAAAAACAAGAAAGCATAAATAACATTGGAAGTGGTATAAAGATATGATTATGGTTAAAAATTCTTTGATATTTGATATTGGCATGATAAATTGATGCCAATAAATTTGAAAACAAATGATGTGGATTTTTAAGATAAGCTATTAAATTTAACTTAAGAAGAAATAGAAAATATTATTAGTTCTATAATTATAAAAGAAATGGAATAATAGCTAGATCTACCGCAAATAATACATGAGGTACATATTACTTTGCAGGAGAGTTCATTTCCAGAAAATGAACTAAAAAACGGAAAGTTCATTTTAGGAGGCTAGTGTATCCTTGATATCAAAACCAGACAATGACTGCACAAGAAAGGAAAATATAGGTCAATCTTGGTTTTGAGCAGAGATGTAAAAAAATCCTACACAAAATAATATTATAGCAATCCCAATCCAAGAATGTCATTTAAAAAAAATAGTGACCAATTAGGTTTATCACACAAATACAATGATGAATTACCATAAGAAAAAAATCTCTTATTTCATTACAGCGCATTAATAAATTAAAGAAGGAAAACCACATGATCATCTCAGAGGATACAGGAAAAGCACTCAGTAAAATTCAAAATCCACTTATGACTTTTTAAAAACCACAGAACTCTTAGCTAACTAGAAATAGAAGGAGATTTCCTACCCTGAAAAAGAGTATCAAAAACCTGAAGCAAACATGATAGTCAATATGAAAAGTTTAGAAGAACTTTTTAATTCAGGGGGAAAAGACAAGGATAACCATTATCACCACCTCTATTTCACAATGTCCTGGTGGTCCTGTGAAGAAATAAATGTGAAAGAATCGGAACCATAGAAACGAAACTATCAGAGCACATTAATCATACTTGTTTCAAATTCTTCTGCTGCATCTGAGTCTGGTTCTGATGATTGCACTGTCTCTTCAGACTGTGATTTTTGTCTTTTAGCATGCCTTGTAATTTTTTGTTTAAAGCCAGACATGATACACAAATAAAAGGAAGTGAGGTAAATAGACCATTAGTGTGCAGTTTTATATTTGTCTGGATGGGGGTTACCATTATGCAACAATTGTAGGTTGTTGTTATTCAAGTCGCAATGTCCTATCCAGCTCTTTGCAACCCCATGGATTGCAGCACTCCAGACTCTCCCATCCTTCACAATCTCCCAGAGTTTGTTCACACTCATGTCCATTGGGTTGGTGACGCTATCTGAACATCTCATCCTCTACCTCTCCCTTCTCCTTTTGCCTTCAATCTTTCCCAGCACCAGGGTCTTTTCCAATGAGTCACCTCTTTGTATCAAGTGGCCAAAAGATTGGAGCTTTGGCTTCAGCATCAGTCCTTCCAATGAATATTCAGGGTTGATTTCCTTAGGATTGACTGGTTTGATCTCCTTGCCGTACAGGAGACTCTCAAGAGTCTTCTCCAGAACAACTCGAGAGCATTAATTCTTCGTCACTCAGCCTTCTTTATGGTCCAACTCTCACATCTGTACATGACTCTAACTCCACCAGGGGCTAGAGTTGGTATTTCCTATCTTTCAGGTTAGTGGGTCTCCGATAAAACCCCTGTCAGTTAGGCTCTGGTAAAACAGTTTCTGTAGAGGGCAGGCCTTTAAGAACAGAATGTTCTGGGCATATTTCAAAAGAGCTTAAAATCTCTGTACCAAGATACCAAAATCACAGTTAAAAGACAAGTTCCATGTTGGCAAGGTTGTGGAAAAACAGGAACTCTTCATATACAGCTGGTAGATGTCTAAGAGAGCACAGCTTCTCTGAAGAGTAATTTGATGTTATCCAGTAGAACTGAACACATACATATCCTCAGTCAATTCAGTTCAGTCGCTCAGTCATGTCCGACTCTTTGCGACCCCATGAACTGCAGCACGCCAGGCCTCCCTGTTCTCACCAACTCCCGGAGTTCACTCAAACTCATGTCCATCGAGTCCGTGATGCCATCCAGCCATCTCACCCTCTGTTGTCCCCTTCTCCTCCTGCCCCCAATCCCTCCCTGCATCAAAGTCTTTTCCAATGAGTCTTTTGCATGAGGTGGACAAAGGATTGGAGCTTCAGCTTCAACGTCAGTCCTTCCAAAGAACACCCAGGGCTGATCTTCTTTAGAATGGATTGGTTGGATTTCCTTGCAGTTCAGGGACTCTCAAGAGTCTTCTCCAACACCACAGTTCAAAAGCATCAATTCTTCGGCACTCAGGATTCTTCACAGTCCAACTTTCACATCCATACATGACCACTGGAAAAACCATAGCCTTGACTAGATGGACCTTTGTTGGCAAAGTAATGTCTCTGCTTTTCAATATGCTATCTAGGTTGGTCATAACTTTTCTTCCAAGGAGTAAGCGTCTTTTAATTTCATGGCTGCAATCACCATCTGCAGTGATTCTGGAGCCCCCAAAAATAAAGTCTGACACTGTTTCCACTGTTTCCCCATCTAGTTCCCATGAAGTGATGGGACCAGATGCCATGATCTTCGTTTTCTGAATGTTGAGCTTTAAGCCAACTTTTTGACTCTCCTCTTTCACTTTCATCAAGAGACTTTTTAGCTCCTCTTCACTTTCTGCCATAAGGGTGGTGTCATCTGCATATCTGAGGTTATTGGCATTTCTCCTGGCAATCTTGATTCCAGCCTGTGCTTCTTCCAGCCCAGCATTTCTCATGATGTACTCTGCATATAAGTTAACTAAGTAAGGTGATAATATACAGCCTTGACGTACTCCTTTTCCTGTTTGGAACCAGTCTGTTGTTCCATGTCCAGTTCTAACTGTTTCTTCCTGACCTGCATACAGGTTTCTCAAGAGGCAGGTCAGGTGGTCTGGTATTCCCATCTCTTTCAGAATTTTCCACAGTTGATTGTGATCCACACAGTCAAAGGCTTTGACATAGTCAATAAAGCAGAAATAGGTGTTTTTCTGGAACTCTCTTGCTTTTTCCATGATCCAGCGGATGTTGGCAATTTGATCTCTGGTTCCTCTGCCCTTTCTAAAACCAGCTTGAACATCAGGAAGTTCACGGTTCACATATTGCTGAGGCCTGGCTTGGAGAATTTTGAGCATTACTTTACTAGCGTGTGAGATGAGTGCAATTGTGTGGTAGTTTGAGCATTCTTTGGCTTTGCCTTTCTTTGGGATTGGAATGGAAACTGACCTTTTCCAGTCCTGTGGCCACTGCTGAGTTTTTCAAATTTGCTGACATATTGAGTGCAGCACTTTCACAGCATCATCTTCCAGGATTTAAAATAGCTCAACTGGAATTCCATCCCCTCCACTAGCTTTGTTCGTAGTGATGCTTTCTAAGGCCCACTTGACTTCACATTCCAGGATGTCTGGGCTCTAGGTGAACGACAGAATGATCTCTGTTCATTTCCAGGGCAAACCATTCAATATCACAGTAATCCAAGCCTATGCCCCAACCCACTCCAGTGTTCTTGCCTGGAGAATCCCAGGGATGGGGGAGCCTGGTGGGCTGTGTTCTATGGCGTCGCACAGAGTCGGACACAACTGAAGCGACTTAGCAGCAGCAGCAGCAGCAGCATGCCCCAACCAGTAACACTGAAGAAGCTGAACGGTTCTATGAAGACGTACAAGACCTTTTAGAACTAACACCCAAAAAAGATGTCCTTTTCATTATAGGGGACTGGAATGCAAAAGTAAGAAGTCAAGAAACACCTGGGCTAACAGGCAAATTTGGCCTTGGAATATGGAATGAAGCAGGGCAAAGGCTAATAGAGTTTTGCCAAGAGAACACACTGGTCATACATATCCTAGACCTCTGCAATTCCACACTTAGATTTGTACTTGATACTATTTGCTGTATTGAATGTGATGTTGTCTGCATTGACAGTGCAATAGGAATTGTGGGTAAAATGCTGGTGATTTAGCACAAATCAGGATGTAGTAATGAACTTTTATGATTGTTGTTATAATCTTTACTGTCAGGTACTTGAAATAAAATCATCATCGTCACCACCATCCACATCATCCAGGTTTACTTATGAAGTTTATTGATGAAGCAGTGAAAATTAATAAGTTGTATTGAATCTCAACTCTGGCTTCCATGTCTTTTGAATATTAATATCCTGTGAAATGAAATGTAAAAGACACATAAAACATTTCTGCACACCAGGGTAGATGGTTGTCTCTCAAGGAAAAACACTTGTACATGAAAAAAAATTTTTTTTAAGCTATGAACTGAACTAGCTGCTTTTTTTGTGAAACACCATTTCTACTTGAAAGAAAGACTGACAAACTATGGTTATTCAGACCTGGGATTTTGGCAGGCATTTTCTCGTAAATGAACAAAGTGAGCCTGTCACTTCAAGGAAAGAAATTGACTGCATCTGTTGCCAGTGATAAATTTTGAGCTTTCAAGCAAAAGTGAGAATTTTGGAAAACTTAAAATCCACCATTATGACCTTGACAATTTCCCAACTTTCAGAAACTTCTGTGATGAAGTCAGTAGTGATATAAATAAATGTTCTTTTTTGATACTGTATAATGAAATCTGCCAGTGTTCATAAGACATGTAATTCAGTGAACCAATGTTTTCCAAATGAGAAAGAAAGATCAATGGATTCTAAGTGTAAAAGAGTATGAGAAGTTCATTGACATGATTTCAGAGTCCACATTTCAACCTTTAAGAAACTATTACTTAATGACTTTTGATTTCGTGTCTTTGATGAAGAGTATCCAAAGTTATCTTAAAAGGCTATTAAAATACTCTTCCCTTTTCCAATTACATACTTGTGTGAAGTCTATTTTTCTTCATATAGTTAAACCAAGACAACGTATTGTAACAGACTGAATACAGAAGCAGATATGACTTCCATCAAGCCTGGCATTAGAGATTTGACAAAATACAAAACAATGGCTTTCTCACTAATTATTTTTTGTTTGGTAAAACGTAGTTATTTTTCATTAAAAACACATTATGTTTAACATAATGAATTTGTTTTTATTTCTAAATAAATATTTTTTAATTTCTCAGTTTTAATTTCAGTGTACATGTCAATATATATAATCTACACAAACAAAAGCTATTTGGGGTTCTTAATAATTATAACAGTGTAAAAGGATTCTGAGAGCAAAACTTTGAGAACCACTGCCCTAAGGAAGAAAATCTACCTTATAGTTCCGGAGAGACATGTACAAAACAATTCATTGCAGCCCTTTTGTGATTAAATTTTTTTTTTTACTTAAAATCTATCAATAGGGAATGGATACGTACATTTTGATATAGTCATATAATAAGTAGCTCTCTGAAATTAAAATGAATGAACTAGATTTACATGTACTGATGTAGATGATTCTAAAACATGTTCGGTTCAGTTCAGTCGCTCAGTCATGTCCGACTCTTTGTGATTCCATGGACTGCAGCATGCCAGGCCTCCCTGTCCATCACCAACTCCTGGAGCTTACTCAAACTCATGTCCATTGTTGATGAGGCCATCCAACCATCTCATCCTCTGTTGTCCCCTTCTCCTGCCTTCAATCTTTCCCAGCCATTAGGGTCTTTCCCAATGAGTCAATTCTTTGCATCAGGTGGCCAAAGTTAACAGAAGCTTATTTTTAACATTCATTTATTTATTTGACTGCGCCAAGTCTTAGCTGCAGCATGTGGGCTCTTAGTTGTGGAATGTGGGAACTAGTTCCCTGACCAGGGATGGAACCTGGGCCCCCTACATTGGGAGTGTGGAGTCTTAACCCCTGGGTGGCCAGGGAAGTCCCAAGAGAAAATTTTAAATGTTGCAAAAGGTAAGAAATAGAATGATACCATTTACATACATTTCAAAAACAGAGAGAGGATATTGCTTCCGGATATATCCATGTGTAGTAACAGTACATGCCCTTGGATGTGTATACACAGGAAGATACATACTAACCTCAGGACATCAGTGGTGAGTGAGGCCAGAGGAAGCACAGGAAGATTTGAAAATAAATAAATATATATGTGTGTATATATATATATATATATATAATTTTAGAAAAAGATATGAAGTAGTAAATAAGGCACAAAGTTAACATTGGCTAATTGGTATTGTTCTGTACATTTCTATCCATTTGAACCATTCCACTGTTAAAATATACTTATTTTTAAAATGCCTCTGTGCATTTGCTCTCAGTTACGAAAGAAAAATTCAACTGGCTGGTTCCCAGGAGAATACATTTTCTCCATCCGGGGCCAGACAGCCAGCTGTCTCACTTTGCCGTCTGCTTATGGACCCTAATAAATGACTTGGGATATTTGAAGGGTAATGTCTTTTCTGTCTGCAAAGCTCTTGATCCTGGGTTCTCAGTCATGGCTGCAAAGGAAATTCTCCCTCAGATTTCTTACAGAACTCCTGCAGCTGTCAGGCAGGGCAAGAAGCCAGCATACCCAGAGAACAACTTGAGCAGGCATCAGCATAGTTCCCGCTTGGGGCAGGACTCCCAATACAAAGTATCCTGTTCCTTTTCCTTTTCCTTCTGAAGCCAGAGAGCAAGCCTTTGATTCATGTGGCGATGATATCATGTAACCCGCTGGGTGTAGCTGGGCTCTGGGCGTGCATCTGGGAGGCATCTAATCCCCCGAGTACTCCCTGAGCCTCCTGAACCCCACTGGATACATTTCATGGTAGAGCTGAGATGATATTTTTCCCTTTAAGTTCATACATTCAGCTCAGAAGCCATTTAGCTTCCTGGAATTTTTGCAAAGAATACCCTTGGCCATCATTTTCGGCCTTCATAGCCTCTGATAAGGAGAAGAGAGCTTGATATTCTGGTTTTGTTTCTGTTTGAAGAGCACATCCCCAAAGGAATTGTATGTGTCCCAGATTCAACACAGCTGTTAATTAGAGCTGAGAACACTTGGTTGACCCCTGTGCGGCTAATTGCTAGAATTGAGAAGTGTCTCTAAGGGCCTCATATGATAACAACTGAAAATTGTACTGAGCATCACCTAATGCTTCTGGAACCAGTTCAGGACGGAAAGCAATAGGCTCCCTGTGGTTCCTGGCGCGGGAGAAGCAGCTATGTGCTGAAGGAGCAGTATTAAGGATTCTCTTCAGTGATTAAAACACCCACATTTCACTGTGGATGTGTGACTGGAGGCAGTGTGCTCAGAAGGGCTTATCAGAGAACTCGGAACTGTGCAGCCGAGCATCTGTGGCCTACTTCAGAGGACTTCCACTCCTCCTGTGACATCTCACCCCAGTTCCGCTGCCTCCACCCGCTCCCAGGCTGGTGCGGTGGGACATGGTGTAAGACAACTCCTGCTGGGATCTTTGACTAGGTTCTGAAGTGCAACTGAACCTGGCGTCCCATTTCCCCATCTTAAAAGGACAAGTCTAGCTCTCACGACAAGAAAAATGTACAGAAATCACCTCGCTCCCAGGCTGGCACACAAGAGTGGGGACCGCCTCTCCTCCCCATTAACTCTTCGGGCAGAGAAGACGGTGGAGAAAACCAGGAATAGAAAGGTAGGCTGACAGATAGGCAAGAGCTAGGCGCAGTGGCAAAGAGGAGAAAACAGAGACAAGAGAAGTAAAGCAGAAAGTCAGCGAGACAGCCAGGGGGCAGTGGTGAGGAAGAGGAGAGACGGGAGAGGAGGAGGAGGAAGGTGGAAGGGGACCACAGGAGAGAGACAGCCCAACAAAGACAGAGGAGAGGTGGCCCTTCCTCCTTTCCACCCGCCCAGGTCCTGGGAGAGAGTAAAAATCAGCAAAGTTAACTGTGTTTTGGCCTTTTCAGCCAAGAGGCCCAGAGCATACCCCAGATAGTTTAGTGCTCTGGCCGGCTCTGCTCCCTCGGCCTGGCCCAAGGAAAGTTGCCTGGAGCCAGAAGCGTAAAGAGAGACTCATGATCCCTTTTCCAGAAGGGGTCCAAACTGTGGGTCCAATTCCAGGAAGTGACAGCAGCAGAAAGCCACCCCAAGGCAGCCTTGCCCAGAGCCGCAGAGGGGAAGACCCAAAGGGAGGTGGAGGGAAAGGGATCGATTTAGTTTTCTTCTTGACCAAGACTGGCTGATTATAGCACCTTGCTCCAGAGATGGCCTGGAGCCCCATATCCCTTGAGTCTCTGACTGGACCTTTCAGACCTTTTCCTCCTAAGAGACTTCTCTCACTGACAACATGCACGAAGGATGCCCTGTGCACTCAGCCTGTGGTGGGCAGTAGCGAGGGAAACGGGGATGGCAAAGGTGGCTGCTGTCTGTGGGCAATGTGTGCTGGAGAAGAAAATCCAACATATGAGGAATCACAATGTGCAACAGAGCATCAGAGGATGCACTGAGCGAGGTGGTGCAGGCTCAGATTCTGCAGGACCTGGAAGGGGTGGCCAGGGCGGGGCTAGCGTCATCAGGGAGACTTCATGGAGGAGGTGAGACTGGAGGGTAAATACACAGGCAGGGTGCCTGGCTTGGATAAACTGACAAGGCTGACCTCATTTGCTTGGAAGGCCCATTTTAAAGAAGGATGAGAAACCATGGTCCTTTATTGCCATAAATGTACATGGTGCTTTTATTTTGATACTTTTCATATAAATGTTCATCATTATTCCTTATAAGGTTTTTAAGAAATATTTTTTTATTTTCAGAATTGGAAAACATCTTAGATTTTATATAGGCCAGGTCCACTATTGCATTTGAGGAAATGATTACCGAAGAGGTCAAGTGCCTAACTCAAGATCATGCAGTTAAGCAGCTCCAGGAATCTAACTCAGGTCTTTGGGGTTTTGTTTTGTTTCGTTTTTGCCACACTGTGCAGCTTCCAGGATCTTAGCCCCCTGACCAGTGATTGAACTTGGCCCCACAGCAGTGAAAGCACCAAGTCTCAACCACTGGATTGCCAGAGAAGTCCCTAGTTCAGAT
Source organism: Ovis aries (assembly GCF_016772045.2). NCBI lineage: Eukaryota > Metazoa > Chordata > Mammalia > Artiodactyla > Bovidae > Ovis > Ovis aries. Next base: position 32,009,840 of record NC_056056.1, on the reverse strand, counting down.
CTTATTATTCTGCTCAGATGGACTTACCAAAAGTGTATACATGCAATTTTGTTTCCATTTACTAATATATAGAATTATTTCCTATAATAGAGACCTATACTTAAAAAGAGTAATTTTATATGTTTTGCTTCCTTACAGTAGAAGACATATTTGATCATCATAGAAAATTTACCTCTCCTGCATTAGCAGGAGGGTTCTTTATCACTAGCACCACCTGGGAAGTCCAGAAAATACAGGTAAGCGAAAAAAAAAAAAAAGAAAATCATCCATAATCACAGCATCCAGTTTGTAGACTTTGAAAATCACTAAAAGCATATATTATTTTCATTTGACCTTTACACATAGCTTTATTTCAGGAGCTAGTGTCTCCTGAGAGACATTAAGGAGAAGCATGGTACCATAAAGAAGGCTGAGCACCAAAGAATTGTTGCTTTCAAACTGTGGTGCTGGAAAAGACTCTTGAGAGTCCCTTGGACTGTGAGGAGATCCAACCAGTCAATCCTAAAGGAAATCAGTCCTGAATATTCATTGGAAGGACTGATGCTGAAGCTGAAGGTCCAATAATTTGGCCACCTGATGTGAAGAGCTGACTTATTGGAAAAAACCCTGATGCTGGGAAAGACTGAGTGCAGGAGGAGAAGAGGGAGGCAGAGGAAGAGATGGTTGGATGGCATCATCAACTCAATGGATATGAGTTTGAGCAAACTTGGAGATAGTGAGATAGGGAAGCATGGCATGCTGCAGTCCATGGGGTTGCAAAGAGTCGGACACGGCTTAGGGACCCAACAGCAACATGGTAGCTCAGTGCCAATGCAGGAGGCTCAGGAGATTCGGGTTCGATCCCTGGGTCAGGAAGATTCCCTAGAAGAGGAAAAGACAACCCACTCCAGTATTATTCCCTGGAGAATCCCATGGACAGAGGAGCCTGGCAGTCCATGGGGTCACAAAGAGTCAGACATGACCAAATACCCTTGCACAGTGCACACATGTTAAGCAGGACAACACAGTGGGAAAAGCACAGGGTTTGGAGGCCAAAGATCTAGGTTCAAGCCCATGACTAGCTGTGTGATCTTCAATAAATCAATCAACTTTAGTTTCTCATTTGCAAAATAAAGGAGTTTCAGTGATCCATTTCTTAGTTTGCTAAAATGTCTTTTCTGGAACTTTAAAATCAAGCATTGTAAGCTTAGAACAGTTAATTAAAACAAAACAAAACACTATCTGATGTTTTTAAAGGAATGTAACAGCATGTTAAAATAGGCCCTTTCCTTTCTCAGGGTTTTGGCTGAGGCTTCAAAGCTGAGAACAATAGGTTTAGGTCTCTCCCTACTCACACACATCATAAGTGAGATACAAGACTGTCTAGGCAGAGCTTGCAGAAAGATCCCTAGAGCTGGTTCTGCCATGGTTAGACACACACACCTCCAGGCTTTGCAAGAAAAGGCTAAGAGAGGAGACTGAGTGATTCTACTGGAAAAAAGTCTTTAGCGAAAGGCTGGCTTGTGGCAACTCAGACAGCAGAACAAAGCCAGTGGGCCTCAGAAGGAACAAACTTCACTGCAGAAACAATACAGAAGTTTGGGCCATGAGGATATAAGGAGGAGAATGGCACTTGGGTTATTTTACAGACTCTACAAGGCTCTTCTAGATAATTCCAACATCAGGGACACTGCTGGGAGCAGGGGTTGGGACAGAGGGTGGGGGAGGCTGCTGGAATCCAGGTGATAAGGGAGGAATTTTAAGAGCCTACATGAAGTAGGTATTATTTGAGCAATGCTACAGTAGAATATCCCAGGGAAGAAGGGTCTCTAAATGAATCCTCAAAAAGCACCCCACCAGAGAAACACCTATTAGATCGGCCATACACAGAGGGCTCTGTGCTCACAACTGCAGGAGCTGCTGAAGACCTTGCCTCTTTTTCTCTAAACCCTCTTTTCTTCTGGGCTCAGCTAGTGTAAGAGGAGGTGAAAAAATAGAGAAGAAATGACTGTGAACTTCCCTCTTCACCATATGGTTGCAAGTCTGGTTGAGCCCCACACTAGTGAAAGGGAGAATTTTAATTGGGATAAGAAGTTGAAGTTTTCATATTAGATTGAACTGTACCTTTCAACACCCATAGGGAGGAAAGAAAGATTGGAGAGAGCAGTTTTAAAGGGCCAGTTATAAGACACAACAAAGTTCCTTTCTGCTTAAATCCTCCCAAGTCCAACTTGTTTATTATATTAATGATAGGTAGATAACTTTGGTGGATTGAAGGAGGATTGACTGCAAAGAGGAGGAGTCAAGTTCAGTCACTCAGTCAGGTCTGACTCTTTTTGTGACCCCATGGACTATAGCACACCAGGCCTCCCTGTCCATCACCAACTCCTGGAGTTTACTCAAACTTACTTATGTCCATTGAGTCGGTGATGCTATCCAACCATCTCATCCTCTGTCGTCCCCTTCTCCTCCTGCCTTCAATCTTTCCCAGCATCAGGATCTTTTCCAATGAAAAGTTCTTCACATCAGGTGGCCAAAGTGTTGGAGTTTCAGCTTCAGTATCGGTCCTTTCAAAGAATATTCAGGACTGATTTCCTTTAGGATTGACTGGTTGGATCTCCTTGCTGTCCAAGGGACACTCAAGAGTCTTCTCCAACACCACAGTTCAAAAGCATCAATTCTTCAGCATTCTTGTGCCCAGAGGAGGGGTACTTGTGGCCAGATCCCAATTAAGAGGCGATTGTGGTGCAGTGGTAAAGAATCCACCTGCCAGTGCAGGAGACAGGTTCGAATCCTGGGTTGGGAAGATCCCCTGGGGGAGGAAATGGCAACCCACTCCAGTATTCTTGCCAAAAAAATCCCATGGATAGAGGAGCCTGGCGGGCTACAGTCCATGGGGTCACAAGAGCAGGACATGACTGAGTACACGTACACTGTCTACAGATTAAGCAAAAAGGCAACAGTAAATCTGGCAGGAATTAATGACCACTTAGATATGGATGAAAAGTAAGGTAGATGACTCATATTAGGGTCTAAAGACTCTAGTCTGAGACACCGGAGGATGGCAATGATGGAGAGTAATGCCTCTTCTACAGCTAAATATGTGCTCTAGAGAGATTTCACACTTAGGTCAATGATGCCACAGTTTTGGAACTATTCAGTTGAGTTCCTCCTGAGCCAATGTCCTCCAAGCCAATTTATGAGTCATGTGAAAAATCAATCTCATTACTGTTCAAGTACCCATTTTTCATTTAATCCATCATCTAATATACATTCTGTGAAGTGTGCCCTATGGGTTATGTGCTGTTCTAGTCACTGCAGAGGAAAATTCACAGGACACAGGATCAGTCCTCAAGTCACTCACAGTCAACCTCCTCCACCCATTCCAGTTAAATACTGGCGTAACCCTGGGTTTTGTAGTCTTATCCCTTGTGTGTGACGTAACTCCCTAATGTCATTGCTCTTATGTAGAAAAGAGCGGAATATCATGTAAATCAGGTGTGTACCATCTTAAATCTACGACCCTTTATCCATTTGCCCATTTGTCCATTTTGCTTTTTGTCCTACAGAATTTAAGCTGTTATGACAACATGGTCCAGAAATTTGATCTCTGTCCAAACATAAGCAGACACTCAAAACCAGTCTGGAAATCACTGGCACAGAAGGTACCCAAACAGACCCATTTGATTGTTTCTCTCTCACATTCTCTCTTTCACACACACACATACGTACTTGTTCATACCACTCAAATTCAGTTCAGTCTGATAACAATATATATATATATCTAGTATTCAGAATATCAAAATTTGGTTCTAAATCCTCTAAGAGATAAATTTTAGAAACAGTTTATTCTTTTCAGAAGCCCAAAACTTAGAGAAATAGATACATTTATAAATAGACATATGTGGTACAAAGTGTGAAATGATATCATAATAGAATAAACAATAAATTGTAAGACATTAACAAGGAAGAAAGAATCTACACTAACTTGTATTTATGTCGCTTGTTTTCTGGCCCTCAGACACAGAGATCTGAGTTAATAATACTCTTCAATGTATTCAGCAAACATCCTTTGAGCACCTACTATGTGGCAGGCTCCTTTCTAGGTATGGAGGGTAAGCAAATTTTATTCAAGTTGGGGCAATGGAAAGAAGGCAGAGTGATGGCAGAGCACAGTATTAGATGGCTCTTAGCTGAGTGATCAGAGAGAACATCTCTGAGGCTGTGATATTTAAGGAAGATCTGGCTGATAAGAGGGAGTGCTCTGCAAAGGAAGATCAGAAGGATAAGAAACTCAGACAAAGGGAACAGCTACTCCAATGGCCCCAAGCAAGAATAAGTTTCATGTGCTGCAGAGACTAAAAGAAGGCATGTGTGCCTGGAACACTGTGGGCAAGGAGTAGAGACCAGAAGGAGATGGAGTTGGAGAGGTGATCCGATAACTAAGGCTAGACTTTTAAATAATATAAAACTTGGCTGATCCTTAAATGCACGTGAACACATACACACACCACACACAGTTCCAAAAATGTTTCAAGCATTGGCAGAACTGGTGGAATCTATGACTACTTGGAAGAAATAACATTCATTTGGATCATGTTTAAAAACTCATTACTTTATACTCACATCTAATACTTAATTTGACTAGGAAAAACCTTGGGAACAAAAGGATGTTTGTAAACCATACCTAAACTCTAAGCACTATCCATGATATCACTGAACAGAGTTAAGGAAAAGTAATGGTTCCTATAGAACAATTTGAAAAACAGAGACCCCAAAGATAGTAAGCAAGGTGAGTGGAACAGTTTCAACTATGGGGTAAAGAGTGGCATTTTTTGCTGTTTTTCATTAGGCTGGAGATGATTAAGCCATACTCTCACCATTGGTTTTAGATAAGGCTCCTCTTGCATATTGTTCTTTTCCCCAATCCCTAGTTCACAGGTATCCTTTCTAACATGTTTGAAATATATTCTTGATGGATATGCATCTTTGATAAATAAATGGGTTGTTTTCCATGAATGTGATTTTAATGAGTCAACAAGGAATCATTCTATGATAATTGTTATGTCCTTCATTTACTCAAGGCTCTATCTAAAGATCTATCCATGTTGCTCTCTATATCTCTAATTCATCACTTCCAGTTGCTGCAGAGAATTCTCTGATAAGAATTCTTCAAACTTTACTCCCCCATTCCCCTAGAGATGGATACTAGGTTGTTGCATGCTCTCTTTATGCAATGAACATCCTCATAAAGCTGTTGTTACACACTGAGGTGAACTACTCTGGGGCATTACAGGGCCATAAAGATTACTTTCACCCAACTTCTCATGGTAAGATTGGATTGTTCTTCCAAACGAAGGTATTAGTCGACATGCCTGTTATATTTTCATAAATGATTTATATAGAACACACTGAGTCTCAGAGGGGCTTCCTTGATGGATCAGCAGATAAAGAATCTACCTCCAATGCAGGAGACACAGGAGATGAGGGTTCAATCCATGGGTCGGGAAGATGCCCTGGAGAGGGAAATGGCAATCACTCCAGTATTCTTGCCTGAAAAATCTCATGGACAGAGGAGACTGGTGGGCTACTGCCCAGAGACATGTGGTGAGGCATTCAAGGTCAAAAAGATATTAAGTCCCAGGGCCAAGATCCAAATCTTCTAATCCAGTTTTAAATCTTTCTCAACTGAGGAAAATGTCTTTCTCAGGAAGGTTACCCTAACCCATGTGGTTGTGCACAATCACAAATGCAAAGTTTAGCTGAGTTACTCCTTATAATTACTCTTCACTGTCCCGCATTCAATGTTTATTTGTTGAATGGTAGCTACAGAAAACACTGCTTTTCTCCTTCAAGAGGTCAGGGTTTTATTTCCTTTCATCACTAAACTACCTACCAACAGGTATGTGCCAGGAATCCACCCCTTCCTTTCCTAGAAGAACTTAAAATCAAATTTCCCCTCATAACCACAGTCAACATTAGTACAGACTTTCAAGATCTTTCTGTGGTTCTGTTTTCTTGCATATGCATTTCATGCTCTCAGAATCCCTCAAAATTGACCATTTTACCTGGTCCCTGTTCTTCATTTCCAGAGACCACAAACTCAAAGTTCAGGTCTCAAATATCAAGTCAGTAACGAAGAGAGTTAACCAGGTTAGTGGTCAGTACCCAGTGGATAGCACAGTGATTTTGTTAGGAGTACAATGTTTTATGAGCAAGTATAGCAGAACCATAAACTGGGTCCATTTTAGCAGTGGTTGGTTATGCCCTTGGGTTTGAAATAATTACTTTCCTAGACATGTGGCTCCCAGATGAAATTCATGCTGCGATTTGATATTTTGCATGCAAAAATTTTTTTTTCGCTAGCAGAAATTCATCACCAATATGTCAAGGAATTTGATGACTAAAAATAGTCTCCCTGTAGAGTGCATGAATGTGGTGTGCAGACTTGGAAAGGAAGAATGCACCAGAGAGTCTGTGTGAAAGGGAATGACATCATCAGTGAACTGGAGACCCACCTTTTGACCTGACTAGTATCAAAAGGCCGTCCTGCATGTCAAAAACATTCTGAACCTATTAAATAAGAAATGATTTCAAATGCTTACTGTGGACAGTATAGTCTAGCACTCAGTCATGTCTGACTATGACCCCATGGACTGACTCCTCTGTCCATGGGATTATCCAGGCAAGAATACTGAAGTGGGTTACCATTTCCTCCTCCAGGGGATCTTCTCGACCCAGGAATCGAACCCACGTCTCCAGGGGTTCCTGCATTGGCAGGCGGATTCTTTATTACTGAGCCACCTGGGAAGCCCTGCTTACTGTGGACACTAGCCTTCACACTGTATTAATTCCCTAAAGGCAATTAGAGAGAGCCCAGCACAAGCTAGTCTTAACATCTCCCTTTCGATTCTGACATGGAATCTGTACTTGGTCCTTGTCTATTCTGTACACAACGAGGTGGAGCCCCCTCTTCCCTACTAGTGGTTTCCCTAGTTCCTGGGGAAAGAAACTACCCCAGTTGCTTCAAAAAGAGAAGAGTATCAAAGCCAGGATTTATCCTGGGGCAAGTGAAGAGCAGTGGGTAATCAAAGATGAAAACTGAGGACATGAACAGGTTTATACTGTGTCTCTATGTCCAAGGCCATTATTAAGGCTCTTAGGGCCCAGGGCTGAATTTAATCTGCAAGCTTCAGGCCCAAGAATGGAAGCCAGCTGAGCGCTGCCCGAGGGAGGGAACCTTGCAGCTATCTGGGGGAAGAGCATTCTGCGCTGAGGAGGACAGTTCTGTGTTTGGAGATAACAGCTCCTGGCTTTGAGGAAGTGCCCTCCTGGGAATGGCTGCTCATGACATGGCAGCAGCTATGTCTTCAGGTCAGTTCTGCAGTGTGGTTCTAGGAGTTACTACTAATGTGTATGTGTGTGTGAAAGTCACTCAGTCATGTTTGACTCTTTGCGACCCCATGGACTGTAGCCCACCAGGTTCCTCTGTCCATGGGATTCTCCAGGCAAGAATAATGGAGTAGGTTGCCATTCCCTTCTCCAAAGGATCTTCCTGACCCAGGGATCGAACCCATGTCTCCTGTATTGCAGTCAGATTCTTTATTGTCTGAGCCACCAGCTTAGAGGAGCTACCTAATAAATCCCTTTCTGCCTAAACTAGTGAGTATGGATTTTACTGTAAAACCAAGAACCTGGCCCACTTTTGGAATTAGTCCTAAGAGTTTTCCTTTGTGCTATTCAGTGTATCATACTGCTTTATCTGGCTTATCAGTTTTAAATGAAATCTTTTGATTCCCAGGCTATAAAAGATTAGGAAATATCAGCATATTTATCGTTCTCAATGTTTATTATGGGCTTCCTGGGTGGTGGCTCAGACAGAAAAGAATCTGCCCACACGGGAGACCTGGGATGAGAGATCCTCCCACTGCAATTCAAACCTACTCTGTTTTCAGCTGATAACCCAGGCCCTGGGATGATGAGAAGACAGACTCACCTCATCTCTTGCAGACCCCTGGCTTGTAGTTTTCTCCAGTAAAATCTGATCTTTTAGCCAACACTGCATGATGTTGAGGCATTTATTCTAAACCCTGTTTTACTACGGGTGGTGACCACAAAAGGACTCAACCTGCATTACAGTAAAGATCATTTCTCAGGATGTAAAAACCCCAGATGTCATCAAAGAGGAGATCCATAATTGTAACTTCACATATTAAAAAAAATCAATAAAGTAATAATTACTATAAGCAAAATCTAAAGACAAATGACAAACTGGGGGAAATATTTGCACCTCACATCACAAAGAGCATATTTTCTCATATAAAGAGCTCCTGCAAATCCGTAAGAACAACACCCAATGGGAAAATGGGCCAATAATATAGACAGTTTGTAGAAAAGGAAGTACAAAGGGGGAAAACACTAAGACAAATGATTCTTGAATATGCAAAAAGAGAAAATGTTATTTCAAAATATACTAAGACTCCATTTTGCACCTCTTAGAATGGCATAGACCAAAATGTATGATAGTCCATGGTGTTGACAAGGATCTGGGGAAATAGGCATGCTTACTGATGTAAGTATAAATTAGTACCACCTCTAGGTAATGTTCAAATGATAAATGCACATATCCTTTTAACCCATATTCCAATCTTAGGGCTTTATTCTACAGATACACTTGCATACATATCCATTGCATTATGTACATTGCAGCATTGTCTGTGAGAGCAAACTATTTCAAGTCATCTGAAAGCAACAAGGAGAATAAGAAAATTCACTTTTGATGAAATGACTAAGCTGCTTTTACCATGAACCTTAGTATATATGAAGGAAGGCTGTTTTCCATGGTGATAATCCAGCCTGAGTAAGAAACGAGATCCAGGCAGAAGACTGCACACGGTAGAGCTGGAAGCTGTGCAGCAGTGAGTGAGTGCTCACTCATGCTTGACTCTTTGCAACCCCATGAACTGTAGCCCACCTGGCTTCTCTATCCATGGGATTCTCCTGGCAAAAATACTGGAGAGGGCTGCTATTTCCTCCTCCAGGGGATATTCCCAACCCAGGGATTGAACCCATATCTCCTGAATTGGCAGGCAGATTCTTTCACCACTGAACCACCTAGGATGCCGCACAGAGCCAGCAGCACTCAGCTCAAACACAAGTGGATTCCTGACGTGCAGAACCAACAATACTTTGCTTAGAAAAAGAATTGGTGCGTTGGCAGCTGAAGTTTCCTTGGACACTTTTGGAGACCACAGAGGGCAGGGGCAGCAGGTGAGGAAAGAAGGTTGCAGATCCATCATGGTGACCCATCCAGGTGGAAGACTAGCTGTCAGTAAGTAATAGGCTGTCCTGCAGGTGCTAACCTTTTCCTCTGAGGAGAAGAAAGGGATAGACCAGCTCATACAAGCACACATACAAAGCCCTGGGAGCTCCAGGAGAGGTTTGACACTCTGCTCTGGTCCCTTCTCAACAAGAATTTCAACAAACAGGTTGTCTCAGCAGAGGTGTCTCAGAAGACACTGTTCATATGGTATTCTATGTGAACGGTGCCCCTTGGAGAGAATACAACATGGATATTGTTCCCTTGTGGCTCAGCTGGTAAAAGAATCCACCTGCAGTGCGGGAGACCTAGGTTCAATCCCTGGGTTGGGAAGATCCCCTGGAGAAGGGAAAGGCTACCCACTCCAGTATTCTGGCCTGGAGAATTCCATGGACTGCATAACCCACGGGATCGCAAAGAGTTGGACACGACTGAGTGACTTTCATTTTCACTTTTTTTCCTTCGGAAATGGATAGTGAGTCAACCCTGCAGGAAGAAATGCCCTTACTAAAGCAGAGAAATGACCACAAGGGGACCAGCCTAGCTCTTTCCAAAAAGACAAGAAAAAAGGAGGAAATCAGGAGGAAAAATCGCTGGTAGATAAAGAATGGCTGCAGAGGGACTTCGCTGGTGGTCCAGTGGTTAAGACTCTGTGCTCCCAGTGCAGCGTTCTGTTAGGCAGGGTGGTCGGCTCAATGAGGTGCATAACAGCGCCGGGCACCTGAGTCATGCTTCCTGTTTTCTTGAAGAACATTCCTTAACCAAATAAGGAAAGATTTCTATATGCCATAGCATAAGGAAGGTGTTGCATGAGCTCATTCTGCCTGTCCAATCAGGTATCGCCAAGTACCCTGTAACTGAGACAAAGCGCTGACTGTATATAAACCGCCATACTGCTTTGTTCGGGGCTCTCGTCTGATTCCGCTGCGTCGGATGAGGCTTGAGCCCTAGCGCGCTAGAAATAAAAAATTCCCTTCTTGCTTTTGCATTACCAGGATGGACTTGTTCGCTCTCTCGGTTGGTTTGGAGATATGGGCTCGGTGCATAACAGTTCAATCTCTGGTCAGGGAACTAGATCCCAGGGGCTGCAAGAAAGAGTTCACACGCCAAAACAAAAGATCCCATGTGTCACAACTAAGATCGGGCACAGACAAATACATACATTTAAAAACATAAATACTAAAAAAAAAAAAAAAAGAATAAGGGGAAAGACAAAATGAATGATATTGCCTTCCTTTATTTTTAAAAAAAAAGAATGACAGCAGAAAAATCTTGCTACATATCCAGTGAAAATCATAACCAAATAAATCTCCATAAACCTTAAGAACTAAAGAAAAAATAAACTCTAAAAAAAATGTATATATACATATATATCAAACACTCAAGGCAGAGATACAGGGGTTTGAGGAGAAAATGACCACACATCTGACGTTAACAAATGAGCTAGCATTAACATCTGTTTCTTTGAGGCCAAATTTGTGTATAGTAAAGTCTTAGCCTGATGAAGTTTTAAAAGGTAATCACAACCAGGTAACCACCCCTTTCGAAGAGAGATAAAACACTATCAACACCCAAGAAGGCTCCTCCCTGACCCTTCCCAGTCAAGGGTATTGTCGTTTTCACCACTATCATTAACCATCAACTAGTTTTGTTTGCTTGCCTGGAGAATCCCAGGGGCAGAGAAGCCTAGTGGGCTGCCATCTGTGGGGTCGCACAGAGCCGGACACGATTGAAGCGACTTAGCAGCAGCAGCAGCAGCAGCGGTTTTGTTTAGCGTTGAATATTCTGTGAATGAAAGCAAACAGTACTAGGTAATCTTGTATGCGTTCTTTCATTTTATATTGTGTCCATGAGATTCATCCACATAGTTGTAAATATTATATAATAGTTCATTTTTCTGTAGTGTTATATAGTATCCCATTATAGGAATACAAGGAAATATATCCATTATATTTGACCTGTTTCCAGTTTTTAACTATTATGAAAAGAGCAGCTATGAATACTGTTGTACATGTCTTTTAGGGGGATATAAACATTTATTTTTGTTTGGAATATTTCCACAAAGGTGTGGAATTTCTAGGTCATAAAGTACATGCATATTCAGTTTTGGAATCATTAAAAAGTTTTCCAAAGTGGCTGTACTAATTTAAACCAGGAATGCATCCTCCACATCTTAGCTTCTACTTGGTATTGTTAGTTCTTCTAATTTTTGCCATTCTAGTAGAAGGATCTCATTGTAATTTTAATTTACATTTCCCTGATGATTCAAATATAGGAAATTTTCATGTGCTTATTTCTCGTGAAGTATCCATTCAAGCCTCTGCCCATTATTTACCAGGTTGTCAGTATTTATCTTATTAATGCTGCTGCTGCTGCTGCTAAGTCGCTTCAGTCATGTCCATAGACGGCAGCCCACCAGGCTCCCCCGTCCCTGGGATTCTCCAGGCAAGAGCACTGGAGTGGGTTGCCATTTCCTTCTCCAATGCATGAAGGTGAAAAGTGAAAGTGAAGTCGCTCAGTCGTGCCCGACTCTTAGCGACCCCATGGACTGCAGCCTACCAGGCTTCTCTGTCCATGGATTTTCCAGGCAAGAGTACTGGAGTGGGGTGCCATTGCCTTATCCGTATCTTATTAACATGAAGGAGCTATTTGTATACCCTTGGTAGGAGTCATTTGTCAGGTATATGTATACAAATATTCTCCCAATCTGCAGCTCGCCTTTTCACTCCAATGATGTCTTTGATGAAAAATTCTTAATTTTAATTAAGCCCAACATGTCAATATTTTATTTTATATTCAGTGCTTTTTGCAACCTGTTTAAGAAATCATTGCCTATAGCAAAGTCATAAAAATGACTACATTCTTTTAAAATTTTATTAACTTTCACAGTTAGCTCTATGATCCATCTCAAATTAATGTTGGCTTATGAAGGGAGATGGGAATCAAGGTCCATTTTTGTTTCCTATATGGGAAGCCAACTTGCCTAGCACCACTACTGCAAATATCATCTTTCCCTCTGAATTAAATTTACAACAAATCATGGAACTGTACATGTGTGGGTCTGTCTCCGGGCTTCTTTTCCTTGATCTATTTGTCTCTCCTAGTATCTACACCACATTTTATTTTAACTTTATGAGAAATCTAATGCTTAGAAGTCTAAGTACACATCTTTATTCTTTTTTTTTTAAGATGGCCACCTCAAAATTTCTCTAGGTTCTTAGAAATTCCAGATAAATTTTAGAATTGACTTGTAAGGTTAAGTTGGTATACTTCTAACCCAGATGTTAGTGGTCAAATCTTTGTTTGATTAGTCCTTATACATTACATGTAGTTTATAATTTCATAGATAAAATATTGCATAAAAGTTAATTTTCAAAATTAATTGGAAGAATTCAGGAAAGAAGAAGCAAGGAAAAAGCATTTGCCATCATAGAACTGAGGGTCACGATAAGAGCAATGAAGAGAACAATGAACACTTGAAAATGTGCAAAGAACACAGAAGAAAGTCTTGAGAAAAAAAGCAAAACAAATGAACATTTTGAATCATTGACAAGAATATGTCCCAATAAGTTTACTGGACTCAAATGATAAAGAAGAAAATACTTTTGAGCATTCTTGCAAAATTATCAACTCATATATAAAGGGAAAAATTTTCAGATGAGCTTAAGACTTCTCCACAGTCACACCTAATGACAGTGAGGAGCTAGAAAGTAGGAGTTATAAAGAAAAGAGTGTGATTCAAGATTTTCATACTCAGCATATTAAGTATAAATGCAACAGATAATATTGTCAAACATGCTAAAAGTCAGGGAATACACAACTGATCCTTGACCAACACAGAGGTGTGGTTAAAAATCTGCACATAACTTTTGACTCTCCCCAAATTTGACTACTAGTAGCCTACTGTTGACCAGAAGATTTTTTTACTGATAAAGTTAACATATATTTTATATGTATTTTTGCTTCTTCGTTTCTCTTGAAATGTTTCTATATGGTGCCAGCCCTTGGAGGAACTTCCCTGGTGGTCCAGTGGCTAAGAATCTGCCTTCCAATGCAGGACACGCAGGTTGCATCCCTGGTCAGGGAACTAAGATCCCACATGCAGTGAGGCAACTAAACCCAAGAACCACAATTAGAGAGACTATGTACCGCAATGAAGATCCCACGTGCCATGACCAAGACTCAACACAGCCGTAAATAAACAAATAGAGTTTTCAAAATGTTGCATTACAGGACAAACCCTTCCTCCATCACTTGCTTTAGTTTCAGTGCCTGTATCATAGAAGGGTCCATGTCATAAAATAAGTCAAAAGCTGGGAACTTGCCTGGTGGTCTAGTGGTTAGGAGTTTGTAGGGGACGTGGGTTCAATACCTGGTCTGGAAGGATTCCACATGCTGTGGGACAGCTAAGGCCATGCACCACAACTACTGAAACCCATGCTCCAGAGCCTGCAAGCTGCAAGAAGGGAAGACCAAGTACTGCACCTAAGGGTAGCCACCGCTCGCTGCGACTAGAGAAAGCGCGCACGCAGCAGTGAAGGCCTGGTGCAGCAAAATAAATAAACAAATAAAGGTCAAACCCAGTTTTGAATCATCTAAATCCTGCTGCCAGATTGGCTAATGTCAGTCCATTTTCTGGCGCTGCTTCCTCTACGTCTTCCTCATTGTCTGGCACTGGTTCCGAAGCACTCATCTCCATTAAGTCATCTGTTAATTCATCTGGTATGATGTCTACTAGATCTTAAATTTCTCCAAGATCTGTATCCTGAAACCCCTCACCCCTCCCCCAGCCTTTTTTTTTTGCCGTACCCACAATCTCTTTCTTTATTCCCTTGAGTGGCTCTGTCGTAAATCCCCTAAAGTCATGCACAGCATCTGGACATAGTTTCTCCAGCAGGAATTTATTATTTGGGGTTTGATGGCTTTCACAGCTTTTTCTCTTACAATGATGGCATCTTCAATGGTGTAATCCTTCCAGATATTCATGACGTTCTCTCTCTTGGGGTCCTCTTCCATAAGGGTGACAATTCTTTCCAAAGAGTATCATGTGCAATGAGTCCTAAAGGTCCTTATGATCCCTGACCTGCAGCCTAAAATAGACATGTTGTGTTTGGGGGCAAGTATACCACTCAATCACCTTTGGTGTTGAACTCATGGGGCTCTGGGTGGCCAGGGGCACTGCCCAATATCAAAAGAATCAGTCTCTTACTTTAAAGGTGCTCCCTGACATTGATGGAACCAATCCAGAAAAAGGGTTCTCATTGTCCAAGCCTTCTTGCACAACCAAAAGACTGGCAACTGATGTTTATCTTTTCCTTCAAGGCTCAGAGGTTAGCAGTTTTATAGATAAAGGCAGTCCCAATCATAAACCCCATTGCATTTGCCCAAAACAGTAGAGTTAGTCCTTCAAGCCTTAAATCCTGGTGCCCACTTCTCTTCCTTACTAATAAAAATGCCCTTCATGGCATTATTTTTCCCCCATAAAAGGACACTTTCATCTGCATTAAAAACTTGTTCAGGGGCTTCCCTGGTGGCTCAGTGGTAAAAAGTCCACCTGCCAATGCAGGATACACGAGTTCAATCCCTGGTCTGGGAAGACCCCACATGAGGCTGAGCAATGAAGCCCATGCACACAGCTACTGAGCCTGTGCTCTGGAGCCCGGAAACCACAGCTAATGAAACCTGCGCACCCTAGAGCCTGTGATCTGCAATGAGAGAAACCCCTGCAATGAGAAGCCTGTGCACCGCAACTAGAGAAAAAACTGCACAGCAACAAGGACCCAACACAGTCGATAAGTAAATAAAATTATATATATAAACTCTGTTCAGGCAGATATCTTTTCTCATTAATGGTTTTTTTAATGATATCTGGGAACTTGTCTGCTGCCTCTTGGTTGGCAGAAGCAGCTTCTCCTGTTATCGTAACGTTTTAAAAGCCAAATCTCTTTCTAAAATTATCAAACCATCCTTTGCTGGCATTAAAATCTCCAGCTTTAGATTCTTCACCTTCCTTTTGCTTTAAGTTTTCATAGCATGACTTTGCTTTTCCTCGAATTATGTGAGTCTATAGGTGTGCCTAACATAGCAAATCCTGCACCCACATAAAAACTGCATTTGCAATACCAGATAAAAACGTATTTCTCCAAAAAGTACAAGGTTTCATCCTTGCTGGTTAAGCTGCAGCAACAGCTTCATGAGTTTCCTTTTCTTCTTGTAAAACAGCCCTTACACTGGATTCATTTATCTTGAAATGGCTGCAACCACAGATGCAGACCTCAATCTTTGGTACATATCAAGCAATTCAACTTTTTCTTGTAATGTCATGCCTTTTCTCTGTTTTGTGGGAGCACTTCCAACATCAGTAGTGGCACTTTATATGGATTCCGGGTATTACTCAAGGCTTACAGTACCGCAGTAAACACGAG
Organism: Ovis aries; assembly: GCF_016772045.2. Lineage (NCBI taxonomy): Eukaryota > Metazoa > Chordata > Mammalia > Artiodactyla > Bovidae > Ovis > Ovis aries. The sequence continues at coordinate 31,994,117 of NC_056056.1, read as the reverse complement.
GAAACGTACGTGAGACCCACAAGAGATCACCTTTTACTACAACACGCAATTTGCTGGAGCTACCAACTGCTCATGCAGAGAAAATGTGTCACTGAGTGCTTTAAGTGAGCTCGGCGTGACAGCAACAGGAGATGGCTACAAAATTATTAGAGCCATGCAGGAGGTCCCACAGTTGATTGTAGGCAGTTATGACTTAATATTGTATCTTTGTTACTTCTTGTTTACATTTCTCTTGACTGCAAATGTCACCATGTACAGTGTTTGTTTATGTAAGTTTTGATAAACATTAACTTGCCAACATCTGCTGGATCATTGAAAAAGCAAGAGAGTTCCAGAAAAACATTGCTTTATTGACTATGCCAAAGCCTTTGACTGTGTGGATCACAGTCAACTGTGGAAAATTCTGAAAGAGATGGGAATACCAGACCACCTGACCTGCCTCTTGAGAAACCTGTATGCAGATCAGGAAGCAACAGTTAGAACTGGACATGGAACAACAGACTGGTTCCAAATAGGAAAAAGAGTACATCAAGGCTGTACATTGTCACCCTGCTTATTTAACTTCTGTGCAGAGTACATCATGAGAAACGTTGGGCTGGAAGAAGCACAGGCTGTAATCAAGATTGCCAGGAGAAATACCAATAACCTCAGATATGCAGATGACACCACCCTTATGGCAGAAAGTGAAGAAGAACTTAAGAGCCTTTTGATAAAAGTGAAAGAGGAGAGTGAGAAAGTTGGCTTAAAGCTCAACATTCAGAAAACTAAGATCATGGCATCTGGTCCCATCACTTCACGAGAAATAGATGGGGAAACAGTGGAAACAGTGTCAGACTTTATTTTTTGGGGCTCCAAAATCACTGCAGATGATGATTGCAGCCATGAAATTAAAAGACGCTTACTCCTCAGAAGAAAAGTTATGACCAACCTAGATAGCATATTGAAAAGCAGAGACATTACTTTGCCTGACTAAGGTCCATCTAGTCAAGGCTATGGTTTTTCCAGTGGTCATGTATGGATGTGAGAGTTGGACTGTGAAGAAAGCTGAGCACTGAAGAATTGATGCTTTTGAACTGTGGTGTTGAAGAAGACTCTTGAGTGTCCCTTGGACTGCAAGGAGATCCAACCAGTCCATTCTAAAGGAGATCAGTCCTGGGTGTTCTTTGGAAGGAATGATGCTAAAGCTGAAACTCCAATCCTTTGTCTACCTCATGCGAAGAGTTGACTGATTGGAAAAGACTCTGATGCTGGGAGGGATTGGGGGCAGGAGGAGAAGGGGACAACAGAGGATGAGATGGCTGGATGGCATCACCAACTTAATGGACGTGAGTTTGAGTGAACTCTGGGAGTTGGTGATGGACAGGGAGGCCTGGCGTGCTGCAGTTCATGGGGTCGCAAAGAGTCGGACACGACTGAGCGACTGAACTGAACTTTTATAATAGATTTTTAAATATTTTATGATAGTGAATGATGAAATGGACTAGTATCTACATATATGTTATTCATTCATGGCAATTCTAACTTAAAATTTTTTTCTTTACTATTCCTAGACCACTTAGTCCATCTGTGAGTTTTTTTAAATTTTGTCATAAATCTCCAAAAGATTTTCCAACATATTTATTGAAAAAAATCCATGCATAAGTGGACTCTCACAGTTTGAACCCATGTTGTTCAAGGGTGACCCATTGTTCCTTTTGGAAAGCCCTACAGGACAACCTTCAGCCAACCAAGAGAGGATGGAGAATTTGGAGCGGTACATTCATTAGATCAGAGCATAACGCAAAAGACGACAAAGAAGACTCTTGTCCAGAAACTTACTGAAGACAACTGACAAAAGTTGAAAGTGAAGCTTGTCAGAGGGGACAGCCAAAATGAGAAAGCGATGGCTCTGCATTAAGAGAATACAGAGAAAACTGCCTGGACTGGGCTAATCTGGAGAAGCAGCCAGACCTCAGGTGGGTTATAGGGCCAGGAGGAGAGGTGAACGGCCCAGGAAGTGCCATCAGGCCTCACCTAGCTGAGAGGCAAGGCCACAAGTCCTGGAGCCCAGAATTCAGCTGTGAAAACAAAGCAGCAAGGGGCACCAGGCACCCTTGAGATCAGCAGGTACCCAACAGCATCTCTACAGCACAGTCCCTTCCACCAACACCGCAAGAGAGAAACAATAGCTCCCTCCCTCTGCAAATTGAGACCAGGCTTAGAGACAGCCAGGAGGGCACAGGGCACTTTTATCCAGGAAAAATAAACACTAACGTATATCAAGTGCTTGGAGAAGGTGATGGCACCCCACTCCAGGGCTCTCGCCTGGAAAATCCCATGGGCGGAGGAGCCTGGTAGGCTACAGTCCATGGGGTCGCAAAGAGTCGGACACGACTGAGTGACTGCACTTTCACTTTTCACTCTCATGCATTGGAGAAGGAAATGGCACCCCACTCCAGTGTTCTTGCCTGGAGAGTCCCAGGGACGGGGGAGCCTGGTGGGCACAGAGTTGGGCATGACTGAAGTGACTTAGCAGCAGCAACAGCATATCAAGGGCTTAATGTGTACTCAGCACGGTTACAAGCTCTTTACATACTTTGACTCATTTAATCGTCACAACTCTAAGAAGAAAATATTCTTCCTTCTGTTTTAGAGAAACTAAAACAGCAATGGAGGCAGAGAGAGGTTAAGTAGCATGCCTTGGCCTACACAGCAAGCGGTTGTGCTGAGACATGCATGCTGACAGCCTGGTTCCAGCGCCCATGCGCAAACCCTTATGTAAACAGGTGATTTAAATCAGTCAACAGATAAGCCTGAATCTTTATATAAATGGAACTGGTAAGTAAACTGTGTTACACTAATTTCAGATTTAATGTAGATGTGACAAAGAAAAGAATAGCATCACACGTGGAAAGACCTCTTCCACGATATGTATCAAGTAGAAAGAGCACAGCACAGGAGAGTGTGTTACATGCCGCCTTAAAAAACCAAAGGTTTCACAGACACGTATACTTGTATCTCTATAGATACCTCCGGAAATATACTCCAGATCTCAAAATAGTTGTCACTTTTTGGAGAGAGGGACCAGGAATCCAAGAGATCAGGGTTGAGGAGAAACCTGCTTTTCTTGCTGGTCCCTTTTGTGCCTTTTGAAATTTAGACCATGTGCACATGTCACTTAATCAAAAACAGGTGACCTAGGTAAAGAAAGCAAGCTGAGAGGCCTCCCAGGGACAAGAGAGAATAAAGGCCACCTCACCATTTTGAGTGATGCCCTCTGGCAGGGAGGAAGTTTCACTAGCAATCACCCTGTAAGTGAAAGGAATTCCCTTTGGAGGAAAAAGAGAAAACGAACATGACAAGATGTGTACCTGGGAGGCTGGACTGAGGCACCCAGTTTCGAGAGATTTCAGATTCCAAAGTGAGGTGTGAGGCCCTGTGGGCATTTCAAAGCAGGTGCCAAGAACAGGTTAGACAAGGAGCCCAACACTGAGGCCCGAGCGGGCTGGGAGGGGAGAAAGGGAGAACTTTGTGAGGAGGGCTTCTCTGCAGGGAGCTTTGAAACTTTCTCCTCAAAGGGAAGGGAGCTACAGCTGGGGGCTGTGGAGACCCACTATGCTCTCTGAGCAGGGTCGGTTACAGGGACCTGTGGTGGAGAAAGCTAAAGGGGAGACAGGTGCTACCCGCCTCCCACCGCCCAGAGCGCCAGCCGGACCTCTCCTGCTGCCCTGAGGTAATTTTAAGTGGCTCCTGCCCTCAAGGGCAGCTTTGTGGGGTGAGAGGACACAGGCAGAAAGCAGACTGGCAGGAGTGGTATCAAGAAGTGCACAGGTGCAGCCAACCAGAAGCAGGGGCGTTTCTCAGGTCCCAGGATGGTGAAGGCCCAGGAGCAGAGATACAGGAAGGGCCTAGAAAACTGCCCAGGAGAGTGGACGCCACTGGGCCAGAGAGGGAAGCCAGCCAGCACCCTCCAGTAGGTACTTTCCTGCTGGTCACTTCGCTCTGTGCTCCCACGTCCGCTCCTGGCTCCTCAGAGGCAGCAGCCAGCTGGCAGGGGTCGGTGAGGGCCACAGAGAGCAAAAAGAAGCTATTTCCCCCTCTGACGCTTCCTGGTCACAGATTTTCACCTGCAACCAGCCACAGCTGAAGGAAGGGATAAGCTTTAATTACTAGGTTGAGGTTGTGTTTGGGACTTAAAGCCACCATAAAGATTTTTATTACCTGAGAATGAGCAGAAATGTGATGGAAGTGCTGGAATCTCCACCTGGCGGGGAAGGCAAGGGCTTCCCTCCTGCAAAGAGCTTTAAAAGGAGAGCAGGAGATAACAATAAGCTGCTTTTGTGGTCACAAATCTCAAGTCCCGCTTGTTCAATGAGCTGGTTACACAAAAGGATTGGTTAACACAGGTGTATTCAAAGACCCAGATTTAGTATGTGAATTTTTCCTTCTAATTATGAATGAGTAGATTGTATCATAAATGATTAGAGAGAACTATTAAATAACATTAAATGTAGATGGCAGTGAAGATATGTGTAGACATCGAGAAAGAATTAAAAGGCTGCTAACGTGTATGACTTCTACCAATTATCCATTTTGAAAAAAATCAGTTATAATGACAGTTTGCAAAATGTTTAATATCAACATACAAATTAAAATCAAAGGCAGTGACCACAGCTCACTTGGTTCAAGCTCATAATGGATGACTTAATTATATCTTTACGTCTATCATTCCACATATAAGAAAGGATATTGAGTCACTTGGGGCTTCCTTGGTGGCTCAGACAATAAAGAATCTGCCTGCAATGCAGGAGACCCAGGTTCAATCCCTAGGTAGAGAAGATCCCCTGGAGAAGGGAATGGCAACCCACTCTAGTATTCTTGCCTAGAGAATTCTATGGACAGAGATGCATATGGGCTACAGTCCATGAGGTCACAAAGAGTTGGACATGACTGAGTGGTTAACACACACATTGAGTTACTCTTCTTTATTTCCACCTCCCTCTTCCTGGAGTTTCTCTCTTAAATGTTCTACAAATTTGTTTATCTAAATAAATCAAATAAAGTTTTCTGCACCCCCATTTTTAGTTCACAAGCTGTCTTCTGCTGTATTGGCAGCCAAATAACACATTTTATCTCCCCATGTCGTGAGAAAATACAATAATTTTTAATTTTCTTACAGCTCATCTCTTCTCCATTACATCCAGAGATATAAAAATCTCTATTGAATATTACACATGCACTCTGGAGATCAGATCACTGAAACTGTGAACTTATTCTTCATTTTAATATGATGTAATTGTCTTGGACAGATATGCAGGAAGCACCTGAAGATGACTTTATATCTTGCCATGTGCTTGAAACAAACTGATGGATATTCTCATGTATTAATGAGAAAGACCCAGGTCAGTTATATTACAGATAATAAAACATTTACTCTTAATCCTTGGAGGTTATTCAAAGACTACACAGTTAATTGCACAGACGTGTGTATTTTGTTTCCAGACAATATACCTCTGATTCTTTGCAAAGCATGACAGTCTTCTAAGCCGAAACCTAATTTTGGAAGTTTAGTTCACCTAGAGTGGAATTTTATATGTGCAATATTCTTCCAATGGTTGACAAAGGTTTAAGTGTTCGTGGGGGAGTGCGGTTTGTACTGATGTTTCTGCAAACAGCAAGTTTCCCAAATTTTTGTAATTTATATACTAGTCAAGGACTGATTTCCAACATATCATGAGTCCCTACCAGAGAAGGCAATGGCACCCCACTCCAGTACTCTTGCCTGGAAAATCCCATGGATGGAGGAGCCTGGTAGGCTGCAGTCCACAGGGTAGTGACGAGTCGGACATGACTGAGCAACTTCACTTTCATTTTTCACTTTCATGCATTGGAGAAGGAAATGTCAAACCACTCCAGTGTTCTTACCTGGAGAATCCCAGGGATGGAGGAGCCTGATGGGCTGCCGTCTATGGGGTTGCACAGAGTCAGACACGACTGAAATGACTTAGCAGCAGCAGCAGCAGCAGCATGAGTCCCTACTTGATATGAATAAGAAGACCAACCCACAAAAATAGGCCAAAAAGAAAAGATATGGATCGTTCCCAGAAAAGAACATCTATATGGATCTTATACAAATGATAAGGTGCTCAGCTTCATCATAATAAGGGAAATAAAATTTTAAATGGTAATACAATTATCACTTTCATCTACAGATTGATAAAGACCAAAAAGTTTGATGGTATCTGAACTGATAAGACGCTTACTCCTTGGAAGGAAAGTTATGACCAACCTAGATAGCATATTCAAAAGCAGAGACATTACTTTGTCAACAAAGGTCCATCTAGTCAAGGCTATGGTTTTTCCAGTGGTCATGTATGGATGTGAGAGTTGGACTGTAAAGAAAGCTGAGCGCAGAAGAATTGATGCTTTTGAACTGTGGTATTGGAGAAGACTTTTGAGAGTCCCTTGGACTGCAAGGAGATCCAACCGGTCCATCCTAAAGGAGATCAGTCCTGGGTGTTCATTGGAAGGACTGATGTTGAAGCTGAAACTCCAATACTTTGGCCACCTGATGCGAAGAGCTGACTCATTTGAAAAGATCCTGATGCTGGGAAAGATTGAAGGCAGAAGGAGAAGGGGACGACAGAGGATGAGATGGTTGGATGGTGTCACCGACTCAATGGACATGGGTTTGGGTGGACTCTGGGAGTTGGTGATGGACAGGGAGGCCTGGCATGCGGCAGTTCATGGTGTTACAAAGAGTTGGACACAACTGAGCAACTGAACTGAACTGAACTGAACGGACTTGACCGGACAAGGTTGTTGAAAAGCAGACACACACACCTATACAACTTTCTAAGAGGGCTATTTAGCAATATCTATCAAAATGACAAGGGAAGTCAAAACCTACAGAACTGTATATTAAAAAGGGTAAAATCTGCTGTATATAAATCATACCTAAATTTTTTTCGCGAAAAAGTTAATGTCAAGTTTCCTCATAGGAAAGTCTATATTGCCTTTAAAGAGAATGAGATTGTTCTATATCAACCATTAGACAATACATTTATGTATATATTAAGTGAAAAATAATAGTGAAGGACAGGGAAGCCTACTGTGCTGCAGTCCAGGGGGTTGCAATGACCCCCTCCCCCGCCATACACACACACACACAGCTCAACTGAACAGCAAGTGAAAAAAAGCAGAATGCAGAATGGTGTGAGTCAGATGTTCCTTTCAAGCAGACAAATGACATATACTTGTTCACATATCCAGGTTTGCATATGCATATAATCTCCAGAAGTGTACACACAAACAGTGGCTACCTGTGGGGAGGGACCTAGAAGCCAAGAGACCAAAGGGAAATATTTTCTCCTGTATGTACTTTCATACAACTCAATTTTGTTCTTTTGAAACATATGCATGTATTACTTTTTCAAGTATAATAAAACTGTAATACGTAGGGGAAAATACAAACATACATACCCTCAACCTACAACTCCACTTCTAGAAATTTATTCCAAAGATACAGTCGTTCACATGCAGATTGATGCTTATTCAAGGTGGTTTCCTATAGCATTGTTTGTAAGAGCCAAATATTGGAAATAACCTAAATGACCACCAATAGGACCTTGTGAAATCATGGTATTATGAAACTGTGGAACATTTAGAGGCTATAAAAAAAAGATTGAGGAAGCTCCTTACATACTAAAATAGAAATAGATTCAAAATGTTGTTTAATTGCTAAGCCATGTCCAACTCTTTTGCCATCCCATGGACTGTAGCCTTCCAGACTCCTCTGTGCGTGGGATTTCCCAGGCAAGAATGCTGGAGTGGGTTGCCATTTCCTTCTCCACGGGATCTTTCTGACCCAGGGATCAGACCCGGATCTCCTGTATTTGCAGGTGGATTGTTTATCTCTGAGACACCGGGGGAAGCCTGGATCCGAGATACATTAAGTGAAAAAAGCAAGATGCAGAGTAGTACATACACCATGGTTGAGATAAAACGGGGAAGACAATATTCATGCGCATTCATTTAAATATGTATAAGCTACTCTGAGAAGATGGATCTAAAACCCTAAAATGGTTGCCTCTGGGAAAGAGAGCTGGGCATCCGGGGAACAGAGGTAGAAAGGAAAAGTTTTCACAAATGTTTGTTTGTGCTCTTTGAATGTTGAGCCATGTGAAAGAATTACCTATTAACTTAAACCCTCGGTTTCCCTGGAGTAGTATTACCATTGTAGCTGCGGGATAATATGACAGAGCAGCTCGTGATGAAGATAAGCTTCTTCTAGCACAATCACTGTGTCCTTCCCCACTGTAATGAAACAGAATCTGCCTTACTATTTCATTCATGCAAGAAAATGAACTGGGTCTGTTTCTCGGGAACACTCCAGGGTGACAAACTGACTGGCCACTGTCTTCACAATCGTCGTGTGTCAGTTGCTCAGTCGTGTCCGACTCTTTGCAGCTCCATGGACTGTAGCCTGCCAGGCTCTTCTGTCCATGGAATTCTCCAGGCAAGAATACTGGAGTGGGTTGTCATTTCCTTCTCCAGGGTACAATCGTCGTGGCCGATCACAAAAGGTTTCTCACCCTTTGACAGGGATGCCTGGCATCTAGGGTGGAGAGCGCAAAGGTCACCACAGGGAAGGCTAGAGGCACTGATTTAGGAATGAAGCTTTTCCGAAGTGAACAGCTTCTTCACACTAATCTCCATCTCCAGGCACAAAGAGCTCTCAGCCAAGCACAGTGGTCACACAGCCGGGTCAGCCTGCTGTGCTGTTTCCCAGGACAGTGCTGTTTCCCAGGGCAGTGCTGTCTGAGCCAAAGAAATAGCCAGGGAAATTCAAGCACAGCACTATACCACCACTTCTTTTACCAGCAATTTATCAACATTTCTAAATATCTTCCAAAATAATGAGAAATAATTTAAAGAAGAAACAAATGTATATGCTCAGAACCTGTCTCCAGAGCATATCACCCTAATAATGGTTAGAATATAGCAAGTATGTGAAAAGGAGAATCCTAATGGAAACTCTTTCCTATATTGTATTATATGATGAGTGGACATTATTACTTGGAGAAAAGACAGTAAAAATACTAGACATGATATGCTATGAGTGCATTTATTCCCTAAAAATATTTTCCATATTAATTTTTATGACACATTCAGTATCTGAGTATATTTCTTGGTCATAAGAGAGTCTGAACATTTGTACAGCTTTTGATAGCAAGCTAGATCTCTTTTGACAGCAAGTGAGAAGAGATCTGATCCAAACACTGGCTGAAACAAAACAGGAACTTACTTGATTATGTAACTGAACAGTCCAGGAATAGGGCTTGCTGCTCTGCTGCTATCTTGGATTGAGAGCTGAAAAGCATCACCAGGGTGCCTCTCTCTCTCTCTCTTTCACAGCTCTTTTCTCAGACTGGTTCCCACTTAAGATGTCAAGATGGCTACAGCAACTCTGAGCCTTACATGAAACATGAAAATATAGCAGGACAGAAAATGAATCTCTCTCCCAGAAGCCCCAGCAGAAATATCACTACTTCTCATTGATTCTGCCTCTGGCTGACTAGGGGACTGCAATATCTGGATTGATTTAGGTCACAACTCTGTGCCTGAGCCAGGGGTGCAGCCCCAGCCCGAGCAACGGCACTGGAGGCAGGGATTTCCGCAGATGGGAGCAAGAGTCCAGTTGCCAGCAGCAGGCTGTGTGGTGGGCAGCGAAGAGAACAGCTGACAGTAAACAGCTGTAGCCTGAGATAATTGGTGTGCGATGGAAATCCAGTAGAAATGAGGATCTACCGAGAAAGAGGGGCACACTGACAGAAGGAGAGTGAAAAATGGGAGATGTTTACATCCATCACTTGACATTAATATTTAAAATTTTAAGAGTCTATATTTCTGGACTTGGTATGCAATTTCAAAAAGAAAGAATAATTTATGTTCCTAGACTTGATGTGCAATTTCAAAAAGCAAGAATAATTGCTTTATTCTTCAAAATTAAAAAAAAAAAACCAACTTCATGAAATGAGCTTTGAGAAGAAAATTTTATCCTGAGAATTACTGCAAGTATAAGATTACTCTCATCTAAAAGCATGTCAGAAATAAAAGACAGTGCTGGGAATCAGCTGCTGACAGCTCTAGACAGAATGTCTAATTTGAAAATGATTTATTCTTTTCCATGTAAGGCTCTTCTATAATATGTAAATTGGAGGTGATTCGTATAACTCATGTAATGCTAAGATAAGAGCTAGAGTAAGAAGTTTGGGTTAGAAGCAGAGTGACTTTTAAAAATAGTTCTACAGTCAGTTTCTATATTCATCAAATACTTAATGGCAAGAAATGTAGTCCAAGAATTTTTCTAAGTCACTGCAGAGAATTAATAATTATCAGAAGAAGAAAAACATTTTACTAGTTTCTGAAGAGGCATTGTCCTGTCCTTGGCACAGGACCTGGTGGATTCAGCGTGTATAATTTCTCCTGAGTGCCTCTGGCAAGGCTATTAGTAGCCTACTCAACAGCTATTACCCGCTTCTTTCTGTTTAAAAAAAAACAACAACAAAAAAACAGACTACATACATAAAACAAAAGCCCTATTTCAATTGGGTAATGATGTGCCCAGTTTCAGGGCCTAAGCAAATCATATCACTCTCACTTCCCTTTTGTGAGTCTAGCGACGGGCATGAGGTCAAGTTCAGGCCCAAGATGTTTGCTGGGAGCCTCAATGTTTCTTCCTGCTTAGGGAGACTTAAGAGAAAGAGAAAGCCCTTTTCTTGTCTCCTTCCTTCCTGCTTGGGACTCGGCACTCTGACGAAACCGTGTCTAGAGCAGCTGCGCCATCTGGTGGCCAGAACGGGCAGGACATGGGGCAGCCCTTGGGTGCCCAGTCATCCAGCTGTTGAGCACCCCAGTCGTCACCTGCTTTCACGCGTTCCCTTAAGTGTCATGTTATGGGTCATGCGGTTTGAGCACTTTTAGTCGGATATTCTGTTTCTCTAGCCAAAGCCATTCCTAAATAATATGGCTCCTCCTCAAATTTCTGACTTGGGATTGCCATACTAAAAACCACGCAGCTAAATTTTCCTTGCAAAGTCAAAACTTCATTCTTAAAGAACCACTATTTCTTAAATTGGCCTATTTATCTAAGTTTGATCCAGTGGTTGTCTTCAAAAAATAAAATTCAAGCCAGATCCTTTTTAATCATTTCTTTTGGAAAACTATTAAATACATTTATTACTGAGATGACATTCCCTCACAGCTGACACCTGTCCTCCTGTTTCAAATATGACAATCTGTAAACATTGAGGAGGAAAGTGGACAAAGAGGAACTTTCCCTCAAAGCCATGCAGAAACACAGCAGACCTCACCCACAGAGGAGCTTCAGTGTAAACAGAATGAAAGGACTTCATCAAGGAAATTCAAGTATCAGATGGAATGCAATTAGATGATCTTTAAGGTTTCTCCTTGGAAGGAAAGTTATGACCCACCTAGACAGCATATTAAAGAGCAGAGATATTACTTTGCCAAGAAAGGTCCATCTAGTCAAAGCTATGGTTTTTCCAATAGTCATGTATGGATGTGAGAGTTGGACTATAAAGAAAGCTGAGGGCCAAAGAATTGATGCTTTTGAACTGTGGTGTTGGAGAAGACTCTTGAGAGTCCCTTGGACTGCAAGGAGATCCAACCAGTCCATCCTAAAGGATATCAGTCCTGAATATTCATTGGAAGGACTGATGTTGAAGCTGAAACTCCAATACATTGGCCAGCTGATGCGAAGAACTGACTCATTTGAAAAGACTCTGATGCTGGGAGGGATTAGGGGCAGGAGGAAAAGGGGACAACAGAAGATGAGATGGCTGGATGGCATCACCGACTCAATGGACATGAGTTTGTGTAAATTCCGGGAGTTGTTGATGGACAGGGAGGCCTGGTGTGCTGCAGTCCGTGGGGTCACAAAGACTCGGACACGACTGAGCAACTGAACTGAATTGAACTGAAGGTTTCTCTCAGCTCTAAGATTAAAGGGTTTTAATGGTCTCGGATCTCATATCTTAAAACTAAAAACATCTCTTTGTGTTTGATTCTGCAAAACATTTTAGTACCATCCTCTCTCCTTAAATATTTCATTGAAAGTGAAAATTGCCCAGTCATGTCCAATTCTTTGTGACCCCATGGACTATACAGTCCATGGAATCTCCATGCCAGAATACTGGAGTGGATAGCCGTTCCCTTCTCCAGGGGATCTTACCGACCCAGGAATCGAACCCACGTCTCCTGCATTGCAGGCGGATTCTTTACCAGCTGAGCCACCATGGAAGCCCAGGTATACCCATTTTTTGCTTTCTGACTCCCTATCCATAACACTGTGTAACTGAAATTCTATACCACGTTTGAGTACTAAAAGTGTCCTTAGTTTGCTAACAACTGAAGGTTAAAATTAATCCAACACATTTTTCTTAAATTTTTTTTAATTAGATAATTTATTAGATAGTTTTTTCCTGCAAATGTGCAAGGAATCTCCATGTAGTTTTAGAATCCTCCTTCTAGTATTTTTTGTTGTTGTTTAGTCACTAAGTCATGTCCAACTCTTTTGCAACCCCATGGACTGCAGCCCACCAGGCTCCTGTGTTCATGGGATTTCCCAGCCAAGAATACTGGAGTGGGTTGCCATTTCCTCCTCCAGGGAATCTTCCCAACCCAGGGATTGAACCTGTGTCTCCTGCATTAGTAGGTGGGTTTTTTTTTAACCACTGAGCCACCAGGGAAGTTCTCATTCTTGTATGGACACCTACAAAATTAAAATCTGAATTTCTTGGTATATTTGTAGCCCATATCTTTCTTGTTAGTTTTTGCATAAGCCTCGAACTATTTTTTCCAGCTTTATATTGAGCTACTATTGACATATAACATGCAAGTTTGAGGTGTATGATGTGATGATTTAATACATCACAATGAGGTTAATTAACACCACCATCCCCTCATATAATCAACTTTTTGTGTGCATAGTGAGGACATTTAAGATTCACTCTCTTAACTTTCAAGTGTATAATTTAGTACTGTTAATTATAGTCACCATGATGTACGTCAAATCCTTGGAACTTACTCATCTTGGAGCTGGAAGTTTGTGTCCTTTTAAATCTTTATCCTCCCTGGACTGTCTCTTTTCCAACCCCTGCTTAAAATTCTGTCCTTCCTTTAATCTGATTCCTGAAACTTGAGGGTTTTTTTTCTTCTTCTTTGTAGTCTTTCTTAAGATATAACTAAATAATCTGGGGAAATCTTTTAAAAATCACACACATCCAAGTTCGAGTCCAAGAATTATGATTCAGCGGGTCAAATGTGGGGTACGTTTTGCCAAACAACCTATGTTTTAGGGTATGCTGCTGCTGCTGCTAAGTCGCTTCAGTCGTGTCCGACTCTGTGTGACCCCATAGACAGCAGCCCATCAGGCTCCACCATCCCTGGGATTCTCCAGGCAAGAACACTGGAGTGGGTTGCCATGTCCTTCTCCAGGGTATACTTTTCCCCTAATCTGTTCTTCCATCAATTCTGTTTTATAAGCTGAAAAAAAAATGGCAAATGGCTGTTGGTTAGGTTACCAAGTTCTGTTCAGCATCACATGGTTAAATTTGGATTTTAGACTGCTGAGGGAAAAGGGTTGGCACTGCTATCAAAAAGAGACAAAGGAGCAACTTCTTCTCAGAAGGGAAACATTCACTCAATAGGAGGAAAAGATTGATAAATTATGCTTCGTTAAAAGTAATAACTTCTACTTATCAAAAGATACTGTTAAGAGAATGGAAAGGTAAGCCACAGGATGGGAAACTGTATTTGCACCAAGTATTATTGAAAAGAGGCTTGTATCTAAAATGTATTAAAAACACTTGCAAAGCAATAATAAAAATATAGACAACCCAATATATAGATATTTATATCAGCATGTGTGTATGCTCAGTTGTGTCCAGCTTTTTGCAACCCACCAGGCTCCTCTGCCCATGGGATTTTCCATATAAGAATACTGGAGAGGGTGACCATTTCCTCCTCCAGGAGATCTTCATGACGCATGGATTGAACCCACATCTCCTGTGTCTCCTGCATTGGCAGGCTGATTCCTTACCACTGAGCCACCTGGAAAGCCTTAGCTATTCATGGATAACACTAGAAACTGCCCATGGGAGAGCCAGTTCTCAAACATTTACTAGCCCAAGAGGATGTGAAGCCATATTATTAAAATGTTAGCCAAGTAAGAACTTTCTTACACTTCATCTCACTCCTAGTGTTACCTCTCTCCTGGCTCTTTGCAGAATTAAAAACAAAAAGCACAGAGCTTACAGTCTGGAGAGAAGGTAAGAACAAAAAAAGCAGTACACACAGGTGTGTCCTGCAGCAGGTACCAGCAGGGAAAAGTTTCAATTACTGACTTGAGGCTATTTTCACACAGCGTTTTAGGAATACTTTCACAGGGTATATAATTCTGGGTTGGCAGCTAGTTAGTTCAGCACAGTAAAGGTATCATTGCTTAATCTCTTGGCTTCAGTGATTGCTGCTAAGAATTTAGCCATCAGTCTATCCCTTCTTTCGTGGTAAACTATCTTTTTGCCTCTGGCTGCTCTTAACAGTTTCTCTTTGTCTTTGGTTTTCCTGGTTTCCTTATGATGTGTGTATGTGTGGCTTTCTTTTTACAGGTCTTCTTGTGAGTCACCAGCTTCTTGAATTTATAGTTTGTTGACTAGAGCTGAATGATTCCCAGCTAGTATCTCATTAGATGTTGCTTCTGTACCATTGCCTTTTACCTTTTTAAAAACTCCAATTAAACAAGTTAGACCTTTTGATTCTGCTCCATTTCTCTTTGTGCTTTGTTTTCTCTCTTTGTGCTTTGTTTTCTCTCTTTGTGCTTCATTTTGAGTGGTTTCTTTCAACTGGTATTCATACCCTAATTCTTTCTTAAATGTGTCTAATTTGTCCTAAATTCATTCATTGGCTTCATTTAGGTTACTCTACCTTTTACTATTAGAAATTCTATTTGGTTATTTTTAAAATCTTCTGTGCCATTTTTAAAAATATAAAAATACTTTACAATTCTCTCCTAAAATATTCAAGCTTCTCTTTTAAAAATATATATTTATTTATTTGGCTGTGCCAGATCTTATCTCTGGCCCACCAGATCTTCAATCTTTGTTGTGGCAGGATCTAGTTCCCTGACCAGGGATCAAACCTGCGCCCCCCCGCATTAGGAGCACAGAATCTTAGCCATTGGACTAAGTGGCTAAGTTCAAGCTTCCCTTTTATCTACTTGAATTTGATAAATATAGATGCTTTACAATCTGTATCTGGAATCCCTAAGGATCTGTTTTTATAGTCTAGTGTAGCCTTCTTGTTCATGGTGTTTTTCATCTTGTATACCTGATTCTTTTTTTTACAATGTCCTGACAATTTTAATTATTTGTGAAAATAATGTGAGGCCTCTGATGATATTCTCTTTCTCCAAAAAGAATTTGCATTGCTTCTGCCAGGCCGTTGGAGGTACCAACAATCTAAGATTACTCTAATCCAGTTTCACAGCTTGACATTTTCTGGGCTATATAGATGAGTCAAAAGCAGATGACAGTACAGTTCACCCTTATTCCTTTTGTCTGTCCTTTTCGTCTCGACTTAAGGTGGAAGGCACTTATCTCTAGTGGGCCATGGACCACAACATTTGTCACTCTAGCCCCAAAGGCAGTTAAGCCACTCAATTCCTACTCTGAATTACTAAACATCTTCAGAACAAAGTGGCACTACTTCCAGGCACTTCTCTAGATTTTCATCTTCTCCAGGACCTTACCCTAGGAATTCCTCACTATTTGTTAGTTTGCTATTTCTAGAAAGATCATGTTATATCTTGTTCTGCATTCCAGCTGTCTTCAATGGGAGGATTTATCTAAATTACTTAACTCATCATTCTTGGAAGAAGTCTTCTGTTGACTTTTTTTTTTTCCTTTTTTGGCTTTGCTGTGTGGCTTGTGGGATCTTAGTTCTCCAACCAGAGATTGAACCCAGAAGCACCAAGTCTTAACCACTGGTCTGCCAGGGAATTCCCTACAATCCACTTTTTCATCTCCTCCTACTTATCACCCTATAACTTTTTAAGGAAAAATAAACATAGAGGAGACAAGGAGAGCTGGGTTCTGGTATGGCCTTCTCCATTAATTTGCTGTACAGCTTAGAGCAAATTACCTAAGTTTTGGCTCTTAATTTTGTAGAAACAAATTAAAGTTAACCCTTCCATTTCTTTAAGGAATTAAAGGAAAATACACTATGTGATACTGAAAGAACTTCTGTGCTGTTCTCCAAAGTGGCTTAGTCTGTGCTGATACAGATAACAAATTGCAAACTTATAAACTAAACTTAAAATTTTTTGTTACCTAATTATTCAGATTTAATCAAGATGTTAAATGACATTAAATTTGACCATGTTTCGTACTGATCATAGATGATACATTTTTCTACTGGGCTTTCTTCTTACTCAACATGAAAAAATAAGAATTCCCTTGCCATCATTTTTAAAAACAAGAGATATATACAAATACTATGCTTTCAAATGTGTATGAATGTCACAGATTATAAATTACGTTTTAGATAATAATGGCAAGTTTTAAAATGTAGCTGATATAAGACGGTATTATTAATGTATTAACCAGGATAGACTAGCTATGCTGCAGAATTAAACAATCCCAAACTTCCATATCAGGGCTTCCCTGATAGCTCAGTTGGTAAAGAATCTGCCTGCACTGCAGGAGACCCCAGTTCACTCCCTGGGTCAGGAAGATCTGCTGGAGAAGGGATAGGCTACCCACTCCAGTATTCTCGGGCTTCCTTTGTGGCTCAGCTGGTGAAGAGTCCGCCTGCCATGCGGAGACATGGGTTTGAACCCTGGGTTGGTAAGGTCCCCTGGGGAAGGGAAAGGCTACCCTCTCCAATATTCTGGCCTGGAGAATTCCATGAACCATATAGTTCACGGGGATCGAAAAGAACAAGACATGACCAAGTGAATTTCACTTTCAAACTTCCCTTGGTTTAGCCCATTACAGCTCATTTTTCCCTCACATGAAGTTAGCCAGAGGTACCATGGCTCTTCTGGACACCTCCCTTCCTAGCACGCCTGACATCCAGGCTATTTCCCCTATTTTTGGTTACACCATCTCAACATCTGGCTTCTACTGCTGGGGTGATAGGAAAAGAGAGAGGCATCAGGAACTGACAAGCGCTCTCTTCTCTATGCTTTGTCCCAGAAGTGACGCACGTCACTGCTCTTCACATCTCATTTGTCACAACTAGTCACAAAGACCCACTTAACTATTAACACCGGGGAGCTGGGAAATGCACGGGAGCACGTGGATACTCAGTGACTAATACATTATAATAAATTACATCACTTTCGATGTGATTGAACTTAAAATGAACTCCTTGAAATATTTCCAAGTAAGAGTTGTTCCCAAAGCAATAGGAAAATCATGGTGTAATTTCCAGTGTTTGAATAAGCAGATATTCTGCTGTCTGCCCCCTGCAGTGGTTAATTTCTTAAAGAGGTTCTGACAGCTTCAAAACAGAAAACACAGCATGGAATTTTGTTTATTCTTGGGTAGTTGCCTTCTATTTAAAAGGAAGGGATTGGATTGAATGATCACTAATGTCACTTAAGAACCCTTGAAATGATTGTTTAAACAATCAAAACCAACTATTTTCTATTTCAACTTGGATTCATTTTTATTTCAGAATTCTGATTTTTTTTAACCAAGACAAATTATGTACTAGAAGTTCCAGTCCCTCAGAAAAAAACATTTGATAAGTGAACTAGAGATAAAGTAAATCTTATGCATCTGGTTTGTGTCACACACGATTTCTGTATTAGGACCTTTACTTTTTTAATGAAGGCCTTTTGTTGGCAACAGAATTTAAAAAATGGAAGCCCCATTTCTCAAGTGCAGTGGCAGGGGATAAGATCAGTTTGGGCTTCCAGGTGGCTCAGCAGTAAAGAATCTGCTCTGTGATGCAGACACTTGAGTTCAACTCCTAGGTAGGAAAGATTCCCTGGAGGAGGAAATAGCAAACTACTCCAGTATTCTTGCCTGGAAAATTCCATGAACAGAGGAGCCTGGAGGGCTACAGTCCAGAGTCAAAAAGAGTTGAACATGACTGAGCATGCACGCTGGAGATCAGTTTATTCAAAAAGTTAACACGAACTTATATCATTAAAACTTTGCTCTTCATATATAATTTTACGTGCCTGAGTTTTAGCAAGATAATTTTGCTAAACTTGTTAATGTTTCCTGTGTTCTGTTTATTGGTAAGATGTTGAGAGAACGTTGGTAATAATCTCTAAACTTGTGACTGCAAAATCAGACCCGAGAGGGTTCAAACAGGTAGATGAAGCAGATGACGTGGGAGTTATGGAGACAGGATGGAGCTTGTTTAAAGTGGAGACCCACTACCAGCGTACTGTTATGCCAGAATTTGGGTTCATAGTGTCAAGATCTTCCAATTTAGGAGTAAAGGAAAGAGCTGTTACAAAAGGGGGAGAATGGAAGAGGCAGGGTTGTTGGCAAGAGGGAGAAAGACATTCGCTTATTTCTACTCTTTCTTTTCCTCTCTCGGGCAAGCAATTTCTTTCTATGGAGGTGGGAGAGGAAGGGAAACTAAGAAAGCAAAGGCTGTTAGATAGACAAAATTAAAATAGTAACAAGGCTCAAACAAGGCTCGAAAACAAAAGGGGGCAAGGATTAATAACAATAGAATAGTAGTAACAAATAGTTATTGAGAACTTACTATGTTCCAGGTCATATTTTAAGAGCTTTATATGTAATTATTATTTAATCCTTATACTCAGTTCAGTTCAGTTGCTCAGTTGTGTCCAACTGTTTGTGACCCCATAGACTGTGGTACACCAGGCCTCCCTGCCCGTCACCAACTCCCAGAGCTTACTCAAACTCGTGTCCATCGCATTGATGATGCCATCCAACCATCTCATCCTCTGTCGTCCCCTTCTCCTCCTGCCTTCAATCATTTGCAGCATCAGGGTCTTTTCAAATGAGTCGGTTCTTCGCATCAGGTGGCTAAAGTATTGGAGTTTCAGCTGATACTGCTGCTGCTAAGTCCCTTCAGTTGTGTCCGACTCTGTGCGGCCCCATAGACAGCAGCCCACCAGGCTCCCCTGTCCCTGGGATTCTCCAAGCAAGAACACTGGAGTGGGTTGCCATTTCCTTCTCCAGTGCATGAAAGTGAAAAGTGAAAGGGAAGTTCCTCAGTCGTGTCCAACTCTTCGCAACCCCATGGACTGCAGCCTACCAGGCTCCTCTGCCCATGGGATTTTCCAGGCAAGAGTACTAGAGTGGGTTGCCATTGCCTTCTCCTACTGGGTAGTAAAATATTTGACCTCCAAAGGAAGGTTTGTCTTTAATCCTAACTCCAGGAGATAACCTTTACATTCCTGGAATTTTCCAAGTGGCAAAGTGTCTTTATTATTCATGGTGGGCCCCTTGAACCACACTGAACATTTATGCTAACAAGGTGACCCTTGGTGGGCCCCTGGGTAGTTTATGCTAACAAGATGATTCAAGGTGGGGGCTGACCAGGGCAATAGACCAATTATGTGGTTAGAAGGCTGGGACTATGGGACATGTGGTATCAACCTGACTTCCAAGGAGGGGAGGGAAACTGGAGATTGAATTCAATCACATGTGCAATAATTCAATCAATCAAATCTCTGCAATGAAGCTCCAATAAAAATTCTGGGCACCAAAGCTCAGGTGAACTTCTGTGGTTGGCAATACTTTTGGAGAACTGTCACACTTCAGTGTCTGGAGGGTAACACATCCTGAGGATGGTGGAAGCTTTGCATTTGGAACTCTCCCATACTGAGCTCTATGTGTCTCTTCCTTTGACTGGTTCTAATTTGTATTCCTTGCTTATAGAAAAACATGACTCAGTATGACAGCTTTCAGAGCACGCTTCCTTTCTGCTATTGTTCAGTCAGAGTCATGTCCTACTCTTTGTGAACCTGTGGACTGCAGCACACCAATCTTCTGCCCTTCACTATCTCCCAGAGCTTGCTCAAACTCATATCCATCAAGTCGGTGATGCTATCCAACCAACTCTGTGGCAGGTTAGCATACCCCATTGATAGTTCAGTGTGTTTCTGGCCTTCAGCTTGGGAATAGGCAACAGTCAGGACCAAGGAATGGCCTGTGGGAATTGTTTCCACTTCTCTTTTGGTGTTTAGTGGAGAGTAGCATCCTTGGAGGCTGGGCATCTCTCAGCCTGTGTGCTTTGCTGCTGCTGGGTCAGTTTGGTTGCTCAGCTGTGACTCTTTGCGACCCCATGGACTGCCAGGCTTCCCTGTCCATCACCAACTCCTGGAGCCTGCTCAAACTCATGTCCATCAAGTTGGTGATGCCATCCAACCATCTCATCTTCTGGCGTCCCCTTCTCCTCCTGGCTTCAATCTTTGCCAGCATCAGGGTCTTTTCCAGTGAGTTCGTTCTTCACATCAGGTGGCCAAAGTGTTGGAGCTTCATCTTCAGCATCAGTCCTTCCAATGAATATTCAGGGTTGATTTCCTTTAGGACTGACTGGTTTGATCTCCTTGCAGTCCAAGGGACTCTCGAGAGTCTTCTCCAGCCCACAATTCAAAAGCATCCATTCTTCAGTACTCAGCCTTCTTTACAGTCCAACTCTCACATCCATATATGACTACTGGAAAAACCATAGCTTTGACTATGGGGACCTTTGTCGGCAAAACAATGTCTCTGCTTTTTAATTTGCTGTCTAGGTTTGTTATAGCTTTTCTTCCAGGGAGCAAGCATCTTTTAATCTCATGGCTGCAGCCAGTGTCTGTAGTGAGTCTTTCCAGTGAATTATCAATCCTGAGGATGGTCATGAGAATCCTGACTTTGTAACCAGCTGGTCTGATGTGAGGGTGGCCCTGAGAACCTTGAAATTTTTGACTGGTTTCTAGAATGAGGGCTGTCTCCTGGGGCTGTGGTTCATGACTGTGCAGTTTGCTAAACTCTTTTGCAAGCACCCAAGAGATTGTTATGATGCAAGAACTAATACCAAGAGGGTCATTTACCTGAGGGCATCAGGGAAAAAGCCAGGTTTCAGATTCTACAAACAGTGTGATATTGCTGCTCCATCATCTCAAACTCTATAGAAAGGATACCTATTATACCTTAAAGTAGCTTTGCTTAGAACATTTTTCAAATGTACTGTGTAATAAATCCTGTATTTTATATTGCCATTCATTCCACACCCACACACACATAAAACACACCCTTGAAATAAAATAGGATATACTCTGATACTTTCTAATCCCAATTCTTTTAATTTCCTAAATGTTAGAAACCTACCAAATTGATTTCTGATACACTTAAGAATTTTACAACAGCAGTGTAAAGAATGCTGGTTGAGAAATTTACTTTAAAATAGTACTTTACAATTCTGGGTTCAAATTAGAATAACTTGGGGAATTTTTGAAGAAAATTCTGAAGCCCAGGCTCCATCCCTATAGATCTTGACTCATTTGGTCTAGATGGGGCTCAGGCATTAACATTTTATGTTTTTAGTCTCTGAGTGCATCTAATGTACAGCCAGGAGATAAGAACTGTTGTTCAAAAATATCATCTTCTTTAAGATTTTAAGCAGACATTTTAGGGAATAAATATGCTCTTTTATTTTGAAATAAAACTGCATGAAGAAAATGCATGGTTAAATCTGGTGACTTGAAACTCTTGCAGCTCACTTTCATGGCTACAGCGCTGCTGACAGCATTTTACCTAAACTGGAAGGGTGATTTTTTTGACCAGTTAAAAATAAACATGAAAACTGACTTTGTAACTCTGAAGACATGTAGTCATGTCTTGGTGACTTTTCTTTTCACTTAAAAGTGATTTTATTATCAAGAGGAAAAAAAAATTACAAAATATTTCAAAGTAATACTTTATATTATATATTATCTATGCTACATATGCAATCAAGAAAGTCATATTTTAAAGCATACCTGTATAGTTATTAATTTAAAAAATAAAGAATATTACTGTTACCTGTGTGCCTCTCTCTGCCCCATTTTCCTTTTTTTTTAGAGAAAAAACACTCTCCTAAATGTTGTTATTTTGTAATTTTTTGAGCCTTAATAAGTTTGTACACATCTATAAAACAGTGTTTAGTTTTGCATGCTTCTGAATTTTATTTGAACGGAATCATATTCTAAGCATTGTTTCTTGCACATTTTAATTAAAAATTATATTCTTAAGACTCATCCACGTTGTTATAACTTTTGTATTAACACTGTTATATAGTATTGCACTCTATATTGTCCTAGGGTATCCATTCCACTGCTGCTGGACACGTGTGCTGCTTCTAATATGCTGTTATAAACACAGTCACTCTGATTAGATTGGCCCATGTCCCCATGCACACATGTTTGAGGGTTTCTTTAGAACATATACCTTGCAGTGAGAACACTGGGTTGTATAATATGTACATCTTCAACTTTACTACATAATGCCAAATTGTTTTCCAGTTACTACCTCAATGTACGCTCCCACCAACTGAGGATTATGGCTTGCGCTGTTCCACGCCATTGGCAACCCTCAGTATTATCAGACATCAATTGTTGCCAGCCTGACAGGTATAAAATTGTACCTTAATGTGATCATTTCCCTGACACAAGGAGCAGCTATAAAGCACATTTTCCACAGGCTGCTCCTTTGTCATCTAATTGCGTTTTCTCTGCTGTGAAGTCCCTGTTTCATCTTTTGCCCATTTATTCACTGGGTTTTCATTCTGGTTAACTCCCTACATGTCAACCTACCAAATTCTCTTAAAACATACCACAGTGAGCTGCCTCCAAAGCATGTCTGTATGGAATTCCTTGCAAAAAGTTTTAAGGTGATCATTTTAAATATGCTCAATTCGTAAGTTTAAATCAGGACATTGAAAATTATCCAAACTACCCATATATAGTTGGAGATTCCTGCTCTTTTCCATCCCAGATCTCCCTTAGCTTAGTTAGCACTGAGCTACAGTCTCTAGGTAGATAAATCAGTGGATCACAGGCAAGATTCTGTGTTAACTGCAGGACAGAAACCTGCGTAGAGAAGAAAAGCTTCTGACAAATACAAATATTGTGGAGGAAAATAGGTGATAATGTGATTGGAAGGCAGCTTGTCAAATGGACTGTTATTTATGCATATGCTTTCCTGCCAGAGGATAACAATCATTCCCAAAATCAAGACCAATGCATTAATTCAAAAAAAGTTAACAATGACTTCAGTAGTACAGCTAGAAAAATAAGAACAGAAAACTTGCCCTGCTGGGTCATATCCACACTAGGAATCAATCCCAGTAATCATGCCCCTGGGTTTCCCTGGTGGCTCAGTGGTAAAGAATCTGCCTGCCAGTGCAGGAGATGTAAGAGACGTGAGTTCTACCCCTGTGTTGGGATGATCCCCAGGAGAAGGAAATGGCAACCCCTTCCAGCATTCTTGCCTGGAGAATCCCATGGACAAAGGAGCCTGCCGGGCTACAGTCCATGCCTGTGTGCTAAGTCGCTTCCAGTCGGGTCCAAGTAACCCTATAGACTCTATCCTGCCAGGCTCCTCTGTCCATGGGATTCTCCAGGTAAGAATCCTGGGCCTGGTTGCCATGCCCACCTCCAGGAGATCTTCCTGACCCAGGGATTGAACCTGTGCCTTCTACAGCTCTTGCTTTGCAAGCGGATTCTTTACCACTGAGCCACCAGGGAAGCCCAGGCTATAGTCCATTGGGATCGACTTAGCAACTAAACTAAACTAAATCTTGACTCTAACAGAACTAGTGGGTTGCTTATCCAGCTTAGATTCCATCTCATCTTTATAACTATTCTCACATGTAAAGATTCAACTCCTTTGTCCTCAAAGCTCTCCAGTTCACTCACCTAACAAACCTCAACCTTATTGGTATTTTAAAAATAAAATAGTATGACTTTTCTCTAAAATGTTATAATTCTGGATGTTCCAAAGAACTCAAGGAACTCGATAATTTCCCCCCTTTTCTTCAAATTCCTTACTTGAAAGTTTTTAGTCTGTTGATGTAGTAGAGAGGTGTGTGGATGCA